>NC_089490.1:34415033-35665033 GCF_036850765.1 Saccopteryx bilineata | reverse complement strand
TGTGTAATGTATATATAATTTCACCAATCTCTTTCCCTTCTCTGATCCCATCCTCTCATCCCCTTTCCCTCTGTTCACTTTCCCTCTGGTCCCTTTGATCCCACCTCTGCCTCTGTTCCATTCCTCAGTTCACGTTGTTCATTGGATTCCTCAAATGAATGAGGTCATATAATATTTTTCTTTCTCTGCTTGGCTTATTTCACTTAACAAAATAGTTTCCAGGTCCATCCATTTTGTCGCAAAAGGTAAGATTTCCTTCTTTTTCATGGCCTCATAGTATTCCATTGTGTGTTTGTACCACTGTTTTTTAATCCACTCGTCCACTGATGGACACTTGGGCTGTTTACAGATCTTGGCTATTGTAAACAATGCTGCCATAGACATAAGGATGCACTTCTTCTTTTGAATAAGTGACATGGTGTTCTTAGGATATATTCCTAAAAGTGGGATGGCTGCGTCAAAAGGCAGTTCCATTTATAATTTTTGAGGACTCTCCATACTGTTTTTCACAGTGACTGACCAGTCTGCATTCCCACCAGCAGTGCAAGAGGGTTCCCTTTTCTCCACATCTTCGCCAGCACTTATTCTGTGTTGTTTTGTTAATGAGCAACATTTTGACTGGTGTGAGGTGATATCTCATTGTGATTTTAATTTGCATTTCTCTAATGATTAGTAATATTTAGCATTTTTTCATCTGCCTATTGGCCATCTGTATGTCCTCTTTGGAGATCTGTCTATTCATTTCTTTACTCATTTTTGATTGGACTGTTTATCTTCCTGGTATTGAGTTTTACAAGTTCTTTATAAATTTTGATTATTAACTCCTTATCAGACATATTGTTGAATATGCTCTCCCATTGTGTGGCTTGTCTTTTTATTTTGTTCATATTGTCTTTAGCTGTGTAAAAGCTTTTTAGTTTGATATAGTCCCATTTGTTCATCCAGTCTTTTATTTCACTTGCCCGTGGAAATAGATCGGCAAATATATTGCTGCGAGAGATGTCTGAGAGCTTACTGCCTATGTTTTCTTCTAAGAAGTTTATGGTTTTACGGCTTACATTTAAGTCTTTTATCCATTTCAATTTTATTTTTGTGAATGGTATAAGTTGGTAGTCAAGCTTTATTTTTTGGCAGGTAGCTGTCCAATTTTCCCAACACCATTTGTTGAAGAGGCTGTCTTTACTCCATTGTATGCTCCTACCTCCTTTGTCAAATATCAATTGTCCATAAAGATGTGGGTTTATTTCTGGGTTCTCTGTTCTGTTCCAATGATCTATATGCCTGTTCTTATGCCAGTTCCAGGCTGTTTTGAGTACAATGGTGTTGTAGTATAATGATATCAGGAAGTGTGATACCTCCCACTTTCTTCTTCTTTTTCAAGATTACTGAGGCTATTTGTGTTCTTTTTTAGTTCCATATAAATTTTTGGAATATGTGTTCTATATCTTTGAAGTATGTCTTATCTCTTACTTCAAAAAGTTTTAGTTTGAGGTTTAAAAATATTCTTTATCATTTTTATTCCATATTTTTATATTTTATATTTATAACAGGATGAGATATATTTATTGTATATCTTTATGGATAATTTTAAGATCTAAATACTATGATTTCTGTATGTATCTGTTTTTTTAACTTATTTGCAGTAGTTTATTTTATTAATAGTATTAATATTTAATTTAATCTTTTGGTCCTTTAGGATTTTTTTTTCTTTTTAGGATTCCAAAAATGTATTGAAAATTATGTGTGTTGTACTTTCCATGGGATAATTCATATTTCAGGAAGATAGTTCTTTAAAATATATAATCCTTCATACTGCCAAAGCATATTGGGTTTGATTTTTGTTTGTTGTTTTCATAGTACAAGTCAATTTTAATGTTTCCTTTTTTAAAATGTGTAAAGTATTGTAGCAGCTTCAAAATGCTGATGCTAGAAATAGTAACACAAATGAAGAGGTTAATAATAATTATGTCATTTCATGGCCTTTATATTTGTGTCTATAACTGGTCATCTCCCTTAAAGTGCCCCGTTTGCAAATATTACTATGTTGATCAGAAAAAAACTTGATTGAAAAACAATTTACTATATATTTTCAGATATAACTCAACTAGTAAATGTTCATTTATGTCAAATTTATATATCAATAACATTAAGAAATTGGAATCAGACATTCAAATCTTAAGTAAATATTGAAAATGAGTTATCCCTTCGCCTAAATTAAAGAAAACAATAGACACAATTCTTAACCATAAAGGTGAAGGATTTTCTACTAAATTATTTTGGTTTAGCTAGTAAAAGTTATATTTTAATTGGGTAAGTGATTTTCCTTCATTTACTATATGAAATATATCTATATGGGTATAAATTTTATTAACTGTTGGAAATAGTTTTATGTTGTTTATAATAATTCTACTTTGGTAATGTTGATTTAACTCAAAATATATAAAATTGTATTTTATAAAGAAATAGTAATACATTTTGCTAATAACACATGCTACATGTAGCAACTAATATATTAATATTAATGGAATAGCATCAGTAAACTTTAATTCAGTATACATTTACTGTGTGTTAAGTTTGCTTTTCTTGTTGTTGATTTTAAATCAATGGTCTCTATTATATCTACTGTCATGGTTACATAAAAAGTTTAATATAATTTTTTTGTGTAAGAGTCAGGTCAGAGGAGGATAGGTTTAGTTCTATAAATGCTGTATTATAGATAATCAATACTAATAAATATAAGTCTTAGTTCAGTAATCCTAACAAAATACATATTATTTTATTAACTGATAATATCTCAAAAATGATTCTCTCCAGGATAAAATTATAGGTTAAATTAATATCTTATTCTTCATATATTAAAGTAAGCAAAGTTTAACATCCAAAAACTATTTATTTATTTGAATTTTGGGGGTGACATTGGTTAATAAAACCATACAGGTTTCAAATGTACAACTCAATGTTTCTAACCAGTTTCACATTAAAAAGAGTCCCAATATGTAAAAAATAAATGATTGTAAGGTCTTCAATTTTATATCATCTATTTAAGTAATAGGTTTCCTGAGTGATCCTCCATTTATAGAAATATTGTTACCTCCTTGATGAAACTCTGGATATAGTTGATAGTTTTTAAACTATAAACCAGAGATTACTGACCCATTAACTCCACTAATTAGGCTGAAACCTAATTTGCATGTTCTTTAAGGACTTTGCCCTTCAGTTGCTCATCTACTTTTATATTTCACTAATCGTTTAAATTGTCCTTCTCAATAAGGTGACTAGAACAGAATAAGTTACTCCAGTAATACTCTGAATGGATCCAAAAGGCTTGCTTCTAACATCGTATATCATTCTTCATGCATAAATGTTGTTACCTTTCCAGCCAATGCCCCTTTTGACAATTTTTTTCTTTTAAAAATGTCTTTTTTGTATGTCAATTGAATATGATTTTGCTGAATTTTAGTCAGACTTAACAGTGCCAGGTTTTCATAATTGACAATTTAATTTTATTTTTGCTATTGAAAAACCATGTTTTTTTAATTTTTAGTAATTTGAAAAATTTTAAACCTGTACTTGACCATTTATAAGGATTATGATTAAATCTCACAATTCTGAAAGATGATGGATTTTATACTTTCATCTCCCTTTTTTATCATTTTATTGTTCGATACCAAGGTTGTGATAAGTTGTCTTTTCATTTAATTCTAGAGCTCACTCTTATTGTTGCTCACTTTTTAACAATAGTGTGGTTTTGAGAGATAGTAAAGAGTTTTACAGTTATATTCTAAATCTAATCAACATATTTTCTTAAAATCTGTGTTGAAAAGTATTCTGAAGATATATCTGACTTTAATAGAAAAAAATAAGATTAACGAGTGATATAAATGGTAGTATATTTTCTCCAGATCTGCCCGACACTGGGTTTAAGTGAGTTTTCCTGACTTTTGAAACCAGAACTCACAGTGAGAGGTGTTTTACAACATCACCCAGCACACGCACATGCTCGCACACACACAAAAGCACATGCATTATGATAGGCTGAATAATAACTCTCAAAGATGTACATGTCTTAATAATAATTCAGGAAAGTAAAGATGTTACTTACACTGTAAAAGAGACTTCACAAATGTAATTAAGGTAAAAACCTTGAGATGAAAAGCATATGCTGGATATCCACGTTGACCCAGTGCAGTCAAATGTATTCTTATAAGATGAAGGTTGGAAGGTGAGAGTAAAAAAAAAAAAAAACAGACTTGTATATATGAATGAGGATAGAAGTAGAAGTTGGAGTCATATGCTTTAAAGATGAAAGGTGGAACGCAGGATACAAAATTAACATACAGAAGTCAATAGCCTTTCTATATGCCAACAATGAAACATTTGAGAACGAACTCAAAAAAATAATCCCCTTCACGATTGCAACAAAAGAAATAGAATACCTAGGAATAAACATAACAAAGAATGTAAAGGACTTATATAATGAAAACTATAAACCATTGTTAAGAGAAATAGAAAAAGATATAATGAGATGGAAGAATATTCCTTGTTCTTGGCTAGGAAGAATAAATATAATCAAGATGGCCATATTACTCAAAGCAATATACAAATTTAATGCAATTCCCATCAAAATTCCAATGACATTTTTTAAAGAAATGGAGCAAAAAATCATCAGATTTATATGGAACTATAAAAAACCCCGAATAGCCAAAGCAATCCTAAAGAAAAAGAATGAAGCTGGGGGCATTACAATACCTGACTTCAAACTCTATTATAGGGCCACGACAATCAAAACAGCATGGTATTGGCAGAAAAATAGACACTCAGACCAATGGAACAGAATAGAAAACCCAGAAATAAAACCACACATATATAGTCAAATAATTTTTTTTTAAATTTTTTTTTTATTTATTCTTTTTTTTTTTTTTTTTTTTTTTTTTTTTGAGAGGAGAGAGAGAGACAGAGAGGGAGAGAGAGGAGAGAGAAACAGAGAAAGAAGGGGGGAGGAGCTGGAAGCATCAACTCCCATATGTGCCTTGACCAGGCAAGCCCAGGGTTTCGAACCGGCGACCTCAGCATTTCCAGGTCGACGCTTTATCCACTGTGCCACCACAGGTCAGGCCAAATAATTTTTGATAAAGGGGCCAACAACACACAATGGAGAAAAGAAAGCCTCTTCAATAAATGGTGCTGGGAAAACTGGAAAGCCACATGCAAAAGAATGAAACTGGACTACAGTCTGTACCCCTGTACTAAAATTAACTCAAAATAGATCAAAGATCTAAACATAAGACCTGAAACAATTAAGTACATAGAAGAAGACATAGGTACTAAACTCATGGACCTGGGTTTTAAAGAGCATTTTATGAATTTGACTCCAATGGCAAGAGAAGTGAAGGCAAAAATTAATGAATGGGACTACATCAGACTAAGAAGTTTTTGCTCAGCAAGAGAAACCGATAACAAAATAAACAGAAAGCCAACTAAATGGGAAATGATATTTTCAAACAGCAGCTCAGATAAGGGCCTAATATCCAAAATATACAAAGAACTCATAAAACTCAACAACAAACAAACAATCCAATAAAAAAATGGGAAGAGGACATGAACAGACACTTCTCCCAGGAAGAAATACAAATAGCCAACAGATATATGAAAAGATGCTCATCTTCTTTAGTTATTAGAGAAATGCAAATCAAAACTACAATGAGATACCACCTCACACCTGTTAGATTAGCTATTATTAACAAGACAGGTAATAACAAATGTTGGAGAGGCTGTGGAGAAAAAGGAACCCTCATACACTGTTGGTGGGAATGTAAAGTAGCACAACCATTATGGAATAAAGTATGGTGGTTCCTCAAAAAACTGAAAATAGAACTACCTTATGACCCAGCAATCCCTCTACTGGGTATATACCGCAAAAACTCAGAAACATTGATACGCAAAGACACATGCAACCCCATGTTCATTGCAGCATTGTTCACAGTGGCCAGGACATGGAAACAACCAAAAAGCCCATCAATAGATGACTGGATAAAGAAGATGTGGCACATATACACTATGGAATACTACTCAGCCATAAGAAATGATGACATCAGATCATTTACAGCAAAATGGTGGGATCTTGATAACATTATACGAAGTGAAATAAGTAAATCAGAAAAAAAACAGGAACTGCATTACTCCATATGTAGGTGGGACATAAAAGTGAGACTAAGAGACATTGATAAGAATGTGGTGGTTATGGGGGGAGGGGAGAGAGGGAAAGGGAAAGGGGGAGGGGGAGGGGCACAAAGAAAACTAGATAGAAGGTGACAGAGGACAATCTGACTTTGGGTGATGGGTATGCAACATAACTGAATGACAAGATAACCTGGACATGTTATCTTTTAATATATGTATCCTGATTTATTGATGTCACCCCATTAAAAAAATAAAATTATAATTAAAAAAAAAAGATAAACGGTGGAACCATAATCCAAGGAAAGTAAGCAACTTCTAAAAATTGCAGAAGCAAGAACCCAGAAGGATGTAGCCCTACTGGATACATGGATGTAGACTTCTAATCTGAAGAACTTTAAGAAAATATATTTGTATTGTTTTAAACCACTAAGTTTTTGGTAATGCATTACAGCAGTAAGAGGAAAACGAATAATAATATGTAATTGAAACAAAAGTTTTATCAAATGAAACTTACTAGGTGTGTGTGTGTTAAGTGTGTGTTTAATAAACCTTACTATATGGCACACTCTTTGATGTTATTATTCCATTGTATTTCATTCTCTTTTACTTTTTAAAGTGTCAGTTGAAACTCAATAAATTACTGTTTCACCTCCAGTTTGACAAACCAATGATCTAAGACCTATGCTTTAAAAACATAGGACTAAATTTATTTTCTTATTTTTTTATTGTTATAAATCTTACTGAATCTTAAATTTATTATGAATCTTTAATCTGAGATTCATAAATTCCACCACTTTAAAAAAAGCACAGATATTTTTTTTTTTACTTTTTATTCTTAGCATTCAGTATTTTCCCTCTAAAAGTGGCCTTTCAAATTTGCAGATCTTATTTGCAAATATACCTACTATCAACATAAATATTTGGGATTGAGGTATTAGGTCTAAAGGATACATTTATTTATTAAAAATTGTTTAAGATATTAATATTTACAGAAGCCATGCTATAAAATTGCTAGTGTTGAACCAAAGGATCATGGACCTTATAATCATAAATCATATTTAAGTGAGAATTAAAGACTGCTTTCTCTCCATATTGTTGCAAAAGGTAATTTTTTTTTTTCGTAGCCCCATAGTATTCCATTGTATATATGTACCACCACTGCTTTTTAATCCACTCGTCCACCGATGACACTTAGGCTGTTTCCAGATCTTCGCTATTGTGAACAATGCTGCCATAAACATGGGGGTGTATTTCTTTTTTTTCAGTCGGTGATATGGTGTCCTTGGGATATATTCCTATAAGTGGGATGGCTGGGTCAAAGGGCAGTTCCATTTCTAATTTTGTGAGGAATCTCCATACTGTTTTTCACAGTGGCTGCACCAGTCTGCATTCCCACCAGCAGTGCAAGAGGGTTCCCCTTTCTCCACATCCTTGCCAGCAATTATCATGCGCTGTTTTGTTAATGAGTGTCATTCTGACTAGTGTGAGGTGGTATCTCATTGTGGTTTTAATTTGCATTTCTCTAATGATTAGTGATGTTGAACATTTTTTCATCTATTGGACATCTGCATGTCCTCTTTGGAGAAGTGTCTATTCATTTATTGTGCCCATTTTTGATTGGATCGTCTTCCTGGTGTTGAGTTTTACAAGTTCTTTATATATTTTGGTTATTAACCCCTTATCAGATGTATTGTTGAATATGTTCTCTCATTGTGTGCTTTGTCTTTTTACTCTGTTCATATTGTCTTTAGCTGTGCAAAAGAAAAATATTATATGACCTCACTCATTTGAGGAATCCAAGGAATAATGAGAACTGAGGAATGGAATTGAGACAGGGAAGGGATCAATGGGACCAGAGGAAAAGAGGACAGAGGGAAAGGGGATGATAGGATGGGATAAACCTGAAGGGAAGAGGGGAGGGCGCTGTAGGGAGGGGGGCTAGGGAGATGTTGAGGGGAATATGGGAGAGGGGAGATGCATTCAGGATGACCCTAGAATCTATGTAAACACAATTAATTAAAAAAAATAAAACATTAACAACAAAAGAAAAAGACTGCTTTCTCTCTTTCTAGTTTTTTTTTTTTTTAGCTTTTATTTATATTTTCCTTTGGTACAACTTAGATCAGCTATCCACTGGGGCTCAGCTATCGTTTCATTAATATATATCTTGTGTTTTGTTTTTTTTTTATTGTGAGGAAAGTACTTCTTTAATGTCATTTTATTTCCACAATAATATAATAGGCATATAATATTAAATTTTGTTTTTAATAATAAATATCTAATATTTTTATTTTTTTAGTGTAAATATTTTTTTACATAAACACCAGTTCGTTTGAGGCAGAAAAATAATTTAAAAAGAAAATATATCTTTTTATGATTAATAAGTATTATTTTTAACTGGCATTAAAATTCAGTTAGCTCTAGTGCTACCTAACCTTCCTGGGTTTTTGATATATTATTTTACCTGATTTGACTTGGGTGACTGAAATCAATGTAATACATGGGATAATAATAATTTAAGGAAATCTATTTGTAACTTTATGCATTTTAGAAACTAACTGTGAGATTCTTTTTCTTTTTATTATATTTTTTATTTAGACAATTAAATTTGATAAGATGACATTAACCAACTAGAGTACATAGATTTAGAGAAAACATCTTGGACACACCACTTGGACAGCCAATTACATTGTATGCCCATCACCCACAGTCAAATCATCCTCTAGTCACCCGTATTTGTTTCTCTTTATGCTCCTCCCTCTTCCCCTCCCCTGGTAACCACTGCACTCTTATCTATGTCCTTGAGTCTCAATTTTGTGTCCCACCTATGTATGGAATCATACAATTCTTAGTTTTTTTCTGATTTACTTATTTCACTCAGTATAATGTTATCAAGGTCCATTCATGTTGTTGTAAATAATATTATGTCATCATTTTTTATGGCTAAGTATTATTCCATAATATATATATATATATATATATATATATATATATATATATGGCACATAAGAGGGGTTATTTGGAAGGATTTATAAATGCAAACTGTCTACAATGTATAAAGAAAAGGGACATAAGTAAATATCTCAGTTATAGCAACTTTGTTGCTTATAATAATGATGCTTAACCACATTTAAATTTGTAGAAGAGGTTTTATATATACAACATGAACATAAAAGAATGTTCATTTCAATCACTATGCAAATTTAATTAGAATCTTTGTGAAATTTCTTGTTTGCTAACACAGAAAGAAAATCTTACATTTCTGACTTAAATGTCACTTACAAGTATTTTTATTTGTCCAAAGGGTGGTTGATTTTGATGTGATAGAAAAGTTAACAGTGGCAATTGGTGGCTAGATATTTATTTTAATATAAGTGGGTCAGATCACTTTTTTTTTTTTGTATTTTTCTGAAGTTGGAAATGGGGAGGCAGACTCCCGCATGCGCCTGACCAGGATCCACCCGGCAAGCCAACCAGGGGGCGATGCTCTGCCCATCTGGGGTGTCGCTCTGTTGCAACCAGAGACATTTTAGCGCCTGAGGCAGAGGCCACAGAGCCATCCTCAGCGCCCGGGCCAACTTTTTGCTCCAGTGGAGCCTTGGCTACAGAAGGGGAAGAGAGAGACCGAGAGGAAGGAGAGGGGGAGGGGTGGAGAAGCAGATGGGTGCTTCTCCTGTGTGCCCTGGCCAAGAATCGAACCCGGGACTCCTGCACGGCAGGTCGAGGCTCTACCACTGAGCCAACCAGCCAGGGCCAGGTCAGGTCACTTTTTAGATCAATTTATAAGGTTACTATAAGAGTATTTTTAATTAGTGAATACTTTCAAATTGACCTGTATTTTGCCATATTGCAAGAAAGAATTTTAGCCAGTACAAAACTGTAAGAAGTTCAGAAACAAAAGAAATAAGATGTAGTCAAAGGAACAGATTTATGAAATCTGACTAAGCCTAAAACTAGTTAGATACAGTGAAAAAAAGAACCACTTAGTGGCTAGAAAAAAAAACTGTGCATACATATGTTTATATCTTTGTGTGATAAGGTTATACTTAGACAAACATGTTACAGTTGGTATGAATTTGAGGTGAATTTAGGTGTAGGAAAGTTCAAGAAGAGGACAAGGGTGTCCACTTTATCCTGTAGTCTGTAGATTAATTTTAAATGAACATCAGGTTTTATTTCCTTTAGAACCAAGATGGTCTTTTTAATTCTTGGAATGGATTGGAATGCACAAAATAGAAGACATACAAACAAAATATAGTTTTAAAAACATGTCAGAAATGAAGACCAAAACAATGTTCTAGAAATTCTTTAAATGTAATATGGTTTTAATATCATGACCTCAAAAAATAAAGGTTAATAAAGTAATTAATTTTCAATTCTGGAAAAGAAACCCCCTTTCAAATTTAGCATGTTTGGCCTACTTGATTTTGTTCATAAATAGAGAAGAAATGAAGTATTATTTAAAACAAAAATACAGATCCTGTGACAAAAATAAGAAAAAAAAATATTTTGCTGCAGGCAATTGGATGCCTTCCAGAGACTTTAGCTAGAATCTTTCAGAAGAATAAGAAATACCAACAATATACTATGAGTAAATTTTGTCAATGAAGTATGATTACAAAATGGTGATTGAAATACTTATTCACTGAATTAATCCAATTGCTCTTTACTGTTTAAAATTGCCATAATTACATTTCTTTAATGACTTTTTATTTTACTTGTGGTCTTTCAAAATACTTTGAAGTTCGAATACTTTTCAGTAAGTCTCCCTCATTCAGGTTTTAAATTTAACTAATTATAATGAAGAGAAGATAGATTTCACTCCTAGTATCACTGTATGCCTAATAAATTAAACCATTTGATGTTAATTTTTATCTATAATTTGGTTCTAAAATTAATTCTGATGACTGTATCTTCATACTAAGTTACTTTGCCAAACAATGATGCGATCACCGATTCTCCTGGATATTAGGCTCCAGCTTCTGTGTCCAAAGCGTTTTCCTTTGGTGGTTTTTGGAACACCCAATGCTTTTTGAATGTTCTATGTCTAATTTGTCATCTCCATGATGCTGTGCAAATCTGTGAAAGGGCGCTCTTCATCTTTGGATCATAGCAGCTAAATGTCACTGGAGCTTAAGAAAGGAACATATACCCTGGTCTGGGTGTTAACTGGGAGAAGTGATGTCAACCTTGAGAGAACCTGAAGTCTTGACATCAGCCTTAAGAGAACATTCTCCTTAAGAGTCAGTGATAATGCGTTGCTTCTCATTATACCCTATCGGGCTTAATTTAGGATCGGGAGGATTCTTAGCTGGTGGAATCCTCAATGTGCTAATTTAGTGGCTTGTTGTTAAATTGGAAGAAGGTTCTAAATGCAGGCAAGTTAATTTTTTCAGTGAAATTAGAAAGGAATGTCAATATCATGCTCACCAAATTTACACGGCAAAAAAGTATAAATAAATGCAAAAACCGGGCTGCTTTGGAGTGATTCTTTCAGTTAAAAATTTTTAACAGCTGATTTCAAATTGTCAATGATGTTACTCACGAGCATTAACAATACAGTACAGGTAATCTAGTGCTAGAGGTCTCTGTTGACTGCAAGCTAGAGTCAAGGGTAGGACAGCCTGTTTTAGTTAATTTTTATGTACCTTTTCACCCAGAACCCATAAGATGATAATTGTTTCTATTGTCATAAGAAATATACTAAAAATATAACTGTGGACAGTTTTTCTGGGTTTTTTGTAAGTGAAAGGAGGGGAGTTATAGAGACAGACTCCTACATGCACCCCTACCAGGATCTACATGGCAACCCCCGTACGGGGCTGATGCTCTGCCCATCTGGGATATGCTTGCAACTGAGCTATTTTTAGGCCTGAAGCTGAGGCTCCACAGATCTGTTCTCATCACCTGGGCTGATGTGCTTGAGACATAGCTGCAGGAGGGGAAGAGAGAGAGAGAGAGAAAGAAAAGGAGGGCGAGAGGTGGGGAATCAGAGGGTCGCCTCTCCTGTGTGCTCTGACCAGAAATTGAACCCGGGACTTCCACATTGCTAGGTCAACTACTGTTGAGCCAAGAGGCCAGGGCCAGTGTGGACAGTTTTAAAAGCTATACTGTAAAGTAATGTTAGCAACCTAGAATTTATCATAATGAGAGCCCAGAGTAATGACAGGTGCAAAAAAAAATTATCTCAGAAAACAAGTTATGGAAATGTTTTAGCTTAAAAATATGTTTCTGTATGTTTAAGGTTGACATAGTAAAGATAAACTAATGTTCTGTGTGACTCAAGAAAGCAAAAACAACAGTTGATAGAAGTTTAAAGTTCTTCATATTGAGAACTTTATAAAAAATAGGGGTACCATGTACTGAGACAAGTTGCATTTTCAGAGGGAAAACATTCCTATCTCTGTCTACTAACCATTCTTGGATATAATACAAGTCAACATATAAAGTGAATACCTATTTATTTATTTATTTTTATCAAGTGAAAAGTGTGAATGGAGAGAGACAGACTCCTGCATGTACCCTGACTGGGATCTACCCAGCAAGCCCCCTAAAGGAAGATGTTCTGCCCATCTGGGGCCACTGTTCCATTGCTCAGCAACAGAGCCATTTCAGCACCCGAGGCGAGGCCATGGAGGCATCCTCAGCTCTGGGGGCCAACCGCTCAAACCATGCAGAACCAAAGCTGCTGGAGGGGAAGAGAGAGAAAGAGAAAGAAAGGGTGAGGGGTAGAGAAGCAGATGGTCGCTTCTGTGTGCCCTATCCAGGAATCAAACCCAGACTTCCACACCCAGGCCGATGCTCTACTGCGGAGCCAACTGGCCAGGGCCAAATACCTAGTTTTTTAATGAGGCCCCAGAAAATAATGTTTTTAGCAAACTCGATTATAGCAATACTTAGAGTATAGGTATAAAGCCAAATATCCACTTATAAAACTAAATTGGACACAGAGATACAGTGCTTTTTTTCTACTCATTCTATATATATAATGTCTTTATCAGAGTCTTGACATCAGTTCTTTATTAGCCAATTTTGGGGCCATCTAAAAGCCTTTTTTAGCATATCATTTTGATGTTTATGTGAGTTATTTGTGATACAGCTCTTTTCAAATCTATATATGACACTTTAATTGGAAATTTCAGCTCAAATCACAAATACTCTTTTGTAAAGCATTAAAATATTTTTAACATTTTCCCTTACATAGATTAAACATTATAGTATTGCTTTAAGAAGTGATCTTTAAAAGACTACACATATACAGTTGTGAGGTCATAATAGCCTTAGAAATAATTATGCTCAATATTTTTGTTTCCTTTTCTTTAATCAATCTTACTTACTAGGTGACTTGTAAGTATCTCAATCTAGCATGCATTGATAGAAGTCTTTATAGATGAATGTATCTTCCACAAACAGTCTTTTTTTTTAAGAAGTAGTTGATAAATACCATGTAATATGAAAGTTTGAAAGATGTGTTTGTGGCATCTCTCTATTTACCAACTGAGAATTGGTGGGAGATATGTTAATGGTGAATCAACTTAAAAGCATACATATACAGCTTGACCAGACTGTGGCACAATGGATAGAGCATTGGACTGGGAGACAGAGGACCCAGGTTCATAACCCCAAGGTTGCTGGCTTGAGCATGGGATCAAAGACATGACCCCATGTTCACTGGCTTGAGCCCAAAGGTCACTGGCTTGAGCAAGGGGTCACTTGTGCTGCTGTAGCCCCCCAGCCAAGGCACATATGAGAAAACAATCAATGAAACACTAAGGAGACTACGGAACTACAATGAAGAATCAATGCTTCTCAGCTCTCTCCCTTCCTGTCTGTCTATCCCTCTCTGTGTGTGTGTCTCTCTGTCTCTGTCACAAAAATAATAAAAAAAATAATAGCAGTCATATACAGCATTTCATAAATTGCCTGTTAATTTTTTTCTTAGAGACATGGAATTAATTAATATTACACTCCTAACATATCCCCCAAATCCCTTCTTAGTTTAGAGAATTAAAATCTAATTCCCCAGTGATGACATGGCCTCCATTCTCAGCTTTATTTTATTCTTCCACTCCTTCCACACCTGCCTAGTGCACCTTGGCAGGAATTATTGCTGTTTCAGACACAAGCATATGTCTTCCTGCCTCCATGTTCTTGGTGATTAGGCTGGCCACCTAATTGGTTTTCCAAATCTGAACTCATTTGAGAGTGAAAGGAGGTTACTGTTAACTATTGGCATTGGTGTAAACCTGTACTCTCTGAGGCAAACAGAAGAGATTATATCCATGATATTCTTCCTTCTTTACCCATTCCCTTCTCATTTTCAAATCCCAGCCATCCTTCAAATCCCAGCTGAACCAATACTTCTCCTATAATATTTTTAGTTTAGGAAAATAGACATTACATGTGTTGAAAAGGAAAACAAGAAGAGTCACTTCTAGTCTGAAGTACTTTTTTATTAATGAATTGAATGTTATGTTAGTAATTTTTTCACTTGTAGACAATTATTGACATTCTCAATTGCAATTTTTGCAGTTTCAAAAAATCCGTGACTACTTTCACAAAATCCAGGACAAAGCTTCCACTCACCCAAAAGAGAAAACATGTATACATAGCCACATCGAAAACCTCTCTCCTCTTTTCAACTCTACCGTGGTCTACAAAGCCCTGTATTAGTTGTCTAAATCTATTTCAGTTCTCATTTGCTTTCACTTTCTACTATCATCTCTCTGCTCAAGCCCCTCTGGCTTGTTTTACTGTTCCTCAAACATGCCCAGATTTTCCTGCCTAAAGACATTTTCTCTTACTCTTGACTTTGCCTCCAGTTCTGCCTCGACCACCACCTTGTCTTACTCAGCACTGTGCTCAGAGAAGCCCCTGAGCACCCTATCCCAACAGTGCTCGATGCCTTCTAGATTTTCCAGCCCTCCTCCTTTTTTTTATTGCACTTATGATGTAAAATTATAAACTAATTTTTGTTCCTTTTTATTATTTTCCCCTTTCTGCTGGAATCTCAGCTAAGTGAGCAGACTGACTTTGACTACTGCTGTGTCCCCCACATTGGACCAGTGCTCCCTAGACAGAGCGGCTTAGAAAACATCGCTGTGTAAATACGTATATCCAGGAATAAATTCCTCTTTTTTTTTTTTTCTGACCTCTGTAACTTAATCAGAACCTCCACATGAAGCCTTCTCTCTCCAAGTAAACAATGAGCTTTCTGAGACCAGGGTCCACTTTCAAATCTCACAGCACAGAGTCTTTGCATTTACCTGCCTCTAAAATATTCATTACTTAAATAAATTAACGTAGGCGTAAGTGATTATTTAGAGCAGAAGCATCAACTCAAATCTTTCCAGCCACTTAATTTACAGACAAATCCAATTTGTTTCAAAAGGGGAATGAATGAGAAGTCTTAAATAAGTGATAGATTTCCTTTTATCAGACTTGGCCTCTGGAATAAAATAACCCATTCTCAATCCATGCTGGCCCTGAGAAACATTGTTTTAGAGGTGAGTTATACCCAAGGCCTACCGTCAGCCGTCCCAAATGGGGCCTTTAAGACTAGGGTGGCTATCCTCTTAGGTTAGTCCTGTTTATAGAAGTCTTCCATTGAGAATTAAAGCCTTATTAGAATTTCTGTGATCGTTGAGATCAGGGAACATGTAACTTATCTGGTACTTTTCATTTAGCTCTTTAAGAAGAGGTTCTTTTCTTTTATATATATATTTTTTTCTTTAAATTACAGAGGAGAGTTTAATTTAAAAATTTTTAAATGAAAATTTTTTATTTTTCAATTACAGAGCAGAGTTTCTTGTGTACTAAAATTCCTGACAGCTAGTTTTTCTTAATGGCTGATGGTGAAATAAATAGCAAAATATCCTCCCGGTCAGTATCCAGTCTCTGGCTTGATATCATTTATTTTTTGCGATATGGAATAAAATGTGATTATTAATTGTGCGCTTGACAGTTATCTCTGAGCCAATGTTTTGAGGAAATTCATTTTCTGAGATTTTGTCTGATTTAGACAAAAGAAAAACTTCATTTCCTTAAATGTTGAGACGCAGGCAACCTATCGTAGATCAGAAATTCCTAGTCGAGTTTTAGCACATAGTAGATAGTCTATATATATATGTAATTAACATACTCAGGTTGCAGACACTTAACTAGCAGCATTGGCAACAAGAGCAAAACAGCTAAATACATACGCTTATGTAAATATATATCTGTTTTTGGTTTATTTCTTTATTTATGTAGTCGTGTCTGCTAGTCGTTAAAGGAGTGGAGGGCAGTTGTGCAGGCCCTGACTTTGGCCTGTGTGTGTTCCATTGGTACCGTCATCACTGCTGGCTACGCAGCGTGGGCGTGCTCGCTGTGGGGCTGGCTGGGGAAGGGGAGGGACTAGCTGAGAAAATACTGGATTAGAACTTCACAGACTCTATTGATTTTATTCCCATCCTCTGTCAGTGGTAGGGGATAAACACTAGTGTTCTCATTCCACTTCTCCCTTTTGTTTATGCAGCATCTAAACAGGCTTGTTGTCCTGGAGTAAAGGAGTGAATCTAAGCCCCATTTAAACATAGATAGGTGGTAATGAAAGGCTTTCAGCGGATACAATGAAAAGAGCACTTCTCAGGGTTAGGGATGAAAAAGTCCCTCTTCTGGAAGAGAGATTTTTTGGAGTGACATGAGGCAACACGTGCACCAACATATAAGGTCCCTCACTAACACGTGAGAAGCTCCAGCCCAGGTCCTTGGCTGCTCCTTCCATGCATTTCTACACCTTTCCCTAAAACTTCAATTTCACACAATTTAAGAAAAAAAAATTTAGAAAATGGGGCTTTCCACTATCCAGCTAAAATTTTATGGTAGCTCTAGTGTCATATGCCCAAATTCGGATTACTGGTCAATAATGGCACACAAAACAGTTACTAAACAAAACAAGGTACACAATTCTTCCCATGTGCTTTACGTCTTCTGTCTCCAGCATCCCTGCCACTGACTTTGTGTGTTGTAGTCCTGATAGAATATTGAGTAAGTCTGTAATAACACAACAGAGATGAACTCGTCAGAAAAAATTATGCTTATAAAATCAGCATTCACTTTCAACAACTTTAGTCTTTCCAGTGCCATTTATTTATTTGAAATGCAAAAATATCCTCACTCCCCCCCCATCCT
Organism: Saccopteryx bilineata; assembly: GCF_036850765.1. Taxonomy (NCBI): domain Eukaryota; kingdom Metazoa; phylum Chordata; class Mammalia; order Chiroptera; family Emballonuridae; genus Saccopteryx; species Saccopteryx bilineata. The sequence goes on along the minus strand of NC_089490.1, from coordinate 35,647,681 downwards.
TTTAAGTTCATAAAAGAAACTTTCCTCTTACACATTATCAATATCTTTTTGCTAAAACAAAGTGAAAGACACAAAGGGAAAATGATCATATGATAAGACATTGCAATATCTAAAAGATCAAATTCCTACAACCTCTATTCCCCCTGGAAAGTGTTTATTATCCAAGTAACAGAAAACGAAACTCTTTACTTGATTAAAACAATTAATACAAAAACTATATAGAGATGATACATCTTATTACAATTTAAATATGATCTAAGAAGCATCACTTAAATATACTCTGCCCTAATCTACCTCCCCATCTTACACACTCACGCACACGCGCGCGCACACGCAAGATGCTTGCAGAAAAAATACACTCCCTGTTTAATAGGATCCAGGGAAGCAAATATCCTGATGGAGGCTACTATCAATCTGAGTAATGTAATATCTAATTCTCGTGATTTGATATTATTTAGATGTTATAGTTAAGATCCTAGGGGCAATCATTTCTGCAGTGCTGGCCCTGAGCAGTCTAGATGAATATATTTGATCTGAGCCTTCCAAGTAGAACAAAGGTCCACAGGGGTTTGAAAGAGGATGATGATTTCAGAGGAAGGGGAGCATTTTCTCCTCTGATGATTTGAGAAAAATGTCTGCGAAGGGATTGGCAGAAGATAAAGCTGGCAAGCTAAGCCAGTGCCAGCTTAGAACGGTCTGCAATGCCATGTTGAAATTTAGGTAAATTGAATTTATGTAATGTTGAATTTAAGATAAAAAGGTATCAGCAGAGGATTGTGCGCAGGAACTGATATGATCTGAAATCTCCTTTTTCAGAAAGCTAAAAGTGGCAACGATAGATATTCTGCTGTCCGTGGCATTTATTGACTTTGAGCCCATGCTATAAATTTGGATGCCTTTTCACACCGATGCCAGGTGTATTCTAGTCAGTGGTCAGCCACTTTGTAGGTCCTAATGGTGTTTGCTTCTCAGTCTCATTCCTTGATGAACAATGTAATGCGTTTGTTCAAAGGAAAGTCTGCTATACCATATCTTCAAAGGCCAAATTGATCTGTCCGCTGCCATTGCATTCCCCGTGGGCGGCATGGACCGTCGGCAATTCGGTAGGACCCTCTTCAGCAGCTGTTATAGCTTTTTTTGTTGCTCTATTCTCTTTCTGGCTGCAGTCACTGCATTCAGCACCCTGGTCACAGCTGCTTTGGTTTCCTCTTGCTGTCTCCTTTACAAACGTGCCTGGTTGCACAAGACATCCTTCCCCCAAATTGCTATTCCAATTCTAATTTTTTTTTTCAGGCCAAAATTCAGCCTATTGCTCCCTGCCAACTGGGACTCACTGGTGTTTGCTTTTTCATTATTGGCTGTCAGTGACAACTTGCCTTTCCAGAATCATGGGGCTCAGAAGAGATTCTGGACAAATAACTCTTGGATTAAAGATGACTTTACTAAGAATATCTTATCCAGCTCACTTGTTGTCTTCACCTCTTAACTGGTTCAGAGGTTTCTTTTCAGCACACCTTTCTTTCTGGGCTATATTCCAAAATCAAAAGATGCCTATCTCAGGTTTCATGGAGTCTTTTCATCCTTGAGGATGCCTCTTTTTGAAATGGAAAACAAGATACAGGTACCCCGAGAAACAGCATGCTAAGTAAAGTGCTTCATAAAATACTTTCCATCTTTACCCACAGTTCCTGGCAAACATCTTTTGTCTTGTTTATTGCTTTAGTTGGCATATACTCAGAAAATTTTAAGTTCTCATTAACTCTAAACTACTGAGACTTCTTGGAAATAGGCTCTGTCTTTTTGCATTAGTGAAAAATTTTCAACAGAGTTAATTCCAGGTATTCTAAGCACTGAATTTCTTGGAAGAACCTAATAATTGCCATATTTGTAGTGGAATTTAAAATAATGGGTTGTTAACGTATTGTATCACCAGCATCCTGGGAACTCTGCAGTCATACAGATCTCCGTGCTTGAGAAGGGTCATTGAATGCTATGTCATATCTGGACTAGTAAATGTTATTATGCTTGTAAAGCACTCAGCACAGGGCCTGGTAAGTAATACTGGTAAACAGATCTATATTTCTAAATTCAAAATTTTGTAGATGAGACATCCATCACCAATTATATTTTTTCTCTCTGAAGATCTAGCTGTAGACGCTTGTAAGAGTTTATTGTTGTGTGTGTGTTCGCTTGTTTGCTCTTGCTTTACTGAAAATTCAGGGATTTTGCCAAGATCTTCTCCAATTTGATTCTTTTTCTCTCAATCCAAGGTAGAATTAGCCGAGCCCTTATAAATGCAGACATTTGGGGTTTTTTTTCTGTTATTCTTTTTGTTGTTGTTGTTCTTTTTCTTCCTTATATTGTTTTATTTTTGTGGCATTTTTATTATTTACATTTTAGATTTCCTATATCTGCCCTCCATATCTTTAATGTTTTCTTCATTATCATTATCATTTCACTTATTTTTTTTTTCATTTTTGTCTTTCTGAAGAAAAATTTCTGATTTCAGTCATTCTCTCCACAATTGAAGCTACTGAATTGTTGTTTTGATTTGAGTTCCCCTGGGAAGAGAAGTATACCAAGATACGTATACTTACATGAAATTAATTTGAAAGGAGGTCTCTGGAAATCCTGGTAGAGGAGTGAGGAAGTAAAATAAGATAATGGAGCCTGACCAGGCGGTGGCGCAGTGGATAGAGCTTCAGACTGGGATGCAGAGGACCCCGGTTTGAGACCCCGAGGTCGACAGCTTGAACGCGGGCTCATCTGGTTTGAGCAAAAGCTCACCAGCTTGGACCCAAGGTTGCTGGCTCGAGCAAGAGGTTACTCAGTCTGCTAAAGGCCTCCAGTCAAGGCACATATGAGAAAGCAATCAATGAACAACTAAGGTGTCGCAATGCTGTAACAAAAAACTAATGATTGATGCTTCTCATCTATCCATTACTGTCTGTCTGTCCCTGTCTATCCCTCTCTCTGACTCTCTCTCTGTCTCTGTAAAAAAAAAAAAAAAAAGATAATGGATGAAAGCATATACTTTGCATTTTCAAAGAAGTTAAATTGTGAGCAGCTGGATCTTAGCCTATTGGGATACTTTGAGAAAGAAACCATGCAAGTGACCTCTTCTAAGGGTTGAGCAAACTGGCGTGTTTAGAAGCCAACTCCCCCCAGTCAGTAGATGAGAGCTGTTTCTGGAGGGTGTTTGTTCCCTGACATTCCCTCCCTGCTATGTGTGTAGTAAGTAGGGCTATCATTTGTGGCTAGGCCAGACCTCTAGAAAACATAAATACATGCTGGTTGCATGAAGATAGTAAGGCAAAGGGATATGGGCAGAGTATCAACAGCATCTGTTACTATTTGTTTCAATAGGTGTTAGGGTATATAATTAATAACAAAGTCTACTCCCAGCCCAACAATCCTTTCCAAAATGATAGTAGAGAAGAAAGACACTTTAATTATCAAATAAGCATTAAACTGGGATGTGATGACCATCACAGGCAATCCACTAAGATTGTAAAAACAAAAAGAAATCTCACTCTTATCTAGAGAGGCAGATAAAGCCCATTACATATTTGTTCTCGACCTAAATAATAACTAATCCCTAAGTAAGAGGACTTGAGAACACCATTTGTCAGTGTCCATCCTAGCCCCATCTGGTTGCTGGTGGTGCTTGTTTGTGTTATCTAATGGCTTCATCCAAAGGAAGACCAAATGTCTCATATCTTTATGATCCAAGACGGTTTTGCAACTTGGAGCAAGGCATCTACCAAAGTTAGGCTCCTATCCTCGGACAGAAACACTTGATGCTTACATTTCAAAGAGATGGCTCCCATGTGATTTGATATATTTATATCAAAGAGATAACTTACAATCACACATTTTCTAAAATGAATTTTCTGAAAAAATAGAGAAAGGGAAATTTCTTGCCTTATTTTTAGCAGGGAGAATTAAGCCTCTTATTTTCAATTTCTATTTGTCTTTCCTTTGGAAATAATTTTTTAAACCATAAGATTTTTGTGCCTGCATTTTTCTCCAATTACTTTCTAAAATATGTTTATTCAAATGTTTGTCTTTCACTTCCTGCAATTCTGTTGGCAGTGTGCAGATGGCATGTGTTCAGATGTTCTGCCTGGCTTTCCTGTCTGTGGCTGCTTGCATTGCATGTTAATTTTGTCAGCTTAGGTAAGGTTTTTGAAATCATAGTGAAGTTCTTTAACTAGTGAGGAGGAGACAGAGAAATTCCCATCCCTGTAGGCCTCTGGTCTGTCCCTGGTTTCCCTGATTTCTCTAGCTTCCCAGGCAGGTATGCTCAACCTTCTCTTGGCTTCCTCTCAGCTTTTGAGGTCTGGGAGAACGATCACACTCACATGTCCTTTTCCCCCAGAGTTTACAGATTTCTAAGTGCCAGGTTCTTCCCAGAATCCACTTCCCTCTTTCAGAATTCCTTGAGCTCCAACGCAGTTCTCCAAGTGCTTTCATGGTCCCTAACAGTTCCCTGTACTGAACCTGAACAAAGCCCATTCACATCTGGTCGCATCTGGAAGAGGCTAGAGAAGCATATTTAGATAATTTGCGTTCTAGTACCACAAACTAAATGTTTGTGAGAATCTTAATTACCAAAAAAAAAATCACTTAGAAATAAAATGTATGGACACAGTCTTTTATATGTTAATTACGGTGGATGATTTGTAAATCTTCCTATAGATTCCATTTGGTCAAGATTGATCGTCTTTTCTTTGAATCATTGTAATTCTTTGAATTAAAAAATTTCTTTAATTTTGAAAAGACCTTTTAATCTATGAAGACACTCTTTTCCCTGTTTGACAAACGTACCTTCGTAGTTTGAGAAGTTCGACTATTCTTGATACACCTAGATTGTATGCTGTGATTATCCTGAATTGAGGTTCTTACCCTCTGTTAAACCCTGAACTTCCTAACATGAGTATGAAAAGTCTTATATTTGGCAGAATCAGCTTCACCACTTTCAAAATATTGACCTACTTTTAAAACTATCACTCTTCGTTTCACTGATGCTTCTGGTACTCTACCCTTCATGAATCCAGATATGTTAGGATTGGTGTGCAGAGTGAAAAGATTTCCCTCCCATAACTGACTCTTTGGAAGATGGATGGCTATAACCTGGAAGAGTTACTGCTGTATTCAATTCAAGAGAGCAGGGATTTATCAGTCAAGGGCACAAGAACTGGAGGGTCCTTGAGATCAAGCTATTGCTTTTTTCTTATGTATTTATGTATATTCTTTTGAACAAAAACCCTTTGTGTGGATAAATTTTGAACAACTAATTTGTACATCAAAGAATTTTCCACGTGTGTGTGTGTGTGTGTGTGTGTGTGTGTATTTGTATTTTACTGAAATTGGAAACGGGGAGGCAGTCAGACAGACTCCCGCATGCGCCCGACCGGGATCCACCCGGCAAGCCCACCAGGGGACGATGCTGTGCCCATCTGGGGCTTTGCTCTGTCACAACCAAAGCCATTCTAGCACCTGAGGCAGAGGCCACAGAGCCATCCTCAACGCCCGGGCCAACTTTGCTCCAATGGAGCCTCGGCTGCGGGAGGGGAAGAGAGAGACAGAGAGAAAGGAGAGGAGGAGGGGTGGAGAAGCAGATGGGTGATTCTCCTGTGTGCCCTGGCCGGGAATCGAACCCGGGATTTCTGCACGCCAGGCTGATGCTCTACCACTGAGCCAACCTGCCAGGATTCCACATATGTATATTTAAAAATGCATTTAAATTGTTGATTCAGATAAATCCCAATCAGGCCAAGGTATAAATAATAAATGTGTGTTTATTTCATTTTTTTGATGGAAAAAGCTGTGCAGACAATAGACTTATTTATTTCTGAAGAGGAGTTATGTTAAAAGAATGTTCCCTGAAGATTTAAGAAGAAAAAACCTTCAGAAAGCACTCTAGTAAATTATAACTCTGAGGATAAAATATGACAGTAATAATTGCTAAAGTAAAAAACAAAATATAAAACTTTCATGTGTTTTTAACTTTAAAAAAATATTTGTATATTTCTGCCACTGGAAGAGCTACTCCTGGGAGAACAGTTGAGATCTTTGAATATATTTACTCTTTTATTTCATATATAATTTTCTATAGAGATTTAAATCTTATAAATATTTGGCAATAGTCATATTTTATTAGTGCTTACTATGTTATTTATTATCATCATTTAACAAGTGGGGAATTATAAGCCCAAAATAGTGAGCTCACTAGCCCAAGTTTTTTAAACATTAAGCGAGAGAGCTGGTATTTTAACCCTGGCCATCATGAATGGAACCTGGACTGTTACCGACCCTGATACTGGTTTTTCAATGTTATATGGTCTATGTGACATTACATAGACTATAAATTAATAATTAATTTGAAAGTTAAAATGCAAGAAACTACATGTGGTGATGTTAATTTTCCTTATCTTCTTAAAACATGTGTGAGCTCTTTGGCTTAAAATAATTTTAAATGTGCATTCTCTTAAAGTTATACATTTAAATTAACTTAATAATAAGTAAACCATCATCAAACCGATTCACTCTTAGTTACATCTCATTGAAGCAACACTTAATTTTAAACTTTTGTAATTATATTCTTTCAAGTGAATTTAATGTTTTATAATAAACATCCATTAACATAAGTGTATAGCTTTGAAGTCAGGCAAGCAGACCAAATTCCAATCTCTCACTTTCTGAATCACTGCAACCCAAATACTTAGCTCCACTGAGAGAAAACCTTCCATTTTTTTCTGAGTGTGTATAGTGTTTGTAGGTCATATACATGACCTGTAATTTTTTTTATATTTAAGTCTGAATGATGCTTTATTTTTTTTATAATTTTTTTTATTGGGGTGACATCAATAAATCAGGGTACATATATTCAAAGAAAACATGTCCAGGTTATCTTGTCATTTAATTATGTTGTATACCCATCATCCAAAGTCAGATTGTCCTCTGTCACCTTCTATCTAGTTTTCTTTGTGCCCCTCCCCCTCCCCCCTTTCCCTCTCCCTCTCCCCCCACTCCCCGTAACCACCACACTCTTATCAATGTCTCTTAGTCTTGCTTTTTTTAATTTTATAGATTAAGAACATAAATCTCAAAAAATTTTGTAACATTTTTCAAATGTTATAGATAATATTTATCAGTGCTGTTTATTTAAATCTAGATCTCTATCTCTCTGACCTCAAAATCTGCTTGCTTTTTTTTACTTTTCTCTTTCCTCTGCTTCTTTGAATAACCACCTAAGGGCTCTATGAAAATTAAATGATTTCACGTGAATAAAATATGCAGTATCAGCCTCATTGTAGATGCTCAAAGAGTAACATGAATAATTGCCATTTTGAATTTTGATGTTTCTTAATAATATAGCTTACAATATACTCTATTTGGAAAAGAGCATTTCTAATACTAAAGATTTAATTTGCAAAGTGAGGATGCCTTTGAAGGAAAGTCACATTGTGAGTCATGGAATTGTAAAGCTTTGAGAAACCTTATACATCATCATATTTACTATTGTCTATTATTTTTAGTTTAATGATCTTGTGGGACAATATTTTCTTACCTGACATTTTTATACATAAACAAGTCTAAGTTGAGCTGATATGTTTGAATGGTTTGGGGGAGAATCCTCATTTCGCTCTAACATAGTCCATAAGGCATCTTTCAGTAACCTTTTTGGCTCTTTACAGCACTATTTGAAAATTACATCTCTAGTGATTCCCTTTATTTTTGCATATAAAGAAACTGAGGGCCATAGGAGAAAAGTATCTGCTAATGTTGGCAGTTAGTAGTAGAGCCATGACTAGAAGAGTCGTTACATTTGGTATCTTCACATCCTAGTCCAAGTTACTTTCCTGGACCCATGGCTGCATATGAATATCTACAGAAAAGCACTAGTTGGTATTTGTTATAGGATTTTTGAAATACTTGTTCCTATACATAGAGAGTCATAAAAATATTTTAGGCTTTAAGATGGTAGCAGTTGTTGCTAAAATATTACTACATGTTTTCAATCATTGAGATCTTTTCTCTGGGCTCTAAAGTTTGCTAAGGTTGGTTCCTGAATGGAAAGAGTAAGCGTTGCATTTACATAGCTGTTAATTTCCCCCAAATTAGAATAGCCTAATAAGAACTAATGCACCTGCCAATAGGTAACAAGCCATAGCAGGGATCATTGTCAAAAGGTTGTTGTTGGGCAAGTAAGTTTATAAAATTTGTATTATTTGATTTTGGTCACTTTTATTGTTAAAAATGGTCACTGCCCACGTGATGATGCTGCCAGGTGATACGGCTGTTTACCTTTCTGCCTCAGAAGGGGCTTGGTTATGCTAATGTTTGATGGAGGAGGAGTTGTGCCAAAAAGTTTTAAGAGAAAGAGACCACGTTGTTGCAGAGGAGAAGCAGCCAAGATGGTGGGGTGCTGAAGGGGAACAGAGGTGAGGAGCTTTGTGAGCTCACTGAACTGGTGGGAGCCTCTGAAAAGCTGGAAAGATTCTCCTGGTTGTAGAACTGGAGAACATGTGAGTGGGTACTGGTGCCCTGTGTGTTATTTACTTGCCAGCTGGTTGTGAGACTAGAATAAAAGGATGGCCCACCATTTCTTGGCTCCGTTGTTTCTCTACCATCTATCTGAATTCAATGGGAACCTGCATGTGCCAGGCGGCTGTGATGGCTGTGACTACTGTCTATACAGTTGTGTAATCTAAATTGTTTATGAGTAGTACCAAAATACTCATTAGAGTTAGTAGCTTTCTGTTGTTTCATTTAATTACACAGACTTTTTTTGTGCTTATCATCGCAGAACAAATACTTGATATAATACAAATTATAATTTCATAATTACATGATTACAAAGTAAATTATCACTGAATATACTCATATTATCAATACATTATTATACTTTTAATAGAAAACATTTTGAATATAATAATAGTTTGGAGACATTTTTTCTAAACTAAAAAGAAAATCATGTCAGTAAATATAATTCATTTTATTCAATATCTTAGGACAATAAGTGTCTGTGTATTTAAAGAAAACCTTGGTGTGACAGAAAAATAAAGATATGGTTGGTTGGATGATAGCAGAAAATGCAGCATAATTTTCACCCTTAAGTAATTCATTGAACAAGAAATCATCGAGTGTCTTTCTCATATCCTATCAGATACATTAGTGTATGCAGAATAATTTGAGAGATGAGAAAATGATAAAACAGACTTGTATAAAGATGGATCACAAATTAGAATGATGCTGTAGCTGGTCAAGGAACAAAGTATTGTGAAAAAATGAAAGAGTCAATTTATCTACAGAAACAACTTATGATCCAGTAAAATCTCTCTTAACCTATATGTTTTTGGTCTAGAAGTTTTTTGATGATTAAAAGAAGTTGAAATGGGAATTATAAAATATAACAAAATACAAAAACAAATATAACAGGTATAGATAGGTTTGGAACAAATACCACTGACTCCTAATTTATAAAATTTCGGTGGTGGAAGCTTGAAGCATCAGATTATCTTGGACATTAGTTTATATATTTTATGAGGAAGTAAATATTTGGTTAGCCTAGTGAGTCAGTTAAGTAGGTGGAATAAAGACTGCTCCTATAACTAGATATTTAAGAAAAGACAACATAAAATTATATGCCATTACATATCACATATACCTTTAGATCAGGGGTAGTCAACCTTTTTATACCTACTGCCCACTTTTGTATCTCTGTTAGTAGTAAAATTTTCTAACCACTCACTGGTTCCACAGGAATGGTGATTTATAAAGTAGGAAAGTAACTTTACTTTATAAAATTTATAAAGCAGAGTTACAGCAAGTTAAAGCATATAATAATAATTACTTACCAAGTACTTTATGTCAGACTTTTGCTAAGTTTGGCAGAATAAATCTTTATAAAACAACTTTCTATAGTTAAATCTATCTTTTTATTTTTACTTTGGTTGCTTCACTACCACCCACCATGAAAGCTGAAATCCTACTAGTGGGTAGTAGGGACCAGGTTGACTACCACTGCTCTAGATGAACACATGAGTATTTAAAATGATGAGTAATATATTAACTCAGTTATTTGGATGTTCTTTCTGCTAGTGTGTTGGTGATTGGATTTTTTCAGGAGATTCTAGAAGGATAAAATACCAAAATCTGAAATAGCACAATGAAAGAATATATGGTCTACATCATATTATGAACAACTTACATTCTCTTTTAAAAATGCTCAAAGCAAATGACTACACTTTATAATATGACAAAGTAGAAATATTTATTTTCCCTAGAATCCTACTGTAAAAGATACTAGTGATTAACAACTTGAGCATTGCATATGAAATGACCTGGATTGCGGTCGACCTCGATGATGCAGACTCTGTGTAAGTCTGGATACGTTTCTCTCTCTGTGCTACAGCCTCCTCATCAGTAAAATGCAGGAAATAACATTAGCCAACAGAAAATATAGTTATGCAGATAAAATTAGATAACCTGAAAACAATACCAAAAGGATGACTTCTATTTCAGTATCATTATTATTGTAAATACACTGAAAATGTATTTTGAATTGTGTGGTTGTTGATTTTTTTTAAATTGTACTTTGGGACATTTGTTTTCAGGTTTTCTTCAATAAACATAATAATTTGAATTAACAGAAAAATTTTCTAATTGTCAAATTACTATATTTCTAAGCCAGAACCAATCTTTGTAGAAGATAAAATACAAAAGATAATTCCAATGAGAAATTTTTCAGAAGTATTTTTTAACAATTAAAAGCACAAATGCAATTCCAATTAGACTCTGTTTAGTGCCATGCTAATTTCTATAAAATAATTAGTAAAAGTTGGTGTGTTTTACTTATATTTTACCTTAGGGTGTAACACGGCGATAAGTAAAACTAGCCTTATATTGGCTAATGACTTTGTTTAGAATTTCTTAAGTTTTGCAACTAATAATTTACTTACAATAATTAAGTTGTGATACTTTGTAATAGCTGAACACCACAAATCATTTTCTGAAGGTCACTGGTTAAATTAAATAACCTCAATGGAATAACTCTTACCTTTTTTCATGGAAGATTAAAAATATCAACTGAGTGTACAGTCTTTTAAACAGAATTTTGTACCCTGTCAAGTAGATTTACCTTTGAATGGGTGCATCTTATATTCTTTTCATTTGCTCCCTCTGCTCTTTATTGTGCCTTTATTAGATGTAGATGCAAACTTCCCTAGTGTTAATTTTGGAACTATACAACTCAACTTACACCCAACATTTTTCTAGTTTTCTTAATCTTTTTCTTTACTCTTCTTGCTATTCTCTCTAGTGTAACCTCCCAGGATACTGTGATCTTTGTTACAAAACATGCTGAAGGTAACTGGGCAGGAACATGGAAACATTAGTGCCCATTCATAATCAGTTTATTAAATAACACATTTGTTTCAAAGATAAAAACATTTTCCCCAAACTATATTTGGATTTTTTTCTTAAGAACTAGCACAAAATATTGTATAAATTACTATAAATACACTTACTCATGCCCAGGCATTTCTGTTTTTTAAGATTGCTGGAATGTCTGCCTATATTCAAATGAAACTAGGAGTTTTACGTTATAAATCCAACTGCAGCAATATAGTATTACTTTTGAAAAAAAATTGAAACATTCTAGCAATAACTGGCTAGCTCTTCACCACAGTTAGATTTAATAATCAAGTGTCTTTTTAACTAGTCCTGAATGAGGGCTGAATGGCAAAGACAGCTCATTGTCACCCAGTTACCATTCCACCTTTCTTCTGTCAACCGAAGCCCTCACATCTGAGGTAGTCTAACGGCTGCTCAGTCTGAGACCGCAGTCACTGCCTCTGTTGCACCCAGGCCACCATGTGACCACAGCAGTGGTGGGATTCAAATAATTTAATACCCGGTTCTCTGCCCTAATGACCATTTTAAGTATAAAAAAGATATACTGAAAGGCAATTTATTATTTTTATGTATTTAATGCTTAAACAAGAACAATAAAAGAGGTACACAAAACTAGATTGTTATGAAAAAGAATTTTAAAATATTTTTTTGTGACAGAGATAGAGACATAGGGACAGACAGACAAGAAGGGAGAGAGATGAGAAGCATCAATTCTTTGTTGCGGCACCTTAGTTGTTCATTGATTGCTTTCTCATATGTGCCTTGACCGGGGGGCTATAGCAGACCGAGTGACATCTTGCTCAAGCCAATGACCTTGGGTTAAACTGGTGTGCTTTTGCTCAAACCAGATGAACCTGTGCTCAAACTGGCGACCTTGGGGTCTCAAACCTGTGTCCTCTGTGTCCCAGTTGAATGCTCTATCCACTGTGCCACTGCCTGGTCAGGCAAGAATTTTAAAATATTAATGAAAAAATGTTAAATAATACCTGACAAAAAACAATAAAACTGTTATTTAAGATAGTCCTATATCGCTTCTTGATTGGCATCCTCATTTGTAATTTTTTTCACCTATGGACGGAATGAACATTATTACAGGCACTTGAATATGCTGTTGTGCAGATGAATGTTAAAAAGAGTTAGGAATGTAAATGTGTGATTTCCATATTAAGTGGCTGCCCAGGCACCCAGTTTAGAGAGAACCCAGATTACAAGTGCCATTTTAACAACCGATTCACTGAACTCAAAAAAAAGTTAGGTATTGGTTCTGCTGAACCAGTGTGAACTGGCTGAGTCCTACCATTGGACTACAGTCTTGACAAAGAGATATGAGCAGAAGCGATGTAAGTAATATTATCTTAATTTCACAGATGAGGAAACTAAAGCTCGGTCAGTTGTTCTTTGTTGAATGTCACCCAATGAATAACTTCAAATGTAACATACCTTTGAAGATATAAAATCTAGTGTTTTGTTTTGTTTTGGGGTTTTTTTGACAGAGACACAGAGAGAGTAACAGAGAGGGACAGCTAGGGACAGACAGACAGGAAGGGAGAAAGATGAGAAGCATTAGTTCTTCATTGTGGCACCTCTGTTGTTCATTGATTGCTTTCTCATATGTGCCTCCTTGTCCAGGGGTCTACAGCCACGCCAGCAACTTAGTGCTGAAGCCAGTGACCTTGGGCTTTAAGCCAGTAATCTTTGGGCTCAAGCCAGCAACCATGTGGTCTTGTCTATGATCCCACACTCAAGCCAGTGGCTCCACACTCAAGCTGGTGACCCCATGCTCAAGCCGGATGAGCCAGCACTTAAGCCGGCAACCTTGGGTTTTCGAACCTGGGTCCTCTGAGTCCCACTCTGATGTACTATTCACTACGCCACCACTCAGTCAGGCTATAAAATTGAGTTTTGAAAATCACCAGCAGCAGCTCATGAGAGGTTTTTTTGTGTGTCAGCTTTTCCTCTTTGAAGTCACTTTCCATGCTCTCATCCACTTTGCCAAGTCCTGGCTGGAATCTTCACTAATACTTGACTTTTAGAAAACTGCTTAATCTTAAGGACGTCAGTTTCCTCATCTGTTATATAGATGAGTATGGGAAGAAGGAGAGGCAAATGTATTTTCAAAGAGTGAACTGCTATTGCCTCAGCTGTAGACATAACAGTTCCTTGGATTTGAAAACGTTTGTTACAATTCTTATTTGAATGCCACACCCCATAGTAGAGTACACAGGCCTTATAGACTTTGTTTAACCAGTAACCCTTAATAACCAGCTGGAAATCAAAGTAGCGAATATTGAGAAGGGGCTCAGTTGGGAAACCTGGTGTAACTACTCTACCCTAGTGTGTAAATGAAGTGAACCTGATCCCAGACTCAACAATTAGCTTTATCACAGCAGAACTCAAAGCAGAAAAAAATGTTTCCTACACCCAAGGGTGCATATTTCTTTAGTTAGCCACTGCTTTTCTTTCCCAAACAGAATTGGGAACTAAGAAAAACTTTTTTAAGGAGATACTGCAAGTTAGAGATAGCATGCTGAGAGATCAGGAGAGGAGATTCCTAAGCTAAAAGGCCTTGCTATTCTGAGGTTCAAGGAGGCCAGTGGGGGATGTGCAAGGAAGCGACAGCCTTTCCACCTCCGGTGCACTCTGTGCTGAAACGATGGGTAGTTTCTCATCAGATAAATTTGTTAACATGGGCCATACAATTAACTCATATAAAATAAGCAGCAAATTAGTTTTTGTTTATCCATCTTAAGTCATTCTTCCTAATTAATTTCCATATAAAACTAAAAAATATTTTTCTATCCTTTGAAATTTAGTGAAATAACTGCTAGTTAATTGGGGAGGAAGTCAAGAAAGGTAATATATAATTAATATCATTTATATTAATTGTTTAACCAAATTTTGCTTTCTTGAATTTCTGAAAAAGAAAAAATTGCAAATCTGGTTGCAGAATGAGCTGGGTTTGAATCCCGACATTGCTGAAGCTACCGAGTCTTTAAAGCTGAGTTTCCAAGTCTGAAATTGTGAATAAGGTGCATGGTTATTGTGATATTGGAGATGATGGTGCACTTTTTTTTTAATTTATTTATTCATTTTTAGAGAGGAGAGGGAGAGACAGAGAGAGAGAGAGAGAGAGAGAGAGAGGAGAGACAGAGAGAGAGAAGGGGGGAGGAGCTGGAAGCATCAGCTCCCATATGTGCCTTGACCAGGGAAGCCCAGGGTTTCGAACCAGCGACCTCAGCATTTCCAGGTCGACGCTTTATCCACTGCACCACCACAGGTCAGGTGTGATATTGGAGATGATATGTGTAAAATACGTAGCTCATATTAGCAAAGTATATGGGTCACATGCTGACTTGTTCTGCAACTGGACTGAATTAATTAGGCTTCACTAATCACCTGGGTACAGTGCTATGAAAAATCAGATCCAATAGAAATGCATTATTAGGCCTTGCCATTGACCCTGCATGTGGAATTCCCAGTTCAATTCCAGCCAGGGCACACAGACAGGAGAAGCACCCATCTGCTTCTTCCTCCTCCCCCTTCTTCTTCCCCTTCTCCCCCCCCCCCGCCTTCCCTGTATCCATGGCTCGATTGATTTAAGCACATTGGCTCCCAGGTACTAAAGATGGCTCCATGGACCCTTGACTCAGGCACTAATAATAGCTCGGGTGAAAGCATGGTTCCAGAAAGGGTCGCTAGGTGGATCCCGGTCAGGGTGCATGCATGAGCCTATCTCTATATCTCCCTTACTTTCACTTTAAAAAAAATGCATTGTTAGTTAAGCTGAGGTTATATAGTTCAAGCATAATCAATGCCAACATAATGCTTAACCACCATCTCTTTAGTATACTTCTATTGACCAAAATGAGACAACAAATGATAGAGATGTGGGTGGTGTGAAGTTCAAAGATAGTCTGGGCCTGTGGGATCTTTGACCTTGATTTTGCATACTTTAATAGCAACAAGTCACTTATCCTCGCTTCTCAAAAGGTAGCTAGAAGATTCTGGTTTTCTTAGAAAACAGTGTTATTTCTTAAATAAAACTTTGGTCATTATCTGCAAAATATTACTTGTCAGACAGAAAACCAAAACCTTTTCTTCCAGAATGTAGTGGTGCACACTAAAGAGTTAATGGCATTTCTCTAACTTCTTTTCAGGGATTTAACATTTTCATTCAGCTGATTATAATCTGTTGCAGATGATAATTATGCCAGTTTTTTTTTTTCCAGTCATTCACTCAAAAATGATTTTAAAATCTTTCAAAGACTTGTACCAGATTTTTATTTCTCAAAAGGTTTCTACTTATGGAAAATTTGCTTAGATTAAACCCTTTTGTCTTCATCTCAGTAGATGTTAAATCAATACAAAATGAGTAGATTTGTATTTCTAAAAATAACTTCTTTCACAGGAAGAAGAGCTGAGAAAGAGTGGGGAAGCCAAATATGCACACTTGAGTGATGAACTTCATGTATTAATTGAAGTGTTTGCTCCACCTGGAGAAGCTTATTCACGTATGAGTCATGCACTGGAAGAGATTAAAAAATTTCTGGTTCCCGTAAGTGTTGCTCCTTTTTTACAAAGACTTTTCTCAGCAGTTTCTATTTTTAAAACGTGCCTTTGATCTCTGCCTTTGATCTTTCTGAGTTTTTAGAAGGAAATTCATATTGGAAATAAGTTATTCATAGAGTTGATAGGAACATAACATAATACAGAATACAAAAAATACTTAGCATGGGACCTAGGATGTTGTCACCTAATGATAGTCTGACAGCAGTGTTTTTTTATTGAATTTATTGGGGTGACATTGGTTCACAATCCATACAGGTTTTAAGTGTACAATTCAATAAAACATCACCTGCACGCTGCATCGTGGACCCACTGCCCCGAGCAGAGTTTCTTCCCATCCCCACCCCTCCTGTGCCCACTCCACCTGGTCCCCACCCCCTTCCCTCTATCACCACACTATTGTCTGTGTCTGTGTTATGTATGTATGTTTTTTCTTCACTTTTTCATCCAGCTCCCCAACCTTCCTCCTCTCTTACAGCTGTCAGTCTATTCCTTGTATCCATGCTTCTGTTTCTCTTTTCTTCATCAGTTTACTTTGTTCATTCGATGCCACATCTGTGTGAAATCATATGGTACTTATCTTTCCCTGACTGGTTTATTTCACTTAGCATAATAATCTCCAGTACCATTCATGTTGTGCAAAAGGTAAGATTTCCTTCTTTTTTTATTTTTTAATTGATTTTAACTTATTATGTTTATATAGATTCTAGTGTTGCCCCTAATGCATCCTCCCTCCCCTCGTATTCTCCCAACATTCCCCTTGTCCCCCTCCCAACAGCTCCCTCCCCACTTCCCTTCAGGTTTCTCCAACCTATCATCCACCTTCTGTCTGTCCTCTTTTCCTCTGGTCCCTTTGATCTCTGCTCTGTCTCAGTTATGTTCCTCAGTTCACACTGTTCATTGGATTCCTCAAATGAGTGAGGTCATATGATATTTTTCTTTTTCTGCCTGGCTTATTTTACTCAACATAACAGTTTCCAGGTCCATCCATGTAGTCGCAAAAGGTAAGATTTCCTTCTTTTTCGTGGTCCCATAGTATTCCATTGTATATATGTACCACCGCTTTTTAATCCACTTGTCCACTGATGGACACTTGGGCAGTTTCCAGATCTTCATTATTGTGAACAATGCTGCCATAAAAATGGGGGTGCATTACTCCTTTTGAAGCAGTGCTATGCTGTTCTTGGGGTATATTCCTAAAAGTAGGATAGCTGGGTTAAAAGGCAGTTTGATTTTAATTTTTTGAGGAATCTCCATACTGTTTTCTACAGTGGCTGCACCAGTCTGCATTCCCACCAGCAGTGCAGGAGGGTTCCCTTTTCTCCACATCCTGACCAGCACTTAGTCTGTGTTGTTTTGTTGATGAGTGCATTCTGACTGGTGTAAGGTGATATCTCATTGTGGTTATAATTTGCATTTCTCTAATGATTGAGAAAATGTTGAGCGTTTTTTCATATGCCTTTGGCCATCTGTATGTCCTCTTTGGAGAAGTGTCTATTCATTTCTTTTGCCCATTTTTTGATTGGATAGTCTGTCTTCCTGGTGTTGAGTTTTACAAGTTCTTTATAAATTTTGGTTATTAACCCCTTATCAGATGTATTGTCAAATATGTTCTCCCATTGTATAGTTTGTCTTTTTATTCTGTTCTTATTGTCTTTAGCTGTGCAAAAGCTTTTTAGTTTGATATAGTCCCATTTGTTTATCCTGTCTTTTATTTCACTTGTCCGTGGAGATAAATCGGCAAATATATTGCTGCGAGAGATGTCTGAGAGCTTTCTGCCTATGTTTTCTTCTAAGATGTTTATGGTTTCACGGCTTACATTTAAGTCTTTTATCCATTTTGAGTTTATTTTTGTGAATGGCATAAGTTGGTGGTCTAGTTTCATTTTTTTGCAGGTAGCTGTCCAATTTTCCCAACATCATTTGTTGAAGAGGCTGTCTTTATTCCATTGTATGCTCTTACCTCCTTTGTCAAATATCAGTTGTCCATAAAAGTGTGGGTTTATTTCTAGGTTCTCTGTTCTGTTCCATTGATCTATATGCCTGTTCTTATGCCAGTACCAAGCTGTTTTGAGTACAATGGCCTTGTAGTATAACTTGATATCAGGAAGTATGATACCTCCCACTTTATTCTTCCTTCTCAAGATTGCTGAGGCTATTCGTGTTCTTTTTTGGTTCCATATAAAGTTTTGGAATGTGTGTTCTATATCTTTGAAGTATGTCATTGGTATTTAATTGGTATTGCATTGAATTTATAAATCTCTTTGGGTAGTATAGACATTTTAATGATGTTTATTCTTCCTAACGATGAGCACAGTATATGCTTCCACTTGTTTGTATATTCCTTGATTTCTTTTATCAATGTTTTATAATTTTCTGAGTATAAGTCTTTAATCTCCTTGGTTAAATTTACTCCTTGGTACTTTATTTATTTTTTTTGTTGCAGTAGTGAAGGGTACTGTTTCCTTAATTTCTCTTTCTAACAGTTCATTGTTGGTGTATAGAAATGCCTTTGATTTCTGAGTATTAGTTTTATATCCTGCCACCTTGCTGAATTCATTTATCAGGTCCAGTATTTTTTGACTGAGACTTTAGGGTTTTCTATATACAATATCATATCATCTGCAAATAATGATAGCTTTACTTCTTATTTTCCAATTTGTATGCCTTTTATTTCTTCTTCTTGTCTGATTGCTGTAGCTAGGACTTCCAGAACTATGTTGAATAAGAGTGGTGAAAGGCGGCACCCCTGCCTTGTTTCTGATCTTAAAGGGATTGCTTTTAATTTTTGCCCATTGAGTATGACGTTGGCTGTGGGTTTGTCTTGGATGGCCTTTATCATGTTGAGGTATGTTCCCTGTATTCCCACTTTGCTGAGAGTTTTGATCAAAATGGGTGCTTGATTTTATCAAATGCTTTTTCTGCATCTATTAAAATTATCATGTGGTTTTTCTCCTTCCCTTTGTTTATGTGATGAATCACATTGATTGATTTGTAAATATTGTACGAGCTTTCCCTCCCCAGAATAAATCCCACTTGATCATGATGTATGATTTTTTTCATATATTGCTGGATCCGGTTTGCTAATATTTTGTTGAGGATTTTAGCATCTAAATTCATCAGGGATATTGGCCTATAATTTTCTTTCTTTGTGTTGTCTTTGCCTGATTTTGGAATCAGAATTATGCTTGCCTCATAAAAGGAACTTGGAATTCTTCCTTCCTGTTGAATTTTTTGAAATAGCTTGAAAAGGATAGGAGTTACCTCTTATTGACAAGATGACAGTAGTATTTGTCTTTAGTACATTACATGCTGTGTACCAGTACATAACAATGAAGAATAAGAAATTAATACATAAGCCCAAATACTTAACTGAGGTTGTATACTTTTTTGTGTGTCTTAATAACTTTATAATTGACCTGTATTATTAATAATTTTTAATTAAGAATGCATTTGTAGGTGTAGGAGAACGAAAAGTAGCATTTGTAATATTTGTAACAAGATGATGATATTTGAAAATATCCAATGTATTTTTATGTGATAGTATGAAAAGTGCTGGCTCATTATAAAATGTAATATAAAGTAATCAGTATTACTAGAACTAGACATTTGTTGACATGAAGCAAAAATTGGAAAAATAAACATTTTGCACTATATAAGAGCATCAGAGAATATTTGGTTAGTAAGGCAGCAAATTCAGGGTTGCATAGTAAATGGGATTCCATACTGATTTTCTAAAAAAAAAAATTGAGGAATATTAAATGAATGAAACTTTTCTAAATGTTGATATACTGGCATTCTAGGAAGAGCTTATTCAAATAGAAATCTTGGCAACAGGCTTATAACAGGAAATGGGACTATCAGAAGAGAATGCTGAGTAAGGTTTTCTAGAGTTCCTGAATAGAAGTTTTTGGCAGAGACAGAGAAAGAGAGAGAGAGAAAAGCTAAAATTAATATGTGCAATGAAGAATACAGTATATTACTACACTAATTAATAAATTCAAAGGAAATGGTAAATAAGATTCACTGATGACAGTGTTTTTGAGAATGGGGGATGCTAAACTTCGAAATGTAAAAGTATCCAAATCTAACCACATGATCTATGTATATACCTAATTTAAAATTTTCTCTCAAGACAAGGTTATAGAATAATGTCATACCACTCGGAGTATTCCCTAACTTTATATGTACTCAGAATTTCTGCACAATTATCTAGTGCTTATCTGAATACCCCCATAAATAGGTCCTATATTTCTTAAGAATGAGGACATTATGTATCTTTTCCTTCTTTTGAGCAAAACACCTAGTGCTATTGGGTAAACAGTTTTACTATGTTTATCCTAGACCAAACTCCTGGTGATGTTGAAGGTGTAGAAAAATGCTAGGACTCCCTACATTACCAACTCACTTCATGACTATGAACAAGTCATTTAAATTCTCAGAGCTTCAGCTTATTCATCTTAAAAATTAAAAAAAGGATAATTATCATTGACTGCCCTCTATCACAGTTATTGTGAATATTAAATGGAGTAATGCATATGAAAGGACATACAAAATTATAAAGCACTACATAAATGGATGTTTGAATCTATTTTATTTTGTGGTAGTTAGTCTTGGAATAACATTTTGGGATGAAATACATAAAATGAAATACTTTTATACTGCTACATAGTATTAGACCTAGGTTGTAGGCTAGGTTAACACTATTTTATTGTGCATATTGTGCATATTACTAATACATCTTACTTCTTAGATGTTACAACGATGCTTGTGATAATTTCATTTCTGTCTTCTCCAATGAAATATATGCCCTTTCAGGGCAGGACTAGCCTGCCTCTCTTGGATTCCCATCATTTAGCAGCTTGCCTGTCACCGTATTTGTGCGCTAGTCTGCCTGATGGAATGGCTGACAAATAAGCACAAGGAGTGAAACAGTGGGAGAGAATAGCACCCTGGGCCGGATTTGGAGAGTACTACCCCACAATCAAGGTTCTCTCTCTCTCTCTCTCTCTCTCTCTCTCTCTATATATATATATATATATATATATATATATATATATATATGGCATCTACTTCATCCATCACTGCAACTGCAAGGAGGAAAATGAGCTGCCAATTCTTTATTTATTATATGAAATCACTTGGTGATCCAGAGTTCTTCTGACATTTGATATTAAGGTCCATGGAAACACATAAACATTTAGAAGCATCATAGGTAAAGAGTTATAATGCACATCCAAACGAAGACTGAAAATCTTACCATGGTCAGTTTGACCCTTGGGATTTTATCTCTTTCTGCCCCACTGCTTACGTATAGTGCTCCAGACGTGCTAACTTTTGTTCTCCCAATGCCCCAGGCTCCTGCTCAGTAGGCCCTTTGAAGCTTCCTCTCCACAGTAGTGACACAGCAATCTCCTGGTCACTCAGGTCTTGTCTCAGCTGGTAGCACTGCAGGAAACTCTTTCCTGACCACACACAGTCTGAAATAGACTCTCCCCTTTTGTACAGTTCTATTTCACAGTACCACTGGCTGGTTGATGTAACATTGCCATTCATTGTCTCATGACACCCTCTCCACTTATTTATTTCCTCATAGCACTTATCACTTTCAGGCTAGATATATTATATATGCACATATATTTTTTACCTTATTTGTTAATTTTTGGTTTTCCTACTAAAATATAAATGTCATCCCTAGCCGGTTGACTCAGCGGTAGAGAGTCAGCCTGGCATGTGGAAGTCCCGGGTTCGATTTCCTGCCAGGGCACACAGGAGACTAGCCCATCTGCTTCTCCACCCTTCCCCCTCTACTTCCTCTCTATCTCTCTCTTCCCTTCCCACAGCCAAGGCTCCATTGTAGCAAAGTTGGCCCAGGCACTGAAGATGGCTCCGTGGCCTCCACCTCAGGTGCTAGAATGGCTCTGCAGCAAGGGAGCAATGCCCCTGATGGGCACAGCATTGTCCCCTGGTGGGTCTGCTTGGTGGATCCTGGTCAGGCATATATGGGAGTCTTTCTGACTGCTTCCCCACTTCTAACTTCAAAAACATACAAAAAAAAAGAAAGAAAGAAAAAGAAAAAACTATAAATGTCATGAGGGCTTTTCTCCCATTTTGAACTTATGACAGGCACATAGGAAGCACTTGATAACTATTATGAGTAAAAAAATGATTGAAAGAATAGCTTTTTAAAAATAGATAACTATTCTGATATCTCTCCACATTGTCTGAGCAAACTTTATGATCACTGGAAGTCCTCCTACTTGGTAAATTCTTCCCATTTGCTTGCCTGCCTCAGCATCAGCAGAGGACGGCATCTACTTCATCTATCACCGCAACTGCAAGGAGGAAAATGAGCTGCCAATTCTTTATTTATTATATGAAATCACTTGGTGATCCAGAGTTCTTCTGACATTTGATATTAAGGTCCACAGAAACACATAAACATTTAGAAGCATCGTAGGTAAAGAGTTATAACCAAGAAGAGGCATGCTAGACAACATAGGAAGCTAATGTAGAAAAGGACTGTGGTATTCCATCAATATCTAGTTCCTCTACAAATGGAGTGTCCTTTCATGGTTAGAATTTTTACCTCTGTCCCCTTCCTATATTTTACCGAGTATTTACACAGTCTACCTGCTTTCTAGGGGCAGAAATTGTCTGAGACTACTGAATTCAGAACATACAACTGTTCATGAAATGTCTGAATGCTGCAAGGTGCTGGTAAACAATAGTTTCAGTATTTTAAATGAATTGTTAAAGACAAAGAAATAATGATTGCCCAGGGAAAATTTCCTCTTTCTGATCCTCAGTGAGTCACTACAGTTTATCAAAGCAAGTAGAGTGGCAGGTCAATAAAACGTCAATAAATTGAACCTTGCTACCCATTTTAAACCTTGAGTGCTTTGAGAAGATACTATATTAAAATTTTTCTTATATTTGCTAATTTGGTGGCTTGCAGAATACACATGTTAAATAAATTATTTGACAATGACTAAAGGGAAATTAAAAATTAAACTAATTTTATGTTTTAATAATATTAAAACCCTTGTCTTCCCTTGAGAAGCTGTAAAGGGGTCAACAAATTCATTTATTATATTTTGTAATGATCTTTTCTTTTATATTTGGACACTAGGACGGCCACTTATTGTTGTGCAGGTTTGCCTTGCATGATGCTAAGGAGCAATATTTACATCATAGTTTGTGAATGGGACCCCTGGCATCCCTGAATACAATTCCTCCTTTTCCAACTCTAGTCAGCAGATTAACTTAATATAATGACAGCTATTTCATCTTCCTAAATGGGCTGACTTTCACCTTCAATTAAACTGAATCAGTAAGTTTTACTAATGCTTAATAATTAACTTATGATTGAAACATAATACATTGGATTCTCATAATTAAAACTTATAAAGCATTCAGCAAAATTCTGCTCATTGAATGTGAGTTTATACATCCTTTCATCACGAAGATCAGAGGAGGGATTTCATACAAACAGGAAATTCAATATAGGTCACAGATAAAGAATAGATTATTTTGTTACCTCCTGAAAGGTTAGTTATTGGCAGAATTAAGAGATCACAATGCTCATTCTTATCAAGGCTTCTCCTGCCTTGAATCTTTCCAAGTGCAGTATACTACATAAAACTATGATATTATGAGATGAAAGAACTTGAAAAGTATTTGTCATGCCTAGGTTAAGCCTCTAATAATCATCACTACAGATTTGTATCATTTAAAGAAAAGCCAGAGGGATATTCATAACTTCCCATGTTTAGTTTCTCCTAAATTCTGGAAAGGAAAACATAATGTTTGAAGCATTTTTTTTGTGCCTTCTATACTAATACCTAGTATGGCATGAAGGTATATATATATGTGTGTGTGTTATGTATATAATTATATATATTTAGCATTAAATGGGATTATATACATAATGTATATATATAGTCATATTATATATATAACTTTATACCTATGTGAAGTTTCTATCTGTGGTGTGTGTTTATCTTTTTGTTAGTCTTTTCTCTTTCCCATATAATAAGACTTTAAGTAAATTCACACAGAAAAAACAAAAAGCATAATTTCTGGTCATTTCTTTCCTGCATTAGATAGAATGTATTTCTTAGTGAGAGCCATGATTCTTGAAATGGGGCTATTAGGATATACTATTTCATTTCAAGATTAAGATATTGGAAACCTATATAGAAAACCTACTAAGAGTGTGACTGTGGAAGAAAAGTGAGACCCTTTTTCTCTTGACTGTAAAAGCAAACAGAGGGCATTCCTGCCATCTATGCTTCAAAGGCTGTAAACCTAGCTCTCCGATGGGAAAATGATACTGATTGCTAATAGAAATCACACATGAAAGTAAGCAGATATAAGGAAATTATAACTCAGATGGTTGGAGTATCTATCATCTTGAAGCACAGAGGTTGCCAGTTCAATCCCCACTCAGGGCATATACAGAAGCAAATTGATGTTCCTGTGTTTCTCTCTCCCTCTCTCCCTTCCCCTCGCTCTCTCTAAAATCAATATAATAAACATTAAAAAAAAAATAGAGAAGTAGAGTATTTTCAGTCTAGAAGATGGAAGATGACCTAGACTTTCATGCACTGAAAATCTTTTTGTAAAGATTTGGAAAGTTGGCCCTGGCCGTTTGGCTCAGTGGTAGAGCATCAGCCTGGCGTGCAGAAGTCCCGGTTCGATTCCGGGCCAGGGCACACAGGAGAGGTGCCCATCTGCTTCTGCACCCCTCCCCCTCTCCTTCCTCTCTGTCTCTCTCTTCCCCTCCCGCAGCCGAGGCTCCATTGGAGCAGAGATGGCCCGGGTACTGGGGATGGCTCCTTGGCCTCTGCCCCAGGCGCTAGAGTGGCTCTGGTCGCAGCAGAGCAATGCCCCGGAGGGACAGAACATCGCCCCCTGGTGGGCAGAGCGTTGCCCCCTGGTGGGTGTGCCAGGTGGATCCCAGTCGGATGCATGTGGGAGTCTGTCTGACTGTCTCTCCCAGTTTCCAGCTTCAGAAAAATACAAAAAAAAAAAAAAAAAGATTTGGAAAGTTGTAAACATAAGGCTGTATCTCTAAAATGTATACTGTGAGTTGATAAGAAATGAATATTCGGTCAGAGTCTTTTTGCAGGTGACTATACAGGGGAAATAGCATATTAAATAAAATTCTACCAGCCAACAATGGCAACATTGGTAAATGACAAGACCCATGAGGAAGGGAAGGGCAGATGCATTTGGCCAGTGGATGGCAGGAGCTCTGCTTGTGCAGCAACAACATCCTACAGGCAAGAGGATGATCAGTAACAGAGCAAAACTGAAAGTTCAAGGCAGAAAGAAAAACAGGATCCATAACCTGGGTATTATTCTTTTATTGTGGTTGTTAAATAGTTGTCAAGAATTTCCTTGGATTGCTATTATCAAACCCAATTAATTCTCCTTGCTTTCCCATAATTAACCATATCTTCATAGTGTGGTAGCTAATAGCACTAAGAACAAACCACATGTACTTATGTCATTATTACTTGCTCTGAAATGGCTCTTGTATTGCCACAGCACTGTGATCATATTATGAGCACATCTGGAGAAATTTATAATCATCAGATGTTGAGTACTTCTTTTTATCTGATAAATTATAATAGATAATACAAGCCTCTGAATTAAAAAATCATTACTAGTTTTTCTAACAGAACTAATAATAATAATTATTATATGATATTATTATTATTATTATTGAAACCCAAGGCTACTTTAGCATTGCTAATTGATTGGCATAACCTGGAAGACAGATAAAAGAAGTCAGATTTTTCTACAAATCCTCTTACGAGTGTCTTCTTACTCCTTACTAATATAGGTATTCAAATATTCACTTTATGAATCTAGGACAAGGATGTTATCACCTGCTTTATATCTTAAACATCAATTTATCACTAATTATCTCTAGTCTCATTTGATGCCAGTGTTCCAAATGCTTCAAGGTCACTCTTTTACTGAGCTCTTATTGTTTTTGAGATGCCAGCATCATTCTCCGTGTCTGTCAGCACCCTGGTTTCATCTTAATGAGTTTCTTTTTCCCCATTAACTGATATTATAATAAAAAAAATACTGTCTATGCAATTCCACATATAGTCATTAGCGTGAAGGCTTAGCAGCATTTCTTAAAGGTCATCAATGTTGTTAAAGCTTGGTAGCTCCTACAGATACAAGTGTGATCTCCAAGGCAAGACTCTCACCTCCTAACTTTATTGGATTTTAGCATAAGGAAAATCTTAGAGGATTAAATAGAAATTTTATATAATATTCACACCATTTAGTAATTGCTAATCCTGCACTTTTACATAATGAGCATGCCAACACTGACTTGCAAAAACTTTAATAGATGGAATCAACTAAAAAAGACTCATGACTATTGAAGAATTTGGTACAAAAGTGAATCAAGACAGAAAAGTAGCTCAATAAGCAGAATTGTTAAATAAAGTATATAATGTTTAAGCAAGTAAATAATTTAAATATGTAAAATAAGTGGTAGTAATTAACACAAGGTGAAAATTTTGTTTAAATTCAATTTAACAAATATTTCTAAGCATCAATATACACCAGTCATGGTTCTAGAAATTTGTGCTATATCAGAATTTAAGTCACCTTGTAGAATTTAAGAGTCAGATAAATATTATGGAGAAATATTTGAGAGGGAATTGGAATGGGAGACCAGATTGGATAACAAGAACAATATGGACAAAGGTGATGACAGACCAGGCAACACTGATCAAACCAAAAGTGTTAGTTCCTAGAGTCATGAAAACTCAATTGCTGACAATGACCACCACCATACATATTAGAGTAAGTTAAACCAAATGACACAGAGTAAACAGAGGGAGGAGGAATGGAGTTGGGAGGAAAGAAAGGTTTGATTAGTTTTATAAGGGTGTTTGATGACCCACAAAGGGTCAATTTATATTGAAATATTTTAATGCAACAAGAAAAACTTAGAATAGCATATTTTCAAACTGATTATTTTTGCAAAATTAAATATTCCTGAAATGTGTCTATCACACATTCACTTAGTTCTTACTTTTAAACAGCTAATTTTGCAGCTACGTAAGATACGGTGTAAGCTTATTTTGAATTGCCCTTCCTGATTCTCTGACCTCATCTTAGTCTCTGAAGTGTCTTTCGGCAAGCTACCATGGACAATGTATTGATACCTCCAGATTGTATTCAAACTAGATATCCAGGGAACTTAGATATCCCTGTTCCTCCAAAAAAGTGTCTCTTCTCTGATCTTTAATTCTTGTTTTTTTGTCCCTTCCTCTCTGTTCCACCCAGCCTTTCTACATAGTGTATGTAAGGATACATGTACACCAGTTTTCGTTTTTTGTTTTTTTTTTTTAATACAAGTAGAAATGTCTTACTGGATGGTCTGTACTAAATATAGCACACAGAAAAATTAATTTTTATTTTTCTGCAACCACTACCATTCTTTTATTCTTATTCATTATGAACAGCTTGAGCAAATCACAGACCTTTCCACTCTTTCTCCTATAAGAAGACTTTTAATATATGCAATTCAGGTTTTAAGCTCAGTTCCAAATTATGATTTCAATTTCAAATTTAATTCATTTCAAAGGTCCACTTACTCCCCTCCCCCCCCCCCCCCCGCCCCACCAAATATACAGCTTGGGGAGGAGCGGGAGGGAAGGAGACATGGTCTGCTCATTAATCTCCTTCCACTTCCACTATTCTCTGGCTTCTGTTTTGAAGCTTTGTGAACGGTCTTGGCAGGTGGGCTTTAATTATAAAATTAAAGAAAGTTGGGCCATAAAACTGGTCCCATAATAAGCTGGTTAGTTTGGGTGTTTTCAGTTTTATTTCAAGTATTTTCCTCCAATGGGTAGGAATACATGGATGGTAGAAGAGCAGAATCATGGCCAGTTCTCAAGTAACTTGTTTTCTTCCTTTCAGCCAAGTGACCTCTGGGGGGAGCTCGGTGATCTCACAATGTAATCTTCTCATTACTGTCTTGGTGCTGTTCTACCATCTTCCTGCTCTCAGTGTTGCAGGGAACCTTATCCTGTGTACAAAACTTGTTCTTTCTCTCTGAGGGCTTGGAAGATTATTTTGCCTGTCCTCAGAGTTCAAGAATTTTACCAAGATATGCTCCGGTTTGGCTCTTTTTTTCTTCATCCCATCCTGGAAATCGGTGAGCTCTTTCAATTGCCGGCATTTGGTCTTTATTGCGAGGAAATTCTCTGCCTATTATTTGGTTTATTTTCTCTTCTCTATATTTTCCTTTTTTTTTTTTTTTTTTTTTTTTTGTAATTCCTATTACTTTAGCAAGTCTCTTTGATTATTTTCCAGGTGTCCTTTTCTAAGACTTTCATCTCCCTATCATTTGGCTTATATGTTCCAGAGATACTTTCTATAAGATCTTTTAAGCCACATATTCAGGATTTAGTGATGATGTTCTCTTCCATTCCCTTCAATTGTTTAGATCAAAACTGTGTCGCTATTATGCTGACTCTTTGGTTTTGGTTTATGTCTTCAGGAAGTTCTGTAACTGCATCTTAGGTCGTTCTTCTGTTTTTCTGTTCAGGTTTATCTCCTTCTTCATTAGCAGTTGTAGTTCCTTGGGCAGGTTTTCTGATGCTCTTGCTCTTTTCTTTCTCTCTTTCTTTCTTTATTTTTTTGTTTTTATTTCTCAATTTAGTTCCTCTTTTTAGGTATCTTTAGTAACACCGGGCCTTTAAAGTGTTAGAAAGTACAACAAGCTTCCCTACATGGACCAAGAATGTAGAATGAGGCAGGCCACCAAACCTTGGTGAGAACCTGAAAAATGCCACCGTGTTCTTTAATCTCTTTTGACCTTCCTAGACATTAGGGCTCACTCATTCTGGTCCCTCTTAGCCTCTTGCTGGGCAGAAAAAAATAGGCATACTCAAGTGGATCTATGGTAACTTTCCACTTGGATGAATTCTAGATCTTTGCAAGCCAAACCTTTTCCCAAATATTCACTCTACTATTGTCATTCCAGGGTTTTCCAATACTGGGTTTCATGTACTCACTCAGCCTTGAGGCAATAAAGACTTACGCTAGTTTATTTTTCTTACCTGGGTCTCTCAGAGAACTCAAGATCTGACATGAACTTACCCGGTATATTTATGATGATTCCAGCCTTTATTTTACTTAAAACATGCTAATATGTTGGGGTTGGTAAAAAGGGGGAAAGGAGCCTCATTTATCTCACTATCTTCCTATAATTAAGAAGGTCTTCTAGAGCTAGTTTAATGAGTTCTCTTTATATTTAGCATGCGGAAGAAAGCATTCAAAGTGATTTTATAGGCACCAGAGGTTTTCAATTTGAATTTATATCATGTAACACTTTTAAGATGAGTATTTTCTTTTATGATAAATCAGAAGTTACTGCCTGACCTGTGGTGGCACAGGAGATAAAGCAGGTGTCCCAAACTTTTTACACAGGGGGCCAGTTCACTGTCCCTCAGACCATTGGAGGGCCGGACTATGAAAAAAACTATGAACAAATCCCTATGCACACTGCACATATCTTATTTTAAAATAAAAAAAAACCAAAATGGGAACAAATACAATATTTAAAATAAAGAACAAGTAAATTTAAATCAACAAACTGACCAGTATTTCAATGGGAACTATGGGCCTGCTTTTGGCTAATGAGATGGTCAATGTCCGGTTCCATATTTGTCACTGCTAGCCGTAACAAGTGATATGACGTGCTTCCAGAGCTATGATGCATGAGTCACCAGAAGTAGTACTGTATGTTAGCTACGCCGCACTTTGCGGTGCCACCACATACAGTACTCCAGGAGCACAGGGTGTGGATGCATCCTGTGCTGCTCCTCTCACTGACCACCAATGAAAGAGGTGCCCCTTCCAGAAGTGTGGCGGGGGGCCGGATAAATGGCCTCAGGGGGCTACATGCGGCCCACGGGCCATAGTTTGGGGACCCCTGGGATAAAGCATCGACCTGGAATGCTGAGGTCGCTGGTTCAAAACCCTGGGCTTGCCTGGTCAAGGCACATATGGGAGTTGATGCTTCCTGCTCCTCCCTTCTCTCTTCCTCTCTCTCTCTTTCTAAAATGAATAAATAAATAAAGTCTTAAAAAATAAAGAAATTACCTAGTTAAAATAAAATAATAAAATATCCCACAGGAGAAAAGGCATAGCATTCCATGAACATCTACCTCTATAAAGACTAGATTCACAGTTGTTTCCATATGTTTTATACAGATGTTGCCAAGTTAATATGCACAAATACTAATGAAAGCCTTTCCCTAATGTTAAGAATATGATGAGAAACCTATTTGGGGATTCAGAGCATTCACATAGTGATAAATATGCCAATAACAATTCCTATTTGTATTAATAGCCAGTTCTGAGGGTAATATTCATTTTAGTATGTTTTTCAATAGAAAAATTAAATGCTAACAGCTTATTTATACTCTCTTTGTATACCCTGTACCTATAGCTTATTCTGTAGGGAAAGAACAGTGACATTTGTTTAGAATCAATGCCCTATTTGGCATTCAGGTGGGTGGCTTATAGACATTATGCTTTGTTGTCTTCACAACAAGTCTGAGAAGGATGTATGCTTGTTATCTCAATTAGGAGACAGGCTGAGCAGGACTGGGTAGCAACATAAGCAGCCTAAGTAGCTTGGCACAACAAAGCCTACCTGACTTTAAGGCCCATATTTTCCTTACAACAACATACTGTTTTCCACATTTGATAATAAAAGATGAATAGAATGTCTAAGATTAGATCCAGTTAGACATCTATATTTAATTACACTATTGACAAGTGACACAAATTAGATTTGAGTAAAACAGAAGATATCACCTTTGTATAGCATTTGATATTTACCATAGGATATTTGGATTTCTAGTTCCATTTAGAGATAAATATGATAAATATTACCAGAGGATAATAATTTGCTGATGTAAGAATGATGATATTGCGGCGTAATTTTTTAAAAGTCTCTTTTCAGATTTTGACGTTAGGCAGAGATTTCTCTTTATAATGATATCCTTCTCTGTGTTGTTTGCATTTTATCTTAGTTTTTCATATGAAATAGCAAAAGCAAGAGAAAAGGTGGTAAAAGCTATTATAATTTAATAAATTGAAATATCTGATGATTGAGATTATACCCTGACATGCAGAGATTAAAAATATAATATTTTAATTAGTTTATGGGAAATCAAGTATAGTTGAAATTTTTGTTTTTGTTTTCTCTGACATTAATTAAGAAGAATGGGTATTTAGATTTCTATGAAAGTGAATAAATAAAATTATGATATTGCTTAAAATGTCTGTGAAAGAGATGGAAAATATAGTCATTTTAACTAGCAAGCTTCACTTTATTCTTGCTAACAAAAAAGCTATTCTCTAAATGACCCGATCAAGTAACATGGATTAAGTTATTGATTATTCATATGGATGGTAGTAGTAGTACCATTTTTTGATTAATCAATTACCAAGACTATGACACTTTCAATATATAGAGAAAATAATTACATACTTATATATTTCTATTTATTTAATTATATTTATATAATTATTTCTATTTTATATTTCTACTTCTCTGTATATAATTATTTCTGTTTCTATTTATATAATTTTCATTTATATAATTATTTCTATTTAAATAATTAGAAATAATTTTTATTAATATTGAATAACTGTAGAAACTGGTTCTTTTCTATTGTAAAATTATGAGATTCTTGAAAACCTATTTTCTTTTTAGATTACTACTATTTCTCTAATGCCTTTTTTTTTTTTTTACTTTCTTTATTTTCTCTATTCTGAATTTTAGAATTGTAGGACCTGGCTGCAATAATACAGAAATTTTAATTATTCTATTATAACAATAATAGAATCTTACAGTTGTAAGAGACTCTGTATTGTTTTAACCACATCTCTCATCTAGAAGTCTACATTCTCCAACTAGCATTTATCTTTGTTTAGGTCAAAATAAGTTTTGAGCACACAGCTTCTTATAATAATTCCATCCAACTTTATTGGTTTTATCTGTACACAGGGCACATTGAAGAGATAGAATACATTATTTGATATTAGCACACCTCCCCAAAATATCTTTATCTTTTTTTCTGTCCTATCCTTCTTAGTACTAATTTGCTTCTTACTTGAGATTTTTGAGAAACTTGAGAAAGACACATAAGCAAGGATGAATATCACAGAGTGGAATTTATTTAAAAATGAAAGGACTTCGTACAGGTGAAAGGTGGATAACTCCTCTCCTTTTTAAACCCATAGACAAGCTACAGCTAGGATAAGGTTTCAGCTAAAATTACTCATCTTGAAAAATAGAGATATCATCTTATCCCAGATACCTTAATTTAAATATGAAACATACCTACTGTGTAAGGAATTAATAAAGATCCACTGTGTAAGAAATATTTATTTAAAGAAGTATACTAAATTGTTAGAATTAACAATTAGCTGGTAAGTATACAAGTTTGTGATACAAGGAGAGTAACTCTTTCTTTAGAACTTAGATGTCCTAACCAAAATATGGCAGATTGATAGCAATGACAATATCAACCTTAGTTTCTATGAGCAAAGATATCTTGTTTCCAAAAATTCTTTATTTAGATACCCTGCTACCCCTTGTCAACAAAACGTTACTGCTACCCATCTACTGCCAACTGGGGTCTGCAATTTGGGGTGCTATGAAGGGAGAAACTTTATTTGAATGAAACAGCTCAACTGAAAGAGTTTGTAAACCACGGAAATCCAATCTCCCATTGAAATCAAAATTATTCTCTACTGAGATAAAGGAGAGACTGAATTATATAAAGAAGTGTTTCAACCCCCACTTCTCAATTGGTCTAATTTTATGCAAATGAAGACTCCATATTCACAGTTTGGTCCAAATTACATTGTCCTGATTCACTAGACTTGAGTGTTCTGATGGGTTATTATGGAGCCATTTTGATTGGTTAGTAAAGATGCAAATGAGAATATAAGTGTGCAGCTCCAATTGGACAGAGAAAGATCTTGGTCTCATTGGCTGAGCTTAGACAGCAAGAGCTCAGCACAAGAGTTTTTTCCAGAGATGTGGTGTTTGAGAGAGGTCTACATATACAATAGCTGCTAGACTCTATGAATTTGGGCTTGATTAACCATAAGGACAGGTATATGCTTCCTTAAGGATGACATCTGGAATTAAATCCAGCCCACCTTGTCATAGAAAACATTTTCTATGTTAAAGCATTTATTCCCATACCTATGTAGATATATTCATATAATTTTAGGTCCAGAAGGAATATTTAAGCTCAGAGCAATTATTAGGGTTCCAGAGCAACTGAAATATTAATGGTTGAGAATAAGATATGTGAAAATACTTCATTTTTTGCCAGTCCCCTAAAGAGTTTTCAGAATCATGAAGGTTAAAAGAAGGTAGTTTGAAAACCACTGGTAGAGTCCAGCCCTCGTTTTATCAGTGAAGATATTAAAGGCTAGTATTATTACCTGAATTCCCAAGGTAGCAAAAGAGAGATAGGTTGGATGCCTCCTCATTAGGGAAAATTTCAAAATAAGGCCCGACTGCTATAAGATTTTTCATACTCTATTGAAGAGGGCTGAACAAGTTATTTTCAGGTGGTAATGGCTGCGTAATTTGTATTAGGCTCTCCATATTTAGAGCATCTCCTGGGCCTATTCCTTGTCACACAGACAATTCTAGACTTCTTATCATTGGGTAAGCATTAGCCAATATTATTTTTAGTGATAAAGTTGATGTTGTTTTTCCTGATCATTCTTATATATTCATTAATTTAGTAAGTTCTCCATGTCCGTTCCACATGAGGAACCTCTTCCTTTCCTTCATTTTCTTATTTTCATGGCTCAAATGAATTATAACCTTGAAAAACTCACTTTGTAGTTGTTTTAAACACAGGTGAAGAATTTGTGACAGCATTTTTGTGGTAGGACTAGAAGCAAGAAAATAACATATCTTGAAATTATACATTGCCAGATTCTCTAAGGAAAGTTATTTGTGAAGTAGAAGAAGACGAGGAGAGTGGTTGATACATGTGAAATACATTTTAAATATATTATAATTGAATGTGTACTGTAAGGGTGAAGGGAGATCTGGTTAAAACTATTCAGAGTCTCTTTTAACTCTAAGATTGTTATCTCTAACAGCAAGATGATGCCTTCTTACATTATAATGTGGTCATTCTCAGAGTTAGTAGTAATGGTTAATAATGTAACATATTACAATATATTTAGAAAGTAAACTCCAGAAGGCACAATGTGACTGACACAATAATGAATATATTATGCGATGACGTCAGAGTAATGGCGGGGTAGGAAGCGATACCGATAAATCTCCCCCAAAACTCAACAAGATCTTCAACCAGAAACAGAAAAACCTATACTTGGAGCTTCCAGATGCTTCGCAATACACCCAAAGGTATGATTGAGTGAAAAATTGGCTAAATATATAACCAAACCCCGAAGGAAAAAGGGAGTAAGAAATGCTCCGCCTTCCTCACTAACCTAAACAGGGCGGCTTTCTCTGGTAACTGTGAATATAGAAACTGAGGCGGGCAAAGGGGGTGAATAGATCCAGGCCGCCGCGGCACAAACGGCCGAACCAGGCTGTGGCACACAGATCCAAGCTGAGGAAAATCTGATCCTGTGGCAACCCGGGCAATACAAGCTAATACTCGCGCCAAACCCAAACAAAGAAAGACAAGCGGAGTGGCCATTTTACCCGGTCTCCTGGTCGGTGCGCAGTTAGTGGGCGAGAATTTCTTCCTAGTCCCCGAGAGTGGGTGCCTGTGTTGCCCCACAGAGAGGCAGGGTAAGAGGCCTTTCTGTGGGCCGAGGGCAGAGTCTCTGGGCAGCCCCAGCGCCCTGGGAAAGCCACGCACGGGAGAGAGTGAGAACCAATTCCAACGGTGGAGATTTTCCGTGCTGATGAGGGTTTCACTCAGAGGGAACCGCGGCCGGCCTCATATCCTGGTGTGCGCGCGCAGATAAGGAGTGAGCGATTCCTCCGAGTGCCTCCGCAGTGTGCGCCCGTGTTATCGCAGAGAGGGGCAGAGTCAGGGGCCTTTGTGTGGGCCAAAGCGGAATCTCGAGCCGCCCCAGCGCCTTGCAAAAGCCGCGCACGGGGACGGAGCGAGACTCAATTCCAACGCTGCAACTTTTCCCTGCGGTTGGGGATTTCACTCAGAGCGTGAGACTGCTGGCTGGATACTCTGGTCGCAGACAGTGAGTGAGAGTTTCCTCCAAGCGCCCCCCAGAAGTGGGCGCCCGCTTGTGTTACCGGACAGAGTGGCAGAGCCAGTGGTCTTTGAGTGGGCGGAAAGCCCGCCTGATTATGCTAGCAGCTCTGACTGACTGAGCCTTACCCAGAGCCCTGTGCTGAGTGGAAATAGAGTGGGGAGTTGCCAGCTCTTTGAGCCTCTTACTATCCAGGCAGAGGCAGCAGCAACCCCATAGCTGGATTATCAGGCTACTAATTGAGGAAGGAAAGACTAGGAGAAAGGCTCCAGGAACACGGACTCTC
This sequence comes from Saccopteryx bilineata, assembly GCF_036850765.1. NCBI lineage: Eukaryota > Metazoa > Chordata > Mammalia > Chiroptera > Emballonuridae > Saccopteryx > Saccopteryx bilineata. The sequence continues at coordinate 35,612,118 of NC_089490.1, read as the reverse complement.
TCACTGTCGGAGCCTATAAATGCTAATGAGCCTCGACTCCCACGAGACTAAAGCACAATACATGACATTGCCATAGAGACTTATCAACTGCAAGCCTCTACCTGAGCGTGCCAAAGGGGCAGAACCCGGGGTACAGAGTCACCGACCAGGAAGAGGGAGAGAAAAGAAAAAGCAAGAAGATAACCTCTCAAAATCAAGAATAATTTGCAGACTTTATAACCTATCACATTTTATTATATTTGTTCGTTTCTTTCTCTTATCTTCATTCTTGATACTTTTTTTTCTTCCTCCAATTTGGCTGATTAACTCTCTACTGGTCTTACTCTCTCCTCTCCTTGAACTACACTACCCATAAGTGTTACATCTCCCATTATCTTTTCTCTTCTCTTCCTTTCTCTCTATGAGGGTTGCACTCCAAAACCCTTAACTCTCTCTCTCTCTCCTTTCTTTTTTCTTCTTTTAGTGGTTCCCTCTTTTTTTTCTCTCTCTCTCTTTCTTTTCTCCCTCTATATTAGTTTCTTCCTTTCTCCTTTACATCTCCTCTCATTCAAACCTCAATAACAAACAAATTATCTTATCTGGGACTCAAACCTATGTTTGTGGCATTTTGGGGGGTTTTTACTTCACCTTTTTAACTCACTAGCAGTGCTCCCATCCCTGGCTCTCCATATTATCTAGTTCTTGTTCCACTAAATACAATAGTAAGTTTTTAATTTGTCCCCCCATTTTTCCGTTTTCCTCTTATTCCTCTCATCATAACTCTTAGACAACCAACACCTAAAAGCAAATCATTCTATTCTTGACCCAAATTTTTTCCTTATTTGCTTTTTGTGGGTCCATACGCTCTTTTTTTTTCTTTTTCCTTTTTTTTTTTTTCTTTTTTTCTTTTTTGCCCCTTTATTACTTTTCCCCAATTCAGGCCCTCCATCACAGGCATTGTTTGTTATAACTCACAGTCCACCACAAGATTTTCTCAAGAAAGAGGGGAGAGGAGAGGAGAGGAAAAAAGGAGGGGGGGAATAATTTCCTTTTTTAAAAAACTTTTATTTTATTTTATTTTTCTTAATTTCATTATTAATTTTTTTAAAAAAAAACAACTCTTTTCGATTTTTTATTTTTTTTTTATTTTTTTTAACTTTTTATTCTTTATTAAATCTCATTAATACTATCAACAAAACCACCCTCAGATGCCATTAAGGAAGAGAAAATTGAATATCATGGATACAAAAGAAAGAGAGGTAACACAGCCAGATGAGGAAAAATCTATGGAGAAAAAATTCAATATATTGGAAACCTTGGAGCTAAATGACAGAGAATTCAAGATAGAAATCCTAAAAATCCTCCGAGATATACAAGAAAACACAGAAAGGCAATATAGGGAGCTCAGAAAACAACTCAATGAACACAAAGAATATATGTCCAAGGAAATTGAAACTATAAAAACAAATCAAACAGAGATGAAAAACTCAATTCACGAGCTGAAAAACGAAGTAACAAGCTTAGCTAATAGAACAGGTCAGATAGAAGAGAGGATTAGTGAAATAGAAGACAAGCAACTTGAGGCACAACAGAGAGAAAAGAAAGAGACTCAAAAATTAAAAAAAATGAGAAAGCCCTACAAGAATTATCTGACTCCATCAAAAAGAATAACATAAGAATAATAGGTATATCAGAGGGAGAAGAGAGAGAAAATGGAATGGAGAACATACTCAAACAAATAATAGATGAGAACTTCCCAAGCCTGTGGAAAGAACTAAAGCCTCAAGTTCAAGAAGCAAACAGAACTCCAAGTTTTCTTAACCCCAACAAACCTACTCCAAGGCATATCATAATGAAATTGACACAAACCAACAGCAAAGAAAAAATTCTCAAGGCAGCCAGGGAAAAGAAGAATACAACATATAAAGGAAGGCCCATTAGATTATCATCAGATTTCTCAGCAGAAACTCTACAAGCTAGAAGAGAGTGGACCCCAATATTTAAAGTCCTGAAAGAGAGGAACTTTCAGCCACGAATACTATACCCATCAAAGCTATCCTTCAAATACGAAGGAGAAATAAAAACATTCACAGATACAGAAAAGATGAGGGAATTTATCATCAGAAAACCCCCACTCCAGGAATTACTAAAGGGGGTTCTCCAATCAGATACAAAGAACAAAAAAAAACAGAGCCACAAGTAAAAGCTCCAAGAAGAACACAATAAAACCAAATTTAAACTGTGACAACAACAAAAAGAAAGAGGGGGAGAAGATGGAGATTAACAGTAGCAAAGGACGATGGAGTGCAAAAGTACTCACAAAATAATTCGCTACAATGAACAGGGTAGGGACCCTTTTCATTACTCAAAGGTAACCACCATTGAAAAAACCACCACAGAAGCACATGAGATAAAAAAGATAGCAACAGAGGAAAGATGTATGGAATACAACCAAATAAAAACAAAAGATAGAAAATCGAAAGAGAAGGATCAAACAAGACACAAAACTAACAGAAAGCAAGATATAAAATGGCAATAGGGAACTCACAAGTATCAATAATTACACTAAATGTAAACGGATTAAACTCACCAATAAAAAGGCACAGAGTAGCAGAATGGATTAAAAAAGAAAATCCAACTGTATGCTGCCTACAGGAAACTCATCTAAGTAACAAGGATAAAAACAAATTCAAAGTGAAAGGCTGGAAAACAATACTCCAAGCAAATAACATCCAAAAAAAAGCAGGTGTAGCAATACTCATATCGGATAATGCTGACTACAAGACAGGAAAAGTACTCAGAGACAAAAATGGCCATTTCATAATGGCTAAGGGGACACTGAATCAAGAAGACATAACAATTCTTAATATATATGCACCAAACCAAGGAGCACCAAAATATATAAGACAGCTACTTATTGATCTTAAAACAAAAACTGACAAAAATACAATCATACTTGGAGACCTCAATACACCGCTGACAGCTCTAGATTGGTCATCCAAACAGAGAATCAACAAAGACATAGTGGCCTTAAACAAAACACTAGAGCACCTGGATATGATAGACATCTATAAGACATTTCATCCCAAAGTGACTGAGTATACATTTTTCTCCAGTGTACATGGATCATTCTCAAGAATTGACCATATGTTGGGCCACAAAAACAACATCAGCAAATTCAGAAAAAGTGAAGTTGTACCAAGCATATTTTCTGATCATAAAGCCTTGAAACTAGAATTCAACTGCAAAAAAGAGGAAAAAAATCCCACAAAAATGTGGAAACTAAACAACATACTTTTAAAAAATGAATGGGTCAAAGAAGAAATAAGTGCAGAGATCAAAAGATATATACAGACTAATGAAAATGACAATACGACATATCAGAATCTATGGGATGCAGCAAAAGCAGTGATAAGAGGGAAGTTCATATCGCTTCAGGCATATATGAACAAACAAGAGAGAGCCCAAGTGAACCACTTAACTTTCCACCTTAAGGAACTAGAAAAAGAAGAACAAAGACAACCCAAAACCAGCCAAAGAAAGGAAATAATAAAAATCAGAGCAGAAATAAATGAATTAGAGAACAGAAAAACTGTAGAAAAAATTAATAGAACAAGGAGCTGGTTCTTTGAAAAGATCAACAAAATTGACAAACCCTTGGCAAGACTTACCAAGGAAAAAAGAGAAAGAACTCATATAAACAAAATCCACAATGAAAGAGGAGAAATCACCACAGACACTGTAGATATACAAAGAATTTTTGTAGAATACTATGAAAAACTTTATGCCACTAAATTCAACAACCTAGAAGAAATGGATAAATTCCTAGAAAAATACAACCTTCCTAGACTGAGTCAAGAAGAAGCAGAAAGCCTAAACAGACCTATCAGTAGAGAAGAAATAGAAAAAACCATTAAAAACCTCCCCAAAAATAAAAGTCCAGGCCCTGACGGCTATACCAGCGAATTTTTCAAACATTCAAAGAAGACTTGGTTCCTATTCTACTCAAAGTCTTCCAAAAAATTGAAGAAGAAGCAATACTTCCAAACACATTTTATGAGGCCAACATAACCCTCATCCCAAAACCAGGCAAGGATGGCACAAAAAAAGAAAACTACAGACCAATATCTCTAATGAATACAGATGCTAAAATACTAAACAAAATACTAGCAAATCGAATACAACAACATATTAAAAAAATAATACATCATGATCAAGTGGGATTCATCCCAGAATCTCAAGGATGGTTCAACATACGTAAAACGGTTAATGTAATACACCATATCAACAAAACAAAGAACAAAAACCACATGATCTTATCAATAGATGCAGAAAAGGCTTTCGATAAAATACAACACAATTTTATGTTTAAGACTCTCAACAAAATGGGTATAGAAGGAAAATATCTCAACATGATAAAGGCCATATATGATAAACCATCAGCTAACATCATATTAAATGGCACTAAACTGAAGGCTTTCCCCCTTAAATCAGGAACAAGACAGGGTTGTCCACTCTCTCCACTCTTATTTAATGTGGTACTAGAGGTTCTAGCCAGAGCAATCAGACAAGACAAAGAAATAAAAGGCATCCATATCGGAAAAGAAGAAGTAAAGGTATCACTTTTTGCAGATGATATGATCCTATACATCGAAAACCCCAAAGAATCCACAAAAAGACTACTAGAAACAATGAGCCAATACAGTAAGGTCGCAGGATACAAAATTAACATACAGAAGTCAATAGCCTTTCTATATGCCAACAATGAAACAACTGAGAAGGAACTCAAAAGAATAATCCCCTTCACGATTGCAACAAAAAAAATAAAATACTTAGGAATAAACATAACAAAGAATGTAAAGGACTTATATAATGAAAACTATAAACCATTGTTAAGGGAAATCGAAAAAGATATAATGAGATGGAAGAATATACCTTGTTCTTGGCTAGGAAGAATAAATATAATCAAGATGGCTATATTACCCAAAGCAATATACAAATTTAATGCAATTCCCATCAAACTTCCAATGACGTTTTTTAAAGAAATAGAGCAAAAAATCATCAGATTTATATGGAACTATAAAAAACCCCGAATAGCCAAAGCAATCCTAAAGAAAAAGAATGAAGCTGGGGGCATAACAATACCTGACTTCAAACTCTATTATAGGGCCACGACAATCAAAACAGCATGGTATTGGCAGAAAAATAGACACTCAGACCAATGGAACAGAATAGAAAGTCCAGAAATAAAACCACATATATATAGTCAAATAATTTTTGATAAAGGGGCCAACAACACACAATGGAGAAAAGAAAGCCTCTTCAATAAATGGTGCTGGGAAAACTGGAAAGCCACATGCAAAAGAATGAAACTGGACTACAGTCTCTCTCCCTGTACAAAAATTAACTCAAAATGGATCAAAGATCTAAACATAAGACCTGAAACAATTAAGTACATAGAAGAAGACATAGGTACTCAACTCATGGACCTGGGTTTTAAAGAGCATTTTATGAATTTGACTCCAATGGCAAGAGAAGTGAAGGCAAAAATTAATGAATGGGACTACATCAGACTAAGAAGTTTTTGCTCAGCAAGAGAAACTGATAACAAAATAAACAGAAAGCCAACTAAATGGGAAATGATATTTTCAAACAACAGCTCAGATAAGGGCCTAATATCCAAAATATACAAAGAACTCATAAAACTCAACAACAAACAAACAAACAATCCAATAAAAAAATGGGAAGAGGATATGAATAGACACTTCTCCCAGGAAGAAATACAAATGGCCAACAGATATATGAAAAGATGCTCATCTTCTTTAGCTATTAGAGAAATGCAAATCAAAACGGCAATGAGATACCACCTCACACCTGTTCGATTAGCTGTTATTAGCAAGTCAGGTAATAGCAAATGTTGGAGAGGCTGTGGAGAAAAAGGAACCCTCATACACTGTTGGTGGGAATGTAAAGTAGTACAACCATTATGGAAGAAAGCATGGTGGTTCCTCAAAAAACTGCAAATAGAACTACCTTATGACCCAGCAATCCCTCTACTGGGTATATACCCCAAAACCTCAGAAACATTGATACGTAAAGACACATGCAGCCCCATGTTTATTGCAGCATTGTTCACAGTGGCCAGGACATGGAAACAACCAAAAAGCCCATCAATAGATGACTGGATAAAGAAGATGTGGCACATATACACTATGGAATACTACTCAGCCATAAGAAATGATGACATCGGAACATTTACAGCAAAATGGTGGGATCTTGATAACATGATACGAAGCGAAATAAGTAAATCAGAAAAAAACAGGAACTGTATTATTCCATACGTAGGTGGGACATAATACTGAAACTAAGAGACATTGACAAGAGTGTGGTGGTTACGGGGGGGGAGGGGGGAATGGGAGAGGGATAGGGGGTGGGGAGGGGCACAAAGAAAGCAAGATAGAAGGTGACAGAGGACAATCTGACTTTGGGTGGTGGTTATGCAACATAATTGAACGACAAGATAACCTGGACTTGTTATCTTTGAATATATGTATCCTGATTTATTGATGTCACCCCATTAAAAAAATAAAATTATAAAAAAAAATAATAATGAATATATTATTGGTTAGTCTTAGGAATAAAAACAAAATACGATTTAAAATTACCATTCTGGAACTTCAGGGTCCTCTTACCTGGGTCACAAAGTTATAGAATTAACCAATATCCCACACACTATGGAGATAATTGCTCAGTTTTAAGTACAATATAAACCCTTTTGTTATAATGAACAGTGGTTTATTTGGATTCAATCACAAAAGCATATGTGGAGGGAAAAGGGCATTATGTACTTTTAATAATTAAAGAGAGGAAGAAGGGAGGGAGGGAGAGAGAGACTGAGAGGCTGAGTCTGGGGGCAGATTCTCAAGGAAATGTTAAAAGCAGGAAAAGTAGTAATACCAAACTTCACCAAGAACTGCATCCTAGTTGCCCCAAGGCACAGTGAGGACTCTGAGAAGCATCTTCAACATTAAAATAATATACCTCTCTCTGTTCTTATTTTTGTTTCTCATCTTCTTCCCAGCACCCTCTTCATTTACACCCTCCTCATCTTCCTGAATTTCACAACCTCTTTCTCATCACTCCTGCTGTGACTCCCCTGGCCTTGAGTTTTCCATAAGAGCTCCCGCCCCTCTCTCCTTTCCTGTATAGCCTCCCTGCTGTCCTGTGTTGTCACTGGTATATTAATCTGTGAGTATTGATTCAAGATGTACAACTTGGAAAATGTCTTAAGTATCAGCATTTTCAAATAAATGTGATTCTACTTCTGCCTCAGATTTCACTGATATTTACACTGCTATTGTAAGTTATTTCTTTCTTCACTTTTTTTCCTTTTTAAAATTTCAGTGGAGTAATTTATCTATTTATTTATTGTACACATAAGGGAGAGAAATGATACTCTCGTCTAACAATTCAAACATAACACAATGTTATAATTATAACTTCACATATGTTATTATATTTAGATGACTTTAACTGAGCAGAATAGTTTTAAATTTTAAAGGAAAATAGCACAAATCCCATGTTCTTTTAAAATATGTTTCAATTAAAAAGGCATAATTTTATAAATATTAATTTATAACACTATCACACTCACTTAATAATTAGTACTAGGAACTTTTTGATAAATTGTCCAAATATATTCTTGATGTTGCTAAGATTAGTTTGAATTTTAGCAATTATAAATAAATGAGTGAAAAAATTCTTACTATGGCACTATTTAGGGAGATGTTTTACTTAAATACAGAATAGGGTGAGATAAGAAAAAAAAATGAAATGTCTGAACTAGGAATATTTATCTTATTCCAATGATTTCACAGACTCTTAGGTCCTTCCAAATATAACTTACAAAAGAGTGAATCCAAATTTAGAATGGTGGGGTCCTCATGCAGCTAGGGACACTTAAGAATTTCAAAGGGAAAGATATATATAAGGAGATGGATATGTTAATTAGCTTCACAGTAGATACATAAATCATCATGTTGTGTACTTTAAATATTTTGCAATTTTATTTTTCAAATATGCCTCAATAAAACTGAAAAAAAAAAACTTTGTTATTTATAAGACCAAAAAGAATTGGACTGTCATACCATATCACATCACAAGGACCTTGGCTTCTTAATATACTTTGTCACTTTTATTTTCTGCCACATAGATCACTGGTCAATTTAGAATGATGAAACCTCCAGATACTCTTCTCAGAAAAATGCACAGGCATGTTAATATTTTACACAAAGGTCCAAGGGATTCATATTCATGGATCCAAGATTAAGGGCCTTACACTAGAAGCGTCAAATTCCTAGTATGAGAGCAGGAAATATAAAAATGCATAGCTAAAATTCATTGAAATGATAACTTTATTCTCTTTTAGAAAATTAAATGATCTATATTGAAAAGCACAAGTCATTTTGTCTCAACTACCTGAAAATAATTATAATAGAAAAGTAGTTTTTCTTACAGTCATCTTCTTAAATGAATGAATATTTTATCTTATGATGAAGTAATTTCACTACTAACTATACTTCATTACCTTTCAGCATAATTCTCACTTACAAATTTCAGTTCAGCAGGATACAGATGGTATGTCAATTACAGCATATTTAGAATGTGTTTCACTCAGACTTTCCCCCCAATATCAGTAAGATTTATCTGATGAACAAGAATAAGATTCTGTATATATTGAATAAATATGAAGTCTTAACTGCCTATTGCCAATCGACCCTAAACTTCTTATCTAAGTAATAAAATCAGGAAACGCAGATATTTATTAAAAAATATATACAGGCCCTGGCCGGTTGGCTCAGCGGTAGAGCGTCGGCCTGGCGTGCGGGGGACCCGGGTTCGATTCCCGGCCAGGGCACACAGGAGAAGTGCCCATTTGCTTCTCCACCCCCACCCCCTCCTTCCTCTCTGTCTCTCTCTTCCCCTCCCGCAGCCGAGGCTCCATTGGAGCAAAGATGGCCCAGGCGCTGGGGATGGCTCCTTGGCCTCTGCCCCAGGCGCTAGAGTGGCTCTGGTCACGACAGAGCGAAGCCCCGGAGGGGCAGAGTATCGCCCCCTGGTGGGCAGAGCGTTGCCCCTGGTGGGCGTGCTGGGTGGATCCCGGTCGGGCGCATGCGGGAGTCTGTCTGACTGTCTCTTCCCATTTCCAGCTTCAGAAAAATACAAAAACAAAACAAAACAAAAAATATATACAAAGGGTGAAGAAACTTGACTATGGGTCATTTATTACATTTTAGGTTAATTATTGCAGTCACTCAAACTTCCACTTTCAATTGAAGTGATTCTCTAAATTATCCATCACAATATCAATAGTTCCACTGCTCTGCTCTCCCCTGCAGTAAAATGCCTTAACATCCTCTAAAATAGGAGAGTGTTACCATAGTCCATGTTAAACCTAATCCGGAGGGACTCGAAACATTGAAGACACGAACAAAATCCGCTGATTACACACCAAAGCTTTAGCTTGGCCAAGCGGCGGTAACTCCGACAGAAATCTGAGGGAGAGCGCGCCAGCCCTTTGTTCTACTTAGTTTTTATAGTTTTGTAAGCGGGGAAGTATAGAAGCAAAAATTGCAATTAGGTGCCCTTTACCACTATTGGTTATAGTCATATGCCCTTTAACATGATAGGATCATGTTCAATTTGCAAGCCATACATCATTTTGGAAAAAACAAAATTTACAAGTCAACGCAATGATAGAAAGATGTCTCTTTACATATTAAAAGGCATTCCTATATTTTCTAATGTTTATCCGACATCTCTTTGTCCAGAGTCACACACATTAACTATATGCATTCATATGGGAGAGGTAGTTTCCATGGGGACAAATGCCCGCAAATGGCTCATTACTATAAGAAAAGATTTATTTTGGCTTTTCTCTTTCTGCATCTGGCTAGCCATTCACCTCTTTCCCCACAGGTGTGGTTGAATGTCAGGGAATCCATGTTTTCCTTCCCTTTGCAATGCCAAGGGCCATCCTGGTTTTATGCCAATCACACAGTACAGAGATTATTCACAAAATTTCTCTGCACACTTTAACCCAAATTAATAAAATGTTCTTTAAGCCTCTTAAAATATTAATATTGATTCTGTAGCTTTTGGTACTTTACAACAGCTGCGGGTGAGGTGGCACAGTGGCTCCTCAGGGCTCCTCAGTCCAGAATATCCATATCCAAAAATTTACCTATTACTTATTTCTGATCCTTTGGGAATAAAAATAATTGTATAGTATTACAATGGAAGAAATGCTTCCATGAATGGATGACTACAGTGACTGTTTCTAGGATGTGAGATTTTCCACCACCCTTGCTTGTAGACTCCATTTGCATACATTAAACATGGGTTTTAAGGGATAAAAGTAACTGGAAAATAATGTTGACCTGACAACTAAACATTTCTCCAAATCCGACTTGACTCTAATTATCCAAGTGTAAATACTCAGAGATAGGGAAGAAGCAGGAAGCCGAATGTCCTCCTCTCCTTCTCTCCTTCTCCCAGACCTGGCTTCAGGCTATGCCCACAGCAGTCTGGAATCTGGGCCCTCTTACCTCTTTTCAAGGCCTTCAAACTCCCACACGTGTAAGGGTTATGACTCATTTGCAGGGCCGATGTTTCAAGCGCCCTGAAACTGCCCGCTAGCGCATGGTAACCCTATGCCCTCACAGAGGGTTCTGTGAAAATCCCCTGAGCTCCTGTAACTTTGATTTCAGCGTTTTTCCCTTTATTGTTTCCATCTCACCTCTAGGAAGACAGTATCAAACCTCCATTTTCCAAACAGCTACAAACCTTAGTTTACTCTCTCCTATTCCAAGTACTGTACTAGAATTAACAAATTATATACATTAATAGTCATGAATTACATGTATAATGCAATATAATGTAAAATATTATAATATCTGACTTTCTAGGGATCCAGGTGTTCCCATATATAGAAAAAATAATCTTTGTTATCTTATTGACAGATTCTATTTTGCCTAAACACCTGTGTGGAAATCTGCTTAAGTGGTTTTCATTTGATGCACATTTCTGCCTGCTGTTTGACTCATTCATCTGTAATTTTGTTACTATTCAAATGTCAAAATTACTGGAAACCTAGACCAAGACAATGATTGCTTAATTTATCTTTTTAGATAATTCAGTGTCTGTAAATCACATTAGCTCATCAAATTCCTCAGAAGTTACTTTTTAAAAAATTCAAAAAGCCAAACAAAACAGGCAATAGTAGGCTGTTAATTTCAAGGAGGATACTACAGTGTATCTTTCAGACATAGTCATTCTCTTCTCAGAAATTAAAACTTGGTGGATCCATGTCAGTGCAGATCTAATACTGGGGAGAAGTATGAACTGACAGCAGATGTGCAATATGCACATCTATCTACCCTGTGTTTCCCTTGAAACCCAGCTCCCCGAAGTCAGAGGTCAGAACTAGGTGACACGTATGAGTTACATGCAGCTTAATACTACTACATGCACTGGCAGCCTCAATAAACATGGATTAATGAAGTGGTCTCTTATAATATGAACAAGTTAGAAATATTCCATTCAATTTTTGCATTTGCCAAAAATTATTCTTTACGAACGTGTGCGTGTGTGTGTGTGTGTGTGTGTGTATATACACACGATATGTATGGGTTTCTAAAAAGCAGCGTTATCCCTCTATAGCACCAATTTTGATACAACAAATAGTACATTATTGACCTTTGAGCTTCATTCTTGATGTTTTCTGTACGTGAATCCAGGTGGGAAAGGAGCTGCAGCGTGGGGGGTTTGATCATTTGTATTGCAGTGTATTCAGGGGAAAGGAGTGCATTGACGGACCTCTAGTCTTTTCTTAGGTATCATTCATTTCAAAAAGCAACTGGAAAACAAAATTAAAATTGCCCATTTCATAGGGCATACAGTATGAGATTCTTAAAAGCTGTCTTTTTTTTTTTTTAAGAAACAAAATTTCCTCAGGCTTATTTTTAAAATATGGCAAATAAATCATAATTATAGATCACAGGTTTGATTATCAAGAAGAAATCTTTTTTTGGATTTATCAGGCCCTGTATAGAGGCTTTCACATCCCAATATAGAGGATGAGAGGGAACCTATACAATCTGCAGGCTATGTATCCCTATCAGACTGCATTCGGGAACTTTCTTCATGTAGATGGGGTTAGAACATCATTTCCCAAAATATTCTGTGAAAAATTCATTCTACACAGTAATCTGTGGGAAAAGAAAAAGTTGGAGCGCCCTCGTGGTCAATTAAGTTTAAAAAATGCTGCTTCAGTGTTTCTTTCTTAGAGAGCCAGCATCTGAATTGCCGTTCTAAAGGTTCTGAGAGATCCAGGAGTAGAGAAAATGAACTAACATTGAACCTAGGATTTGTAATATTTATTTGTTAAATATCCCTTTGTTCAGGATATTATCCAGCTCGTTCTCAAGATCTCAGTTTATGGAAAGTGAGTTCTTATAATATTTATATATACCTTTCTATGAAATATTTGTAGTCTCAGGTGTTCTGTTAGATTACTAAAATGCCTATTGTTTATTTTTTCATAACATATTATATAACACTAAATGCTATAATTTATAATGACTTTTAACTGTGGTTTCATCTTATGCTCCAAATAGAGTCTACCAAATTGACATGGGATATTTCCTGCTTTCGCATAGATCTGACCGCACCAATGCCCTGTCAAGCATGTTAACTACCATATTTTAGGTCACTACTAAATAGTAACAAACTCAGGTTGTGTTTGATAATGAACAAGTCTGCTGTTACTTTTTTGAGGAGTTACAACAGAATGATTAACAAACAGTTTTAGCATTGAAAGCCACTTCACTGTAATCATACCTGCCTCCACAAGAACAGATTTATTCACACATTTGATATTACCTTTAAAATATAAATTAGTTTTCCATTTGATAAAGTGAAAATATGGGCTTCCAGAGTCAGTATTCTGCATAGAGCAGTTGAGATATAGGTTGTATATCTGATTTGTATGAAATTTGCATATTGTTTATATTGTCACAACCGAAAAGATACTTGTCCTAAATAACTAGAATTACTAATCTTTGTCACAAAGATGAAAACCAGTAAGGAAAATCATAATTTGGCGCTTGTTAGTTTGCTCAGTGGATAGAGCATTGGCCTGGCATACGGACAGCCCAGGTTTGATTCCTGGTCAGGGCACACAGGAGGAGCAACCATCTGCTTCTCCACCCATCCCCCTTCTCTCCTTCTTCCCCTCCCACAGCCATTGCCTCAATTTGTTAGATTGAGCATCAGCCCCGCATGCTGAGGATAGCTGTGGTCCAACCGCATCAACCTCAAATGCTAAAAATAACTCAATTGATTCAAGCATTACCCAGACTGGTGGTTGCAGAGTAGATCCCGGTTGGGGTGCATGCTGGAGTCTCTGTCACCATCTCCCCTCCTCTCAAGAAAAAAAAAGGAAAAAAATCATAATTTTTTGTATATATCCCCCAAATAATGTATTTATATAATTATTGATTGTCCTCTATAAAAAGTGTCTCCCTAACTGTAAACATGTTTGATGTTGGGAAATTTAACTGGTCTTCCACAATGTAGTAGTCATATTTTTTAATTAATGGAAAGGTAAAATTCACATGCGAACGTGGATAAACAGACCCCTTTGCAAAACCTTGACACCACCCACAAACATCTGACCTCTTAGGGTCTGCAGTCCATGGATTGGGAACCATTACAATGTAGCAGAGACCTGGAGGCCACACATGGTATTTTGTATGTTAAAGCAACAGTTTCCTAGGAATAATCTCGGATATGGCCACAGTTCCTGTTTCATCACAAGCTGATCAGATGCGAGGGCATGGTTTTTTTCTACCAAGACAAGCATCCTAGGGAGACCCCATATTTATACTGCTCACAAAAATTAGAGAATATTTTAACACTTCATATTCATTTTGAAATATCCCCTAAGTTTTTTGTGTAGTGTATTTTTCCTGCCACTTATCATTCCTACCAATTCATCTGTAAAATAGTGATAATCAAAACTAGCCCTTTGATTAGAGAAATGCAAATAAAACTGCAATGAGATACCACCTCACACTTGTTAGATTAGCTATTATTAACAAGACTGGTAATAGCAAATGTTGGAGAGGCTGTGGAGAAAAAGGAACCCTCATTCACTGTTGTTGGGAATGAAAAGTAGTATAACCATTATGGAAGAAAGTATGGTGGTTCCTCAAAAAACTGAAAATAGAACTACCTTATGACCCAGCAATCCCTCTACTGGGTATATACCCCCAAAACTCAGAAACATTGATACGTAAAGACACATGCAGCCCCATGTTCATTGCAGCATTGTTCACAGTGGCCAGGACATGGAAACAACCAAAAAGCCCATCAATAGATGACTGGATAAAGAAGATGTGGCACATATACACTATGGAATACTACTCAGCCATAAGAAATGATGACATTGGATCATTTACAGCAAAATGGTGGGATCTTGATAACATGATACGAAATGAAATAAGTAAATCAGAAAAAACCAGGAACTGCATTATTCCATATGTAGGTGGGACATAAAAGTAAGACTAAGAGACATTGATAAGAGTGTGGTGGTTACGGGGGGAGGGAGGAGAGGAAAAGGGAAAGGGGAGGGGGAGGGGCACAAAGAAAACTAGATAGAAGGTGACAGAGGACAATCTGACTTTGGGTGATGGGTATGCAACCTAATTGAACGACAAGATAACCTGGACATGTTTTCTTTGAGTATATGTATCCTGATTTATTGATGTCACCCCATTAAAAAAATAAAATTATAAAAACAAAAAACAACTAGCCCTTTGTCAGTCAGTCCAGAGACCAGCTGTTTTTCCACTAACTGAAAATTTTCGAAGCATATGATTATACCTTTGATTGGCATCACTATGGATCTGCTCTTCAGATCTTGCAAACTCAAATGCTTTGACTGCCCAAGTCCTATCAAAGCTTAGTTATAAGACATGATGTTTATTGAAGATTGCTTTTAAGATATACTTGCCTTTAGGTCATAAATACATTAATGAATCCTATTTCCTAAAGTGTTTCAGAGGTCCTAGTAGTTTCTCCCCAAAGAACACATACATATAATTATACATGTAGATATCTACATGTACACATATTTGAGTACATTGTCCTATGCAGTAATATTTTATAAGATAGCCCTATAAAATGTGCTATTCTATTTTTCCTCTGACCTTCACATAGTCTGTTTAAACATGGCATAGCAACCAGAATGATCCATTTTATACTGTAAGTCAGATCATATTAATGCTGTGCTCCAAATCCTACTACAATCTCTGCTTTATGCAAAGTAGAAGTGAAATAATTTATAATGGCTTTCAAGACCCCACATGATTTGGCCACAGCCCACAATTTATTTTTGACCTCATGTTCTATGACTTTCCTTTGTTCTCTCTGCTCTAGCTGCTCTAACTTCAAGTCAGGCTTGCTACCATCTTAGGGCCATTGAACAGGTTGTTCTTGTCTATGAACTCCCCTTGATTCAGCATTGTAGACTTCCTCACCTTTTGCAAATGTGTTCAAATGTCATTTTTCCAGTAAGTCCTTCCCCAAACCCTACTTAAACTCATCTTGCTTTCCATACCAGAACTCCTGGTTCCACTTACCTTGTTTGTATTGTCTTACCAATTTATACAGCACTAATCACCTTCTAAACCACAATATAATTTGCTTACTTATAAGGTTTATTTTTTTATTGTCTGTTTTTTTTTCTACTAGAATGTAAAATCCACTGACCTCTGTCTGTTGTTTTTATTGACTATCAACAGAACTAAGTGCCTGGCTCAGAATGAGCACTCTGTAAATAATTGTTGCATGATTCCAACAATGATAGTTGAGTGTAGTGCTATTGCCTCGGCAAATTATGATGCTCACCTTCATGAGAACTCATAGTGAAAATTCCTCTAGGGTTTTTTTTGTTGCTGTTTTTTTGTTTTGTTTTGTTTTTTTTTTTGTTTTTTTTTTTTTATCCAAGACAACGCCCATTTCCAAGTTTGCTATAGGATAAACGAAGGGAGAAAAGTAGTAAACCCATTACCAGCTTAGTGATGTTTCAAATACTGGTCTTTCTTTTTAATCTGCATTATACTTTTAAAAGTCTTCAAATAACAACCTTATGCATTCATTGGGAGAAATGTTGTAGAACATGTAGAACATGCTAATTCCACCTACACCCTGAAGCAGAAGTTCTCAAGTATGTTTTTGTTGTTTTTTTTAGGGTTTTTTTCTTACTCTTTACCTCATTAAGATGAAAATGTTTGGCTAAAAATTTGCTCTCAAATGCATATAATTTTTATCAAAAAATTTATGTACAGGGAAGAAAATTGCTTATCTTTTATTTTAAATAATTTTTTATGGAGCAGATTGGTTAAAATACTAGAATAGTTTATTTATAGTTGATCTTTGGTGTTTTTATGAGAACACGCTTCTTGTTGAAATGTTCCAGATCTGACCATGATATTTTATAAACCCATCCATATAAGCTGCTTGTATTTTTATTGATCTGAGGCTCATTGTATCTATTGCTTCTGAATTATTCCACTTTATTTAACCACAGTTTTGTGGAAAACATCAAAACACACGTAATTGTGATTATTAACAGTTAGTTGAGTATAAAAACTTCTCCCTAAAGGAATGCCATTTTTCCTGTGTTGCTTCAAAAACATAAATCAGAAAAGCATCTTAATATTTTTATTTATAATTATTCCCCAAACCATAAAATAAGGTCAATGCTTATGATCTTTTTACTCTACTTTACATATTGCTGTAACATTTTTATAATGATGAACCACAATTTCTAAAAATTCTACACTACTTTAACATTGTTTTCATTTAGGACATAAAATTATGGTTCTTCAATTGGATTTTTTTTTTAGGAAACAACAACTTATAAAGATATCAAGTCTTTTCACAAATATTTATTTAAGTTAATAGTTTTTTAAAAAAAACACATTCAATGGAAATTTATCTATGTCATTTTGGTTCTGATTTTGACTTAAAATAAACTACTTTCAAAATTGTAAAGACAACCTCTAAGAATGTTGTCCCATATTATATGTCCAATGTATATGTTAACATATTTTTTCTATAAATTAATATTTGCAGCATGATATAACAGTTACCAAATTAAGTCAGTTTCTATTAATAATATATATTAGGCTAAAAACATGCATCACTTGCCTAAAACTTTGCATGGACTATAATTTGAAATATATGAAAATGTAGATTGAAACTAGATTCCATCGGTGTGATTCAAAGGGGAAATTAAAGATATTTTTATTATCCTGAAAATTTAACAACTTAATACAAAGGCATGGATTAAATTAGCCTTGTAAATGAGCTGAAAGTATAAAAGTGCAATTCTTAGTTACACATTTTTTTCTCTTGCCCTGATGTAGAATTTAGTTGGTGTCTGCTGATTATGCTAGGCTTTTGATGAAGTTTTAAGGTAAAGCCACCATATATCCTGTCTGAAATGGGGTAATACTTGTTAGCTGTCTTATGTCAATAGAAAAATACATGTCTGAAAAACCCATGGGCAGAGGGAATGGAAGGCACCCAGGCTGATAGAGTTAGGGCCCCTCATGGCCAGAGTCGACAACTAGACTATGAGAAAGAGAACAGGTACTCTGAATTCAGGTGGGGAAACAGTGATCAGAGGACAGATCAGCTGCAACAGAAAATACCTTAGTAAAGGGTCTCAGGGAAGATGCCTTCTGAGCCCTGGGGATCATCAGAGAGAGCCATGAAGCCAAGCCAGGGTCTGAAGAATGCAGAGAAACATTTCGCAGTGGGGTCAAAAAATTAAGCACTAATTCTAGGCTCTACATTTTACTGGCCAGTTTTAATCATGACAGAGTGTTATCTGAGAAAAACCATCCCTTTTTTTTTTTAAAATTTTTAATGAAATCAGAACCAAGTCTTGAGTCAACTGAAAAGCAGAAACATATATTTACCTGAAATATAGGCATATAGAGGCAAGGGACCAAGAAGTTCTTGATAGTAGCATTTAAACACTTTTAATATTTTATTATAGAGTTAAAATTTACTTTTTTAGTTAGAATTTTCTATGACTATGGCTTCCATTGAATGCAGATTTGACTTTTTGTCATAAATTCAATATTATATTATTTTTTACCCATAATCATCTTTGTATTTTTGCTGGCACTTGGAAGAAGCAACTGTTTATTACATTTTATATTTTATTCTTAGTCCTGTTATATTATTAAAAGTAGTAGAAGTATCAAGAAACTAGTCTGTATAATCTTATGAAACCTTTACTGGCTCTCCTATTAGCTTTCCAAATTTCCTTGCAGAAATTGTCCCTATCGATATTTTAATTTCATGTGTGTCGAATGACAGGAAGTAAAGAGATTTCAGCAGATGGTTGTCACAAACCACACACAGCATTTCAGAACTGGTCTACAAAAGTCTGCAACTTGGCAGTGTGTGGTGGATCATTTTACTGCCTGTTAATGCCAAGAGAAATCTGGCTTATATGTGTGTTTTTCCATTTAATTTATTTTGGCTTTATTAAGAGCTATCAGATTTGATTTATTTGTGTCTGATGTATCCATAAAATTTAAATTCAAGAACTTTCACAAGTCAATTTTTTTCCATTTGCATTAACTGAAATTTTATCACATCAAGGATTAAATCTTTAAAGAAACAGCCTATACCTTTAAATATAGCTTAAAATTTTTTTTTTCAATAGGCAATTCTTAAATGCAGGTAGTTGAAAACATCAGCAAGTGATGTGGTAACTAAGACTCCACACTTAACCAAAATCAATATTTCATTTCTTAAAGATCTCATCCAGTAACTCCCTGTGATGTAGAAAGTAGAGCTCTCTGCTAAGTGTAAGGGCAGAGATGCTAGGTCAGAGACTGAGGACATGTAAAAATCTCTCAACCACTTTTGGAAAATAGGAGACATTAGGCAAACCCTAAACCATTTGAAGAAACAGATGCTGTTGGAGTGGCATCCGCTGAGGTTCTGTAATGCCGCTGATGCTGGAGTGCATCTTTCTGCAACGTTGCCTTTTCCTCCAGCTGTTCATGAGAAGAGGCAAAGATTTGAATCGACTCAGAGTTGAGTTTGTGTCAGGTGGGTTTGATGTAGGGACAAGAGCCAAGCAAATTGAAAGCATCATCAAGGGCATGGTTTTAATTACAGAACGTGTGGCCAAAGCTCAGCAGAGGAAGGAGTCAAGACAGAACTACAATAAAGAGAATAAATTAGATAGTATAGGGTAGTATGGTAAAAAGAGAGAGGGAGAGAGCAAGTGCTTTAGAAGAACACCTAAAACAGAATAGGAGCAAATTTATGAATAATCATGGTGCTGCTTAAATGGAATATTTGAGGTTAAACAATACCAGGTAATGCAAAGTCAAATGTATGGCCATTTGAATGTGGCTTTAGTAGAATAAAAATAAATACCACTGTGGTGAGAGCTAGGAACATAGATGAGACCGTCATGCTATTTGAAATCTTTTATGTAAATGAGTATGTTTGGTTTTGTTATCATTACTATTATTATTTTTTAGAATCAATCAAACTTTAGAGTCACAAATGAATGAGATTGCTCTGGACAGTTTATAAAAAAACAGCATAAGAACAAGGGTAGCCAACTGGCCTTCTTCAAGACTGCAGGCATTTTGACCCACCAAACAGGAATTTACTCTTTGGAAGCAATATTGATGGGGAAAACTTACTCCTCTTCATGAGTTGACAGAATAAAGATGTTCAGAAACCACCTACACTAACTGGATTGCAGAGAAGGCAGAACCAGGCTTTAGTTAAGAAAATAGAAATTGTGTCCACTAAGAAATTGAGAATACAGGGTATAGTGTTCTGTTTTGTATTTTGTTATACCATGGAATCTTGGTATAAATTGTTTAGGTATGAATGGAGAAGCCAGAGGCTGAATTAGGGACTAGAACAAGAAAAACTCTATAATTGAGATTTAGGAATAAAGTTAGATTGTAAAATTGATGATGATGATGATGAAAGCTAAGAACTGTTGAGTGCTTTGTGTAAGGTGCTGTTCTAATTGACTTAACTCAGACCTCAAAACAATAAAATGACATATTATTGTTTTGAATTTCAAAATGTAGATGAACATGTTTTAATCCACCAAACACAGACAGTTTTAGAGACTTCAGGCACACAGCTAGTATATGAAGAATTCAGGAAGATTGGTGGAGTGTACCTGTTTGTAATTCAGTATACAGGGGATGTGAGGAGAAGGGTGAATTTACCCAGTCCCATATTTTATTCTATCTGTTCTTTAGATACTAGTCTTATTAATCCCTTGTGGACCTTTCTTAGTGTGTGTGTAATGAAGGTGGGAAGGGGGTTGGCAGAGTTCTGTGGTCCATTCCTGAGTACTCCCTGTGACTCTGATAGTGGCTGGTGTGGTCAGCAGCCTGGAGCAGCAGCAGCGGATGTACTGGTGGAAGGTGACTGACGTGACTGAATAACAACATGACAGTTGTGACCCATGAAATCAGGAGATAGAAGAGACAGGCTGTTCTGATTTCAGTATCATCAATGAATCATATGATGTTTATCAATTTTCACCTTATGATGTCCTCTAGATTTATGAGTTCATGCTACACAGTTGAAGTCATTAACAATTTCAGGAGGATTAGAATTACATGAGACAATCTCTGACGATGATTTGACTTACAATTTTTTTTTTTTGGCTTACTATGGTACCACTCACTAGAAACTATACTTGGAATTTTGAATTTTGACATCTTTCCAGGCTAGCAATATGTGACATGATACTCTGTTGTAATGCCCAGCGAAGCCATCAGCCTCAACGGCCGATCAGCCCTGCAATCACGAGGGTAAATAACACTTTACAATACAGTCATTGTGCCATACTGTTTTCTTCAACAGTAGACCAGGTATTCTGAACACACTTATGGAAGGCTTGGCTAAGCTACAATGTTTGGTAGGTTAGGCATATTACATGCGTTTTTTGACTTTTAATTTATGAGATTATTTTCAATTTATGAGGGATTTATCAGGACGTAACCCTGTTGTAAGTTGAGGAGCATCTGTATACTAGAAGAAAAGCACATACACTGGCATGCTATGCTTTGGACATATAATAAAAGCATCTTGACAGCATGAACTTTAGAGCCAGGCTGTGCATTCAAATCCTTGCTCCATTGCTTCCTGTCTATGACTATGGGCAGAGTTAACTGTTCTGAGCAGAAACTTCAGCATCTGTAAATTAAGGATAATTATAGTCTTGACCTCATAGGGTCATTCTGTGCATTTAGACAGGTGATTGGTACTTGCCACTTGAAAGTACTCAGTAAATACTAGTGATTATTATTTACATTATTATCTATCTACACATATGTGTAAGCTTACACATGCCCATACCCATATATACACATACACACACACACATGCACACACACTTATAGGCTGATTTTTCAAACTAAAATTAAAAAAAGTAAGCACTTGAAGACAGTGCCAAACGTGGCAGGTGCTTCCAGAGCAGTGACAAACCACTGAAGTATGTTTCTCGGTGCTGTGCCTGGTGGCACTCCGAGATGCCTGTGGAGCCCCCCTCTGCCTGAATATTTTTCTGTTACTGTTTGACAGACATTGATTTTGTGCAACTCTGTCCTGATATCTTGTTTAGTCACGGTGGTGTTTGCATCGCCATCTGTCTCCTTTCCCGGCCGCACTTATTTTTTCAATCGTGAAACTTGTCGTAGGTCTTCCTTACGTTAGTTGCTCACGACTTGCTTGCCTCTCTGCTGGCTGCAAAGTTCACCTTGCTTGGCATTCTATTTGCTGGTAGCCCAGGACCTTTCCTTCACTCTTTCTGAGTCACCCTCTAAATTTGCTCTGCCTCCAGCCGCTCGTGTATATTCTAAGAATGCAGAGGGGTCATGCCACTATATTTATTCTCCAGGTTTATCAGCAAATTCTTTTGAATTCTAGAGCATGGGTGGGTCAGATGCTTTCTGTTCTCTTACAGAGGAATGTATTTCATGAACATGAAGAGAGAGCTTTATCTTTTACAGTTTTATGGCTAAGAGCAATTTTAATCATTCTAGTAGCTTGCTTTTTCAGTTGATATCTGAAAAGCATCACTGTCACCAGACACAAAAGCAACTATGTCAAGATATGAGCAATATTAAGTGACATTCTGCCCATCTGTCAAAGATAAGCTGGCATACAGGAGTTTTCATTACACAATCTTAAGAATTACAATGATGTTTACAAATTTCAGTGTCTTTTTTAAAATATAGATGGTCAGTCCTAAATTGACATGCATATTAGTGCCTGTAGGGAGGAGGAATGGCAGCAAAACCAAAACTTCTTGGCATTCCAATTTTTATTTTTCTAATGCTTATCACTATGTACAACAAAGGTTTCTAATAACTTTTAAAACCTATAAGCTGTTTAAAAGTCACAGGAGACTAGTCAGAGTCAGAATATATGCTTATATGATATATATATGATTTCACTGATGCCATCATTTTCTCATCTTTAAAACAGAAATGATAATAGTCCCCTGCCTTTCTCTGGTTCATTGTGAGTCTCTGTTTACCCAATACATACATATAAAAGTGCCTTGAGAATTCTAAATAAATATAAGATTTTGTGTTTAATTATATAAGACATTTTAGGAATTTTAAGTTGAATCACACATGAATAAGTTTTTCTTTTAACCTTAGAGTCGGTGTCATTACCTTCACATTTTTTTTTACAAATATAATAAAAAGAAGTAACTTCCAAAATATATTTTCTATTTGTTATTGAATTTATTGAGGTTCCATTAATACAATGATATATGTTCCACGTGTACAATTCTATAATACATCATCTATATATCGTATCATGTGTTTACCACATCAAGTCCAGTTTCCTTCCATCACCATTTATCCCCCTTTACCCGTGTTCACCTCCCCCACCCCCTTCTTCTCTTGTACCCACCTTACTATTGTCTGTGTCTATGAGTTTTTTTACTTTGCTTAATCCATTCAGCCTTTTCATCCAGCGGGACAACCCTCATCCCCTCTGACAGCTGTTAGTCTGTTCTCTGTATCTATGGGTGTGTTTCTGTCTATTTTGTTCATTACATGTCACATAGAAGTGAAATCATATAGTTCTTGTCTTTTTGTGACTGGCTTATTTCACTTAGCATAATAATCTCCAGGTTTACCATGCTTTTTAAAAAGGTAAGATTTCCTTCTTTTTTATAGCTGAGTAGTATTCCATTATGTATATGTACCATAGCTTTTATATCCACCTACCTACTGATGGGCACTTGGGCTGCATCCAAATATTAGTTATTGTAAATAACACTTCAATGAACATAAGGGTGAATTTAATCTTTCTAATTGATATTTTGGGTTTCAGAATAGACGTTATAACTATATTGTTACAACACTCCCCTTGTCACTATGAGAATGGAGAATATCCACACAAGTGCTGTGAGATGAAATGTGGCAAAATAATTAGTAGGAAGCCCTGGCCGGTTGGCTCAGTGGTAGAGCGTCGGCCTGGCGTGCAGAAGTCCCGGGTTTGATTCCTGGCCAGGGCACACAGGCGAGGCGCCCATCTGCTTCTCACCCCTCCCCCTCTCCTTCCTCTCTGTCTCTCTCTTCCCCTCCCGCAGCGAGGCTCCATTGGAGCAGGGATGGCCCGGGCACTGGGGATGGCTCCTTGGCCTCTGCCCCAGGCGCTAGAGTGGCTCTGGTCGTGACAGAGCGATGCCCCGGAGAGGCAGAGCATCGCCCCCTGGTGGGCAGAGCCTCCCCCACTGGTGGGCGTGCCGGGTGGATCCCAGTCAGGCACATGCGGGAGTCTATCTGACTGTCTCTCCCTGCTTCCAGCTTCAGAAAAATACAAAAAGATAAAAATAAATAAAAATAATTAGTAGGAAGACTAAACTGTTTGATATATTTGATTTGTTTACTTATTTAATGACAATTACTGTCACACTAACACTGGGGGAACATTTATAATGCACTTGGCATATTAGGTTGTTGTAATCATTATATATAATTTACATATAATTTGTTTAGAGTATTTATTGATATCCAGGTAGAAAATTATACAGTACTTGGTTTGAGACTACAGTAAAGAGGATAGATGTGAGTCATGGGATGATATATAAATTTAAAATAAAAAATGTTTAAATAGTACTTATTAATTTTAAATTTATATTCAATGTGTTTAATGAATAATCTTAAAAGTCCAAACTTAGAAAACAGTAATATCATCATGGCAAAATAACAGAAAAAAGATTAGGTGGAGGATTCAGAAATCTTTTGTGATTCCAGTCTTCAGTGTAATGACATCAAAGTCATTGTCCCTAATCAAGTCATCCTCATTGTACTGATTTGTGTATCTCCCAAGTCATTTCAATATAGCTTTGAACTGAAAAGCTCTCCTAACAAACTCTTTAAAAATACTTACCTTAAGTCATTTCTCAAATGTGAAAAATGGAACAAAAAGCTCAGCAATAAATGCTTCTGATTAGTTATAAGGAAAAAGGAACTGGAGGATTTTTATGGAGTCTTATGAATTTTGCCTTCACCATAATCTTCAAATACATCAGTATCACTGATAGCAGTTACATCATTAATCTTGAATGCGATGTGTTGGGTATAATTACAGAATACTGACAAACTATTTAGTTCTTTGTCTAAGGAGTGTTCTTCATTGATTATACAGATACTGTTTCAGTTCACTTTAACAAGGCTATTTAAACTGTAAAAGCTATAATTATAGATCCTCTCTAATATGTTTTTTGAACTGTGACAGTATGCCAAAAACAAATTCCTGAAGAAGAGAGTGAGGGATTGCTTATGTCAACATTGATGTGATAAACACCTTTTATTCACTTCAGGTTAAATTGTGCATTTTAAACATAGCTGTAAATAGCTCTGCCAAGGTCACTTTATGGCCACTAACCCAAAATAGGTGCATCCTATAAAAGTGTTCAGTAATTTACACTGTAGGCTGATTTTCTAATCCTGTCTTTGAATGTCTTAAAGTACTTTTCTGTCAGACTAATACATTTAAAGGAACTGGATGAATGAGCAATGAAGATATATTAGTATGGCAGGTTTTACAAACCCTCTATATTTTTGACCATTATGTTAGTAGGCAAGTTTTCAAGTATCTTCTTTAAAAATGCTTCTGATAAAAATAAAGTAGCAGTAATACTAGACCATTTCTAGTACAATACTGGTATGGAAGAAAATACCTGTTTTTGAAAACCAAAATGTGCTATTTGCATTTGCATGTCAATTAAAAATGATTAGTAGCTTATGAACTATAACTTATCCAGTTTCTTCATCGACCTCAATATATTTGAGAGCCTCTCTAAAGTCAGTCCACAGATCTTTTCTCCAAAGAGATTTACTCCCCGTTGGCACAGAGGCATTTGTCAGTGTCAAGTCTACCTTTCGAGAACGGCGAAGATATTCTGTCTAAAGTAATTGTTTTAGTATGAAAAATCTGCCCCCCAATACAGGTTCATTGATATAGAGAAGGAGTAGTCAACCTTTTTATACCTACCGCCCACTTTTGTATCTCTGTTAATAGTAAAATTTTCGAACTGCCCACCAGTTCCACAGGAATGGTGATTTATAAAGTAGAGAAGTAACTTTATTTTATAAAATTTATAAAGCAGAGTTACAGCAAGTTAAAGCATATAATAATAATTACTTACCAAGTACTTTATGTCAGATTTTTGCTAAGTTTGGCAGAATAAATCTTTATAAAACAACTTACTATAGTTAAATCTATCTTTTTATTTATACTTTGGTTGCTCTGCTACCGCCCACCATGAGAGCTGGAACTCCCACTAGTGGTTGGTAGGGACCAGGTTGACAACCACTGATATAGAGCAAAGTTTCTCTCTTACTCATTTCTCCCCATCTTTAAATGTCTTGTAGTTCAGATAAAAGAACCAGGGAACAGAGCAGAAATAGCATGAATTTTCATCCAGTCTTCCTGCAACCTCATGCCTCATACTTATCTGGAGGAAAAATTCCCCAAAACATGAATAGCTTAACTCTAGGCATTTGTATATACCGGTGGTAAGTGTCACCCCAAATTTGTGCCTAGTTAATATTCCCTGATCATGAAAATGGATAGGCCTGACCTGTGGTGGTGCAGTGGGATAAAGCATCGACCTGGAACTCTGAGGTCGCCTGTTCGATACCCTGGGCTTGCCTGGTCAAGGCACAAGGCACGTATGGGAGTATGGGAGTTGATGCTTCCTGCTCCTCCCCTTTCTCTCTCTCTCTCTCTCTCTCTCTCTCTCTCTCTCTCTCTCTCTCCTCTCTCCTCTCTGAAAATTGAATAAATAAAATCTTTAAAAAAATTTTAAAAAAAGGAAATGGATAAATATTACTGTAACTAAATTAAGAACATAGCATATTTAAGCTTATTATATACCAAATTAAAAAAAATAATAAGAAAAATGTCCACCACAACCCAAACAAATGGCAATGGAACTCAGATTTCTTCTCTTCTCTGAAGGGATGTTTGACATTCAGCCTCACCTCAGCCTCACTCAGGGAAAATCATCCTAAAGGAAATACCACTTAAAATCCTCAAGCAATATCTTATCTTATATGTTCTAAGTCTTGTGAAAGACAAGTGATTCTTCTCCAGAGAGAGCAACAAACCAAAAGCTAGTGTAACTTCAGTAAATACAGATAGGAGAATTTCATAGAAAATGTACGTTTTCTTAATACTCAATGTTAAGTATATTAACACAGAACGCAGAATCACATCTGCATTATTGATTGATTGCAGAAACAGACGGTAGCTCTATCTGGATGAAAAAAAGCCCTAGAATTAAAAGTCTTGGAACATCTGGAATGTTAACTTTTAGGGAGAATTTCAACACTCTATTATCTTAATTCAGGAAATTCATTTCCTAGCATCTGTTTTAGAAGGAAGTTGGTGATATCGGTAGTCATTACTATACGATCATTTATACCAGAGTAATACATCGACTTCTCAACATCAGCACTTACTGTTAAATAGCAAGCTATTCAACTCTTGGAGCTGTACTGTATCCAAGGGAAGAGAATTAAGATGCAACAAAACAGAATTCTTACACAGAGAGTTGTTTCCAACAGTATGTCAGCTGTCATACGATAAGCTTGCCAAAGACAGCTTTTTCCAAGATACAGGAATGTTCAGTCATACAGCCAGCCACCTGCCTTCTTGTTGATTCTGTTATTAGGCTTCAAAATATATTGACAGCCATCAGTGTATTTGATGCCTTTCAGAATTTTCAGCTGTAATTTTGGTTTTAAATAGTTTGTTGATAAACTTCCTGCTAATCAAGAAAATAATTTTTTAAAACGAACTATAGGTAATATTGCCTATTTCTATTTTGAGTTTAAAACATGAGATAAAAGAATGGTAGATAAAACAAGTTTATAGGTGTTTTTTGCCTTTAGGAAGATATATTTCAACCTAAAAATTATTTGCAAATTATATATATATATATATATATATATATATATATATATATATATATATATATAATTTGTGGGTATGGGTTATACCTTTAAAATGTAGTCTAGGTAATTTTATGTAAATATACAAAACTATCTTCCATGTAAACATAAATCTGTGAGTAAAATTACAATTAGTGATTATGAACTACTTACCATTCATTATTTCTAACTTAATCCTCCGATAACACTTTATGGAAAGAATTAGAATCACTATTTTACAACAAAGAAGGATGACAGAGCTTAATGATGACAGAATTTAGTGAGTGTGCTCAGAGATGCATGGATGGTTGGCTATGCAAGCTGTATGCCTCCCTTTCTTCAGTTACCCAGGATGACCATTTTGTAACTTAATGAACAGTCATCAAATGGCAAAACTATATGTATATTTTACATATGTATATATCAACATTTATATAAATGTAGACTTTGACTAGGATATTTTTTTCAGCTAAAAAAGAGAACTCTATTTTAAATCACACCCAGTGCAGTTAATTATTGGTTATAAAAATGCAATGATATAAATTATACAGATGAAGCAATGCTTGAGTATTAAACTAAAGTTAGACTCAAGGATAATTTAGTTTTAGCTACATATATCAATTATCTGTACAAATATTTTATTTGCTTGAATTTTATATAATTTGCACTTTATTTAGCCATTTATTTGTCCTTCCCAATTATCTTTGCAACAGAAAATAAAACTAAAATGCCAGCCTTCATAGGCTTTTGTTTTCTTACATATTGTTCTTAGGTGAATTACTAGAAAATATTTTCCCTTTATGTACTGTACAGATATTCATGCTTCTTTCTAGAGCTACTGTAGACCTTATTTTCTCTTGGTTTGCCATGCTTATGAAAAGTTTTTGTTCTTTTCTTTTCATGTCTGTAGCTGAAATCAGAATGGACCTGTCTAGCTGCCATACCAGTCATTTAAATTTTTAAGAGCTACAATAAGATATACATTTCATATCATGACTTCCTATAGTCATGTATACAAACATGAAATATGTTTCAGAACACACATCCTTATTTGTTTGTGCTATACTCGAGCAATTGACAGTTTTCCTTTTTCATTATTTGTTTAAATTGTTGTCAAGACCCATTAGATTAAAATTTTGATCCACTATTCAGAAGTGATTCTTGCTGTTCAGGACCACACTGTTAAATTCTTTGTTCAGGACTCTTGGCTGAAAAGCCAGAAGCCCCATTTTCCCTCCACCCTCCTGCTCAGGTTTTGCTCCCTTTCACTGATCATCCCATTTGTTCATTAATAATACCTTGACCTCACACTATAGAACTCAATTCACATGATATTCAGTGAGCTTTTTACATTTGGGAGAATTGTGCCAAGAACCGAATCTATAAGAAAGTCAATATCTGTGCCCTCGAATTGAGTAATGAAATGGGCAGTGTCATCACTAGTGAAATTGGATGGCCTATACAGTCTTTTCAAAATTATTATTTCAGAGTTGTGATGCTCTGTGGAGGTTTGGTTTGTCAACCATATTAACCAACAGATGAGCACCTACCTTAGTTTTTTTGCTGATGGCTTATAATAGATAGCGATAAGAAACGGATATTGTCAGTTTTCTAATGTCATTGGAAAAGTTGTAATAGACAAGATTGGTATGTTTTAGCCAGAAGCATTGGTCATATTTACCTCCTTAGTACTTGATCCCATTAATTTGGTTTAATATATAACTCTAGAGTGAAAAAACAAACGAGGATTTCAAGAACTGAGTATCTTTGTTGGGTTTTTATCCATTTGCTCACTCCATTTCCATTCTCCTCTCTTTTCTTCTCTGTTCTAATACCAGGAAGACTAACCCCTCAATCTTGTACCTTCCTTCATTCCTAGCCCTTTGGCTTATGTGCGGTACCTGATTTGGGCAATAAGAGGCAATGGCCAGGATGTAGCAGGTGGGAAGAGTGTTTGAGGTCTGCATATTTCAACCTCAATCAAGCAAATTCATAAAAAATATAAGATAGGATTCCTAGAACAGTTATATCCGTAGCTGGACTATACTACTAATAAGCAGTTAATTCATGCAAAACTTACTTTTTACATAGAAAAAGAACTAAAGTCACACACAGAATGCTATATTCCAGGTCAATAAAGAACTGGTGAATCTGTCTTTAAAAATAACATTAGGCCCTAGCCGGTTGGCTCAGTGGTAGAGCATCCGCCTGGTGTGCAGGAGTACTGGGTTCGATTCCTGGCGAGGGCACACAGGAGAAGCGTCCATCTGCTTCTCCACCCCTCCCCCTCTTCTTCCTCTCTATCTCTCTCTTCTCCTCCCGCAGCTAAGGCTCCACTGGAGCAAAGTTGGCCCGGGTGCTGAGGATGGCTCCATGGCTTCTGCCTCAGGTGCTAGAATGGCTCTGATTGTGGCAGAGCGATGCCCCAGATGGGCAGAGCATTGCCCCCTGGTGGGCATGCGGGAGTCTGACTGCCTCCCCATTTCCAGCTTCAGAAAAAAAAATAAATAAAATAAATAAAATAAAAATTATATTAATGACTTATCCGTGCACGTGCGCTTAAGTACAGTCACACATGATCGTCCTAAGGAGAACAATCATGTGTCCTCCTTAGTTTGGAGCTCTGTGTCAAGCAGTAGCTATATCCCCCGGGATTCAGTATTCACTGAGAAGTCCTTCCACCATGGTTTTAGCACTCGGTCACTGTTTCCTCCCTTTGTCCCTTCGGAACCGGTGTTGGTCGTGTCCTGCCATGTTGCTAGATCAGGATAGCTCATGTTCTCCAGTCCACACATCGCCAAATAGCTCTTTCATTATAATCTGTTCATATGAACCATCTGACTCAATTTTCTAGTATTGTTTTCTTAACTTTAAAAATGTAGGCTTAAAGCGTTTCAGGTTAGGCTTCATGTTAGGAGATTCTTCCGCACTTTTTGAAAGCGGCTAACATATAACCCTTCCCTTCCACAGGTCCCATTGTGCTGTTGCTGAAGGAATCTGGCCTAGGAGATTAATCTAGTGAACATCAATGTGGACCTAAGCTATAAGAAGTCCAGAACTAATTCATCAACATGTTTATAGTATTTGGCTGTTTTAAATGTGGTAGAGAGTATTGATTTTGTGAGCTCTTAGTAGATTTCTGAATCGCAACTGCTATCTGTGCCAGGTACTTTTACCTACAGTTTATTTCCTAGTGCCTCTGTAAAAGGGTTAGTCTGCATTTCCCTACTCTCTTCCCCTCATCTCTCTCTCTCTCTTTCGTGTGTGACTATGTACTTAAGCATACACACACACACATACACACACACACACACACACACAGATAAGCCATTAATGTGATTTTTAAAGGCAGATTCACCAGTTCTTTATTGACCTGGAATATAGCATTCTGCGTGTGACTTTAGTTCTTTTTTTATGTAAAAAGTCAGTTTTGGGCCCTGGCTGGTTGGCTCAGTGGTAGAGCGTCAGCCTGGCGTGCAGGAGTCCTGGGTTCGATTCCCGGCCAGGGCACACAGCAGAAGCGTCCATCTGCTTCTTCACTCCTCCCACTCTCCTTCCTCTCTGTCTCTCTCTTCCCCTCCCTCAGCCAAGGCTCCACTGGAGCAAAGCTGGCCCTGGTGATGAGGATGGCTCCATGGCCTCTGCTTCAGGTGCTAGAATGTCTCTGGTTGCAACAGAACAATGCCCCAGATGGGCAGAGCATCGCCCCCTGGTGGGCATGCCGGGTGTATCCCTGTCGGGCACATGTGGGAGTCCGTCTGACTGCCTCCCCATTTCCAACTTCAGAAAAATACAAAAAAAAAAAATTCAGTTTTGTATGAATTAACTGCTTATTAGTAATCGAGTCCAGCTACTGATATAACTGTTTTAGGAATCCTATCTTATATTTTTTGTGCATTTTGCTTGATAGAATCAATAATTTTTATGTACACTGGACACAGATCTATTTTTAAAAAGATGTTATTTGGCTTAAATTTATATAGAAAAATATGAAATTAAGATTAATGAAAGACATTAAATTAAATCCATGGAAACTCAGTTTCCAGAGAAGAGAAAACACCTCACAAAGAAAATGTATCTAAGTAAATAAAATTTACATGGAAATATTTTTATATACACTTGGATATCATATTCAGTAAAAAATAAAGGTGTGTTCAGTTATGTCTGTATCATGATGCCAAATACAAATAAAGCTTGTGGGAATGGAGAAACTGGTGGGGAAGGAGAAGTGCTAATACATTCCGCCTTCTGGCTAAAACTTAGCACATATTTTAATATAATAAATATTTGAACATAATTATTTCCTTGTAAAAATAATGTTTATAAAACTTTAAACAAGTGATTTCCTGAACAAAAAAATTCTGTTTTATTTTTATGAAATTTTTATCATAAAATATGGTTTTTAAAGAATTGAGATATTTAGTGACTTATTTTAATGAATACAATATTATTATTTAAAAATACTAAGATAAGACTTTTTATGTACTTTTTTTTGGCAGAGACAGAGAGAGTCAGAAAGAGGGACAGACAGAGACAGACAGACAGAAAGGGAGAGAGATAAGAAGCATCAATTCTTCGTTGCAGTTCCTTAGTTGTTCATTGATTGGTTTCTCATATGTGCCTTAACCGTGGGCTTCAGCAGATTGAGTGACCCCTTGCTCGAGCCAGTGACCCTGGGCCCAAGCTGGTGAGCGTGAGCCTTGCTTAAACCAGATGAGCCCGCACTCAGGCTGGCGACCTCTGTTTCAAACCTGGGTCCTCTGCATCCCAGTCCAACGCTCTATCCACTCCGCCACTGCCTGGTCAGGTTGTGTACTTTTTTATGGTCTATTTTGTTCCATACAGGTTGTTTAATATGGGCAATACATTGATTTTTTTGAACACTGATTTATCTATGTACTATTATTAAAAACCTTTCTATTATAATTCTCATTTCTAATATCAGATATTTTAAAGCTCCATTAAACATATTTAATTGACAGTTATTATCTTTACTTTTGATGAATTACAGTAAATATTATTTAAATAGAAGGCTAATAAATTTGAATATGTGAGTCATTGTTTTTGCCAATAATGTGACTATGAATTTTTTGTCTCTTTTAATCATGAATTGTATCACTTATAATTACAAATAGGGGTTTCAGAGAAAGTACAAAGGGAGGAAAAGGGAGGACTTTATTATGGGTTGAATATCAGGGGAACTAAATATTATGCTACTGTTTTTTCCTAAGAAAGAACTAGAATATTTCTGCATTGATAGAATATCTACAAATTTTTACCTACATAATCTTTCATAATCTTTGACAGCTGTTGTCTCTCTTCTAATATCTAATGAACTAACATGTCCTTTGGTTTCTTCCCAAAGTTTTATAGTCAGCATTAAGGAGTCCCATCTATCACATTGGTTCTTTAAAGAAAGAACATTCTTGGTGTCCAAAATCCCACTTTATTTAGAAGTAAAAAAGAACAAAATCAGATGTGAGGAGGACAATTTATAGTCATTCCTACTTTCCCTTCTGCTAAATATATTAATTTATAAATTTCAGGAGCATTTGTCAGATCACTAGAAACTTGTACATTTCTTACCAACTTCATTCATTCATTCATTCATTCATTCATTCATTCATGGAAAAACTATTTAAGATCCCACTCTGTTCCAAGCACCGGTGATGGGAGATATTATGCACGAAACTTACAACAATCTCTAAGCTGATGGAGCTTATGTTTGAACCACTGCAGCAGCATGAGCAGGAGAGAGAGAAAATAAAAATACTATAGTGGGTGTTAGTATATTAAGCTGCCTCCATCAGTCTTCTCTTTCTTTTCTACTTTCATTAGCAATCTACTGGTCTGAGCATTTATCCTTTTACGATTGAATGATTGCAATGCTTTCCTGACTCTGTTCTCCCACGCCATGATGTAGAACACTGAAAGATTAGCCATTGCAGAGCAACAATTTTACAATGAAACATTCTTACTTAAAATATCCTCAATAAAGAAAACTCAAACTCTTAGACTTAAAATACTTCAGAATCCGTTCCAGGTCTTTGCTCTCTGATATAGTTCTGCTCAAGTTGAAGCAGTAATAATTATTATCCCACAATAAACTTCCCTCTTCCTCAGCTCCAGAGCATAACCTGTTTCTTTTAACTGGAAACACTTTTCTTAGCTCTATATTTTTTCTAAATCTTTTTTTTAAAGTGTTTTTTACTTAGAACAGTTTTAGGTTCACAAGAAAATTGAGAGAAAGGTATGGAGATTTCCCATAGACCTTTTGTTCCTACAGATTCATAGCCTCTTCCATCATTAACATCACTCACTAGAACAGTACAATTTTGACCAAGAATTAACCAGTACTGATGCAGCATACTCACCCAGAGTCCATAAGTTCACCTTAGGGTTCATTCTTGGTGTTGTACATTGTATGGATTTAGACAAATGTATGACAACATATGTCCATTATTATAATGTCATACAGAGTATTTTCACTGTTTTAAAATAGTCTGTGCTCTACCTATTCATTCCAACCCCATCCCATCCCTGGTGAACAGTAATCTTTTTTTTGTTTCTACAGTTTTCTTTTTCAGAATGTCTTCTAATTGGATTCAAATAAGCAGTATGTAGCCTTTTTATATTGGTCTCTTCATTTAATAATATGCATTTAAAATTCCCCGTGTCTTTTCATTGTTTGTTAGCTCATTTATTATCAACACTGAATGATATTCTTTTATCTTTATGTAATACAGTTTATCTATTCACCTACTGATGGACATCGTGGGTGCTTTCAAGTTTTGGTAATTATGAATAAAGCTGCTATAAACATTCATGTGCAGGTTTTTGTATAGATATGTTTTCAGCAATTTGGGGGTAAATACAAAAAAGTATGATTGCTGTCTCATACAGTAAGAGTATATATAGTTTTGTGAGAAACTGCTACTGTCTTCCAAAGTGGGTATACCATTTTCGTTTCCACCAGCCATGCATGGAATTTTGATTGGTGTTGCATGAAATCTATAGATCAAATTCTGTTGCTCCACATGGTTGCCAGCATTTGGTGGTGTCGGTGTTCCAGATTTGGGGCATTGTAATAGGTGTATTATGGTATCTCTTGTTGTTTTAATTTCCATTTCCCTGAAGAACCCTTTTGTGGAGCATCTTTTCATAGTTTATTTGCCATCTGTATGCCTACTTTGGTGCGTTGTCTGTTAAAATGTTCAGCTCCTTTAAAAATTTTTGTAGAGTTATTTTAAAAATCTTTACCCTATTCAAAGATTTTTACTTCTTTATTTATTTTTTTAAAATGTCATAATTCAACTTCTGTATACACTACTAAGTGATCACCCACAATTTATTTGTATATTTTGAAAGTCATTTATCAGCTTGTCTTTTGCAAATACTTTCTTCCAGTCTGTGATATGTGTTCTCTTCTCTCTTTTTTTGTATTTTTCTGAAACTGGAAATGGGGAGAGACAGTCAGACAGACTCCCGCATGTGCCTGACCGGTATCCACCCAGCACACCCACCAGGGGGCGATGCTCTGCCCACCAGGGGGCGATGCTCTGCCCCTCCGGGGTGTCGCTCTGTTGCGACCAGAGCCACTCTAGCGCCTGGGGCAGAGGCCAAGGAGCCATCCCCAGCGCCTGGGCCATCTTTGCTCCAATGGAGCCTTGCTGCGGGAGGGGAAGAGAGACAGAGAGGAAAGAGAGGGGAGGGGTGGAGAAGCAGATGGGCGCCTCTCCTGTGTGCCCTGGCCGGGAATCGAACCTGGGACTTCTGCACGCCAGGCCAACGCTCTACCACTGAGCCAACTGGCCAGGGTGGTTGTGTTCTCTTCTCTTTACAGTATCTTTCACAAAGCAGAATTGTTTAATTTTAATGAAGCCTAACTTATAAATTACTCTTTCCAAGGATACTGTCTGGTATTGTATCTAAATAGCATCAACATATCTCAGGTGTTCTAATTTTTCTCCAGT
Organism: Saccopteryx bilineata; assembly: GCF_036850765.1. Classification (NCBI taxonomy): domain Eukaryota; kingdom Metazoa; phylum Chordata; class Mammalia; order Chiroptera; family Emballonuridae; genus Saccopteryx; species Saccopteryx bilineata. The sequence continues at coordinate 35,576,561 of NC_089490.1, read as the reverse complement.
GTTATCTTCTAGTTTTATTGTTTTGCATTTGACATTTATGTCTCTGACCCACACTTCTTTATATTTACTCCCAAATTGTTGATAATTTACATCAACACAAAAACCTGCACATAAATGTTTATAGCAGCTGCATCAATGTTGGTTCTTCTTAATAACAAATGAAGTTTTATTTTAAGTCTTGAAGTCAGAAAGAGTCAGTTCTCTTTGTTCTTCATTTTTAATACTCTTCTGGATTTTTTGCCTCTCCGTCTAAACTTTAGAATTATTTTGTCAATATTGACAAAATAATTAACTGGGATTTTGATTGGTGTTGCATGAGATCTATAGATCAAGTTGAGAAGAACTTATATCTTGCAATAATGAGTCACTCTACCCATTACATGCAATATTTATATACTTATTTATTTCTTTTATTTATTTCATTAGTTTTTTAGCTTCTCATATACTTACTGTGCATATTTTGTTAGATTTACATATAAATGTTTTATTTTGGGGAATGCTAATATAAATACAACACTGCTTTTAATTTCAAATTTTACTTGTCCATTTCTAATATAGAGAAGAGTATTTAATTAGTACACTAACCTTGAATTTTGCAACTTTGCTATACTTACTTATTAATTTCAGGAACATTTTGTCAGTTCTTTCAGATATTTTACATAGATTATCATGTCATCTGTGACGAGAGGCTATTTTATTTTTTTCTTCTCAAATTGTATAACTTGTATTTTCTTTTCTTGACTTATTGCATTAGCTAGGACTTCCAGTACAATGCTGAAAAGGAGTGGTAAGAGGGACTATCGTTGCCTGGCTCTTTATAGCAAGTTGAGCTTTGACTCTTCCATGAAACTTTTACATGTCATTCACTCAAAGTGATGCAGCCCCTCTTGAATGGACACTGACTTATTTCAGTGCATTTTAATATTTTAATTTTATTAAAATTTAAATGTTTAATCTCATTTAAATCACCACTAGATTAGAAACTCTTTCAAAAGAAATAATGAGACCTATACTTACTCTTTATCCAGCCACCAGTGCTGTAAACATGAAAAAGATGTAATAGATCATTAGTGATTTGATTGATTGTTTGGAATTATAGCTGTGCAGTGGGAGCTTCTGGAAAAGATGGTGAAATTAGTTGATTTGGGAAACAACCTCTATTTTCTCACTCCTGTACATATGCTAATTCAAAAATTGGAGGCAATAAAAACTGAAAGTAAAAGATAAAAAAATCTGCAGATATTAGAAGTTAAAAAAAATTTACTATACTACCTAGGAGTGGAACTATCTAACTTATGAGTATAAAGCTGTCCCTATATAAACCATAAATGATGAGCCTGGAGTCTGTTTAAAGTTTAGAATAAATACAATTGAGCTCATATATCTAAAAGGTACTGAGTCTGAACTTTTTTTTATAAATATAGTTATAGGACAAAGTTCCACTGGAAAACTTTAGTCAGTTGACCCAAGGCTACAAGTACAGAATCAAATGGAAAACCAGTGACTTCTAGCCTTATAACACAAATAAGCATATGATCTCAATTCTTGCCCTATACACCTATAGCTAAAATACCTAAAGAAGAAATTTACAAAGAACCCAATAAGTTAAGAAAACATAGGATATATAAGATCCCAAAATAAGTCAATAATAAAATATTACAAAACATATGAAATATGTCCAGTGATATCATGTAGCAGTCAGAAGTAATAATATTAAGGAAGCATTTGTATTAGAAGAATCTGAACAGTATTTTAAAGTGTTCAAATAAAAAAATGTAGTTCCCAAGGCAAAGAAAAACCTGGTTAAAAAAAGAATGTTTTGCAAGAGACACAAATATAAATTCTAGGCAATAAAATGAATTAAAATATACATCAAGAAGATGGATAAGGCCCTGGCCGGTTGGCTCAGTGGTAGAGCATTGGCCTGGTGTGCGGGGGACCGGGGTTCAATTCCCAGCCAGGGCACATAGGAGAAACGCCCATTTGCTTCTCCACCCCCCCCCTCCTTCCTCTCTGTCTCTCTCTTCCCCTCCCGCAGCCAAGGCTTCATTGGAGCAAAGATGGCCCAGGCGCTGGGGATGGCTCCTTGGCCTCTGCCCCAGGTGCTAGAGTGGCTCTGGTCATGGCAGAGCGACGCTCCGGAGGGGCAGAGCATCGCCCCCTGGTGGGCAGAGCGTCGCCCCTGGTGGGCATGCAGGGTGGATCCCAGTCAGGCGCATGCGGGAGTCTGTCTGACTGTCTCTCCCCGTTTCCAGCTTCAGAAAAATACAAAAAAAAAAAAAAAAAGAAGATGGATAAAAAGGTAGACTAAATACAACAGAGAAGAATATTATTAGTTTGTTTGTTTACACAGACAGAGAGAGTCAGAAGGGAACAGATAGGGCAGACAGACAGGAAGGGAGAGAGATGAGAAGCATTAATTCTTCATTGCAGCATCTTAGTTGTTCGTTGTTGGCTTGTTCATTGATTGCTTTTTTATATGTGCCTTGACCTGGGGTCTACAGAAGAGTGAGTGACCCCTTGCTCAAGCCAGTGACCTTGGGCTTAAGCCAGGGACCATGGGGTCATGTCTACAATACCACGCTCAGGCCAGCGACCCCTTGCTCAGGCTGGTAAGTCCATGCTCAAGCCAGATAAGGCCATGCTCAAGCCGGTGACCTTAGGGTTTCTAACCTAGGTCCTCTGCATCCCAGTCTGATGCTCTATCCACTTCACTACTGCTTGGTCAGGCTGACAGAGAAGAATATTAATGTACATAAAAATGGTTTGAGGTAATTACATAGAATGCGGAATTATGAGATGAAAAGAAAATTGTAGAAGGAAGGAATTAAAATTCCCTGCATATATCTGTAGGAGTTCAAAGAGTTAAGAAAATGAGACAGGTGTACTATTTGAAAAATATTGTCTGGTACTTTTTCAAAACCGAAAACAAAATTAAGATTAAAAAGTATAAAGAGCCTGACCTGTGGTGGCGCAGTGGATAAAGCGCTGACCTGGAAATGCTGAGGTAGCCGGTTCGAAACCCTGGGCTTGCCTGGTCAAGGCACATATGGGAGTTGATGCTTCCAGCTCCTCCCTCTGTCTCTCTCCTCTCTAAAAATGAATAAATAAAATAAAGAAAAAAAAAAAAAGTATAAAGAAAAATCTGTGGAGCCTGACCAGGCAGTGATGCAGTGGATAGAGCGTCAGACTGGGATGTGGAGGACCCAGGTTCAAGACCCCAAGGTCGCCAGCTTGAGCATGGGCTCACCTGGTTTGAGCAAAGCTCACCAGCTTGTACCCAAGGTTGCTGGCTCGAGCAAGGGGTTACTCGGTCTGTCGAAGGCCCACAGTCAAGGCACATATGAGAACAACTAAGGTGTCACAATGAAAAACTAATGATTAATGCTTCTCATCTCTCTCTCTCTCTTTCTGTCTGTCTGTCCCTATCTATCCCTCTGACTCTCTCTCTGTCTCTGTAAAAAAAAAAAAAATCTTTGGAAAAGATAAGTAAAACACATGTTTGTGATACTATAGAACAGCAAATAAGATGAAGAACTGTAAAGTTCTAGGGAGATAAATATCCACAAAGAAACAAAAATTAGACTGACAAATTTATCATCAGCAAAACTGATAAAGAACATAAAATAATTTTTAAAAGCTTTACCATAAAATTATTATAAACTTTCAGTTCAACTCCAGGCTAAGAGGTTACTCAAGAATTATAAAACAATAATATTTTTTAGACCTATAAAAAGTGAGAGTTTACTAGCTATTGACCCTCATTGAAAGAACTACAAAAGTTGTATTTCAGCTCAAAGTAAAATTAACATAAAAGAAAACAATATAATGCAAGACAGAAAAATAAATCCAAAGTTGAGAAAGTGTGATGATCAAATCTAAATAATTATTGACTTGAAAATTTAATAATGATAACATAAGGATGATGGTTAAAATACCATAGACTAAACTATAGGGTAATACTAAAATGAAAAATATTGAGTGCCAATGTAGAATAAGTACAAGCATATTTAGGATGGAGCGTTATGGAAGAGACCCAATGTGGCAGGCTGAAGATATTCATGAATGTTATGCTTTGTTAGAAAATTTTTAAGTCAGTTTCCATATTTAAAGTATATAATAGAACATATACTTTCCAAAATACTATGGGAGGTAGGAGGAAAAACACATAATTAATCAAATACATAGAAGGCAGAAAATGTGGTGAGTAAAGAATTAAAAGTAAAACCAATGTGCATACTGTAATTACCTGTGTCAAGGCAGATAGGTCTTCAAAAACATATTGACTGGAAACAAAAAGTTGCTTCAATGGTAGCAGAGAATACACCATTGCTTGTTCATGAGTGCATGGCATATGACAGAATATAGATAGGTTAAAAATTTTCAAGTGTGACTTGGGAGAATGCACACGCAAAAGAAGGAAGACGTAACATGGAACTGGAAACTGTCACTTAACATTATTATTGTATAATCTATACTAAAATTAATATGATAAAGTTGTTATTCTCTGAGCTTCTGTAGTTAAGTATTCAGAAAATTATTCTCTAAAATTCTCTGTAATTAAATTTTGTTTCTAAACATAAAGGTAGGGATGAGGAGCCATGCATTCTAGTTCCATCTTTGGCCTCAAGTAAGTGACTTTTACTTACTGGTCATCAAATTTTATTAATTTCAGAATGAGCAAGTTGTACAAAGTTGTCTCAGAAGGCTCATTCAGTTGCAGCACATTGTGCAGAATATGAATAATTTGAGGATTTGGAAGCATTGAGATAAGTTCACTCAGGGGAATTTGTTTCCCATTTACAGGATAATATGCATAATTCCTATCATAGTATTGTAAAACCTCAGATAATATAATCTGTCACTGTAATATTCTAAGCAATAAAATATTAAGAATGCACGCCTATTCTGACAGTGTCTAACACAATGTGTTGTGCAGGAATGGCCCCTGAAGAACTCCCTTGTTGGACCTAGCATCTCAATTGCTCTAGTTACCCTGTGCTTGTTCTCACCTCTTCTCTTTGCTGATCCCTACAGAGTCCTTTCCCTACCTGGATAATTCTCAGTCATTATCTGCCTTCCTACCTTGTTCTATTACAGTTGAGGACAGAATTAACAAAGAGGAGACTAGCAGTGGCAAAGAAGAAAAGGAAAATAAGGATATATTAATATCTCTCATTCAAAATCCACTGACTTGTGCTAAATTCCAAGAACGACAACTCTCAGGCCACACTTAGTGTCTCATGGCCTTTCTTTAGCGGTCTGTTCACCAACCTCAGTCCTCATTCACCTACTTAAAGTTCTTTAGTGAAAAAATAAGATCTTAAAAAACATTAGGAGAGGTATGATATGCCCATGAGTTCACTCGCTCTTCTATGCTTTCCTCATTCTCCTGAAATTTGCTCCAGTATATCCAAGAGAATTTCTGAATTCCTAGTTTCTGTAACCCAATTTGGAATTTCAAGTGAAATTTTTTATTAACAACCATAACAAAAAAGTGATACAGCCTTTGGTAACTTAAAGTTTGGTTTCTGTTAGCTTCTTATATAGTAAATTCTGACATTCTTAACAAATTTTCTGGTAATCAAGAAAATTGACCTTTTAAAGTCAAGATTAAATTTTAATAACTAGATTCATACTACACAGATTTGCATAATTTATAGAAAAATAAAGCCTGCTTCTACAATTAGATGGAAGATACTGGACATATTTCTGTATGTCTTGGAGACGAGATTATGATAAACACTCCATGATGGCTTGTACCAAAGTGATGCCTCACTTTTCTGAGATTCAAGAATTGACTCTTCTGCAATACTCTCTCAAAAACATGAAATTATGGTATTTAAAACTTTTCATCACTAAAAGAAGTGAACATATAACACTACTTAAAATAACTTCTTTGATACTATATTATATATAATATCTTAAATTCAAATAGTTTTTAAGTCTAACATTCATTTTTCTTGTTTCTCTTTGGTAGTATTCTTCTTTCTGACTTTATAAAACTTCCAAACCTTTATTAAAAGCTCAGATATGAGAAAGGTTCACCAAATGACTTCTAGAGGTTTATGGATCAGTGATCAAAAGCTCTAAATAAAATTTATTTACCCCTTATTATATGATAATATATAAAGGAATCAAACCATATTTTTATAGTGATTTTCAGTGAAATGCATGAGTAGTACTATAGGCAGAACTTTTTATATTATTATTAAAATGTCTTTTTCCCATTAAAAAGATGCATAGAAAATATTTTGTTATTTATGTGTAATATGATTTAATTCTTCATTCACATTATTATGTCAGAGTGGAGTGGTGTTTATTTTAAATGTGCAAAAGCGTTGCTCATTGAAACAAAAATTGTCAACAGATTATTTCTGTCTACCTGAGTAGAAAAATCTCATGTGTTAATTTTTAATTATTTTCTTTCTTTGAGTACAGAATACATCACTGGGTTTGATGTTGAAATAACTCAAAACTCTTCTGTAACTTGGTACTTTGCTTCCTTTAGGAAATTCATGACCTAACCTGTTTGAGTTAATTCCTCCTTTATTTCTTTTCATTATGATTCTTTATTTTTCTGTGCACACTCTAATTGAACTTATAGTCACCAGTTAACTTTCTTTAGGGGATTCATGGAGTTCATTATCACTTGGCAATTCATTCAGGAAATTCACCATTAGCACACAAGGGTGGAAATTACTCTCCTTGAGTCTTTTCTATAAGAATTGCCAATTATAAGAATTTAGCCATTCCCCAACATTTCAGTTTTCAGTGCCTTTACAAATAAAAATGACAAACTGTAAGGATGTTAGATTTGGCGAGAAGGTTAAAAATCAAATAATCTGGATCTTGTATTAAGGCCATGAAACCCAGAAAGATGACATGTTTAAATTTATGTAAAAAGTTAATATAAATAATAGCTTCATCTAACAATTTTGAAAATATTATATATCTATTTATAGTGAATACAGATTAACTTTCCTCTTTTTAAACATTTGTTAAAGGGCAGTTATATAACTTTTAGTTTCTTAGTCTTCTTCTTGTCATCAAATTTGAATTCACAGTGTGGTTTTTGTTATATTTCATGATGATGTTCAAGAACTTAATCACATCAAAGAGTCACTAAATTAATTCATTTGAATAGGCAATTTTATCTCTCCTGTGCTACATTCTAAATTGCTAAAATCTTCCCTGTATCTCTGGAATGTCCCCCCACACACACTTCTCAGTAAGTTGAATGTGAATGATTGAGGAGGTCCTAATAACCATAGCTATCCAGATGGTAGAAAATGGCCTTTGGGCAGACTCTTATTATACTGCTGTTAAGATGACTAAGTGATCAAAATTAGGTATTGTGATAAAGTGTTCTCTAAGTCAAGTACATGCAGGTATAAAAATTGATGTTAGCTTCTAATTTCAGCCTACGCCCACATGTTAAAGACAGCTATGAAATATCAATCTGAAGATTTTGCTTTTAAGTTGTAACTATCAGTAAAATTAGAATCATATTCCGACATTGTTTATCTGATAATTGCTCGGAAAAAAAAAAAAAAGACTTTGCCACATCTGATTCTGATAGAACATGACATCAATTGGGCACATTTTTTAAGAGTTAAGATTGCTTTTAAAACATAGTTTAACATTTTAAAAAATAACAAACAGCTAAATATTGCAAAATGATATATAAGACCTCCAAACAGCAGTGGAAATCGTCACTGGCACTTAGAATCTTTATTACTTTGTAAAACTTGGATTTAGCAAGGATGGCTAAAATACTCTTATTCTAAAATATTTTTAAATCAATAACTGTTAAGACTAAACAAACAAAAAAAGGAATATTGGCCAGCACATTTACATGGCATACTTAAGTAGAACGATTCCAAATGTGTACCATAAAACACTGCCCTTCACTAAGATATACTTCGATGACAGATGAGAAAATTGTTACACATTCCAGTACAGGAATGACACAGATTATTCCGATGAACTGATACACTCCCAAGGACTGATTTCTGATGTCTCATGCCTATTTTCTTTATGGCTTCACACATTAGTATCTCTTCCCTATTTTTTTTTTGATACTGACAACCACATTGGAGCAAAACTGCCCTGTATTTAACTTTCCCATAGATTGGTTTGTACTTCTTTGCTTAATTTGAATTCTTGGTCAGTTGCTTTTAGAGGAAAAAATTTTTCTTGTAAGAAACTTGTATGCCTTAGCAATTGTAAAAATATATCTTAGAACAAATAGTACTATTTCTGATTAAATTTCACTACCAAAGAGTTTCCAGTCATCTTTAAAAATAGTGGTAACAATGGAAATAAGTCTAAGATAGAAAATAAATATTATGCCCCAACAACCACCCCTAGTTTCCAAAGCATTATAAAATCTATTTTTTCAGTTATAAATACAATACAGATTATAAATTATATTTGCCTTAAACATATAGGTAGAAATACAACACATGATAAATACTAAGGAAACATATATGTACTGTATGAGTAATTGTTCTTTCTATATTTCTAAAATATAATGACCTGCATGTAATTGTCTTTTAAATTTATGTCATATGGTAGCTAGCACCCCACTAAATTGCATATTTGTTATGTTTATACGATCTTAAAATATACTGTAAAATATATTGTGAGTAGAGTAATAGTATTATAAATAAAATAAATGAAGTCATAATATATTTGATCATTGTGAATAACAATATGAATAATTTAAGACTTATAATAGTCATGCGTCAACAGAATGGGAATTATACAAATAGCAGACTCAAGGTTTCTTTTCACTCACCTGTTTCCAATAGCAATTTTATAATTTTATCATGAAAATAGTGTTTTTCTCCACTGAGAATTGGAGAGTTGTAAATAAAGGAGGAGAAAAAAGTAATTATTTCTTCTCAAAATATTCAGCTTTGCTTACCATTTTACACTAAAATTACTAAAAAAAAGTATAAATTTGAATGTAGAAGCCAAAAATAATTGCTGTATTACAAGCTGATTTTGATTAGGCAATCAAAATGTGAAGGGATAATAATTGCACTATTTTCTATGGAAAACTTCCATTTTTCTGTGGAAGTTTTAGCATTTTATGATATATTATGAGGTAAATACAAGAACAGGGATTGCCTACCAACAAGCAGTGAGTAGAAATCTAGCTGGAATTTCCTCTGATAAGAGAAAGCACCCCAAGTGCAGGAATATCTAAGACGAGGACAAACTCAATTAGAAGAGGTCAACAGTGTCAATCTTTACATCTGTGAAATAAACCCCAATAATCATCTGCTTCTTAGATCCTACTTTATTCATAGATACAGAACTATCACATACTACAATTTTGTACCTGATTGAAAAACTCAGCTATAAGATTGAAAATATATATCTAATTCTTGTGTTTCCCATTTCTGTAGGTAATATAGTTACATATTATAACATATTTTCATCTATTTATTATGAATCGAATCAACCTGTGTTTTCAAAGTGATAGATTCTGAATGTGGTAACATGACTCCCATGGACCACCAAATTGTTAGGGTGCTCAAAGGCATAGATTTGGGAATCAGGGAAATCTATTCTTTAACCTAGTCACTTAAGAAAATTTTATTTTTACAGTGGAAGAATGTAATTCTATTTATTTAGAAAGATGTGATAACCCCAAGATATTTGACTTAGAAACTTATTAGAAAGAGGTATTTTCTATTCTCTATGATTCTTTGGGTAACAAACAATGTTGGTGTTGTTAATACCGCATGGAGAGAATGTCTCAAATTTTAATAAGTAACATCAATATGACCTTTTTATGTTTTGTAAGGCAGGCTATAATTGAAATATTTATGATTTTAAGGGTAAAATGGTGACATTCTTATAACAATCTCCCAAGTAGTTATTTCATTATTTTTTGGTAAAATAATTTTATAATTTTATTTTGTACTTTACATTTTTATCACTCATCCTAATAACTCTATAAGTTAAACTATATTTTTACTATTTTTATTATTATTGTTTTTGTTATTATTGTCTCTGGAAATTTTAGCACATCCTTCTGCTCATTCAGCTATTCTTAGGCATAGTTGTAATCTAAAGTCTGACCTATTCCAAATCTGTGGCATTTTCTCCTCAGCTAAGTATGTAAAGATACTTCTGAAAAAAGTACTAGATAGATGGTGGGTTCTAAGGTGGTAAGTGAAGTCAGAGAGTCAAAGACTTGTTTGAAACATTTTCCCACAATTTTCATTTCTTTCTATCATCTATCTATCTATCTATCTATCTATCTATCTATCTATCTATCTATCTAAAGAGATACTTTTAAAAAGAAAGATTGGAATCCAAGAAAACGGAGGTTAGTATGTGGCTCATTTGTTTTTCTTTTAAGCTTTTCTTAAAGGACAACATCCTTCATTCTCTTAACATTGACTCTCACTTACTTCCTGAAAACACCAAAAAACCTTGCTTCACATTCTCTCCTTAGTTTCATACCCATGGACTCAGTGCCCATCCAAACTGATACATAGAATTTTCATAGTCAGTAGTCCCAAATCCCTGCTAATTCATAAGACCCCTCAAATCTACTTGAGTGCCCTGCAGTCTGTTGAGTGCAGTGATCTGGTACTCCTTTCCAGAGTACCATGTTTTCTTTGTTGAGTATTTCCAAACTTGTATTCTGTACTCAGCGTGCCTGCTGTCCATCTCCCAGCGTGTTATATAGTTACCACTGCCTCAGGAGAGATTTCTACACCTTTGCATTCCACTGTCTTTCTAAAGCACTTACACTCTACTTAAACAAAGCAAGACAAAAATAAAAAAACAAAACAAAATAAACCTTAGTAATTCCCTTTACTACAGGCTCAATTGTATGTTCCCAAGAATGGTGCTTTCCCAGTCTGATTCCAAATGACCTTAACAAGCCCATTCCCTGCTCCATCTAAGCTCACCCAGTCACACCACCATCCAGCAATAATTAATACTTCCTCCACAGTTCTTTGAAACAATAATAGTTCCTTCTGTCGTGCTCTTTCCTTCTTTTTTGTCATCTAGAATCCAACCATGTGTTACTTCCTTCCTTTGCCATCTACTTTGGATCTCGCTGTATAAACAAACTAACAATGCTTTTCTATAACACAGAAATGCTTTCTACAATTACTTCTATATAAATGTTTTAATAATTATTTATAATCCCCGTGTGATTATAGGCATGTCATTGAATCATTTTTCTCATTCTTAAAATAACAATAATATTATTGCCTACATTATCAGTATATGAATATTGGAAATAAAACACATGCAAAATAAAATGCCTACAACATGGTAAGTGCTCAATAAGTATTCCAAATGATACTAATGTGTTTTTTTCTGTTGGAAATTTTATTGCTCAAAAAACACTAATAGGCCTGACCTGTGGTGGCACAGTGGGATAAAGCGTCGACCTGGAACACTGAGGTCGCCGGTTCGAAACCTTGGGCTTGCCTGGTCAAGGCACATATGGGAGTTGATGCTTCCTGCTCCTCCCCCCTCTCTCTCTCTCTGTCTCTCTCTCTCACTCCTCTCTCTCTAAAAAAATCAATAAATAAAATATTTTAAAAAAAGAGTTAAAAACACTAATAATTTCTTAAACAATAATATTTATCGTTGTCACTGTAGAAGGTCTCTTCATTAATGGCACATAGTATGCACTCATATTTTTAAAAACTAGGGAATATTATCCCTTCGGACTTCTATGACACTAATTTTGAATCTTGCTTTTTCTTTTCAGAAAGTGTGGATTGTACAAATAACAATGTAAACTGGATAATATGACTATGAAGTAGTTATTTTAAACACTTTACAAACCACTGCATATAACAGATACCTGTGAAATAGGACATCCACTCAATTGTTCTGCCTTTTTTATATATCTTAATGATCATTCTTCTAACAAGCTAATTTTGCAAGAACTGATATCAACCAATCAATTGCAAGTCTAGATGAACCTGAGGCATCAAATTATAAAAAACATAATCATTGCCTGACCTGGTGGTGGTGCAGTGGATAGAACATCAGACTGGGATACAGAAGAACCAGGTTCATAACCCTGAGGTCACCAGCTTGAGCATGGGCTCATCTGGTTTGAGCAAGGCTTACCAGCTTGAGCCCAAGGTCTCTGGCTCGAGGAAGGGGTCACTTGGTCTGCTATAGCCCCCTGGTCAAGGCACATATGAGAAAAGAATTAATGAACAACTAAGGGGCTACTATGAAGAATTGATGCTTCTCATCTCTCTCCCTTCCTGTCTGTCTGTCTCTATCTGTCCCTGTCTCTGTCTCTCTCTGTCTATGTCAAAAAGATAATCATGTACAGTTTTAAACCCAACCCCATATTATGCCTTAGTTTAATTAATCCATACCATTAATGTCTGATCACTCTACCCACCAGTAGGAAGCTAAGGAGAATAACCTAACTGCAATTAAAAAGAAAAACAGTGAATAGTTATTGAGTCTCTCCTCCATCTGGTTTGGCTTTATTTCCATATATCTGATTTGTCTGGGTACTATGCTGCTAGGCTACAATATAAAGGTTATTGCACCAAAATGGCTCTGCTTGCTTCTACCATGGATGTTCATTCTGCCCACAGCCTATTGTCAGCACAGCAGACCTAGTGATCCTTTTGAAACATGCATCATATCCATGTACTACTACTCTATTCAAAACTTTCCGGTGATTCCTAGTTGAGTTGGAGTAAAAGCCAGAGGCTGCTCTAGCCACGCTGGCCTCTGATGTTTCATGAACAAGGTGGGATAGTCCCATCACAATACTCCCGATTTTGCTGTTACCACTCCCCATGAATCTCTTCATCCAGATCTCTCATTCACCTTGTGAATCTTAGCTCATGAATGACCTCGTCAGGCCTTTCCTGGTTTAACCCCATTTAAAAATTGCATTTGCTACCACCTTTGTCATTTTTAATTTCCTTCCTGTTTTATTTTGAATATAGCACATAAATCACATATTATTTGCACAATATCATATATTTAATATTCAGTGTAGCATATCAAAAATATTTGTTTTACTTGGTTTCTATTACTCTCCTACTACTAAATTTTATTTATTTATTTATTTATTTATTTATTTAGTGAGAGATGAGGAGGCAGAGAGGCAGAGAGACAGACTCCTGCATGTGCCCCAAACAGAATCCACCCAGCAAGCCCCCTATAGGGTGATGCTCTGTCCATCTAAGGCAACTGAGCCATTTCAGCACCTGAGGCAAGGCCATGGAGTTTTCCTCAGTGCTCAGGGCCAACTTGCTCAAACCATTAGCTGTGGGAGGGGAACAGAGAGAAAGAAAAGGGGAGAGGTGGAAAAGCAGATGATCATTTCTCCTGTGTGCCCTAAGAATCGAAACTAGGACTTTCACATGCCGGGCCAACACTCTAGCACAGAGCCAACTGGTCAGGTCCTTCTACCACTAAATTTTTAGCTCACTTCAACCGAGGATTTTTGATAATTCATGTCACTCCTGAATCTCCTGTGCTGATACATCATAGGCTCTCAGTAAATATTAAATGAGTGACTTAATTGTTCATGAAATGAAAAATGAAAAAACAAATACAAGAATAATTAAGCCTAAGTGTGTAACAAGTTTAAGTTATTATGTATTTCTGTACAATAACTAGTAATAATAGTCAAATGTGCATATCTTAGGTAATTAGAATTAATAAAATTATAAACTAATAAATTCTAAATTGAGTAAAATCTTTAAAATATTAACTAGAATATAAGAGAATATTTACATAAACTTAGCATTTCCCAATATTTTAATGCAATGCATGAGTCTCAGATTTTATAAATAAAAGATAATATATTTTTGTCTGACTATATATTTATTTATAGAATAATAAAAATAAATATATTAAAGATACATAAATAAAATCTGGAGATATTATATTTTTTGTAGTATAATTATTTTTTTAATTTCATGTGTTTAAAGTAGACAATTTAGTGTACTGGCATATGTATACATCTGTGAAACAATCACTAAACTCAAAATAATGAATATTGCTAGCCCCCCAAATTTTCTTATAGCCTTTTCTAAAAATCCTTTCTGCTCAGCTATCCTCATGGCCCACTTATTGTCCCCAAGATGATGTTGTAGATTAGATTACATTAAATAAATAAAATAATTTTGGAAGAAATGACTATTTACCAATATTGAGTCTTCCAATACAACACGACACGGTATAGCTCTTCATTTGTTTATGTCACTAGATTGATCAAGGGGTCACTGGCTCAGCTGGGGCCCCTGGTCAAGGTACATATGAGAAAGCAATCAATGAACAACTAAGATACCACAATGAAGAATTGATGTATCTCATCTCTCTTCCTTCCTGTCTGTCCCTATCTCTCTCTCTTTCTCTCTGTATCTCTCTATGTCTTTCTTGGAAAAAAAAAAAGATTTACTATTGTTACTATTGTTAGCAAATCTGTGGGAAATAAGTAACCTTAATATTTTGTTGATAATAATGTGAATAATATAAATCATTTGGAGTTTGGCAAAGTGTATTAATTTTTTTTAAAACTCACATATCATTTGACACAATAATTCTTTTTCAGAGAATCTAACCTTAGAATTAAAAGGAACCATATAATAGAATGATAAGCATATCACTGTAGGCACAAAGCAGTGGACTCTTAAAAATCCACAAATAGAAAAATGGTCAATTGTATTAGTAAAGTACACATATGCTATGGAAAACTAATAGCTACTAAAAAATGTGAGTTATGTCTCTTTGGTCTTCACAAGGAATGATCATGATATATTATTCAGTTAAAAGAGAAACTTGCCAAGCAACATGAATAATGTGACCACTTAAAAATAGACAAAAAGGAAAAAGAATAGAAGAGTGAAAGGATGAACATCATCTTATATTTTTAATAATTGAAGTGTGTTTTGGAGAGGTGTCATGGAAAGATTATTACTTTTGCATTATTTATCTTTCTATCATATTACTTGTTATGCTATGCAAGTATCACCTCAGAATTAAAAAAAAAATCCTAGGAATATTGCCAACCAGTGTGCAATGTAATTTGCTAATATTCACATATATATATTGAAAGAAAATTAATGAAGAAGGCCCCTTTAAAGTGTCTGTAATGAAATAGGGAAATTAATAGAATATATTGTTTATCTGGAATTTCAAGCAAAATTACATAACAGATGAATGAAATAAGAATACTTACTGATAGGTACAATTTAACATTTATTATGAAAATAAGACACTAGAAATTATAAGAGAATTTAAAAGTAATTCAACAGCCCTGGCCAGTTGGCTCAGTGGTAGAGTGTCGGCCTGGCGTGCAAGAGTCCCGGGTTTGAATCCCAGCCAGGGCACACAGGAGAAGTGCCCATCTGCTTCTACACCCTTCTCCCTCTCCTTTCTCTCTGTCTCTCTCTTTCCCTCCCACAGCCAAGGCTCCATTGGAGCAAAGTTGGCCTGGGCGCTGAGCATGGCTCTATGGCCTCTGCCTCAGGCGCTGGAATGGCTCTGGTTGCAACAGAGCAATGCCCCAGATGGGCAGAGCATAGCCCCCTAGTGGGCATGCCAGGTGGATCCCGGTCGGGCGCATGTGGGAGTTGGGAGTCTGTCTGACTGCCTCCCAGTTTCTAACTTTAGAAAAATATAAAAAATAATAATAATAAAAAAATAGAAATAAAAATAGTTCAACATAGTCTGTAGCTTTAACCTGTGTGGTCATTACCGAAGAATTTGAACTAATGAAATTATTTATGTTTTTCTTGTTTATATGTCTCTCCTAAATTAATTGAACTTAAAACTTTTGTCTTAAGTGTTTTTTTTTCTTTGTCATTATAGTTTTCCTTTAAAAAAATCTGTTTTTGAAATGGGTTATGCCTCCTTCCCAAACTATTTTGGTTCTTGTTGACATTTATTGCTACAAAACCTTCTTTTGAAATGCATTATTTTTGTTTTATTTATTCTCTGCAGACCTTCACTCTGTCAAGAATAGCTTCAGAGTTGACTGTTTGTTAAATGTACTGTCCAAAAAAGCAGCCCTCACTCACCTGTGGTAGGGACTGTTCCTGAACTCATCAGGGGTTACCTGTAACACATTCTCACCCAAGGCCTTAACCTTTCCAGGATAAACAGCCAAAACCAAATTTCTCATAGTTTACAATTTACTGTAGTTCAAAATTCTTTCTCACTTTAGAAAAATGTGGGATGAACCTGACCAGTGGCTCAGTGGATAGAACATTGGCCCAGCATATGGACATCCTGGGTTTGATTCCTGGTCAGGGCGCACAGAAGAAGTGACCATCTGCTTCTCCTCCCCATTGTCTCTCTCCCTTCTCTCACTCTTCCTCTCCTGCAGCCCGAGGCTCTATCATTTTGAGCATGGCCTTGGATACTGAGGATAGCTCTGTTAAAGCACATTAGCTTCAGGCACTAAAAAGAGCTCCCTACTCGAGCATCAGCCCGAATAGGGTAGCTGTGTGGATCCCCACTGGGTCACAGACAGGAATCTGCTTCATTATATTCTCTCACGTAAAAAGAAAAATGTGGGATAAAATGTAATCACATACATATAACACTTCAGGACTACATTTTAGTCTAAATTTTTCAAATTAATAAACTAAAGTGGATACAACAGACCTGCTTTATCATTTCAAATAGGCCATACATCAGAATAGGAAATCCTGTAATATGCATGGGGAAGATAGTAACTAACATTTCTCGTATGCTCAGTATGCACTGGCCACCAGCTTAGCAATTTGCATGTATTTCTTTATTTATCCCTTCCCAAAGTGCTACTCCTTTGTTTATTACTATTATTAATCCCATTTTATAGATAAGAATATTTAGGCCAAAAGGCTTAGAGTTTTACCTTGACCACACAGATAAGTGTCAGTGCCTGAATCTGTCTTGGGCAATGGGACACTTTCACATTCGTAATTGCTACATGACATCCTCTCTCCAGAGTCCAATACAGTTCTATTTGAACTAATACAATAAAATAATATACCTTCTTTTTTGCTCACAGTTTTTAATATTTAACTCTTCTGAAATTGGCATAGCACCAAAAAAAATTTATCATGAAATTAAACAACCTAAAGGCTACTATTGTACAGTAAAGCTACAATCATGTTTTTATCTTTTTTTTTTTAAGCTCTTGGGGTCCTGTATTATCTTTTTAAGTAGAAATTGATTTTTATTTCAACTCAAAACACATAGAAATAGATTTTCTCACACCACTCTTTGAATCACAAAATGGAATGAAGGGCACTGTGATATTTCATGCCCATGTCCCTCCAGAAGACCCAGTGATAGGGCCCTACCATGGACGACGCCGGATGCCTAGTTCCTACAGAGAGAGGGCAGGTCTTCTCTTCTTTTCTAAAAAATTATTTTTATTTGTTTATTCATTTTAAAGAAGAGAGACAGAGAGAGAGGGGGAGAGAGAGAGAGAGAGAGAGAGAGAGAGAGAGAGAGAGAGAAGGGAGGAGCAGGAAGCATCAACTCCCGTATATGCCCTGACTGGGCAAGTCCAGGATTTTGAAACAGTGACCTCAGCATTTCCAGGTCGAAGCTTGATCCACTGCGCCACCACAGGTCAGGCCTCTTCTTGTTTCTTATGTAGGCCAATGGTTTTCACATTTGGAAAAGTGTGATGGTTTGGTGGTTATTCTTTTCAGTTTTGAAAACATGAACATGGCCAGAAATAACTCAAAATGAAAAAATTAGAGAAGAGAATAATTTTTAGAAGGGAGACACTAAATGGAAGATATGTTATAGTTATGTTTATAAAAATAAAAGTTATGGCCATGGTCAGTTGGCTCAGCCGTAGAACATCGGCCCAGCATGTGGAAATTCTGGGTTTGATTCCCAACCAGGGCACACAGGAGAAGTGCCCATCTGCTTCTCCACCCTTCCCCCTCTCCTTTCTCTCTATCTCTCTCTTCCCCTTCCTGCAGCCAAGGCTCCCCTGGAGCAAAGTTGGCCTGGGCACTGAGGATGAATCCATGGCCTCTGCCTCAGGCGCTAGAATAGCTCTGGCAGCAAGGAAGCAACACCACAGAGGGGCAGAGCATAACCCCCTGGTGGGCAGAGCATCGCCCCCTGGTGGACATGCCAAGTGGATCCCAGTCTGGCTCATGTGGGAGTCGGACTGTTTCTCCGCTTCTAACTTCAGAAAAATGCAAAACGAAAAAAAAAGATTCATCTAATCACACTGAATTTAGATTTCTTCAAAAGGTTTTGTACAGTCGCTTTCCAATGTATCAACAAATGGCTATGCTATCACTTAATGCCCATTTTATTATAATGTGAACTACTCAACCCCATTTTTCAGTGCCCTGGATTTCTGTTGCTCTTGCTAACCCTTTCCAGACTCTTTTAGATGTCTTCTATATTTTTTTTTTAGTTTTTGTACAGTTGCATATTTCATATAAACCTCAGGCTGCTGTGTGTTTTGCGTTTCCATTTACCTGGTTCTTGTTCTCAATTTTCAGTTTCTTTCTAATTTTATACAAACGTACATGCATGGCAGTGTGTATGTGTGAAAATAATGTCACCTAGAGGCTCACAGTACAATTTTAGTTGTCTTCAAATCTTCACACGTGAAATCAGGTTTTATTTATTCAATTTACTTATAGTTTTAGAGATAAGAAAATAGATAGTAAAGAAAAGAAAGATGAGTTGTAATGTCACATAGACAGAGTCCAAACTGGAGTTCAGAATTCCTTTCCCCAGGCTTAGAAAGCAGTCTGTTCAGTGTCTACATTTATCTGTATCAGTTGCTCACCTGGGGTCATTCATTAGTTAAAAAACTAACAAGCACATATTTTACACACATTTCAAACACACACACTACCACCAATACCACCGTCATCGACAACAGCAGCGATACCAGTTTAGCAACAAGGTGATACGGTATTTTTATTTCCTTTTCTGTTTTCAAAAAAACCCACCGTGATTAGGAAGGACAGCCCCCATACAGCCAATTATAATGTGTGTAGAGTAACTGACTTGGAGTAACTGATTCAGAAATCTATGCTGTTTCGATTTCAGCATGCTTAGTTTCTGAATAGGATTAGGCTGACAGGATCTCAGAACAAGAGGAAACGAAAACAGGAATAATTTAACTGGGACAATGATGAGAAATGTAAGACATTTAAAATGTGTTCTACCACTAAATCCCTGCTTGTGATTTGTCTCCCATTCATCATTTAACCTCCATGTCTGTAAATAGAGGTAATAATCGTCCAACCTATCACCATTCTCTGAAGTGTCATAACAACGAGTTCAGCCTGTTCGTGATGCACATTTGGCTCCTTGCGGATCTGAAGCACACATGCTGGGGCCCTGAGCAGCCATCTTTCTCTAATGAAAAGCTAGTTACTCTCTAATATCACAGTGTTGGCTAAACTTGCATCGATTGATTCAACTTGGTAAAAATACTCTTTATTTCATAGCATCATGCATCAAAATCATATCCTACTTGAGCTTTTTAATACACTTTACTATCTAGAGCAGTTTGGAGTTCACAGCAAAATTGAGAATAAGGCCCAGATACCCCTGGCCCCTACAGATGCGTGGCCTCTCCCATGATCAGCATCCTCCGTCATAGTGGTACATCGGTTACAACTGATGAACGTACAGTGACACATCCCTATCACGCAGCGTCCATAGTTTGCAGTAGGGTTCACTCTTGGAGTTGTATGTCCTATGGATTTTGACAAATGTATTATGACATATGTTGCTCTAATCTGGATATTTATGACCCCCTAAAATTCGTATGTTGAAATCCTAATCCTCAAGGTGATAGTATTAGGAGGTGGGGGTTTGAGGGTGATTATTTCATGAATTTGGAGCCCTCATACCTGGAATTAGTTCTCTTAGTAAAGAGACCCCAGAAAGATCCCACACCCTTTCTTCCTTGTGAGGGCATAGAGAAAAAGAAGTCTATTCATGAACCAAGAAGTATGTTCTCACCAAACACTGAATCGGTCCCCTCCTTGATCTGGGATTTCCCATTGTCCAGAACTGTGAGAAATAAATTTCTGTTTTTTATAAGCCACTCAGTCTAAGATATTCTGATACAACAGCCTGAATGGATTAAGACAGATATCCACCATTGTTGTATTATACAGATTAATTTCACTACCCTAAAATAATCCATTTTCCACATATTTAACCAACTCTCTTCCCTAACCCTTGACAACCACTGATTCTGCTAATATGTTCATAGTTTTCCTTTTACTCTGTGTCATATGTTTGGAATCTAATAGTATGTAGCATTTTGAAATTGTCTACTTTTATATGTACTTAAGTTTCCTTCATGTCTTTTCATGGCTTGAAATCTCTTTCTTTTTTTTTTTTGTATTTTTCTGAAGTTGAAAACAGGGAGGCAATCAGGATCCACCCGGCATGCCCACCAGGGGGCGATGCTCTGCCCATCTGGGGCGTTGCTTTGTTGCAACCAGGGCCATTCTAGTGCCTGAGGCAAAGGCCATGGAGCCATCCTCAGTGCCTGGGCCAACCTTGCTCTAATGGAGCCTTAGCTGCGGGAGGGGAAGAGAGAGACAGAGAGGAAGGAGAAGGGGAGGGGTGGAGAAGCAGATGGGTGCTTCTCCTGTGTGCCCTGGCCGGGAATCGAACCCGGGACTCCTGCACACCAGGCTGACGCTCTACCACTGAGCCAACCGGCCAGGGTTCATTTCTTTTTAGTGTTGAATAATATTCCATTGATAGGATGTATCACAGTTTCTTTATACATTCCCCTACTGAAAGATAGCTTGGTTGCCTCCAAGTTTTAGTAATTATGAGTAAATATGCTATAAACATTTATGAAGGTTTTTGTATGGATATAAATTTTCAGTTCCATTGGGAAAAGTAAATAACAAGGAATACAATTGCTGGATTATATGAAAGAGTATGTATTGTTTTATAAAAAAACACCTAACTGCCTGACCTGTGGTGGCGCAGTGGATAAAGCATCGACCTGGAAATGCTGAGGTCGCCGGTTCGAAACCCTGGGCTTGCCTGGTCAAGGCACATATGGGAGTTGATGCTTCCGGCTCCTCCCCCCCTTCTCTCTCTCTGTCTTTCTCTCTTCTCTCTCGGTCTCTCTCTCTCCTCTCTAAAAATGAATAAATAAAAAATGAAAAAAAAGAAGACTTTAAAAAACCACCTAACTCTCTTCCAAAGTGGCTGCACCATTTTGCATTCCCACCAAGGTTGGAGAAGCAGATGGATGCTTCTCCTGTGTGCCCTGGTCGGGAATCAAACCTAGGACTTCCACATGCTGGGCCAACACTCTACCACTGAGCAAACCTGCCAGGGCTTGTTTTTGAATTTTTGACATTCTAATAGATGTGTTGTTGTTTTAATTTGCAATTGACTAATGACACATGATGTTGAGCACCTTCTCGTGTGCCTATTTGCCATCTGTATATAATCTTTGATGAATTGTCTATTCATCTTTTGTTCATTTTCTTCTTGTTGAGTTTTCAGACTTCTTTGTATGTTTTAGATAACAGTCCTTTATCACATATGCTTTTTTTTTAAGCGAGGAGAGAAGATAGAGTGATAGACTCCCACATGCAACCCAACAGTGAACCACCCAGAAACACCCATCTGGGGCCAATGTTCAAATCAACTGAACTATTCTCAGTTCCCTGGGCTGGTGCTCAAACTAGTTGAGCCTCTGGCTTGGAGTGGGGAAGAGAGAGAGAAGTGGGAAAGGAAGGGCAAGAAAAGTAGATGGTTGCTTCCCATGTGTGCCCGACCAGGAATCAAACCCAGAACATCTGTATGCCAGGTTAACGCCCTATCCACTGAACAATCCAGCCAGGAACCAGATAAGCTTTTTGAAAATGTTTTTTTTTTTCCAAGTCTATGGCTTATGTTCTCGTTCTCTTCAAATTCTGATTGAGTTTTTAATTTATCCAGAATTACTTTTCAGATTATTTTTTTAGTTTTCATATCTGTATTGCACTGTTATAATGAATATAAATAAATATCTTTGTAATGCTTAGGCAGGATTTGACATTTCATCCAATATCGTTTTGTATATGTAATATACTAAAATTATATTTTAAATAGGGAAAAAAACAAAGTTTATGGAAAGTTTGGGTGGAAACACATAATTCTAATTGTGTTTCAAATAATTTAGAGGACTTGCAAGAGTAATTTGGTGAGAGTTGGATTCTCTGATGTGCACATCATCACCTGTATAAACATCAGTCAATAACTTAGAGCAATACAGGTCTTCAAGCCAACAAGATTTTACAAATATCTTTTTAGCTTTCAGCACAAAGCCATTACTCAAATTGAGTTTCAAGCCTCAAAAGGGCTAATTTGCAGGCATCAAGTGAATTAACTTTAGAATTAAGTGTTTTTTAGAAACCTATAGAAATCAGACCTCATGGAAGAATGTTCTTATTCATTGTAAAAGCAATATCTGGGTATGTATTTTTAATCTATAAATTATCTGGAGGGTGATAGAGGAAAGAGAACCATAGATCTGCTCTGTACTTACTGATGCTTTGGAAGCAATATCCGTGATGATGCAGAAGACAGCCAATTAATGGCTTTTGTGGTTTGCTAAATGCCTGAGTAAAGCTGAGGTGTTTAATAACCACAAAAGCCCTTTACTGCTACTATAGTCTTCAGACTCCAATCGCAATTCATATTCTACACGAGCATTAAAGCTGGTACAACAAACCAAAGCGTAAATCCTTTGTTGAAACATTCTCTTTCTCCTCAGGAGAGTTTTGATGCTACTTTTTTAAAGCTGATTTTGTAAAAATTTCTTTGTTTATTTCAGTGACTTGGTAGCAAAAACATATAAAAAATGAGATAGCTTGCAAAGCAACATGTTACTTGACTATGTGTTTTATGAAAAAATTATTATATAAATAGACAGGGAGGCGGCACATTTCTGTTCTGTACTTTGATTCTGCAGTGGAAAAGTAAAAGTTCAGTAGCCTTCCCTCCTGTTGATATCCATGGAGCCTTCTTCATGAGAAAGTCTGGTGGACATACCTTGGCGATTATTCAGTTGGATCATTAGGACCAGTTTTTCATTTTCCAGATATGAAAATGAGGACATACGTGACTTGTTTAAAGGGACAAAACTAGTTTAGAGTACAACTCAAATTCTGCCCTCATTCCTACCTTCATTGTTCCATGTCTGGACTGGTATAAAAATCTTCTATAATAGTTTGGTTTCTTACAGAGCAACTGAATGATATCCCTTCAACTCCAATCCCTCAATTACATTCCTGAGGGATGCTTCCAAATGCCAATCTGTGAGTGCTAGCTGTCCTCAGAACGCAAGGCTCCAGTCTCGCGATCTGTGTTCCATCCGCATGTCCTGCTGTGCACCTCAGACATGGTGCTTTAGGAACATTGTGTTATTAGTTGGTCCCTAATCCTAAACACTTTTGTCTCATCGCTTCATAACTTTATGCATGGAAATCTGCCTCAATTGTTCTTTTTGACCTCTAATATTTCACCTCTCTCTTTTCGATCCCTTGATGCCTCCTTTATATATATTTATTTTCTCTTTTATGATTATGAGATTATGCCTTTTATATGTTTTCATAAGTAGGGTTCTTAAATATTTGCATGCCTACCCAGAAGATAGGCTAACGCAGGCATGGCCAACATATGGCCCACGGGCCGAATCCGGCCCGCATAATGAGTTTATGAGGCCCATGATTAAATTTTTAATATTCTCTGCTACTTTAAAATCTCAGCTACTCAGAAGTGGAAGCGTCTTTGATTATTGGAAATCGAGATATTTAAGTAGATAGTGATACTTGGAAAAGAATTCTGCGTGTGACTAATCTAGGGTTAACTTCCAATAATTGGTCGAATGGATTTGTGATACTTCTTTATTTTTTAAAAAAATTTCATTATCAAGATTTATAACTTTTGTACTCATCTGTGCTCGATATGAACTGTTTGACGTTTAGCAGCGATGTGAAACCCACATTCTTTTAGGCGGAGTTTGCCAGTGTGCACCCAAGGTCAAACAATTCGTTATTTTTGTGGTCAAGTGTCCTGAATCAAGTGGCATTGTATCCTAGACAATAGCTGCAGTTGATAACTGAAAACGTGTCCAGGCTGTTTGTAAAACAAAATAATTGTTTTGTGATATAACCCCTTCAAGCTCATTCTATTAATTAACTATTGTTTCAATTGATTACGATACAGTTAGGATCTTTATACAGTATGTAATTATATTTTTATTAAAATAATATTGTATATTAAAATTTTTTCACTCACTTTTATTCATAAACAAATTACATAATAAAATTTTTATACATAAACAAATCATTTTTGTATCTAACATTTTTTAATTTTAATATTTCATCAGGCTCATGAAAAAAGTTTTTCTTCTAATCTGGCTCGGGGACAAAAACTGTTGGCCACGCCTGGGCTAACCACATAAGAGAGAATCATACCACACCTTAAGAATCCCCTCAAATTGGAAATTTAAATTTAATTTAATTACTTTTTTTTTTTTTTGTATTTTTCTGAAGCTGGAAACGGGGAGAGACAGTCAGACAGACTCCCGCATGCGCCCCACCGGGATCCACCCGGCATGCCCACCAGGGGCGATGCTCTGCCCACCAGGGGGTGGTGCTTTGCCCCTCTGGGGGGTCGCTCTGCCGCGACCAGAGCCACTCTAGCGCCTGGGGCAGAGGCCAAGGAGCCATCCCCAGCGCCCGGGCCATCTTTGCTCCAATGGAGCCTTGGCTGCGGGAGGGGAAGAGAGAGACAGAGAGGAAGGAGGGGGGGGATGGAGAAGCAAATGGGCGCTTCTCCTATGTGCCCTGGCCGGGAATCGAACCCGGGTCCCCCGCACGCCAGGCCGACGCTCTACTGCTGAGCCAACCGGCCAGGGCTAATTACTTATTTTTTAAAGGCTTCTTGTCAACAGATAACATTTTTTTTTTTTTTTTTTAAGAACAGAGACACGAGGGAGACTTACATTTACTGTCTTGCTCTGTTGCTTTATTTCACAGCATATTACTGTCTGAAATTAGATCGCTTGTTCCTTTGTGTCTTTGGATCTGTTTTCCCACATTAGAATATAAGCTCAATGAGGGCTCTCTTGTTTATTGTATCTACAGTACCTGGAATAAATATATAAACAAATAAGCATATTTGTTATTTGGACTCTGTATAATGTTAATATATTTATTAATAATATCTTCTTTACTGAGGAAAGGAATAAGAGTTCCAAATGCTCCCTTCTCAGTTCTTGGCCTTGTTCTATTTGTACAGGTGTAAGGGAAACCCTGTTTTCTGTCCCCAGCACTATATGGTATGAGCCTGTGCTATTGGTACTCTAGACTTTAGAACAAAGTAAGGTCTCCTTTTCATACAAAGGACAGGAGCATTGTAGATAGTATCCAGATGTCGCTTGAGCCTGCATCTCATAGAAAATAAATAAAAACTGAAATTCTTTTGGCTGATCTCCACCTCTGAGAGCCTAAAATTTCTCTCCCTGGAATAAAAACAAATAAGTTATACCACCACAGAGCACAGAACTAATGTTGGAGCCATTAAATGGTTACCTTTTCCCAATCAGAGTTTGCAGAATAGAGTTTAAAAATCAGTGTGGAAGGGGGTTGAAGAAGATTGTGACCTGAATGCTATTTCTTGATACCACTGCTCCCATGTCTTGGTTGAAAGGACTTAACATACACAAGCATATTGGCAGGGAGGCTAAATGATCTAGAAGTATCTGATGTTGCAAGTGATTTTGAGAGAGAAGGCATTACCTTTATGCCTCGAAATGCAGGGTTAGAGAGGGAGGAGATCCAAGTCCTGAAAGGAGCCTCAGAAAAGGACCATCAATCCCATAGTTGTCGAAAGGATCTCATGGCTTCCTTCATTAATGCCTTCTGCAGAATAGGATTGATCGGGACTTCCTGCTGTGCAGTCCATTGCATGGAGGAAAAGGGGCTCCTTGGTTCCACTGGCCCAGTGCTGTTGAGGAGAACTATGTAGATTATAGATGTCCTGTGGGATTGGGGGATTATGGGAGAAACCTGGAAACAGAGAGATGTCCTGGTCACCCATCAGAGGAGCAGTCCAGTGTGCCAGCTGCTGCTCTGCATGGTCCTGTTAGAGCAAAGAATCAAGGCCTTCCTTGCTTAGAGGTTTGCCCCTGACAAAGAGGCCCCAACACAAAACCTTTAGGATGCTGAACAAATCCACCTCACGGATAGGCAGAGACAATTTACTCTCCATGGAAAATCTTAGCAAATTGAGGAAGGGAAACCCAGCTGAGCAATCCAACAGATAGTTTCTGTTGTTCCAGCAGCAAAGCCAATGGTAACAGGGAAAAGCATGAAGGCTGTACACCCAGGTCTTCAGACTCTTAATCTGTGTTCTTTCCACTTTGCAAGTAAGACATTTCATGAAGCTACATGGAATTTTTGTCTCATATGTGAACATGATTCTTTTCCATTTTTTCCAAATATTTCTTTCACTATATTGCACTCATATATTACAAGTCCATTTCTTCTGCTACTAACCATGAAACTAAAATTTTCATCAACTGTTCCTTCCTTTCCCTTTCTAAGTATTCATTCAGTAGCTGGCATTCTTCACTTAACATCCTCTATCCTAGCCAGACAATCTCCTTCCTGCTTACCTGTGCTCATCTCCTGTGCCACAGTCACCTCTCCTTCCTGCTTACCTGTGCTCATCTCCTGTGCCACAGTCACCTCTCCCATCTGGAACAGGATTCTGCTCTCCTCGGACACATTATCTGTTATTTTTAAGAACTGCTCTATTCTAATCTGATTAAATATTCAGGTAGAATACTATGCACAGATTTTTATTTATTATTAAATATGGCGGTAACTGAAGCTGCCAAATAAAAAGGTCACTTAAAAAAGGCATGCACAACATATTTTATACTCTTTTCAAAGAGTTTTTTTTAAAGTTATCATTACTGAGTAGGTGGTTGTTTTCCTGATTAAAATACACAGAAAGAATGATTACAATGTTCTCATTTGGGAGAGAGCAAAGGAGAACTTTAGGAGAGATTTTCTAGGGAGTCACCATATCTATATAGCTCTTCTCAGTTGATCTTTTTATTTCTAAAACAGAAATGTAGAGTATAATCTTTTTTTCAGTAAAATAAAATGTGAAAAGTAGCAGCCACCAAAACATTAATATAATATTGGGAATAAATTATTTTTTAAACTAACAAAAAAAAATCAAAGTTGAATTGAGCATATACAAATTCAGAAAACATTTATTTATTATTTACTTATTCTTTTAACTTTTATTATTTTACTTATTTTTATTTTATTATTATTTGCTTACTTTAATCAAGTGAGAGGCAAGGGGGCAGAGAGACAGACTCTCGCGCACAACTGAGCTATTTTAGCACCTGAGGCAAGGCCTTGTATCCATCCTCAGCTCCCAGGGCCAACTTGCTCATTTGAGCCATGGCTGCAGGAGAAGAAGAGAGAGAGAGAAACAGAGAGGGGAGGGGGAGGGGTAGAGAAGCAGATGGTTGCTTTTCCTGTGTGCCCTGACAGGGATTTGAACCCGGGACTTCCACACGCTAGGCCAATGCTCTTCCACTGAGTCAATCAGCCAGGGTCTCAGAATATATTAAGAAGCATTTTTTTCTTTGTCTAGGTATTTTATTGAAATGTTTCTTGCTCTGACATTTTATGATCAAGTGTAAGGATCTTGTCATCTGTATTCACTTAAGTTCCACTGGTTCAAGGGCTTTTCTCTACTGTGTTTCCAGGACCTGCATCAGTGCCTGGTGCTTACTTGCTGCTCAAAAATATATTGATTAAATAAAAAGATGATTTATTTTAGCAAGACCCCTTTAGGCACTTTTAAGTCAGGCTGATTAGATTTATTAATATCTTGAATATATAATTTTTTTAGAAGGCCTCAAATTTTAAGGTTATTTATAAAAATTATTCGGATAGCCCATATTCTATCAATGAACAGAATTTTCATGCACAGAATTGGCACTCTCCTCTAAATGTATCCTTAATATGATTATTCCTTTGTTAACAAGAATTTGGAACCATTGGATCAATGTACCAATAAGCATCATCAATTTTATGTTAACAAAGAGTTCAGCTTTTATACTTCTAAATTAAGGTATATATAATATGTCAAAATATTAAATGGATGAATATTTCAACCTAAAATGCAGCTAGAGATCCTATATCATGTGTACAGTAACTTGTCAAAAAAGTTACTGAAGAAAATAAGTCGTTATGACTGTATCTAAATAATAGAACTTGATATTTTTAGAAAGCAGCCTAAATCTCTCATTTAATATTATTTAAATATTGACCTACCACTCTAACTTTAAACTGAGGTAGTGACTGACTTCATAAGCTAGAATGAAGGAAGGCATAACAGCAAATACATGAGATGTCTGGAGTCCATTTCAAAAGATCTTGGTTCCTAGACTTCATATATCAGTGGCCAACGGTTACTAAGGTAAAATATAACAAGAGAGAAGCCACCTTTTCCAATAACCCTGAAAAATACGTAAAATCTGTATACTTATCTTATTTTTTATGCTTGTTAATTGTGTGCAGTATAACTGTATTAATGGAGGGAAAGGAGAAAACATCCTTGGGTACAGAAATCACCCCAGCTAGCAGTTCTTCAGAGTCGGCAACGTTTTTACTTTGTGATGATAGTCGATCTCCTCTGATGAGTAAGCCTTATGAAGCCTTTATATAGACCTTATGCTGAGGCATGCACCAAGCAGCTCTTAATAAATCTTAATTGACTATTCTTTTACCACATTTTGTTAATGAGTTTTTCTGGTCCCTAGCCTGGGCTGAATAAAACTCACCCTGAGATGTTATCTAATAGCTAAGATGTTTTGCTAAGTAATATTCAGCATAGTTCTAGTTGGTTTCTGAAATAGCTTCCTACCCATTTCCCCTCAGCTACAGATTTGATATGAGCACAAGACCCATTACCTCCCCCATGTTTTTGTTTATTACTCTGAGGAGAGCATCCTAACCTAGCTGTTCATAAGGGCTGGGGAAACCCCAGGTCTCTTTGTTGTGGCCCAGCTGGGTTACAGTCTGCATTTCGTTCTCCCCTGCTATCCTCTGATAGTCTTGGCTTTGGTAGAGCCAAATATGCATTCACTGGTTACCGGTGGTTATAATCACAGTTTTAAATGTGAGGCAACAGTGTCCATCGTAGTCTCAGAGGAGGGAATTTGGCAAGAAAATGGTCCTTCACTGTGCCTCCTGCTAGCCTGTCTACACCTGTCATTACCTGGCATCTAGACGCAAGTGAAATAATCTTCCCAATTTGTATTTGGGCAAAATGCCATCAGAGCAGATGGACATGAGTGTATGTAACTGGGAAATTATGCATATACATTTAAGATGCAGACTATGAGCATGAGTCCTTTCTAGGAACATTCAGACATCTGTCTGCTCTGAGCTTTAGTGTATACTGTTTATACCGTATGTCATCACAGTGGGAGGGCCTTGTCAGAGTTGAAAAAAGGAGCACTCATGCATTTCATGAAAACTCTTTCATAGGGCAGATTTGCCTCAGCCTGAGCAAAAGGATCATCCAAGTATTGTAAATATCTTTGGTATGAGTTCAAGACAGCAAATTTTAAAAACTGATTTTGATAGCAAAAAAAGGAAAGCAAAATTTTTAAATATTACAGGAAAATTAAAATCGGATCAGTTTATTAAATGTCTTTGTATGATATGCTTGTGATTCAGGCCTTGATAGATTCATTTAAAGGTGTTCCTTATTAGTTATTTAAACTGCCTTTTTCTGAAATCAAAATGTCCTATCAATCAGCATATTTTAAAGCAACTTTGTAACTTAACTTGCAAGTTAAGGAGTACTTTTAGCCTGCATGTTTTATTTACTGTAGTGTACAGCAAAGTATTAGAACATTCTTTATTATTTGAAGTGTGTAATATCAGTATTTTCGAATCCTATCTAAAATAATAACAAAATCTTCCATAAGTATGTTTTTTTTTCTTCTTTTCCAAGTGAGAGGAGGGGAGATAGAAAGACAGACTCCCATATGATCTCCGACCACGATCCACCCAGCAAAACTGATCTGAGGCCAATGATCTGCCCATCTTGGGCCATGCTCTCAACAGAGCTATTTTTAGAGCCTGAGGCACAGGCTCCACAGAGCTATCCTCAGTGCCTGGGGTCGATGCATTCAAACCAATCCAGCCATGGCTACAGGAGGAGAGGGGTGGAGGGGTGGAGAAGCAGATGGTCACTTGTCCTGTGTATTCTGACCAGGAATCAAACCCAGGGCATTCATATGCTGGACTGACACTCTACCACTGAGTCAACCAGTCAGGACCAATATGATTTATTTTTTTGACAAGAACATTGTCATCATATATGGGTAGGCCTTATTTTTTCTAATTTTGGAGTATTCCAGCTGATTATTTCTTTCTTTCTCAAGGGTCTTTTAATATTAAATTAAAAAATAAAATAATACTAAAATATCAAATATAGATTTTTATTATTACTACTACTTGTAAACTTATACTTTCACATTTCAGTGAATATATGTTAGCAAATTTAACATAAAAATTAAAATGCCATAAAACTATAACCATCCATTCATGGAAATTTTTTATAACTCCACAATTTTAGAAATCTATACTAGACAAAAATTAATATATGGTATATTTCTAGTAAGATAACATTTACAAGGTAAATGGCAATTTTGTTTGCTAGTATCTTTAAAATTTTATATAACTGAAGCCTCATCAAAGCATGTAACAAATGTTTAACAGGATGGTCTAGTTATGAAAACTTAGGTAGTAGTTATGAAAAATTAATTCAAAGATACATCTGTGCTTATTGAAGGACTGGAAATAAACACTATTATAAAAGAATACAGATTTTTCTGTTTAAAAATTATATTTATCTTATAAAAATGATACACAGGATATTTAGTCTAGTGAATATTTAAAGTTTTCAACTATTACTACATTTAAGCATTTAAAAAAACCCTCTCTAGGCCCTGGACGGTTGGCTCAGTGGTGAAGCTTCGGCCTGGCGTGCAGAGGTCCTGGGTTCGATTCCCGGCCAGGGCACACAGGAGAAGCGCCCATTTGCTTCTCCACCCCTCCCCCTCTCCTTCCTCTCTGTCTCTTTCTTCCCCTCCCACAGCGGAGGCTCCATTGGAGCAAAGATGGCCCGGGCGCTGGGGATGGCTCCTTGGCCTCTGCCCCAGGCGCTAGAGTGGCTCTGGTCGCAACAGAGCGACGCCCCGGAGGGGCAGAGCATCGCCCCCTGGTGGGCAGAGCGTTGCCCCCTGGTGGGCATGCCGGGTGGATCCCGGTCTGGCTTATGCGGGAGTCTGTCTGACTGTCTCTCTCCGTTTCCAGCTTCGGAAAAATACAAAAACAAAACAAAACAAAAAAAAAACCCTCTCTATTTGTAACATTAAGATGCTTTATTACTATAAATACAGTGGTATATATAGTTTGTTTGTCCAAATCAAAAAACCTGAGTTTATTAAAAGGCCTGATCATTTAACATTTAATGATCCAAATATTGGAATTAATAAGTCACTTGATTATCTTCAGTTATACAAACTGGCATTACAAGTATGATTAGAATATTTCTGTCACTGTGTTATTTTAGTGTTCTCTTAGGCAATCTCTGTGCTTCAATTATTACAAATATGTGTGGATGACATTCAAATTTACTTGTTAACACAGATTTGAATTTCAAAGGTAACCCTTGATATCTCTTTGACATTTTAAACTTAGAATGATAAAGATTAAATATAAGTTCTTGACCTCCAATCTTTTTCTTCATTTTTTTTTCCTCTAGCAAATGAGTCATTATAATTATAGTCATTTATGATCCAAAAAACTTCTTTTGTTTCTACTTTTGCCAGTCATACCTTTACTTCCTACTCCTGCATTCAAATTTCTTGTGGTTTCTGATATTCTTTCTATCTTACCCCACAACACATATGTACACGCACTGAAATTTTCATTGTTCCACAATTCATCTGTGCCAACCATGCTATTCCAATTCTTGCCCAAAATATGCTTTGTGTTTCCCACTCTGTGACTCATATTTTCGTATCAAGTGAAGTGTTAAAAAATACAATTTATTTTCTTGAAAATATGTATTATACCCTTTTTGATAATCAGTAATTAGTTTTATATTTGATCTGTACGTAATCCTGTTTAAGTAGGAGAATGGCAAGTACTTCAGTTTAATCGAAATACACTAGTGCAGTAGGCTTCACCAGCATTACTGTTAACAGACTTACCAAAACTCTCAGCTTAGTAATATCAGCAACTTGATTTTTTTTTTTTTTTTTTTTTTGCCTTTTTCTGAAGCTGGAAACAGGGAGAGACAGTCAGACAGACTCCCGCATGCGCCCAACCGGGATCCACCCGGCACGCCCACCAGGGGGCGACGCTCTGCCCACCAGGGGGCGACGCTCTGCCCACCAGGGGGCGATGCTCTGCCCATCCTGGGTGTCGCCATGTTGCGACCAGAGCCACTCTAGCGCCTGGGGCAGAGGCCACAGAGCCATCCCCAGCGCCCGGGCCATCTTTGCTCCAATGGAGCCTTGGCTGCGGGAGGGGAAGAGAGAGACAGAGAGGAAGGCGCGGCGGAGGGGTGGAGAAGCAAATGGGCGCTTCTCCTATGTGCCCTGGCCGGAATCAAACCCGGGTCCTCCGCACGCTAGGCCGACGCTCTACCGCTGAGCCAACCGGCCAGGGCTAGCAACTTGATTTTATCAGCACTCCAGATGTTTGGGTTCTCCAGGAAGCAAATGGCAAGTTGGGTTAAACATGTAAGCATTTTATTAGGGAACATGCTCTGTGACAAAAAAAAAAAAAATAAGTAGCGAGCCGAGGAAGCCTGTAGAACCCCCACACTATGACATCTGTCCCCAAGGAAAGAGAGGGAAGATCCTAAACTTTCCTGGGACAATGACATTGAAGAGAAATTCTTTATGAGTATACAATGACTGAGACTCCACCCACATTATTATGATATATTTTCTGATTCTGATATAAAATATACATACTCTAAAATAAATAGAATTTGTTCACATACATTGAATTTGTTATAATTTGTTAAATTTTATCTCAACCATCAATGTTGCCAACAATTAAAATCTCTACTTTTTTTTTACTTTTTATTTTTTTAATTTTTTGAGAGACAGAGAGAGAATCAGAGAGAGGGACAGATAGAGACAGACAGACAGGAAGGGAGAGAGATGAGAAGTATCAATTCTTTGTTGCAGCATCTTACAATAGTTGCTCGTTGATTGCTTGTTCATTGATTGCTTTCTCATATGTGCCTTGACTGGGGGGCTACAGCAGAGCTAGTGACCACTTGATCAAGCCAGTGACCTTGGGCTCAAGCCACCGACCTTGAGCTTCAAACCCACGACCTTTGGGCTCAAGCTAGCAACCATGGGTTCACATTTAAGATCCCATGCTCAAGCCAGCGACCCACACTCAAGTTGGTGAGCCTTGCTCAAATCAGATGAGCCTGTGCTCAAGCCGGCGACCTCAGAGTTTCAAACCCAGGTCCTCTGTGTCCCAGTTTGATGCTCTATCCACTGAGCCACTGCCTGGTCAGGCAAAAATCTGTACATTTTTAATAATTCATAAGGACCCTCAGAGTCCATTGGTTTTCCCCAGATAAAAAGCTGCAAAGATCCCCTTTCTTATTAGAATATTACATGAGAAAATGATGGAATTTTTCATTTTGTTGGTTGCTGGTCATTTCACTCAGAAGTAGTAATTTATCATATTACCTGATCCTAATAAAATACTAGACATGTTTTTTTCTTTCGTTTGGCTGTTGCTTGAATGTGAAAATTCAGAGGTAGAAATTGAGTAACATATGACTGGTTAAAAACTGTAGTTTTCTACTGTATTGCTTTCTACCAGCCGCCTGCGTTGTTGAGCACAATATTATTATAACCAGGTACTTAAGAGAATAAATATAAAAAAAAAACATGCTAAAATAAGAAAATAAATTACTGGAGTGACTAGTATTCTGCTTGTAATCAAGGCAGCTTTTGTAGGTAAAGCCATGCATTAGAAATCTTTGTAGGCTGAAGGCAACCCTGACATTTTCTAGGTGTATGGGTGAGTGTACACAGTTTTATTTAATGTCATTATCACATATGTAAACGGAGCTAAACTGATATCATATTTTAAATTTTATTTTTCAATGACAGTTTAGATGCAAGCATTATTTTCAAATGTACAGCATGGTGTTTAGACAATTATATGCTTTACAAAGTGGTCCCCTCCATAGTTTCCGTACCCACCTGGCACCACACTTAGTTATTATGATGTTATTGACTACATTCTCCCTACTGTACCTCACACATTCTCGTGACTATTTTGTAACTACCAATTTGGACTTCCTAACCCCTTTACCTTTTTCATCCAGTCCTTCCCCTCTGGCAATCATTAGTTTGTTCTTTGTATTTGTGATTCTGTTTCAGTTTTGCTTGTTTAATTTGTTCATTAGATTCTTATAGGTGAAATAATATGCTGTTTGTCTTTCTCTGACTGCATTATATCACTTAGCATAATATTGTTGAGGTTTATTCGTGCTGTCATAAATGGTAATATTCCATTATGTGTATGTGGGTGTGTGTCACTTCTTTATCTACTCATCTACTGTTGGGCACTTGGGTTGCTTCCAAATCTTGACTATTGTAAATAACACTACAATGAATATGGGGTGCATGTATTCCTTTAAAATAGTGTTTTGAGTTTTATTCAGATATGTACACAGACATGGAAGCACAGCATAATAAGGCAGTTTTATTTTTACTTTTTGAGGGTCCTTATACTGCTTTTCATAGTGGCTGCACCAATCTGCATTCCTTCCAATAGTACACAAGGGTTCCCCTTCTCCACAATCTTGCCAACGTTTGTTTGTGGGTTTATTGACGATAGCTATCCTGACAATTGTGGGTGTTATCTTATTGTGGTTTTAATTTGCATTTCCCTGATGATTAGTGATATTGAGCATCTTTTTGGCCATCTGTTTGTCCTCTTTGGAGAAGTGTCTGTTCAGATCCTCTGTCCATTTTTAAATTAAATTATTTGGGGGGAAGGGGTTTGGTGGCATTGTATGAGTTTTTTACAAATTTTAGGTATTAATCCCTTCCCATTGGTATCACTGATGAATATCTTCTTCCATTCAGTAGGTTGTCTTTTTGTTGTGTTGATGGTTTCCTTGCTGTACAAAACTTTTTAGTTTGGGGTAGTCCTCTTTGTTTAATTTTTCTTTTTGAACTGGCATCATTTGATGAGATAATGGACTTGATTTTTGGTCTCACAACTAAGTTTCAAACATCATTTCTGTTAGCTCACCTTTACAAACATTTCTAGTTCTAACTCTTAGACCTCTACTCAACACTAGAAAATTTACTAGATTGAATTCACTTAATTATATGTTTACTAAAAAAACGAATTTAATCTGATTGACAATTTGGCAAAAACCCTTGCAAGAAATTTGGTCCTGTCAAAAAAGACCATGGAGATATTTGGTCCACACCCAAAAGATCTGTGATGTATGCTGACACACCAACCGCCCATGCATCGTGAGACATTCCTCAACTTGTTGTTTTCTGAGCATTTCTATAACTGTGAGACACTTCCTCAATACTCATGGTTAATATAAATTCTGTTGTGCAAGATTTGACCTTAACCCATAGACCTAAGCCCCTGAGCCATTACAAGCGAGGATTTCCTAAGTGAGAAGGATTATTATTGACACTACAGCTGCAACACAATTATTAGACTAGTAAAAAATGATAACATTTTATGTACAAATTCTGTAAGGCAAAAAGATAAACAAACATTATGGGCTGTTTGAACCCAAGGACATTTCAGAAGCATGAACATTTTTGAAGCCAAATAGCAAGGACCGTTTGTTGTGGAACAAATAAACTCACGAATGCTTTGGACAGGACTATATTTCCACTAATCAGTAAAAATAACCAATTACTTAGTTTTGTACTGTTTAACCAGGTGCATGTGTGTATTAGTACCAGGAGGAACATGTAAGACTGACACTTGCTTTTTTGAAGATAGCATTCATCTTTAGTGTCTCAAATCCACTCTTTGGTTGTATTGAAATGACTGATTCATTTTCACATTGATGAAGGAGAGAGATAGTCCTCCTGACTTTGACTGAATCTCTGGTTGTTACTGCTATCACTACCGCTCTGTCAGTCCAATGCTAGAATACAGAATATTCCTTATTTTTAAACATTGCCCATTGATTTATTAGGTTGGATTGACACAGCTCCCCAGATATCTGAAAGTGTCTCCTATTATTTGCAAAATTTTAAATTATTTTTAGCACATGATCCTATCTACTTTAGGCCTTGAGATCGGCCCTTTTTGGTTTATACATCAGAAGTTATATGAGTATTATGCAGTCATTCCAGTTGTTTTTCATTGACTCTATTGTCAGCAGTCATAACCCTGCCATTTCAAGAACTTAACTCTATATTGCTCTCTTCCCTTTTGAGCTAACACATCAAGTGATTGTTACAAAAGTTATCTGATTTCCTGCTAAATACTTACTTCCTTGAAAAATAAAACAACCTCAATTTCTTTAATTAAAAAGAAGAATTTAAAGTATATACACTTTTACTTCTTTTTGTATTTTTATATACAAGGCTCCAGAAAATAAATGAAAGATTTCCTTTCTTACTGTGTTTGTTAAGCTCCAAGAACCCCATGCTCACCTTTTAACTCATCCCGTCATGTTTTTGCCTTCTAGGACTATAATGATGAAATTCGTCAGGAACAGCTACGTGAATTATCCTACTTAAATGGCTCAGAAGACTCCAGTCGGGGCAGAGGTATCAGAGGCCGTGGGATCAGAATAGCCCCCACAACGCCTTCAAGGTACATTGGTTTTTACTTCAAGTAAATTAACAACCAATAAGGAGAGCAATGTTTTGCAGGCTTGCTCTGTGGCATGATCACAGCAAGGAATAAGCACCAACATCAGCAACAATAAGCTTCACCTCCACAGAAGCAGTAACAATGGATGCTTATAGAGCAACATGAGAACTTGCACAAATTAACTCCTCAAATACTCTATACTGATGATAACTTGAGGGACAGAAAGATGTAAAAAATTAGCTCAATATCATGCAGGTAGTTTGATTCAGAATTCACAGTTTGAGTTCTTAACTACTATCCTAAGAAAATAAGAGGAACAAACCTGAATCTTTCTATTTTTTGTTTCTATCCCCAGGCTTAAGGCATGCAGATGATACAATCACATGTTTCTGAACCAGAATCATCTTGTGTAAAGAGGAAGTTACAAAAACTATTCTGTCTTAAGTGGCCCTTGAATTGACATGGTCTTGCCAGCTATGTGTAGAGATAGGTGATGATGATAGATAGATAGATAGATAGATAGATAGATAGATAGATAGATAGATAGATAGATGTTAGATAGATGATAGATAGATAGATAGATGATAGATAGATAGATAGATAGATAGATAGATAGATAGATGATAGAGTGATAGATGTTAGATAGATAGATAGATAGATAGATAGATAGATAGATCACTAGTAAAGAAGTCTAGAAGCATACTTCTTGCTTGGCAGATGCTAAGAGTACTTAAAGTTTAGTTACATTTGACTTTGCAATGTCTTTGATAATCAGAAAGAATATGTTTTGCAGGATTCTGAATTTGTCAAACTTTCAACAGAAAGCATTGGTTTGCAAAGAAGTCAAGTACTGTAACCTTCACACAACAGACACTGTAATTCTGTCATTCTCTCACCCTATTATAGTTGTCCTTCAAATCTCTGAAAGACATAGATCTAGAATATCATTTCATATATTGCATAGAAATCATCTTGAGAGATTCTAAGATACTTTTAAGATTCAACTTATTTTTTAATTATACTCTAGATATTTTTAGTTGGCACAATCAAAAGACTGCTATTTTAATATTTAAACCATAAATACCTGAAACAGTTTTGAAGTTACCAGAAAAATAATTAAGAACAATAAATTTCCAAATAGAATAAATACAAAGGTGATATCTCTCTAAAGGTGAAATGTGGCAATTCTTGAAATTACATTTGACTTAAAGAAATACTTCTGAAATGTTCTAGAGCTTATTTTTCCATTTTTATGTTTAAAAAATAAAAGCAGAGCTCTTTAATAATATCTGAAAATATTTGTTTATTGTTAAAAGTTAATGTGACAGCTTTTTATGGACATACTTTTTATGTAATCATCCTTTTATGAAACAGTATATGGTGCTGACCTCATCATGATGGGTTGTGAAATGGCATAGCAGGTGTCTTAAAATGATGAGATCATGTGGCTTAAATCATGAACTTGTTGCTCTTATAGTTAAAAAGAAAAGACAATTTATGTCTACAAAAGAGACAAAATTTTTTTCTAATTCTATGTTCTTTAAAATTGGGATCACTTTTTAAAATAATATATTAACTTGCTTTAGAGATTATAAAATTATTGTTTTAGTAAATTTTATTTTGTTACTGAAGTTGCTTAATGTGATATTACATTTGTAATATTTGAGTGAAACATATGTGATTTTTATTTCACTAAAATTTTGTACTGTGATTTTAATCCCTTTAATGATTTAATAAAGGATAGTACACTATGGTCTAGATTTTTATTATCTTAAAAAATTCAAAAGCATTTGGTTTTTAATATTCCATAGATCTTATAGATAACCCTTTAAGTCTGATAATTGCATATGTAAAAAAAATTATTTTGAAAATTAAACCATGCTTTTAATGCTGTATTAATATCTTTAATATATTAACAGTAATGAAAATAATTTGTGCAGAACTCTGTTGTCTTTTATTTCAAACCTTATGATGAAATATATCTACAAATAAGAGGTAATAAGGAAGTAGCTTCTCAAAACAGAAAATCATGTTGATCAGAGAGCCCTTGAAAACATAAGTTAATGATAATTTGTACATGTTTATGAAATTGTGACTCTATTGTTATTCAGTTACACATTTTAAAAAAGATGGTACCTTAGAATATTTTTATACTTCTATAATAAAGTATTGAAAATGTATTTAATTAAAGAAATTTATGTTTCAGTAAACATCTATGAAAACTAATTCTCTGATAATACATACATAGTAGAAAACAAAGCATCACATACATAGTATAATAACTTATATTACATAAGTGAAGAATTAAGATATGACAGTTCTAACACACATTGCCACTACCTGCTGAGTAAGAGCAACCAGTGGAAAATGAAACATGAGGGGAAGATTTTGAAGGTTTTTGTTTACCATAATGAGAATTAGTACATAGACCTGATGGGGTTTATTAAAGAGGGCAGTCATAATACTTGCTTCTGAAAAAAGGCTACTCAGTCATCACTGTGGGTGATAGATAACAGGATACAGACAGGGAGGACAGCGACACTGACTCATGGCGGACAAGCCAGTGAGAAGGCAAGCCATTCTCCAAAAGGAAAATGAACACCACTTAGATTGTAGAAATAAAGGACTAGATTAGAGATGAGAATTTATAGGAATTAATGCTTCATTAGATGTTGGAGAAGAAACAGGGTCCAAGGCAAGGATAAATCTGTGATTTCTAGTCTGATTAGGAATTATTATATCAAATAAAATTAGATGAATATCCAAGTTAAATGAAGACTGTAATTATTCCTATAATTAATCCTAGCTCTTTGGATGTGCTAGCTGGACCTTTGGCAGGTGACTTGTACTTTCTGTGCCTTGGTATTCAACCTTTAAAATAGCTTTAAAAAGGCTACATAGCAAGTTTGTTAAGATTTTCAAATTAGATGGTGCATATAAGGCAGGACTTTCCAAAATGGTCTGACCATTGGAATGATTGAGGGCTTGCTGGCTCCAGACATTGTGACTTAATTGGCCTGGAGTATGGTCAGAAATTTGGAATCTTTCAAAGGTCATGTAACTGTAATGTGCTGCACACAAGTTAAGGAACCTCTGATACAAGACCCATAATCCAAGCTATGGCATGTGTTAGGAAGGAAACAGATAATAGCCACCATTAGAGTTAGGGACTATAGGGGACACCAGGGGAAAAGGAAAGAGAATAGAGGACAGAAAATAGGGAGGGCCATATTCAGGGGGGGGGGGCAGGAATAGAGAAGGAGGTTGAAGAGTAAGAGAGAGGAGGGAGGAAATGTGAAGAAAAGCAGAGCCATAAGGTCCAAAGCAGGCATTTTGCAGATAGAAGTCCACGGGAATAAGTATAGCTGTGGGTTGTGGTGTAATGACGATGGTAAACGAATCTAGTAGATTTTGAAATCAGTAGGCTGTGGTAAGCAGAGTCAAGAGTATTCCCATCAAAGTAGTAAAACTGATACCTAGATTATATATTTAA
The DNA here is from genome assembly GCF_036850765.1 of Saccopteryx bilineata. Lineage (NCBI taxonomy): Eukaryota > Metazoa > Chordata > Mammalia > Chiroptera > Emballonuridae > Saccopteryx > Saccopteryx bilineata. Next base: position 35,536,112 of record NC_089490.1, on the reverse strand, counting down.
AATTTTTATTTTTAAAATACAGTTTACAGTCAGTATTATTTTGTATTAGTTTCAGATGTATGGCGGAGAGGTCAGACAATCTTATACTTTATAAAGTGTTTCCCCCGACATTTCCAGTTCCCACCTAGCATGATGCTTGGTTATTACACTATTATTGACTATATTGCTATGCTGCACTGTACATCCCCGTGACTATTCTGTAACTACCAATTTGTATGTCTGAATCCCTTTGCCTTTTTCATCCAGTCCCCAAAGTCAGAAAAATGAAGGAAAGGATATTGTAGTGTGGATTCAGCCAGGATCATATCCTAAAATAGGAGACATGAATCTTGAGCTGAACTGGAGAAGAGAGACATGGGGTTAATAATTCCAGGGAAAGGATGCAGTGAGTCAGATTCTGGAGACGGGTTTGCTGGGGCTGCGCCTCGGAGACAGTTGATGCAGGAATAGAATGGGAAATTAGATTTGATGCAAGGATCATAAAATTTTAAAACAGGAAGAATTGTTACAGAGTCAGAAACCTGATTTGACTCATCAGGGGGAAACAATCCACCTCTGGCCCAGGGAGTCTAATACTCACCTGTGGTTCTTCAGTAGTATACCCAGGACTTATGAATGTAGTTAAAAGTTAGTGACATATAATTTACTAGCCACAGGTGGACACTTTTGAGTGTGTTAAAAATGCTAAACTGAAGAGGAAGCTAGAAAAAACGGTTGTAAATCAGAACACGGTTGTAAATCAGAACAATCTGGCCAAACCTAGAAATATGCTCACCCTACTTATGCGGAAGCAGGTAGGTGCTTAGCCCAGTGAAGGTGATGGTGATATTTGTCTTTACACCCTTTCTTATAGCCGTGCTTTTATAGTACCATAATATAGAATGTTGCATTATTGTGATAATGTAAAATATTGCCTCCTCAGCTATGTTGTGCTTAAAGCAGGCAGCTGGCCTCCTTGGGTCTTCTGTATTCCAGTTTCTCCCCAGACTAGGAGGGCATTCTCTATACATTAGACTCACCATAAGTTCTCTGATAATTCTATATTCATCAACTCTGTAATCTATTTAAAACTTTTAAAAGCTTTACCAGCATTCTTACTGTTTGCTTGTAAAAGCTCATTTTCTGCAAGCAAGCAAGAGCCAGCTGCCTGCTATTCATAGCAGAAAGCATAACCTACATTCCCGTCGGTGGGTGCAGCCAGGGTGATTGTTGACATCCCAGAGATCATTATTTTTCCCAAAGCCTCAGTGTTCCTGCTGAAAGCAGTACTTTCTGGAGGCCAGCCTTTCAGACATAATAAAAAGTGAAATAACCATGTTTCTGCCCAAAGACTTCAGACAAACACTCAACCTTTTCCAAAGGCCTCAGAAGACCATGAAAGTTGGCTGCATTCATTTGATCCTGGGCTTTTAGTACAAGTTACTTTTGTGTCAAGCACTGTAGTACAGAGTATTTAGTCTATTTTTTTTTATTACAAGTCCTAATGCATGTCACTAGCCCCATAGTTACTGGAGGAAAATAAATTATATTAGTTCATTGGATTACATACATGATAATAAATCAGTGACAGTGAGTTATGATTTCAAGTGACCTCAAGCTTCAGCTGCTGTAATAAACAGAATGGTATCAGCATGGTTAGAGTTTCACATTTTACTAAGGATCAAAGTGCAGGCAGATTCTTGTTCTGTAAATGACAACTTTGCACATTACTGTCAATATCATCAGCATGGATGAGACATTGAGCAACTCAGTTTCGTAGATGATGCAGAGTCAGATATTAGACAATGCTCTCATTTAGGTCTTCTTGGCACTTTGGAATAAATGGAGAATGGGTTGGTATAAAGCCAGTAGCTGCAGCAGTCGTAGCTGCCACCTGGCACATGCAGGGTCCCATTGAATTCAGATAGATCATAGAGAAACAGCAGAGCCAAGAAATGGTTGGCCATTATCTTTATTCTAGCCTCATGCTGGCCAATGAATAAACAGAAACACACAGGCACCAAAACCCATTCACATGTTCCCAGGTTCCACACCCAGGAGAATCGTTCTGGTTTTCCCTAGAATTAAAAGCCCCACTAGCCTGAGCCACCTCCTTTCCCCCATCCGCATGCCTCCATCTTGGTTGTTTCTCTCTCCACAACCACGTGACCTCTCTCTGCAACCACACGGCCTTTCTCCAAAACGGCCTCCACGCTCCTCCTTTTAAAACTTTTCAGCATGAAAATCCCTCCTCAGGCACATATTAGCATAACCAAGCCCCTTCCTAAGCATGAAGGTAATTAACTGTATCACCTGGGCAATGCCCACTCATGTGGGCAGTGCCATTTTTAACAATAAAAGTGAGCAAAACAAGAAAATACAGATTTTACAAACTATTTGCCCAACAGCTGGTTTCTGTTTGGTTGGTTTGGTTTGCTTTAGTTTTATAAAAAAAAAAATCCAAGTATTTTACATGGTTTTCATAACTAAGTTGTAACTAGTATTTACAAAATTATTCTACTGTGGAGGTTAAAAAGTACTTTACAGTCTAAAGAATCTCAATTAAATACACACACACATACAAAGACATGCAGAAATAAATTTGGTTTCTTCCTATTGTGTGGAGACTATAAGATGGGAGTTTTATCTGTTTTGGTCCCTTTTCTCACTTGTTTTTCTTCTGTATGTCTTGTTTTTCCTAGGGGCCGTGGGGGTGCCATTCCTCCTCCTCCACCACCTGGACGAGGTGTTCTCACTCCTCGAGGGACCACTGTGACCCGTGGGGCTCTTCCAGTGCCCCCCGTAGCAAGAGGCGTTCCTACCCCACGAGCCCGGGGGGCAACCACAGTGCCAGGATACAGGGCACCCCCTCCTCCAGCCCATGAGGCTTATGAAGAATACGTAAGTACCCTCGACAAAGCGGTTGCTAGGAAGAATTAAATTAATTGAGTAACAAAACTAGGCCTCAAAGTTATATAATATATATTATATATTATATAACTTTATATTTATATATAATCTCACAAATATAGCAGATGATGTTTGTTGCAGAAAATGAATGTCATTTGCAATAGAATTTAAACGATGGCATTTTGAGAAAAGCTTTCATTTTATCGGTGCTGTGATTGTTGTTAGTAGCAGTTAAATAGCTTGCATTTTAAGAATCAACTATCCTGAGGTTTTCTTATTTTTAGAACACTCAATCAATTTCAAAATGGAAATAATTGTAAACATAATGCAAATTGTCATATATTCAGAAACTTCTCCTGGGATATAATAAAGGTTAGCCTAAAACTCAGTCAGAAATATTTGACAAATATAATGTAATTAGATTATAAGCTTTATAAGCTTTGGTAATAATATATAACCATGTAACTGGCCTTCATTTAAGTATCCTTATTCTGTCTGTCATTATGTGACAGAGATGAGATTGGTAGATAGGAAGAATTAAAGAAAGTAGAATGAACAGAAGAAATGCATGGTTGATAACCATTCCCCTCCCTTTGCATTCACTGTGTCACTTGATAGAACCTTTAATCCTTAATCCAGGTTATTAATGTTCCACAGGTCACTATGCATTCTAGTCCCTGTATTCATTTTCCCTGCTTGATTGTGAAAGTTGTAAAAAGGGGTAGCTTTCTATTCCCTCGTGTAACCATAGTAAGTCCACTGTAAATGTTAAATTGAATTGATACAAGCCAGATCATCATCCTATGAAACAGATTAATTTTGCCATTGATTAAGTGTTTGTTTCATTCAACCACCCACAGACATGCTGTTCTAAATTTCCTCTGTGAATGATTACTAATTAAGTATAAACTCTTCAAGGACACATACAGTCACATGCTGGGCACTCAAATCATACAAATTTTCTGTGGTCTGGTTACTAACCAAGTAAAACTAAATTCTACAATTAAATGAACATGGTTGGTAAGTGTCACTAAAAATATATTAATGCTCAGAAGTATGTTAGTTATTAGGAATAATGTTACTGCTTTAATGGGAAACATTGACTAATATCTGCAAGAGTGAAGAAAATTGTTACAAATCCATTTCTCCTGAAAAGGGGGAAATATATTAATCTAAAGTATCTTTTATATAACATCAGGTCTCAATATTTGAAAGGTTAGACAATCTGGAAAATTTGAAATCAGAAGCATAAAGCATGGTCCACCCTGTAAATGAGCCCACAGGCCAGGAAGCAGAACCGACTCTTGGTTCCACCATCTCGTCCCTGAGACGTAGCATGTACAGAATAAGTCCCTGTTAAATGAATGGATTACAAGTCCACAATCGGAATGACGGGATCATTTTTCATCTCTGAAGAACTTCTTTATCTCTGCCATCTTTACGTACATTGCCACTATGATATTTTTATTTTCAAAGAGAGGCTTAAACAGATCTTCATTTCAAAAATTAAAAGAAAGAAAAACTGTTCAGGTAATAGTGGTCAACACTGTTATTAATCAAAAAATTTACAGAGCATACATGGCCACCATGAAAGTGAACAAGATTGGCAAAACATTGTGGCCTTTCACTTGCATTCCAATTTTCAGTGAATGAATCATGGAATACAAGACAAATAAGAGTAAGCCACAAAAGCATAGAGTTCATAGAAGGCTGGATAGGAAAGGCTGTATTCTGGAAGCAGAAATCTAGGAGGAGGCTGGTTCTTACAGTAAGTCAAAGAAAATGTGTGAATGCACGGAATGTGAGTTTTTCTTTAACACTTAGATTTTAAAGTATCTTATCCCTATTATTTATTCACTCAATCATTTCTGAGTCTCTGTCTTATTTCAAGCACTGTACCTCTCCAAGATTCTGGAAATGTTTTAATGAACAAAGGCCCAATATCTGCTTTCATAAAGCTTACATTTTAGTGGAAGGAGAAAGAAAACAGACAAATATAAAAAAATCAGTAAAGTCGTGCCAGGTGGAGAAAGGGGCTCTGGAGAGAGGTGGAGGGAGGTACTATCATAAAATGGGCAGTTGGGAGTGCCTGCCTGAGGTAGAGACTGCAGCAACACTTACACGATGCAAGGGTCTAGACCAGGGGTAGTCAAACTTTTTATACCTACTGCCCACTTTTGTATCTCTTTTAGTAGTAAAATTTTCTACTGGTTCCACAGTAATGGTGATTTATAAAGTAGGGAAGTAATTTTACTTTATAAAATTTATAAAGCAGAGTTACAGCAAGTTAAAGCATCTAATAATAATTACTTACCAAGTATTTTATGTCAGATTTTAGCTAAGTTTGGCAGAATAAATCTTTATAAAACAACTTCCTATAGTTAAATCTATCTTTTTATTTATACTTTGGTTGCTCCGCTACCACCCACTATGAAAGCTGGAATGCCCACTAGAGGGCGGTAGGGATCAGTTTGACTACCACTGGTCTAGATCAAATGGCTGCCTCTATAAAGAGCATCCCTGGTGAAGTTAACAGATGACATAAATGCCCTGAAATAGAACCTGCTTGGAATATTTGTGTTGTCGGCAAAGAGAGCGTTAAAGCTGGAGCAGATTGTGAGGGGGAGGCAGTAGACAAGGTCACATGATGGACAGGCCAATTAATGTTGCTTTTGGAAAGTTCTGGACAGGAAAGTTACTTGATCAGATTTATGTTTTCAAAGGTTTATACTGCTTGCATTGTGGAAAACAGAAAGAACATGGGGTGGGAATAGGTGCAAGAGTAGAAACAGGGAGAATGGTGAGTAACTCATTGCAATATCTGCCTCTGACAATGTGATAGCTTCGGGGTGGGGGCTGGGAAGAGGGTAGACTCTGACTGCACTGCTTAAATGATCTGTTAAGGTTTGATGATGAAATAGATGTAGGACGTGGAAGGGGGTTAAGGATAATTTTGTAAAGTTTTCGTGAGATGAAGGTTAAACTGAACCTTGACTTGCACAACTGGGGTAACTTGAGGCATCACTTACTGAAAGAAGGAATACCATGGGGGAATTAAAAAGTTTAGCTTGTGGTCCTTTGAAGGTGTTGGCCTTCAGGAAATCGGTTGTGCTGCTGGGGGAACAAGACCAGACTTTGGAAGCAGACAGCAGCATCCTGATTTACATTCTAGCTGTGTCAGACACGGTGTAAATAATTTGTAAACACTCTGAGGCTTGGATTTCCCTTCTATCTAATGAGCCTAACAGTGTTAGCCTCACAACACTGCATTGATATTCGAAATAATATAATGTGTATATAATACATATATATATAATATTAGAAATGATATCCTAGGATATTACAGACATTCGATAAAATTAACTACTATATAAAATATTATTGTGTGAAATATTCTTTAATTTCTCTCTGGAATAAGCTATGGACCCATAAAGATCACATTTATCTACTTTTGTGAATTAGTTAGCCATCATTGATTACAAAAAGGAGCCATTTTGTCTTTTTTTAGTAGCAAATAAATAAGTAAACAAATGAACAAACACACCTGGAGGAGAGTTATTATATATATGAATATAAGATCATGCGTGAAGTTCAGTATTAAGAATGCCATCAGACCTTAGAAAGGTCTGGACAGAAAAACTAGAAAACTATCAAGAATCTCTACCCATATTTCATTTTTGTTTTCTCTGCATATATGTTTTCATCCCATTTTAATGAACAGACTGGATGTTTGGGCTCTCTGATCAACCTGGTTCAGCACATGGTGAAATATTCTGCCCTAGGATGTCACATTTACAGGTCCAGCTCTCATCACCTACATATACTGGCCGACTGGCTGTCTCTCAGCCCTAATATAGATCCCTGGATGGAAGACTCCTGTTCCCTCATGCTTGTCAGGGGTCTGGCACTAGTGAGTCAGCTATGACAAGGGCACGAGAGCTTCTGGAAATGAGGTCTAGATTCTACCACTCATCAATCACCAGTGAAGTGGGGAGGGGAGGTGTGGAGCTCACAAAATAGAAGCATGGGTATTGGGGACCTAACTCCCAGCCTAACATGAGGAGACACTAGTTTCCAGAGGAAAAAATATTGTGAAGTGGCAGATATCCCAAAATAAGTCTGTGATAACATACTGTTAACAGGAAAAAGTAGATAACTGATTTCTTTAAAGATTTTATTTATTGATTTGAGAGGGAGAGAGAGAGAGAGAAAGGGGGGAGCAAGAAGCATCAACTTGCCCTGGCCGGTTGGCTCAGTGGTAGAGTGTTGGCCTGGTGTGGAGGAGTCCCGGATTCAATTCCCGGCCAGGGCACACAGGAGAAGTGCCCATCTGCTTCTCCACCCCTCCCTCTCTCCTTCCTCTCTGTCTCTCTCTTCCCCTCCCACAGCCAAAGCTCCATTGGAGCAAAGTTGGCCCGGGCACTGAGGATGGCTCTGTGGTCTCTGCCTCAGGCACTAGAATGGCTCTGGTTGCAGCAGAACAACGCCCCAGATGGGCAGAGCATCACCCCCTGGTGGGCGTGCTGGGTGGATCCTGGTCAGGCGCATGTGGGAGTCTGTCTGACTGCCTCTTCATTTCCAACTTCAGAAAAATACAAAAATAAAAATAAAAAAAGAAGCATCAACTTATAGTAGTTGCTTCTCATATATGCCCTGACCAGGCAAGCCCCAGGGTGCTATCTGGTGACCTCAGTACTCCAGGCTGATTCTCTATCCACTGAGCCACCAGAGGATAGGTTAGGAGATAACTGTTTTTTCTATTTTTTTTTCAATATTAAAAACCTGTCATATGTTATATTTTAATTCTTTTTCTATAAACCACCCAATGATTATGAATAAAATTTAATACATGGCTCGTAAACTGCTTACCACAATTTTTGAAGTCTCAGTACCAAGCCCGATTAACAAGCAAGAGTCACTACTCGGCTCTAATTTTAAACTATTGATTTCTCTGTAAAGGGTAAGAAAAGCGAAGTTTAAGTATCTCAATAACAAAATAATAGTACCATGCTGAGTTAGTGGTGAAAATCTCAAGGAGTTCTTAACTTTCAGATAAAATGTCTTAGAAAAGGTTCCCATTATTAAAAATGGCACTGCAAGCCCATTTACTCTTCAGACTTTTCTTTCTCCCTGCTGAGTCTCAGCATTAAGTTTCTGACCACATACAATGTATATAGGTGATCAAATCCACTCCTTGCAGCTTATCTGACAAGAAACATCTTACTGTAAATGAGATTGCTGTTTAAAACCATCATTAATGTTAGCTGCGTCTAAAAAATGTGAATTTTATTTTGGTACACATCCTAATCCAGACTCTAAATAACTTAAAGCATCTTTTCATCGACCATCTGCTAAGAGTACCATTTACATTTTACAGATCCATCATCTTGATTGAAGGAGATTTAGGGAATTGAAAAGTACATTTATTTATTTAGTTAGTATAAGTGAGAGAAGAGGAAATAGTGAGACAGACTAGCACATGCACCCTGCAGGGATCTACTCGGCAACCCCCATCTGGGACCGATGCTGTAATCAACTGAACTATATTTAGCACCTGAGGCTGACACTCTAGGACCAACTGAGCTATCCTCAGTGCCAAGGGCTGATGCTTGAACCAGTCAAGCCACTAGCTGCAAAAGAGGAAGAGGAAGAAAAGGGGGAGAGGGAGGGGGAGTAAAGCAGATGGTCATTTCTCCTGTGTGCCCTGACAGGATATCAAACCCAGAACGTCCATATATGGGATTCGCACTCTGTTCACTGAGCTAACTGCCCAGAGGCAAAGAGTACATTTCAAAAAATCTCCTACACCACAAAATATGAAGCTATTCAGCTCTACAACTGATAATGTATTCAAAGAAAATAAACTAAAACTTAAACTGTTGAATACCTACTAGGTTGTGATCACCATATAAAATTATATTAATTCACTAGTTACTGATGAGCTATTTTAGTAAATGAAAAAACTGAAGCTTGGGGCCCTGGCCGGTTGACTCAGTGGTAGAGCGTCGGCCTGGCGTGCAGCAGTCCCGGGTTTGATTCCCGGCCAGGGCACACAGGAGAAGTGCCCATCTGCTTCTCCACTGCTCCCCCTCTCCTTCCTCTCTGTCTCTCTCTTCCCCTCCCGCAGCCAAGGCTCCATTGGAGCAAGGTTTGCCCTGGCACTGAGGATGGCTCTGTGGCCTCTGCCTCAGGCGCTAGAATGGCTCTGATTGCGGCAGAGCAACGCCCCAAATGGGCAGAGCATTGCCCCCTGGTGGGCATGCCGGGTGGATCCCGGTTGGGAGCATGCGGGAGTCTGTCTGACTGCCTCCCCATTTCCAGCTTCAGAAAAATTAAAAAAAAACAAAAAAAACAAAAAACTGAAGCTTGGAACTGACACTTGCATTCAGTTTTCTATCCTCAAAGCTTCAGTATTTTTGTCACTTTAAAGTATTCTATATAGTATTTGTCTCACAGAGAACCGACACACATATACACAGACCCTTTGTCCCTCAGACCCTCCATGCAGACCACTAATCAGTGTTTAAATCCCCTTAGTAATATTTATGGTATCTCCCAGCCCCTATATGAATACCTCCAACTGTGGAGAACTCAATACCTCCAGAAACTAAGTTCTGGAAATAGAAAAACTGGTTGAAGAGACACTATCTCTACTCTCAAAAGTGTGCCATCTAATGGGAAAAAACAAAATTAGTCTAACAATTAACATATGACATGTAATTGCTGTATAAGGACTATTATCTTACTCTACCCTCTATTAGAAGTAATTTTTGGTATTTCCTTCCACTTACAACATTAAACATACTAAAGACAGAAAATGTTTTTTAAATTCATTTGATTGCTGCAGTTCTAAGTACTTGGTAATAGTAATTGAATTGAACCCACTAATGGCATTGGTAGAGAGACATTATATACATATACAGAGTGGTACAAAAGTAGGGTTATAGTTGATTGTATGGAAAAACAATATACTAATTAATAAATAATACAAGAATACACTCTGTGCTTCACTTACCCACAACTCTCAACCTACTTTTGCTTCACCCTGTATGAAGGGCTGGAGGAGTGGGGTAGGGTATTATTTAAAGAAAATATTGACTATATAACCTTAGTTTCTTTCCAGTACTGTTCTTCTGTGCTTAGTTATAACCATGTTGGTGTTATCAGTAAGTAAAAGTTGATGCTGTCTTTTTAACAATGTTGTATGGCAGAATTAAAAGTGCAGGTAAAGGCACATACCTTCTACAAGTGCACATCCAAACATCACACCCTAAGCACATAAACTAGCAACATCAATATTTGCTTCAGCATTCTCTTATTATTTATAAGTTGGTGTAGCATGAAAAAAAAAGACAATAACAACAACAACAAAAAACCCACCCCTCAGGTGCACAAAGTAGTTTCTAGTTTCCAAAGACATAGATCCAATTTATTTTTAAATTACCCTATCTTTTCCCTGATGATTAATACTCAGATATTAAAGAGTTGTATGGGCACGCAGCAAAACAGGAAGAGATGTGAGTTCAATGCTTCATGAGCTATTCTGACCAAGCATCATCAATCATATTAACCTAATTTATAAAATTTATTTTGACAAAGTTTTGAGCAGCTTTTCTTTCCATCAGTCTCAACTAAGCCTATTGACATTCCAGCCCACCTTATTATCCAATTCATACTCTGAGGCACCTTCTAGTAACAAGGAGGAAACTAGAAAATTCACTGGTAAATCAATAGTCCTTAAAATTCCATAAATGAGTTCAGGCTGCCAACCTTCAATTTCATGTGTATGGAACATTATTTTGACAGGAGAGGGAAATAAGTATTAAGTGATAATTAAAATCAATTCTTATGCCATTTTTGTGGAAGGAAAGATTATGAGCCTGCTCTGTAATGTATTTTGAGAGGATCCACAGGTGGTCATTTTTTGCATCATAACCAAGAGCCTTCACCTGATGAAGGGAGATTTTTATTAAATTTTCTCAATTGGATATTTGTATCTAATTGATTTAATTTGATTAAACATTTCTTTCTTTCTTTTTTTTTTAGTTCATGCACTTCTCTCAGTAGAGAATAATTTACTAGTATGTGTGTTTTTGTCTTATGAAATGTAACTGATATTTAAAATAACCAAAACATATGAGGTTGATAAAAAAAAATTTTTTTTGAAACTGTAGAATAGATGTGATACTACTGCGGTCCAAACCTCCATAGAAAATGAGTGGTATTTAAATGCTATTAAAATATGAAATTGTTTCCCCCAAATCTAAGATGCTATCTTCTAAACTTGTGTGCATTTTCTTCTGAACTTGAAGATGAACTAATCTTCCGGCATTATGTCTTAGATTGTTAAATCATTTGAGAACAGATGCAGATACTGTTATTGGCCACGACACTAAGGATTATAGCCAAAGCTGTATCTTATAATTACTGTGATGACTAATGTCTTTTATAACACTTATGGGATGAAAATAGGTTTCTTTTCTGTACCTTTTGGAGATGACTGTGAACTGATGGAATATATTATATCATAAAGTATTTTAGAGTTTCCTCTACCAGGAGTCTCAAACTCGTGGCCCGCGGGCCACATGCGGCCCGCCAAACAATTTTGTGCGGCCCGCAGACTAATCCACGAAGTTCAAAATATTTTGGATAAAATTAAGTAAGCCCGTGGATTAGTCTGCAGGCCGCACAAAATTGTTTGGCGGGCCGCATGTGGCCCGCGGGCCGCGAGTTTGAGACCCCTGCTGGAAAAGCGGCATGATGCTGTTGCAGCATGTTACAGACATGGGGAGGACAGCTGTGGCCACAGTGCCGGAAACTGGTACCTCAGCCTGAGGGAAATCTACCATCCTTTTGTTTTTAACATTATAATTAAATTTGGGGTTATATTATTTTCTATCTTTGGCTCATACACATGGCCTAAGGATTAATAATGAAAATGAATTGAGCCTTTATTTTTACAGGAATGTTCTTTTAAAAGTTTGCTGGGTACAAGTGAATAGTTTTTACATCATTTTTTTCTTCGGAGTACACTATGATTTTAATGAATATATCCCCACCAAAAAAATTAAAATCCTGTACAGGGTAACAAGACATACCCAGGAATCCTAAAATTTACATATTTGTTTATTCATTGCTGTTTGAAAAGCATTATTCTACATGTTTTGTCAACACCACCCTTACTATTTTCTAGCAAATTAAACTTAAATACAATTTTCCTAGCTCGTTAGTCAGTGGCTTTTGCAGATAGTCAAATAGGAATGGTTAAATAGGATGAAGTCCTTGTCTAGATGTTGGCCTTCCTCCCTTCTGGATTGTTTATTTATTGGAAAATGGTAGCTGCTAAATTTTCCATCAATCACAGATTTTTGTGATTATTTTTTGTAATGTCTTACTAGCTAAAGGCTTATACTGGGAAGTTACAGTTACAAATGTTTTTTTGTGATAAATTTTAATCTAATATTTTAATTAAGAGAATGTCTCATAATTGAGGATAGGAAACTGTACTTTCCCTTTATGTGAAACCATATTATGAATCCATTCGGCAGAGAAGGGACACAGATAGGATCCTCGCTTAACCTTTCAGCCTTGTATTTCTTAGAAGCAAAATAGAGAACATACCTTCAAGGGCTTTAATTTCTTCATCTTCCTTCATGTACAATATTTTCACTTACTCTTCTGCAGACCCTCTGACTTAGAAGCGTCCATATAAAGTGAGTTGTTCTCTATTTTACACAGTCATGGGTGCTCACAGAACTGAAGAGCTGCAGAAGCAACCAGTGTGAGTGTTGGATTGAGGTTTAGCATGCTGGAGGATGACCAATTTGTTTTTGGTCTTTTCTTTCTTCTTCTCTGCCCTGATGAATAAGCCCAAGATATTTTCCGTTCTTGGTATAAGAAGAAATTTAAAATGACCAACGCACATAATGTGAGTCATGGGGATTGCGTATCCTATAGAGTGAGAGAGATTTTGCTTTTACTGTTCTTGCTGACCTTCAGCACTGGATTAACTTTTGGAAAATGAAAGCCAACACCATTCACTGTAATTTCAGCCCATGTTGTGTTTTCTGGTGGCCACTTATATTGCGATATTTTTTCATTAAATAATATAGCTGGAATTTATGCCTTTGCAGAATAATAAATAACCCGCCAGAATAGTAACTGGTACCCAGGACCAATCTATTCAGCACAAAAATAGAGTACCAGTTGGTGTCCATTCTGCTTGATCAAACCCCAGATTTGATTGGTTGGGACCTGAATTCTGGCAGTTAATGTTGTACCATTTCCATGCTGGTGAAATTCTAGGAGAAATACAGTATAACAGATTTCTACAAATAGACAAATCAAATTAACTAAGCTTACAGATGAAGAGGATTCCTTAGCCAAGCCATTGGGCAGTTGTACAAGACACACGGTTGCACCACACCAAAACCTCTTTTGGTCACAGTTACAGCTGATAACTTATGACTTCAGAATTCATACTGATTCTCATGCTGGCATTCATCACACTCTCTTTCCTGGTTTCCCAGCGTGTCCCACATCTGTAAAAAGAATTAAATTTAATTTAGTGTACCTCACCTATCATGCTCCATCATTTATGTAGAATTTCCTGAATGCAAAAGACCATCATACACATTTGGATGTTATAAAAGGGCTTATCCAGTCCACTATTTTAATGTTAAAGAAATAAGGTTCAGCCTGACCAAGTGGTGGAGCAGTGGATAGAGCATTGGACTGGGACGTGGAGGACCCAGGTTCAAAACCCTGAGGTCACCACCGGCTCAAGCACAGGCTAATGTGGCTTGAGCACGGGCTCACCAGCTTGAGCATGGGGTCACTGGGATCATTGACATGACCCCATGGTTGCTGCCTTGAAGCCCAACATTGCTGGTTTGAGCTTGGGGTCGCTGGCTTGAGCAAGGGGTAACTCGCTCTGCTGTAGCCCCCCAGTCAAGGCACATATGAGAAAGCAACCAATGAACAACTAAGGTGCTGCAACAAAGAATTGATATTTCTCATCTCTCTTCCTTCCTGTATGTCTGTTCCTATCAGACCCTCTCTCTGTCTCTGTCAAAAAAAAAAAAAAAAAAAAAAAGAAATTAAGGTTCAGAGAATGATGACTGAACTAAAGTCATACAACTGGCAAGGCTACTCACTGGCCTCCTGACTTTCCCTACATGCTTTTTAAATGGATATTATAAGGAGACAAGGTGGGGGGCATAAGTGCACTTACTCATGTGTCTTCTGAGTAACCAGACTAACCATCTGGCACCCGTGGTGAGCTGAGTTTCAAGCTTTTCTAAAATTTACAGAAAGTAAAAAAAAAAGAAAAAAAAATGACGTATGAAAATATTTGAGCCCTCACTCCCAAGCAAATCTACCAGAGAGGTTTATGGGACCCAGATTTCTCTTGTTATGGTGTCTTCAATCTGAAGTAGCCCACAGGTCATATAGCAGATACACACACGCACACAAACACACACACACACACTAAAACATACACATTCACACTCACACATACACAATTTTTTTTAGTTACACTCTCAAAGAAACAAATAATTGTAAAAAGCAAAATATTTAAACAGGATAATAGTTTACTGTAATGTAGCAAACATAACCTAGAGGTAGGAAACTGTTTCAGGAGCTATCTCTGGGGATTTAGTAGCTAAAGGAGTTCTTACTCATTAAGCGGGAACTGACACCTTTGTTTGAAACCAGATTTTCAGCAAATATATCTCTTTTGTTGTACATTCCATGTGTAAGTTAAAGCATTTTAGGCAACACAGTATATATAGAAATGCATTATACATATAAAGATCGAACTAATAGAAACAAAAATATATTTTCTTCATATATGTCTCATTTAAGATTTTCTTTTATTTAAGAAAATATACTCTTAAAATTTAGACAACAGATAATGGTTGTCTTTACATGTAACTTAGGCAGCAGCTGTCATCCCAAAATCAATCTACCAAATTGCCTTCCTCTCAGAAACAATCTCCATGAAAATTTCTCTCCAAACTAACAGTTTTGATCCAGCTATATTTCCCTTTTTTTCTATTCTAAGCTTCTTACAAGGCTGTCATAAAACCCCATTTTCAGCTTTCATTCTGTCTTAAACCTTGACTCCCCTAATTCCACAGCTCCAATTCTTTGTGGACTCTCTCATTCAAAGTGTTTCCCTTCTTACTCCCATGCGACTGAACCAGTCATCACATCTCCCAAAGTAGGGCTGGTTCTTCCTGATTTGTCTACCTCTGTTTAGTTGAACCTCAAAAACCTAGAAGTCAGCTTTAGGTTCTTTCTTTGATTTTTTTCAAATGTTAAATTTAGATTAGTTTTCCGGGAAAATAAAATAGTTGGCCTAAAGAATAAAATTCCAACTTCTTAATTTTATAGACATAATATATATTTTGAGAAGATGAAATAAGTACTTTAGTTTTTATGAGCTTACTGACAGTTAACTGTGTTTCATTTTTAAGTGAGAATTGACCCAAGAATAAAAATCAAGTAAACGAGCAAGTGAGGGGAAAACTCTAAATTTATGTAGCCAATGCAGTTAGAAGCAACTTTATAATTCTTAATATATTAAAATCTATTTTCTTAATTGGTTCAGCTCAACATTTATTTGAATGCCCATTCCATATTATGCTAATTTACACAGGAAGAGGCAATGAGAGATTTTAAAAAATGGCCACCTTAAACAGATGTGTATTGTATGTTAGGATTTTAACATACATAATCTCATAACAATAATACAGGTTAAGAAGTATAAGCCTTGTTTTCTCTTTAAGGAATTTGGGAGCCAAAAAATTAGATAAATGTGTCAGTCACCTGTCTGATAGCAGAACCAGACAGATGTCTTCAAAATTAACAGCTTCTCAGAAATAAAAATGTAAAAGAAAATGCTTCTGCTTTAAAAGGGCAACAGATAACTCACCTTGACAAAAAGCCTCACAAGTTCAGTGCAGAGTATAATTTGTGAAGTGGACTAAAGACTTCATTGTCAGATATACTCTGGTTTTCTTTTGACCTACCTCACAAACTGGGTACAAAATAGTTACGACACCTACTGGAAATCCCATGAAACTAAACATAACTGTAATATTTTCAGTTTGCTTGCTTCCACTCAGAAAGGCTGAGAACTGATTAGTTAGGGAAAAAGCAACCAATAATTTTTAACTTTATAGTAGTCAGAATAGACCAGTTAGATGTAGACTAAAATTCTTTGTGTTACCAGAATGAGCCAGGTTCAGGGCAGCTTGTCACACTCAGCCAATCAAAAGAGACAAACCGGACTGAGTATGTAAGAGTGTCTTTAATAGAGAAATAGCGATACCCTGGAAGACAGGGGAGTCCTGTCCACAAAGCTGCCTTCACACTCTCTTGGTGCTAGCAGTTTTTATAGGGTTCAGGGAAAAAGAAATAAAAAGAAAAAAGTCCAGGCAGTTAGTCACATAATAATGTTCAGGAGGTGGGGGCTCGGCTGCAGAAACATCTCCTCTGCAAGTTCTTCTGATGTAGCACAGGCCTAATCAGCATGGTCCTGTCTGATGTCTGGTCCATACTCAAGACAGCCAGGGTCCGGTGTCTCCCAGGAAAAGCCCAGCTGGGATCTGGCACCTCTGGCACCATCTGCCTCTGGGAATTATTTGTGAAAAGACTCTCCATTTTCTTAGGATACAAAGTAAAAGTTTAAGATTGGTGAACTAAGTTTTAAATTAATTTATTGGCTTTGACTTTTCACAGTAAATCCTGTGGCTAGGCTTTTATAAACAACTGTTGTGATTTAAACTCCCCCAACTGTCAGGTCCCTCCCCATGTAAGCTTTCCCTGACATTCCTGCAAAGATAAACATTTTGCTATATTTCAAAGTAAAGGCCAGAAAGCCATTTAAGAGAGACTAGCAAACAGATAAACTATTTTCTAACCCTTACATATTTCCTATTCATTGCAACTGAAAAGCTACTATTACTGAAACCAAATTTTAACTTTTAGGGTCCCCTATCATTAGGAAGTCTAGAATATTAAAAGTATTCAAAACCCCAACAATGGTCATAATAACAATGATACTGATAATAGAAGCAACTGATATAATTAAGTACTTATGATAAGCAGGACAGCGTTCTGAGACATATTGAACAAGTAAATTGTGAGGCCACGTTTCTTGTCCTCACCATTATTTGTGCACAGCTACGCAAATGCATGCCTTCCACACAGGGGCGTGGACTGTGAACAGCTCTGGGACCAGGCCTGTGTCTCATTTGTCTTTCTATACTCCCCCCCCCACCTCCACTACCCAAAGGCTGCCCTGGCTCCTGGTGGGAACTCATAAAATACTAGTTTCACACCAAAATGGTTTGTTTTTCTTGATGCATTAAAAGTCTAATCACTTAAAAGAACAAACAAACAAACAAAAACAAGCCCTTTAGGGTTACAGGGTCACTATCATTTACCTCTGAGAACAGGGCTCACCGGCACTCAGCAGTCTAGAGGAGTCCTCTGCAAAGTTCTTCACTTTCATTACCAGCACTCAATTTTTACAGTAACTTATTATGATGGTATTATTCTCATTTTACAGTGGAAGAAAGTGCACTTTAACGAGGTTAAGTGATATGCTCAAAGCTACCTAACTGGCAAGAAGCAGAGCTAGAATTCATGAGTTAGGTTTCAAGGGCAGGGCTCATAGTGTCTAAGCTATAACAGTGTAGTGTTTAACACATGCAGGTGCTTGTCTTAGTGTTGAACATGCATAGACTTAAGTTATCCTATTGGCAACTCTATGAGTTAAGTACTATTACTTTCTTAGATACAAAAGCTTACATTCAGGGAGGGATTGAGTAGCAAGCCAACATCATCCAGGTAACCAACAGAAAAACTGAGATTTCAACCAAACAGCCAGGCTTCAATCCACCCTGTTCTGCTCTCTATGGGGAAGCTAGCAAAAGTACCATTTGGACAGTTAGTTGCAAATGATACCAATGGGAAAACAGGAGTGAAGCACTAAAAGGAACCACCAAGTGAATCCACCTGGACTAGAGTTGAACGTATAAAAACAAGAGGTAGAGCCTGACCTGCAGTGGCGCAGTGGGTAAAACGTCAACTTGGAACACTGAGGTCACCAGTTCGAAACCCCAGGCTTGCCTGGTCAAGGCACATATTAGAGTTGATGCTTTCTGCTTCTCCCCCCTTCTCTCTCTCTGTCTGTCTCTCTCTGTCTCCTCTCTCTAAAACGAATAAAAATAAACAAATTAATTAAATACTTTAAAAAACAACAACAACAAAAAAGACAAGAGGTAGAGCTTTGGAAGACAAATTGGGAGAAAATAATAAAATGACCTGTGTAAAAAATGCCCGAATGAGAATTTAGTGATTATAGTGACAGTTAGCGAGGACTGGTTAAGCATTTTCGAGTTATTCCAGGATTAATGTGACTGTGCACGTCAGTGAAACTGTGGTGGGCAGTCACCAGAGGCAGGAAGTGCTCGGGAAAGCATCTGCAGTGATCTCAGTAGGACTGAAATAGAGCAGAGGGAACTATGGGAAACATTATGGAAGATACAGTAAATTAATTAGACCAAACACTGGAACTAATTACAGAATTTAAGCCGTGCAAAACATTTTAAGTAATCTAAAAATTGAACGTTATTCAATATTATTTTTTGAGGGTTTGAAAATAGTTTACTATAGGTGTCTTTTAAAAATTTACATATATCAAAGCTAGTTTGTTTTTCAGCTTTACTGAGATATTATTGACATATAATATGGAACTATAAGGTATACAATGTGATGATTAGATACATGTATATATCACAAATGTTTACCACAATAAGGTTAGTTAACATTTCTATCCCCTTATAATTATGATTTGTGTGTGTGTTGATAACATTTAATATTATCAACAATCTTCAAGTACATAATACAGTATTGTTATAGTCACCATGCTGTACATTAGATCCTATTTATCTTCTAGGTTGGAGTTGGTACCCTTTGACCCACACTCCCCCGTTCCCTCACCCTCAATATTGTTTATTTTATCTCACTTCTTTTTATTGTAGATCTTATTTTCCAATTTATCTACACTGTAATAAAAACTTCAATTAAGGAAAGATTTTAAACAATTCTTTATGAAAACCACAATCTTTAAATGATATTTTAAAAGGAGATTTAGAAGAGCAAAACATTTTTTTTTTTACTATATGTAAAATAATGTAATGTAGTCAGGTCATGACTACAGATTTCTTTTCATCCAAATGCTTGAACTGCTTTCTAAATAGCAGTTTTAAGCATATCGCTATAACACAGTAAGTTTTTTTATAGACACCCATCTGTCAAAGGCAATTTTAGCCCTTGCTCCTGTTCAGAATCGTGAGGAACTCAGGTTTTTGTCATGTTTTGTTTTCTTAGTAGTTTTACCTGTATTATCAGTCAGAAGTTACTTCTCTGTCTGTAGGACCTGCATGCCCTGAGGGAGCAGTGTAGGTCTGGGTGATCTGTAATCCCCTGAGGGAAGGGACAGGGGCTGAGGCAGAGGAGGGAGATGCAAACCCCAAAGGCAATGCAGAAGAGGCAGAGGAAGAGAAATCAGAACTTTCCCATTACTAAACCCTCTCTTCTTCTGCCATGTAGCCGCCATTGAATTTTCTATTTCTACTCTTAGACAAACATTTAAAAGGTACTCGATGTATTGTAGAAGTGTACACCTGAAACCTAAATAACTTTATTAAGCAATGTCACCCCAATACAAATAGAAACAAAAGCTACTCTATAGAAATTGTGGAATTGTATATATCCCAATATATATTGTCTAGTCTAATGTATTTGTTGGTAAAAATGCGGTGGAAATTGATCTTGTTATAAAATTTAGCACCTTAGATTTGACATTCAGGCCACTTAGGGATTTCAGCAATCAGTAAGGCGGAGAGGGAACAACTGAATTTCAAGGTAATGGTTCTGAAGCCATAAAGTGAGAAATTGGAATAGGCATTTCCATTCCTCTGGCTTCCTACCTTTCCTCCTGTTCCTTCAATCCTTTAGCCAGATGGGAACCAAGACACCTAGAGTATAAGAGACTGCTGGTGCAATACAGAAGTCAGCAACATTTCCTGTAAAAGGTCTGAAAGTAAACATTTTTGGCTTTGGGCTAAGTACAATCAGTAGCTGTTATGAGTATTCAACTTTGCAACTGTAACACAAAATTAGCAACACACATTACAGGAATGAATGAGAGTGACTATGGTCCAATCAGACTTTACTTATAAAAAGCAGGTGGCCAGGCCACATCTGACCCACACCTATAGTTTGCTGACCTCTGGCCTAATGTGCAGCATCATTATGTTTTGTATAAATATTTATCTCATGACAGATACCAGAGTCAAATTAAAAAGGAACTTCTCTTCTGCAATGGTGACTGAAAGGAGACCCTGGAATTTTAGCTTATGTGAATTAGCTGAGGCTGCTTCTTTTCTAGAAGGCCCTGTATGCCAAAAAGAAGGAACAGAACATTCCATAAAACTGTATCAAATTAGCTTCATTAGTTCTCAGAGATGGTGGTTTGCATGAGATTATATTTACTTCCAGCCCTTCCTGCTCTTTTAATTTACAGATATATATATATATATATATATATATATATATATATATATATATATGATGCCGCACACTTCTAAACTGCTCACAGCAACAGCTGAATACCATTAAAGAAAAAAAATCTCATTTTCAGCGGAGCTGTAAAGGCTGGGTGACGAAGGTATTGTGTGAGTGAGTGTCCTGCTAAATGATAAATGAGCTTGGGTCCTTATTTTTTTCTAGAAGAATGTATGTACAGTAATACCAATATTCTATAAAGCTACCTATTCTGATGATAAATTCCCAAGTGTCAACCCATGGGTAGTGCCATGTCCTGGCCATTTGTAATAATCTAGCATTGTAAGCGACTGTCAGGTAAATATTCACACAAGCGCACTACCTGTTTTCTTCTGAAAGAACCTGTTAGCCGCCGTGCTTCAGATAGACTCACATTTAATGAATCCTTTAAAAAATGTATTTGTTGGTAAAAATGCGGTGGAAATTGATCTTGTTATAAAATTTAGCACCTTAGATTTGACATCCGGGCCACTTAGAGACTTCTGCAATCAGTAAGGCAGAGAAGGAACAACTGAATTTCAAGGTAATGGTTCTGAAGCCATAAAGTGAGAAATTGAAATGGGTTACAAAACCTCATCTTTCAAGTGGGTCATTTATTTGTCAACTACGCCTGCTCTAGGATACTCCACGTAGAGCAACAAATAAATAAATAACATCTTCCTTGCTGTCATTCATTGTTTTCATCGGAGGGGAATAAACCTGAATCTTTTAAGATTACCTCAATTTCACAGAGGATCAGCAGGAAAAATCAGAATCATGAGACAAATAACAAAATTAATAGTACACAGACATAATAAAGTTTTATAATTAAATTTAATTTTGTAGAGTTATAACCAAATATGCTAGTTTGACTACAGAAATAAGGTACTAATAGAAATAACTATTATGGGCATGGAGATAAACATAACTATTACGTTGACTAGAGAGGGTGGAACATCCTATTTGATACCTGTTAGCAGCTTGATTTTAATGGCATGCTATAGTCATGACTCAATTAAACAGAAATATAGATGCAATAATATTTCATAGAAATGTGGAAAGTTGCTTGTTCAAGGCTCCTTCTGGTTTGTGAAGGACAGGCAGTTATAGAGATGCAACTGATTTCTCAGAGTTAAGCCTGGATTGTCTTGACAGTGTAGATTGTACAGTTTTCTAAAGAGTGTCACCTTCAGGCAAGAGTGAGGTCTGGTGAAACAGAAAAAGAACTTCACTTACTGGCACCTGTAACTTGCATATACTAAATGGTGTTTTTGTGTACCCTGAAACTGGGTTTTCATGGCCAGGTTTGACTTCCTCCTTCATTTTCTTCTGGATACTGTGTGTATAAACCTTAGCTTCAGCCTAGTCTGTTTTCTATCTCAAAACATTATATGTGAACTCACATCTCCCTGCCCTTACTCTGTATATAATTCTTCCTACCTTTCAAACATACACACAAACACACACGCACACACATGCACATACACACACACACTCACTTAATGTATTATGGGATCTACAAAACCTTTCAGGTCTCCAATTCAGTATTCACATCACCATTCTTTAACTAACACCTTGTTCAATCTGCCTTTAACGTAGCTAATTATATACTTGCCTATGTCTTCTGCTAGATTGTAAGGGTTTATTTTACTTTATTTTCTATGTAGAATATTCTCAAATAATGTATAAATAAAAAGTCAATTATATGAATGACTTTTATTAGTCTAGCCAGACAGTTGAAAGGAGATGTTGAACCCTTGGTGGGGATGGTCGGAGATAAGAAATCCCAGGAGGCTTTTTTTTTTTTAAATAATTTTATTTTTTTAATGGGGCAACATCAATAAATCAGGATACATATATTCAAAGATAATATGTCCAGGTTATCTTGTTGTTCAATTATGTTGCATACCCATCACCCAAAGTCAGATTGTCTTCTGTCACCTTCTATCTAGTTTTCTTTGTGCCCCTCCCCCTCCCCCTTTCCCTCTCCCTCTCCCCCCTCCCCCCGTAACCACCACACTCTTATCAATGTCTCTTAGTCCCAGGAGGCTTTTAAACCATGGCATCAGGAGCCCCGACTAGACTCCCAGATTGAGTCCTTGAGCGTTGTTTTTTCTCTTTTGCTCAGTCCTTCCTTTTATCATTTATACATGTATCTCAAAATGCTGAGTTGGTTTATTTTGTTATTTTTAAACTTTACAGAAAGGGAGTCAGACTATGCATATCCTTCAGTTTAAAGTTTATTTATGGTGTACCTATACCTTGTTAATTTTCACTAATTAATATACCCGACCTTTAAATATTTATTTTATTGTTTATAAACACTGAATATCTTTTCATTTTCTTTTTTATTAAGTTCTCAGCAGTTTATTATTTTTTAATTAATCAATTTATTTATTGTGTTTATATAGATTCTAATGTCTCTCCAAATGCACTCCCCTCCCCCGTATTCCCCTCAACATCTCCCTTACCCCCCTCCCAACAGCTCTCTCCCCCCTTCCCTTCAGGGTTAATTCCGTTCCTCAGTTCTCATTATCCTTGGATTCCTCAAATGAGCGAGGTCATATGATATTTTTCTTTCTCTGCCTGGCTTATTTCACTCAACATAATAGTTTCCAGGTCCATCCCTATTGTTGCAAAAGGTAATATTTCCTTCTTTTTCATGGCCCCATAGTATTCTATTGTATATATATACCACTGTTTTTTAATCCACTCATCCACTGATGGTCATTTGGGCTGTTTCCAGATCTTCGATATTGTGAACAATGCTGCCATAAACATGGGGTGCATTTCTTTTTATCAGTTGGTGATATGGTGTCCTTGGGATATATTACTATAAGTGGGATGGCTGGGTCAAAGGGCAGTTCCATTTCTAATTTTTTGAGGAATCTCCATACTGTTTCCCACAGAGGCTGCACCAGTCTGCATTCCCACCAGCAGTGCAGGAGGGTTCCCTTTTCTCCACATCCTCGCCAGCACCTATCGTGTGTTGTTTTGTTAATGAGCACCATTGAGACTGGTGTGAGGTGGTATTTCATTGTGGTTTTAATTTGCATTTCTCTAATGAATTTCTTGCTTTTATGAAAAATACTCCTACAAACATTCTTGCACTAGCTTTCTGATGCTGAGCCATCGGGAATGGCAGTGTTCAACTTTCTGAGTTAAACCATTCTAAGCAGATACACTAAATTACCTACTATGTTATTACAGTCCTTATTACTGCATATTCTTACTAACTAATCAAATATGAACTCAAATTTTATTGTAGTTTTAATTTCCATTTTAAGAATCACTAAGGAGATTTGTTTTATTTTCATGTATTTATTGGTTGTTGCTATTTTTTCTTTTGGGAAGTATTTGCATGATTTTACTGTTTTCCTATAGGGTTGTCTTTTGCGTTTACTTGACAGGTCCTTCATGTGTTCTGGGTATTACACTTTTGTCATTTTAATTTGTTTTTTAAATCATTCCCTGGTTGGTGGTTCATTTTTTCACTATTTTTAATGATGGTTGCTGAATATATGTTATTTTTTGAATGTGGTAAAATTGATCAATTTTTCTTTTACAGAATTGAGAGTTTTATGTTTTACATAAGAAATTCTTTCCTATTCTGACGTAATGAAAATCTTCCAAAACTTTTCTTTTAAAAATGATATTGGTTTTCCTTCCACGTTAATTCACTCAGAACAGATTTATGTGTGGCATGTAAAAAAGATTTAGGGCTGATTTTTTTTTTTATCACCAATTTTCACAGTTTACATCAACTTTCATTTTTTATCATCAACTTTACACCAACTTTTTTTTCATAGCTTTTTAATAAATCCTGATATGCAGTCAGTCATACAGGCCTCTTTCTTACTCAGGAACATCTTAGATGCCCTTGGTCCTGTTTTCCTTGATACAAATTGAATGATACATTATTTGGGAAGGAATTAACATCTCTATCAGAGTTCCCTATCCTGTGCCGGGCATATCTCTATATATTTGGATCTTCCTTGACTCGCTTCAATACGTTTCATGTTTTTCTGTGTCTTTTACATCTTTTATGCTCAGGTGTCATATATTCTTGTTGCTTTAATACATGATGAATTTATAAATTATTAATGTAACTACTCTAAATGTTTAATTTTATTGAACATAAACTAATTAAAGTTTGTATATTAATTTTATCTGCATCAATATTATGAAACTTCTTACCAATTCTAATAAAGATTATTTGAGCTGATAAATTCAGATCTCCATGTATTACATTAAACTTAACAAATCATGCACTTTATCAATGCTTTAAACTTCCTCAGTATAACATAGCAAACACAGAATGATTTAATTCCAGTATCACCCATAAATCACATGCTATTATCCAGTAATTTTGCTGTTTACTCCTGATTTAAAGGTTGAATTTATTCTTTTATATTCCATTTTTCTTCATATTTATCCCATCCTATTTTCTGACTTTCTTATGCTTTCTTGCTTTCAAACCTTTTTTAGGGTAAAATATTCTCCTGGGTATAATAATAATACATGCTTTAGAAGTCCATTTTGTCATTCTGTTAATACTAATTCTCTTAGTCTTAATCTAAAATATTTTTATTCTGTTTTTCTCACTGAAAGATGCTTTCACTGGATATGAAATTCTATGTCACCACATATTTTCTCTCATTATAATGAGATCTCTACTTGCTTCTGTTATTGTGATTGAGAAGTCAGCCTTGACTTGACTCTCTCCTTGTAGGGCACCTAATTCTCTGTTCGGTTGCTTATAAGACCTTCTCTTCATCTTCAACGACTACTGTTTTTACTATGAAGTGTCTAAGTGTGGATTCATTTTTATTTATTCTACTTTGGATCTTTAGATTTACTAGATTTGTGGGATAGCTTTTTTCATCAATTATAAAAGCTCTTATAATCTCAAAACTTTTCTCATTCCATCTGTTATTCTTAGCATTGATTATAGAACATTGAATTTTCTCATTCTATTTTCTGTGTCTCTTAAATACAGTAACTTATTTCTCTCATTTTCAGAAATCTGTGTAATTTCTCATACAATATTTCAGTTTACTTAATTTAATCTGATATTAGATTTCTCTTATATCTTTAACTTATAAAAGTTCTATATTTTGATTCAATTAAATTTTATTGCCTCCTGCTTGTCTTCTCAAATATCTTCTTCTACATTTGAAATCATATTAAATACACAGATATCCGTTTTCTAATTCTGATTCTTGAAGTCTTTCTGAATATTATTCTATACTTTGATGTTCGTATACACATTCATACCTCTCAGGCTTTTGGAAACATTGCCAAATAGGACGACTTAACCAAATTTTTGGCTTGAGGGGCTTTGGGCCAATTGATGTTATGAATATAGGGCCAAACCCTTTATGAATCAGAGATGTTTCTTTTCAGTTTCACTCAGAGATGATACCCTTTCAGAAAGGTATGACCATTGGTTTTTGACAAAAGCATATGACAATTGTTTGTTTGTTTTTTTCTGTTTGTCTACTAATGTGTCAATTGAATAGGGTTTCTAATATTTTGTGGGATATTTTATTTACCTGCGAGGACATGTATGCAGCCTATTAAAAATCAATCATTCCTCAGCATGGGTAACCACATATTTCAAGGAAAATCTTTGGCCACAGAGCTTTATAACTTTTGTAGAATTACACTATTAATTATTTGATGGTTCTGAGAAATTTCCTTATTTTATCTATTCACCTATCGCATTTAAAATATATATTTTTAAAATATGGTTTTTTTTCCTTATGTTTAGGTTTAATATATAAGGAGACTTTTACCCTGGCCAGGTAGCTCGGATGGTTAGAACATCGTCCCAAGTCCAAAGGTTACTGATTCGATCCGAAGTCAAGGCACATCCAGAACAGATTGATGTTCCTGTCTTTCTCGCTTTCTCTCTCTCCCTATAACAAAACAAAACAAAACAAAACTTTCACTGAATTTCTCATCCACAATATTTCTGGTGATAACTTATTTTTTCTCTATTTTTTAGCCTTGTCAACATCTAGACATGATTTTTAATTGTTAAATGGAAATGTATTTGCAACTATATGATGACTTGAATATTGATCAGTAGATTACACTACTTGCAGGTATTCTTAGAATATCTGGCAAAAATACAACTCATATAGAAACTAGAGTTTATATGGCACACTTTAAAGTTCGTGATTTAGAGAAGATATGTTTTGAACATAAAAACTAATCTCAAAATTTTATATGTACTGATACTTTTATTCACACAAAAAATACTTGGGGAAAAATTGATTTCTTTGAAGGCTTCAGTAAAAGGAAAGCAATATTTCAACCTTTAGAAAGTTCACGTGGGCACCATGTAAAATTGATACAGTAGGATAAGAAGCTCTTTCTATTTTTATGGAGAAATAATTGACGTATATCACTGTGTAAGTTTAAGGCACACAGCATTATGGCTTGATTTACATACGTTGTGAAATAATTACCATAGGAGATTTGGCTAACATCCATAATCTCACATTGATACGATAAGAAAAGAAATTTATTTTTCTCCTTTTGGTGAGAATTCATAGGACTAAATAACTCTCCTAACAACTTTCCTGTATATTATGCAGCATTAACTGTAGTCATTATGTTGTACATTACATCCCTAGTACTTATTTATCTTATAAGCAGAATTTGTACCTTTTGACCACTTTCCTCCAGTTTTCCTTTCCCCTCCCCTCCACCTCTGGTAAACACATGTCTGATGGTTTTCCTACGAGTATTTTTGAATTTAAGATTCCACATATCAGTGGAATCTTCTAGTATTTGCCTTTCTCAATCTGATTAGTTTCTTTAGCTTAATGACTTTAAGACATATTCATTTTGTCACATATAGTAGGATTTCCTCATTTTTTTATAGCTTAATAATATTTGCGTGTGTGTTTATGAGTGTATGGTTGTGCTATATCACTTCTTTATCTGTACATCCGTTGATGGACACGTAGGTTGTTTCCATATCTTGGCTACTGTATATAGTGCTGGTATGAACATGGAGGTGCAGATATCTTTTTGAGTTATTCTTTTAATTTCCTTTCGGAGGCCTCTACATACTGTTTTTCACAGTGGCTTTGCCAATTTACAATCCCATCAACAATGCCCATTTCTTCATATCCATAAAAGTGTTTGTTAACTTTTGTCTTTTTGATGATAGCAATTCTAACAGATGTGAGGTATTATCTCATTGTGGCTTAAATTTCCATTTCTCTAATGACTAGTAATGTTGAGCAACATTTTGGATACCTGTTGGACTTGCATACATCTTTGAAAATGTCTATTCAGGTCCTTTACCCACCTTAATTATTTTTCTTTGTTATCAAATTGTATGAGTTCTTTATATTTTTTGAATATTAAACCCTTATCATATATGTGGTTTTGTAAATATTTTTTTTCCAGGAAGCTATTGTTATTTTTAGGGTATGATTTAGTTTTGATACCATATATTGCAGTAAATTAAATAATATAAATGCATGCCTTTCCATAAAATTCTAAGTTATTACATATTTATAAAGGTCAAAAATGGAAATTTTAACTAAAATTTAAAACTATAGGCCAAGTGTTGAAGGTAGTACATATAAAAAAACTAATATTGAAAAATAATAACCAATATTATGCCAGATTCTAAATTTCTCAGATGATAGAAATAGAAAATGAAATAAGCTTCAATATTGAGTAATATATTACCTTATAGTTAAATTTAGCCCTTTTCAAATCACAGAGAAAAAAATAATGGATATCTTATATTGAGTTCCTTTTGTTTTATTTTGTTTTGCTTTAATTGCAAAGAAGATTCTTAGAAGTAAAATATTAAATCTCTTAGTTACAAGTGTCTATTAAAGGGAATGTAGAATAGGGAGTAAGAGTAAATGTTTTTAAATACCAACTGGGTTGGGTCAAAGATAGGAAATCAAGAAAATAATTCAGTTATTTGACAACAGGACTAATTCAAGCCCATGACATTATGCCAATCTTGAATATATTTAATTCTTCACAATGAGTCTGTTACTCAATCTAAGAATACTTATCAACTTTGGAATTTTTCAGATGTTATACAATGATAACATGAAATGATACTTTATATGACATATGGTGTCATAATATGACATAATATAAAAAAATCTTAAATACTACATTTAGCAAGTTGAAATGATTTGTCATGTTCATAAAAGTGTACCATTTAGTATCAGTGAAAAAATCCACATCATGTTGCACTCTATCAATGAAGGAGGTTATTGGATACCAAGAATTTCAAAGTATTAGCAGGAATTTCCTGCTAATTTATAATTTCCACACATGATTTATAATTACATCAGCATTACCTTGCTTGAGGTTTATGAGATCATACTGTTCAATCACATCTAGAAGCTACAGAGGGAAACTCTGAATATAAGTTGCTGGGGCCTAACCTGTGGTGACGCAGTGGATAAAGCGTCGACCTGGAAATGCTGAGGTCGCCGGTTCAAAACCCTGGACTTGCCTGGTCAAGGCACATATGGGAGTTGATGCTTCCAGCTCCTCCCCCCCTTCTCTCTCTCTCTCTCTCTCTCTCTCTCTCTCTCTCTCTCTCTCTCTCTCCCTCTCTTCTTTAAAATGAATTAAAAAAAATAAAAAATAAATAAAAAAAAGAAAAAACCTTTAAGGTAACTCTCATTTAAAAAAAAAAAAGGTTGCTGGGATTCACTCTGACAATGGTATCAGTATATAACTAACATGTCTTTCCTTAAAGGTGTTAGGATAATTTTAACTAGTATTTTTTAAATGTGTAATAAGGAGTTATATTACCCATGGGAGATTGAGTATAGATTTTATCAGAATCCAGAAAGAATTATTCTGAAGAGACATAGATTGCCAGCCTTGATTTCTTTATTTCTTCACTATGTAGGCATATTCCTTATCATGAATGGTAGTTGATCGTTCGTGAGAAATTTGAAGCTCTAGCTATAGTTAAGTTGATGACTTACGTGAAGAGGAGTGTCATTAAAAATCATGAGAATTTAGGGAAAAGGTTGTTTCATTCTTTTTAGTTAATTTATGTAGTCATTTCACTACATTAGTTTTAAAAAAATGAATAGTCATTATATCCAAGACTTATTCAGCATATATTTTTCCATGTATTTCTGAAATATACCATTTTGAAAAATACAGGAATCTGTTAAGTCTTAAAGGAAAAAAAAAACAACAACAGAGAAGGCAGGATCACCAGGAAAGCTAATCACTTAGTAAAAGTCTATTTGACACTATTATCATTACCAAAATTACTATGTTATATTATTAAATGTATCCCAAAGCAAGATTGGAGCCATGCTTATCAGCACAATATTTGAAGAACAAAGGGACATGCCTCATAGAGTTGTTCTTGTATCCAAGACAGAAAAATTGTTCTTTCCCAAGATGTTTTGCCAGCACTCTGTAAAAACACAGAAGGACGAACAAAACTACTACATTGTATTTCTGGCTGCACTCTGCCACTGGCAATCCCCAGGAGTGTTCCTTGACCCCTTTAAGTACCTGTACGTCTTAAAAGTCACCACTATTGAAGTCTTAGCAGAAAATACACCTATACACCAGGGGGAAAACAGAAGAAAAACAAAAACAAAAACGATGGCTTTACAAAACAACACACTAACTCAGTGACCTGGAAAGAAACCATCTAAATCTATCTCCTTCCAAAAACAAAAGAAGCAAGAGACACTCTCCAAAATAAAATTTACTTGTAAAAGAGAAATACTTCATAGTTATCTTCCAAAATACAGTGACTATAATATGAGCTTCTCATCATTCAGAACTATATTCTTCTATTTTCAGGTAGATTAAAACCATGAAACATTTATACAAGTGTATCAAGCTATGGGGAGCTTCCTTCAAACTCAGTCATTTGTCCTCAGTAAAAATAACTGACTAGGTCCTGGCCGGTTGGCTCAGCAGTAGAGCATTGACTGGGCATGTGGAAGTCCTGGGTTTGATTCCTGGACAGGGCACACAGGAGAAGCACCCATCTGCTTCTCCACCCTTCCCCCCTCCTTTCTCTTTATCTCTCTCTTTCCCTCCTGCAGCCAAGGCTCCATTGGAGCAAAGTTGGCCGGGGCACTGAGGATGGCTCCATGGCCTCCGCCTCAGGCACTTGAATGGCTCCGGTTGCAACAGAGCAATGACTGAGAGGCGCTGAGCATTGCCCCATGGTGGGCATGCCAGGTGGATCCTGGTGAGGTGCATGCAGGAGTCTGTCTGCCTCCCCATCCCCACCCCCACCCCCTTCGCCTCTCACTTTGGAAAAATACAAAAATATATAAATAAATAAGTGATTATTACAAGGAAGTAAAAATAAAGGAGCTTCGTTTCTATTATAAGCAGGGTGTTACAATAGCCAGCAGGTTTAAGACAAATCGGTGTTATTTGTTCTCAAGCAGTGAAGCTTGGACACTAATGTGTGAAGACATATGACAAATATCCTAATATTGATACTGAGTGTAATACAAGGGACAAGGAAGAGGAGACAGAGACAAATTAAAATACTAAATGAAGAATGAAAGCACAAAGTTAAGTTTTTAACAACAGCATCAGAGATATTGGAAAAATAAAGTATGTAAAAACTCACTGTACATAAGAGAAAGAAAAAGGAAGTGCTCAGCTGTTCCTCAAACTGAACATAGAATGGTACTATGTTTCCTAGTTTGGGGTTTGACAAAAGCATTGCCTGGAGCATGGATTTAGATGCAGATATTTTATTTAAGAGGAGTTAGGTACAAGTTTATCCAGGAACAAAATTTAAGGAATAGGATGAGTGAAAGAAAAAAGAAAAGAGCCAATAAAAGGTGTGTTAGCCCTGGCCGGTTGGCTCAGCGGTAGAGCGTCGGCCTGGCGTGCAGGGGACCCGGGTTCAATTCCCGGCCAGGGCACATAGGAGAAGCACCCATTTGCTTCTCCACCCCCACCCTTCCTTCCTCTCTGTCTCTCTCTTCCCCTCCCGCAGCCAAGGCTCCATTGGAGCAAAGATGGCCTGGGCGCTGGGGATGGCTCCTTGGCCTCTGCCCCAGGCGCTAGAGTGGCTCTGGTTGCGGCAGAGTGACGCCCCGGAGGGGCAGAGCATCGCCCCCTGGTGGGCAAAGCGTCGCCCCTGGTGGGCGTGCCGGGTGGATCCCGGTCGGGCGCATGTGGGAGTCTGTCTGACTGTCTCTCCCCGTTTCCAGCTTCAGAAAATACAAAACAACAACAACAACAACAACAAAACAAACAAAAAAAGGTGTGTTAATGAACTGGTTACTGCTGTGGGAAATGGACACATTTTGAATGGTGACCTTCGAAAGAGACATTTGGAACCCACCTCAAACTTGTCCCACCTAAAGAAAGAGTTTGGGACATTTATCTATGTATTGCTGTCTTTCAGGAGTACTGAATGCCATTCATTGAACCTCTGTGTTGTGCCAGTGTGGACTGTTTACTCAGGCTTCAGGAAAAAAGTGAACAAAAACCCAGGCATAGGCTTCCGGTTCTGCGCAAACATTTAAGTTATAAAATGCATACATTAAACAAAGAGAAAGGAAAATGAATAAAATTGTAAAATAAACAGGAAACTCAAATCAAGATGATATAACCCAAAGGAAATGTTAATAGGAAAAGGAGGCTGAAGAACAATTTAATCTGTGCCACAGAGAGAACAAAAATCCACAACTTGCATTTGAAAGTGGTGAGTTTCTGCTTTAATAACTCTTCTCCCAATGTTTCATAGGAATGGCTATTAAGCTGTCACTATGGAACTCCTAAATAGAGACCAGGTGGCCCAGACTTCTGTGCAGCTAGGTGGAGACATGTGACTAGGTTATGGCCAATGTGAATGTCCCATGGAAGAGTCTAAGTATGTTTCTTTTTTTTTTTTTTTGTATTTTTCTGAAGCTGGAAACGGGGAGAGACAGTCAGACAGACTCCTGCATGCGCCCGACCGGGATCCACCCGGCACGCCCACCAGGGGCGACGCTTTGCCCACCAGGGGGCGATGCTCTGCCCCTCCGGGGCGTCGCTCTGCCGGACCAGAGCCACTCTAGCGCCTGGGGCAGAGGCCAAGGAGCCATCCCCAGCGCCCGGGCCATCTTTGCTCCAATGGAGCCTCGGCTGCGGGAGGGGAAGAGAGAGACAGAGAGGAAGGAGTGGGGCAGGTGGAGAAGCAAATAGGCGCTTCTCCTATGTGCCCTGGCCGGGAATTGAACCCGGGTCCCCCACATGCCAGGCCGACGCTCACTGCTGAGCCAACCGGCCAGGGCCCAAGTATGTTTCTTAAAGATAGTGTTACAGATCCTTTTCTCCATATTCTCCATTCATTCAGCCAACTTCTAGAAAAAACAGATGTCACCCCAGGGACTTGAAGGTCAAAGTCATGCAAGAGAGAGCAATAATAATAAAGGGAGCTGACACTTAGAAAACCACATCAACCCTAAACCATCCACCTTTATTTTTAGGCAAAAGAACAATTGAATTTTATCTTGCTTAAATTACCGCTATTTGGGTTTTAGGTTTCCTGCCTCTGAACCAAAACCTACTAGATACAGAGAAAAAAATCAGCAGATATAACTGCTTGATACTCTTATTACAGATGTATGTCAATTAGCATTTTATATATATATATATTGTATTTATATCTATATTTGATGTATATTGATATATACACTTGAGGTATTTGATATATAGCTGATACATACATATACTAATATACATTATTATGTATTTGATACACTGTATATTTGATGTGTATCAAATTGCCTAAGTAACCTTTACTTATGGATACATTTTTACATTCAGTTGATTTCAAAATGTCAGCAGGATGAAAGAAGAGAGGAGACAAAGGAACATGTTATTATTTTAGTTCATTTCCTTCAGTCTCTTTTCCAGTACAGTAAATAGGCTTTTTGTTAACATGAATGTCATTGTGTTTATGCAACTTTTTTAGTATTTTCTCAGCGTTACATGGTGTTAATACATAATGTTAATGTCTGTAAGTTTTTAAAGCATATGGCAAATATATTTAATGGTTATAAAATGAAGAATAGTAACTAGGAATAGCTTTGTTAGGCAACAAACTCAATGATTAATGTTGTGGATAGACTCTAGAGAGCTGTAGCTTAAGCAAAAGCTCAAGTAGCAGAGGATACTATAGCCAAGTCCATAGAGGAGGGAAGAATTTAAGGCCAAGGAAAGCAGAGATCAAATACCAACCTTGTAAGGACCCAAAGCAGAGCAATTTGTGGTCATGGCCAAGAATGTGTGTGTGTTGTGCGTGTGTGTGCATGTGTGTACAAGGATGGAGAGGACAGGGCCTTGATATTTCAGTAGGTTGTTCTTGTTTCAGTGATTAAGTGTGTCAGGTAGAGTTAAGATTAAAATCATCCTTTATATACCATGGACACATTTGCAGGTGGCTTTTAATTTTTCATTATAAATAATAATTCAATCAAGAAAAGTAGACATAACCCCATATACAGGCACACATACACACATACACTCAATTTGGGAGATTACTTCCATAAATCATTTAAGATAATTGGGATTCCTGCACCACAGTTTATTTTCTGTTTTTGTTAAGTCTCTTTCTAAAATTTTTTAATTACTTTCCATAAAGGTTCTAGCAAATAAGACTGCCAACAGTAATGAATGTGACCTTCATCTTTAATCTCACTGGGTATTGTCAGAAATAATTAAAAGGAAAATATATTTGATCGGTGACAAAAATCAATGTGATTCTGGCTTACATTTTTTGATTATTATAAAAGTGGACATTTTTTATAATTATATACTGTTTCGTTCAACTTTAATAAATACCATCTTAGTATCTTTTGCCTGTCTGTCAAACACATACCGCATTCTCATTTACCGATGAAGCAGTACAGATGGCATAACACTTAGTTTCCTTGTTAAATACATACATAATTTGCTAGGGTTGCCATAACAGAATACCATAGACCGGGTGGCTTAAACAACAGAAATTTATTTTCTCACAGTTCTAGATGTTAGAAGCCTAAGATTGAGCCTTCAGCAGGTTTGGTTTCTTCTGAAGATTCTCTCCCTGGCTTGCCAAGGCTGTCTTCTAACCATGTCCACACTCGGGCATCCCTCACTCTGTCTGTGTGTTGTCTGTGAAATAATCTCCTTTTCTTATAAGATCACCAATCATAATGGATTATGGTCACACATATGATATCATTTCACTTTAATTACCTCTTTAAAGGCCCCTCTCCAAATACAGTCACCTTGTAAGGTACTGGGCCAAGTTATGGCTTCATCATATGAATTTCCAGAAAAGTTTTTTGTTTGTTTGTTTTTTTTATTTTGTTTTTTTTTTTTTAGGCAAAGAAGTGAAATAATCGTACTTGTTTGGGGTAGTTAATTCTAACAACATTGTAGAGCGTAGACTGGATTAGAGGAAAATATGAAAATGAAGGACCAGCCAAAAGACTGCTGTAACAGTCTAGGAAGGAAACACTGAGGTCCTCGGCCATGTTGTGTTCAGTGAACTAGGTAAGAGGACCATTCAGAAGGCATGACCTGTTTGTCTGACAAATTATTTACAACTGTTTCAAATAAGAACAGGACTGTAGGATATAATAAAATTTCTTTGGTTATGGCGGCTTGTGACAACAGTAATGTGAGTGATGTGTATATGGGGGGGGTCAATGTTCTAAAGATCCCTATTGTCCTGGGTTCTCTTGGCCCCACCCCCATGGAACCTGTTAGGACTCCCTTCAGAAGCATTCCGTCAGGCTCCACTTTGCAATTGTCTGAGTTAGATTCATAGGAGCTCTGTGCTAGGTGGCTGACGAATTGAAATCAGACTAGTGTCTGAAAATACAATAATTCAATTTTAATAAAAAAGGCCTATGTTGCCTGACCAGGTGGTTGCGCAGTGGAAAGAGCGTCGGACTGGGATGTGAAAGACCCAGGTTCGAGACCCTGAGGTCACCAGCTTGAGCGCGGGCTCATCTGGTTTGAGTAAGGCTCACCAGCTTGGACCCTGGCTCGAGCAAGGGGTTACTGGGTCTGCTGTAGCCCCACAGTCAAAGCACATATGAGAAGGCAATCAATGAACAACTAAGGTGTCGCAACAAAAAACTAATAATTGATGCTTCTCATCTCTCTCCATTCCTGTCTGTCTGTCCCTATCTATCCCTCTCTCTGACTCTTCCTTTGTCTCTGTTAAAAAAAAAAGGCCTATCTATATTTTAAATATATTTTAAGTCAAATAACCCTGATAATTGATGATGAACTTTTCAGAGAGCAGATGCCCCACATCCTTTTTGCAAGTATGATTGTTACAAATTATAAGTAAATTACATATTCTCTTTGGATACTAAATCAATATCACATGACTAGATTAAAGCTGAAAATATTAACAGAAAGCTTCAAGCTGGGTAAGCTAATTTTTAGGATTAATTAATTTTTTTTTTGCTAATTTTATTCATAATAAATACAGATATCCTGACCTGTGGTGGTATAGTGGATAAAGCATAGGCCTAGAATGCTGAGGTCGCTGGTTCAAAACCCTGGGCTTGCCTGGTCAAGGCACATATGGGAGTTGATGATGCTTCCTGCTCCTACACCCCCCCAAAGTGAATAAAGAAATCTATAAATAAATAAATAAATACAACTCAATTAAAAAATAATAAATACAAATGCATTTCCCAATGATAAAATAAATTGACTATTTCTCCCCCAAATCCTAGGTATCTGTAATTAGGTAAAATATAATAATAATGGTTTAGGACTGGTCAAAAAACAGGTGCTAAAAATTAGCTGAGCTATATTGGAAGTCTGACCTGTGTGTACCGGATTTTAGATTAATTAACTGTATTAATTTTCTCACTTTATCTTCCCAGAGATCCGTTAAAATGCAGGTTTTCATCTTCATTTTACCTGGTAGGAGACTGAGGCTCTGGAAAGTTGTCCAAAGATGGAGAGTTAATAAGTGTCAAGTTCAGAATTTGTCCTAAGTTTCTGAGTGACAAAGCCAGCCGTATCTTCTAAATGCTAAGGAGCTTTGATTTTAGCCAGTATTCATAACTGAAAATCCTTTTGTTTTTCAGAGTTCAGGCAGACAGAGTGGACTGAGATGCTAGTAAGTTTGTTTACATTAGGATGGGCCATGGGTGTTGGTACTTCCATCCTAGTCAGCGAGCCAGGTATCCTCCCACAACATCTGTGCAGCTGGGTCCGGTTTCCATCTTAAGTTTAAAATCAGTTCTAATAAACCTTTAAGCACAAGGGAGGGATTAAGAGATCATTCTCCACTATAATATTCTAGAGGTTTAATCATGGTCTATGATTCATATTAATAGCATTTGATGAATATCATTGAAAGTTTCCTTTGTGTCTTTAGGAAAGTTTTAGTTCAGAAGAAAAAAAAATATCATTTCTCTGAGGGACATTGCTTGTCAGACCATTGAAATCTAAAGTCAATACTAAGGATGGATTCATTTTCTTAGACTTAGCAAGTTAATGATTAAAAGAAGCCCATTATTGATAATCCGAAGAAGGATGCAAAAATCTCTATTTTAGAGCTTATTAAAGTAATTTTTAGTTTGCATAAAACTTGTTTATATACTATAGATTATTTTTATAAGGGCAATATTTCAATATAACATGTAAGCAACTTCTAAGTGATGCTTGGAAACAGAAATAGTTCTTTTAATAAAATAATACTGTTAAAGTTTAATTTTTGAAAAGATAAAACCATTATTCTTGGGCAAATATCACAAAAATCTGTATCAATGATTCCATTTAACTCATTAATCAGTGAGGGAAACAGTGATATTGTCATCAGGTCAAAGGGTATTTAAGAAATTAAGATATTTATAAACAATTTAGCAAGCAAATATTAAGATAACATAGAGCCTGACCAGTGGTGGCACAGTGAATACAGCTTCAACATGGGACACTGAGAACCAAGGTTCAAAACCCCGAGGTTTGAGAACAGACTCACCAGCTTGAGCGTGGGGTCGCTGGCTTGAGTGCAGGATCATTGACATGATTCGAAGGTTGAAGGATTAAGCCCAAATGTCACTAGCTTGAACAACTGGTCACTGGCTCTCCTTGAGGCCCCTGGTCAAGGCACATATGAGAAGCAATGAGGAACAACTAAAGTGAAGCAACTACAAGTTGATGCTTCTCTCTCTCTCTCTCTCTCTCTCTCTCTCTCTCTCTAAAATAAATAAATAAATAAATCATATCCTACAAACTGATACATTAGATACAAACTGGTTAGTATCTAACAGGCCACCAACCTTTACAGTAACCTCTTTCACCAGAAATTATTTGCATCTCTACTGGCCAAAATCTGGAAGTTGGAAGTTATAAGCAAAGTACTGGACCTTTGAAGAAAAATAAATAATGAGTTGGACCAAATTCATCCTTAGACAATCCTTGGATAGCTGTAGCTCCTGTGTGATAATTAAAGACTGTGCTACCCATCTCTTTGCATTTTTCAATAATTTTATTAATTTTTCTGTCAACAAAATGCTTGAATTCAAAGTTGTGTAAGAATACATTTGTTTCACTGTTTGAAATATGTACTGTGTGTATGCTTTTCTACTAAACATAGGTAAAAATATAAACTGGTATAAAATAAATTACAATAAACAAAATAATGTAGATATAAATGAGTTGTGGTAGGATTTTTGAGGTGGGCCAGGGATTTTAGGTGATCAAGGAAATTCCTTAAAGAAATGACACAAGCTATAGTACACTGAAGAACAAATAGGACGTATGAATAAAACTCCTGGAATAAATAGAAAATCTACTTCCATCTCTCTCTCAATATATATAATTCTTGGTGCATTTCCTTCTATTTTCATTTCTAGATGAGAAGTTTTTATGTGTTAGTATCGTACATATAATATTGTGAGACCCGCTTGTTCACTTGCATATATGTTAAGCAATTTTCTATAGATCCATTATGTTTTAGAAGTTTGGATATAGAAGGAAATAGAAACAGGTTATTACATTTTGTAAATGGAGTTTATAAAATATGGGTACAGATCACCTGCACCAGAATTAGGAGACTTGTTAAAAAGGCAAGTTTCGGAGACCACTGTCCCGTGAACATCTTGCCTTATCTTGTGCTTCCAACCAAGTAGCCTGGCACATAGCGATGTTCAAGCAATTGCTTACGAAACTAAACTTTAGGAGCCAGTACAGAAACAGATGGTTGGTTATGGGGTCAGAGATTGATAAAGTGTATCCATCAGTAAACCAAGGAAAGAGGAAATGCAAATGTATCTAACAAAGAGCAATTGTGAAAGGGCACTGATTTCTCAACAACAGAATAATTTTATAACATTAATTGGAAGTGATTATTTTAAAATATTTTATTAAATATATTATAACTTGTAAAATAGAATTAATTGACTGCATTTGTTGCTCTGAAATAACATACCTATATATGTTAATAAAGACTTTGGGTCAATTTATTTGAAAGCAAAATCTCCCAATCTAGAAATCCTCTCCACAAATGCAGTAGAGAATAAAAATGTTTTATTATTGAACGAGCATTAAACTAGAGTGCGGTGGATATCACAGGCTATCCACTAAGAGATTACAAAAACAAAGAAATCTCACCGTTTTATATAGCAAAAAAGATACAAGCCATTGCATACACGTTTTCAAGATAAACAACAACTAGTCCTCAAGTAAGAGGACTTGACATTACCATCAACTGTACCATTATTTATAATGCTTAAATACCAAAGGAAGTTATTTTATATAAAACTAATGGAATATTATACAGTTGTTGAAATTACTAAATACAGATAATTTTCA
Organism: Saccopteryx bilineata; assembly: GCF_036850765.1. Taxonomy (NCBI): domain Eukaryota; kingdom Metazoa; phylum Chordata; class Mammalia; order Chiroptera; family Emballonuridae; genus Saccopteryx; species Saccopteryx bilineata. The sequence goes on along the minus strand of NC_089490.1, from coordinate 35,496,770 downwards.
AAGTAAATAATTTAATGCATAGAATGAGTTTTTTTAAATGTTGAAGCATATTCCATTGGACCATGATGTGTCAATTTAAAGGGATGGTTCTCAGGTCCCTGAGAAAGACATTTTTAGGTCATAAAGCTGACAAAAGGCTCATCTGGTCTTTAGACAGATTTTTATATCTAGATATATATGTATATATATTTCAAAGAGAAGAGAAAGTACTTATAATCACAAATTTTCTAAAGTAAATAAGTGCTCTGAGGAAAAGGATGTAAAGAAAATCTCTTCTCTTATTATCAACAGGTCTAATTTAACCTTTTATTTTTAATTTGTATTTGTCCTTGCACTATGAAGGTAAACATTGGGAGAACCATTGTGTAACTCATTTAAAATAGAACATAAAATTAGCACCAGTTTCCTCATCTAGGTAAATTTTTGTGGTTTCTTAGAACCATAATATATTTTCTGTAAATAAAATTTCTGCTCCATAATTGTTTGAAACTAAGAAATATTTGTCAAGAAAAACTACGATAATTATAATTTATTTACTCTCTGTCTATATAACATTGAAAACCATCATACATGAATTGCTATAACTATCCTTGTTCTGGAACAAAATGACTTTTTTTCCTTTTATATTTTTTAAAGGTATTAAAGGAAAAGTGATTGCAAATATAATTTTTAAAATACTTTACTGTTACTGTGCAGCAAATTACTTAATAATGGCCTATGCTTATACGGTATATTTTTTTTAAGCAAAGGCTCTAGGTTATATTTTTAGAACCAGCAGATTCTGCAGTGCAAATTTTTGGAGTCCTTATGTTATACAACTATTTAAAGCTTATAAGAAATGTCTTCTAGTTTTCAGAATTAAATCACAAATCTCTATAAAATGATTACAGGAATTCTTAGTGGATAAAGAAAATTATATTTGCAAATAATTTACTATAAAATTATTTTAAAATATTATTGTATGGCCAGTAGCCGCCATGGTCATGGCCATGCACATGCAGGTTCGCATTGAATTTGGGCAGCTAGTAAAGAAACAGTGGAGCCAAAAAATGGTGGGCCATTCTTTTATTAAAGTTTCGCACTGGCCGAGGAGCAAACAGGGAAAACACTGCCCTCTTCATTCAGAGTTCACAAAGCCCTGACACGTTATCTAGTTCCACAACCAGAGAATCTTCTCTGGTTTCTCCTAGAGTCAAAGGCCCCGCCAGTATCAGTGGAGCTCACAAAGCCCCTCAGCTCTGGTTCCCCATCTGCACACCTTCTCTCTCTCTGCCAAACATGGCTTCTTCTTCAGCACTCTGCATTCTCTCTGCTCTCTCTCTCTCTCTGCAAAACTTTCTAGTGCAAAAATCTCTCCTCCAGCAAAACAATGGCTCTTTCCAAGCAGGCAGGTAATTTGCAATTTCACAGACCACATATACCTGGTGCTGTGCAGCTCCCAATGCAAATTATAAGCGAGCAAACATGAAAATCATATTTTACAAACTTATTTGACCAATTATTAAATTAGTATTATACATTTTAACTCTAATTTATTATACGGATTATATTTAAATAGAGCAATAGTTCTAATAGAGCAAAAGCCAGCTCACGTCAGTCTTTTCTGACCTTCTTAGTCAACAGGTAGAGACCAGCCATGTACTGAATAACCAATCAAGAAGGTACCCATGTACATATGACTTATTCTGTACCATAGCCACTTTGAGATCAACAAGGGCGGCCACTATAGTTTAGATTTTCTATCATATTAGATGACAAATTCACTTATAAACTGACATATTTTCTCCATGCAGAATGTAATCCAATCAGTAGTCTTTTATCAGGTCTATATTACCCTTGCCTAGACATTAGTTATAGTAATAATCAGGGTATGAGGTGCACAGTTTCTTTAAACACTACTGTTTCTTTGAAAGAATGATGGATAAAAAGAGTGTCTCAGATTTAGTACCCCCACATCTACCAGCTTCACATATCCCAAATTCCAGCTAATGAAAAATGTTCTAAAATTCCATTGGCATCAACTCTGGTCCTAAAGGTGAATCAGAATTGGGAGGTGATAGCCTCCATCATCAGACTATTGGTGAAGTAGGAAAATCCCTATACTATCCCTGTTTTCCTTTAAAAATGCCAAGATTTTAAGTAGTTTTTATTTGAGATGGTTTGTATGCTAATCATACTTTTTTGTAAAAGACACATTCTTTAAAAATCTAAAATTCCCAAACAAAATATATCATGATGCATACTATTTTAAATAAAAACTAAATAATTAAAATTATTAGTGTTTACTTTGTTCATTGTTAAGTAAAGGTTTATTTTTATTTATTTATTTTTGCTAATTATGTAATATTTATATAAATCAGCCTGCAGTGGAAAAAAATGCAAAACGAATACAGTTTCTAAAATGAGGATATTGAGCTATGTTCATTAATTTAATTCAGCCAATATTGACTCTGAACTAAGTCAAGGTGAAGTATAACAAAATTCAAGAAATAAGAAATGAATAGGAGATAATCAAAATAAAGATAAATACTCAACTCAAATGCATAACAGGCTATTAAGTACTATGAAAATTAGTTTTATATGATTTTAGGAGGAGGAAAGAGAATGGTGATATCAAGAAGGATATATACAAGCTATTGGTGCCTCCATTTAATGATAAATTAATTTTTACTTATTTGCATATTTATTGCTGGAACTTCTACTTTGTGCCAGGCACTGTTCTGTTCACTGGTGTTAAAGCAGGGAACGACCAAGGTCCTGACTTAATGAGATTTCTGTGTTACCTGTTAATGAGATGAGCCTTAAGAATTGGATGGAATATCAACAGGGGTAACTAAAATGCAATCATCTCAACAAGATAATGGCAAGAATGCGTGAGAAGCTTTTTAGTTTAATATAATGAGACCATTATACTAAGTGAAATAAGTAAATCAGAAAAAGCAAAGAACTATATGTTTTCACACATAGGTGGGATATAAAACTGAGACTCATGGACGGGGATAAAAGGGGTTACTACCAAGGGGAGGGGTTGAGGAGAGGGGAGTGAAAGGGGACAAAGATACAATGACAGAAAATGATTTGACTGGGTGGTGGGCACACGATACAATCAACAGCTCAAATGCTATAGAAATGCTAACCTGAAACCTATATAGTCTTATTGATCAATATCACCCCATTAAATTTAATTTCTAAATTTAAAAAAAGCATGTGTGAGAAAATAGGAAAAAGAAAGGAGGTTATTTCACTGAAGTATGAGTTACACATAGGAATTACTGAGATATGAGATGGAAAGAAAAGCCATAATATACCATACTGAAAATTATACTAAGATCATTAACAAAGTGTTATTTATTGAAGGTTTCTGAAGACAGGAACAATAACAGAATGTGCTTTGGTGGATATCAAATGTGTAGGAAAAAGTAGAGACATAGGGCCAGAGATTGGGTGATACCAATTAAGAAATCAATTTTATAGTTCCAGTGAAATATATCTGAAACCATGTAGTGGATTTTGACAAATATGATAATTTGAGGCCTTTGTAATGTATAGATTTTCTTAAAGTTTTTTGTAGATTGATTTAGAGAGAGGAAGGGAGAAAGAAAGATGTCGATTTGTTATTTCACTTATCTGTGTATTCATTGGTTGATTCTTGTATGTGCTCTGACCAGGTATTGAACCCACAACCTTGGCATATTGGAACAATGATCTAACTAACTTAGCTAATCAGCCAGGGCCTTGTAATGTATATTTTTTGTCTAAGAGAATTCTATTTCCATTAGACATCTAAAAACAGAATCACAAAGTAGAAACAGCAGGATCATCTTCCTCATCCTCCTCTCTAAAAACAATAGGATAAATTTAAAAACAGCTCAGTTTTCAAACCAGTGCGAATATTAACAATGATGTTATTCTCAATATCAGAAACAAAAGATTGCCACATAAAACACACTAAAGTAATTCAAACAAAGGGAATTAAGGGTTCATTCAATAAAAACAGAGATGAAAAATATCAAATGTGATAAAAATAATAATTAGATATATTAACAAGGATATTTAAAAAACTAAATCCTGGACATCTTAATAAAAATGTAGAATAGTGGCTATTATAGTTGAAATGCTTCTTTTTTTTCCTTTACATTATCTAATAGCTTCTTTATTTTTTAATTTTTTTTATTAATTTTAATGGGGTGACATTGATCAATCAGGGTACATAGGTTTAGAGAAAACATGTCCAGGTTATTTTGACATTTGATTATGTTGCATGCCCATCATCCAATAGTTGAAATGCTTCTTAAAATAAATTATTCCAAATAAGCATGTGGAAAATAATGACCTAACAGTGATTACCATGTGAAGATGCATATCATATGAAAACATCAATAATAATGTGAATTTTTTAGATATAATTCATATACCACAACATTTATCCTTTTGAAGTGTAAATTCAGGGCATTTAGTACATTCACAGTTGTGCAACCAAAATCACAATCTAATTTCAGAAATATTTATTACTCCAAAAATCAAGTCTATGGCCATTACCCATCACTCACTCTCCATTCCACTCTCCCTCCAGTTCCTGGCCCAAACTGACCTATCTTCTACCTCTATGGATCTGCTTATCTGTACAGCTCATAAAAATGGGATAATATAATGGAAACTCTGGCGTTTTGTGTCTGGCTTCTTTCACTTAGCATGGTGTTTTTAAGGTGTATCCATGTTGTAAGATGTGTCAGTCCTCTAGCCCTTGCTATGGAAGAACAGTATTCCGTTATACAGATATACTATTCAATATGTTGTGTTTATCCGTTCATCAGTTGATGGTGTTTGGGTTGTTTCCACTTTCTGGCTGATAGGAATTATACTCCTATGAACATGTGTGTACAAGTTCTTGTGTAGATGTTTTTATTCTCTGGGTATTTACCCAGGAGTGGAATTGCAGGGTCATATTATAACTGTTTAACTTTCTGAGGAGCTGCCAGATGGTTTCCAAACCAGCCACGCCATTTTTATTGTATATTCCCGGCAACAGTGTCTGAGGGCTCCCATGACCCCAGATTCTTGCCAGCACTTGTTATGGTCCACCCGAGATGTGAATTTTGTCTGCCAATTTAGAAGCACGTTTAATACCATTTCATGTTGTGATCTCTTAGCTCTTTAGATTCACAAAACAGCTACCAGATCAGTCCCAGGATGCAGATGAAATCCTTTCCCTCTTTCCTGTGAGATTTGGTCACATGTGCAAAAGTAATATAGACTGTCATTATTCAAAACAGGTTGAGCATGTGAACGTTTCTGTCTCATTGAATAATAAAAGCACATCTCACACAACTAGGATGCCAGGCCCTGCCAGCCTACCCAGCGGTAACCAATTTTGCTTTTCCATATGTATGTCACTAGAAGACTGCATAAGTAATAGCTATTCGAGTCCCGTGCTAAACTGGTGTTCTGACCTTGTTTTGTCATAGGTGGCAGCAGAAAGAACCTTAGCAGCCTTCGGATTGGGGAGCCAGGTAAACATTGCTTTTAGTTAAGATCCAGCAAGAAAGTAATAAGGCAGCAATTTCAGATGTCATAGGAGCCAAGAACACATAGGGCGAGGCGCATTTTCTTTACACAGCTAACAATATAAAGTACAGACATTCTTCAACTGCCAGTGCACTGAGGAAGGAACAAAAATGGTTTAGCATTGTTTAACGCTCATAAACTGCAGCCATCAATCAGCAAATTAGCTTATGATCGCCTCCGGGTAGTGATTCATGATGAAAAACAAATGAGGAAAGGTACTCAAGCATTGCACTTGGTAGCTACTGAAAAATTAAAGTTCCATCTTCTTTTTTTAAAAAAAACAAAACAAAACTGTTTAAGGGATGTTATAAAAGGCTGTGCCCTGGTAACAGAACAATTACTGCTTCAAATGAGTATGTTTTATAATAAATGTTACCACATCAACTGCGCTTTTCAATGCTTACCGTGGTGGGTGATTCATCCTGTTCTTGGGAAGAGCAAATGTGAGGCTCCTTGGGGCAGACGCAGTCAGTCCTGCCTCTGCAGAGTACAGGGAAATAACGAGCATCCAATCCATAGGACCAAGACCAGGGTCACGTTAACAGGAAGGTCCCAATAAATATTTATTAATGAGGTTGCTCATAAAATCTGAGAGTAACATTAATCTTTGTAAAGCCGAATTAATCTCCTGGATCTTGTTTACCCTCTATAACTATTTTGCTGCTTTGTTTTAAACATAATGATGGAATTTGAAAAGGTTGAATTATTTGATGTTATAAATGTATGCAAGGATTATTCACTGAATATTTTCCACACGCAAAGCACCATCCCAGGAGAGAAGGTAAATTTCAAGACACAGAGTCTGCCCTGGAGAAGGTTTATAATCTAGTAAGCATGCAAAATGGTGTGTAGTGCATTTATTTTATTACCTATTTTCTGAGTGTTGAAATAGCAGTCAGGCAGAGTAAGCGGGGGAAAAAATGCTTAAGCTGAGAGTAGTTGGTTGTAGTTAGAGCTTGTTAGATGCATGGTTTACCCTAAAAATTAGGAAACCACCATTTCTTTTGATTAGTACGGTACTTGCAGTGCTCAAATGCCCTGAGATTTGGGCACTTCAATTATTTTAAAGGTTAGACAGCTACAAATTCAGATTTATTTTGATAAAAATTTTATTTAACTCTCAAATTTTAATCCCAGAACATACTAAACATATATGATAAAGATGGACCCCAGCCGTCATGGAGGCCCGTTGTTTGGGCTTCTTGTCTCCATTTCTTTTCATAGAGAACATTTTCTGCGTGATCAGGGAAGGCAACATGGGAGCTGAGACAGGGCTTCCTCCCTGGAGGAGCAGCATACGAATTGTATTTGTCCTGAGGTTCAACCTGAGTTTAAAGAGTTTAACTGGGCTGCCGCACTGAGGATTCACTCTGGAATGAAGCTGGAGCAGAAACCCCAGGCGTGCCCACAATCCCCGTGTGCCACTGAGGATGAGAAGATGACTTCTCCCTCTGCCTCAGTGGGCACCCATATGGTTTTGTTCCTCTTGCTGCCCAGAACTTCTAAAAGAAAACCAGCTTGGCCCGAGCTAGTTCAAGTCAGTTTGTATTACGTACTTATTATTACCCATTAGCATCTTCTTGTAGCAGAGGATTTTCAGTTTCAATTTGTTTCCCTATTTACTTATTTTATTTTGTCTTGTTTTGTTTTAGTTCAATAAAGCGCCATTCCTAAGAAATAAATGTAGCTTTAACTATTATTTGTTACATCAATTATTAACAGAAAATTGCTATGATTGAAACTAGATTATGTGTTACAGTTGCATCTTGGAATATACAGTTGCATCTTGCAAGCAACTCAACAAAAACATATTTATGTCATCTATTTTTATGTCAAAATTCATTATGGTTAATGATGTAAAAGAAAATATTCCTTGCCTCTAGTTTGACAGAGGCAAACATATATTTTTAAAATATGCCATTTCAGTATCATATTACAATCTAAGTCCTGCAGTTTTTGTTCAAGTCTCTACCACTTAAACTGAAAATGATATTGTGAAATTTTTTTGAACATTCTTTGAAAATGGCCCTTTGTTTTTTACTCATGTAAATTTTTGAAATTTTTGTTTTCTTGCCAAGTAATAATGAGGACAATTATTATTATATAAAGGTTAAAAAACTATATAGATTATTTCACTGAAAATATTTATTATTAGTAGTATTACTATTATTAAGTTAAAGGCAGGGATGCAGAGAGACAGACTCCCACATATGCCCCAACCAGGATCCACCCAGCAAGCCCCCTACCAGGTGATGCTCTGTCCTTCTGGGGCTGCTGCTTCGTTGCTTGGCAACCAAGCTATTTTAGCGCCTGAGATGGGGCCATGGAGCCATCCTCAGCACCCAGGGCCAACTTTGCTCAAATCATTTGAGCCATGGCTACAGGAGGGGAAGAGAGAGAGATAAAGGGGTGGGGGAAAGGTGGAGAAGCAGATGGTTGCTTCTCCTGTGTGTCCTGACTGGGAATTGAACTCGTGACAACACCACCCCAAGCCAATGCTCTACCACTGAGCTAGCTGGCCAGAGCAAAAATATTTTTATTAAAATTAATGCACAAACACTTTGTGGAACTCTAATTCTAACAAAAATATTTACACAAATGGGGAAAGAAATAGCTAAGAAATAGTAAAGAAATGGGGAAAGAAATAGAAAAATGGGAGAAATTCTAGTCATGAACTTCTCTTCCGCTCCTTGCTTTTTTATCACCCCTTCTTAGTTCCTGCCTCCAGGAACCATGTGATAGAGTCTTTCCTTTCAGACAGTATCTGCATTTCATTATAATCTAAGGTCACATAAACACCTGTGTTATGGATTGTTCACCTAATTCCAATAATTTATTAACACTTTTATTTTCCCTACATGCTCTTCACTTTTTGTTTTTTACTTCTTTACTTCTTTATTCTGCACATCATTTTAATTTTACTATTATGGTAAAACCAAACCATAAACTTGGACATTTATTCACTGGTCCAATCTCACAGAGAAAATAAATAACAAAGCCAGGAATTAAACCTAGCCAAGAGTAGACCCTGTACATTTGACTAATAAACACTTTGCCTCATGGATATTTGCCTTGGGCTGTATCAATTCATCCACTTATTTATCTCTTCAGTTGTTTATTCACTCTCTCACAAAAATTTATTATTTACTAACCATGCCCTTGCTAGAAATGTGGTAGGTAGTCAATGCATAGCAACTAGACACAGTCATGAAGCAGAGTGAGGTGATAGAAAAATAACAGATTGTCCCAAAAATAAATATGTAACTACAAATTATAATCCAATTTCTATGTAAAAAAAGTAGATATTATCATGAGACAATATGAGTAACTATTTTAGATTGAGGTTTAGAGAAAGTTTATTTTTTGAAGGGTTTTAAGATGAAATTTGGAGAATGTGAATTATTAGTCAATCATAGCAAGGGGAACAACATTTCAGCCAAAGGAAGCACATATGCAGAATCCTGCAGGTGGGCAAAGGGTTGCCCTATTACATGACATCTGTAGTTAACGAAAGCATTACTCATATTGGTTTTTTTTTACCCTTTGCAGTAAAAAATCTTTCAACATTTAAGTAAGGAAATATATGGATACATTACAACTTTTGAAAGATCCCCTACCTAATATATGACTCTTGATACTTTCTTTAAAGGTACATTTCATCAAAGATTCTCTCATGAGGTATTTAACTGGAAGGTAGAAGTCTAAGGCTTCAGTAAATTTAACTGTGTGACCTTGGGCAAGTCACTTAACCTCTCTGTGTTTCAGTCTTTCTGTCTTGTAAATGGGAGTAATACCTACTTCACAGGGTTGTTATGGGCACTAGGATATCTGTAAAGCATTGTAAGTTCTTGAAGAAGGTGCTATTTAAATACAAATTTATACCTATTAGAGTTGGTTTATTTGTTAAAATAAAATGATCACCTCGTTGCAGCATGTAAAATGAACTGGAGGCGAGCAAGGGAAGAAGTAGGGACCAGTATGAATCTGTGGTTATTAGTCCAAGTCCAAGGTGAAGGTAGATTGGCTTGCTGTGGTAGTGATGAAGACAGAGAAAACTCAGTGGATTCAGCTCTATTTCTATTTACAAGCAATCACAGGATCCTGAATAAATCACAAGTCATTCTGGGCTCTAGTGTCTCTTTTGTATCTTTCCTGGATTCTGCACAGTATACAACTTGGAGAAAGAAATATGAGTTTAAGAGCTTTCATTTCTTAGAAGAGACAGGTATTTTGACAACGGTGTATAGAAATATTTTTGAGGTAAATTGTGTATTGACTATTTCCAAGAAATAAAAACTAATATTAAGAATGATTAAAAAAAACATCATAAACTCTTTGTTTATGAAAGGGTTAGTAATGGGTAATACCCTTTCTTTAATTTTTCTTTGTGTCTTTGCTTAAGCACTAATTAAATATAAGTGTAACTTAATCAAAGGATTTTTTAAGTTTGAACATTTCAGAAATTACAATTTATACAATAAGACTTCTCCAAAGAGGACATTCGGATGACCAAATAGATATGTAAAAAGGAGACCAATGACACTTACCATCAGAGAAAAGCAAATTAAAACCACAATGACATATCACCTCATACCTATCAGAATGCTGTCATCAATAAATCAACAAACAACAAGTACTGACAAGGGTGTAGAGAAAGGGAACCCTTCTGCACTGCTGGTGGGAAAGCAGATTGGTGTAGCCACTGTGGAAAACAGTATAGAGTTGCCTCAAAATTTTTTAAATGAAATCACCTTATGGCTCAGTAACTCCATGTCTGGGAATGTATATGAAAAAAGCCAAAACACTGATTCTAAAGAATATGGACCCCTATGTTCATTGCAGCATTATTTACAATCGCCATTTGGAAACAGCCCAAAGTGTCCATCAGTAGATGAGTGGATAAAAAAGCTGTGTTACATTTATACAATGGAATACCACTGAATCATTGGATGGATCTGGAGAGCATTATGCTAAGTGAAATAATCCAGTCAGAGAAGGACAAGTACCATGTGATTTCACTCAACTGACAGAGGGAAAGAGGGTGGGTCGGTAGGTAAAAAAATTAAACAAAAAACAAATTAGACTGATAGACACAGACAACAATACAGTGACTATCAGAGAGAAAGGGAGTGGAGGAAGGTAAGAACGGGTATAGGGGACATACATGATGGTGGGAGGAGACTTGACTTGGGTGATGAACACACAATATGATATGCAGATGATATATTACAGAATTGTACACCTGAAACCATAAAGAATTTTAACCAATTTCATCCCAATAAATTCAATAAAATTTTACATGTTTCACAAGAGAAACTTTTTAAAACAAAGTTGGGTACACCCCCAATTTTTAACTTTATGGCACATGCAACCTATATGTACAAAAAATATTCCATGTCAACACTGTACTGAGACCATCTACCAGTGATCCCACAGGAAAAATCCACATGCAGGTAGAACGATTTGTTTAAATTCTTTTGTGTTTTTTCCAAATCGTTCTTCTTCTTTTTTCTTAGTTCTAAAGACATGTGTGCTATGTTTCAGTTCTTTCTGCTCTTACACTTACTTGTAGCACAGAGGATCTTTTGTCCTTGTCTAAGATTAATAGATTAATGGGAGTTCTCAGTTATGTATTTCCCTCCTTGGTCAGCTGAAGGGGCATCGGCTTCATCCTGCTCCTATAGGAGTCCAGGGTTCATCACTAGTTCTGGAATGAGTGATTGGCAGGGCCTATAGTTTCCTGAGTTGTTGAATGAGGTTTGTCCACAGAAATGGTCAGAATGTTTGCTCTTGTATGGCAATTGTCTGCTGTAAGCTGATAATTAGTTGTCCCCGAGGAGCCACTGTGCCACCTCACCCGCAGGTGTCGTAAAGTACCAAAAGCTACAGAATCAATATTAATATTTTAAGAGGCTTAAAGAACATTTTATTAATTTGGGTTAAGGTGTGCAGAGAAATTTTGTGAATAATCTCTGTACTGTGTGATTGGCATAAAACCAGGATGGCCCTGGGCATTGTACAGTAAATGCAAAGGGAAGGAAAACATGGATTCCCTGACATTCCACCACACCTGTGGGGAAAAAAGGTGAATGGTTAGCCGGGTGCAGGAAGAGAAAAGCCAAAATAAACCTTTTCTTATAGTAATGAGCCATTTGCGGGCATTTGTCCCCATGAAAACTACCTCTCCCATATGAATGCATATAGTTAATGTGTGTGACTCTGGACAAAGAGATGGCGGATAAACACTAGAAAATATAGGAATGTCTCTTAATATGTAAAGAGACATCTTTCTATCATTGTGTTGACTTGTAAATTTTGTTTTCTCCAAAATGATGTATGGCTTGCAAATTGAACATGGTCCTATCATGTTAAAGGGCATATGACTATAACCAATAGTGGTAAAGGGCACCTAATTACAATTTTTGCTTCTATACTTCCTGCTTACAAAACTAAAAACTAGGTAGAACAAAGGGCCAGTGCGCTCTCTCTCAGATTTCTGTCGGAGTTGCTGCCGCTTGGCCAAGCTAGACATAAAGCTTTGGTGTGTAATCGACAGATTTTGTTCGTGTCTTCAATGTTTCAAGTCCCTCCAGATTAGGTTTAACAGTCCCTATAAAAAAAAACAACAAAACAAAACACCAAAAAAATTAGTGACTGGTCACTAACTCAGTTTCCATATGGTCTCAAGTGCTGGAAGAAAAAAAATGGCAGGTGATCTTTTGTCCTTTGTAATCTTTGAGTCAGCGCCATGCCCGGTGCTGAGTCACTCCGCACCTGTTCCCATTAACCATATTATCATAACAGTGACAGAAAGGGGAAATGAGACGAGCATATGCACTCTTCAAGGGAAAGCTTGAATGTTTTTGACAGTAAGGCTGGCTGCTTTTTTATTTCATAGTCATGAGTCTCTTGCCTTTCATTTTTGGTTTTATTGTAACCCTTTCCTCATTGTGACCAAAACAGTAGCTGACTCATGACTATCATTGATGCCTAAGGAAGGAGTGAACTCCAAAGTATAAACGTTCGGTGTCAACAGAGGCAGGAAAAGCATGCAGAATCCTGTTTGAAATTATATCCTACATATACCCTAATATTTCAGTACCTCCTGAACCATGGAACAGTTGGGCACATTTTGAATAGTTAGGTGCCTTTCAAAGACTAATTTCAGTTAGTGATAGAAATAAAACATGTTCTGATTTTATATTTTATTTGTTGTTGATTTTTTTTTTTCATTTTTCCGAAGCTGGAAACTGGGAGGCAGTCAGACAGACTCCCACATGTGCCCGACCGGGATCCACCCAGCATGCCCACCAGGGGGTGATGTTCTGCCCCTCTGGGGTGTCGCTCTGTTGCATCTAGAGCCATTCTAGCACCTGAGGCAGAGGCCACAGAGCCATCCCCAGCGCCCGGGCCATCTTTGCTCCAATGGAGCCTTGGCTGCGGGAGGGGAAGAGAGAGACAGAGAGGAAGGAGAGGGGGAGGGGTGGAGAAGCAGATGGGCGCTTCTCCTGTGTGCCCTGGCCGGGAACCGAACCCGGGACTCCTGCACGCCAGGCCGACGCTCTACCACTAAGCCAACCGGCCAGGGCTTGTTGTTGATTTTTAAAAGTTACAATTAGTATTAGCATATCCAATGATTCATACAAGTTTTAAAACAGTGAAACTAGCTTTAAGTGGAGTCTGTGTATCAGTGAAATCTGGGAATGTATGTGGAATACTGAACAAAGATTCCTGCATTTAGCGTTAAACCCGAAATGGTACTTTGCATCTAGTTTCTCATTATACCTTATAATGCATTTAATATCCTCTTAACACTCCTTATATCCCTGGTCTAAAAGAATGAATTCTGCTACTGCTCAATAAATAAATTTTTAAACTTTAAATAATTTATTTTTATATATAAATGTTTAAAGAAAAGTACCATTCATTTTGCATAATATGGTAAAAAAAAAATTTAAGCCTCTTGTAAACACCAACTAATTGGAGTATAAATACTTTGGTCTCCTAAAGGTAATACAGTGGTTATGGCTTACTTAACCTTCAATGCTATTGATCTATTGTATGTATGTGTGCATATGTGCTATTCCATCTTGAATTTCTATCTAAGTGGTGTAACACTAAATATAGCCACAGCATCATTACTTTTAGCCAATTGACACTTCATCCTTACTAAATAATTGAAGAAAGGTCATAGACATTCATTTTATTTCTCTAGTTAGTTATAGAACTGTTGTTTGAATACAAATTAGGTTCATCTGTTGCAAATAACACAAAAGGATTTTTCATGCTGCAGGCAGATTTTCTTGTTTATTGGAAGCATTAAAAATGAGTCCTACCTAATTTTATCTGAGTAGACAGTAAAATATGAATATTTTTGTAAAATAAAAAAAAAGGCAGGTTGCTTGATCTTCACGTCATTTCACCAGCGTTTCAGGTTCATTTGGTAATGCATGTGTCTTTCATATGGAAGAAGTACCAAACATGTCCTAGGTGGAGTCTGTGTATAAGTGAAATCTGAGAATGTATCTGGAACACAGGAACTAAAGGTCCCTGCAGTGGCTACCAAAACAGTCACATAGAGACAAGATGCTTCGAGAGAATTCTGAATTGCCACTTTGTGTCAAATACAATGGTGACAGAGACCATTCTCATTGATATTATGGATCAGAAACATAAATCTCCTAATCATTTCTGATTCCTCTGTTAGGTAATGAAATGGAAACCAAGACTGAGAATCAGAGGACATTGTCATTCCAGCTAGACTCCTCCTGAGTGAGAGGTGACCTTGTGTGTATCACTTAATCCTTTGTGAACCTCAGGATTATCACTTTAAAAACTAAGCAACACAGTTTGACAAAGTTTATTGAGTTGCTCACAATCAATGTTTGTCATCCTGGGAAATCTCCCCAAGTTTAAAATAATGAAAGAAACAACAAATTCTCAATAGGTACATGCAAGTCTGAAGAAATGAATGAGGGTCATTAGATTTGCAAAACTGATTAATTCATTGATGAGATTGTAGCATATTCTAAATTTTCTTAGTACCTTAACTTTTCCTATTGAAGTTTGGAAAAGATATATACTGCTCACAAAAACTAGGGGATATTTCAAAATGAATATAAAATGATAAAGAATAAGACATTTTTAAAAATTAAACAAGAACATCAGGAAAGCAAACGACAAGTCTAAGAAAGTTGTTTGATTATGCAAATGAGATGCAAAACCAACTTTTTTTTTTTTTTGCATTTTTCCGAAGCTTGGAAACGGGGAGGCAGTTAGACTCCCGCATGCGCCCGACCAGGATCCACCCGGCACGCCCACCAGGGGGCGATGCTCTGCCCCTCTGGGGCATCACTCTTTTGCATCCAGAGCCATCCTAGCGCCTGAGGCAGAGGCCACAGAGCCATCCTCAGCCCCCCCGGGCCATCTTTGCTCCAATGGAGCCTTGGCTGCAGGAGGGGAAGAGAGAGACAGAGAGGAAGGAGAGGGGGAGGGGTGGAGAAGCAGATGGGCGCTTCTCCTGTGTGCCCTGGCCGGGAATCGAACCCGGGACTCCTGCACACCAGGCCGATGCTCTACCACTGAGCCAACCAGCCAGGGCCCCAACTTTTATTTAATTGGTGAAAATGCACTATACAAAAGGCTGAAAGTACTGAAGTATCTGCACGTTCCCTGATCCCCTAATTTTTTTGAGCAGTGTATGTATTTATATGATTGACAGTGACTGACACAGTACATTTAAGTCTATATTTTTGTAACCTGGAAATGTCAATACAATATTGTTTTATTTTAAGTGAGTAAACCAAATCCCCTCAAAGGTTTAGAAAAACATGATGTACATTCTGTGTTGAAATAATAAGTCCTGTCTTTCCACATTACCTTCTACTGTTCAAAGGTTTTTCATATCCATTATCTCAGTAGATCCTGGCAATGGCACTGTGAGATGGTTCCAGCTCAGGGCAATATCTCTATGCCGCCTGACCTGTGGTGGTGCAGTGGATAAAGCGTCGACCTGGAATGCTGAGGTCGCCGGTTCAAAACCCTGGCCTTGCCCGGTCAAGGCACATATGGGAGTTGAAGCGTCCTGCTCCTTCCCCCCTTCTCTCTCTCTCTCTCTCACCCCTCTAAAATGAATAAATAAATAAATAAATAAAAATAATTTTAAAAAAATTATCTCTATACCATGGAAGAGAGAAATTCAGCAGTGTAATTAAGAAGCTATGTCCAAGGTTCATATACCATACCACAACTAAACTGTAAAACAACCCTGATAGTCAACTCTCCTCACTGCTATTACAATTAAAACACATTAGTGAGAAACATTTTATATAGAATTGCTATGTTGGCCCTGGCCGGTTGGCTCAGCGGTAGAGCATCGGCCTAGCGTGCGGAGGACCCGGGTTCGATTCCCGGCCAGGGCACACAGGAGAAGCGCCCATTTGCTTCTCCACCCCTCCACC
This sequence comes from Saccopteryx bilineata, assembly GCF_036850765.1. Lineage (NCBI taxonomy): Eukaryota > Metazoa > Chordata > Mammalia > Chiroptera > Emballonuridae > Saccopteryx > Saccopteryx bilineata. The sequence continues at coordinate 35,480,745 of NC_089490.1, read as the reverse complement.
GCGCTTTCCTCTCTGTCTCTCTCTTCCCCTCCCGCAGCCAAGGCTCCATTGGAGCAGAGATGGCCCAGGCGCTGGGCATGGCTCTGTGGCCTCTGCCTCAGGCACTAGAGTGGCTCTGGTCGCAATATGGCGACGCCCAGGATGGGCAGAACATCGCCCCCTGGGGGGCAGAGCACCGCCCCTGGTGGGCGGGCCGGGTGGATCCCGGTTGGGCGCATGCGGGTGTCTGTCTGACTGTCTCTCCCTGTTTCCAGCTTCAGAAAAATGAAAAAAAAAAAAAGAATTGCTATGTTGGCATGAGAAGAGTTCTTCTGCAATTGATCAGTCTGAAATTATCAACTCCATCTATATTAGTCAAAATGTCAACAGTAGATTTTTGGTGTATCTCTACAGATTTAAAATCTCCAGAATTCAAATGATGACTGTATGGCCAGTGGGTGCCGCCATCATGATTATATAGGTTCTTATTGGATTCAGGCAGACAGTAAAAAAAAACAATGGAACCAAAAACTGGCAGGCATTTCTTTATTAAAGTCTCGCACCAGCTAACAAACACACAGGGAAGACCGCTTCCCTCTCATACAGAGCTCCCAAAGCCCTGACACATTCTCTGGTTCCACAACCAGGAGAATCTTCTTTGGTTCTTCCTAGGATCAAAGGCCCCCACGAACCTCAGTAGGGCTCCCAAAACCTCTAAGCTCTGATTCCCCATCTGCACACCTTCTCTCTTTCTGCACAAACTGGCTTCTTCTTTACAACTCTACATTCTCTCTTCTCTCTCTGCAAAACTGCCTGAGCCCACAAAGACCCCTCCTCCAGCAAGTGTAAGCAAAACAATGGCCCCTCCCAAGCAGGAATGCAATCATAATTTGCAATCAACTGCCCTTCTCTGGGGGCAAGCACACACATGGCTGCCCAGCACCATTTTTTAACAATGAAAGTGAGCAAACTCGAAAAATACAAATTTTATTTATTCATTTTGGGGGGGGGAGAGAGAGAGAGAGAAGGGGGAGGAGCAGGAAGCAACAAATCCCATATGTGCTTTGACCAGGCAAGCCAGGGTTTTGAACCGGAAACCTTAGTGATTCCAGGTTGATGCTTTATCCACTGCGCCACCACAGGTCAGGCGAAAACCACAAATTTTATCAACTCATTTGCCCAATGACTCAAGCTTTTCTCACTTCTCTAATGAAATTAACAAATTAAAAAAAAATCTGATGAAAGTAAAATCTGTGATCGTTAAGGCATGCATGATTCTGGCATAAAACAAAACAAAAATTTCAGTTACAGCCTCTGGTGAGTGCACGTTGCATTCATCAGCTTTACTCACTGTGGATACTTAATGCTTGGCAGGAGGGAAGGAAGAAAGGAAGACAGGAAGATAAAGGGAGAGACAGAGATGAAGGAAGGAAGAAAAGGAAAAAGTGATTTTAATAATATTTAAATATTCTATCAATAAATCATATATTTGCTATTTTAAAAACTTGCAATACCAAGTTTTAATAAACCCTGTGAGAAGTATGATTTAAATTTATAAGTAAACATAAAATAGAATTCTGCTTTTTCTATTAAATTGTCCTTTTAAAAAAAAACAAAAACAAAAAAAACTTGCCTATGCAACTTTCAATGGTAAAGCTGTTAAGCCTAATCCGGAGGGACCCGAAACATTGGAGACACGAACAAAGTCCGTTGATTACACACCAAAGCTTTAGCTTGGCCAAGGCAGCAACTCTGACAGAAATCTGAGGGAGAGCGCGCTGGCCCTTTGTTTTACCTAGTTTTTATAGTTTTGTAAGTGGGAAGTGCAGAAGCAAAAATTGTAATTAGGAGCCCTTTACCACTATTGGTTATAGTCATACGTCCTTTAACATGATAGGACCATGTTCAATTTGCAAGCCATACATCCTTTTGGAGAAAACAAAATTTACAAGTCAACACAATGGTAGAAAATTATCTCTTTACATATTAAAAGGCATTCCTATATTTTCTAGTGTTTATCCGCCATCTCTTTGTCCAGAGTCACACACATTAACTATATGCATTCATATGGGAGAGGTAGTTTTCATGGGGACAAATGCCCGCAAATGGCTCATTACTATAAGAAAAGGTTTATTTTGGCTTTTCTGTCCCTGTACCTGGCTAGCCATTCACCCCTTTCCCCACAGGCGTGGTGGAATGTCTGGGAATCCATGTTTTCCTTTTGCATTTACAATACAATGCCAAGGGCCATCCTGGTCATGCCAATCACACAGTACAGAGACTATTTCTCACAATTTCTCTGTACACCTTAACCCAAATTAATAAAATGTTCTTCAGGCCTCCCAAAATATTAATATTGATTCTGTAGCTTTTGGTACAGGTGAGGTGGCGCAGTGGCTCCTCAAAACTACTAAAATTATGAGAAGGCATACTTTTATGTAAGGATGTTGACACAGTGACATCTTTGCATTTACTTCTAGAGTAACAAATACAAAAAATACAAGCACAATAGATGCCCTTAAATCAAAAAGAATTATCTTTTATGAATATTGGTTGCTGCAATTCTGATAAAGAAAATTAAAATGGAAGCAGAACTACCAAAGGTGGAAACACTTGTCCTCTCTGCTCTTAATTAGTTTTATGATTCTAACTGATTACATTTGCATGTTCACTTCATTTTGTAGTTTCATTGTATCTTGTATTTCATATGCTGATTGAATGAATATTTTTCTTATTAAATATCAATAACAAAAGAAGAGTTTGGGTTCTAAAAATATGAGAAATACATTTATTCCACACAAAATAATCCTCTTTTTTCGAGTAGCTCTACCTTGAGAGCACTTTTTTCCAAAGCTATTAATGATTACTAATATATATAAAAATAATATGAATGCTTAAATAAAAACAAAACAGAAGTACCCGTGAGGTTAATGGACGTGTTAAGTGAAGGCTTATTTTCATGGAAAATGAAATTAAAATTATTTTTCACTTAGAAAATCTACCATAAGATATAGATCAAGTCATTGATATTTATCATCAGATGTTTGTCTAGTTCTGCTTTATGTCCATAATGCAGGCATCCTCTAAACTCTGGCTGTTAAATAGAAACACTGTAACAATCTAATGAAAAATGTTTAAAGGAAGCTAGAGGAAAAGAAGGAGGTGGGCGGACGAGAAAGAGTCATGGAGAGAGGAAGGAAGGGAAGGAGAGCGTCTTTTTTCAGATTTTAAAGAAAAACAGAGTTGCTCAGAGATATTTTGTTCTTTCTATTTTTTAAGTACCAGAAATCTATTTTATTGGGGAGAAACTGAGCACAAATTCAGGGTAACCGCAGTATTTTTCACACCAAAATATCTGGAGCTTTCTTGCCCTTGGAAGAGCTTTTCACGTCATTTAAGCCTGTCTTGTCCAACTACATGGAATGATGAATGATGGAGAAGTATATGCTGTGGTTTCATTTAATTTGTATCTGGAAGGAATGTTATAGCTCACAACCAAATGTCTACCAAATAAACACCATGTTGATTGATGTGATGCATCATAAGACAGAAGGTTTTTTTGAACTGGGAATATATGATAGAAGCTGAACATATGGTATTATATAGGAAAAGAAACTCTTCCAGAATGTGTGAATGAAATAGCATTTTCAAAGCTATTTCAAAATATTACATTTTGGAAATGTTAGCAATTGCCTGGCCTAGAATTTAATCAACAACAAGTGCTTTGAAAAGACTCCAGGACAAAGAATGTAGGTAATGTGAAAAATGTCATTCAGGCCAGGAAAGCATTGCTAACAAATTGTCATTACTCTGTGCTACAGGCATCATTCATACCAATGTCAATAACAGCTCCACAAACCTCAATTTCATACATATACCAAGCTATCTAATGTAAACAGCCTGCTCATTTTGTCCTTTAAACATACATTCTAGTAAATCTATTGACATACTGAAAAAGAGAAGATGCTTTATAAGAAAGTTTCAGCAAAACAATTATCAAATTGTAATTAGCGTGTATATTTGAGAATCAGTGTAAATGCCACGTGTCTGATCTAGATATTTATAATAAGATTTTAGTTTCAACTTACTAATTTTAAAATACTACTAATTTTAATTTACCATTTTAAAGATAGAGATATGGAACCTAAATCTGACCTTCAAAAGCATTTAGGAATTATATTCTTTGCTATAGACTTAAAACCAAAAAAGTTAGGATTCAAACATACACGCCCCATTTAGACACAAAAGGCCTTAAGATGCCCGTCTCACAGGTCTCCTAAGTTCCAAATGCACCACGGGTCAGCAACAGGCAGATCCGGACAGACATTCAATCAGTCATTTATCTCTCTCTATTTGTCCCATTCTTAAGGACTTCAGTTATCAGTCAGCTGCCCCTAATCCCTAACAAAGTGCTGAACATGACACTTCTCAGTTTAAAATAGGCTTTTACAAACATTTGTTTCTGTGCTCCAACCAGCAATCCTTTGAGATAAATATTCTGATCGTCTGGTTTGAGGAGAATGAAACCAGGGCTTTCCCAAGGCAGAAATGGCTGCTGAATTCAGACTTTCTAATTTCAAATGGCAGCCTTGTTTACTTTGTCATCTTTTAATACTTTTGAAGCTTTTTGAGGATTTGAGTCATAAACAAGATATAAAAGAGAAGAGACATTTAAGTAAGAGGGTACAAGAGCCACTCTCCAAATCGTGATTTAAGTGAGTGAAATATTTATTACTTAAAATATTTAGAAATGGTTTAGAACATTCAGTACTTCCCCACTTTATTAGTGTACAGATACCTTCACTGCATAAAATGACTTATTGTCTCTAATTATGCTTAGAGTGTGTTTATAGTTTGTTATGGTTAAGATTGCCCTGGGAAATTATTATGGAAAATGATGTAATTAAATTATTTCTTAATTTATTCTATAATGGCATATTTTAAATAGCTATTTTCATTTGCTTGCCAATAAGGGATTTGTTTTTTGTTAATGTACTTATATTATCACTATAAGATTTAAGAAGATACTTGAGAAATTATAAGTAAATCTATTGACCATATTACATACAGGTAGTGTACACTGAACATGTTAATCACATTCATAAATGCACAGATGTTCCCAACTTTTAATTAAGTTATATAATAATGTTCTTGTGTTAATCAGTTCTTGGAATTAAGTTTTTCCCAGTAAAATAATGTTATAAATATTTACTAGTACATCAGGATACCCTTCAAAAGTTCTTTTCAGTCACAGTTCAAATAAGGAAACAGAAATAATTTTAACACATGGTAGAAAACTCTAATATTTTACAAATTAAAAGTAAGGGTATTTTATAAACCCTAATTTGCACACAACACACACACACACAAACAATTTTTGTTGCCTTCCGAAATTATTCAATTAGTGATTACAGTAGTTAAGTATAAACAGATAATATCACTTTTTCTATTTGTGTTTTTTTTAGTCTATAATGTAGTAATAACAAACCAGGCATTCAATGATCTTCCAGAATACAAACAGCAAAATGATATTGCCAAATGTCATTGAAAGCTGAAATTTTCTTTAGTATAGAAATTACTGAGTATGTCTTACAAAGGCTTCAGGAGCCTCAATGCTAATAACAGAAAATCAGTGAACCTCTGACATGTTATTGTGCATTTTTAAGTATGTAAAAAAATAAAAAGTATCTGATTCAACTACAACTTTTCTAAAATACTCAGATGTATATATTTCTTTACATTTTACCATCTCTGAAAAAGAAGTGTGTCTTAGAGGCAAGCATTTAGCTTGAAGCATTTTTCTTTTTCCTTAAGGCTATATAAAATAATGACCTATCATAAAATCATCATAGATTTGATAAAATAAAATTTTTAAAAATCCTCAAATTAACCATATCTCCAATATTATTTTTATTTTATTATCATAACTAAAAATAAGTCTTTAAAGTATATTATTACTAAGAAACATATATATCAACTTCTAGTTTACCATTTGGCTCAGAGTGTAGAATGGCAAACTACCTTTAACTGGGACCTGGGCCATGACATTAGACCTATAAATGAGAAGCCAGAGATATAAAGACCAAGGTAAAGCAGAAAGCCCTATGAGAAAAAGTTGAACTACTAACTTCTTTGTCAACAAGAAGAAAGAGGAAAGAGAAATAAGTGCTTCAATAAATAAACTCTTTACCAGATGCAGAAATAAGAATTCAAGAATAAATGGAAATTTCAACATTCATCTCTCTCCAACACTTTAGGAAAATTGTAGATACGCTGCCAAAATTTTGTATTGCTCACCGATTGTGTCTTCCAATTTCTTTTCACAGACAGTGAGTTGAGGAAGAATAAATTTGGAGAAGACTTGGATAGCTGTTAGAGAAAAACACCTCTTGAATTTTTAGCTCTTACAATATCATTCATGAACCTTGGACTGGCCCTAAAGATGACAGACAACAAAACCCAGCCCCTCAAAACCTGACTAGGCTGAGGGTGAGACCACATTCCTTTATCCTAAGAACCGGCTCCACCCCAGTCAGTCTCCTCTGGCGCTTCTTCTGTAACCTGCTTCAATAATCTGTTAGAGAGAACATGAAGTGTGTGGGTTCACATTGCAAATATGTCTTTGCCTTCAAGCTTCGCCAGTTGTTATCTATATGTACAGTGAACTTGTCTATTTTTTTTTTCAACTAATTCCAGAATAGCTTCAGAGTAGAAGTCAATTTGAGTTGTAATTAGAAGAAATTTCCTTGCAATTTTTCTAGAACATTTAGGAATGGGCATAGGAAATAAAAGATAAAAGTAGATTTTGAGATTTTGGCTCCTAAGCTTTCCAGTTGAGGTCATCACAGCACCTTTTTTCACTCAGTCTGGATGAACTCTCTGTACAGGCTCAGACCATGGGTCCAATACTTGCCATAACTGTTCCTACTGCACTAAAGATTGACTATCTTGTATGACTCCAGTTTTAAATTGATGTATTGCTATATAGATTCTTATGAAAAACGATTTGGTACACAAGCTTATGGAGAACATTTTATACTTCACTTCTGGCCTTAACTATAATGATGTAGCTATGTAACTTTGTATTCCACAGTGCTTAATAAACCTGTAGATAAATAGTTTTAATAAATATCATCATATGGTTACTCTACTTTCTTTTATTAGATTCTTTTGATTTCTAAGCTTCTTGGGTTTATGTTTCTTGATTCAGTTTATTTTTCTAAGTCAGTGAAAAAGAGAATGACTTAAAATCCTCAATCTCAATTATACATGCACACACAATCTTAACTGCACACACACACACACACATACACACACAATCTGTGTTATATTAACAGATAATACCAAATTAATGTAAATAGTGAATAGCCCCATAAAGCCCTCTGGAGTTAAAGACTGCATAAAATTTTGAATAATCATTTTACTTGCACATAATGTTTTCCAGGATAAATTAATAATCCTAACACAATTGCATATTAATGAATAGAAAAAACTTTCAACACTTACTACCTAAGGTACATTTATTTATTCAGCAAACACTTGTGGAGCATCACCCATGTGCCAGGTACATAAAATATGCAAATAAAATAAAGTTACATAGGACAAATGAAAGAGTAAAAATGTAGAAATATAAATTAAAAATGGCATGTGACATCAAGCATCTCTAGGTAGGCAAGGAGGATCACTGTGATAATACTGTAAAAGAGATACATCAAATGACAGGCAAGGGGCAGAGCAGACCAGAGGGGTGTATTGAAATGTGGAAATGGTTACCTCCCTGCCACCTGGGGGACACAGACATGGTACACAGAAGAGAGAACCTTTAAGCTAAGACTTGAAGAATGAATAACAATTTTTGGTGACTTAGTCATTACTTATGATGAGCTCTTGATGTTTTATTAAATGTTAGGTTAATAATGAAATTAAATGAAACTGTAACAATTAAACATGCAAATAAGGAGAATGTATAATAACCCCCACCCCCATACCCAGCCTATAACCCTAATCTGAACCTAACATTCAGGTCTAAATCCTGAAATCACCTCTTCAGAGACCCTTAGTTAACACCCAAATTTTTATTTACTCCTTTTTTTATATTCTCTTAAGATACCTTGCATTTTTCTTTTATAGCATTTATTAAAACACAGTTAGATTGTGTGTGTGCTTATTTGTACACCACATCCTTGGTAGATCCAAGATCAGATTATCAAATCAGATCCACTCATCAAAGATTATACCCAGCATGAAGGATTCAGGCCATCAGAGGCTCTGTTGAAGGGCAGAGAGTTCTGGGGCATCAAAAATGTCTTCCAAGTTATTCCTTCCTGTATCACACACATTCCAGAATAATTATGTCTCGCGGTGAGGTCCTCACAGTTACCTTTCAAAACAAGGAGCATTAATTTAAGCAATTTCTTCATTTTATATCAACTGTGGGCTGAACTATGTCCCCTCAAACTTCATACATTGAAGCCCTGTCCCCTGATGTGATAGTATTTGGAGATGGTGGCTTTGGGAGAGGATTAGGTTTAGGTGAAGTCACTAGGGTGGGACTCTGGTGATGCGGTTAGTGCCATTGTAAACAGAGATACAAAAGATTGCTCTCTTTCCCTCTGCCATGCGAGGACACAGCAAGAAGGCAACACCTGCAACAGAGAAAGAAAGCCCTCATCAAAACCACACCCTACTGGCACCTTCATCTGGGACTTCTCTTGAATCTGTAGAAAGTTATGAGAAAATAAGTTTCTGTTGTTTAAGCCGCCCAGTTAATGGTATTTTTTATGACAGCCTCAGCAGACTGAGACAATATCCCAGAGAGCTGTCTGTATTACGTGTATTCTCCAGGGAACCATGCTTCATAAATCCATACATTCTAGATATATTGACTAGATAGGAAGTATTATGGCCTGACCAAGTGGTGGCACAATGGATAGAGCATTAGATTGGGTTGCAGAGGACCCAGGTTCGAAAACCCTAGGTCGCGAACTTGAGTGCAGGCTCATCTGGTTTGAGTGCAGGGTCCCTGGCTTGAGAGTGGGATCATAGGCATGACCCTATGGTCACTGGCTTGAGCCCACAGATCACTGGCTTAAAGCCCAAGATCACACTGACTTCAAGCCAAAGGTTGCTGGCTCAAGCAAGAGGTCACTCACTCTGCTATAGCCCCCCAGTCAAGGCACATTTGAAAAAGCAGTCAATGAACAACGAAAGAGCCACAATGAAGAATTGATGCTTCTCATCTCCCTCCCTTCCTGTCTGTCTGTCCCTAGTAATAATCATATGTGTGCTTACCTGGAAGTCCAGTAAAAAATAAATAAATAAACTGGGTTTTCTGTCTTTCCTCAGGGAACAAGACACACACACACACACACTCTCTCTTTCTCTCTCTCTCACTCTCTCTCTCTCTCTCTCTCACACACACACACTCTTCCATTCCTCCAAAGGGAGTGAAGGGTGTAGGAATCATAGGCAGGCTTATTGCACACTTTCCTCCCAACTTGATGGCGAAATGACTGTCCTCTTGTTCACCACCATTTATCCCACACTTTGTAGAGCTGAGGTAACACAGAGCTACCTAGCTCAGAGCTATTGAAAGGATGAGTTGAAGTAATGATGCATATTAACTGCTAGATAAAACTATAACTTACATTTGTTTGTTTTAAGTGTTTCTGTGAAGCCCACAAAAGTACATTCTATTTCCAGGACTTGGTAATTGAATTTATCATTGAACTGGCTGTCCTTTATTTTTTAATGAAGTAAACAATCGGCTTAATTTTTATGTAGTCCAAACTATTTCCTTGATGAAATTATGTTATTGCACACTTACAGTAATTGAAGAAAAGAACAGAGGCTTTGGTGCCTACTGTCTGGTAGTCAATTTTTATACTTCATGTTATGATGCATTTACATTTATATTACTTTGGGTTTTGTGACTTAAACTAGAAAAATTATGAAAGTGCCCTGCTTTTAAAAAAATATGCTTAATTTGATGTGAAGGGTTTATAAAAATAAAACAAAAAGTCGAAACACTGATTTTTATGCAAATAAATATTTTCAGAGCAGACAGGAAGCAATGAATTGTCCCATTATTTTGAAAATTTAATGTGAGTTTCTCTAGAGTCCAGAAAGGTCAAATTTTGAACTAATTAATGAAGAATACTTGTTTGAGCCAAGTTGCCAGCACTGACCAGATGGCACACTCACAGAGGCAATTCGAGAGAACTCAATGAGGGGCCACATCAACTAGGGGCCATGAAGTAGCCTGAGGTAACGACAGCAGGAAACCTTTGAAACCCTGTCCTGGTAATCACAACTCTATTATCTGGATCTAGGGTTTGTTTTTTCTTTCTTTGTTTATTTTGTTTGTTCATTTGTTGCTTTTTGTCTTATCATTTACATATCATAAGGGAGATCAAATACACAGTGAAGCAAGGAGATGAGACTTCTTTTGGTGAGCACACTATAGAGTATACAGATGTCATATTATAAAGTTCTGCAACTAAAAGTTAAGTTATGTTATTAATCAGTGTTACCCCAATACATTTAATAAAACATTTTTAAAATAATTACTCCCATGATGGGGCAAGAAGAAGGCATTGTTTTGTCATCTGTGGAAGTCATCTTTGGGAAGTAGGCTGGCCCATAGGAGTCACTGTCAAGCCTTAGCCCAGCAAAGGAGAGCAGGGATGGTGATAGGGGAGGAATATTCTCATCTCTTTTTCTTCTGTCTTTTGATTTTTTCTAGCGCCTGCCAGTAACCCAAGAGAAAGCCAGGTGGCAAGATAGCCTAATTGACATACCCTGGTGCAGAGATGATAGTGAATAAGACAAAAGAAAATATGGGAAAACACACAGAAAATAACCATCAAAACCCCCTTGAAAAGCCACAATCCTTTATATGAAGATTAAGGCCAACATCTGAAAATAAATTAGGAGCATTTGGAAAATAAGCAGAATATATTTGCAAAAAAACTCTTCTTTCTCGTTCACAACCCATATATCTATCTTCTGATATTGTTTTGTCAGGTAAAGAATATCCTATCTCCTATTTTTGGAAGGGATAGAATTTTTTAAGTGGCAACATCCTAATCTAACAATGTATCTTTCAAATGTTATTTACAATCAATTTTATAGTGCTTATTATGTGGCGGGTGCTGCTCTAAAAAATTTTTATATACACTGATTTTTTAATTTAAACCTCATACAGTGAGGTGAAATAGATGCTGTTCTCTTTGTCCTCATTCAGATATGAGGACACTAAGACCCAAGTAGTCTCTTGCCCTAGTTCATACAGACAGTAGGTAGTGGAGCTGCCCACTTGACTAGGCTCTTGGGCTCCAGTGTCTACTCTGCAATGAGCAGAGTCCTCTTTTATGGGTCCATCCCAATTTACATAACCAAATTACTAGTACAAGTACATATTAAATATGACCAGGTCAACAGACCAGAGTTGCTGATTATTTGCCCATAAATTTTCAGAATTCTCTCAACTATATTACCTTTTTGGACCTTGAGAAAAGATGCATCTTGTACTCAACGGTCAAACCTATTACAAAAACCATTCCAGTTAATTTTGGTGTAAGTACCACAGATTGGGGTGCTGTTTTGTCAGAACCAAAGAGGTATAAGTACACTGAAGAAGTGTGATCTGACACAGAATTATGGTAGGTATTAAATGTGAATGAATCCAGCAGGTATATCATCCATCCCAAGGATTCAAAATGTGTATCTCAATATGGAAATACTATTTTAAGCTGTTTTGTTTTCTTTCAAGAAAGAAAGTGTGTGCAGTGTCAAATGAGAATTCTTTGACAAATATAATTTTTAAATAACTCAGTGACATTTTATTAAAATATTCTTTTAACACGAATTCTATTTTACAACCTAAATTATATCCATTTTCACATGCTTTTGGCTAATGAAATGATTTGTCCCTTAATTTCAAGTAAAATAAAATAAAGTGAGTATTAAAGTGAATGCTGAATTAAATTTGTAATAAAAAATAAGTCTATGAAAATGTTTTAGACAATAACTGAAATTATAGATTTAAAACCATCTAACACAATAAATCTGCCTAGTTTTTATACTGGCAAAGAAGACAATGAGTAATTTGAATGACATGACTATGGTTAATGAATTATTCTTATTTTTAAAATATGTAGTAAATTGCCTGACCTGTGGTGGTGCAGTGGATAAAGCGTCAACCTGGAAATGCTAAGGTCACCGGTTCAAAACCCTGGGCTTGCCTGGTCAAGGCACATATGGGAGTTGATGCTTCCAGCTCCTCCACCCTTCTCTCTCTCTGTCTCTCCTCTCTCTCCCTCTCTGTCTCTCTCCTCTCTTAAAATGAATAAATAAAATAAAATAAAAAAAGAACACTTTAAAAAAATGACAAAAAAATAAAAATAAAATAAAATATGTAGTAAATTTTATTTTTAGGAATTTAGGTTTCCAAAAAAGTTTTGACAATTTGACATAATAGTCATTTATAAACAATACAACAGCTGAATTTGGACCACATCATAGTATCTCTTGAAACAAACAATCACTTTGAATTTCTTATTATTAAAACTTTAGGCCTTCTTCCCAATTATTTGTATTGTATGGATTTTCCGGGTACATTAATTTTCCTGATATATTTAAAAGTGGAGGTTCTAAAGTATATGTCTTCCAGTGCTTAGACTCGAATACAAAGTAGAGTCCTATGTTTTCTTTTTGTTGTTTGTGTTTTTTATGAATTGGTTTTATTTTTATTGAATTTATTGGGGTGACGTTGGTTAATAAATTTTATAGGTTTCAAGTATATAGTTCTATAATACATCTTCTATATATTGTATTTTGTGTTTTCATTAGATATTGACTAGACAAGATGTGTAAAAATAGAAGGGCTTTACTCAATTCAGCACTTTTTTGGCTATAAACCTAGGTGCTTGATGCTTTTAAAATACTCTTTGGACTTTTAAATCAGGCCTCTTTTATATTATTAAAATAAGGAGGAAATAAAATTGTCTTCAGGGAGTACTCCAAAGATCAAGCTAAATGCTTTTTCTTATCCCAAATTAAGAAGGATTGATAGTAAACATTTCTACATGATTTACCTTGGAATATAGATCTGATGTTTTGAGCATGTTATTTCAGGCACTATTTCTTTATTAAATATTAAAAGACCCATACATATGTTTTATTGGCCCTAGTTGCTCAGTTCTAATTTTGTAATTTCCAGATTTTATAGTAGCCACACATTTTTGAAAACTGTAAATTTGAGTATTCTTTATTTCCAACAAAGAAACATCCAAAATGCATACAAATTTTTAGGAGCCAAATTGTGATATGAGGATGTGACTGTTCATTAGATACTTCCTGATAGGAAAAGAAATAATGGAAAAATATTTTAATTCAGTTACCCAATTGATGAATAAATTCATTATACTAGTTTTCTTATAATGTACATCACATTCTGAGAGAAACAGCCCAGGTAACATTCTGGAAGAGATAGTCTGCTTCTGAGTTTGCTCACTTGGGGCATTCGACTGTTATGTGTAGCCATCAAATAAGTTCTACTCAATCTCTACATCTAGAAAAGGCTTAATTTTTAAATGAGAATTTTATATAAAAAATAGCAATGATATGTTGCAAAACACTGAACAAACATGCTTTATTAGAACAAAATGTATTTGTTTTCAGTGTAATATTAAAAAAATAAGTATACATTTTATGAAAAATTCTAATATAAATTTCTAATGTCTTCTACCTAAAATATTGGAAGGAAGGAACCCTTAGTAACAGTTAAGAGATGACAACAATGTGGTTTATCTCATCAATTCTAGCTTCTTACCTATGACAGACATAATCCATCCCAGTGAAATGTGTTGCTGCTGAGTCATCAGAGCTTCTACTTCAACTCAGTAAACCCAACAAACTGTACCTATTAGTTAGAAGCACCTCTTCATTCATTATTCAGCATATAGGCCCTGGCCGGTTGGCTCAGTGGTAGAGCGTCGGCCTGGCGTGCAGAAGTCCCGGGTTCGATTCCCGGCCAGGGCACACAGGAGAAGCACCCATCTGCTTCTCCACCCCTCCCCCTCTCCTTCCTCTCTGTCTCTCTCTTCCCCTCCCACAGCCAAGGCTCCATTGGAGCAAAGATGGCCCGGGCGCTGGGGATGGCTCCTTGGCCTCTGCCTCAGGCGCTACAGTGGCTCTGGTCTTGGCAGAGCGACGCCCCGGAGGGGCAGAGCATTGCCCCCTGGTGGGCAGAGTGTCGCCCCCTGGTGGGCATGCCTGGTGGATCCCGGTCGGGCGCATGCGGGAGTCTGTCTGACTATCTCTCCCCGTTTCTAGCTTCAGAAAAATACAAAAAAAAAAAAAAAATACTAAAACATTATTCAGCATATACATCTTAATCTAGGCATTGTATCAGATACTGGAGATACAACAGTTAAAAAAATAAATAAGAATGATGTCTATCTCATGGAGCTAATCAACTGGTGGAATATGGAATTACAAAAAAGCTAATTATAGTAGGCTATTTCAAGGATTGCAGTAGAAATAATACAGGCAAGGATGGATACAGAAAAGAAGAGATACTGATATCTGCACAGGGGAAAGGGAAAGAGAGAACATAATAATTTGGGATTAAGTCCATGTCAGAATTTGGAAGATGAAGTTAGAGTCAGAGATGGAGAGAGGTCCTCTACAAGACCACATTGCTACAGAATGCCTACTATACTAGGCCACTTTACCAAGCTGGGAGACGTACTGTTCTACCTAATACACATAAACATATGAAAACTGTCAAACTGAGAAGCCAAAAATTAAAAAAAAGTCCCAAATGAAAAAACAGAACAAAACTCCAGAAAATGAACTAAACAAACTGGAGACAAGCAATCTACTAGGTGCAGAGTTCAAAACAGTGGTTTTAAGAATGCTTAGTGAACTTAGAACCTCGACAGTGTGAAAAACAACCAGTCAGAAATGAAGGATAGAAAAACTAACTAAAATGAAGAATAATTTGTGGGGAATCAACAATAAAGTAGGTGAACCTGAGAATCAGATCTGTATTTTGGAACAAAAGGACACAAAAAACACCTAATCAGAACAGCAAAAAAGAATTTAAAAAAACGAGGATAGTGTAAAGAGCTTCTGGTAAAACTTCAATTGTACCGACATTAGCATCATGGGGTGCTGGAAGGAGAAGAGAGAGAGCAAGAAATTGAAAACCTATTTTAAAAATGACAAATGACAGAAAATTTCACTAACTTGGCAATGGAAATAGACATATAAGTCCAGGAAGTGCAGAGCATCCCAAACAAGGTGAACCCAAAGAGGTCCACACCAAGACACATCATAATTAAAATGTAAAATGGTAAAGACAAAGAGAATCTTGGCAGCAGCAAAAGAAAAACAGTTACCTATAAGAGAGCTCCCATTAGACTGTCAGCTGATTTTGCAACAAAAACTTTGCAGGCCAGAAAGGATTAGCAAGAAATATTCAAAATTATGAAAAGCAAGGCCCTATAACCAAGATTACCCAGCAAAGACATCATTTAGAATCAAAGGACAGATACAGATGTTCCCAGACAAAAAAAATAAATAACAGAAAACTAAAGGAGTTTATCACCACCAAACCAGTATTATATGAAATATGAAAGGGACTTCTTTAAGAAGAAGAAGAAGAAATTAAAAAATATTAACAATAATGCCTTACTGATGATGGCACAATGGATAGAGCTAAGACCTGGTTTGCTGAGGTCCCAGATTCAAAACCCCAACGTTGCCAGTTTGAGTGTGGGCTCCTCTGGCTTAAGTGCAGGGTAACTGGCTTAAGCATAAGATCAATGACATGACCCAATGGTCACAGCTTGAGCCCAAAGGTTGCTGGCTTGAAGCCCAACATCTCTGGCTTGAGTTAAAGTATCTGGCTTGAGCAAGTGGTCGCTGCTTCAGCTGGAGCCCCAGTCAAGGCACATATGAGAAGCAATCAATGAACAACCGAAGTGCCACACTACAAATTGATGCTTCTCATCTCTCTCCCTTCTTCTTCTCTCTCTCTCTCTCTCTTTTTCTCTTTCACTTAAAAAATATATGAACAATAAAATTCCAATAAATGCACATCTAACAACTTAATCTAAAAAACAAAATAAGCAGAACAGAACAAAACAGCAACAACAACAACAGAAAGACTACATTGTTAACCTAATATATCAATATTTACAGAAATAAAGAGAAAAGCATGAAGTATGGTTGAAAATAAGTTAGCCTGGAGAGTTAATCTGTGGGCACATAAATAAGGAATTTTAAAGATATTTTAAGAAGTTAGATATTTATTCTAAGAGTAACAGAAAACCATTAAAGGGTTTTAAATATTTTAAAAAGTGATTTTTGTACAGAGATTTAGTGAAAAGAGAAGACAATTGGAAGATAAACCATGTTAAGATACTGAAGTACTGGTCAAAGTAAGAGATCTAATATGAAGCTAGTGGTGCTGAAGATGAAGTGAATAGATTTAAGAGACATTTAGAGGATAAATTTGACAGGACTCAGTGGTCAACTGGATGTAGGCAAGGAGGACAGAGGGTTCCAGGATGTTGTCCAGTTTTTGACATGGGAAACTGGGTAGATGTTGGTATCATTCACTGACATAGGCTCTACAGGATGAAGAACAAACATGGGGAGCAAAGATTTAGATAGTCTGACCTGGGGAACCTGTAAGTCAGCCAAGAAAAGATAACCAGACAGCAGTGGGAAATACAGATCTCAAGTTTATCAGGGGCCCAGGTCAGTGGCTCATTGCTAGAGTGTAGGGTGGTATATGGACATCCTAAATTCAGTCCCTGGTCATGACACACAGAGGAAACAAACACCTGCTTTTTTTCCCCTCCCTCTCCCCCTTTTCTCCCTCTTCCCCTATGGCAGCTTGATTGGTTCACGCATGGCCCTGGGCTCCGAGGATTGCTCAGTTGGTCCAAGAGTTTCAGCCTCAGGCACTGAAAATAGCTCAGTACTCAAGCATTGGGCCTAGATGGGGTTGCTGGATGGATCCCAGTCAGGGAACATGCATGAATCTGTCTCACTATCTCCCCTCCTCTCACTTAAAAAAAAGAAAGAAAAGAAAAGAAAAAGTTCATTAGGGAATAAAAGCTGGTGACCAAACAATTGAGGTTTATCCATAGAAACGGTTATTGAAGTCATTGAAATTAATGAGATCATTTTGGATTTGAGACTAGTTTAAGAGAAAATGCCTGACCTGTGGTGGCGCAGTGGATAAAGCGTCAACCTGGAAACACTGAGGTTGCCGGTTCAAAACCCTGGCTTGCCTGGTCAAGGCACATATGGGAGTTGATGCTTCCTGCTCCTCCTCCTTCTATCTCTCTCTCTCTCTGTTTCTCTCTTTCTCTCTCTCTCTCTCTCTCTCCACCTCCTCTCTAAAATGAATAAATAAAAAAATTTTAAAAAAAGAAAAGGAAAGAGAAAACAAAGAAGAACCTTAAGTAATAAACACATTGATGGAATTCATGATGTTTCATTGGAATTTTCACACAATGGGCTAATAGTGTCATGTGACTACAGAAACAAAGTAAGTTTTATCTGGAGTAAGCATTCTAGCAGGTTCAAGCCTTAGACTCCTATAGGCATCTGCAAAATCTGGGCTTTCTTAAATTAAAATTTTACTCTACCAGGAATATTTTTTCTTGGTCCTAGGTGTGGCAAAGTGTTGTTCTAGAATTATATAAAGTTGAAGCACTTCCCTGGTAGGGAAACACACAAGAAATGAAAATCTTTAGTGATATGATATCCGCTAATAATGGAATCAGTCTGTAGGATATCTAAAACTTAGCTAAATGGAATTCATTTTTCCATAACTTCTATAGTGCATTTCACTGCACTATAGTAGTGAAATCAGTTCCCACCTCCCATCACTGTGGCAACCTGTAGCAGAATGGTAGGGGAGATGCACAAAGGAAGTGTGTCAGTAAAATTTTCACCTTCAATTCAGGGCTGGTTGATCTTAGAAGTGTAACCTTACCTTTTGTATACTGTCAACATTTTCGGTCCTGGATACCTACCCCTTAGCACTGAAAAGTTTCCGTATGAGCCTCATGGACATAGGTAAAAGTGAAGGGGTTACCGAGGGGGGCAGTAGAGAGGGGCAAATGTACAGTGATGGAAAATGATTTGACTTTGGGTGATGGGCATACAGCACAATCAACAGTTCAAACACTGCAGAAATGTTTACCTGAAACCTATGTACTCTTACTAATCAATGTCGCCCCATTAAATTTAATTTCTAAATAAAAATGTTTCGCATGGCTTGGGCTGTCCTCATATAATGCATCCACTAATGAGACAATACAGTTGCACACATTCTATCCATTATATACAGCAGTTATTCTCAAATTTTAGCAAAAATAAGAATAATCTTGGTAGTTTATTAAAAATGCAGCTTTCTGCTCCCTACATCTAAACTCTCTAACTTGAGAGGTCTTGTGTAGGCTTATGTTTATATATTTTGCTTAAATAGCACTCCTGTAGGTTCTGACATAGGTTGTTCTCAGACTACCTTTTGAAAACCTCTGAAATATGGGAAAATTGAAAGCCAAATATTCTAAGACAGAGTGGTCCAAGATACTGACAGTGAACTTGTTTAATTAATAAAATACAGAGGTCTCTAATAGTACTTAATCTTATGAAACCAAGGGAAAAGAAATAATAATTTAAAAATTTTGTTGAATAATTTTAGAGAGAGATGAAGGGGTGAGAGAAAGAGAGAGACATTGATTTTATTGTCCTACTCATTTATGCATTCACTGGTTGATTCTTGTATGTACTCTGACTGGGGATCAAACCCACAAACTTGGCATATCAGGACAATGCTCTCACCAACTGAACTATATGGCCAGGGCTAAAAAATAGTATTTTTAACAGGTTTAAATTTAGATTCAATCGGCTTAAGTTGTTATTCCATATAGACATCCCAGTTCTGAGTAAAATTCTCATATAACCATTAGGAAGTTATTCTGCCCCATCATGGTTGATAATACAAACCTGGGAAGAAGGATTGGGAGACAAATATGGCTGTCCAGATAATTCCTTGCTTCCCCTAGTTATCTGGTGTATACAGCCATCTAACTTATATCCAAAAAAACTGCTTTCAACAACCACAGTTCTAGTAAATACTTTTATTAAATGTATTGCATATGCATGAAAGAGCTCATAAGAAATGAGATCCCTTCTGCATAAATGTGTTGTAAAAGTTTATGATACACAGATTTGCATTAAAATAGTTACTGATATGAATCTGACTGCCAGAAAGTTCCTAGGGGTAAAAATTATTCTACACAGGAAGCATAGATTGGATTGACCCTCTAAACAGTTCATATTTCATTAAACCTAAATTGATTTTCCAGAATAAAACTCTCCCCAAGATCCAGATTTTTAAATTTAACTTCCTGCTTAAAATAGCTAAAACAGTATTTCTGTTCTATAACCTCAGGCCCTGTCAAACTTATCCTTTGTCTAGAATTCTTCTTCTTTCCTGCAGTACTTCCATTCACCCATTGTTCACGCAAAAAAAAAAAAAAGTTATCTTACAGTGCCATTTCATTTTCACTTTCCACATCAAATCTATCAGAAAGTTATGTTGATTATATTTACTTACTTCCTCCTTATCAGTTAGTTGGTTTTAGGTTGAAGTTAGCTCCTCATAGATATCTTTTCTGACCATCTTACTTATTTCTCTCATATCTCCTAACATCAACAATTCTCACTCATGTTGCATTTGTTAATTTTCCTGTATTCCTTCACCTAAATTCTAAGGTAATGACACTTGCTTTCTCTACTAATGAAAACAATATCTATAGGCAGGAATCAAATTTACTGTAAAGTCCTATTGGAATAAAAAAGAGTGTTCATGGATATCATTTAATCTCAGGAAAAGCAATGCCCTCAGTAACTAATTAATAAAACAAGAAATAAAATGTTGAAAACACAACGTTGATATTGTTTATAGATATCTCTGGACCCAGCATAAAAATACTGACAGAGAAGAGATGTATCAAACACAGAATTTTGGATATCTCTCAGGAAGAGTAGGGAGGCAGAAAATCACAGTAGGGACAAAGTGGGTTTCAGAATTTTGTTTTGTCTTATTAAGTTACATTATAATAGACAATATTTTGGAAAAAACTAAAATAAAACATTTTCATGTCAATTATCCATTAAAAGAAAATGGGAAATATCTCTGACTTCAATCCCTTATTACTTGTGCTTTCTTTTGGCCTCATCCATTACATTCATTTCCCTAAGCTGATTTGTATAAATGAAATCATTATTTTGTATTTCACAAATTAAATACCACCTGTCTTACAAAAGAAATAAAGTTTTCCCAAATGTCAAAATATTATGCCTAAAATAAAGCTTTCTTAAAAGAAAAAAATACTAAGCAAAATTGAGAAGAGAGAAATTTAGAGGAAGTAGTTAACTTAATTATGTACTAAATTTACTATTGAGAATATATATATATAGTGTGTGTGTGTGTGTGTGTGTGTGTGTGTGTGTGTGTGATAGAGACAGAGAGAGACAGATAGGGATAGACAGACAGGAATGGAGAGAGATAAGAAGCATCAATTCTTTGTTGCAGCACCTTAGTTATTCATTATTGCTTTCTCATATATGCCTTGACAGGGGGCCTACGGCAGACTGAATGACCCCTTGCTCAAGCCAGCGACCTTGGGCTGAAGCTCGTGAGTCTTGCTCAAACCAGATGAACCCATGCTCAAGCTGGTGACCTTGGGGTTTCGAACCTGGGTCCTTCACGTCCCAGTCCAATGCTCTTCCACTGTGCCACTGCTTGGTTAGGCTACTATTGAGAATATTATAGAGTTTCTCAAACCTTTTGAAATTTGGTAGGCAATTCATAGTAACATGTATAAGAATGTATATTTTCTTTGAGCTATTAATCAGAACACAGGACATTATATTAAACTTCAATTGCTAAAAAAGACAGGAAAAATATTGTTAGAGGGAGACAAGGCTGGGTGGTATAATCTTTTGTACTTATTTTGTTCACTTTGCGGGTTTAGAAACACATTCTTACTATTCTTCTAGACTTAGCAGGTTCAGGAGCAATGGCTTCCGTGAACCAAACCCAATAAAGATAGATGAGTATAATGAAAATGTCAATTTTGGATGAATGAATTAAAATGCTGTGGTACATATACACAATGGAATACTACGTGGCTGTGAAAAAGAAGGAAATCTTACCTTTTGCGATGGCATGGATGGACTTGGAGATTATTATACTAAGTGAAATAAACCAGGCAGAGAAAGAAAAATATCATATGATCTCACTTACATGTGGAACCTAATGAACATGGTGAACTAAGGAACAGAATAGAGGCAGAGGTAGGGTTACAGGGAGTGGAGGAACAGCTGTCGGAGGGAAGGGGGATGAGGGGATGGGATCAGAGAAGGTGAAGGGGTTAGTGAAATTATATATACATAACACATAGATACAGACAACAGGACAGCAAGTCCCAAAGGGAAGGGGCGAGGGGGTTAGGGGGAAGGAGGCAAAGGGGGTGTAATGGGGACATGGGGTAGGAGGTGAGGGTGTTATATTGAGTGGGACACTTGAAACCATGTTAACACAATAAATAAAAATTAATAAACTTTTTTAAAATGTCACTTCAGCAGTTTACAAAGGGAGACACACATCTCCAAAGTCCTTTGTGCCATTTCCATTGTCCAGTGTCAAAATGGTCTGGTGAACATGGAGCAATAGCAAAGTAAAATGTAGAATCATAAAGTGTATTTTATCTTGACCCTGGTATACCATACAAATTTACTCTAGCCCAAACCCAACGCAGCTACCCAGAGAGCAGGCCCTCTACCCACTGGATGCTGGCTCCCAGGTCTCCCAGCAGAAGTTCTCAGTTCACATTACTGGCTTCTTACTGTGGGAGCTCCGACTTCCCTTCTTAGTCACTCATCATCTTGTGCTGTTATAACACTGTTCAGTACCCTCTTTAGTGTCCCTAACATCCTTCTTTTCATCATCCTTTTTGCCTTCTTGATCCTTCTGTTGTCTGCCTTTCCTTTCTTTTAATTCTTTATGTTTCCCTTGCCTAATCTTCTGGTTTTAACAATGGGAAGACCTTCAAAAAAAGAAAAACGCAACAGACAGCGAAATGATCCTTTCTGAATTGGAACTGATGCGAAGAACAATAGAATTGCATCTTATTTATTACAGTAGATAGTATCTTGGCAAGATACACATGAAATAGTAAGTGAAATTCCTATTGTAAAGGTGTAACATTTTTAGGAATTTTCCCTGTGATTCCAATCTCTGGGTTTTGAAATGAGTGATGGGGCAATATATTAAGAATGCAATGTCCTTAATCTGTGGAAGTTGTCAATCAAAATATAGAACTCCACATAGACAGCCTTGGGCATATCAGCACCCTAATTACAGAAAGTCTGGCTCTTCACCAATGTTTTAACACTTGATTTATTTCCTGTTCAATTTGTTCAATAGAGCCAGAGTTAATTGGTTTTCCAAATGAGTGTTAAAAATATAAAGATCTAGCTTCATTAAGTGAAGGCTTTACTTATTATGCACCAGTAACTTGTAAGTCTGTGTAAAGGTTAGTAGGGTGAGCTTTCAGGGCATTTGTACAAAACCACAGATTTGACTTGGTACTAATATGGCTAATAACTAATACATATTAAAAGCCACAGTAGCTAATAAAAATACGGAGATGTTTTATGAATTGGAATTTTCCCCAAACCAATTGTGTTTATTAAAAACTATCTAAAAATGTAGCATTTTCTTATATAAGCCTAATAAGGTATTTTTTTTCTGAAAAATGTGTTTAGACTTTTCTTATAGCTAAAAAGGAAGGAAAAGAAGTCTCTATACCAGTGAATATTTAGCATACTGTTGAGTTTTTTAATGCAGTGCTTAACATTTCAATACTTGCCATCCTACTATGAAATAGTAATGTATTTAATGTGATCTTTGATACCATCATGGCAAATGAAGGACTAAATAAAGAAAGCTAATGTATATTGGGGTAGTCTTGGACTTCTATATGGACAGAAGAATATCATAAGACAGTGATTTTTATCATATTTTCCAAAGCAGGTTTTTTTTCTTTTAATAACAGACACCATTATCAGTAATGCTGGTTTTCATTACTATTAAATATTATTCTCAAGAAATATCCTCATCACTTTGCAGTAGAGTCATCATTTAGGGGGCAGGCTTTACATTTTTTGTAGAGACTATGCTTGGAAAGTTTTTTCGGAAAAGCTTCATAATTTTCACAGGAACCATGCCTCCACTTAGTGGGGCGGCAGCCGCCTCCATGGTCCTTGTTTCTGGAGACCATGACAGAAATCTTATCAGGTACAAATTCTTAAATAGAAACACCAAAACTGAATGTCTAGCTATGCTATCAATTGTAGAAAATATATGGTTTAAATTAGTATAACTCCTGTAGATTCAAAGGGGATATTTTTTGGCAGGAAAATATTACTGTGAAGAAAATTTATGTGGGAAGATCATCATATGAATATGGTGAGTTAATTTTGTTTCATTACATAAGATCATGGCATTTCACATTTTAATTGTTTTATTCTGGTAGAGTAAAATCATTTTTCTTTGGCAAACTTAATAGTAAAAATGAATAGCACTGTTATATTAGTTTCCTATGGGGGGGTGATAACAAGTACCACAAACAGGGTGGCTTACAACAATAGAAATTTATTCCTCATAATTCTGGAGGCTGGAAGTCTAAAATCAAGGGGTCAGCAGGGTTTTTCTCCTTCTGAGCAGTTAGGTAGAATCCTCCCTTGCTTCTGCCTACCCTTTGGGGATACTTGACAAACCTTGCTGTTCCTTCCTTGACTTGCAGCAGCTTTACTTTAGTCTCTGTGGATAAATGTAATTCTCTCTGTAAGTTTCTGTATTTACATGGAGTTTTCTTATAAGGGAACCAACCATATAGGAACTATCCCATGCTAATGACCTCATCTTGCCCTGATTTAACCTCCAAATGCCCTATTTCCACATAAGTTCACATTTAGAGGATTCAGGGGTAAGAATTTCAACATATTTTTTGAGGAAACACAATTTAACCCATAACAATTGTTTTGTGGGAAAATATATATATATATATATGTCATAAATATTATGTTAATTATTTAAGTCAAATTTAATTGTTTTGGCAAGTGAAAAAGAAGTCTGAAGGATTCATTGCTCTATCATCTTAGAGTTGGTGGGATGTGTGATAAAGGTGTGATTTAGCTCACTAAGGAAGTTTTGACATTAATGACAGCTCTGTTTCAATCTGTTTGAAGAACATGATTGAAAAATTCTTCCTCTAATAAAGTGTGAGGTTTTTTTTATTGATCTGTTTTAATATTAACAAAGATTTTAGTAGAACATATTAAAAATACACTTAGCAGGGTGGTTCAGTGCATTGGATATTATCAACATAGGGTTTTATAATGGATATCCAGGGACAAATAATATAAAACCAAAATTTTAGGTAACCTAATCAAGGATGAAGAAGATCCCAAAACCGAAAGTAGAGTTCAGAACTCATCTAATTGGTCAAGAAAAATAATTATACATTTTTTTTAATTAAAAGAAAAAGCAAAACATATTTTTTTTCTCTAGAATTACGTCCTGGATAGATGTGTTCATGGAAATTGAGTTTATATCAATCTTCTAATAATGATCATGGAATTGAACACACTGGGGACCAGTTACGGTCTCTCATGTCCACGCCACTGACCCTAGACATAATCCTGGCCAACTAATTTCAAATGCTGAGTAAGTCCAGACCACTGTAAATATATTAATAAGTCAGTAAGAACTTATAGCCTTCGCTAAAACTGCAAGTTAAAGTATATACTTAGCTACTTACAAGTACACAATAACATTTAGAAAAATAGAACATTTTTTCTTAATCAAGTCATTTATACTTGCTTCCCACACAATCTATAGACCTCAAACAAATCCTTATAATTGCAAATTTTAGGTAATTCTAAACTATATTAGCACCATGTGTACAATTTCTGATAGTGCTTATTTACTTTAGCCCATGGACTGGGTTGTAGTTATTTATTTTCATTTCAGTCATGATGAATTGTTACATTATATTATTATAGAAAGCAAGAGCAGCTCAAAGCTATGATTTTGGTTGAATTGGTAAACAACTGTTTTGCCTCGAAGAAGCCATTTGACATATTTTTGTCACAGGATTCAAAGATTCATAGAAACTCATTCAAATAGAACTCAAAAGTCAACTGATAAAAATTTTCTTTCAGCCAGCTCTCCATAAAAGCATAGATAAATTTAGTGCTTTCTTTCACTAATCTTGCTGGAATTCAACCAGACTAAACTGGGGACTGAACTCTTGGTTACTGACATGGAGTAGGATAGGGAAGTTCAGCAGATTGTGGGCAGCAGGTGGGAGGTAGAGACAGGAAGTGATAATGTAGAGATAGTGCCAAATGTACACAACAGTACCACCTCCATGAACTGGGATACCACCAAGAAGGAAAGAAATCTTTCTTTGTTAAAATTAGTTCCTGGCCTGACCAGGCTGTGACGCAGTGGATAGAGCATCAGACTGGGATGTGGAGGACCCAGGTTCGAGACCCCGAGGTCACCAGCTTGAGTGTGGGCTCATCTGGTTTGGGCAAAGCTCACCAGCTTGGACCCAAGGTCGCTGGCTTGAGCAAGGGGTTACTTGGTCTGCTATAGCCCCACGGTCAAGGCACATATGTGAAGGCAATCAATGAACAACTAAGGTGTCACAACTAAAAACTAATGATTGATGCTTCTCATCTCTCTCCATTCCTGTCTGTCTGTCCCTATCTATCCCTCTCTCTGACTCTCTGTGTTAAATAAATAAATAAATAAATAAATAAATAAATAAATAAATAAGTTCCTCACTGTTGATTCTAGAACATGGGTTAATTTCATCTAATCCTTATAGGATTTGACTACATCGATGTTGATAAATGAAAGCAGTTCTACTAATGGCTAAGTGATGAGCAGGGAAACTGAGACTTCAAATAGAAACCACATCTTGCAAGATTATACTGTGATTTGCATAACAGATATATGGTATCAAACAGTGACATGCACAACAAACTATCTAAACTCAAACTCTTTTAATATTAGTTCATTCAGACCTATCTGGTCCAAAAACTACAGCAATTACTCCTCCCAGACTCGTATAATTTCTTAGTTTACAAATTCTTATCAGTCCTTGCCACTTTGGTGGTCTACCTAGTTATGTGGTCTTCCATGCAACAACAAGCTAATAAACTCAGTTTTATTTAACTACAGTTTGGTTCCTTGTGGTCATTGGGCTTTTATAAAATAAAACCAAGAATAATTGTAAGTCCAATATTATCACACAGTGAGAGTCTTTCATTTGGGTAATAACTGAACCTAACCTTCTCTTCTTGGACCATCTTTTCTTTTTTCCTCTATGTCATTCTCAAAATACCATAATGCCTTTTTCATTCTAAATCCTGCATTTGGTTTTAGATTTGAATCCATGCAATTTTTACCCCTCTCATTTCCTTTTACATTAAATTTTATTTTAAACAGACTTCACCCAAGTACATTTACATGCACACATAATATATGATGTGTGCTCAGAATATTTTATTGGGGACATAAATCCTACTGATTGAAAACCATGTTAGATTTTGAGATATTTTCAAAATCAAACTGGATAACTTTAAGAAACTTAAAATATGGCGAACATAATATTCACATAAAACAGGTATCAGAATATATGTATAAAATGTGAAAATATGCTAAGGCCAAGGGTGAATATATTAGAAAAGCATTTAAATGATTGCATCTCACCTCTCAAAAAGTAGTCTAGTGATATTGTTTATACTTGTTCCCTTGAATATTTTAACACATTATATGTGTATTTTTATTTTTTCCAAAGTAGTGATTTGTTTTATATTTTATCTTTTTATTGATAAGGTTAACATTGATAAGGCATTTTAATCCAGGAGCTAGACGGCTATTAATGCAATGATATTGGATCTGGAGTAAGAAAGTGTAATCCATGTTGTACATGAAGAAACTTCAGATTTAATCATGGGCTGAATATAAATCTCAGAAGAGTGCAAGTTTTAGTTTGGTGGCATTTAGGGATCTGGACTGATAGAAATAAAAAAGGCAATGAGAAAAATGTTAGATGGATTTAATCCTAGGAAAAAATGTCATGCAAGTAGAGAACAACCAGATTGAGCAAATGGTATTGAAGCTGAAGTATCAGGACACGTGTTGGCTCTGAATGTTCTCCCCTCTCAACCCTGGAGGATTTATGGACTGGTCTTTAGATCATAATGCGTTGCTTTCTCTATTCTCATTTATAAGAGGTAGTTTATTATATTTAATTCTCAGACACTATCTAAGTGTTTTAGAAAGTTTTGCTCCTAAACTAGCATTTTTTATCATGTCTTTGTTCTTTTTAAAGTTGTTAGAACAGTATCAATTTAATAACCTATGCAAAGTCTCTTGTGTATATGAGTATTAGTATTCTTTTTGATATGCATTTTCATGAGATTCTGTGCCACACACTATTGATTTTCTTCCTATGATATTTTACAAAATTTCCTTTACATCACATATCTTTCTTTACTATGATAAAACTAAAATTATCCAATGACTGATGTACTAGGATTTATCCCATGATTTATACAAGTTAAAATTCTAGTTACAGTATAAAGATTGCTGCAATATTTATCATAGCCTTGAAGTGATTGAAAATAAGAGGGTATCAAAGCGGGGTCTGGGTGAGAATGTGTCAAAGGAATTTCATCGTATTTGTCAGACATATTTTTGGAGCTGACATTTTCCAAGCACAATAGTTTAACCTGACATTAGTTTGCAAAGCTTAATAAAAAAATTTGCGAACTTTATTAGTTCAGATATCAATGAAACATTGGCTTTAGGTTTCTTTATTGATTCAATAGCAACTCAGAAGAAAGCGAAAGTTTAAAGGTTAAGGTTTCCTTAAGGTATTTTGCAAGTACCAATTCTATTAACTGGCTCAACCATTAGAATTGCTAAGCATTTCAGGCGTATGTGTGGTAATATCCTTTGCATGGAGTTGCCCAAGTTTCTAGCTAACCAAATGTCAAAGCATATACTTGAGCAATAAACTAATTGGTAATAAACCTCATTAAGAATTCTGGATGCAGTAATAGCTTTTCTCCAATTGCTACTGCCTATAATGAGAAACAGAACAACAGAAGCCACATTACTGGTCTGACACTTTATTCTATTGATTTATTATGGCTGCTCTGCTGCCATCTACATGAAGGGACTACAAAGCACTATAGGCTGATATTAGTACATTTTGACTTCTTCAAATACAGTAAAAGGAGGTTAGTACTTAAATGTGACACCATTGTTTGGTATTCTCCTATTTTTTTCCCCTTGGAATCCATTGGGTACAACTTAGATAAGAAACTTATATTTAGAATATCATCATACATGTTTTTAGATTTCAATTCTGGAAATGAAGAAATAGATGTTGCATTTAACAAACTGCTTTAAGCACATTTTAATGCCCAATTTAATTAAATATTCTTTAGTTTTCTAAGATTTTCTTTACTTCATTTTTTTTAAAGAAGAGGAATTCAAATATTGCTTCAATTATTGTAATTATCACAAATGAGAAAAAAAATAATTTAATTGAGAAAACCAGCTAAAAAGGTATGAAATATCAATCTGAATATTTTTTCACAATCCTGTGATCTCTTCTTTCTTTTTAAAAAGTTATTGAACTTATTGGGGTGACGGTTAATATTGTATAGATTTCCGGTGTACAACTCTATAAAACATCATCTGTATGTTATATTATGTGTTCACCACTCAGTCAAGTCTCCTTCCATCACCATTTATCCCTCCTTCACTCTCCTCTACCTCCCGCCACCGTACTATCCCTCTGGTAACTACTATATAGTTGCTTTGTCTTTGAGGGTTTTTTTATTTGCTAAATCCCTTTACTTTTTTCACTTAGCCCCCAAACTTTCACTCGTCTGACAGCTGTCAGTCTATTCTGTGTATCTATGACTCTGTTTCTATTTTGCCCATTAGTTTATTTTGTTCATTAGATGTCACATATAAGTGAAATCATGAGGTACTTGTCTTTCTCTGACTGGCTTATTTCAGTTAGCATAGTACTCTCTCGGTCCATCAATACTATTGGACTTCTCCAAGGATCCTTCTTTTTTAGACTGACTAGTATTTTATTCTAAAAATGTACCGAAGATTTTTGATCCACTCATCCAGTGATGGGCACTTGGCTACTTTCAAATCTTGGCTGTTGTAAATAACGCTGCGGTGAACATCAGAGTGCACATGTTCTTTCACATTTGTGTTTCATCTTTCTTTGGATATATTCTCAGAGTGGATTCACTGGGTCATAAGGCGGTTTTATTTTTAATTTTTTGAGGAAACTCCCTACTGTTTTCCTTAATGGCTGTACCAATCTGCATTCCCACCAACAGTGCACAATGATTCCCTTTTCTCCTTATCCTTGCCAATACTTGTTATTTGTTGATTTATTGATGAAAGCCATTCTGACAGTGTGGGGTGGTATCTCATTATAAATCATAAAGTGTCCTGTTTTTCCTTTAGTTACAGTGATAGTAATTGAAATAAAGAAATTTAGACTGTAATTCATATCTAATCTAAAAAATATTTTTAAAAAAGCATTTTTATTTGTTTATTTTCAGTGTTTTATCCTTAATGAACACACTCTGAAGATATGACTATAGCAGTGACTCCTTTGCTGCCATTTTACAGAGTTACATTTAGCAGAAAATGGCATGTCATTGAGAGAATTCACATTTTCCCTTCAGTCAGTACTTCTTCAGAAGCCTGATGCTGAAGCTCAATTTCATTGTAATTACACTGACTTCTAGTAAAATCTAGTTTAATGGAACTAAAGCTAGAACAAAATTCTGGATAGAATTTTATGTTTATAATCTAACATCAATGTCAAAATCTCAGTTTTACATATTGTTTTAGGACCCATTTAAATACTTCAAGTTCATATTAGTAAATTAGTACTAATTTCTGTATCATTTTAGCAGAAATACATGGAAACTAGGTAGTTAATAATATGACTGTACTCTGGAAAAAATTTACAGTTATTTAACCTTATTAAGGTTAATCAATTATATAGATTCAAACTACTAGTAGTAGTTGAGTTTACATTGTCATATTTTCTTTGATGCATATATTGAAAATCAAACAGTATGTAAGTTTGCCAGTGGGAATATTCCTTCTCAAATAAGATGCCCACCGAGTGAAAAGATGATGCCTACTGGGTCAGCATTTAAGTAGTTGCTTTATTTGAGCAACTGAATGGGAACTTAATTTCTTCTTCAAATCTCCCCCTAACATGACAGTTAATTTAATATTGTTATCCAGTAGGGGATCTGCTGACTATATTATTTATCTGTGGTGCCTTATTCACAAAGTAGAAATATGTTTCACCAAAAAAAGGGGCTATTTTGGAAGAATGCAGAGAACGTTCATCCGAAAGAAATAAATTGACATTGGAAAACAGTAAATTAATTATATTTATTTTAAAAGTTGGAGATGTTAGAATCTAGTTAACTTTTGTTTCTATAGAAATTGACACATTCTTTGAAATAATAAAAACAAAAGTGACATCTGACATAAACCAACTTTTGAGATTCAAACAATGAGTTCATAGTAAGAATATTTTTATTTGGGAAATGTGTACATATACCAAAATATAAGCCTATAGTTTCAACACATTTTTAATTATTACTTATAATAATTGTATGTAATTTATTTTTAGATAAAGTAATAAATGTATTTTAATGATCTACTTCTACATAGCAAATTACCCCCAGAGATTGTGACTTAAAACATTAACGATTGTTGATCTACTTCTACATAGCAAATTACCCCCAGAGATTGTGACTTAAAACATTAACGATTGTTTTATTGTCACTCGGGGCTTTTGAGGAGCCAGTAGTTTGGAAATTGCTGGAGCAGGCAGCTCTGAGTCGGGTCTGTCATGTGGTTGAGTCAGAGAATGTCTAGAGCTGCAGTAGTGGGGATGTGAAGCAGCTGAGGGCTTCCTGGGCATCTCTTCATCTTAATGTGCACCCGGGGCCTCTCCAGGTGGTCTCTCTTCTTATGGATTAATTTGGACTTCCTCACACAATGGTAACTCCAGGGATGTCACATTTCTTACATGGCAGCCCAGGACTCCAGAGGTGAGTAGCTCAACAAAGAATCAGGCAAAAGCTGTATCACCTTTTATGACCTAGCCTTGAAAGTAACATAGTGTCATTTCTGAGCCCCGAGCCTTTCTCAGATTTATGAGGGAAAAAATAGACCTCACCTGCTGAGAAGTATGTCACTTTAACATTGCAAGAACAACAGTTGAATATGAAATATTGTTGCTGACGTCTTTGGGAAATCAATGCTACCACAGTGTCGGTAGTTAAAGCAGAGTCTCTGAAGCCTGACTTGGGTTCAGGTTTCAGCTCCACCACTAACTACTTGCGTGACTATGACAAATTGTTGAACCATTCTGCCTCGATATTGTTATCTCTAAAATGGGATAATAGTTGTGCTTTCCCTATAGTATTGTTATGAAGATAAAATGAGATGATATGTGTAAAAGTGTGATTGATGCTCAGTATCAGAAATATTATAAGTGCATGCTATTATAAATATTCAGTCCTACCTGACCTGTGGTGGCGCAGTAGATAAAGCGTCAACCTGGAAATGATGAGGTTGCCAGTTCAAAACCCTGGGCTTGCCTGGTCAAGGCACATAGGGGAGTTTATGCTTCCTGCTCTTCCCCCTTCTCTCTCTCTCTCTCTCTCTCTCTCTCTCTCTCTCTCTTTCTCTCTCTCTCCCCTCTCTATAATGAATAAATAAAATCTTTAAAAAATTAAATATTCAGTCCTATTTTTCCATGTAAGCTTGATAGTTTAAGAACATATATGAGTCTGTGGGACTCTTGATAACAGGTAGCATATATAAACTACCCTTATAGATTCAGGGTCACTAGGCGTTTAATATTTTTCCTTGCAAGAATTCCCTCTCTTAGAGAGGTGCTGTGAATAACCTTGATTCTTATGCTTCATAATAAACATTGTTTCCATAGGCAACAGGGCTGCCTTTAAGAGAATTGTGCATCATGTCTGCAAGCAATTGACAAATTTTGTTCCTAATTCTCACTCTCTTTGAACACCTACAGAATTGATTACAAAGAAGAGGAAGAGGAAGCAGGGTGATGAGATTCAGAGTATGATTCAGAAAATACATTTGAATCTATAAAAACAGAGTCAAGACTTCCACTAAATGGGTTTTATAGTAAAAAAAGCCAAGCCAAAGAAACTGTCTAATTTCCCTTAAGTTTTTGATATAATTGCATTAAATACTTTTCTCTTTGAATTCTCTCTCACACCTCTCTCTCTCCCTCTCTCTCTCTCTCTCTCACACACACACACACACACACACACACACACACACAACCCTATCTCAACTTGTCATCTGCTACTCATTCTCTCTTTTTCTAAGACATGGTGGATCAATGTAGCTCTCCCTAGGATTCTCTTCCAAGACCTTGCCATGCCTTAGTTAAGGAGAAAGATCTGCCAATGAATAGAGGAAGAAAAGTCATTTTTGAAGCCCATGGCCACAAGTTGCACCAAAAGAAATGTATAAAATTATAGACAAAATGCTGAAGAAAGGACAGGACATTTATAACTGCCTACCTCACCTCAAGAAAATGAATGGGACTCTATTAAACTACAAAACTTCTGCTCAGCGAAAGAAACCAACAAGAAAACAAAAAGACAGCCAACCAAATGAGAGTTGATATTCACAAACAACAGTTCTGACAAAGGTTTATTACTCAAAATATCTAAAAAATTTACAAAGCTCAACAACAAACAAGCAAATAACTCAACTTTAAAATGAAGAGAGGACCTAAACGGACACTTCTCTCATTAACATACAAACAATAAATAGATATATGAAAAGGTGCTCATTTCACTAGCTATTAGAGAAATGAAAACCAAAACTATAATGAAGCCCTGGCTAGTCAGCTCACTGGGAGAGCATCGGCCTGGTGTGTGGAAGTCATGGGTTTGATTCCTGGCCAGAGCACACAGGAGAAGCGCCCATCAGCTTCTCCACCCTTCCCCCTCTCCTTTCTTCCCCTCCCACAGCAAAGGCTCCATTGGAGCAAAATTGGACCAAGCCCTGAGGATGGCTCCATGGCCTCCATCCACCTCAGGTGCTAGAATGGCTCCTGTTGCAATGGAGCAATGGCCCAGATGGGCAGAGCATCGCCCCCTGGTGGGCATGCCAGGTGGATCCCAGTCAGGTGCATGTGGGATTCTGTGTCTCTGCCTCCCTACTTCTCATTTCAGAAAAATACCAAAAACAAAACAAAAAAAACTATAAGATACCACCTTACACCTGTCAGATTTGCTATTATCAACAAGACTGGTAATAACAAGTGTTAGCGAGGTTGTGGAGAAAAAGGAACACTCATTACCTGCTGGTTGGAATGTAAACTGGTACAGCCATTATGGAAGACAGTATGGAGATTCCTCAAAATAATAATAAAGCTATCATATGACCCAGCAATCCCTCTACTGTGTATCTACCCAAAAATCTTGAAAACACTGATATATAAAGCCACATGCACCCCCATGTTCATCAGAGCATTATTCATGATGGCTAAGACATGGAAACAACTAAAGAGTCTCTCACTGGAGGATTAGATAAAGAAGATGTGGTACATATATACTATGGAATACTACTCAGCCATAAGTAATGATGACATAGTTTCATTTATGACAACATGGATGGACCTTGAGAACATTATACTGAGTGAAATAAGTAAATCAGACAAACTAAGAACTATATGATTTCACATCTAAGTGGGATTTAAAAGTGAGACACATGGACATAGACAAAAGTGAAGTGGTTACCAGAGAGAAGAGGGTGGTGGGGAGGGGAGTAAAGAGGCATAATATATGGTGACAGAAAATGATTTGAATTGGGGTGATGGGCACACAACACAATCAACAGTCCAAATGATATAGAGATGTTCACCTGAAACTCATGTCTTCTTATTGACCAATGTCACCCATTAAATTTAATTTCTAAATAAAGTTTTTAAAAATTTGGAGAATTTTCTAAATACTGCCTTTTGCAATAAAGGACGTAAGAGTCACTTTAGATTTCTTTGTTCATATTTGAATCCAGACTGAATCAAAATACTATAATTTCTTATGCACAGATTTAGTAAGCAAGAACCCATAGTCATAGCATCAAAAGTAAACTAGTATAATATGAAACCATCATTTTCACAATATTGAAGAACTTCTGTGTTTTGCACTATCAACCATATTAATACATGGTAACTATGAGCAAAATAAGTAAAATCCTTAAGTTCTATCCTCATCTTACATTGAGTAAAATGATGCTACTAATTTATTGGTTAGGAAAACTGCATCAGTTTTGTATTTTTGCAAAACAAACTTAGTGGCTAAAAACAATACCCTTTTATTATCTCACAATTATATAGGTCATAAGTCCTGATGGGCTTAATTAGGTTTTCTGTTCAGTGTCTCTGAAGTCTAAAAGTATGGTATCAGCCAGACCTGATCTCACCTGGAGCTCAGGGTCCTCCTTAAAGGTCAAGTGGTCATGAAAGAATTTAATTTCTCAGTTGAACAGACTCTGAGGCCCTTGATTCCTTGCTTGTTGTCAATGAGGGGTCACTCTCCAATTCTGAAAGCCACCCTCTTCCTTGCCATGCAGCTTCTTCAAAGCCAGCAATGCCACAGTGAATCTCTGTCATGCTTTCACTCTCTGATTTTCTCTGCTTCTGACCCCTATTATCAAGTCTAAAAGTCTCCTATGATTAATTCAGGCATACCTGGATAAAACCCCTGTCTTAAGGTCAACTGATTTGAGACCTAAATTACATCTGAAATGTCTCTTCATGGCAGTACCAGGATTAGTGTTTGATTGATTATTGGGAGAGGTTGTAGGGATTTTAGGGGCCATCTTAAAATTCTACCTACTACCATGACCAAATGGGATCATGGATATACAGTATAAACTAATTGTAGCAAACTTGTAACCCAAATGGTGTTTGTTATGATTATCAGCACCACTGTTATCATCATAATCATCATCAACAGAAAAGGGGAAACAGTGACACCTTAAATCAGTTTTGGCTAAAATGCAACCAAATTGAATGAGACTAAATTGCTGTTCATTGGTTTTCTTTCTTTATCATGTATAATATCTATAAATTATCAATTTATATAGCGAAATGTGGAAGCAAACATAATTTCATTAGACATTGCTTAAAATGTACTCAATCATTAATGGTCAGCATAAGTGCTATCGACTTCTCTAAAATGTTCTAACTAAGGACATTTTCTTCTTTCTTTCATCCAAGCTTAATTAAGGAATCTGCTTGTACTCTTTTAGAACCAACTGCTTTTACCATATTCTGTTCTTCAAGTAGTATTTAAACTCCTTAAAGTTAGAAATAATGCCTATGACAAATTAGGAAATGTCCTAGCACAACAAACATGCTCTGAAATTATTTAAGTAAAAAAATAACCAAAGTAAATTTGGGAAAACACTTGCTTTTATATAGCAAATGCTATCTAAAATTAAAGCAAGAAGAAAAATCCTGTTGAGTCAATGTAATATATCAATATGTAAAGAAATTAGAATTAACAGTAGCATGGGAATCAACTACTGTTATTGCCCCTGTTATCATCATTGCAAAGGTGCACTCATGCAAACAGGTAGCTGACACGAAGGAAATCCAGCATTGGTACCCAGGATGTCCCAGCAGGCAGGTTAGGGGGCTATGGCAATGCAGATAGTAGGAGCTGATGATATTTAGATCTTCCCCAAAGAAATCTGCATTCGGAAGTAGGGTCATAGTCACAGGTGTTTAGAATTTGGAGTGTTTAGAGTCTTTCAGTATGAGGGGCTGGCAAGAACAAAATAGTATCTCAATCCTGGAGAGCAAGATAATATGGTTAGAAATCTAAAAAAGGAACTCAGCAAAGGTGAACAAATGAAAACTTGGCATTTTGATACCAGGATGTGGGAAGGAGATGCGTGTTAAGAAATAAGGGTGTACATATGAAAGCGGTGTCCCCTCCCTACAGCCAGATGGGTGACATAGCTGAAGGAAGAAGTAGACCCAACTGCTAAGTTGAAAAAAGTACAGAATCAGCAGGATTCTGAAAAGAGCACATCAGAGTAAGATTTCTTTTTTCAACATTACATTTATGTTAAAAAGATAAATGTAATGTTTTCTATACTGCTACGCAACTACTCTTCAGTGGCTTAATTGTGAATGAAGTGATTCTGAGACACATGTAAAATTTGCTTTACTGTTCATGAGGAAAGAATTGGGAAGCCAGGGCACAGGGCACAGCAGGAAGGAGCAGTTATGATCACCTCACTTTAACTTGTCCTGTTAATAGCGAGAGAAACTGCTTTTAAAACGTATTTTTTTAGACAGGACCACCTTTCTATTCTGATAATACAATATGGAGCAGATGCAGTTCACCTGTATAGGATTTGAATCACTAAGTCATAACATTGACTTCTTAATCATTCTGTTCGTAAAACTATTGCACCAAAATTATTATAGACCAAGAGCTCTGATTCTTAGATCAAAGACTAGAGAATCTTAAGACACAAGGACAAGTCCATTTAACATTATTACAGTTACACACTTTGAGCTTAGGTTATAAAAACATGCCTTATCAGTCATTCTTATAGGTATATTGAGGAAATTTTATTATTTAGAGATGTTTATGTATATTAGCACAGGCATAACTTACTCCTATGTTTTGATTAACACACATAACTTACTACTTTAAAACTTTCACATGTAATAATCATACTCATAAATAACATTTTCATAGTACTGTTGAACCACAGTGGAATTATTTTAAAAATAGAAGGAAGTCAATTTAGAAGGAAAAATAAAATGAGAATTATACCTCAAATCTCTTTTTACTGCTCACCCAGTTATTTCTTTTTTTTTGAAACATTACATTAGTGTATTCCATACCTAAATGGATAAAACAATATGGAGAAATTCAGTCGAAGTAATGTAAATGAAGGTTTGGGTTTTATATGTCAAGAAATTTATTTAAGAAAATCTAATTGGAAGGGAACTAAAAAGTAATCTATCAAATAGGTTTTGTGATAATATGCTTTTTAAAAATTTCTATTTCATTTTAGAAATTCTAAGTCATTACTTTGCTTCCTTAAAGTGTCACAATGATGGTAATATCTCTTGATTATTTTATTGAAGATACACATTATTCACAAAACCATGAACTGTATAAAAGAAAAAGACTTAGTAAGCTGAGAAATAGGAATACTTTTTTTAGGTTACAGCAGCAGGAATCTGCAATAAAAAGCCCTCAAGATATTCAAAATGATGAAAAGGAAAAAAAAAGGTCACTTATATAGCTAATATCTGTGCCTGCTTATGTCTCTGACTGCCTAGTTAATCTTTCTACAAAAAAAAAAAATCATAATGTCTTAGAACTGATACCTTGGGGACAAAAAAAAACTACAGCATTAAAAACTTGCTCTACTATCATTCATGATCAATGCTGCAAAGCCTCATGAAAGAATATGAAACATCATAGAAGATGCTTCAGGTCCAGAACAGATTTTCACCTGTTCCTTTGACTGAACTTATAATAACTGTCCAATATTGCATAAAAATTGAGGTTAAGATATGGCTTCATCATCAATTCTTTAATTTTCTATTCATTTTCAGACAACTTAACATTATCACTACACTGCTCACAGAAATTAGGGGATATTTCAAAAGGAATATGAAGCGATTAAATATCCCCTAATTTTTGTGAGCAGTATATATAACTGTAATTAAGAATTAAATATATTAAACAGTTTTTTGGGGTTTTATCATATAATAGTATATGCCTACATATACTATAGGTCTATACTACTATAAACATATATAGAGTTTTTTATTTGTCTTAGTGAAAACCAAGTGTAATAACTTTAAAAAACATAAAAAGTAGTTTCCAGTTTTATCTTTTAAATATTAAATAAGCTAAAATGCCTCATTAGCCAAGACATTAACATAGTAAGAAAAAAAGATACTTATTTGCTTTTATGATGATTGTAGTGGCCAAGTAGATTAACTATAAAATTTATAATTTAGAACTCATTCTAATATTATAAAATTCTATAGTGTTTTAGGATACTTTAACAGATAAGTATTAAATGAATTTCTACTAAAAAACCTTTATGTTACACTTATGAACTATCGTATTTTTTTAATTAAACTAACCATAACTAGTAAATATTTTCTAATGATTTCATATGGCGTTAAGCAAATTTCACTGCTACAAAATGTGGTCTTGCATATATCTTGCTGTTTTGGCAGTAAGAGCACAGAATAGGCACCTTTGTGCTCAAGAACATTGAGAAGAAATAATTCACATTGCATAGGGTTCTTTGTTTTTGCATTTGTCTGTTTTTACTCCTGTGGAGAATGAGCTGTGTGCACATAGCTGATAATAGTATGATATAGATACATCAAAATGAGCACTCTGGAGAGTGACATCAGCATCATAGCAGCATAAGATGCTTCTCCTTTTTGTGCCACTTCTTTAAACAAGAAATAGATAGCCACCCTCAAACAAAAGTTCCTTTGTGGTGCTGTGGAATCTAGCACTGTGGGCCAGGGGACACAGGAGTTGCACATACTCATGCATTCACTAATAGACAGACTGCCCTCTGTATGAATGTGGAACCTGGCAAAACAGTGTGTGTGCCCAGATCCCTCTCGTTCCGGTTGTGAAAAAAACAGGAGAGTGCTGACCTGGTCAGATGACCACACATGAGAGAGAATTTGCAGAAGTCCAGCCTTCCCAAGGGACATTTGAGCACACCTCTGGAAAAACAAACAAACCCACAAGTTCAGTCACAGTGGAGGCAGCAGTAAGAGAAACTTCCCCAGTACCACTATCCCTTGCAAGGAAAGGCTGCATGGGGCTGATCTGTTGGGGAGCAGTAACTTCTCCCACCAAGGAAAACAATAGCAGTGAGTGATTACCTGGCTATTCCAGCTGTATTGATGGGGAACCCATTCTTCTCTACTAGCATCGAAAGTCCTGCAGTAGGGGACCACCAAGACCTGAGGAAGGAAGGAGACTAGGAAAGAGGCAGACAAGGGACTTGGTTTTCCTGATGAATGTACCCTGCAGAAAGTCTATCCAGCAGCCTCTGGGTATACCACATCAGGGACCTCCCTGCTAGGTCCACAGCCTGCAGACAACACTCAGAGGACTGTACCCACCTCCCCCATCACTGCAGCTGGCTCTTTGTGTGTGCCCCTACGTCATGCAGAAAGAGAGCACAGAGAGAGAGTACACTCAGGAAACAAGCAATGGTCAGTGAACAAGAGAAAAAGCACAAAGTTGATCTATAATCCCACCTTCTGGAAACAAAAAGCGTTTCTAGTAGACAACCTGGTAACTTGTAAGAACCAGAGAAGACATAAAAGCTTAAGAATCTTTCTACCAGAAGGAACAAGTACAGTTTCTCTATAGAAGGACAGAAACCTCATGAAATAAAAACACTGTTGGACAGAATACCACAACTGAAGGCAATGAACAAAGATTTAATGGGAGGTCAGCTACTTCAGATGTTGCAAGCAGCAGCACAAAACTACAAAGGACATAGAAAATCAAGGAAACATAACCATCACAAAATGAAAATAGTAATTCTCCAATAACCTAGTCCAAAGGCATGAATTCTGTGATTTAGCTGTTAGAAAATGGAAAATAGTTGTTTTGATGAAACTCAACAAGCAACAAGAAAACTCAGAAAGGCAATTCAGTGAGATCTCAAAGAAAAAGAAAACATACATGAACATAATGAGATATTTTTTTTCCAAAGAGACAAATCGTATGAATGAACCAAACAGAGATTCTGGAGATAAAGAATTAGAACTCATTTAATGAAATAAAGAACACCTGCTGCTGAGTAGGTCAAATGGAAGATAGAATAAGTGAGTTAGAGGGTAGGAATTTTGAAATAACTCAGAAGAGGACAAAATAAAAGAATGAAAGGAGTGAAGGAAGCCTTTGTGATCTATGGAATTTCATCCAAAGAACAATATTAGAATAATAATGATTCTACAAGAAAAAGAGAGTAAAAAGGGAGCAGGATGTTTAAAGGTATCATAGCTGAGGAATTGGCAATCTGCAGAGAGAATTGGATATCCAAGTTTATAAAGCTAATTGATCACCCTATTTTTCAATGCAAAATGACCTCCAAGATGCATTACAATGAAATTGCCAAATATCAAATTTAAATTAAGAAATCTAAAAGCAGCCAGGGAAAAAAGGTTATAACCTACAAGGAGCCCCCAGTGGGTAACCTATCAGTATATATTTTAGCAGAAACCCTACAGCCAAGAAGAGTGTCAAATGACATATTCATAGTGTGGAAAGAAAAATAAATGACAGCCATGATAATTCTATATAGCAAAAATTTCCTTTTGATATGAAAGTGAAATAAAGACTTCCCTAAACAAACAATTGCTGAGGGACTTTAGCAACACTAGACCTGGATTCAAACAATGCTAAAAGGAGTTTTCAAACTGAAACCAAAAAAGTTTAATCAGCAACATGAAAACATAAAAGTTTATAACACACCGGCAAAGGGAACTATGATACTCAGAAAACTCTCTCAGTAATAAGATGGTGTGCTAACCTCTTAATATAGTATAAAGGTCAAAGAAAAAAAGTAATGAAAGCAAGGATATATACTGGGTTAACCAATACATAATATAGAACGTAAATATTGACATCAAAACTACAAAGAAGGAGGGAGCTTTTACAGACAATCGAAGTTAATTTGCTATCATCTTAAAGTGGTCCATTTTATCTATGAGACATCTTATGTAAGCCTCATGGTAACCATAATGTGAAAACTGAAAGATGCACAAGAAATAAAAAAGGGAAAACATCTTATACCCACAGAGAAAACTACCAATTTACAAAGGCAGGTAAGAACAGAGGAAAAATGAAAAAAAAAAAAAAAAGAAATGTAAAACAATTACTAAGATGGCATGAGTAAGTCCTCACCTAATAATAATGTTTTAATGTAAATGAACTTAATTCTCAATCAAAAGGTGCAGAGTGGTTGCATGGATTAAAGAAAAACAAGACCCAACCATATGCTGTCCACAAAAGACTTCAGCCTTATTATTATGATTATTATTTTTTAATTTTAGAGAGTGGGGGAAGAGGAGGTGAAGTGGGAAGCATCAACTCGTAGTAGTTGCTTCCCATATGTACCTTGACTGGGCAAGCCCAGGGTTTTGAACTGGTGACCTCAGTGTTCCAGGTTGATGCTTTGAAGCCATGCGTAGGCTGAAAAAGAATGGAAGGAAATAAATGTACTATCCAAGTAGAAACCAAAAGAAAGTGGGAATGTTTGTACTTATATCAGACACACTACACTTTAAACCAAAAGTGGTAACAGGACAAAGTGAGTCATTATATAGTGATAAAGGTGTGTATCTAAGAAGATAAAATGATCATAAATGCATATTAGAGCACCTAAATATATTAAGTAAATACTAATATGTGTGAAGGAAGAAATTAGATAAAAAATACAATAATAAAATTTTAATACCATCCTTAAAATAATTGAAAGGTCATTTTTCCAAAACAGAAAATCAATAAGGGAATGATGAACTTGAACCACTTCTTGGACTAAATGGATCCAACAGACATTTTAGAGCTTACCATCTGACAGAAGCAGAAGACAGGTTCTTCTCAAGTGCACCTTATCTCCAGTTAGACCATATAAGAGGACACAAACCAAGTCTTACCAAATTTAAAAAGATTGAAGTGATACTAAATATCACAATGTATGAAACTAGAAATTAACAAGATGAAAGCTAAAAAAAAAAAAAAATCTATGTAGATATTAACACTCTTGCCTGACCAGGTGGTGGCACAGTAGATAGAGTGTCAGACTGGGACACAGAGGACCCAGGTTTGAAACTACTAGGTCAGTGGTTTGAGTGTGGGCTTATCAGCTTGAGCGTGAGGTCACTGGCTTGAGCATGGGATGATAGACATACCCCACGGTCGTGGCCTGAACCCAAGGTTGCTGGCTTGAGCAAGGGGTCACTTACTTTGCTGTAGCCCCCGGTCAAGGCACGTATGAGAAAGCAATCACTGAACAACAGAGCTTCAATGAAGACTGAATACTTCTCATCTCTCTCCGTTCCTGTCTGTCTGTCTCTATCTGTCCTTCCCTCTGTCCTCTGTCTCTCTCTGTCTAGATTTTCAAAAAAAAAAAAAAAAAGAAAGAAATCAACACTCTTCTGAACAACTAATGAATCAAGAAAAAAAATCAAAAGCAAAATACTAAATTATCTCAAAATAAATGAAAATATAAACATATTGAAGCCTATGGGATGCTTCAAAAGCAGTTTTGAGAAGGAAGTTTATAGTAATAACTGCATATATAAGAAAATAGAAAGTTATTAAATAAATAGCCTTACTTTACATTTCAAAGAACTAGAAAGACAAAACAAAATAATACCAAAGATATCAGAAGAAAGAAAATAACAAAAATGAGAGAAGAAATAAAGGAAATAGAGACCAGAAAAAAGAAGCAATAGAAAAAATTAATGAAACTAAGAGCTGGTTTTTTGAAAAAATAAAATTTACAAATATTTAACTAGATTAGAAAAAAATAATACTCTAATAAATAAAATTAGATATTAAAGAGGAAGCATTACAATTTATACCACATAAATATATAGGATAATAAAAGCCTATTTTGAGTATTCATATACCAAAAAATTGGATAACTTGGAAGAAATGAATAAATTCCTAGAAACATACAACCCACTAAAACTGAATCAGAATGAAATAAACAATCAGAAACAGCCAAAAACAAGGATATTGAATTAGTAATTAAAACCTCCCAACACAGAAAATACCAGGCCCAAATAGGTTAATTAGTGAATTCTACCAAACATTTGAAGATGAACTAACAATCCTCAAATCTTCCAAAAAATTGAAGAGGAAGCAACACTTCCAAACTCATTTTATGAGTCCCTATTACTCT
The DNA here is from genome assembly GCF_036850765.1 of Saccopteryx bilineata. Lineage (NCBI taxonomy): Eukaryota > Metazoa > Chordata > Mammalia > Chiroptera > Emballonuridae > Saccopteryx > Saccopteryx bilineata. The sequence continues at coordinate 35,437,511 of NC_089490.1, read as the reverse complement.
GATACAAAATCCAGGTAAGGACACTACAATAAAAGAAAATGATAGACCAATAATTTGATGAAAATAGAGGTAAACATTCTTAACAAAATTATAGCAGATTGAATTCATTAAAAGATTTATACTACATGACCAAGTGGGACTTATCTCATGGTTGTAAGGACTGGTTAAAATATGCAAAACAATCTGTCTGTTGTAAATCACATTAACAAAATGAATGGAAAATATTATGATCATCACAATATATGCAAAAAAAATTTGACAAAATACCACATCTTTTTATGATTAACACCCTCAACAAATTGGATATAGATAGAACATACTTTAACATAATAAAGCCATATGTGACAAACGCCCATCTAACATACTTACTGGTGAAAAATTGAAAGCTTTTCATCTAAACTTAGGAATAAAACAAAGAATCCACATTTAAAACTCTTATTTAACATAGTAATGGAAGTCATAGCCAAAGAAATTAATACACAAAATAATAAATAGATCAGTATTAAATAACTAAACATTCACATTAAAAAAGGAAAAATAAAATTGTGATTTGCAGATGATATGATCTTACATGTGGAAAATTATAAATACTCAAAAACTGATGGAACTAATCAATGAAATTAGTAACAGTTGTTGGATATAAGTCAATATACAAAAATTACTTAAATTGATATACACTAGCAAGGAAATATCTGAACAAAAAATAAAGAAAAAAATGTCTTATTCACAATAGCATTAAATATAATACAATTACTTAAGAATAAAATTATTGCCTGACCTATGGTGGTGCAGTAGATAAATCGTTGACCTGGAATGCTAAGGTCACTGGTTCAAAACCCTGGGCTTGCCTGGTCAAGGCACATATGGGAGTTGATGCTTCCTGCTCCTCCCCCCTTCCCTTTTCTCTCTTTAAAATGAATAAATAAATTTTTTTTAAAAAAAGAATAAAATTATCCAAGGAAATGAAAGATCTGTATAATGAAAACTCCAAAACTTTGAAAGAAAGTAAAGACACACACTAATGGAAATATATTCTGTGCTCATGGATTCTGTGCTTTATCCATACTACTCATAGCCATCTATTAATTCAATATAATCTCTATCAAAATCTCAATGGCATTTTTTCACAGATAGAAAAAACATAACACTAAAATTTGTATGGATATCCAAAAGATCCTGAATAGTCAAAGCAATTCTGAGAAAGAACCCTTGTACATTGTTAGTGGGAATGTAAATTGATTCAGTCAATAAGGAAAACATTATGGAAAGTCCTCAAAAAATTAAAAATAGAACTACCATATGATCTAGGAGTTCCACTTTTGGCTACATATCCAAGGAAATGTAAACAGGAGTTTAATGAAAGATATACACTCCCTTGTTTATTGCAGCATTATTCACAATAGTCAAGATGTGGTATGGGCACAGTCTGTGTCTGTCCATCAGTGGGTCAATGGATAAAAAGGGTTTTTTTTATTTTTATTTTATTTATTCATTTTAGAGAGGAGAGAGAGAGAAAGAGAGAAAGAGAGAGAGGAGAGAGAGACAGGGGGAGGAGCTAGAAGCATCAACTCCCATATGTGCCTTGACCAGGCAAGCCCAGGGTTTCGAACCGTCAACCTCAGCATTCCAAGTCGACGCTTTATCCACTGCGCCACCACAGGTCAGGCTAAAAAGGGTTTTGGTATATATGCATAATTGAATACCACTCAGCCTTGAGAAAGGAGGAAATCCTGTCATTTACAACAGTATCGATGGAGCTTGAGGACAATTAAGTGAGATAGAGACATATCACATGTATGTGGAATCTAAAAACAAAATTGTAAAAACAGAAAGTAGAATGGTGGTTACCAGGTGATGGCTGGTGGGGAAATTTGGAATTTGTTGTGTAAGGGTACAAATTGGGAACAAATAGATAAATAATTCCTGGAGAGGCAATGCACCCCATAGTGATTATAGTCAACAAAACTCTATTATATACTTCAAAATTGCCAAGAGACTAGATCTTAATTGTTCTCACCATAAAAAAGGAATGCCAATTATATGACAATTTAGAGGTGTTAGCTAATGCTAAGGTCGTAATCATATTGCAGTATATAAATGTATCAATTAACATGTACATCTTAAACTCACACAATGTTACATATTAATTATATCTCAGTTTTTAAATAGAAGCACTCTACCTGGAGATAGTTATACTAACTGAGGCATGCGATCTTTCTCTTTTTAGTTGAAAGACTGAAATTCTCTCTGTAATCTTTTCTTCCCTTCCCTTCCCCTTGAACATTCAAACATTCAGAGACTCTATGATAGTAGAATACTGATAACCCTCACTATTTTAGAAAAAAAAAAAGCCCACTCAGGTGTACTGAAAATAAGATGACTGAAAAAAGCAGACAAATAAACAAAGCAAAGAATATAGTATATTATTTGTTGCTCAAATGTATACTCTACAGTAAGAATAAATAGGGAAAAGTAAAATGATCTTCAGAGGAAGAACAGATTATAAATTGCATTGATCTGGAGAAGGCATACACAAATGAGAAAATGGTAGCAAGGAAAACTAAAGGAAGACAGAAAATTGAAACTAAAGTGGCATCAAAACCATTCTTTTCTTTTAATTTTGGTGAGCATTGATTTTTAAAAAAATATGATTTGTATCAGTGGATGCAATATGCCTGCCTCAACCAAAGCAGTTTTTTTTTGTTTGTTTGTTTTTTGTTTGTATTTTTCTGAAGTTGGAAACGAGGAGGCAGTCAGACAGACTCCCCCATGCGCCCGACGGGGATCCGCCCGACGGGGATCCACCCGGCATGCCCACCAAGGGGCATCGCTCTGCCGCAATCAGAGCCATTCTAGTGCCTGAGGCAGAGGCCACAGAGCCATCCTCAGTGCCTGGGCTTGCAAGTACTTGTGTATCACAAGTAGAGCTCTGACTTTATGCAGTTCCTATCAAGTTAAAATCTGCAAAACATGGCCCTGACCAGTTGGCTTAGTGGTAGAGAGTTGGCCTGGCATGCAGGAGTCCCAGGTTTGATTCCCGGCCAGGGCACACAGGAGAAGCGCCCATCCGCTTCTCCACCCCTCCCCCTCTTCTTCGCTGGCCTAGGCGCTGAGGATGGCTCTGTGGCCTCTGCCTCAGGCGCTAGAATGGCTCTGATTGCGGCAGAGCGACGCCCCAAGATGGGCAGAGCATCGCCCCCTGGTGGGGGTGCCAGGTGAATCCTGGTCGGGTGCATGCAGGAGTCTATCTGACTGCCTCCCCATTTCCAACTTCAGAGAAAAAAAAAATCTGCAAAACATTCTGCAGCAGGAGATTTAATCTTGTGTGTAAATTGACCTGCCTCCCTGCAGGTGTTGTTTGTGTTGAGTTTCCTCTGGATCACAAACCATGCGTGATTATTCATTTTTTTCCCCCAGCATTCCTGATAGTGTGGCTTCAATACTCTGAATTCAGTATATGTAGTGTATAGACAAGAAGACTTAAGCAAATAGTTAGAAGATAGTATAAAAAATATGCAAACAGAAGTCACATTATATGTGTGTGTGTGTGTGTGTGTGTGTGTATATATATATATATATATATTTAATTCCTAGTAGAATGTCTCAGATTTACCAAAATTCTTGCTTAAACAATCTTCAGGGGCATACTTGTATTTGCACTTACAAAAACTTTCTATACTTGTAAAGAACTACTTTGGTTGATACTTTATGAAGACATCTTGATTATATTTCACATTTCCAGTGGTTTTATAATTTGCAAAGCTTCTAGCATTCTAACTCCATGTTCTTTTTTATATCATTTGATAAAGTTTCAAATATTTTATGAGATAAAAAACAGTATTTCTAAAAAACAATGTTCAATTTATTAGTTTAATCTTATCTAGCCAAGTCAAAAAGCTCTTATATTTAATTGATTCTTTTCAAATTTGATGCTGGATAAAAGTTGTCCACCACTAAAATGTACAGATGCTTCAACAGTTTAGAAAACAGCCAGCTAACATGACATAGAAAACATCCTTTTCCTTCTGGAGAAAACAACTTATTTGCTAATTATAAAGTCATCATCCTCAATGACTTGGCCTTTGGAGCCAGTATACTTACGTATGTTGGGCTCTGCCACTTACTCTATTATCCCAGGTAATTTGGATCACTAAGTTTTCTTATCAGTAAATGGATAATATTTGTATCTCCCAGGGTTACTGTGATCATCAAACACAATAATATACAATTTTGACATTACATCAGCACAAAGTAAGGGCTCAGTAAATTGAGCTATTAATGTAATATATGAAGATTTAGAATTACCAAAACTCTCTATTCTTGTTTTGTAAGTTTGTATTAGTGCTGTATATTTAACACTTTTTCAACCAGATACACTGAGTGTGTGTTACTATCCTGCTAGCATGCCGGATTTGAATTATAAAGCAATACTAAAATCATTATCACTGAGATAAATTGCCATTCCCCATTGCCATGTGAACTGTTTTTATTATAATATATGACATTAACACCCTCATAATTCAAAAGTAATGCTACAATTGTTGATGATTCCTATCTCTTTATGAGGTAACATCTGGAAAAATCAGTGTAAGTACACTAGGAACAGAAACATTGTATGCATATAACCATTAAATAATAATTGTTTGATTTGGCTTGTGGCATCTGGTGCAATTTGCAAAGCAAGTTTATATTTCTGAATCAATTTTTTTAATTATGAAATATTTTTAACATTAAAAGCTATGCAAAATAATTTGACTCACCTCCCTGGATTTACCAAGTAATGTTACCATATTTCAACATTTTATTTAACTGATTTCTTTTGAAAAAATAAAATATTACAGTTTTGTTGAAATCCTTATTTCACTTTTTTTATCCTGACCTTCCCTCTTATAGGTAATTAATGTACTTAAGTTGCTGAGGTCCTGCTTATATTTTTTACTTTTACTATATTATATGCACCCATAAAGATAGTATTCCTTAATGTTTTACACATGCTCTGTCTTACTTAACAAAACCTGATCCTACCCAATGATATATATATTATCCTATATTTCCTTCTTTAGTCTTTTAAATTTAGACCTTTATCTAAATCTATGTTGTAAATCTGGTGAGGTAGAGTCCTTGTTTTACTTTTTTCTGGATTAAGCTGACTGTTTTAGCATATTTATAAACAGCTAGACCATTGTTTCACCACTGATTTATACTGTACACACTGTCGTGTACTAAGTGCCCGTATATACCATACATAGATCTGTGTCTCAACGTTCAACTTTATCTTCTTTTGATCCCTATGTAAATTCACAGATATCAATCAATGCTTTGTAATAAGTCTTTTTTATTGAACTTATTTGAGTAACATTGGTTAAGAAAATTATATCAGTTTCAAGTGTACAGTTCTACAATACACCATCTGTATATTGCATTGTGTGTTCCCCACTCCTCTGTCACCATGTATGTCTCCACTCCTTTACTCTTTCCTACCTCCCCTGCCCCGCTTCCTTCTGGAAATCACCACACTGTTGTCTGTGCTTATTAGTTATCGTTTTTACTTAATCCCTTCACCTTTTTCACACAGCCTCTCAACCGCCTCCCCTCTGGCAGCTGTCAATCTGTTCCATGTATCCAGGCTTCTGTTTCTACTTTGTTAGTTTATATTGTTCATTACATTACACATATGAGTGAAATCATATGGTACTTGTTTTTCTCCAATTGACTTATTTCACTTAGCATGATGCTCTCCAGGTCCATCCATGCTGTCACAAAAGGTAAGATTTCCTTTTTTGTTGTTGTTGTTGTTGTTTGTTGTTGTTGTTGTTTATAGCTGAGTAGTATTCCATTGTGTAAATGAACCACAGCTTTTTCTATTTACTGTCGGGTACTTGAGTTGCTTCCAAATCTTGGCTATTGTAAATAACTCTGCAATGAACAGAGTGCACACATTCTTTCAAATTAGCATTTGGGGTTTCTTTGGATTTATTCCCAGAAGTAGAATTGCTGGGTCAAAACCCTTAAAATTAAGTTAAAAAACTCCACAGAACTCCTCTTAATCTTCTTGAAAATGTTCTTGGCTACTACTGGCTGTTTATACCTCCAGATGAATTATGGAATGTGCACACACACACAAACCTTTTCAAATTTTGGCTGAAATTGTATCATATTGATAGGTTAATTTAACGAAGGCTGACATATTTATAATGCTGAGTCTTTCTATTCAGGAACAAAATATAATTTTTAATTCAAAATAATCTGTACTTAATTCATACTTATTCCCAGCTAATTTACAGATATAGGGAAAGTATCATATTTTAAAGCTTTTGTTATATTTTCTAATTAGTTATCATTCTGCCTTTTCTACAGCAACAATGAAAATAAGATGGTAGGAATGATATTTTTTAATGTGCCAAAAGTAAATAATTTCAATCTAGAACTATGTGTTTCTTATATGATACAAAATAATCTAAAATGTAAATATAAATTTAAACATAAATTAGTAGCATTTGAATCAGAACAGCAGATGAGTGAATGGAATGTAAGTGTTCAGATGTCCTACTTTTCAAATGCATATAGTTATTAATTAACTTTAGACTTTGACACATTAAATATGCTAACTAGGGACAAATTAAAGACTTTAGTAAATTAGGGAGACAAATAAAGAATATAAACAGAGTATTTAATTTCCAACCTAATAGAGAGCAAAACATAAATTAGAAAAAGTTTTGCAACAGATTTAAGACAGAAGAAAAAAAGAAAAAGAAAAGGAACAGTAAGGCCAAATCAAGAAACCAGAGATTAAGCAAAGAAAAAATACCTTAGGGACACAGACAACAGTGTGGGGATTGCAGGAGGGAAAGGGGAGTGGTGATGGAGGAGGGTAGAGGGGATAGATGGTGATGGAGGGAAACCTGACTTGGGGTGGAGAACACACAATACAATATACAGATGATGTATTGTGGAATTGTACACCTGAAAACTGTATGATTTTATTAACCAATGTCACCACAATAAATTAAATAAAAATAAGTAATTAAGTAAATAAATAAATAAATAGAATGAGGCAAAATAAATAAATGATACAAGAGGGGATGGTGAGAAAATTCTCTACCCTAAGCGCTTCACGGATGCAATACATCAAATATTGAAGGAACTAATGCCAGTGTTTACACAAACTATTTCAGGATGTAGAAATTCAGAAACCATTCAATAAGTCATGTTTTGAAGCTATACACCTTGGACACTAAACCTGACAAGGGCAGTGCAGGTAAGCTAAATTACTAAGCACTGATGCTCATGAGCACAGATGCAAAAAATCCTAAACAAAATATATATTAGTAAATTGCATCCAGCAATGATAATGGTAATTTAACAGAAGAAAAATATACCATCCAAAAATTAGGTTTATCTCAAATACACAGGTAGTTTAATTTAAAAATCAAAGAATGAGCTCATGAGAAAGAATAAAGAAGAAAAATTCAGATGATTAATTTGGAGTGATTTTGAGGCCCTGGTGGAACAATGCAGGTGAAGAGTTTTTTAAGTTGAACTGCTGTTGAAGAATTATTCTTGCTGGTTCATGCTGCTCTTGTCTGGCTCTGCTTTGGTTTAAAAAGCATCTTAAGTAAGGTATATGATGAGAGCTTTGATTAATTTCTTTAGCAATTGCTGCTTTACATTGCACTTCCTTAAGCATCTTTCAAATCTAATGGATTAGATCTCTTGATGATAATAAAGGCCAAATGCTTCCAAATAAGAAGAGAGAAAGGTAGAAGAATACCTAATGAGGAAATCCTGGTAGTATTTTACTTTTATAAGGACTACTATTTCATTTCCAATAAAGACATCTTTTGAGAAACACCCTTATATGGAAAGTGCATTATTCATTTTAGTCAGTACAATCTATTGTCTTGCTCTGGATATAAAATGCCATTGATTTTATAAGGGGTATATATTTGAATCAATTCAGTAGTACCCAGTTCAATATGATTAATAGATTATTTACCCTCCCTTTTTCTAAAATATTGTTTCCCAAGAATTTCAGTTAACTTTATAATAATAACCTCATGGAAGTTTGCAATTCCTAATTAACAATGGGACCAACCCTCTTGTTTTATGAAAGTGGACATTAACTATAGTATTTTGTTGGCTGCATTATTTTGTTCTAGCACTCTCTTCTTCTCAGGTTTTGAAAAAAAAAATCTGCCTCCATCATCATATTTTTAATCTATACATTATTTCAAATAAACTGTTTTTGGAATCTTCATGTTTTCTGTTTCCCATTCCTTTCTAATTCCCTATGTTTTCTAAGCTATCTAATGCCTCCCTCTGAGTTTTATCAAAACAGAGTAATTTCTACAAAGATCAGCTAAGAAGTTAGGCAGAACTTCAAATATATGTTTTTTCTTTCTTTCTTTCTTTCTTTCTTTCTTTCTTTCTTTCTTTCTTTCTTTCTTTCTTTCTTTCTTCCACTGATCTACAGGACTATGAGCACACAAACACATACATAAACAAGAGGTTTGTTTTCTCACCAATAAAGTAAGCATAATGGTGCCTTTACCAGGGGATTGTGAGATAAATGTTGTTAGGTAGGTTTTTACTGCTCACTATGGTAGATGTAATCATTCATCCATTAAAGGTACTCCATTTATTAATTAAACTCTAATTAATAAATAAATTCTAACCCTAAATAAATATCTTGAAAATTATTCTTTTAGTCAGAAGACATTTAAGAGTATAGATATTAAGGCAAAACTAGCTCAAATGCTTTACAGGCATTTGATCCTGTCCAAATCAACCTTAGAGACATTTGATCCACACCAGATGATTCTTGATATTTGGTTCTGTCCCAAATTGTCCATATAAACATTTGGTTCCTACCAACATGTCCTTGAACATGTGCCATTACTAGTTGGGCTACCAAGAAAAAAGTGTTATTATTGGCAGTACAACCACAACATAATTATCGGACCAATAAACATGATAGATTATTTATTTATTAATCTTGTAAACCAAACATATAAATAAATTTATGGGCTATTTGAACTCATGGATATTTTCTTTCTTTTTTCCTTCCTTCCTTCCTTCCTTCCTCCCTCCCTCCCTCTCTTCCTTCCTCCCTCCCTCCCTCCCTCCTTCCTTCCTTCCTTCCTTCCTTCCTTCCTTCCTTCCTTCCTTCCTTCCTCCCTCCCTCCCTCCCTCCCTCCCTCTCTCTCTCTCTTTCTTTCTTTCTTTCTTTCTTTCTTTCTTTCTTTCTTTGGACAGTGACAGAGAGATTCAGAGAGAGGGAGGGATAGGGACAGACAGACAGGAAGGGAGGAAGGGAGAGAGATGAGAAGCATCAATTCTTTGTTGCAGCTTTTTAGTTGTTTGGTGATTGCTTTCTCATATTTGCCTTGACCAGGAGCTACAGCAAAGCGAGTGACCCCTTGCTCAAGCCATCCACCTTGGGTTCAAGCGAGTGACCATGGGATCATGTCTATAATCACACGCTCAACCCAGCAACCCTGCACTCAAGCTGGAGGCCTTGGGGTTTCGAACCTAGGTCTTCTGTGTCCCAATTCGATGCTCTATCCACTGTGCCACTGCCAGGTCAGGCAACCCATGGGTGTTTTCTAAGCATGGACATTTTTGACAGGACCCCATATCAAGGATTATTTGAGATGAAGCAAAGGTCTCCATGGACATTTTGGAAAAGACTAATTGTCCTACAGTGGCACCATTTCTACAAGAGCAGCCCCAAAGTCTCACCTTTATGTGTCCAAATAAAAAGTTAGAAATTTATTTTATAAGGTCTCTAATGCATTTCATTCTTGTAAGCTTACTTTTGGTTAATCACCATAAGTATATCTTTAAAACACATTACTGCCGTGGAGATAGTTCTTTTAATATACTGTTTCCCATCTTTTCATACTTGTATGCTTAGCAGTTTTAATTTTTTAAATTTGTTCTTTTATTCTTTTATATTAGTAATAAACCTGTTATTTAATTTTGGTTTTTCTCTTCACTGCCAATTACCTAGTAACTTTATCTACTTTCTCATCCTGCCCATGCTTACCTCCTACTACATTTTCAACTTGAACTACTAAAGTTTTGCCTTTTTAATTTATCTTTGAAAAGTGCTAGTATTACATATATTGGGTTTTCAACAAATATAACTAAATATGTAACTTTTCAAAATAAACCACTAGTATGGTGTTAATATCTTTGGAAGATTATTATATGCTAAGCAGTATTCTGTTTATATAAGTTACAAAATAACTACTCTTACCATAACCATAACCATTTTGCAGATGAGAATACTGAGATATGGAGGGAGTAAGAATTTGCTGAAGTATCTAAGTGGTAAATATATGATTCCAACCCAATAGTTTAGTTCAGAACCTCACTGTGAACCTCAGTCTACTGCATCTCTAATTTATCTTCATCATTTTTACATGTATCTTGGATTTAATGTGTAAAAGAAAATACAGGACAATTTCATGTGCTTTCTAAACATTATAATATATGATTTCTTTTTATTTTAGTGAGTGGAGGGGAGGCAGAGAGACAGACTCCATCATGTGCCCCAAGCAATATCTACTGAGCAAGCCCACTAGGGGGCAATACACTGCCCATCTGGGGGCCTTGCTCCATTGCAACCAGAGCCATTTTTTAGCACCTGAGGTGAGGCCATTAAGCCATCCTCAGCACCCAAGGCCAACTCACTTGAGCCAATCGAGCCATGGCTTCAGGATGTGAAGAGAGAGAGAGAGAGAAAGAGAAGGGGGAAGGAGTAGAAAAGCAAATGTTCACTTCTCCTGTGTGCCCTGACTGAGAATCAAACCTGTGACTTCCACACACTGTCCTGATGCTCTATCATTGAGCTAAACAGCTAGGGCTAATATATGATTTCTATAAATGTAATCTATTAACGTGACACTTCTTAACACTGGCATACTTTGAATAAACTACAGTTAATTTAGATTTAGTAAAGCTTCTAACTGAAAATTACTCTCCTAGAATCAGCATTCTAATTTGAGGAAGAAGACAAAACTTATGAGTTTTAAGTTTAAGTAAAATTAGCTTCTCAGGATTTAGTCTACAGTATAGTTTTACTTAATTAGATATATGCTGTCTGTCTTTGAGAATAAAGGAATATTACATTTGTATAAATTGCAAGATGCTTTTTAAAAAGCCAAATAGAATTATGTGAGATACTGCATAAATATCTCAAAATTAAATGTCAAATGTATACCGACAAATTGTTCTCACACTGATATTTTCTGTGATAAAATGAAGCAACACGTCAGCTACAGCTGGGAAAAAAAATATTCTCCCATTGTCATTAAAATGATAAGCAAATTATTTGTCTAAAATGACAATAAGCCTAGAAATAATCACGACATCAAATCTCATGTAATAGCTTGAAGTAGAAGGAGTTTTTAGTAATTTGTGTTCCCCAATATTTCTTTGGTCACAGATTACATAGGCCAGAGTTCAACACAACCAACATGTCAGAGCATGAAAGTAGCTGAGTAAAGTACTTTTTCCAGCTATATCTAATAGAGGATTTTGTTCTTTAATAACTTCTGAGATTACTATTTTGCCTATATCTATAAGAAGTATCCAAGTCTCTGGTCAACATTGATTTGAAACACATGTAAAAAAAAATTGTTTCTGCCTGACCTGTAGTGGTGCTGTGGATAGAGGGTCAACCCCGAACACTGAGGCTGCTGGGTCGAAACTCTGGGTCTGCTGGCTGGAGGCACATGCCGGCAACTATTACTATGAGTTGATACTTTCCACTCCCCCCCCCCTTCTTTCTCTCTCTCTCTCCTTCTCTCGAGTCTCTCTCTAAAAACATCACTTAAAAAATCAAAAATAAGAAAAAATCCTTTTCAACAAATGTAATAATAACATTTTACTAAAATATAGTAATTAGATAATATAAAATGTTATATTATAATGCATTATGCCACCCCAGTCTGCTTTTAAAAACTCACAGTTTAGCTCTGGCCGGTGACTCAGTTGATAGAGTATTGGCCAGGTGTATGGACTCCTGGGTTTGATACCCGGTCAGGACACATAGGAGAAGTGACCATCTGCTTCTCCCCACTCCTGTTCCCTCTTCTCTAACTCTTTCCCTCCCTCAGCAATGGCTTAATTGGTTCAGCATGGCCCCACTCACTAAGGATAGCTCAGTTGGTTCAAGCATGTTTCCTCAGGCTCTACAGATAGCTTGGTACTCAAACATCAGCCCAAGACAGGGTGGCAGGTGGATCCCAGTCAGGAAGCATGCAGGAGTCTGCTCACTATCTCCCTCCTCTCATCTAAAAAGAAAAAAAAAACCTTACAGTTTTACAATAAAAGTAACATTATACTGTCATTTCAAAGGAAGAAGAAAATAACTTTGCCGAATAAATCTGATTGGAACAAAGCTGGAGGTATGCCATTACTCAAAGTTTAAGACCTTGATATTAGTGATGAATATCAAAGCTTTTTGATTGACAGTAGGTCAAACTGATTTAAAAAGTAAACAAAACTAAAACAAAAAACCATAAAACTTAATAAGATGAAAGATGAATTGCTTAATATGATAACCTTGACTATTTTTAAAGAAGCATAAAGTTGAGTATTTACTTTCTAAAGAAAATCCATGATTTTCATCTTTAATAAAAAACCTGCAAGAATTAAAATGTGTAAATTATTCATTAGCTGTAATATCTTATGTTATACAATGTTCTAAAAATTGTAAGATTATAACTGGGCTGCTCATGGTAAAACCATATATATTTTCACTCATAATTTTATAATAAATAGAGATAGATAGACACTCTTTGACAATTAATTTTATTTCTAGGAATCTGTCCTAAAGACATCATGAGAGATAAGATCAGAATTTGATATGCATGGATGTTTATTACAGCATTATTTAGAATAACCAAGTCTTGAAAACAAATTAAATGTCAAATAAAAGAGACCTGGTAGAATAAATCATTGTGTTGCCTAACTAAACAATAACTCTATGCATCGAAAATAGTATTCTTTTAGGAATAAAGAAATAATAGCTTCCCTGATGCAAATATATTATATATCTTATATATAAAATATTGCTAATTATATAAATGTATACAAATTTTATGTAAAGGAAAATATAGATAATGAAATTTGCTTAAAATTTTTAAATTGAGGTTATTTTTTGGATTATGTAATTAAGACAAACCAAAATTATTTTTGATTCCTATGCTAAACCACTCCGCGACAAAGCATGTATTCCTGGTATGTGTGTGTGTGCGTGCATGTGCAAGTATGTATATTAAGGAATAAAGAGAGAAAGCAATAATATTTAAGCTACTACTGTGCCTACTTCTGGAAATTAAGACTGAACCAACTAAATAGTTTACTTACCAAGACTAATTACACACTCATGAAGACAGAATTCAGAACCTCTCCATAGTTGTTCCCACCAACCAATCTAAACTTATGTCATAAACTTTCTGCCAGATCCCACCTAATTTCCCTTACTTGTGAGACCCAGTTCAAAATCATTCAGTTGGCCCTGGCCGGTTGGCTCAGTGGTAGAGCGTCGGCCTGGCGTGCAGAAGTCCGGGGTTCGATTCCTGGCCAGGGCACACAGGAGAAGCGCCCATCTGCTTCTCCACCCCTCCCCCTCTCCTTCCTCTCTGTCTCTCTCTTCCCCTCCGGCGGCCGCAGCTGAGGCTCCATTGGAGCAAAGATGGCCTGGGCGCTGGGGATGGCTCCTTGGCCTCTGCCCCAGGCGCTAGAGTGGCTCTGGTCGCAACAGAGCGACGCCCCGGAGGGCAGAACATCGCCCCCTGGTGGGCAGAGCGTCGCCCCTGGTGGGCGTGCCGGGTGGATCCCGGTCGGGTGCATGCAGGAGTCTGTCTGACTGTCTCTCTCCCGTTTCCAGCTTCAGAAAAATCCAAAAAAAAAACCCCAAAATCATTCAGTCATGTCCAATGATTCTATGCATTCTAATTTCCCATGTAAAAGACACCAATAAATTTGACTTTGCTTTATTTAGCAGGCTCTTTGATTTTTGTTTTTCTAGTATCTTGAGAGAATCATGATTTTAATTTTCAAAATATATTACAATGAATATTATGTTTTTTATCAAAAATGTTTGTAATAATATTTCAAGAATGAATACGACCCCTAATTATGAGAAGACTCTCTTAGAGAAGATTTATTTAAAGAAACATATATGTTTGGGAGGTATGGAATATTTTCCAATGCATTTTAATTGATTTAATAGCAAATTTTCCCACTCTGTACTTCATCTTACTTTTTTCATCCTTTCTTCCATTTCTCTGTCTTTTTTTCATCATTTGATTATAAGAACTAAATAAATAAATGTAATTTATAAGGCATTTTTTACACTTATGACACTGCCGTAACAAAGTGTGTGGGAACTATTATGAGATCAGGGAGGTGTGTGTGTGTGTGTGTGTGCGCGCGCGCGCGCGCGCGCGCAGAGAGAAACAGAAAATGACTGTGCCTGTGTGTGTATTATTTGTGTGTCCTGGTTTTATTTTAACCAAAGATCAAGTCTGAAAGAGAACAGCTATGTTATTGTATTTGCCTCAATAAGTTCAACTAAATAAAATTAGCAGAATAAAATTAGAAAAAAACAAACAGAGGTTTACCACACTAGACAATGGAAGCTTATTTCATACTATTACTATTATAGTCACAAAATACTTATGCTTTGTTTTTCGCTTTTTGATTTTGAAGTTGGGGTATAGGTAACATTTTTTTTTCTTTTTTTTTTTTTTTTTTTTTTTTTTTTTTTCATTTTTCTGAAGCTAGAAACAGGGAGAGACAGTCAGACAGACTCCCGCATGCGCCCGACCGGGATCCACCCGGCACGCCCACCAGGGGCAATGCTCTGCCCACCAGGGGGTGATGCCCTGCCCATCCTGGGCGTCGCCATGTTGCGACCAGAGCCACTCTAGCACCTGGGGCAGAGGCCACAGAGCCATCCCCAGCGCCCAGGCCATCCCTGCTCCAATGGAGCTTTGGCTGCGGGAGGGGAAGAGAGAGACAGAGAGGGAAAGCGTGGCGGAGGGGTGGAGAAGCAAATGGGCGCCTCTCCTGTGTGCCCTGGCCGGGAATCGAACCCGGGTCCTCCGCACGCTAGGCCGACGCTCTACCGCTGAGCCAACCGGCCAGGGCCATAACATTTATTTTTTATGTTCTAAAACAATTTAAATATAGGTAGTAGTTTTTTGATATACACAGTAAAGAAGCTAAATGATCTCAATAGTTTCTTTTTATTTTTAGATGGACTATATATATTTTTTAAATTTCTTCATACCAATCACATAGAAAACTATTTTAACAGTTATGAAGTCTTTTCAATTTTTGTATGTATACACATACATTTTCATCCAGGTATATTTGTGGGGTTGTTTTAGAAGTACAATGCGAGTTTCTAGGGTATTCACAAAATTAAATTTGGATAAATGTCCAACTTTTTTTTTTTTTAAATCACACTTCCACAATCAGAGAATACAAATATTACTTTTCCTACATTGTGAAAAATAAAAGCTGTCTGCAATTATTTTTGAAGTAAAAGACAAAATATTATTTTTTCGTAAAAATATTTGCCTTTCGCCTGACCTGTGGTGGCGCAGTGGATAAAGCGTCGACCTGGAAATTCTGAGGTCGCCGGTTCGAAACCCTGGGCTTGCCTGGTCAAGGCTCATATGGGAGTTGATGCTTCCAGCTCCTCCCCCCTGTCTCTCTCTCTCCTCTCTCTCTGTCTCTCTCTCTCCCTCTCTCTCCTCTCTAAAATGAATAAATAAAATAAAAATTAAAAAAAAGAAAAAAATATTTGCCTTTCTCTGAATGTTAGATTCTGAGAAGCATATCTTACACTGTTTTTCCATGTTTTTTAAAATTTCATTGCTTGCCTGCTTATGCATATATTTTTAAAAATTTATAAAATGTATACTAATTTAAAAATCCTCACTTGGTAATCATATAAAAATGAAACACTAACATTCCTATATAGATTCACATATGTGTGTAGTGTTTCCTGTTTATCCTTTTTATTTAGATTGAATCATATGAAATTACAATTTTTTAGGTAAAAATAAAACAATAAATATCATCAACTTCATTTGGTTTGACCTGATATATTCACCAAAAATTATAGTAACAGTGTTAAGGTGAACTAGTTCATATTTAAGCATTTAATTGTACAATTGCTCACACTGTTTATGAATCAAAGCATGTATCATATGCTAATTTTTGGATTAAGTCAATTTGTTAAAAATTGATATGTGATGAATCACATTCTGGGAAAACAAGCACTCTTATTCATATTTTGAGTTTTTTATACTCTTTATACACAGTATAGATTTTTCTTTAATTTACTACTTCAAAATAATTGAAAAAATATAACCTTTATAAAATTTCTGAAAGTAAAAGTGCATTTCAAGACAGTTATTAAATGAAATAAATCAATTCTTAAAGTTATCATTTGATTACTACAGTGATTAGGGTAATAAATACTTCTCAGATTCCTAATGGGAAGTTGTATTACAGAATATGAGGCTAAAATTGCTAAAACACTAAAAATCTTTAGGGATACATATGTGTATTCAGATTAAATAATTTATATTTTCATAAAATCTTGAGACTATTAAACTATTAAAGTAAGTATTAAATTAGTTCTGGTTTAAATAACTTTTTCAAAAATTGTTCTTAGCTGGGCAGTTTATTCTTATTACTCAATTTAATTTCAGGGTTATTTTTTTTAACTGCATAAAAGAAATGTACTTGATAGAGTCATCTAAAGTTTGTTTTATACTTTTTAATGAGATTTGAAAGCTGTGATTAATTGCTTCAATGATTCACATATTATAATTTAAAAGAGTGGCAATTGATGTTATCAGATAAATATTAAAAATGTTCATACTAATTAAATATTGTATATTCCTTTTGATATAGCAGTTTAGTAGTTTATAAATGATTAACAACCAAGCTCAAGCATGTACAGGTAATGGCTATTCTTATTAATCTCCTACACCTAATATAGTTTTATATAAAATTTAAATGCAATTATCTTTAGAGAATAAATACATATTTAAAAAGATAACATAGCACTATATTTCTTTCTAAATGTATAAACCTACAGTTGTATAACTTCTTTCAATAAGAAAATAAGTTTGACCTAAGCAATTTCTTTTTTGGGGCTAGATCTAAAGACACCCGAAACACAAATTTGAAAGAATATATGCACCCCTTTGTTCATTACAGCATATTTACAGTAGCCAAGATATAAAAGTGGCCCAAGTATCCATCAGTAAATGAGTGGATGAAAAAGCCATGGTACATTTACACAGTTAAATGCTACCTGGCCGTATAAAAGAAGGAAGTCTTACACTGGTGGGTTGGCTCTGTGGAAGAGTGTCAGTACAGCATGTGAATGTCCCAAGTTCAATCCCCAGTCAGGGCACACAGGAGAAGCACCCATTTGTTTTTCCACCCCTCCCCCTCTCACTTCTCTCTCTCTCTCTCTCTCTCTCTATCTATCTATCTCTATCTCTCTATCTCTCTATCTGTCTCTCTCACTCTTCCTTCTCTCCTGCAGCCAAGGATCCATTGGAGCAAGTTGGCCCCAGGCACTGAAGATGGGCTTATAACCTTCACCTCAGACACTAAAATTGGCTCCAGTGGCAACAGAGCAAGGGCCCCAGATATGCAGAGAATCGCCCCCTAGAGGGCTTGCTGGGTGGATCCGGGTCAGGGCACATGTGAGAGTCTGTCTCTGCCTCCCCTCCTCTCACTAAAGTAAACTAATTAACTAACTAACTAACTAAATAAATAAATAAATAAATAAGGAAGTCTTGCCATTTGCAACAGCATGGATAGACCCGGAGAGTGATGCTAAGTAAAATACATCAGTCAGGAAAGGTAAGTATGTACTATACAATCTCACTTATATGTGAACAGATTTATAGATACAGGGAACAAACTAACAGCTATCAGAGTGGAAGAGGGTTATGGACTGAGTGAAAAAGGTGAAGGAATTAAGCAAAGAATAAGAACTTAGACACAGGCAACAGTGGTGATTACAAGAGGGAAAGGGGGTGGAGGGAAGGAGAAGAGGGTCAAAGGGGACAACACAGGAGGAGTTTGACATGGGGTGGTGAGCACACAGTGCAATGTGCAGATCGTGAATTACAGATCTGTACACCTGAAACCAATGTAATCCCAGTAAATCCAATTAAAAAAGAAAGTGTTTGATTTTATAATTTAAATTTACTTTACTGAAACTATTGAAAAATGTGTATTTATTGAGTATAGGTCATGAGGTTTGAAGTCAGGGACTGTGTCTTACTGTCTTTCTTATTTTGTCTTTTTTTTTTTTTTTTGTATTTTTCTGAAGCTGGAAACAGGGAGAGACAGTCCGACAGACTCCCGCATGCGCCTGACCGGGTCCACCCGGCAAGACGCTCTGCCCACCAGGGGGCGATGCTCTGCCTCTCTGGGGCGTCGCTCTGCCGCGACCAGAGCCACTCTAGCGCCTGGGGCAGAGGCCAAGGAGCCATCCCCAGCGCCCGGGCCATCTTTGCTCCAATGGAGCCTTGGCTGCGGGAAGGGAAGAGAGAGACAGAGAGGAAGGAGGGGCGGGGGTGGAGAAGCAAATGGGCGCTTCTCCTGTGTGCCCGGCGGGGAATCGAACCCGGGTCCCCTGCACGCCAGGCCGACGCTCTACTGCTGAGCCAACCGGCCAGGGCCTTATTTTGTCCTTTTTTTATTTATTGTCTCTCTTCAATAAATATATGTGGTTGATCCTTGAACAACACAGGGGTTGGAGGCACTAACCCTTGTCCCTTATCCCCACAGAGGCGTAAACTCCCATTTAACTTTTGATTCCCCCCAAACTTAGTCTACTGTTGACTGGAAGCCTCGTTGATAACAAACAGTTGATAAACACATAGTATGTATGCTATATGTATTATATACTGTGTTCTTATGGTAAAGTAATATTGAGAAAGGAAAATAGTTTTATGAAAATTATAAAAAAAGAGAAAATACACATATGATACTGCACATATTTATTTTTTTAAATTCATGTGTAAGTGGACCTTTGCACTTCAAAGCCATGTTGTTAAAGGGTCCACAACTGTAATGAGAGCGTGCTGCAAGCTAGATGCAGTGTTAAGAGCAAAAGATTTAAAGAGCTCACAGCCTCGGGTGAGACTAACATAGATTATTGCAATGCATGATGGAAAGTGCTGGGGGGGGGGGCAATCATGTGTTCCTAACTGAAACCAGAATGGGCAGAAAATATTTTCTATAAAGGTGATATGTGGCCTGACCTGTGGTGGTGCAGTGGATAAAAGCGTCGACCTGGAAATGCTGAGGTCGCCGGTTCGAAACCCTGGGCTTGCCTGGTCAAGGCACATATGGGAGTTGATGCCTCCAGCTCCTCCCCCCTCTCTCTCTGTCCTCTCTCTCTTCTCTAAAATGAATAAATAAAACTTAAAAAAAAAAAAAAAGGTGATATGTGGCTAGAACTTAAAGAATGCATAAGCATGTATGAGATGAAAAAAGGGGAGAACGGCATTCTAGAAGAAGCAGCCTGGTGTGGGAATGAAGGGGAAATGCATGAGAGGAAGCAGTGGATTATGAATAAATTGCATAACAATAAAGCCTGAAGATTTTTATTCTTTCCAACAGAGTGATCTTCATTTTGTAAAAAAAATATTCTTTCTCCCAAGTGATGGTAGTTTCAAGTATTGTACTCAATTCTTCACTCTCGTCTCCCTCATTATACATCATACTTTTGCCATAACCTAATAGTAGACAAAGTATACTTCTCTATCCTTTGACTACTGCCTTGGCTGATGTGATATAATGAAAACAAAGTAAAAAAGGCATGTAATGTGCTTGAGTCCTCTTCTGCTTCCAGTACTTTTATAAGAAGATAATAGCCTGAGTAGCCCTCTAGTCTAAGAAAGAGGACAAACATGTGGATACATCTTTCAGCTTTGGTTAAGTTCAGCCATGCCTAGCCTAGAACAGTCCAACTGCAGAGAATTCAAATCTGAGTAAAAACACATGAGTAAAAAAAAAGTGCTTATTATAGGGTGTTTGTTATGCAGTAATAGCTAACTGATACACAATTGTGAGCACAAATGCTGCCAGGTTGATGATAAATACAAATTCTTTTTTTAATGGAGAGAAGATCTTTATGTGTTACAGTTGTTTTGAGAATTAGATTTACTAAATTTATACCCTCCTGGAACTGAAAAAACAAACCAAGATTCAATAGAATGCCTATATTTGCACCCTTCAGAAATGACATTTCATACATAGTCCATAAGAAGAGCATAAAACTAGCAACAGAAATCAATTGCTCGATCTTAAACTCAAGAGGTAATATATCCTTGCTTGGCCAACCAACCTGATGACAGAAATACAAACCTGAATCCTGCCAACACATTGATTAATATAACTGGTGCTTATTTGTTTGTTGTGAGAGAGAGAGAGAGAGAGAGAGAGAGACTGACAGGATGGGAGAGAGATGAGAAGCATCAATTCAGGCTCCATAAGTAATTTTTTCAATGCCTTGTTTTTAGAGAGACATGTGGTAGTTGAAAATACTGTCCAATTAACTAGCTATGTGGTCTTAGGTAATTATCATTATCTCACTAAATTTTTTTAGCTTCAATTTGAGGCAGTACTTATTTCACCAAGTTATGCTAGAGGGGTTCTATAGGAGACTAAGGATGAGAAAGCACCTCTCACAGCCCTGGCATAATAGGTTATGCCCCCTTGACCCAATTGCCTTAGTGCCAAATGCTGTGTTAGTCCATGGAGTTAAATAAATCTTAAAAAGTCTGATTATTGGAGCTGGTGTTAATATATATTAGTAGTTGCTCATTGTCTCAAAGACATACTCTGGTAATAAGTTTTATTTAAATGTGTGGCAGCTAATATAAAGTTATATATTAAAATCTTACAATTTTATTTTTCTAGCTATGTGTGATAGTTTATACTAGAGTGCTAAAGTCCTGCAATGATCCCAAACATATGTTGTTCTGCTCTTTGTCACCATTAAGAGGGTATTTTCTTTGAGGTTTCTATCACCAGAGACCATAGACACCCTGGTAATATTTTTCCTCTACACATGGATCTCTTTGGATGCTTCCACTGCTGCGTCACTTTGTAATTCCACTTTGTTCTTTCCCAAATGAGTGTTAGAAAGAATTTTTTAAAAATGCTTTTCCATAGTTTCTTAGCATTCTCTGCTTCGGTATTTATTTGCTAATGAGAAACAAAATAACTCGATTCCTCTTTTCTGTATCGGCTACAGCTTCTACAGTTGCCGCCCCTGTAACAATAGGTGAATAGCACAGCATGGCAAAATACCCTTTTTCCCCTCCTTTATTCATTCAGGTCCTCCTCTAAAAAGAAAACTGAAAAGTTATCTTTTATAAAACCCAATATAATTTTTAAAAATATTTTTTGTTCTGTCTTTCTAGTACAATTTTTTTAATCATACGTGTTTTGAGGTACCTTCAGTTAACATTGGCCTAACATGCAACATGTCAAACTGCGACAATAGTTGTATATAGCACGCCCTGTATATGACAGTCTGTCTTTGTTAGACATAAAAAGCATCAAAGAACCTGAGAAAGGATGAGAAATGAGTAAGGGTCTGCAATTTAATTATTTTACTTTCAGAAGAAAATGATTCATATATACTTTGAACTAAGAAGAAAGTTTCTTCTAAACTGTGGGCAGGTAGCTCCGTGGTCTAAAGAGTCATCCTGGTGCACAGAGGTCTCGGGTTCGATCCCCATTCAGGGCACACACGAGACACAATCAGTGAGTGCACAACTAAGTGTAACAAGAAGTTGATGCCCCTCTCTCTCTCCCCTCTCTCAAATCAATGTAAAAACTGAGAAAAAAGGAAAGAAGTTTCTTCTAAATTCTTTGTAAATTAAATTAAATTTTAAATTCAATGAGTTCAGCATTTTAAAATTCTTTCTGTTTTGTTGATAACTGAGAGATAACCTTTGCAATTTAAACAATGACCTCTATCAGCTCTATTTTATTAATCTATTTTAATCTAGTTTTTGAAAATTTGACTTAATGTAGGTTTTAAGTTTTTGAAAAAGTAAATAAAGCACATCTGGAAGATGATATATAGAATTATGAACCAAAATAATCCCTATCCATCTGAATGTGCAGAATAAAAATTCACAGTCTACACTTATCTTGGATAGACATTCATATAACAAGATTTCCATGTAAATCTAAAAAGTAACGAGTGAGGTTACCCCTTTAAACTTAAAAAACTGTGATTCTCTATTGTTGTTGGTTTGATTTCAATATTGCATGACTTATGGGGGGCACTTTCATTGTATAAAAGGTTCCCCTGATATATATATATATATTTTTTTAATTTTAGAAACTTGTCCTATTGTCAACTTTGAAAGGTTTCTTTTGAAAGGGTTCCTAATGAGCTCATATTTGAATCTGGTCAGAAACCTGTGCTTACTGCTGACTGGTACAAACTCTTCAGGACCTCTTGGCCTCCCATTATACTCTCAGACAATGTTTCAGTTTTCCATAATAAAATAGGAAAGATCTACATGTACTGCTTCCTGAGTATAGTACTTAGAAATACAAGAATGTTAGGAATCAAAACATTAATGTTTAAATATTCATTTATTCATAAAACTATGTATTTATCCAACAAATATTTATCAAAACTATGAGCCACAGGTGGGAGAATCTAAGAGTAAACAAAAAAACACCCCTGCTCTTTTGGCGGCGGCGGCGGCGGCGGCGGCGGGGGGGGGGCTTTATTCTCAAGTTTTACTCTCCACCTCTAGGAGTTCCCTTTGATTTTTTCCTCTCATCTCAACTGCTGCTCTTTCTATGGTTCTAATTGACGTCACAAGTGAGGAGGGAAACTGGGAGGAGATTATGTTAATATATACGTATCAGAATGGACTTGGAGCTCTTTGTTTGAGAGGCTTTATTTATTTTATTTATTTTTTTAAATAGGACTTTTATTTTTTTATTATTTATTTTTTACAGAGACAGAGTCAGAGAGAGGGATAGATAGGGACAAACAGACAGGAACGGAGAAAGATGAGAAGCATCAATCATTAGTTGTTTTTTTCTAAACAAATTTTTTAAATTTTTTTTTATTTATTCATTTTAGAGAGGAGAGGGAGAGACAGAGAGAGAGAGAGAGAGAGAGAGAGAGAGAGAGAGGAGAGACAGAGAGAAAGAAGTGGGGGAGGAGCTGGAAGCATCAACTTCCATATGTGCCTTGACCAGGCAAGCCCAGGGTTTCGAACCGGCGTCCAGCATTTCGACGCTTTATCCACTGCGCCACCACAGGTCAGGCTGTTTGAGAGACTTTAAATGTCAGTTATCGTTCAGGACCATTGGCAGTGGATTTGAGCTCATTTCTCTGAGACACCATGTTGAAACTGGCTAAGAGTCTGCCCTGTTTTCTTTGAGAGACACAAATCTAAAGACAGGATTCTTCTTAGGATTAAAAAAAATGAGAAAAAGTGACCCATTTTTCCATAGCTAAACATGAGAGATGACTATGTAGGATTTTATCCCTGGGTCGTTTCCTCAAATTTCTCAATTTTTTTTTTTTTATTCTTATGGATTATGTCCTTGATTTGTACGAGGTGGTCATTGAACTGTATGAAGCATAGCCAGTGAAAGTTATTCCTTTGCCACTTTAAGTCATTTGTAACGGCATCTGCAAATTAATCATTTGCAATGAAGAAAACCAACAGTTTGGATCTTGTTTTTCTCCCTTTCATGATATTTTTGATAGTATATTTACACTCTTTGATATATAACTGTACTTATATTTTTGTTAGTAATAACAAGTATTACAGAAAAAGTTTTTTTTAAAGTATAATGGAACAAAACAAATGTAGAAAAAATTAGATCTTGTGTAATTTTTTTTAGGTCTTGTGTAATTTTATGGTATGAAGCATTCATGTTTAGTTATTGTGCAGATTAATTTAAATCCCACCCCTCACCCAAATATAGTGTGTGTGTGTGTGTGTATCAGCATTCTACAAAATGGAGAAGTGTTCAAACCAAAATTTCAATACATTAATCTGGTTTTGAATTCTATAGTTTCTACTACGTCACACTAATCTCCCAAACTTTTTGTGACTTACATATGTAATGACAGTTCCATTTAATATATACATACTTATTTCATAGAATTTCCATTAGCACATTTAAACAATCTGTGCTAGATGATCTTTATTTGACATTTATGGTATTAGGCTCCAGACAAATAGTATCAAATACCTTCCTGCAATCATCTGAAATTCTGTTTTATAAAATATTCAGGGACCTATTTGTTGATATGTACAAAATATTACAGATTAAAATGAACCATTAACGTTTTATAAGCTGGTTTCACTAACATTATTTAATGGAAAACATAAACAAATAGTGTGTCACTGACACAAAATCAAACGCGTATTTATAGGAATTGCTAAGCAGACATGTACACATTTTCGAAAATATATAACAGTCAAAACTGTCAGTTAAATCCAAACCCAACTGCCTTGATTAATGCCAAAAGAGGCCAGCCCCTGACAACATCTTTCTTTAATCTGCATCCTAATTTGCATAGTACAGGCATTGCAGTTCTTCACTAAGCACATGTTTTAAAACTGAAAGTTTCTCTGGGAAAGACTTACCTAAAGACAACAGAAATACCTATTTTCCATAGCACATGAAGCCAGTCCACTAAAAATACAGAAAAAGTATTCTAAAAGCAAAGCTCCTACACATTTCATTTCAAGTACCTTTCCATCCTAACTTTTAGCCTGAATCTCAGCACTAAAAGTATATTTATTATTAATAAACAACATGTGATACAAAAAACAATCATCTTTGCCATTCAATTATTGATGAGATTTTCAAAACACTCAAACATTTCCCTGCAGTATTTCCCAGAGTATAATTGAATAAGTGTATTTGTGTGTATCTGCCAACATACTTATGTTTAATGTGAAGGTGCTCTACCAAATTAACAGTTTCCATCAATTTCCATTTCAAATAAGTTAAAACCAAGAATGTCATAAAATATTTCTAAAATGTATGTTTTTTTTATTCTGTTGGTAATGGGTTTTCTTTTAAAAATTCCTCTTCAGGGTGCTACTGGTTTGAAGAAGAGTCTGGGGCCTGCTTCTTTGTTGTTTCTACATTTGTTTGCAAGCCTTCTCTAAGGGAATAATGCAAATGCTATTGGAAAAACAATTATAAATTTATAGAATATCTCTCACCTAGAATAAGTTGGATGTTTAGGCAAACCATGTATAATTGAATTTACCAATTAAAAATACTACAGCATGCATTTTAAATAGCTCATTTCTTTTTTGATGAAGTTGAACATTAGGACTTTAAAAAATTAAGTGTAACTGATTTTTTTCAAGTTATTTTGTAAATAATTAAACAAATGAACCAACTCTTCTCCAGTAAATCAACTTCACCATTTACCATCTGCCCAAAGGCTCAGACCTTTACAAAAGTTTGGCCAGGCTCAAAGGACAGCCTGTTGTGGGTAGAACGGAAAGTTAATTAAAGCTGAAGCAACAATCCCCTGTACACATTCTTCTTCCTTTAGGCTGCTGGTGTTCATTTAATTTTGTTGATTAGCCAAGTCCTGCCATTATTATGCCCATCAATTGTATTAGGCTGCTGCCTCTGCACCAGAACTTGAGTCTGAAATGTGTTACCAGGAAAATGAAAGTGCTCTTTACGTCTTTCAAAATAGTTTGGTGTTTTACAAATGTCAAGGATGGCCTACTGTTACCAGAACAAGCTGGGTTCGAATTGCCCACTGCTGCTAGTCAATCACAGAGATGAATCTGAGTGATATAGGAGTGTCTTTTATTCAGACTGCCAGCAACCCAAGAAGGCAGAGTACTCATTTCCAAAAGAATTGCCTCCACACTCTTCTGGTGCTGGCTGTTTGTGTAAGGTTCAGAGGCTGTTAGTAATGGTTTGAGGGGCAAAGTTTGTGCAATTAGTCATGTAACAGTGTGCAGGAGGTGAGAGTCCAGTTTGGTGGCATTTTTGCCTGGAATATCCTTCTGATAATGGCACAGGTGTATCTGGCATCCTTGATCTTGCTCTGGGAGAGCCAGGGTCTGTTTCCTCTGGGAGCCATCTGTGCCTCTGGCAACTTTCTTCAAGAGAACTCCTTATAATTCTCAGACAACAAAATAAAAATTAAGGTTTGTGAACTAAGCTTCTAGTTATCCACAGTGCCTTAACCCCTTACAGGAAATTCTGTGATTGAGTCCTAACAAGAAATTATTGTAATTTGATCCCTTACATAATCTCCTATTGATTAAAACTAAAAGCTACTATTGCTGAAGCCAAATTTCTAACTTTTGTGTTTCCTTCTCACTACAAACTGTGTGCAAGTAGCATAGTGAGCTTGACTTCGTGTACTTGGAAGGAGAGCTGGCTAACTTTTTGGGTATTCCTAAAACTTAGGAGAGTAAACATAATTTTTTTTTATTTGACAGAGACAATGAGAGAGACAGAGGGACAGATAGGGGCAGACAGACAGGAAAGGAGAGAGATGAGAAGCATCAGTCCTTCATAGTGGCACCTTAGTTGTTCATTGATTGCTTTTTCATATGTGCCTTGACTGAGGGGCTCCAGCAGAGCGAGTGACCCCTTGCTCAAGCCAGTGACCTTGGACTTAAGCCAGCAACCATGGGCTTCAAGCCAGTGACTTTTGGGCTCAAACCAGTGACCAGGGGGACATGTTTATGATCCTACGCTCAAGCCAGTGATCTTGGGGTTTCAAACCTGGGTCCTCTGCATCCCAGTATGATGCTCTATCCATGCCACCACCTGGTCAGGTGAGAATAAACATAATTCTTAAATCTCAAAAGAAAAAACTGAGAAAAGAGAATTAAGAATAGTAAGTCCATTTTATTTGTTTGTTCATTTGTTACCTTTTGTTTGATATCCCACATATGAGTAAACCATATGATTTTCCATCTGGCTTATTTCACTTAACATGGTATTTTTAATTATGAGATTCAAAAGTGTTCTGAATTGTCATTAAATTGCTTCTTTTGTGATGTATTTAGAAAAGTACTATATACAAAGAATGGACATAGCATTTTAACTTTTGTATCTTTAGGAATCACAAAGGCTGGAGTCATAGAAAGAAATGCATGAACAATGTGAGAATATTAGTATTTTGGGTGTAGTGGTGTTAGATTTGAGGAGTTGTTATCTGTCATAATTATCAACATTGTTAACCTGCATATATAAGCAGATGTTTGGTTAAGAATGTTGCATTTGTTCTTTTAAACAAAGCAATAGTGACCATTCTCTTATGCTTTGTCTGAATTATTTGAAAAGATTGGAGTCCTTTGAACATCAAAGTATCTATATGGAAATCATTGCATTAATATTTTTGATAGCTGCTGGGGAAATATTATCTATTACACACGCTCTGAGCTTTCATTTTATCCATACGATGATTATTTATTGAGAGCCAGTATAATTATATACATTTTATAGATGGATATAAACCACCCACCACAAGTTAAGTAATTTGCTTAAAGTCATACAACAGTACTGTCTTTTATATTGGACTCTTACTAATTTTGGAAAAGACATTAACCCTTTTGGGTCACATGTAACTCAGTTGTAAAATGTAGCAAGAGGGTCAGGGCACCTAATTTCCCATTTTTCTAAGTTATGGAAAGTAAATGGTTCAACATTCAACAAATCCCAACTTGGAGCATTGATGAACTGTTCAAAATTAGAATTTCTATGGAAAACTCTTGTTTGTTTTTGTTTTTTACAACAGGAAAACCTCTTGACCTAATTGAGTAAACTCTATTTAAAAAATTTTTTTGTTGAATTTATTGGGGTGACATTGGTTACTACAGAGGTTTCAGGTGTACAGTTCTGTAATATATCATCAATATATTGTATTGTGTGTTCACCACCCCTTGGTTAATACAGAGGTCTCAGATGTACAATTCTGTAATATATCATCTATATATTGTATTGTGTGTTCACCACCCCTTGGTTAATACAGAGGTCTCAGGTGTACAGTTCTGTAATATATCATCTATATATTGTATTGTGTGTTCACCACCCCTTGGTTAATACAGAGATTTCAGGTGTACAGTTCTGTAATATATCATCTATATATTGTATTGTGTGTTCACCACCCCAAATCAGGTCTCCTTCCACCACTATTGATCCTCCCTTTACTCTCCTCCACTTCCCTCCGCTCTCTTTCCCGCCTTCACAGTTAAAGATAAGCACTTTCCAAATCATAGCTTTGGGGGTCCCTCACTCTTCCTACTAGCCCAGTAAGTCTTCCTCCCATTAATTTAAATGAGTATTAAAGTAACTATATTAAAAATCTACATTTTTTATGTATGTATTCAAGTTGATGATGTCAGGGGCTTCCTAGGTTCTCATGGCAGTTAAACTTCCTTACTGGCTTTGCTTTTCTGTAGACAGTTGTGGCATAGCATCATTGGGAACTTCCCTCCATAGTCTATAGTCCAATAAGGTGCCCATGCAATAGTTTCCTATAATTACTATAATTTGGGTAACTTTAAGAAGTTACCCATACTCAGTCACCAGTTCAGATCAATTAAATCAAATCTTGACACAGGGCCCAAGCACATATGAAGAGATTTTATTAAATAAGTTATTTTTATATCTAATTTCTCAAGCATTTCTTTTTATTTTCTTTTTTTTTTTTAAGTAAGACGAGTGGAGATAGTGAGACAGACTCCTGCATGTACCCTGACAGGGATTTACTCGGCAACTCCGTCTGGGTCTGATGCTCAAATCAACAAAGCTATCCTCAGTGCCTGAGGCCAACGCTTGAACCAGTCAAGCCACTGGCTGTGAAAGCGGAAGTGGGAGAGGAGATGGAGAGGGAGGGAAAAAGAAGGAGATGATCGCTTCTCATGTGTGCCCTGACAGGGAATCAGACCCGGGATATCTGCATGCCAGGATGATGCTCTATCTCTGAGCAAACTGGCCAGGGCACAAGCATTTCATTAAAAAAAGAAAAAACTTTATAGTTAATTCCCATTTATGTTCTATTTTCACAATCCTTGAACATAAAAATAACTTACACATAGGATAACATAAGCCTATACATGTCAAACTATTCAAACAAGCGTGCCTGAAAGTAACCTTGCAAAATTCCATGAAAGATTAGTTTTTAAGACGCAAAATAAAGACCTGTATAGCAGTTGAGCTCAGATACTGTTATATATTGACTCAATGGGTTAAAAAACACTGCTCACATTTCCTTTCAACAGAGTAACACCTTACACTGCCCCTCTTAGTTGCAGTTTAAGAAACATTTTTTTAAATGCGTGCTTATTTGTTACTGATTTCTCTTTGCACTTACAACTTTTTCTTCTATTATTTTTTGGCTTACATCCATTCCACTGTCCATAAGCAACTTTCACAATCAATACTGCATTTTCTTCCAATAATCAATTATAAATATTTGTAAAAAATAAAATACACAAGCAAAGTCCTTTGTAAGTGCCGTAAGAGGCACTGCATCAAGTAAAAGCATGAATCATTGCCCACACCTGAGGGGCAGTTACCTCTATGAGTTCATAAAGGCCTGCCCTTTTGTG
The DNA here is from genome assembly GCF_036850765.1 of Saccopteryx bilineata. Classification (NCBI taxonomy): domain Eukaryota; kingdom Metazoa; phylum Chordata; class Mammalia; order Chiroptera; family Emballonuridae; genus Saccopteryx; species Saccopteryx bilineata. The sequence continues at coordinate 35,407,833 of NC_089490.1, read as the reverse complement.
GCCCAATAGGTAGTCCAGGTTTGTAACCCTTGATTCTCAAAGTTGTACCTCAGTTGAGAGAGAAACAGAAATTTGGGAACATAATAACAGGTTCACCTGCCCGCCTAGAACATGAAGTCAACCATGCATATAGGAGAGAGGATTGCTGAGCTCTTAAACTTGTAATGTTATTTTGTCCCCCTTATGAAAACAGGACAAGTCAACACTTGATTTTCTGCAGCCCACACCAGAACACCTGAATCATCTGTTTTGTTTTCATATAGATAGTTTCTAGCATCTTGGCTGGCTAAGAATTGTAGTTAAATCACTGACGCTTTCTTTCTCCACATCTGCTATTAACAAATTTGGTAAAAAAAAATAGGACTTTATTCTATCAATTTTTAGAGGCTGAAAATCCAAAAGCAAGGTGTGGCAGGGCTGCATTCCTTCTGATGTCGAATCTCTCCTTGGTCCTTCCAGCGTCCAGTACCATTACCATTCCTTGACTTGTGACTGCTTCACTCCAGGGTCTGCCTCCATGGTCACATCATCTTCTGGGGGAGGGGGGGGGCAGTGCGTGCATGTGTATACATAATCTCCCTGGGTATCTCTCTATTAAGGACACTTGTGATGGTATTCAGAGCCCATTCAGACAAGGTAGACTAATCTCCTCATCTCAGTAATATTATTTAATTATATCTTCAAAAGTCCTTAAAAAAAAGGCTACCATTTACAGAGCCCTGGGATTAGGACATGGACATGTGTTTGGGAGCCATCTCAGACTACCCCATTATTTTACAACACACATCAATTGCAAGTGTGGGTACCAGTTGAAACCTCTTCTGTATGTCGGCCATATCCCCCTTCCTCCCATCCCCACACTTATTTCTCTCTCCACATAGCTCTGGAGAAGAAAACAAAAATCCCAGCATCAAACACACTTATGAGCAAAAGATCCATAATTTGTTTTGTACAACCATTATTGACTAACTCAGCAGGGCTGACCATGAGTTACAATTTTTTCACTGCTTCAAGAAAGAGGTTTATCTCTATTTTACTGGACAGCTAGTTTTACTTATCCAAACTGTTACCTTCTTTCTGAGAAGTGCCCAAATGATTTAGAGGATCCCAAACCTTTCAAGTCATGATCCCTGACCCCCCAGCTATACTGACAGGTACAAAGAATAGCATGTTCCTAAGCTGATCATAGTTCTTGAGAAGTTTAAAAACGGAAGCTAAGAGAGACACTTTCTTTTCTCTTTGCTTATCCACTGAATAATGTGACTACAGAGCGTTAGTGGCCATGTTCCCTGCCAAGTGGGGATGCCTGAAAGACAAGAGATGAGAAACTGCAAGAGGAAAAGAGAGAAGAAGATGGAGGGTGGGGAGGGAGGAAGAATGACAAGAATGGTGTCTTTAATGAATTCCTAGAGCTGTCTTTTCTTTCATCCCATGAACACCAAGTCCAATGGAGCTCTGGTTGGTTTTCTGACACATATATGTCATTAATAAAATACTAAATGAAAGTTAAAAAATAAGGTTACAGTAGAGGTTTGTAAGTCTTTTAACATTACTATTAATATTATTTTAATCCAGACACATCTTCTATTCAAACAGAGTTATAAATGTTAGTCTCTCAGGAAAGCCTTCCCTGAATACCATATTATAAATTTTGCCCACCAACTGACTCACCTTGAAAACTTGGCTCTATATTTACCCATAATATCTATCTCTATATAGCATAACACATACTCAATTTAATAATTTTTGTTTATTTTCTGTCTCCATTTTAAGTTACCAGTTAGAATATCAGCTCAGTTTGTGGATTTTTGTTTTATTTACTCATGTATCACAATCATTCAGAATAATGTCTGGTACTTGGCATGTACGCAAAATATATTTGTCAAAGGAATTAATTAGGTTTTCAGATTGCTAAAGGTAATAATCAAAATTAAAATATTAAAGATAATGAAATTAAAGTTTAAAAATAATGCAATTGAGTAACATGGTTTTGTATTATAGTTACATTGGATATTTGGGCTTGTAGAAAAGCAGATTTTGCAGTATGGTTTCATGGAGAAAGACTAGGATATAGAATAAGGTAAAACTAGGTCAGATCCTCTCTGCTATTTACTAATCTGTCAGATCTTGAGCAAGTTACTTAAACCCTTTGAACTCTTTTCAGCTATAAAATGAAAAAGTAATCCATACCTTGCAGGATAATCTAAATGTTATCCAAAATGTTGAATAGAACTCTCTGACCCATCGCAATCTGACTAGACTTAGCCCAAACCCCACCCCTATATATGTAATGTTTGAAGACCTTCCCACCCTCTTTCATGCTTCCTGGAGCTTAACTTTCTATTATGGCCTGAATTGTGTCCTTCACCCCCAAGTTCAGATGTTGAAGCCTTAATACCTAGTTTCTCAGAATGTGACTGTATCTGGAAATACAGCCTTTAAAGAGGTAACTAAGTTAAAATGGGGTTGATAAAATGGGCTTGAAACCAAGATGACTGTGTTCTAGTAAGGAGATTGGGACAGAGAAACATGGGGAATGCACACACAGAGCCAAGGCCAAGTCAGGACACAGTGAGGTGGCGGCCATGTAAACGTCAAGGGGAAAGCTTTCACCTAAAACCAAACACGGTGACTCCTTCATCTTGGACTTCCAGCATCCAGAGCTGCGAGAAAATTAATTTCTGTTGCTTAGTCTACCCAGTCTATGGTATTTTCTGAGGACACCCTCACAAATTACTACACTCCCTCAAGCTTCTTTCTGCCAACAGGCCCCTCCATCAGAGTGGGCCAATTTGGTAAAACCCTGAAATGGAGTTAGCAGCTCCTTTCTCCTTTCCTGGGTGAAGTCCAGCAGTCTCCAGCACTTAGGTGTTATGTTTATGTAGCAAAAATGTGATGGACTACATCACGCACAGGTCAACCTTCTCTCTTTTCACGGATAGCCCTGTCCCCTTTTCTCTGAGCATCGCTCTGCTCTATGTGTTATAACATTTGCAATCTGTTCATAGACTACATCCTGCTTGTATGACCCTTAGAGAAGTTTCTTTCATACCCAGTTCTTTCTGTTCTGTCACAGAGAGAACCCACTGACAGACTGACCTGTCATACACAGTTCCCTGGAACTCAGATGATCCAACGTGCCCTCTTCTTATCCCTTACATAAAAATCAATATGTAGAGCAGGGGTCCCCAAACTTTTTACACAGGGGGCCAGTTCACTGTCCCTCAGACTGTTGGAGGGCCGCCACATACAGTGCTCCTCTCACTGACCACCAATGAAAGAGGTGCCCCTTCCGGAAGTGCTGCCGGGCCGGATAGATGGCCTCAGGGGACTGCATGCGGCCCACGGGCCATAGTTTGGGGACGCCTGAAGAGGCTACTAGTAGTTGCAGCATTGAGAAAACTGAGTATAAATTTTGAAAAAAATATAGAGAAAAACACTGGGATATTCAAGAATTTCAAAAGTTGAGCAACTGGTCCTTTAGGTAATTATGATTTTACTTTAGCAATCAGGCCAGAGATTCTCAGTTGTAAGATAGAAATGATAAAAATGGCAGCCTCCCCACACTATATGGAATAATCTATAGAAAGAGTTTAGCACAGATCTCAGAGTATATCACTCAAAAATTTTTACTATACTACTGTGACATGTTATAATATAAATTTTTATACTTGTATATTTTTGGTTGTATATGGTAATGGTAGCAATAAGATTATAATTACTATCATCATATACTTTGTTCTTGATAACATACAGCATGGGGCAAAAGTAGGTTTACAGTTGTTCATATAAAACATAATACAATAATTAATACAAGAATTAATTCTGTGTTTCATGTACTCACAAATGTAAATCTGCTTTAACCCACTCTGCATTTTAACAGCATTTCTATGCAAGGATACTCCAGATAAAATCAGAAACACAGGAATTTGACCTTGGAAAGGATTGTAACATTTGTCCAATTTGACTATCCCTGTGATGATTTATTGCCTCCTAGTTTGGGGGGGGGGGGAGTTGTTTGTTTATTTTTCTTTTAGTCATAAATGAAAAGAGAGGCAGTTACTCCTTGGTAAAGAAAAAAAATATGAGAGAGAAAAATAAAGAAATGTTAAAATCTTAGAGAGGACATGTAAAGACATAAAATCAGAAGATGGATTTGTCTGGAAACACTTGATTGCTTTCCAAAAACTGGAGTAGAGATGGTGAGCAGAGCCTCACAGGTGCCCTGGTGAATTGGTGACTTGAATGGCCACAAGGGACAGCGCCTGTGCATAGGGTCAAGGACATAGAATAAGAACAGCAGAAATACATAAAGACAGAGCTCACCATGTGCTGCGTGGCTAGAAGAGTTGTAATCAAGGAAGGTTAACAGAAATCCAGGCAGAAAGAGCCTGAACCCCACAGACTGGCTGGACTTGTTCCCCTTGTTGTTCTCTGTATCTACCAATCCTTGTTTAAGCCTCACCACTCTCCTTTCATTTCTGTGACCATTGTCCCTGGAACAAAAGTAAGGCTTTATTCATTGGCTTCAGATTTAAGCATATCATAGACTTTCAGAAAATGACCTTTCATCTTTTGTGATGCTCCTTTCAATCCCTGGTTTCTTCTTCCTACACTTCAGGTCTTTCTTCTGGCAAGAATGCAGTTTTATTGTCTGCATTCCTTTTTTAAGATATGAATAGTATCTCACATAAAATGATTCTAGTGTCTTCTTCCTCTTTCCACACAGTAATTTTATATATTCCTAAAACAACTTTATTATCAACTCTGTGAGTGTTGAAAGTCTTCTTAAGGAAAAAACCAGAGGGCATTCTGCAAGTTTATAAAGAAATAATAAGAAATACAATAGAACTGACAACATAAGATTCTGCTTTCAAATAGCAGTCTTTACATAGTCAAAGATTCAAATATCTGGATTTATTTTTTTTCTGTCTTCTATTGATTTTATAATCTTTAAAATGATTATAAAAGAACTAAGTACAGAGTCAAGCAGTGTTTTTACTTTCCTTATGTTCCTTGCTTTTTGCTATTGTTTGAATGTGTATATATTGAAATTTTCTGGAAACTATCAAAGATTATTATATCATTAATGGTTTCTTCATTTTATTTTGTATACTCCCAAAGAAGTAACTATATAAAATGTCCTCACATCTCCCAGTCCATCTCATTCACTGGAATGAAAAATCACTCAAAATCACAAAAAAGAAAAAGGGTAATCTCTAAAATGAGATAGGAAAGGATGAAGGAGGAGTACATGACAGATTTAAAAGAAATATTCCCTTTGTTATAAAAATCCCTTTATTTATAACAGCTAAGTCCTCTAGCTTTTTGTTCCTCCATACTTAAGTTTGAATTGAAAAAGAAAACAGATGTTAAAAAATTCCTGGGCAGCTGAATATTTCATAGATTTCTATTCATTAGCCTTTATCATCTAATATGGTAGCCATCAGTCATATATGGCCACTTAAATTTAATATTAAACTTGTTAATATTAAATAAAATTGTAGTTCCTCTGTTCACTAGCCACATCTGTGTGCTCAGTGGCTCCATCTGACTAGTGATTACCTACATGACAGCACAGAACCAAGGAAATATCTATCATCACAAAATGTTCTATTGGACACTACTACACTAATATAAATGAAGACTCCATGTATGAAATACAAGAGTTTTTAACATTATACCCCAACACTTACATTATAAGCTAAAAATGTTGAATTTGGAAAGAAAAGAGTCACCATAGAGAAAATAAATAGTTAATTAAATAACATAGCAATTTGAATGATCCTTTGATTGTAATTTGAGTTTCTACATGGTAAACTGATATTTTAACCCAAACAGCATACATTTAGTACAATAGTTACATAAGAACATGCAAAAATATTTACTAAAGCTGAATGATCTGTACCAATATATTTGAAACAACAGTGCAGGAGAGTTCCCTTTTCTCCACATCCTCGCCAGCCCTTATTCTGTGTTGTTTTGTTGATGAGCATCACTCTGACTGGTGTAAGGTGATATCTTATTGTGGTTTTAATTTGCATTTCTCTAATGATTAGTGATGTTGAGAAATTTTTCATATGGCTATTGGCCATCTGTATGTCCTGTTTAGAGAAGTGTCTGTTCATTTCTTTTGCCCATTTTTTATTTGGATTGTTTGTCTTCCTGGTGTTGAGTTTTACAAGTTCTTTATAAATTTTGGTTATTAACCCCTTATCAGACGTATTGTCAAATATGTTCTCTCACTGTGTAGTTTGTCTTTTTATTCTGTTCTTATTGTCTTTAGCTGTGCAAAAACTTTTTAGTTTGATATAGTCCCATTTGTTTATCCTGTCTTTTATTTCACTTCCCCATGGAGATAAATCAGCAAATATATTGCTGCAAGAGATGTTGGAGAGCTTACTGCCTATGTTTTCTTCTAAGATGCTTATGGTTTCACGGCCTACATTTAAGTCTTTTATCCATTTTGAGTTTATTTTTGTGAATGGTGTAAGTTGGTGGTCTAGTTTCATTTTTTTGCAAGTAGATGTCCAATTTTCCCAACACCATTTGTTGAAGAGGCTGTCTTTACTCCATCATATGCTCTTACTTCCTTTGTCAAATATCAGTTGTCCATAGAGCTGTGTGTTTATTTATGGGTTTTCTGTTTGGTTCCATTGATCTATGTGTCTGTTCTTATGCCAGTACCAAGCTGTTTTAAGTACAATGGCCTTTTAGTATAGCTTTATATCAGGAAGTGTGATACCTCCCACTTTATTCTTCTTTTTCAAGATTGCTGAGGCTATTCGTGTTCTTTTTTGGTTCCATATAAATTTTTGGAATATGTGCTCTATATCTTTGAAGTATGTCATTGGTGTTTTAATTGGTATTGCATGGAATTTATAAATTGCTTTGGGTAATATAGACATTTTAATAATGTTTATTCTTCCTAAACATGAGCATGGTATATGCTTCCACATCTTTGTATCTTCCTTGATTTCTTTTATCAATGTTTTATAATTTTCCGAGTACAAGTCTTTAATCTCCTTAGATAAATTTACTCCTAGGTACTTTATTTTTTTGGTTGCAATAGTGAAGGAGATTGTTTCCTTAATTTCTCTTTCTGACAGTTTATTGTTGGTGTATAAAAATGCCTTTGATTTCTGAGTATTAATTTTATATCCTGCAACCTTGCTGAATTCATTTATCAGGTCCATTAGTTTTTTGACTGACACTTTAGGGTTTTCTATATACAATATCATATCATCTGCCAATAATGATAGTTTTACTTCTTCTTCTCAAATTTGGATGTCTTTTATTTTTCTTCTTGTTTGATTGCTATGGCTAGGACTTCCATGACTATGTTAAATAAGAGTGGTGAAAGGGGGCACCCCTGCCTTGTCCTTGATCTTAAGGGGATTGCTTTTAATTTTTGCCCATTGAGTACAATGTTGGCTGTAGGTTTGTCATAGATGGCCTTTATCATGTTGAGGTATGTTCCCTGTATTCCCACTTTGCTAAGAGTCTTAATCATGAATGGGTGCTGGATTTTATCAAATGCTTTTTCTGCATCCTCCTTCCTTTGGTTTATGTGATGAATCACATTGATTGATTTGCTAATATTGTACCAGTCTTGTCTCCCCAGAATAAATTCCACTTGATCATGATATATGATTTTTTTCATATATTGCTGGATCCGGTTTGCTAATACTTTGTTGAGGATTTTAGCATCTAAATTCATCAGGGATATTGGCCTGTAATTTTTTTTTCTTTGTGTTGTCTTTGCCTGGATTTGGAATCACAATTCTTCTTGCCTCATAAAAGGAGCTTGGAAGTCTTCTTTCCTGTTGAATTTTTTGAAATACCTTGAGAAGGATAGGAGATAGTTCTTTTTTGTATATTTGGTAGAATTCACTTGTGAAGCCATCAGGCCCAGATCTTTTCTTTGTTGGGAGTTTTTGGATAACTGTTTTGATCACATTTGTTATAATCTGTCTGTTTAGGTTTTCTGATTCTTCCAGATTAATTTTTGGAAGATTATATGTTTCAAGGAATTTGTCCATTTCACCTAGGTTGTCTAATTTTTTGGCATACAGTTCTTCATATTATTTTCTTACAATATTTTGTATTTCTGTTGTGTCAGTGTTATTACTCACTCTTATTTCTAATTTTATATATTTGAGTCCTCTTTTTTTCTTGGTGCATCTGGTTAAAGTTTCATTGATCTTGTTTACCTTTGCAAAGAACTAGTTCTCATTTTATTGATCCTCTGTATTGTTTCTTTAGCATCTATGTCATTTATTTCTGCTCTGATCTTTATTTCCTTCCTTGTACTACCTCTATGCTTTACTTGCTGTTCTTTTTAGTTCTTTTAGATACAGGGTCAAGTTGTTTATTTGAGCTTTTTCTAGCTTCTTTTTTTTTTTTTCTGAAGCTGGAAACAGGGAGGGACAGTCAGAAAGACTCCCGCATGCGCCTGACCGGGATCCACCTGGCACGCCCACCAGGGGCGATGCTCTGCCCACCAGGGGACGATGCTCTGCCCCTCCGGGGCATCGCTCTGCCATGACCAGAGCCACTCTAGCGCCTGGGGCAGAGGCCATGGAGCCATCCCCAGTGCCCAGGCCATCCTTGCTCCAATGGAGCCTCGGCTGCAGGAGGGAAAGAGAGAGACAGAGAGGAAGGGGGGTGGAGTAGCAAATGGGCACTTCTCTTATGTGCCCTGGCCAGGAATCAAACCCGGCTCCCCCGCACGCCAGGCCGATGCTCTACTGCTGAGCCAACCGGCCAGAGCCTCTAGCTTCTTTTTTTTTCTAGCTTCTTAAGGTATGCCTGTAATGCTATGAACTTCCCTCTCAGGACTGCTTTTGCTGAGTCTCATAAATTTTGAGTTGATGTATGCTCATTATCATTTGTTTCTAGGAATTTTTTTATTTCTTCTTTGATCTCATTGGTAACACATTCGTTATTTAATAACATACTATTTAGTTTCCAAGTGCTTGAATATTTTTCAGTTTTTCTGTTGTGGTTGATTTCTAGTTTCATGCCATTGTAATCAGAGAAAATGCTTGATATGATTTCAATCGCTTTAAAGTTGTTGAGGCTGCTTTTGTGCCCTAACATGTGGTCTACCCTAGAGAATGTACCATGAGTATATGTATATTCTGCTGTTTTAGGGTGAAAGGTTCTGAAGATATCTATTAAATCCAGTTGATCTATTGTGCCCTATAAGTCTGCTGTTTCTTTGTTAATTTTCTTTCTTGAAGATCTATCTAGTGATGTTAGTGGGGTATTGAAATCCTCTACTATTATAGTATTGCTGTTAATCTCACCCTTTATATTCATCAAAGTCTGCTTCATATATTAGGTGCTCCTATGTTAGGTGCATAGATATTTATACTGGTTATATCTTCCTGTTGAATAGTTCCCTTTATTATTATGTAGTGACCTTCTTTATCTCTTACTATAGTCTTTGTTTTAAAGTCCATTTTGTCTAATATAAGTATTGCTACCCCAGCTTTTTTTTCATTTCCATATGCATGAAATATTTTTTTCATCCTTTTACCTTCAGTTTATTTGCATCTTTTGTTTTGAGGTGTGTCTCTTGTAGACAGCATATGTATGGGTCCTGTTTTCTTCTTCACACAGCCACCCTATGTCTTTTGATCAGATCATTTAATTCATTTACATTTAAGGTTATTATTGATTTGTAGTTTTTTATTGCATTTTATTTTTTAAAGCTGTATTTCTCTTTTGCTATATTCTTTTTCCCCTTTGATCTGTTTACAACAGGCCCCTTAGCATTTCTTGCAGCATTGGTTTGTTTGTAGGGAATTCCTTGAGTTGTTTTTTTTTTTCTGGGAAGCATTTATTTCTCCTTCAATTTTAAGTGATAGCCTTGCTGGATAAAGTAGTCTTGGTTGTAGGCTCTTGTTCTGCATTACTTTGAATATTTCTTGCCATTCCCTTCTGGCCTCAAGTGTTTCTGTTGAGAAGTCGGATGTCATTCTTATGGGGGCTCCTTTGTAGGTGATAGCTTTTTTTCTCTAGCAGCTTTCAATATTTTCTCTTTAGCTTTGGTATTTAAATTATGATGTGTCTTGGTGTAGATTTCTTTGGGTTTCTCAAAGGAGTTCTCTGTGTTTCTTGAACTTGTGAGACTTTTTCCTGCAAAATATTTAGGGAAGTTATTAGCTATGATATGATTGAACAAAGCTCTTTCCCTTGTTCTTTCTCTTTTTCTTCAGGAACCCATATGATGCAGATGTTATTTTGCTTCATGTTGTCACAGAGCTCTCTTAGAGTTTTCTCAGACTTTTTGTGTCTCTTTTCTGTTTTTTGCTCTGCTTCCATGCCTTCATTTTCTTGTCCTCTAACTCAGTGATTTGATCCTCAGCTTCTTCCATCCTGCTTTTAATTCTTTCCATTGTGGCCTTCATTTCTGATATTGTATTCATCAATTCTGACTGATTCTTTTTTATTATTTCAATGTCCTTTTTTGTATTTGCTATGTCTTTATTTAGGTGTTCATAATGACCATCTATTATTGTTCTAAGATCTTTGAGCATCCTAATAATCATTATTTTAAACTCTGCATCTGGTAATTTGGTTATATCTGACTCATTCTGGACTTTTTTTGGGGATTTCTCTTGGTCATTTGTGTTGCATTTCTCTTCCTTCCCATTTTGTCTGTGTATAAAAAGGTTTTGACCACTAGAGTCAAATGGGTGTGGCCTCTGTGTTCTCTAGGTGTGGTCTTTCTGCAGGTCCGCCACCCGCTTGGTTGCTGTTGCCTAGGGCGTTCAGGTATGGGCATTGCCGGTGCCAGCCCACTGGGGCTGTCCTTGCAGTTTCCACCTCTCCTCCACCAGCGGGTCTGTGATCACATGCTTGGGTCTACAAGCCTCAGTGGCCTCAGCCTTCACCCCGCCCCCATGGGTGGTGTTATGTGCTGTGCCTGGCTGCAAGCCTTAGCACTGCAGGCAGGCGTGAGCACCTTTGCTCAGCTTGGTCTCCACCTGTTTCTGGGCTTTCACCCTGCCCCTGTGGGAGGAGCCTGCTGGCAGATCAGCTGCAAGCCTCGGATCCGTAGGCAGGGCAGGGCTGCATGCCAGCACTAGTCGCAGGACTCCTCCTGTTCTGGGATTTTGCCCCACCTCTACAGGAGGAGCCGGCTTGTGGGTTGAGCCACAAGCCTTAGTTCTGCAGGCCGGGGAGGCTGCACACCTGGGAAACACCCCCCTATCCCCCCACCCCCGCAAGACTGAGCTCACACTCGGGCCTCAGTCATGGCTGGCTGGCTTCTGCCCTTGCCGACAGAACCAGGCTTCTGTGTCCCACTGCCTCCTGCCCTGCAGCAAGCCCTCAGCCGTGTGGGTGGGGGCACTGCAGCTCAGACCCTAACACTCAATACTGTAGTCCCCAAAGCCCCCTCCTTCTAAGTGATTCTGCTCTGAGTACCACGGGAGAGCCTGTTTGGCTGGTGTTCTGTTCTGCTTCCCTTTGCTGGTATTGCTGTTTCCAGGGGAAATATATTCACTTTAGATTTGGGGAGTGACTCAGCCCAGGGGTTAGGGTGACTGTCCCTCAAAGTGTTTCTCCCTATGCCTCCTAGATTACACACTCTTCCCGCTGCTCTGGTCCTCTCCTCTCTCCCGTCACCTGGAGCCCCGGGTCTGTGGTTTTGAGAAAGGTTTACTGTGTGGTCCTTTTAAGAAGAATCCTGGGTTTGAGAAATCTGTCTCTTTCTCACCAACAGTATCCTGACTTGTTTCGCAGCTAAATACTGTCCATACGACTCTTCTAGGCTCTGGGGCTGCAGGCTGGGGCTTTGTTCCTGGGACTCAGGATCCTCTCCTCTCTGCTAAACTTATCTCCCGCCACGCAAGTCTCTCCCAGCTGCTATTCACTCCCGGCACTGGGCAGCCCTCTCCACGTTTCCACTTTTCCTACCAGTCTCAGTGTGGCTTCTTCGGTGTTCCTTGGTTAAAGAGTCCTCTTAGTTTAGACCAAAGTTGGTTTTTCCAGATGATGGTTCTTCGAGTTTTATTTTGTTTTGTTTTGTTTTAATCTAACAATATATTGCTAGTCTGGTCACAGTCAAGATGGAGGGACCTGCTTACTCAGTCTGCCTACAGGCTGCTGGTTTCCAAGGTAGCCCTGAATCACCAGCGCCAAGGAGAGCCTGAGCTATTAAAAAAAATGCAATCCCTGACCAAGAGAAAGGAGAGAGTAGTTTAAAAAGAAGAATTTTAAAGATCATACCTAAACTTAATTCAGTAGTGAGACCCCCTTCAAACAATGTCAATATAAATACTTTATTTTTAATAACTTAGTTAAGTTGGATATTTACATTTTTCTCTGTGAAATAAGCACTGCTTGAAACAAAAACATCCCGGCAAGATAAAATTGGTAATGGTCTCATAACTAAACACAGAATCAAGTTAGGGTGGATAACTCATGTTTTTCACTCATAAGTACCAAAGGTTAAAGATGAATAGAAGGGCATTATCATAGGAGAATACATTTCTAATTGTAGGAATCACAGAAGTTTAGAAAAGCCCTCCTTTCAGGGTAATAAAATAATTTTTGTAATATATGGTACAATGTAACAGAAAAAATCACATAAAATGAAAATTATCTAATGGGTTTATATGAAATTATTATTTAATTTTAAGATTCATTTGACTGATGCATAATTTATTGGAAAGTAATAGTTGTATAAAATAAAATATCAAAATTGCTTCCTTTATAAACATAAATGATAGGTTCTTAAATTGCTTTCTAATTGAAATATGCTACTAAAGTTCAGAACTCAAATACTTTGGGAGAAGAAATATTGAAAAATAGTAAACAGATACATCATGCCATCACACTCTTGTTTTACAGCCATAAAATTCTTGTTTCAAAAACCCAAATCAAAAATGTAGCAGGAGTAATTATAGGGTGTTGAATTTTTGGATTCAGGTGTTTTTTTTTATCCCTTCCCAAATAAGGGTTGAGTTAGATTATTTGAATTAGCTCAGCTATGATGATGTTAACAACTTTTAGGCTTTTATTTCTTATACCCTAAAATAGCAAATACAAAATACACGACAGCAACCTCAAGGTACTATATAGATTATTGGAGTTAAAAAAGACCTTTAAAATAAAATGTCTTCCTGGCTAGACAGCTTGGTGGGTTGGAGCATCATTCCAATGAGCAGAGGTTGTGGGTTCAGTCTGCACTCAGAGCACATACAGGAATTAATTGATATTTCTGTTACTCTCTTTCCCCCTTTCTATCTCTCTAAAATCAATAAATAAAGTTAAAAAAATAAAAATAAATAAACCTCTCCCCTTGTGAGGCTGGCCCTATAATTAGAAATATATTGAGATATGACAATGCCCTCCTATTCTTCTTTAACCTTTTGGCACTTATGAGTAGAAAACATGAGTTGTCTTCTCAAAAATTTGATTCTGTTCTTAGTCATGACAGAATTTATCAATTTTATCTTTTTTTTCCTGTTTTTTTTTTCCTGTTGAATGTGTTAGAAGACCTTAGAGACTTATGTCACTGTTTTTAAAGCTTTGAGATCTATTATGAAGTAATACATCTCATAATGTCATAAAGCATTAACATTTAAAATGGATCCATTAGCATACTAGCACTAATTAATACATTACTGTAAAGTTCCAGTTTCATTAGTCATAGCTCTGTTCATCAACAAGATTGAACATATTGCTGTTGATTTTTAATGTGATAAAAGGCACTTATAAAAATGGGGGTCAGGCAACGCTACTGAAATGAATCTTTTTAAAAAACATAGTTAGCAGACGTTTATGGAATATTGAGGAAAAACAACTAAAAGATTGCTGGAGATCCTATTTGAGTTATATCCTGGAAACATTCTGTAAATAGTTACTGCTTTCCCTGTTCTCAACCACTACCATATTTTATTATTTTCATTAATCTAGAGTTTATGGTGTACCTTAGTTTATTATAAAGTTGTTTTAATGGAAAATTAATACAGTGCTTATGATCAAAATTCATCTACTTGCAAACTTAAACTACATTAAATAATTTGATCACCAAAAATATAGTTAGATGAGCTTTGAAAATTATAAAACTTTGGAAATTAATTTATAGTCCTTCTTTCTAATAGAGGAAAGCAGATTTGAAGTCATTATGGTAGAAAATGTTAATATTCTGCAAGAACCAGGGAGCCTCACTAAAAATATTTATCTATGTTTTAGAAGATAGTACATCACAATTGACAATGTTTATTGCTACTAATAGAAAAGGGTTGCTGGCTGGAAAAGCCCTTAGGTAAAATAGTATAGAAATCTAGGAGACAAAAGCAATGCAGAATAAAAAAGGCAAAAAGCACATTACATTTTGCTGAAGAGATAAAATTAAAGGCACATCTGCTGACCCAGCCTTCAGGTGTTCACTAAACTGGGAAACAATATAATAATCTATCCTTCCTTCCTTGATACTATAAGTCACTGTTAAGTGACTCCTCAATTTCATGCATTTTGCTTATCTCTTGTTGGCAGAAGCAATCTGACATGGACCCTGAGTGACCCTACACTTTCTGGCTGGGTATGCCAATAATACAAGGCCCTGACTACTCTTTACCCCTGCTCTTTCTCAGCAGTGTGCTTTCAGCAAGAAACACTGACAGAAGAAGTAACATCTTCCCCAGACAAAGAGTGGTTTGCTTCCATTTAGAGATGCCCCAAGTCATTCTTCCTCCCTTATAATGCAACCCAATGCATGTGAATGCATCAGTTTGGTCCCACCTGCACTGAACCTTTGGGATGTGGGACACATGGGGAACTCGCAAAAACCAATATGAAGCTCTGGTTCTTACTTTGCTATGAGTAACAAAGTCCCTTGCCTCTGACACAAAAGTCTCATGTTTTTAGCCAACATCCATGGTACAGTTCCAGGCTAGCTTGTTAACTTATAAGTACATTAAAATCTCAGACCCTTCAGAGTTCTTGAGAGTTAAAAATAAAGCACTGCTTTTAATAAATATTTATATAATAAAAATTAACCCAAACTATTTTAAAATTATTTTCTTATATATGTTTTAACAGCTAAAATCTCAAATCATATTTTTATTATTAAAAACTATGACCTGTGATGGCACAGTGGATAAAGCATCAACCTGGAAAGCTGAGTTCGCTGGTTCAAAACCCTGGGCTTGCCTGGTCAAGGCATATATGGGAGTTGATGCTTCCTGCTCCTCTTCCTAGTCTCTCTCTCTCTCTCTCTCTTTCTCTCTCTCTACAAATGAATATATTTAAAAAATCTAAAAAAAAAAAAAAAAAAAACCAATATACTAAGCCTGACCAGGAGGTGGCACAGTGGGTAAAGTGTTAGCCTGGGATGCAAAAGAACCTGGGATTTGAAACCCTGAGGTCGCCAGCTTAAGTGCAGGGTTGCTTGCTTGAGCATGGGATCATAGTCATTACACCAAGGTCACTGGCTTGAGCAAGGGGTCACTCAGTCTGCTGTAGCCCCTGGTCAAGGCACATATGAGAAAGCAATCAATGAACAACTAAGATGCCACAACTATGAGTTGATGCTTCTCATCTCTCCCTTCCTGTCTGTCTGTCCCTGTTTGAACCTCTCTTTGTCTCTCTTGCTAAAAAAATAACCTACTCAAATGATTTTAAAATAATCATAATTGTATTTTTCCACTAATAATATTAGACCTTTAGTAAAACAACTAGAGATTAAGCACTAGACTCAGAGATTGGACTTGAATTCTGGCCAGATTTCTTGCTGATAGGCTATGGCCTCATGAAATTATTTCCAAATGTGTAAAATAAATGTAAAGGCACAGAACATTTCTTATAGGGTTGATCTCATTTTCTCATGAAATTCTGTGTCTATAAGCAATTCATGTATTGTCACTTAGTGCTCTCCTAATACATGCTTGTTGTATATGGATCCAAATCTTGTTCAGTGGAATGGAATATTATTAATTTGATCTTCAAATATATATAACTTCCATGTGTATATGCTGAGGTTTGTTATTTGCTTTCACAGGGCTGCTTTAAAAAATGAGAATCAGCCTCCCCCAAGATTAATTTTGAAGCAAAGCATACACATGTGCATGGTTGTCGGAGATGGTCCTGCAGGTCCTTGGGAGCTTTTAATTTCCAAAGAAGTTAGAATCAGGAATAGGCCATTTTCAGCCTTCACGTTGAGTGTATATTTATATGGGGAAAATATTTAATAGTTACAGTCTACCCAGGAGATGAAGATGTAATAGAGTACTTTTTTCCTTATTAGAGACTTACTCATTGTTATCCACAGAAAACTTTCAGAAAAAAGAAATGTTGCCTCATTGCAGAGCTAGACTATTAGGTGCAGTGATTTCTCACTGGCGGGGTGGACCCTCATGCTATAATATGGTTTTAAACAGCTAATGACTTCCCACAGTGAGTGAGTGAGCTGACCTACTGCTTCAGTAACAAAAGCTACACGTTGGGAGGCATCCATTGTCATGCTGTTCCAAACCAGCCAGCAGTCCATAATAGGTAGTCATTCTTTCAGTGAGAAAAAGAGGTGGAAGCCACTATTGAAATCCTTTCTATTTTATGGAAAGCTAAATGTATAATAATCCAAAAATGTATGATAAAAATGTAGAGAAATATTCACCTAAAATAAAACTTTAAAGAAACATAAAGTATAAATAATTCATGATCAAACACATACTTGTTGTAAACATTGATCATTTACATCCTAAGGGTATAATGACTATTAAAACATTAACACTGTGTGTTTAGTTTTTATTTTAATAATATTTCATGATGTGTTTTAAAGTTTAAATTATTACAATGAAGTGCTTTTGTAATAACAAGAGGTTATATATATGAGGAGGGCATGCTAGACATTTTCTGGTTTCATTAAGAAGGGAACATGTGTTTATAAGAATTAACCACACTTCATAAAGAAAGTTAAATGTCAAGTTCCTATCTGACCTGTTAATTATATTCAATGACATTAAAGGACAGCATTTGCAAAGTGCTTCTGTACCTAGTATTTTAATGCTTGGGTGACAAATTTATGATATTGGCCCCCATAATTAAATTACTTAATTCTGGAATATTTTATAATTCTTGATTGCACACTTGACTTTATTTTTTTCTTCTTGATTGTATTAGAAAATTCCACATTATTTCCTTTTATTTTAATACCCACTGACCTTTTACAGGAAATAAAAACCCAAAATGAGAATAATGATCAAATGCTAAATCTGTCACTAAAGCCTGTTAAATTTAAAAGTCCTCCAAGAAAGTGTGGGTATAAAACAGAATCAGGATGACATTCTATGTCATTTAAACTTTCAAACGATTTTCTTTTGGAAGTCACAATAACGTACATCACAAGATATTCTACTTCTCTTTAGCTGACAAAAACAAGTCAGTTTTATAGGTTCTAATATCTGTATTAGGTTTAACTATAGTTCAAATACATGTACAAAAATGGCAATTTTATATGGTCTAACCTAACTTTTTCAAAAAAGAAAATTCATAATTATTAGCCCAATTGTCAGTAACATCATATTTTAGAAACATGGTCTCAAAATGTGTGGTAAGAGATGTAATAAACCATTTTGTGATGATTTTCTTTTCTGAGTTACGAGAAAACTTTTAAAATTCTATAAATGACGATTTAAAAAATTCTTTATCTAGAGGAAATTTAATACATATTCTGTTCATGTTCCCATTCTTGGTCAGAATGTTTTCATTTGGTGTCTGTGGTCAGTGTACATACATATACAGCCAAAAGATTCTCACAGGCCAATGTTAAGTATATATGTTTGCATGGGGATTATACAACAGGCCTTTCAAGCAATAGCATTTTTTTATATATACTGCTCACAAAAATTAAGGGATATTTCAAAATGAATATGAAGTGATTAAAAGAAAAGAAGCATTTGATTTTTTTTATTATTAAACAAGAACATCAGAAAATCAAACAGCAAGTCAAGGAAAGTTGTTTGATTATGCAAATGAGATGCAAAACCGATTTTTGTTTCATTGGTGAAAATGCGCTGTACAAAAGGCTGAAAGTACTCAAGTATCTGCACGGTCCCTGATCCCCTAATTTTTGTGAGCAGTGTATATAAATTTAAGACTAACTTGCTTCTTATAGTGAGGACTTTTATAGAAAATATGATTATATATATTACAGCTGATGTTTATGTCTTCACTTCCTAGTGATAAAAAGACCGATTAAGGAAGGGAAGAGGGGTTTATAATAGTGTGTTTGTGTTGAGCTTCAGGTAGCCTAAGTTTCTCTTCTCAGTATACACTGAATAATGTTTGTTATTTCCATTGCCAGCCATATATTGATGACTGCCAGAGCTCTAGCTCTAGCCTAGACTCTGAGCTTCAAACTCCTTATATCCAATATTCTAAAACCACCTCTCCATGGCATCAAGGTCATCAGCCGCTACCCTCACTGCCTGCCAGGGGAGCACTTAATCCTGTGGAAGAAATACCATCAGATGAATCCCCTACAAGTTTCCATGCACAGTATCAAGAGTTCAGTGAAAAATTACATGTGTTAAAAACACATAAAATCAACAAAAAACAAGAAAAAAAAATAAAGGCACCGGTGATTCAATTGTTGGAGTTATTATCCAAGGCTTTTATAGTGACTACGATTAACAAATTCAAGAAAGTAGAGGTAAAAAAAATGAGGCCTACGCTCAAAATGCTTGAAATTTCTTTTAAAGAGTCAAATGGGATTTATGAAATGGAGATCTGTATATTCCCACTCCACTGCTTGAAATTGTCCCATGGCTTCTTGTCTACAGGCTACATATAAACTCCTACTATGTTAGAGAGAAGCACTCCAGAACTCTCCTACTTATTTCTTTAGCCCAAATGCCTTATTTCTTAGGAATTCCGTGCTTTGAGCTATAGATCCAACTACTAGCAGTCCATCAGACACAGGGCTTTCTTTCATGTTGTAATGCATTTACACTTGATGCTCTTGGAAACTGGAATGCTCTCACACAACCACTTGTCCACCTAGAAAATAAATATTTATGTACAAATAACCATCTCAAGGCCTTCCCTGAGAAATTGTCCTTAAAATTCTCAGAAAGATTTAGGCATTTCTTCCAATGTTACCATAGCAGTGGGTGCTTCTCTATTGAAACATGTTCCATTGGTATTTTAATTTTTATGTCTCTGTCCATCTCCTCTAGTGGGCCAAGAGCAGTAATGTGCTACAACTGACTTGTGCTAGCTCATAAAATCTCATGTAGCCTGACCTGTGGTGGCGCAGTGGATAAAGCATCGACCTGAAATGCTGAGGTCGCTGGTTCAAAACCCTGCACTTGTCTAGTCAAAGCACATATGGGAGTTGATGCTTCCTGCTCCTCCCCCTTCTCTCTCTCTCTCTCTCTCTCTCTCTCTCTCTCTCTCTCTCCCCTCTCTAAAATAAATAAATAAATAAAAAATAATAAAATCTCATGTAATATTATTTTCAAAAATTCTGTGAATTGATTGTTAGATGCAGCCGTTATTAAAAATTAAATTACAGGACCTGGCCGGTTGGTTCAGTGTCATAGTGTCGGCCCAGCGTGTGGATGTTCTGGGTTTGATTTCTGTCAGGTCACACAGGAGAAGCGCCCATCTGCTTCTCCACCTTCTTCTCTCTCTGGCTCTCTCTCTTTCTCTCTCTCTCTCTCTTCCCCTCCTACAGCTATGGCTCCATTGAAGCAAATTGGCCCTGGGTGCTGAGGATGGCTCTAGGAAGCCTCTGCCTCAGGTGCTAAGAATATCTTGGTTGCAAGCATGGCCTCGGTGGCCAGAGCATTGGCCCCAGACAGGGGTTACCGGGTGGATCCCAGTTGGGACGCATGCAGGAGTCTGTCTATCTCCCCTCCTTTCACTTCAAAAAGAAGAAAAAGAAGTTAAATTACATAAACGCAAATTTAAATTAATTATATTAAAGACAAAGAGAGCTAACATTTGAAAACTCATTATTATCTAATTGTTACAATCTTTGCTCTATCTAACCAAAATGATATATAATGGTGTTCTACTATTTATCTCTTTCCAAATGTTTCTAAGTACATCGTGTTGATAGCTTGAAATTTGCCATGGTAAAAGTATTTACACCACAGGTACTGAAAATTCTACATTTAAAAAAATATATATTTTTTACTTTAGTGACAGGAGGTGAGGCCAAGAAACAGACTCTCATATACACCCCAACCCGTATCCACCGGGCAAACACACTAGGGGATGATGCTGTGATCATCTGGGGCTGTTGCTCCGTTGCTGAGCAACCAAGCCATTTTTTTAGCACCTAAGGTAGAGGCCATGGAGCCATTTCAATGCCCAAGACCAACTCGCTGGAACCAATCCAGCCATGGCTGTGAAAAGGGTAGAGGGTAAGGGTGGAGAAGCAGATGGTCACTTCTCCTGTGTGCCCTGACTGGAAATAGAATCTAGGATATCCATATACCAGGCCCATGCTCTACCACTAAGCCATCCAGTCAGGGCCAGATACTGAAAATATTAAAAGCTGGGACGTAATCGTCTGTTACACTGATTATACAGAGTCAAGAAAACTATGGGGAAATCTTAATAATGCCACTTTAACTTAAAAGAATGTTATGTGTATACCCTTTATACTGTAACTGGAACACAAAATTGAGAAATATTTTTCTAGTATGTGAAAAACATTGTCCAATTCAGAACAAAGTTGTTCACATAACTGACAAATGAATAAAGTTCTGACATACCTATTTAATGTTTCTCTTTCATTTTACTTGTCAACATAAATGAAAATTTCAAGAATTCCTATCTAGTCTGTGTATTTTCTTGTAAGACTTAAAAATAAATAAAAGTGTAAGTGAATGAGAAAACTATAAGTCTTCCACAGACCAAATGGTAAAGCTATCCTTTATAAATACAGGCTCTGCTACTATATAATCATCATATGAAATGTTTCTCTTTTAGTGATGATCGATTTGAGACAATCCGTATCTACACTGAATGAGAATAGTTTCTTTGTGATAATTTAAAAATTCAATACAAATTTATTGAGCAAATACTCTCTGGAATACACTATGCTAAGCACTACAAGTATATAGTTCTCGCTTTTCAGGAGCTTAAATTCTACAAAGAGAAAAAATTGTAGAAATAATACAGTATATGTTTAGACAATCTAAGTACCTATGAGAAAAACAAAACACAGGCTATTAGAATTCGGAGGGCAGAGAGTTGCCATATACTTGGAAAGAGCAGGAAAAACTCCCTGAAGATTATCTGATATGAAATGACCTTTAATTCAGTAGCACTTCAACAGATGGAAATTATCCCAACTGCAGAGTAAAAATATGATGAGATGGAAATCATGAATGAAAAAACTGAAGAACTCAAAGTCTGACTCAGAAAACCTCATATATAAATAATAGCATTATATATAAGGATAAAGCAGATGGAGAAGTAATAAAGAAATAATATTTTTAAAAGTTTCTTAATTTTATGAAAAATATTAATCTTTAGATTAAATAAGCTCGAAGGTCTTAGCCAAGATTAATGTGGAAACTTTTAGATCTAAATATTTTTTATTAAGTTCCCAAATAAAATAAAGAAAGAGATTTATAGGCCTCTAGACTTGAATGAAGTTATGGATTGGTGGAGTGTATAGAAGTCCATTCCCAGGAAAGAAACACATCAGCAAAGGTCCAGAGGCAGACAAACTAAAGGTTTTTCAAAAATAGAGAGTAATCGAGATGAATGGCTAGGGTTTAGAGTCAAGCCAATGACCACAAAGGGAAATAAAACTGAATCACTCACAGAGTGATTGATAACTAGAGTGGATAATTGCTAGCTTGCTTGCACATTCTGCAATGAAAAACCCACATTAGCTTTGTTAGCATTAATTTAGTCAGGTAATCAAACTCACCACACAACATTATTTTATTTGTGGGATTTAAACACCATAGAATGCACAACAAAATAAAGTCTTCTTTCTCTTCCTTCCTTTCTCTCTCTCTCTCTCTCTCTCTCTCTCTCTTTTAGCAATAATAACTACATCAGTTTTACGAAAGTTAACTACAGTTTAAGGGATCAAAATTTTATAGTTTTTAATTCTAATTATGATTTCTTATAAAGGGAAGAAGAAATCGCCCAGTGAGGTTGTAACAAAAAGGTTAGCACTACCATTAGGTTATCACAATTGTTTTTACCCATAATATTTTCAAAGAAAAAATTTATTTTGATTTTCTTAAATTATCTTCATTAGTATGGATCAAAATTTTGAGTATATCCTATAGTAGGTTTTGCTACATCAATGATATACTGAGTTTAACTTAAACAATAATATCCAATCCATAAAATATTATTCAAAGTTACGTGGAAATTGTTAATCTAGTAAAACCTGATAAAGTATAAATATAAATAATCAAAGATAAAATCTAAATCAAGGTCACATTATATAAAATCTCATAAAGGAAAAACATCACAATTAATCAAATTGATTAATAGATATTTCTACCATTTTCTGCCTCAGGGGTATGATGATGGCTACGGGGGTGAATATGATGACCAGACCTATGAGACATATGATAACAGCTATGCCACTCAAACGCAAAGGTAAGGCATTTGCTGTCTAAAGCATCCTTCCCAAGATTATTTCTTTTTTTATTATTATTAAGTAAGAGGCGGGGAGGCAGAGAGGCAGACTCCCGCATGCGCCGGGATGGGAATACACCTGGCCAAGGCCCCTACAGGGTGATTCTCTGCCCATCTGGGACTGCTGCTCTGTTGCTCGGCAACCAACTTATTTCAGCATGTGAGGCCAAGCCATGGAGCCATCCTCAGCACCCAGAGCCAACTTTATCCAACTATTCAAGCTATGGCTGCAGGAGGGGAAGGGGTGGAGAAGCAAATGGTCACTTAGCCTGTGTGCCCTGACCAGGAATCAAACCCAGGACTTCCACACACCGGGCTGATGCTGAGCCAACCAGCCAGGGCCAGAGGATTATTTCTAATGTTGCTTTTTGTTTCTTGTATCTGAATTTCAGTTATGTTATATGAGAGTTTCTAGTAGTGGTTTTTTCTTCATTGTCTGTTTGAGTTAAAATGTTGCTTACTAGACTGTGAGAGGTAAAAGATAATAATTTGCAATTGTTAATAATGAAACAGTAGTGTAGTTATTTTAAGACCAGATGATATGATTAACAAAACCAGTCAACTCATTAACAAGCCTGTATTTAATGAAAGTGTTAAAGATTATTTTGGTGAATTTATGATTAAGACAACAATGAAAACAAGTTTCTTGTTCAATGTAGTTATTTTTTTTTCCTAAAATGTAATTTTTATTTGGAATACAAAATATAAATGCTCTGATAAGTGAAAAATTCATAAAACACCTTAATGAATCAAGAATTATTTTCCTTTCTATGGGTCTCTAAATGATTGTTGCATATACCTTGTTAGATTGAGTTAAAATTAGTGATATAAATTAATTTTTACTTTTTTAAAATAAGATTTATTTAGGTATATTTACATACAGTAAATTTTGCCCATTGAGGGTATAGTCCTATGATTTTGGCAAATGCAAACCACCAAAATTAAGATATAGGGCATTTTAATCAGTTCAGGATGTTTTCTTATAGCTTGTTATAGACAACTGTTTAACCCAGGCCATGGAAACCATGACATACCTTTTGTCACTACCATTTTGTCTTTTCCAGAATGTCATATAAGTAATATAAAGCATTACAATATATGGCCTTTTGAGTCTGGTTTCTTTATCTAGCATAATGTAGGTGATATTTATTTATATTGTGTGTTTCAGTGTTGTGTTTCTTTTTATTATTGTGTAGTGCTTTGTTGCCAGTTTTTTTATTCACCAGTTGAAGGATATTTGGGTTGTTTTTATTTTTTGCAGTGATGAATAAACTTAAAATAAAATATATGTATTTTTAGAAAAATCAATCAAAAATATTTTTCTGAAAAATAATTTTACTTAGTTTCAGATTTCATGGAAGAGCAGGAGTCCTTAGACCAGGGATCCCCAAACTTTTTACACAGGGGGCCAGTTCACTGTCCTTCAGAACGTTGGAGGGCCGGAGTATAAAAAAAACTATGAACAAATCCCTATGCACACTGCACATATCTTATTTTAAAGTAAAAAAACAAAACAGGAACAAATACAATATTTAAAATAAAGAACAAGTAAATTTAAATCAACAAACTGACCAGTATTTCAATGGGAACTATGCTCCTCTCACTGACCACCAATGAAAGAGGTGCCCCTTCCGGAAGTACGGCGGGGGGGCGGATAAATGGCCTCAGGGGGCCGCATGCGGCCCGCAGGCCGTAGTTTGGGGACCCTTGCCTTAGACCATTAGGCAATTCTCCCTATTTGTGATTGATAGAAATCAGTATAACTCATTGTCACAAAATCATTATAGAATTGATCATTTATCAATCAGTTTTATAGGCACCCAAAGACATTTGTATGATTTTTCAAGCAATATTTGGAGGAGAGAAACTGGCAAAGAGACAAACAACTGTGAGGTGATAATTGAGTTAAAGAAATACACTCTTTTTGCAGAGGTATGCTTTTGCCACAGCCTGAAGGACAGCAAAGTAAAAGGGATGAACAGCAATTCTTTTCAAAGAGAATACTGTAGGCAGTTAAGAGAATGAAGAGTTTGGACTGATACCTTTAAAGCTAAGCATACCATATCATTATGGAAATGACTATCTTCAACTTTGAGCAGTTGGTGAATTTATAGTTGGTTAAAAGAAAAGACATCATGAACTGCGAGCTTTTACTATGGGTAATATCTTAATTGTCCTAAGAACATATTGGAACACAGAACAGCTGTTGAGGAACATTTTTCATCACATCAAAGACACTGAAAAGAACAGTATATGCAATTTGACTTCATATTTAAAACAACTGCTAAGCCTGACCTGTGGCGAAGCAGTGGATAAAGCATGAACCTGGTATGCTGAGGTTGACTGGTTTGAAACCCTGAGCTTGCCAGGTCAAGGAACATGTGAGAAACAACCACTGATGAGTTGATACTTCCTGCTCCTCCCGTGCCTTTCTCTCTTTCCTATATCTAAAATCAATAAATAAAATCTTTAAAAAAAATAAAACTACTAATATTTTCAATTAAATTTCTAATTCATCACTGTTATTTAATACATAAAGAATAATGATAAAATGATTTAACTTGTTTCAGTAACTATTTGGTAGAAAAAAAATTTAAAAACACAACTAAAATATAGTAAAATAATTTCTTAAGCTAGCTTTGTAGCATTACATTCAACTTATAGAGATTTTTAGAATAATTTTTGAAAGTGAGAAACTTTTCTACACCTTTCTTCCTATTAATTTAAATGGGCTTAACAGACTGTAAGAGAAAAAGAAGAAGAAAAAACTGGGAATTAAGATCACTTATTTCTGAATATTCAAAAAGTGAATACTAGAATAATTGATAATAATTACATTTAAAAAGTAATAGCAATATAGAATAATTTTGGAAAAAAATTGTCTTGTTTTTATAAAGTATGATTTATATGTGAAAGAACATTTTTTTATGTCTCTGCTACCTTCTTTTCTCCCTTTATGAACCTTTCAGTTTTCTATTTAATTTCAGTTAAATTCTTCCCACCTTCTAGGTCTAACTCAAAATCTACCTCATTTTTTTTTAAAAAAAAGATCATTTCTTAATTCTTTATTTAAGAATAACCCTCTTTTTCTCCTGAATTCCAATAGCACCCTATCTTTATTTCTCCATGGCACTTCCTCTCTCATCTTATATTGGGATCATCTCTGTACATACATATCCCTTATCACCCTTTCTACTTTCCCAGAATCCTTGTCTGCTCTACCTCAGGTCATTCTCAGTATTTAACATGGAGCATTTCATAGGCTATTGTGAATAGATGATTGCTGAATACATGAATATCAGACTTAATATGTACCTACACTAGGGAGATTCAAAACAAGGTCCTCTTCTCTCAAAGAGAAGACAATATTCAGAATTATACTTTTTATATTTACTGACAAAAATATTTGTGTTTTGATATTATGTTAGTGCTAATTAAGACAGATTAATGAAAGCAGGTCATGAAATTTGTTGTAGTAACACTCATATTCTGTATTACAATAATTATGGAAATTATATTTCAGTAATTATAAAATATCTATTTTGGTTAAAACATTTTTAATACTAGTACAGTGTCTGACACACTACAGGGCCTCATAAAGATCTGCTAAATAAATGAAATAAAAATAAATGAATGCACTAATGAATGAATGTAATTAATGCTGTTATTTTAGAAAATTCTCTGTGGGAAAATTCTTTATTTATTTATTTATTTATTTTTTACAGAGAATGAGAGTGAGTCAGAGAGAGGGATAGACAGGGACAGACAGACAGGAACAGATAGAGATGAGAAGCATCAATCATTAGTTTTTCATTGCACATTGCAACATCTTAGCTGTTCATTGATTGCTTTCTCATATGTGCCTTGACCGCGGGCCTTCAGCAGACCGAGTAATCCCTTGCTGGAGCCAGAGACCTTGGGTTCAAGCTGGTGGGCTTTTGCTCAAACCAGATGAGCTCATGCTCAAGCTGGTGACCTTGGGGTCTCGAACCTGGGTCCTCTGCATCCCAGTCCAATGCTCTATCCACTGCACCACCGCCTGGTCAAAAATTTTTAACTATAATACCAATTTATAATTTAAATGGAAAAACACTGAGAAATTTCATTACATAATTTATTAAATCTCTACTTTTAGATTATGATCCAAGTGTGCCAGCAGAAGGTAAGATTAACAGTGCAGCAAAATAAGCATTTATTATATTAATATAATTATATGTGTCAGAAAGTACACTCACCATTCAGTATACATCTTTTTAAATTTTTAAATACATTTTCATATTTACTCCTAATAATTTATTTGAGAGAATTATTTTCAAGCTGTATATATATATATATTTAAATAACTATAAATGAAACAATTACTAAGGGATAGTCAAGTATTAAGAATCAGAAGTGAGACAAAGTTTATTTTTCTATAAGAATTAGTCTATAATTGTTTCTTTTACAAATAGTATCTCTTTAATTGGAATTTAAAAAGTATAATTTGGATTTATGGAGGCAAATATAGAAAGCTGCTAAAAATGGAATAAAGAAAATAAGATGAAAGAAAATAAGATGAACATAAAATTTCTCTATCATTTACAAGTGATATGACTATTTATTTTACCATTATCATGGACCAAATCAGAAGAAATGTGATTTAGAATCTTGAATGTAAGACAATAGAGTATGTATGACTTAGCAGAACTGAATGAAAGATAAAAATCCTAAGAGAAAATTGTTTTTAATTGACTAGTCAGCATAGGTGAATACAGAATTTGTGGAAATTATAAAGTAGAATCTGGCAGGTGCCTAAATGGGATAATTATATCATCTTCAATAGAGAGTCTAAGGAAGTTCACAAGGTAACAACCCTATAAAGGTTCACCTGGAGTTCAGAAGCTATCATAATTTTAATTAATCGCCACTTCCCTTGTAGGGTATCTTTAGTTCTGAAAAATTTCAAATGAAACAGAAAAGGAACTTCACAAAATATTCCTTAAGAGGCAGCTCAACTAAATGACATCAAAAACTGGTCACCAACCATTATTTTCTCTTGCCCTGTGTCTATGAGGGGAAAAAAGTAAAGAAACAGATTGATGAATTTATTATACAAGCTTCAAATAGCAAGACTAAAATTGCAGTTTCTAAGGGAACTCAATTACTTGACATCTTTGCCTCAAGACAAGTTATGTTCCATGATTTACACCTTTAATTGGACCAAATATTAAATTCTATTCATGTTCCGATACCTCATGTTTAATATACTCTTCAAAGTCATTAACATTTTTGAGAGATCAATCTTCTGAAATTATAAAAATTCACAAGGTTTTACCAACCACTTGGTTTTACTCAATGCCCAAATTTTAAGCAAGAATTTATACCAAACCACATTATAGATGTAGAAGGAATAACTCCCATGTACAGTATTTGGAAACCAATAAAATATTGCAAATGAAAGTCAAAAGACCAATTCTGACCTTTGATTCTAATAGCAAATTAATCTGGATGCAAAAAGTTGAGTATTTATAATTTTCCCGTATATTTTTTTTTAAATTACAGGTTGATATAATAAGCAAAATATCAAAATGAAAGCCTTTACTTCCCTTGAAGCATAAATCAGGTGAGACACTCACATACCTATGAAGAGTATCCTCTATTTTTTTTTTTTTGTGTAGATTAATGAAGGAATATGCCAAGGGAACAAGATACATCTCCCTTTGATATATAAGGCAATAGTTTCCAAAGTTTTCTAGGATGAAGACCCTTTTAAGTATCTGTCTATACACTAGGGTCTACACAGCAAGGGGGAAAATGAGACTCTTCAATTTGAATAATTTGGGGAGAGTTTAATAAAGAAACTATTTTCAATGGTAGAGGATAGTGAAACCACAGGGACAATGTAGTCCCCTGAGGCTAGTTTTCTTGGGGTCAGGTGTTTGCCACCAAAAGTGGGAATGAAAGGGAGACACAGAAAGCCATCAGAGAGGTCTCCTGTCAGGAGCTGATTCAGAATGGTAGCCATGGCCAACCCACAAGAAGAAACCTCCAGGAAGTTAATACTCTAACCTCACTTACCTCTCTCCTTCCAGTCTCCTACCATTGATGCCATTGACTGAACTCATTCAGAGGCAGAAGACAATATACCCAGTAGATCAGGGGTAGTCAACCTTTTTATACCTACTGCCCACTTTTGTATCTCTGTTAGTAGTAAAATTCTCTAACCGCCCACTGGTTCCACAGTAACGGTGATTTATAAAGTAGGGAAGTAACTTTACTTTATAAAATTTATAAAGCAGAGTTACAGCAAGTTAAAGCATATAGTAATAATTACTTACCAAGTACTTTATGTTGGATTTTTGCTAATTTTGGCAGAATAAATCTTTATAAAACAACTTACTATAGTTAAATCTATCTTTTTATTTATACTTTGGTTGCTCCGCTACCGCCCACCATGAAAGCTGGAACGCCCACTAGTGGGCGGTAGGGACCAGGTTGACTACCACTGCAGTAGATGGAGTTGCCATTAGTCATCGCAGGGTTTAGGGCAGACTGGAAAGAGGAGCAAAAGTGAGGAGGCAAATGGAATACATCCAGCACAACATCCAAAATCTTTACCACTCACCTAGCAACAAGTAATTCTACATATTAGTTTCAGTTAATTTAACATATAAATTATAACATGAAATGGGTATGGAAACAGTAATGTTCTTAAATGAATTTTTGTTTTATTAATGCAAAAGTATCTATGTACTAAAAAAGGGGTGAGGGATGGGCAGAATATACAGCAAATAAATGGCTTCCTGAATTTCTTTGTATGACAGCTCTTCAGGGTTCAGAGCCCACACAATAGGAACCACAGCTCTGTCGTTCAGAGGCTAGTCTGAACTAATGACTCACAATAATGATATTAGCTTTGTTCTAGCTGCTATGCTAATTATTAGGCTTATTTAGGCTACTTCATCTCATTTGATCCTTACAGCAGCTGAGACAGAGAAAAAAAATAAAGCTGAAAAATATTAAATAACTTTCCAAAGTTCATTCAAGTTGTAAATGTTGGATTCAAAATCGTATTTGCTGACTCCAGAGCCCTCAGACACAAAGCCTAATAAAAACTGTCTGAAATCTAAATCAAGCCATTGATTCAACAGGTTTCTGTTATGTACCTGACATGCCAGAGATCATATGCATTTAATATACTATTTAATATAATAATATACTAAGACTATAACAAGTTATTTATATGCTTTCCAAAAGGCTCTGATAAGTTTATTCAAGAAAAAAATAAAATTATTTTATATTAATTTTAGGCTATAAATTTAATGTGATACTAAGAATCTATAGAAACCCATCTGATGAAAACTTGTGTTAGGCACTACAGTTACCCAGTAATTTAATAAAAGTGATAATACTGAGTATATAACAGCTTATCCTATTCATTTAAGTGGCACTATTTGCTATCAAGTAACTCACCCTCATTTTGTAATTCAATTCTCTTATGTCTCAAACTATAGTCAATGATGAGATTGAATTTAAAGACAGTTATTGAATTTGAGATATCACCCACAGTTGCTCTACAAGTTATCTGTATTTTTATGCATTCTACAGACCTCTGCATGCATCAAACAGTGGATTCGGCATTATTTAAATTTATCTCAACAGAATGAAACTCCAGCTCTTTCTACACATTATTTTTGTTGTTTTTCTCATCTGACATGTGATACATAGATATTATCTAGATAACCATTGTTAGTTTTAGGAAAGAAACTATGTTTCCTCAAATTATTCATTATGTATCATTGTATTTAATTTTTTTATTATTTTAAGGTTAATTTTGATGATTACTAAACTATATACCTAAATAGTTCATTTTTATTTAAAAATTTACCATTAGAGTATTTAATATAAGACTCTAAAGAGGGAGTTGGAAAAACCATTTATCCTAGTCATTTGAATGACAAATCTCCCAAGACAACTTAAGGAAGTATCCCAGTTAGTAACTGAAACCTCAAAAGTAAAGCTCAAATTTTTTTTCATTTTTTTAATTATTTTTTTTTAATTTATTTATGATTTTAATTTGTGTTTACATAGATTCAAGTGTCCCACCGAATGTATCTCCCCACACCTCGTTTTCCCCTTCGCCTCTCTCCTCATACCCCCTCCCCGCCAGAGGGAAAGAGCGTAATGAAATTATATATACATAACACAGCATTATAGAGAACAGAACAGCAAATCCTGGAGGGAAGGGAGGAAGGCATTGGGGGGAGGGGTAAAGCTCAATTATTAGTTAAGATCAAGACATGTCAGCATGTCAGTCATTTTTCCTAATTACATAGTTTAGTTTAGAACTGGATTATGCCTCAACAAGAAACAGGAAGGTATATAGCAAAACATCAACCAGATGTTTCATATTCAGAATTGTTTGTATTTTAGAAAGCCAATGCTATGCATTGACTATATATTATCTTAAGTGACATCTGGACCAAAAATATACCCAATGAAAGAAAACAATTTTGGCTTTGAGCTTTTGGACTTGGCATCCAAATACAGGCAGTCCCTGGGTTATGAACAAGATAGTTTCTGTAGGTCTGTTGAATTTAAATGTAATTTGGAATTTATATGTAAGTTGGAATAGGTACATTTACTTATTAAATGAAACTTAGATAGATGTTTGTCTTAACATAGTATTTATTTTTACCTTCCTGTGCATATAAATACTTAAACATTTTCAAATACAACCTTAAATTATATTGGATGATGCAGAGGATGATGGACTTTTTAGAGAGAATGGGACTGGTGTTAGAGTCAGGATTTGATTCTGCTGCTGGAGTCAATTCCTTAAAGCAAGCATCAAGGGAGGTTTGTATAGCCCTTTTCTTTTTGTCATCCTAAATGGCCTTGTAGCATCTCAGGCCTTCAGTAATTGTACCATAAACTTTGGTGAACCTCTCTGTACCATTATTTTGCTCCTCTAACTTTGCCATTCCTACTTCAATGATATGAAAAGCATCAGCTCTCTTGTAGAACACAGTTTTAGTTCTCAGGTGCCTTTTCTTTTCTTTTTTTTTTTTTTTGTGTGTGTGTGTGACAGAGACAGAGATAGAGACAGAGACAGAGCAAGGGACAGATAAGGGCAGACAAGAAGGGAGAGAGATGAGAAGCATCAATTCTTCATTGCAATGAACCTTAGTGGTTCATTGACTGCTTTCTCCTATGTGCCTTGACTGGGAGGCTACAACAGAGCGAGTGACCCCTTGTTCAAGCCAGTGACCTTGACCTTAAGCCAGTGACCTTGGGTTTCAAGCCAGTGACCTTTGGCTTAAGCCAGTGACCATGGGGTCATGTCTATGATTCCATGCTCAAGCCAGGCCAGCAACCCCACGCTCAAGCTGGTGAGCCTGCACTCAAGCCAGTGACCTCGGGGTTTCAAATCTGGGTCCTTGGTGTCCCAGTCTGACACTCTATCCACTGCGCCACTGCCTGATCAGGCTCAGTTCTGGAGTTTCCAGGCCCCTCTTTTCTTTCCTAAATGCTGTCATCTGCTGCTCTAGTTCTGTAAGGTCTTTGTTGGTTAGTTCTATGCCATGGGAGTCAAATAATTCTAAGGTATCATTTTCACTGACGTCCATCTGCAGTTGCTTACCAATAGCCCTTATGGTGCTCCATTGTTATAAATTGTACATAAGTCAGATGTTTGTAACTTGGGAAGTTATTGTATAAGTAACAGTAGCCTTGTATTATATATTATATAATTTTCAGTTATCTTGGGTTATAGAAAATGTGTAGAAAAAGCAAGAGAGATGTTTGAAGAGCTAAGTAAGAAACACTTGACCAATACAATAGGTACCAAGTTTCTTATAGTAATAGCTACCACACAGAGTAATTGTGATATGCAGGTGCTTACATTATCAAATGAGGTGGGTAGTTTTATCCTCATGTTACAAATGGAGAAACTAGGACTCAGGATGCTTATCTTGCCCAGGACTTTATAGCTTACTTAGTAAAAGGTCCAAGCTTTGAACAGATTCCTGTCCAGTGCCAGAAACTGAGTTCTTCTTACTAATACCATATTTGTTCTCAAACACTTTATTTCTTAATACTGCAGCTTATTAAGAAACTCTTAACTGAAGTAGCACCTCCTTTCCTGTAATCTTCATTTATATACTTTGATCACTAATCAGCTTTGTGAAGCTACATATTATATAATACACTTAGCTTTTTTCCACATACCAGCCTTTCTTCATGAAGATAATATCCTTCAATCAATATCAATTCAGAGTTTGAGAGTGCATTCTTGGCTATGAGAGGCAAAGTATGTTTTCCTGACTCCTCACTATCACGTAGCTTGCCTTAGCTAACAGAATAATACCACATCTAAGCCTACACACAAAGAAGGCTGTATGTTTCCCACTTGCCCTCTTGTTGTAGCCATGAGAAGAGCTTCACCAGGTAGGTGCTGAGGAACCCCTCATCTGGGCTTTAGTAGAAACACCTGTGGAGCCCAAACTATACAGGGACCAAATATAGCTCCATCCAAAAATTGAAACAGAAATCTCGGTAAGCCCAGTGTAGATGAGCAAACCGCCAGCCAAACCATAAGACATGACCTAAATAATTACTTATTATGATTGCTTCTCAGCCTTTTGGCTAAGATCAAGTGTAACAATTACTTATTGTTATATTACACTAATATTTTGTGTTTGTTGAGCAACATTTTGTACCAGTACAAGCAAGTACCCCAGGTGAATGCATAGATGGACATGGTTTTTCTTAACTTTTGTTATATTGTGACTCCTATTTCACTAAATGCCCTAACTGCTCTCTTCTAATACCATTCTAGTGGTCCAAGTGTCAATCTTAAATTGTGGCACAGTGATCTTGAGAAATGTTATATCAGACCAGAGTTGACTAGAGCAGAGAAATGGCATTGTTTCATTTTGTGCTTCTTGCTTTAAAGCCCTTCAACATCATCTGACCTTGTGGTTTTCCTAAGTGGCTATATAATATCACTAGGTTTTATTGGATTTGTTTTCAACTGCAAACCTAAGTTATTTCTAAATAAACTGCTGTCAAGCCACTTCTAACACCATCTTGCATCTTTGCAATTGATTTTTTTAACATAAATGCAGAAATGTACATTTATCTCTATGACAGTTAACCTTTTTGTTTAAAGACTTCTATTGTTAATTTGGAGCTATGATTTGGAATACTAATTCTCAAAACCAGCATATTATTTATACTTCCTATCATGTCTTCTATTTCTTTACCAAGTTCTTTTCAATTTTTTTTTTTTTTGAAAAACAGAGAGTACCAAGGACAAAGTTCAGTAGCAACATTTAAATTGACATTAAACATTACTTAAAATTCCATAAACACAGTCACAAATAAGCATGCTATACTATCAGGCAGTTTTCAAATTATTCACAAAGAAATTATGTGGGATTTTAAAACTACTCATTTACTCAGTAAACATTCATTGAATGTCACTGTTCTGAACCTATATATTCAAAACAAGTAAGATATAGCCCATACATTGGTTTATTCACAGTAGTGTAGTTTTTTACAGAGTATGGTCCTGGATTTCTGAATCAGAAACATGACGAATAAAATTACAGATGTCTGGGCCCCTACAGGCGACAGCTGATTCTAAATCTGAAGGCTATGGCTCAGGAATCCGCATTTTTAGCACAGTGTCCTTGTGATGCTTATGTCCACTAGATATTGAGAACCACTGTGCCAAAGGAAAAGATAGTTTATTTGTTTTTTAAATAATTCTGGTAGAATGAGAGCTGTTCATGAAAATGTGAGAAAGCCATTACAGGAGGCAAGTGGGAAGGGTTGATGTTGGCCTGGGTTGGGTAAAGCATTAATAAGAAACCGACAATTGAGCAGAATCCCAGGAAAATGATGACTACCTTTTGGGGTGAAGAAGTGGAGGAAGTTCCATCCAGATAGAAGAATAACCGTAGTTAGGGACATGTGGTCATGAACACATTTGTGACTCCAGGAGACACTTCACTGTGTCAGAGTGTAGGTTATGGTAATAGGGAGTGATAGAGAAGAGACAGCATAGGTTATTAGAACATAGAAAAGGGACTTGCAGGCTATATGAAGGAATTACCACCCACAATGTAAGGATTGGAGATGAGGAAGACATTAAAATACATAAATGCAATTCAGTTCAAAAGATACCACCACGGCAGTGCACGACAGAGCCTCAGCTGACTTAAGTTATATACTGAGAGTTTCTGGATGAATGAGGCCTTGTTTCTTCAAATAAAAAAAGATTTGTCAGAATGAAATTATTGTTATTAATTCATATTCTTTCCCCAAACTCTAGTTGATTTCCTTAAATTTCCAAACTCTAGTGCATAAGAAATGATTCTTTAATAAATAAGAAGTTATTCTGGAACCTGATGCAGCACAGGTGAGATTCCATTTGTGATTTGAATGGAGAACATAAATCACCATGAACACATAGCCAGAGTGCCATTTGTACCAACGAATTCAGTCTCAAAGTCAACTAGATTAAATTATTAAAATAATTAGAAATTATGTTTACAATACTGCAATTTTAGTGATTCTCATGAATTATGATTCAGCCAAAGAAATATGTGTATACAATTAAAATTATGTCCATTTCAAACTCAGGTTCAATAGCTTCTATGTATTTGTACCAAAGGCAGGTAACAGTTCATTTAATAATATCCTGTGCCAGTGAGCCTAATTAATCAGTCAGTTGAAGGTCTTATTTATAGAAAAAAGAACTGCTATGTTCGAATGATAATTCCACATGATGGAACAGAAGATTAATGTTTTTATTATAAGATTGCTCACTCTTCATCTGTACAATAAAGGGTCAAAGTAAACAACAAATACAAGCTGAATTAGAAAAAATGATTAGAGTGTCTATAAAAAGAGACCGTTTTTTGAAATGTATGCACAGCATTGAAGCCAAAAAGCAAAGCATGTCTAAACGTATTTTGCTCTCATTTGGGGCATTAGACTGCATTCTCAAAACATCCATTTTCTATAAAGGACACCATTGCAAAGCTGATCATAATTCTATCCTAGATACCTTATATAGATCATCCATCTTGATCTTTAATCTATGAGCAGAACAAATATGTCACTTCCCTCATGAATAATCAGCCTATATTTCATCCTGAGAACATAAATCCCATCAGCTGAAACTTAAGAGGGCATGTGTGGTTGTGTCATGTTTCAGAATATTTCAAGAAGATGAAATCTCTATCAGCACTGCACCTTTATGAATATGAAAAAGAGGAGTTTTATGTCTATGCCTTCATTGATTGGACAATCACCCATTATTAATATTTATTGAGTGCCTGCTATGTACAAGCAGTTACCATGGAGCTATCACAGGTTACCTCATTAATACTTAAGGTAGATATTATTATTCCTATATTAAAGGTGATGAAACTCAAGTTCACAGAGATTAAATGATTTGTCCAAAATGACACATGCAATAAAAATAGGAGAACTGAATTGAAATTCAAATGCTTCTTTTCTTCTGTATTTTGTGTACCATTTTTAGAAGAAATACTCATTTACCACCAAATGAATCAGAGAATGGAGACCTCACTGTTCTCCCTTTGAAACTGTGACTTTTTCTTTCTCACAATGAGTTCTGTCTCATAATGAATCTGAGTCAGAAAGATTTATATCTTTAACTTTCTCAAAACAAACTAGACAGAGAAATTATTGCAGTGGGTTATTATGTTATCTATTTACCCATCATTTGTTCAGCTGTCCGTCTACCTGACTGTCTATTCTTCTATCTACATGTAATTTGTATACTTTACCAGTTAATTTTGGAATACACAAATGTATTTTTTAAAAAACATGGCTGCTCTATATCTGTGTAACAGTTGATTGAATGCAATGAATAAATAATTCAACAGTTTCAAAATTATTTTAAAACTATTTATGCAATATATTTTAGTTGAATTTATTGGGTGATACTGGTTAACATAATTATACAAGTTTCAGGTGCCCAATTCTACAACTCATTTCCATACATTGTATATTATGTGTTGACCCCTCCTAAGTCAGATCTTCATCCATCATCATTTATCGCCCATATACGTTATTCTACTTCACCATCCCTGCCCCCTCCAAAATCACCACACTGTTGAGGTGTCTATGAGTTTTTCTCTCTTTTCTTGTCCTTTTATATATTTTTTTGCAATCTTGATGGAATTTTAAAGATACTTTAGAAATAGAGAATCTAAAGCACTATTTTCCTTTGTTAGAATTCTGTAAAAACCATTGATATTAGAGCATGAAAAGGGATATTTGCAATTTAGTTGAAATATACACACAAAAAATACATATTATTTAATACTGTTGAATATACACAAATTATCAAAACATTTTAATAGTTAAATAAAAGTATGTTGTTTGATTTCTTTCAAATCTATTTTAATTATTCTGTATGCTAAATGTAGAAAATAAAAGTTACATAGAATAATTTAAGGGTTTGATATGGTTTAATTTATATAGGTTTTTATTTACTGGTAATATAAATGCAGTGACAGTAAATTTTTAACAAAGCAAATGGTGATAGATATGAATGCTAATTTCTAGTATCAGAAAGGTTAACTTGTATGTTTTAATTCTCCAGTTGTTCACAGAATAAAGGCTAATCCCTAAATGTAAAAATTCTTGAATGGAAAATGAAATATATCATACATAACAGTGGCTAAGTAATTCAAACTGTACATTTTTTGTGTTTAAATTTCTTATTTATTCCAGTGATATTTGTACTTGTAATTTTAATTTAAAAATATGAGATTAAGAATTTTAAACTCTATATATGGACTCACTCATATTTAGGAGCCATATATATATATAGTTATAGCCATATATATATATATATAGTTTTTTCTTATGCTCTCCCCTTATAACTTGGTGTATCTCATTGTGTTTTATATCCATCTGCTTTAATAATTCTGAGTTATTCACTTCTAAAGTCTTGAAATCGGCAGCAGTACAATGAATGCCATGAGTCTCTGTTCTGTTTACTTATAATGCTAATCATGACAGTGGATTCAGAGATGACTGCTCATCTGCACAATTTAGTTATCAAAATTGAAACACATTAGGTTGCTTTCCAATACATTAATGCTCTCTCTAAATCACTCTGTTACTTTATATTTAATTCAAGTAATTAGCTTTTAATATTTGGATGAAAATGTACTCTTTTAACCTTTACAATATTATAAGTAGTACTTTGAGACACTGTGCTACTTGAAGTTAATGTGCAGATTGTTATTTTTATATTGAAAAAGTCTTTCTAGAAATTATATAGTTGTGATCAGTGAAGTCTTGGGAATAGATTTGACAGTAAACGTGTGGCATACAGAGAAAGAGGGTAATGGGCTCAGGATACAGCCTTGGGAAAGACTGCTTAGGGTTCGGCATGGAGAAGAACCTGTGCCCTCCTCTCCTGCACCTCATTTCCTGCCACTCACCTCACTGGAAGTCTTGCCATTGCTTGAAAACCCTGAGCACACTCCCACCTCTGAGTCTTTATGTTTCTCTTTTACCTAGATTGCTATTCCCCTAAATTTCAAGGCTTGCCCTTTTATCTCCTTCTGGTTTTTGTTCAATATCACCTTGTCAGTTAAGCATTCTTGACCACTTTCACTATAATTTACCCTATCCCAACACTGGCTGTTTCTTTCCAGCTTCAGTATTTCCTCTTTAGTACTTTAATATTTAACTTAGCTTTTAAATTATTTATTTATTTCTTTATTTATGAACTCCATGAGGGAAGACATCTTTTTCTATCTTGTTCACTGCTGTATTCCCTAGCATGCAGAATAGTGTCTGGTACATAAGATGGCCTAAACAAATTTTGTTGGATAAATGAAGAGTAAGTAGTTTGAAAATATTTGTAATATTAATCTATTCATACTTCTTTGCAGCACTGATATTTATTATTTTAATATATCTAAATAATAAATCACTAGTAAGGAGATTAAATCAATAATCAAAAGTCACCCAACAAACATCAGTTCAAGACCAGAGAGCTTCACTGATGAATTATACCAAAAATTCAAAGAAAAATTAATACCAATTTTTCTCAAACTATTTCAAAAAAAACAAAGAGGAAGGCCTTCATTTAAACTCATTTTATAAGGCCAGTATTATTCTGATACCAAAACTAGTGTCCCAGATGAGCACAGATACAAAAATCTTCAACAAAATACTAGCAAATTGATTTCAACACACATGAAAAGATTCAGACTATGGTAAATGGGATTTATTCCAGGGATACAAGGATGGTTCAACATTTGCAAATCAATCAATGCTATATATCACATTAACAAAATAAAAGATAAAAATCAGATGATTATCCCATTAGATGCATAGAAAGCATTTAACAAAATTCAACATCCTTTTATTATAAAAGTTCCTCTCAATAAAATGGTCATAGAGGGAATATACTTCGACATAATAAAGGCAATCAATGACAACACCCTAGCCAATGTTATATCCAATGGTAAAAAGCTGAAAGACTTTCCTCTAAGATCAGGAACAAGACAAGGATGCTCACTCTCACCACTTTTATTCTACATAGCATTGGAAGTCTAGCCAGAGCAGGTAGGCAAGAAAAACAAAGGACATCCAAATTCAACAGAAAGAAGTAAAACTGTCACTATTTTCAGATGACATGATATTATATATAAGAAAACCCTAAAGATTGCATCAAAAAAGCCATTAGAACTTGTAAGTAAAATCAGTAAAGTTCCAGATTACAAAATACATATGCAAAAATCTGTTTCATTTTTATACACTGATAAAAAAAATCAGAAAAAATAAAGAAAACAACCCCATTTACAAGTGCATCAAAAACAATAAAATACCTAGGAATAAATTTAACCAAGGTGATGAAATGGTGAATTATCTGTATATCAAAGCCTATAAGACATTAATGAAAGAAATTGAAGAAGATACAAATAAATGGAAAATTATTCCATGCTCATGGATCAAAAGAATCAACAGTGTTAAAATGTCATTACCCCAAATAATCTACATTGCAATCTCTATCAAAATTCCAATGGCATTTTTCAAAGAAATAGAACTAATAATACTACTATTTCTATGGAACTACACACACGCACATACAAAAATAATCTCAAATAGCCAACGCAATCTTAAGAAAGAAGAACAAAGGTGAAGGTGTTATACTCCCTGGTTTCAAACAATGTTTTAAAATTATAGTAATCAAAACAGTATGGTACTGCCCTGGCCGGTTGGCTCAGCGGTAGAGCGTCGGCCTAGCGTGCGGAGGACCCGGGTTCGATTCCCGGCCAGGGCACACAGGAGAAGCGCCCATTTGCTTCTCCACCCCTCCACCGCGCTTTCCTCTCTGTCTCTCTCTTCCCCTCCCGCAGCCAAGGCTCCATTGGAGCAAAGATGGCCCGGGCGCTGGGGATGGCTCTGTGGCCTCTGCCTCAGGCACTAGAGTGGCTCTGGTCGCAACATGGCGACGCCCAGGATGGGCAGAGCATCGCCCCCTGGTGGGCAGAGCGCCGCCCCTGGTGGGCGTGCCGGGTGGATCCCGGTCGGGCGCATGCGGGAGTCTGTCTGACTGTCTCTCCCCGTTTCCAGCTTCAGAAAAATACAAAAAAAAAAAAAAAATGTAAAAAAAAAAAAAAAAAAAAGTATGGTACTGACATAAGAAACCAGACACAGATCAACAGAACAGAATGTACAGCCCACAAATAAACCCATGCATATATGGTCAATTAATTGATGATAAATGAGCCAAAAATATATAATGGGGAAAGAACAGTCTCTTCAATAAATGGTGTTGGAAAAACTGAACAACCACAAGTAAAAGAATGAAACTGGATCACTATATTATGCCATACACAATTTACTCAAAATGGATAAACTACTTGAATCTAAAATGTGAAACCATAAACTATAAGAGAGCAAAGGTAATAAGTGCCTTAACATGGGTCTTGGCGGTGATTTTTTAAAAAATCTAACACCAAAAGCAAAAGGAACAAAGGTAAAAATAAATGATATTATATTATTCTAAAAAATTCTTGCACAGCAGAGGAAACCATCAACAAAATGAAAAGGCAACCTGCTGAATCAGAGGAAATATTTGCAAATTATATATCTGATAAGGGACTAATGTCCAAAAATTTATAAAAAAAAACTCATACAATTCAATTGAAAAAAGAACACATAATTCAATTAAAAGTGGACAGTAGATCTAAATAGACATTATTATAAACAAGGCATACAGATGGCCAATAAATACATAAAAAGATGCTTCACAGCATTAATCATCAGGAAAATGCAAATCAAAATCTCAATGAAATATCACCTCATACCTGTTTGAATGGTTATTATTAGAGAGACAAGAAATAACTGTTGGAGGGAGGTGGAAGGAGGAAAAAAGAAAAGTTTTATTCACTGGTAGTTGGAATGTAGATTGTTGAAGCCACTATGCAGTAAAAAGTACCTCAAAAAATTAAAAACAAAATTACCATAAGATACTGCAAGTCCACTTCTAGGTATTTATTCAAAGAAAAAGAAAACACTAAGTCAAAAAATATATATGCAGGGATGTCAGAGAAATGGCACCATGAGGGGTGCTCCCAGTCTCTCCCATTGAAATTTCAAAAAATTTAACAACTAAACAGAAAAAATCTCAGAAGCATCTGAAATATAAACACACTAGACAAAGGTATGTTTGGGCGAAAAGGTGACTGAATATATAATTCAATCTGAAGGAAATAAAATGGAGAACGGGGTGTTTTTATTTTCCTCACTGATTTGAGGAAGGAGTGCTTTCATCTGGCACTAAACAAAGCAGAAGGTCTGAGGCAGAGGGGAAGGAGCTGAGTTAGGGTGGATGATCAAGCAGAAGAGAGAATATACCAGCTCTGCCTGGGGTCGCAGAAGCAGGGTGCACACCCAGGTGGCGGGCTCCACCTAAGTTTACGAATGTGGGGTGCCCGTGTGAGCTGACACTGGCACCAGCAGCTTTGTGCATTCCCAGCTCTGCAATCACTGGCAGTGTGTGAGTGGCTCCACCTGGCACCACTTGTCGCACACACGGGATGGAGAACTTAGCCTAAGATTATCAGCGATACGCATCTGCATGAGCTGTTGCCAGCATCTTTGTGCATTCCTGGCTCCATGATCACCAGCAAGGGACATGCACATGGACCAGGATCCTTGGGCTTGAAACTTCCCAGGTGGGTTGTCTCCAAGGGCTGATGCAGGGTTCTGAGTGCTTTCCTTGCTCTGAATGAGGTCACAGGCACTGTGCACCTGAGTCGGTGGGTGCAGTCCTCTGTGTGCATTGCTGGAGTTGTGGAGACTGTGTGCAGATGTGACTTGCTGTGGGCTACCCAAAAATGCATGAGGGAGAAGCCTGTGAAGATTAGATCCACGGCTCACTGAGGCATGCTCGATATGCCCAGGGGCCCTTAGAAAAGTGCCTGATCTGCAATTGGCTCCCAGCTCTGCCTGCTCTCGCTGGTGGCTCTGGTTAGCATAGCCTTACCCAGAACTGCGCTGTGAGTGATACTGAAGGAAGGACCTGTCTGCTCTTAGAGCCTCTTGCTCTGCAAACAATGGCTGGGGTGAACCTCACAGCTTAGTACCCAGGCTGCTAGTTCAGGTGGGAGAGACGTGAGGAGAGGCACCTGGAAAACCTAGACTCCCATTGTCAGAACCTCTAAGCCTTAGCAAGTCCCATCTACCAACAAGACTGAGGCCCAGCCTACGTCATTATCACAGTGACACACTAGAAAACCTCTGCTGAAGAGCCTCACAGGGGTTCAACCTGTATTACAGTGCCACCTGCCAAAAAAAAAAAAAGGAAGAAACTACCTCCAAAACCAGGAAAAAGTTACATTTTTATAACTTTTTTAAAAAATTAATTTTGGTCATTTTATCTTCTTTCTTTTTTGTTCTTTCCTTTTCCTTTTGAACTTCATTATCCATAGTTGTTACATTTTTCCTTCTTGTTTTTTATGAGGGTTTTATTTCAGAAATCTTTACCTTTTTTTCTTTTTCTTTTTCTCTCATTTGATCATTTATCATAAATTGTTATATTTTGGATTTATATTTTTGTGGCATTTTGCATGTTTTTTGCTTCACTTTTTATCTATTTTGTC
This sequence comes from Saccopteryx bilineata, assembly GCF_036850765.1. NCBI lineage: Eukaryota > Metazoa > Chordata > Mammalia > Chiroptera > Emballonuridae > Saccopteryx > Saccopteryx bilineata. The sequence continues at coordinate 35,365,033 of NC_089490.1, read as the reverse complement.
ACTTTTCCTCAGTTCCTGCTCCTTGTTCTCTCTAGTGTTTGTTTCACATATCATTATAGAATTTTTATTTTTTCACTGTATCTTTTAAATTTTTATTTAATTCTTTTAAATTATCTATTAGTGTTATTAACAATACCACTCTCAAATATCATTAAGGAAAAAGAAATCAAATATCATGGATACAAAAGACAGAGATGTAGTTCAGATAGACGATGAAAAATCTCTAGAAAAATTGGAGTTCATTGACAGAGAATTAAAAATGAAAGTCCAAAAAATACTCAGGAAAATACAAGAAAGCACAGAAAGGCAAGTTAGAGAGCTCAAAAAACAATTTCATGAACAAAAAACATACTTTACCAAGGAAATTAAAACTATAAAAAGGAACCAAATAGAGATTAAAAACATGGACTGAAAAATGAGGTAACAAGCTTAGCTAATAGAACAGGCCAGATAGAAGAGAAAATCAGTGACATAGAAGACAGGCAACTAGAGATACTATAGAGAGAAGAGGAGAGAGACTCACAAATTTAAAAAAAAATGAGAAAACCCTACAGGAATTGTCTGACTCCATCAGAAAGAGCAACATAAGAATAATGGGTATATCAGAAGGAGAAGAGAGAGAAAAAGGAATGGAGAACATATTCAAACAAATAATTGATGAGAACTTCCCAAGCCTGTGGAAAGAATTAAAGCCTCATATCCAAGAAGCAAACAGAACACTGAGTTACCTTAACCCAAACAGACCTACTCCAATGAACATCATAATGAAATTATCTCAAACCAATGACAAAGAAAATATCCTCAAGGCAGCCAGGGAAAAGAAGAATATAACATATAAAGGAAGGCCCAGTAGGCTATCATCAGATTTCTCAGCAGAAACTCTACAAGCCAGAAGAGAGTGAACCCCAATATTTAAAGTACTAAAAGAGAGGAACTTCCAGCCAAGAATACTATATCCCTCAAAGCTATCCTTCAAATACAAAGGGGAAATAAAAACATTCACAGATATAGAGATGATGAAGGAATTTACCAAAAAAACCCCACTTCAGGAAATACTAAAGAGGGTTATCTGACCAGATACAAAGAACAAACCAAAACAAAATCACAAGTAAAAGCTTCAACAAAATCACAAAAACAAGAATAATCTGTGACAACAACAACAAAAAAAACAGGGGAGAGGACAAAGATTAACAGTAGCAAAAGAGGGTGGAATGCAGAAACACTCATGAGATAATGTACTACAATAAATGTGATATATATCCTTTTTATTACCTAATGGTAACCACCCCTGAAAAAAGCACTACAGAAACAAATGGCTTAAAAAAAGAAGAAACAGAGGAAAGAAGTATGGAATACAACCAAACAAAAACAAATGACAGAAAAACAAAAGAGAAGAACCAAACAAGAAACAGAGCTATCAGAAAGCAATATATAAAATGGCAAAAGGAAACCCTCAAGTGTCAATAATTACATTAGATGTAAATGAATTGAACTCACCAATAAAAAGACACAGAGTAGCAGAGTGGATAAAAAAATCCAACTGTATACTGCCTTCAAGAAACACATTTAAGCTACAAGGATAAAAACAAATTAAAAGTGAAAGGTTGAAAAACTATTCTCCAAACAAATAGTATCCAAAGAAAAGCAGGTGTAGCCATACTCACATGTAACAATGCTGACTACAAGACAGCAAAGGTAATCAGAGACAAGATGGTCATTTCATAATGATAAAGGAATATTGAATCAAGAAGACATAATACTTCTTAGTATATATGCACTAAACCAAGAAACACCAAAGTGTATAAGACATCTATTAATTGATCTAAAAATAAAAACTGACAAAAACACAATCATACTTGGAAACCTCAATATACTGCTGGTGGCTCTAGATTGTTCATCCAATTAGAAAATCAATAAAGGAATGTTGACATTAAATGAAATAATAGAACAATTGGATATGACAGACATCTACAGGACATTTCATCCCATAATGTCAGAGTATACATTTTACTCCAGTGTATATGAAACATTCTCAAGAATTGACCATATGTTGGGCCACAAAAATAACATCAACAAGTTCAGAAAGATTGAAATTATACCAACCATATTCTCTGACCATAAAGCTTTGAAACTAGAATTCAGCTGCAAAAAAGAAGTAAACAAACCCACAAAAATGTGGAAATCAAACAACATACTTCTAAAAAATGAGTGGGTCAAAGAAGAAATAAAAGCAGAGATCAAAAGATATATACAGACAAACGAAAATGACAACACAACATATCAGAATCTCTGAGATACAGCAAAAGCAGTAATAAGTGGGAAGTTCATATCACTACAGGCTTATATGAACAAACAAAAGAGAGCCCAAGTAAAGAACTTAACTTTACATCTTAAGAAACTGGAAGAAGAAGAACAAAGACAATCCAAAACTAGCCAAAAAAAAAAGAAATAATAAAAATCAGAACAGAAATAGAGAACAAGAAAACTATAGAAAGAATCAATAAAACAAGGAAATGGTTCTTTGAAAAGATCAACCAAATTGACAAACCCTTGGCAAGATTCACTAAGGAAAAACAAAAGGACTCATATAAACAAAACCCAAAATGAAAGAGGAGAAATTACCACAGATATTATAGATATACAAAGAATTATCATAGAATACTATGAAAAACTATATGCTACCAATTTAACAATGTAGAAGAAATGGATAAATTCCTAGAACAATACAATCTTTCTAGACTGAATCACGAAGTAGAAAACCTAAACAGACCTATAAGCAGGGAGGAAATAGAAATAACTATCAAAAACCTCCCAAAAAATAAAAGTCCAAGGCCATACAGCTATACTAGTGAATTCTATCAAACATTCAAAGAAGATTTGGTTCCTATTCCACTCAGTCTTCCAAAAAAGACTTGAAGAAGACGCAGTACTTCCAAACATATTTTATGAGGCCAACATAACCCTCATACCAAAACCTGGCAAGGACAACACAAAGAAAGATAACTACAGGCCCATATCTCCAATGAATACAGATGCTAAATTCCTAAACAAAATACTGGCAAATCAAATGCAACAACACATTGAAAAAATAATTCATCATGATCAAGTGGGATTCATTCCAGAATCACAAGGATGGTTCAACATATGTAAAACTGTTAACATAATACACCGTATCAACAAAACAAAGAACGAAAACTATGATTCTATCAGTAGATGCAGAAATGGCATTTAATAAAATACAGCACCATTTTATGTTTAAAACGCACAACAAAATGGGTATAGAAGAAAAATATTTCAACATAATAAAGGCCATTTATGACAAACCATCAGCTAACATCAAATTAAATGGCAAAAAATTGAAAACTTTTTCTCTAAACTCAGGAACAAGAAAAGGTTCCTCACTCTCTCCACTCCTATTCAACATAGTGCTGGAAGTTCTAGCCAGAACAATCAGACAAGAGAAAGAAATAAAAGCCATTCTTATTGGGAAAGAAGTAAAGTTTTCAGTTTTTGCAAAAGATATGATCCTGTACATAGAAAACCACAAAGACTCCACCAAAATACTACTGTAAACAATAAACCAATACAGTAAAGTCACAATCTATTACCTTTTATATGCCAACAATGAAACTTCAGAAAATGAACTAAAAAAATAATCCCTTTTACAGTTGCAACAAAAAAGAATAAAATACCTTGAAATAAACATAACAAAGAATTTAAAGGACCTAAATAATGAAAACTACAAAACATTATTTTAAAAAATTTAAAAAGATACAATGAAATGGAAAAATATTCCTTGTTCTTGGTTAGGAAGAGTAAATATAGTTAAAATAACCATATTACCCAAAGCAATATACAAATTTAATGCAATTCTCATCAAAATTCCAATGTCATTTTTTAAAGAAATGGAACAAAAAATCATCAGGTTTATATGGAACTATAAAAAACCCCGAATAGCCAAAGCAATTCTAAAAAAAAAGAACAAAGCTGGGGGCATTACAATACTTGACTTAAAATTATATTACAGAGCCACGATAATCAAAACAGCATGGTATTGGCAGAAAAATAGACCCTCAGACCAATGGAACATAATAAAGAGCCCAGAAAAAAACCCACATATATATGGTCAAATAATCTTTGATAAAGGAGCCAAAAACACACAATGGAGAAAAGAAAGCCTTTTCAATAAATGGTGCTAGGAAAACTGGAACACCATGTGCAAAAGAATGAAACTTGACTACAGTTTGTCTCCTTGTACCAAAATTAATTCAAAATAGATAAAAAACCTGAATATAAGATATGAAACAATAAATTACATAGAAGAAAAGATAGGTGCTAAACTCATGGACCTTTGCCATAAAGAACATTTTATAAATTTGACTCCAAAGGCAAGAGACGTGAAGGCAAAGATAAATGAATGAGACTACATCAGACTAAGAAGTTTGTGCACAGCAAAAGAAACTGACAACAAAACAAACAGACAGCCAACTAAATGGGAAATGATATTTTCAAACAACAGCTCAGATAAGGGCCTAATATTCAAAATATACAAAGAACTCATAAAACTCAACAACAAACAAACAATCCAATAAAAAAATGGGAAGAGGACATGAACAGACACTTCTCCCAGGAACAAATACAAATGGCCAACAGATATATGAAAAGATGCTCATCTTCATTAGTTATTAGAGAAATGCAAATCAAAACTGCAATGAGATACCACCTCACACCTGTTAGATTAGCTATTATTAACAAGACAGGTAATAGCAAATGTTGGAGAGGCTGTGGAGAAAAAGGAACCCTCATCCACTGTTGGTGGGAATGTAAAGTAGTACAACCATTATGGAGGAAAGTATGGTGGTTCCTCAAAAAATTAAGAATAGAACTACCATATGACTCAGCAATCCCTCTACTGGGTATATACTCTCAAAACTCAAAATCATTGGTATGTAAAGACACATGCAGCCCCATGTTCATCGCAGCATTGTTTACAGTGGCCAAGAGATAGAAACAACCAAAAAGCCCTTCAATAGATGACTGGATAAAGAAGATGTGGCACATATATACTATGAAATACTACTCAGCCATAAGAAATGATGACATCGGATCATTTACAACAACATGGATGGACCTTGATGACATTATACTGAGTGAAATAAGTAAATCAGAAAAGACTAAGAACAGTATGATTCCATACATAGGTGGGATACAAAATTAAGACTCATGGACATAGATAGATAAGAGTGCAGTGGTTACGAGGGGTTGGGTAAGGGTGGAAAGGGAGGGGAGGGAGGAGAGGAGGGGCATAAAGAAAACCAAATAAAACGTGACAGAGGACAATTTGACTTTGGGTGATGGGTATACAACATTATCAAATGTCAAAATGATCTGGAGATGTTTTCTTTGAATCTATGTACTCTAGTTGATCAATGTCACCCTGTTAAAATTATTTGTCTAAATAAAATTGAAAAAAATATATATATGCACCCCCATGTTTATTGTGGCATTATTAGCAATACAGTGTCCAAGATGTAGAAACAATTTGTGTCCATCAAAGGATAAAAAGATAAAGAAATTGTGAAATATATGCAAACACAATGGATATTTTCCAGTAAAAAAAAAAAAAAAGAAGGAAATATGTGACAACATACATGCACCTTGAGGGCATTATACTAAGTAAAATAAGTCAGATGAAGACAAGCACTGAATGATCTCTTTTATATGTGAAATCTTTTAAAAAGTAAAATAAATAAAGGTTATAGATACAGAGAAGAGACTGGTGGTTGCCAGAGATAAGGTGGGGTGAGGTAGGAGAAATACAATTTTGAAAAAAAAAAGGTATTTTAAAGAAATAATATAGTAATTTATCGTTTCATCTTTGTATTCCCAGAATAGTACTAGTACTCAATAATTATTGAATTATTTCATGATTTCATGTGATCACAATTTTTTAGGTAAATAAAAGGTAAAGGTTTTACTCTCAATTCCATGAGAAGTTGGAAATAAGAAAAATAAACTCTAAAATTTTTATACTTTAAAACACATGGCTCATACTACTATAGCTTAAAGGCATTTTGTGTAATTCCCCGAGCTCATTTTCTATCATTTTATAGGGGTGTAACATCTTTTATTCTGTCACCTAGATGCTTTCTAAATAAATACCAAATCTACTTTTCCTTGTACAAGTATCTGAAAAATTTTATGTTCCTCACCATTTCTTATGTTTGAGGACTGACTACATTTCTTATACATAGTTACAGTGTTGACTCTAATTGAAGTTCAGTTATACAGGGAACAAGGACATTGGTAAAGCAATGGGGAAAATTTGTTTCAAATAGAACTGAATGATAAGGGATCAGTGGAATAAGATAGCACTAGGTTCCCCAAACAGAAAGGAGGTTTGGGGGAAAGTACACAGGAAGTGATAAGTGGTAATCAATGCAATGGATTGTTGGGTAATTTCAGGTTAGAAGATAGCTGTTTAGAATTAGAATAAATACAAAGCTTATCAGTTGCAAGGCTTCATTCATTTGGTTAATATTTTTTGAACTTTTAGTATATGTAAGACACTGGGTGACTGCCTGTGAATACAGTGATGATCTGAATAGCCCTGACCTCATAGAAATCATATTTTAATTAGGAAAGCAGACAAGTGAAATATAGCATATATAAAGGTGAAATTGCAACAATGGCAGTGTATGTGTGGGCGATATATAGCATTGTCAGACTATATTGTAGGGTTATCTGAGAGGTAAGAAGGCTTCCTGGAGGAGGAAATAATTGAGAAGATGGTGACAGTATATAGAGGATTTTGTATATTTGGGATAGGCCCTTGTTCTTGATGGTAGCTGGATTTTTGTTTGAGAAGGATAACAAGTAAATGTAGAGGGGGCTCACAGCTCATCTGATCTTTCTAATCCCAAGATTATACTGACTGTAAGTAAATTATTTCTCATATTTTTGTCTGGTATTATGCAAACAAAGTCGAGAGTGGTTGAGTATATATGATGGACTAAATGAATTATAAATTATTCGAGTGAGTTCTTTTTTAAATTTTTATTAAATTTATTGGGGTTACATTGATTAATCATTACATAGATTTCAAGTATACAGTTTTGTAATAGATCCACTGTATATTGTATTGTGTGCTCACCACCTAAAGTCAAGTCTCTTTTCACCACTTCACCCCCCTCTACTTTCTTCTCCCTCCCCAAAACCCTTTTCCTCTGGTAATCACCACACTATTGTCTGTGCCTCTGAGTTTTCTTAATTCCTTCACCTTTTTCACCCAGTCCTCCAAACCCCTCTGTCCTGACAGCTGTCAGTCTATTCCCTGTATTTATGAGTCTGTTTCTATTTTGTTTGTTTGTTTTTTTCATTAGGTTTCACATATAAGTGAAATCACATGGTACTTGTCTTTCGCTGACTGGCTTATTTCACTTAGCATAGTACTCTCCCGGTTCTTCCATGTTGTACAAAGGAAAACATCAACAAAAAGAAGATAATTCATTGAATAGGAGAACATATTCACCATGATACATCTAATAAGCGGTTAACATCTCAAATTTATAAAGAACTTATACAACTCAATACCAAAACCACAAACAATCCAATTTAAAAACATCCATGTGAGTTGTATCATCAGATACATCAAGGTTCAAATCCTAGATTCACCACAGAAGGGATGCATAACTTAGGACAAGTGATTTAATTAGCTAAACATAAATTTACTCCTCTGTACATTGACCAATACTAACTCAGAAAGTATTCTGATGATTAAATAGGGCAAAGTATGTAAAGCTCTTAACAATGTTTGGCTTGTATAAAGTGCTGAAAATGTATTATATATATGTTTTTATGGTTATTACAACTATTATTGTTTCTTCAAGGGGAGAAGTGAGAGAAATATTTTAGAGACAAATTTTGTAATTTCTAGTTTAAGGCCCCTTCCCACTTTAAATTTTCCATTTTAACATCAGGTAGTATAAGGGGCAAAGGAGTGGAAAAGAAGTTTAAATCAGTATAGAAATAGCATTTAATAGATGTGAAATCTGTTTCCGTGCAAATATTATTAAAACATAGCAAAAAGAATTAAGCAAATAATTCTTTATAATTCACACATTTAAGTTTGAGCCTCCAAATATCGGACTTAATTTGTGTATTGCTCTCAATATTCACCAAATCTTCTGAAATACTTTTTAACTGCTAAGTGAAGTGAAGTAGAATTATCCTCTTTTTTTCTTGCCTTTTAGTCTCTGCAGAGATATACGGGGCAGGGCATTTTAGTAGTTCAAACTGCACATCTTAAACATAGCATCTAATGAAATGAAATAATTATGGTTTATGTTCAGGAATAATTTGCCCTAATAGGCAAAATATAAGCATGTCTGTTCCTTTCTTAAATCTTTTGTTGTCTTCAATACCTCTTGAGATAAAATCAAAACTCCTTACCATGACTAAGACAAGCTCCTTTGAGGTGTGGCCTCAGTGTTCTTCTCAAGATGCAAGATTGAGCCTCTCTCACTTATACTAATCCTCTGGTCACTCTGGAGAACCAGTTGCCAATGCCATGACTTTTCCTGCTTCTGAACATTGGCTGTTAAGTCTTTACTCCATTTACCTGGGTAATTAATTCTTCCTTGTTTTCAAGGTTTCATCATTAGATGAATGCAATGATGATGATGATGATAACAATAAATCACTCCTTATCACTTGTTTAATGGTTTTTCTGATAGACTGTAATTTCTGTGAGGGCTTTTTCATTCCTGTGTTATTTTTAATGTTTTACAAAATAGTATATCTATATATAGCTACTAAGGTTTTTTGTTTTGTTTCATGGGTATTACACCATTAAGATGTATAGCCAGGAATAAAGAAAGTTTAAGATTATGTTGAAAGAGGTGAGTGAGGAGAGATGCATGTAGCTAGTTTCTGTGGAAAGACAGAAATTGTTCTAGAAGAAACAGACAAAAGAAAATCATCCAAAAAAAGTATTTGCAAATAGGTCCCATTTTTCAACATAACAATAACATTGATTCATGTTGGTAAACTTCACCCTTACTACTAGAAATAATAAATGTCCCCCAAGGAAAGACCCAGGAATGACAGAATTATCAGGTAACATGATAGTAATGTGACATGGAAGAAAGCTGTGGGGCCTTGAGCTATTTGGTGAAGACTCCCATTTCTCCATCCCCGCAATGTTTGGTTAATGCCCTCACTAACACTGAGGGAGGATTGGGTTGGTGGTAAGAACTGATACTGCTACCTGTATGTTGCTCTCATTATTCTACACGCCAGGTTTACAGTGTTGTAAATAGCACTTTTATGGAGCTTTATGAAATTTAACAAAAAGATTTGATCATCATGTAAATGCATATAAAGGAACTACCAATACACAATTTGAGGATGGATCTGGGCTGAAAATTTATCTTTATTTGACAGGTGTTTCTGGAAATGCAGTAAAAATGCACAACATAACAAGGTGTCAGCATCAATGCTTAAGGGAACAAGTTTTAAGAGCACCCTCTAAGTGTTAAAAATATATATAGATTGCTATAAATCTTTCATATTAATACATTCATCAAGTCTCTTTTTCTATTCCTCTAAAATATTATTTTGCACTTCTTTTCTTCAATGCAGAAAATAATTAATGAAGTTTTAGTTGCAGCTCAGCCCTATCTGGTCCCATTCTAACACACACAGGTCTTCAGTTTAGTCAGGATCAGGGAATGGCTGAACTGAAGGGCCACACGGCATGAACAAATGCAACCAGAATCTGAATTACGAGCTCTAATCTGATGGGGGCCACACAACTTGTGGTGTATTTGTAACTTTTTAAATTATGTCTGATAATGTTTACATCCTGCCAAATAAAAAATCAAAATATGTAAGAAAGTGTTGGTTTTTTAAAAAAATCTCATCCTCTATTATTTTCCCGTTCATACCAGTTGAACTGGATTGATGAGCACATTGTATAGAGCAGTGTTATCATTTATATTACTGCCAGTATCTCTGTTTGTAACAGTTGGATGTCAGAAAAATTTCCTCTTTTCATATATCTGTTGGCCATTTGTATTTCTTCCTGGGAGAAGTGTCTGTTCATGTCCTCTTCCCATTTTTTTTATTGAATTGTTTGTTTGTTTGTTGTTGAGTTTTATGAGTTCTTTGTATATTTTGGATATTAGGCCCTTATCTGAGCTGTTGTTTGAAAATATCATTTCCCATTTAGTTGGCTGTCTGTTTATTTTATTATCAGTTTCTCTTGCTGAACAAAAACTTCTTAGTCTGATGTAGCTCATCTTCTTTAGTTATTAGAGAAATGCAAATCAAAACTGCAATGAGATACCACCTCACACCTGTTAGATTAGCTATTATTAACAAGACAGGTAATAGCAAATGTTGGAGAGGCTGGGGAGAAAAAGGAACCCTCATTCACTGTTGGTGGGAATGTAAAGTAGTACAACCATTATGGAAGAAAGTATGGTGGTTCCTCAAAAAACTGAAAATAGAACTACCTTATGACCCAGCAATCCCTCTACTGGGTATATACCCCCAAAACTCAGAAACATTGATACGTAAAGACACATGCAGCCCCATGTTTATTACAGCATTGTTCACAGTGGCCAGGACATGGAAACAACCAAAAAAACCAAAAAGCCCTTCAATAGATGACTGGATAAAGAAGATGTGGCACATATACACTATGGAATACTACTCAGCCATAAGAAATGATGACATCAGATCATTTACAGCAAAATGGTGGGATATTGATAACATTATACGAAGTGAAATAAGTAAATCAGAAAAAACCAGGAACTGCATTATTCCATACGTAGGTGGGACATAAAAGTGAGACTAAGAGACATTGATAAGAGTGTGGTTGTTATGGGGGGATGGGGGAATGGGAGAGGGATAGGGGGTGGGGAGGGGCACAAAGAAAACTAGATAGAAGGTGACAGAGGACAATCTGACTTTGGGTGATGGGTATGCAACATAATTGAACAACAAGATAACCTGGATATGTTATCTTTGAATATATGTATCCTGATTTATTGATGTTGCCCCATTAAAAAAATAAAATTATTAAAAAAGAAAAAGAAAAATTTCCTCCTCAAGCTTAGCTAGTCTCATGGACTTCTGAACTAGTCTGCTCCACTGAGAGTGTGGTTTCTCCCACCACCAGCAGCATGAACACCAACTGCTAGACTGTGCAGCACTATAGAAATTTAAGTGCTACAATGTCACAAGTAGCCTCACTGGGAACCTGCTAGTAAAAAATAGTTTGATAATGGTGAAGTCAGTATGTGTTTCCTAGAAAACAAATTTCATCCTAATGTTTTTCTATTATGCTCAATTGCATTTAATTAGTTGTCTTAGTAAACTGCTAAATACTCTATATAGGGTAAAATGTTCCTAAATTTAAAAAAAAAATGAAAATTTTCATCTCTAATTTTTTCTAATTTTATACTTGACCATTAATAAATTAATCTGATATTTTCTGTCTTCTTTACTCCACTTTTTTATTTATTGTTTTCAAATATTGGTGTCTAAGGTCTTGATGTTAAAATGTCAAAATATTTTGTAGAATTCTACTACTAACAATTAGATATTGCTTAATGAGTCAATGCAGCTAACATTTTATATGCTGATGGTATATATCAATTCCTAGGAAAATTGCCATAACCATCAGAGTAATTAAGTTCCAAATCCCCAATAAATGTCATAATTTTAATTAGCACCTCCATAATCATAACAGTATGTTTCAAAACCCAGATCTCTATATTTTCTAAAATGTAAAATGAAACAATAATGAATTAAAAATTAAAGAACCAGATTGTATTATACTGAATTCATTTGTTTACTTTCACTTATATTTCAACATAATTAAACAACATGAGAAATGACACAAGTCAAATAACGACTTTCTGAAATAATGAAATGAAAAGCATAAAGCCAACATCATAGTCTACTTACTCTATGTTATATATACATATGTTTTTAAAGTTGAAAAATAATATAACAATATAAAAATCATACATGCATTCATCAGTTACATTATTTCTAAACTTTAATCTGATATTTATTCATGGTACAAAATAAATGAGTGATTGTTTTTCTTTTTTACTGTTAATGTGAGTGCCTATCTCTTCTAAAATATACAGAGTTTTATAAAGATGTTTATAGCAAAATGTTCTAAGATTATGCATGCTTAGATACATACATCTCATCTATAAATTATTTTATTCACTCATTTATTCATTAAACAAACATTTACTGAATGCTTATTCATCTTCAAGGGATTACTTTAATTGCCAACTATATTATTTGGAGTATGGGATGTTTCCATAATGAAATCCAGAATTCAGCGGCGCAAGTAAAATAGTTTATCCTTCTATAACAGAATACCACAGGCTTTCTGGCTTACAAACAACAGAAATTGTCCTGGTTATTGGCTCAGTGGTAGAACGTCAGCCTGGCATGTGGATGTCCTGGGTTTGATTCCTGGTCAGAGCACACAGGAGAGGCAATCATCTGCTTATCCACACATCCCCCATCATCTTTTCTTTCCCTCTCTCTCTCTCTTTCTCTCTATCTCTCTCTTCCTACAGCTTTTGACTCGATTAGTTTGAGCAAAGTTGGCTCTGGGCACTGAAGATGGCTCCATGACCTTGCCTCAGGTGCTAAAAAATAGCTCAATAACTGAGCAATGGATCAGAGGTGCAGATGGGCAGAGCATTGCCCAATAGAGGGGTTGCTGGGTGGATCCCCATCAGGGTGCATGCAAGAGTCTGTCTGTCTGCCTCCATGCCTCTCACTTAATAAAAAAAAACAAAAAAAGAAGAAAGAAAAAGCAAAGAAATGTATTGCCTATAGTTCTGAAGACTGGAAGTCCCAGATCAAGATGCCAGCATGGTTGGGTTCTGTTAAAGCCCTTTTCTGGGTTGCAGATTGTTGTCTTCTTCTTGTATCCTCATATGATAGAGAGACCTAGAGAGCTTTCTGGGATCCCCTTCGCTAAGAGTACTAATGCTCTTTATGATGGCATCACCCTCATGATATACTTACTTCTACAAAGCCCCAGCTCCTAATACCATCACCTTGGGGCTTGAGATTTCAATATATGACTTGTGTTGCGACACAAAGATTCAGTCCATTGCGCCATCATTGACATTAGACTTCCAAAGTGGCTCCAATTTAAAGGTAGTTACATGGAAGTTGAAAAGAAGTAGAGGACAAGGAATTTACTTTTGTGCAAATCATGAAGAATCTGTACACATCACCCTGCACATGGCCACTATCAAATGTAAAGAAGACTAGAAAATGTAGTTTTGAGAAGGTCAGTCTCTTATGGAAACAGAGACTAATGGATTTTAGAAGGGAACAACTAAAAGTCTTCCATGGTCCAACCCCAGGACATCCAAATATGAGTGAATACCCTTCTTCTCATTAAACAAACAACTAAGCAAACACAGATACCTACCTTCTGTCCTAGAGAGGAAATCCAAGTTCAGTTCCAATTACTGCAACCAGCTCAAAATACAAAATCTCTGAGAGCTATGCAGACCTCTAAAGTGGGTTTTGATGTGGTTCTTTGAAATCTGGTGACCTATAAAGTAAAAATTTACCTTTTCTGCCCACTTCCCCATACAAAATACCCAATACAAAGTAGTAAAAAAAGAACTGAATAACTTCAATAAAAAGTTCTTTTGGGAAACACTGAAGGCTCCATAGGAAATAACAATTACAAAATCCTGCCAAACAGATTTCAACGACACCTAAGCCACGGCATTGGAATAAGTTTTCTGATTGTGCATCTGGTAACCGCAGTTCCCTTTTCTGGAAAATTTCCTAGATTTCCTGGAAGGTTCTTTCTTATCCTAATGGATAAATGGCCTTATCCATGGTCATATGTGAGTGGAGTAAAGAAGAGTAACAGCCTCTTTGGGGACTTCACAGTTTTTGCAACATGCTGCCTTCTGGTGCATGTGTGGGGACATAAGGATCATTCCATGTGTGGGGACATAAGGATCATTCTAGGGCTCATAGGCCAAAGGAAGATGTGAGGCATCTCTGAGCAAACTCATTATTTTTTATTTCTTGCTAGTAGAGTACAGAAACAATTTATTTCTCTAATCCTATTGAGCCCCCGATTTTTGAACCCTCTCCTATTTTATATGCTAAAACTAACACGTAAATCAGGCAGACATAACTTCCCTTAGCAAAGTTCTCTTCACTTTTGTTTCCTCTAAAAAAAAATGGTTCATTCTTATTTGAGCTTCCATCTTTTGTAAACCTTCCTAAAAGCAACAAGGATTATTAACAGGATTTATTTGTCCCTTTCCCTCTTCCCAACCCCCATAGTGCCAAAGTATACACAAGCCTATAGCCTGATGTCCAAGTCTTTACAGGCAATGGTATAACCATGGTTATCAGCTTTATTTTTAATTTTTTTTCATTTATTGATTTGAGAGAAGAGGAAGAGAGAAAGAGAGTAACACTGATTTGTTATTCCATTTATTTATACATTCGTTGGTTGATACTTCCAGGTGTCCTGGCCAGGGATCAAATCTGCAACCTTGGCACATTGGAACAATGCACTGACCAGCTGAGCCACATGGCCAGCGTGGGCACCAATTTTTATGCTACAGCATTTTTTCTTGCACTCTTTACCCTTCCATTAAGCTAATTCTCCATGTTTGGAAGTTTTAATGGCAGTTTCTCACATCTACATACTTAAATATTTGACTGAATTTTTGTAACTATGAGATTCAATATTCAGTGACTCCTAAAGGATAAAACAATATTATTTTCATAACAATCCCAGAAGTCGGCAGTGGTTCAGAGTAAGTCTGTTTCAATGCGATCAGTTAGAGACAAGATCTTCCTGTAAGGAAGGAAGTTCGTGACTTCCTCAGGCATTGCCTTTATTTGCCTGGTGTATGCTGGGTCATCACTTACAGTACTTTCTATCAACTGAGGAGATGATGGTGCGCAAGTCCAAGATGAGGTGCTTGTTCTTAAATTAAAAATGACCTCAAGATTGCCACTGTTACTTCTGTGCATATCTCATGTTTCCTGACTTAGTCCCAAGGGCACATCTAGCTGCAAGGGTGGTTGGAGAGTATATTTTTTTGTCCATGTAAAATATTCTCCTATGGAAGAAATGAGAAGTAATATTTAAATAAACAAAAGTATTGACTCTGGCTGAGTCCATTATGATTGTTTTTCCATTATTTTTTATTATCTATTATTTTACAAATGTCTTATATGTTCCACTTCTCCCCTTTTAGACTTCCAAAAATTTAAATTTGCTCTGGGTGTGTATGTATAATTTACAATAGCCAATAAATGCAGCTTCTGTATCAGGGTCTCTCTTACCACTGTTCTCCCCACTCCTTCATCAATTAATATTATATAATAAGAAACATAGTAATGATATTTTTTGTGGCTACTGGTCTTTATATAATACACGTTGGGAAACATAATCAGGCTTCCTTATAGAAAAGTTACCGTGAAGAAGGCAGGGAGAGGTTTCTACCAACGCTCTTATTTTTCTCTTCCTCCCAGGGCTGCCACTTCTTGACCATCCAGGAAATCAGTGTAACAACTCTCAGAAATTTGCCATACATACATGAAGGTTCTCAATTGGGTTGCATCATTTTTATTAAATTAGATATGTGAAAGGAGATACATATTCAGCCACCAGCCAATGGCCTTAGATTTCTACAATCTCAAGTCTTTAGAAAGATGGGAGGAAGACCATATTGCCATACATTTTTCCTAGATAGTTTGTATGTAGACCTCCTGAGCGATGAAGGCTGGGTGAGATCATCTTATTGTTTCTAGCTACCTTGTAATAAAATTGAATTAGTGTATTACCAGTTGCCTCCCAGAAAATAAAAATGGCCAAACCTCTCTTTGTCTCTCTCTCCATCTCTAATATGTTTACTTTCATTCTTTTTGTTTTTTTTTTTATTTACTATTGATGAAATCTCAAGTGTTTAATATAATGAGACCTATGAATTTTCCTTCAGGGAAATGGCAACCACATAATTTTAGGCTTTTCTTCTTTCTTTTCACCTTAACCCTTTGATATCTATCACCCACCCTCAGCTCTTGTACAATTTGGTAGTTGATTTAAAGCCACTTCCTTGCTTCACTTTTATATATTTAAAAGGAAAATAGCCCCCTGGCCAGTTGGCTCAGTAGATATAGTGTCAGCATTCTGTGTGGACATCCTGAATTCGATGCCTGGTCAGGGCATACAGGAGAAGCTACTGCCTGCTTCCCCTACCCTTCCCCTTCTCTCTCCTTCTTCCCTTCCTGAAGCCAGTGGTTTGATTGGCTCAAGCATGACCCTGGGTGCTCAAGAATGCTTGTTTGGTCTGAGCATCAGCCCCAGGTGCTGAGGATAGTTCAGTTGATTCAAGCATCAGCTCCAGATGGGGGTTGCTGGGTGAATCCTGGTTAAGGCGCATGCAGGAGTCTCACTATCTCCCCTCCTCTTACTTAAAAAAAAAAAGGCAATTAGCAATCTTGAGGTAATATATAAATTCATATGTAAATTTATAATTGTTAATCTTGAGTAAATTTTATTATTAATATTATTGAACTTATAAATGAATATTTAGATGAAGGAGCTTATTTGAGGTAAAAATACAATGTATTATAAATATTATTAGATCCCTAGGTAAATAAAAATGTGCATTCACTATCCAAATATAAGGCCATTAAAATAACTTCTGCTTTTTGTATTACATTTTTTAAAAAGTATAACTTGGTTACATTCAGCTACTCATGTGAATAGTGTCTAATCTTCCTATGAGCAGTACAGTCTTTTATTCTATAAATATTTACAGAGCAGCTATTATGCACCAAGTATTGTTGACCAATTAGCCTGGAACAATGAGAGCAAGTGAGCTAAGGAGAGACCAAATCCTACACCAGGGAACTTTTACATTCTAGAAGTGAAAAAAAAAAGCCTAATAAATGAATAAACAAATGGGTGTTTGTGTAGTCGGTTATGTAAATGTACAGTACTAATTGATAAATACTTAGATGAGCAAAGCAAAGATGAGGGAATGCTGGTTAAAATAGATTAGTAAGAGAAACCTCTCATAAATGACATTCGAGCAAGTTCTGAAAGACTGAGAGAAGAGACAACTGAGTAGTTAGGAAAAGTGTATTTTGGGTAGTGGGAATGACAAACAGAAAGGTGCAGAGACGGCAATGAGTTTGTCATGGTCAGGAAGCAGCAGCGACAAGGCCAAAGTGCCCGCGGCAGACTGAGCAACAGGGAAAGTGGGGGAGGGGCTTCTAAGAATACTGCGGGCCGATGTGTACAGGCAAAACAAGATTAAAAAAAAAATTTCTAAAGAATTTGGGAAGCTATTGATGGATTTTGAATAGGGAATTAACATGATCTAATTTACTTCTATAAGAATTATATATTGACTGCTATGTGAACAATGGGAACTGAAGAAACAGGGCACAGAGACCCGTTAGAAGGAAATTGTGTTTAAGTGAGGCATGGTGAAACTAACCATAGTCAGAGCTGTGCAGATGTTTGGAAATGTTTAAGCTCTGAGTACACTGTGTAAATAGATGTGAAAGAATTTGCTGTGAGATTAAACATTAGGTTTGAGAGAAAAGGAGACGACTCCACCGTTGTCAACATGAGTAACACTAATTAAGATGTTGTCATTTATAAAGATCGGAAGCATTCAACAGGATCAAGTCGGAGTTGGAAAGAAAGTCAAGTTTCTATGTTTGGGTATGTTAAGTTTGACATCCAAATGGAAATGTACAGAAGGCAACTGTCGATATGAGACCAGAGTAGAGGGGAGGTGCCAAGGCTGGGCATAAATTTGGAGATCATCGGAGCCGAAATGGTATTAAAGCCACGGAAGTTGATAAGATTGCCTAGAGAGTACCAATAGAAAATAATTCTAATAACAGAGTCCCAGCAGTCTTCAGGGTAAAGAGGCTGGAAAATAAAGAGGTTCCAGTAGAGAAGACTGAGGAAATGAAGTAGGCTAAGCAGACCCAACTCAGAGGGGCATCTCAAAAGCAACTGAAGTATTTGAAGGAGCAGAAAGTGATCAGCTGTGTTAAATGGTGCCAAGGTAAAAAGAGGACCATGGCCTGACCACTGGATTTGAAAATGTCCAGATATTGACCAGAGCTGTTTCAGTGGAGAGAAAAGCCTGACCGGAGTGTCTTCAAAAGGGGAGGCAGTGGGAAAGAGTGGACAGAGTTGCCCTCTTTTCAAGAAATTTTGCTGTGAAGAGGGAGAAAAAGATATACTCGCTAAAAGGAAATGTTGGAGTGCAGGTGGGGGACTTTGTTGAGGCTAGAAAACATATAAAAGGCTTGGGTGCTAATAGGAATGGTGCCTTAATAGGGAAACTGTTGCCATCGGACAAAGTGAAGACAGTCACGGTGGGGGAAGACTTTAAGGAACTTGAGTAAGAAATGCAGGTAGAATGTACATGTTAAGGAAAAAGAAAGAGCTTATATATTTAAGAAGTGCAAGGACATGCTGTGGAAGGCTAATGAGGAATCCAGTATAAATATAATTTCCGTGTTTGAAAGTGAAGATGAAATTGCTGCATATGTTTTAGGGTAGCAGCATCCAAAGTTATATACTATTGAATAGATTATCATCTTATATAGTATCTTTTTTTTGGAAATAGACATTTTATAACTCTCCTCTTGAGAAGTTTTGAAGATTATACATGTGTTTTAGGGGAAATGTGATTTAAGAATTGAAGGCTAGAGATAAAGAAGTACTGAGGAGGCATGAGAAAATCAAAGAACTCCTTGTCAATAACCACTTCTTTTCCTTCCTGTTTCTTTAGGATTGTGTTCTATGCCTAGAGGTTCTTGGGATACCACTTTAGCACACATCTGCTTTCAAATTCCATATGAGTTTCTGGGTTGATCCCGCTTGATTACAATAACACTGATTGCTGTCTAAATCTGTTGCAGTGTGCCTGAATACTATGACTACGGTCATGGAGTAAATGAGGATGCCTATGACAGCTACGGTAAGACCTTTTCTTTACTAAAACTGTGAAATCAGAACATCCATCAGTCACTGACAACTCAGAAATTACTTCTATCTTTCTCCCCCCAGTTTTTACAGAAGTCCAGACTAAATTGATTTATGTAATTCCAGGGTGAGATTTGATGTACAGAGCCAGTGCCAGAAAATTGGACAGATCAATTTTGATCAATATTTCAAAAGCAATTATTCACAATCATAGATCATTTTCAACAGCTACACTGAGCATTCTGAATAGCGCCTCATACATTTCACTGTGTCCATTGTCTGACTCATTGATTTGACAATCACCATGTGTCTTTCCTGCTTTCACGAAGATCACCCATGTAATATAAAGTTAAAATATCCGTAAACTTTTTAAGGGCAGATATTGTAGCTTTCAAGTTATTTTTTATTAGTGTGCATCATTCTTTAAATTGCCAGCTAATACTTGGCTCATTTGAATTAATATTCAATAAGTATATTAGTCTATAAAATTAATTTCAAAACTACATTGCTTAATTAAAATACATACCACTTACAAGTAATTGCAATTCAATACATTAAGATTTTACTTGGTGCCTATGAAGTGTATAAATATAGTACACCACTTTGAAGCGTGGTTGCTGGTTTCTTAAAATACATCTGCAGCATCAACAATTGACCACCTTGAAAAACACTTATTTAAATGTTTCCAGTTCCAGATTTTTAACTAACATAATGCCAAGACCATTTTGTTTCTCTTCATGGGGCGCAGTAAAGGAGACAATGAATACCTGTCACCTTGTGAGGTTTTACGTGACGAACATGTAGTGCTTTGTCGGAATGCAGTTTGGATGGTCCAGACTTCGGGAAGAAAGGAAGAATTACACCTTCCTGCACCCTCAGTCACCAAATCAACTCATTTCTCTCAGTGGGCTCTCACTAGCTCAGAAATAGGAGTAGAAAAGTAAACCAACACTACCATTGTCGCTCATAAGCTGATTACTTGTAGATATTTTTCTTAGGGATTTCTTTATAATAAATGGAAATATTAAGTGTTTTATTTATTTATTTATTCATTTTTTTTAGAGAGGAGAGAGAGTTAGAATGAGAGACAGAGAGAGAGAAAGGGGGGAGGAGCAGGAAGCATCAACTCCCATATATGCCTTGACCAGGCAAGCCCAGGGTTTTGAACTGGTGACCTCAGTGTTCCAAGTCAATGGTTTATCCACTGCGCCACCCCAGGTCAGGCGAAATATTAAGTATTTTTATCTTCATTTGATAATGAGGAAACTGAACCACAGAGGTTAACTCCTCTTCCGTTTTTATATCCTCATCAGTGGTTAGAATACTGTTAATGAATTGCTGCTACCACACATAGGGTACCTATTATAGCTCTGTGCTAAGCAATGCATAAGGAGGATTAGAGACTATGAAGATAATCCTCATTAAAGATTATACGTATACCTATATAATCAATCCCCGTTAGAATCCTGCGGTGTACAAACTCATATTGTCATCTGCATTTTACAAACGAGGAACTAAGGTTTCGGGCACTTAGTAACCTGCCTCAGTTAAACAATTAGCAAATGACATGGCAAGAATGTGAATTCAAGTTGGTCTCATTTCGTTTCTGTTGTTGGGAGTGGGGCAGAGTTTTATGGACCCTGCAGGAAAGAACAGAATCTAGTACTTTAAACTTGAATTTGTCTTAAAGGAAAGATGTTCACTTGGTGATATTTCTCTAAATTCTTCCAACTGCTGTCCTACTTGGCTAAGGGGAGGAAGGTTTTCTATAGTATTTTATAGGAAAAATAACATAATTTATATAAAATGAGCACCAGGCTCACTCTTTCCCAGACTCCAGCTTTTCCAGCATCAATCACATTGACTAAACTTTCACCACTGTGAGATAGAAGGATCTTTTCCAAAACAACTTAAATGTACTTTCAGAAATTATTTCACAGAAATAATAGAAGGGTAAATTTGCATATAAGTCCAGCTCAGGGGGTAAGCTGCCACAGAAAGCGAGGCTTTAATTTTGTTCTCTATTCTTCCCTCATTGGAAGGAAGGGATCAAAGGTACCACCTGGTCATTAATAAGACCAGTAACATCCACAACGTGGGCCTTCTCCACAGCCACATCCAGGGGTCGGCCAGGTTGGGCTGAGAGCTTGCCAAGCACCCGGGAGGAGTCCCACCTAACACTGCAGGGTTCTTTGAGTTCAACAGCGATGAGTGCATCTCCATTGTTCCAGGCGCATTCTCAATCAATTGAGGATCAATCTATGTGCCCTGTAAGATTAGTTACTGAGGGTGATAGATGAATACGGCACAGTATGAGCCTTTCTTTAATGCATTCAACTTTGGTGCACATACGTATTGCCAGGGTCTAGGAATATGAAGGTGTACAAGATGGACATTGTCCTTCCCTGGTTTCTACTCTCTACTGTTGAGAAACAAGGCTACATATAAAAAAATGTGCCACATTATAAACCATGTGAGGCAATAGTTCTAGAGAAGGCCAGAGAACATTAATCTTAAATATTTATTGAACAGCTAACACATTTAAGCCATTGTTCTCAATTCTTCACATACTACGATAAACAATCTCTTGAAGTTTACATTTTAATGAGACATTGTTTGTAAACCACTTTTTTAAAAATGAAATTTCATTTGCAAAATACAGTTATAATTTTTTACACTTGGCACATCAACCCGAGAAAAATCACAGCTATGAGCTTTACTTCACAGCATTACATGCGCTGAAGTCAGTGGCAGGCATGATGTTGGTGATACATGACTCAGTAGTTGGTAATAAGAGATGAAATTTCTATTTCCAAATTCTTTACATTTTATTTTTTATTGAATTTATTGGGGTGACATTGGTTAATAAAATTATATAAGTTTCAGGTGTATAATTCTATAATAAATCATCTGTATATTGCATTGTGTGTTTACCACCCCGTCAGATATCCTTCCATTTAATATATTTGACCCCCTTTATTCCTTACATGTTAATACCATCTAAGGCAGGTGTCCCCAAACTACGGCCCGCGGGCCACATGCAGCCCCCTGAGGCCATTTATCCGGCCCCTACCGCACTTCTGGAAGGAGCACCTGTTTCATTGGTGGTCAGTGAGAGGAGCATAGTTCCCATTGAAATACTGG
Organism: Saccopteryx bilineata; assembly: GCF_036850765.1. Taxonomy (NCBI): domain Eukaryota; kingdom Metazoa; phylum Chordata; class Mammalia; order Chiroptera; family Emballonuridae; genus Saccopteryx; species Saccopteryx bilineata. The sequence continues at coordinate 35,342,832 of NC_089490.1, read as the reverse complement.
TCAGTTTGTTGATTTAAATTTACTTGTTCTTTATTTTAAACATTGTATTTGTTCCTGTTTTGTTTTTTACTTAAAAATAAGATATGTGCAGTGTGCATAGGGATTTGTTCATAGTTTTTTTTATACTCGGCCCTCCAACGGTCTGAGGGACAGAGAACTGGCCCTCTATGTAAAAAGTTTGGGGACCCCTGATCTAAGGCAACAGTGAAAAGAGTATGAATACAAACTATTGCTTCTCAGACCTAATGGGAATGCAAAAGCACGGTCCGGAGACCAGGACTCACCTCTGTAACCCATGTGTCTTGCATTGTTATTTTGTTTTTCGGTTTTTTGTTTGTTTGTTTTTTGGAGGTTGTTTTGCTGAGAACAGAGGCTGCTCACAAGCCAGGATTTCAGCAGCCCAAGCCCGAGTTCATTCCAACGCCCCATAGTAGTTTGGGTTTGCTGTGGCCCATCTGTGGTAAACACTGGGCAACAGAATAAGGGTCAGGGAACTCGGAAAAAAAGTGCCTAAGTTTTAAATGATGCAGACTTAAATTAATTTTATTTTATAAGAATTATTTTTGCCACAGGTTTTTAGAAATCTAAGCAGATACATATAAGTCTGATTAACCTAAAAAATAAGTTAATTCTTTTCTTACTTTAAAAACAATTCATACACACTATAGAAAATTTAGGTAAAAAAAAGATATTTAAATTACTCTAAATTAACTACTACATTTATTCATTCTTTACTTTTTGTTATATATCAATATTTTACTAATTTTTAGTCCACCATGATATGTTTTATTTTTAAAAGAGACACAATTTAGACCGCTTTGTAAAAGTTTCTTTGAGATTTTGCTATCATCAAATAAAGAAGAACAGTTTTCTTTCACTTCTTAATCACTGTTTGTACCTTGAGAAAATGCAGGATTTAATATATTTTCATTAATATTTTAGTATGTTCAGTTGAAAAAGAGATACTTCTTCTTTTGTGTAACCAGGAAATAAAGAAAATACTTGTATGTCCATCCATATTGTCAGCAGATTTAAATTTAGATAATTCTCATATTCTCATATCCCTTGGAGACAATTTTCCAAGTCAACTGATGAGAAATAGTAAGACCTCAGCATCATAACCTCGAAGTCTAATTAAATTAATATGCATTACACATTTTAGCTTTTGGAATTTAGTATTATGTAGAGGGAGATTTAAGTACATGGTTCTCGGCAATGTGTTGCTCACCCTTTGATATCCAAACAGGCAGAAGAAAAACTTTGAATGCGATATAGAACAGTGATTTGAGAACTCAGTTATGTCATATATAGATTGATGTTTTTCAGTTAATTTTCCATACCTCACATAGCAACTAGAATCCAGTTATAATTTATCTTTAGTGAACTGTGCACAATCTTTTTTATTTATTATTTATTTATTTATTTATTTATTTATTTATATTTTTCTGAAGCTGGAAACGGGGAGAGACAGACAGACTCCCGCATGCGCCCCACCGGGATCCACCCGGCACGCCCACCAGGGGCGACGCTCTGCCCACCAGGGGGTGATGCTCTGCCCCTCCGGGGCCTCGCTCTGCCGTGACCAGAGCCACTCTAGCTCCTGGGGCAGAGGCCAAGGAGCCATCCCCAGTGCCCGGGCCATCTTTGCTCCAATGGAGCCTCGGCTGCGGGAGGGGAAGAGAGAGACAGAGAGGAAGGAGGGGGGTGGGGTGGAGAAGCAAATGGGCGCTTCTCCTATGTGCCCTGGTCGGGAATCGAACCCGGGTCCCCTGCACGCCAGGCCGATGCTCTACCGCTGAGCCAACCGGCCAGGGCCTTGCACAATCTTTTAAATCCATTACATTTATTCCAAAATATAACTCTTTCATCTCCGTTTATTTGTTCACTCCCATTCAGAATTAGTAATTTCTCTCTTACATTTTGGCTCTATAATGGGTACAGATATTATTCTCAATGGTATGTGTGTATTTGTATAAAATAAATAGCCCCGATTCAGTTTTCTGGCAACGCCCCTCCCCCCTCAGACATTAGGAAGGAGGCTCACGGTCAGTTATGCGGACTCCTCTCCTGCTCAGGTCGGTCAGTTATGCGGACTCCTCTCCTGCTCAGGTCGGTGGAAGGACCTGGGGGTCACACTGAGGTATTAAGAAGGGAGCGTTCTGTGGGATAACTGCGGCCTGCATTCAAAAGACTCAGGATGGTATCTCTCATTCAGAATTCCTTCATTAATGGTCTTAAATAAATGATTAGAAGTAAAAAATCCAGTCATTCAATGTGACTTCACTCTGAATCCTCACACACTGTGTTGTGTGTATCACCAGATGAAATTGTATTTGCCTCTTTAGGGCCTATAATTCATATTGAAGTAGTGATTATTTTGGCTTCCAAGAAAATCATGTATCCTTTTGGGCTTTAAAACACTTAAATTATTCAAGATACTTGCAGATTTAATATTAAATATGAAATTATTTGTCTTATAGGAGTATAAATAGAAAAGTTTAAATATTAAAATAAACAATAAGAGGAAATTACAATATAATTATTATATTATTTAATATTTAATGTTTTAATATTTATTAAATATTTTATTCATGTTAAATAATTATTTAATTAACATTTAAATATTAAATTTCTGATAACTTGAGTTTATTTTTGGAAACTGAGTATTTCATTTACAGGAATTTCAAATCAGTTTCTGCATTTTAAAAATATTTCTTAATTTATCAGTCATTACAATTGTTTCAATAAGTCTAATTAGGTTATAATTCAATAAGAGAGAATTTTAAACACAGTACATAGATCAGCCTGGCTAAGGAATACTTCATGTAAGAAACACCCCCTAAATTTTCTTTGAGACTGACAGCTAAGAATGGACAGCGATATTCTCTACTAGGAGAAAAGAGCTGTTTATTGAAACATGTTTAATGTATGAACTAAAGAACTAATTATGAATCCATTCTTTAGTGGCATTTGAGATGACAGCTGTGTGGAACCAAAAAGGATAATATTAATACACTATCTTGAAATCAATGAAAGCAAAAAAGAATTTTTGTTGCCATATTTTAGGACATTTGAATACCTTAAGTCAAGGCAATTGCAGAACATGAATGTATGAATTTTGTGCTGGAAAGCTGGAATGATTATTCTCCCATTTTGAAAATAAGCCTGACATGGATTAATCTGCAAAACAGCAAAAGAAAATGAAGCTAACTGGTCATCATGCCAGCCATGTGATTCCAGAACAAAGACTGTCTATTTTTAACAATAAATAGAAGGAGAAATTGGAGGAAATTGATTTTACAAATGAAGATGAGTTCTCTTAGTATGGTCAAGATTCTGTAAGCTGTTTTAAAAAATACTGTATACAAGCCATTTTTCTTAGGCTTAATAAATATTGAAGTTATTACATAATAAAATATTGAGAATAATACTATGACTTATTCAATTTTATTTTAATATACATTTTTGAACTTTATAATTGAAAGACTAATGACACTGTATTTTAAAATTCAGTTGTAAAGCCTGACCTGTGGTGGCGCAGTGGATAAAGTGTTGACCTGGAAATGCTGAGGTCGCCGGTTCGAAACCCTGGGCTTGCCTGGTCAAGACACATATGGGAGTTGATGCTTCCAGCTCCTCCCCCCCTTCTCTCTCTCTGTCTCTCCTCTCTTTCTGTCTCTCCCTCTCCTCTCTAAAATGAATAAAAAAAAAAAATTCAGTTGTAAAGTTAACTTAAAAAATTTAAGTTTCTGTTTTTTTATTATTTCAGGGGTTACCATAAAGTGGATATCCAATCAATCTTGTCTTGATAATAAATGCAGATTATGTCACCTAGGTGAGAAACAATCAAAAAGAACAATACACCAACGCCATTGTTTGATTGCTAATTTTGTTAACTGTATTTATAGTTTTAATTGTGCTTTGAATTATGCACTCAGAGATTCAACAGTTTTAAGCAAAACTAGAACCTACTTTTCAATATTTTAGATCAGAGATTCTTTTTACCTTAATTACACATTTTAGAATCACGTGATGAGTACTGAAAAAATACCGGTGTCCAGTTACCACCGCAGATCTTTGAGGATGCGAACTGGGTGTCAGTCTTAAAGATTCCTGGTGGTCCTACTGCAAGGTCCTGAGGTTGAGATTAAGTTTTGTATAGATACATGCATGGGAGCATGATGAAAATGTGAATGTGATAGGAATGGTCAAAACCATGCCCGGCATTTGCATTCTGGGAGGTAACACATAATAAGTTTTATGCAGCCCACTTTTAGAAAATTAGGAACTTTGTAAGAAAACACTGTGTCATAGAACCTGACATTTTAAATTCATGTTCAGAACAACTCTGCATTTAGATAATAGAAATAAAATTTGTCCCTTTTTGAACAATTGTGTGTTGAACAGTTAAATTTCAGACCTGACTTCTTTGTCTAAAATGTACCCAACAGATAGAGAGTCCACAAAAAATTATAGTCCCCATGCATCTAACAACTGTCTTGTTGAGACAGTAAAACTAGCCATAGGAAAGCTTCTTTTTATCACTTTTTTTTCCCTGCTGAGTTAATTGTACAATCATTTTAACTGAGGGGGAAGGGAGAGTTGAGAGATCTATTGTCAGAATCTTGGGGCAAACAAATAATATACAAAAAGTATATTCAATATGGTATAGATTGATATTTAGAATGTTAAAAAAGAAACTGTTTTTAAAAACACAAAGTACAGAATACAAATCTAAGGCTAGAAAAACATTTTCTTACCCACGTGGAAATACACTAGCTATGAAAATGCATGTCGAGGAGACATGTCGCCCTAGGAGATCTAGACATCATTTCCAGAGCTTGGGAAGATTTTGTGTTTATTGAAAAAGGTCATGGATTAAAAAAAAAAAAAAAAGATACATTGTTCTGAAATAAATGTACTATACTTCATTTATTAAATATATCCTAATTTATTGAATGACTCCATAGTAACTGATAAAACCATGCCATTTGAAAATGTTATTCTAATTATTAATGATTCATAACCAGTGTCTTTTTGTATTAGAACAATTGGTTTAAGCATACAGGTACCTTGGCCAACCTTTAGCTCAGTTGGTAACAAGATATGCCAGGAAAAACAAAAACAAAGCCTAGGCCTTATAGGTCAGTCTCTGCGGTGCCCAGCAACTGTGCAGGAAGCTCTCAGAAGGTCTCTCGGACTTAGCAGAGTATAGATAGGAACAGGCACTAGGCAGACACCACAAAAGGCTCTCAGCATTTGGAAGTTTTGTCAGAGGTGGGTCCAGTCCCGGGACAAGGGCTCAGATTCAGGCTGCTGAGAAGATTGAGGAGAGCAAAGAAAAGAGACTGGGTGAAGGGGTGTTTCATAGCAAAGGGCAAAGCTCTGAGCCCTTGGGTCACAACCAGTCACCAGTGTGAGAGACCCCAGGCCACCCTTATTTCAATCCAGGTGGCTACCCATTTGGCAATTCTAACTACCCTGTCAGGTTTGATAGTAATTTGCCAGAACGACTCACATAACTAAGGAAAGTGCTAAAACTTAAAATCACAGTTTTAATACAGCCGAAGGACAGCAAGCAGACCCAGGCCAAGAGAGAGACATAAAAGGCCAGGTCTGGAAAAGTCTAAAACAGGAAGCTTTTGAAATCTTCAGAGCTGCATTGCCCGCCTGGCACCCTATGGGTAACAACAAAGTATTGCCAACCAGGGAAACTCATTTAAATGTCAGTGTTTAGAAAGTTTCTGTGGTTTCACAATGTAGACATGATTGACTGAATCATCTCAGTCTCCAACCTCCTCCCCTTCCCGGGCTCGTCTTTCAGGCAGGTCCAGCCCCCATCCTGAGTTATTCATTAGCATAAACTACCAGCTGTGCTCAGAGGGACCCACCTTAGATCCAATGGCTCCAAGAAATGCCAAGGTTTACAAGTCACATCACAGTATCCAGGGACAAAGGCTCGCCAGATTTATTATGACACAGGTGGCGAGATGAGAGCACCATCCTGGGAAACCCCTACATCATTACTGGTAGACAGGCACGCTGGCGCAGAATCCCGGAGCGTTAGAGCCGCTCAGACAGTTTGACATTGTGCTGAGCTGAAAGCCTGGTATCTTTTCTAATTCCTGTAACTTAGTGTTGCTCTGAGAATATGCTGGGCTCCTATCTGTTCTCAAATATAGAAGTGAGAAATTTGGGGGGAGTAAGGCCTCCAAATTCAATCTCTTCATCTGTGAAACTGTGTCACCAAGCCTGCCTTCTCCACTGAATTAAAGACGTTATTGGAATTCTTTGAGAAGAGAAATATTATTTTATGTTACCATTCTTATTCTTTCTTCCTTTATTTTTCATAAAGTCCTTATGTACATTTCAAAAAAAAGTCAATGGCTGAATTCTACAGGCTTTTGATTGATTCTGGATTTTATTTAGTAATAATGAAAGTATTTTAAAAATTCAAGTCAGACGAGCTTCTAAATTATATCCAGTTATTACTCACTGTTTTGGGGGATTTTTTGTACCTTCCATTTTGGATAATCCTTTCTCTACCTGGCATCTTTATCTCCTTTTTACATAGAAGATCTCTTAATTCCAAAGTAAGAAGGTAAATACATATTTATTTTAAAAATTTGAGAACCAATGGGCCTGTATTATTTGATAGCTACGAGATAATATATAGTAGTAAGAACTAAAACCAAGGAAACAATTTAGAAACACGGAAGGAGTTTTCTACTAAGCACAACATATGTGACTTATAGTGACTGTAAATTGTTGAAATCATGGTAGCCTCACCTGGAATCATAGAAGCTTACAGCCATCACCTATTGAAAGCTAAACTACTTGGAATGTTATTCTTGAAGCCTCAAGTTTGACGGTCATTACTTTTAACCCTCCTGGAGCTCACAATCAGGAATAGCAGTTATTCAAACAACCTCAATTTAATACTGAAAATAGAATTTTGAAATCATACTATGAGCTGGAAATTAGGTATAAACATGAAGTAAACTTGGTGGTATTAAACAAGGGTAAAGAGAAGAATGGAGATGGGTTAAGAAATATGAATGTGGCTGACCTGTTGTGGTGTAGTGGATAGGGTGTCAACCTGGAACTCTGAGGTCACTGGTTCAAAACCCCAGGCCGGGTCAAGGCACATATGAGAGGCAAAAGAAACTGATACAAGTTGATACTTCCCGCTCCCCACCTCTTCTCTCTCTCCTCTCTATAAAATCAATAAATAATATCTTGAAAGAGAGAAAGAAAGAGAGAGAGAGAGAGAGAGAGAGAGAGAGAGAAAGGAAGGAGGGAGGGAGGGAGGGAGAGGCCCTGGTTGGTTGGCTCAGTGATAGAGTGTCAGCCCGGTGTGAGAAAGTCCCAGGTTTGATTCCCAGCCAGGGCACCCAGGAGAAGTGTCCATCTGCTTCTCCACCCTTCCCCTCTCCTTTCTATCTCTCTCTTCCCCTCCTGCAGCTAAGGTTCCATTGGAGCAAAGTTGGCCCAGGCGCTGAGGACGGCTCCATGGCCTCCACCTCAGACACTAGAATGGCTCCAGCCACAAGGGAGCAACAGCCCAGATGGGCAGAGCATCACCTTCTGGTGGGCATGCCAGGTGGATCCCAGTAGGGCACATGAGGGAGTCTGTCTCTCTGCCTCCCTGTTTCTCACTTCAGAAAAATGCAAAAAAAAAAAATTAAAAAAAATATATGAAAGAAAGAGAGACAGAGAGAGGAAGGAAGGAAGGAAGGAAGGAAGGAAGGAAGGAAGGAAGGAAGGAAGGAAGGAAGGAGAAAGAAAGAAAGAAAGAAAGAAAGAAAGAAAGAAAGAAAGAAAAGAAAGAAAGAAAAAGAGAAAAAGAAAAAGAAAAAGAAAAAGAAAAAGAAAAGATGGCCCTGAGATTGTCATACCAAAACTGGAAAAGGAAACTAGACTTCATTCCAAGGTTAAAAACTCAGCAATGGCCACATACTCACATTACATTGAACCAAATAAAAATTAATAGAGAAGTAGTTCATGGGTGTGTTTCAGAATTTTACCCTCAAAACTTCCTATATTTTTCTCATCATAGATTATTCATGTAGTTATCAATTGTCTTCCTGAATTTAACCATTCATATATTCAATATGTTCCACATTTTAAACATTTATATTTTTTGTTTATGTAAAGTTTAGACTTTGGAGTTAGTGGTTATTTATTTGTTTTATGGCTCAAGAAGCCAAATAGAACTGTCTACTTTCAAAAGCCACTTAGAGATTTCACCTAAAATCTTCTTCCAAGACTGAAAGGACATGGCTGCTTTTGAAAAGAATTTTGGTGTTTAGGCAAATTCTCTAAAAACAAAAGAAGTTCTTTCTTCGAAAGCCCTGAAGACTCAGCTCATTTCTGGTTTGAAAGATCCCTACCAGAAATCATCATTTTCTTTCTTAAGATGAATCAAAGTAAGTGTTAAGTAGGGTTGGAAAGAAGTGACAGGGATCAAAATTTTGTGGGTTTTTTTGTATTTTTTTTCTGAAGTTGGAAACGAGGAGGCAGTCAGACAGACTCCCGCATGTGCCTAACTGAGATCCACCCGGCATGCCCACCAGGGGGCAATGCTCTGCCCATCTGGGGTGCCACTCCATTGTGACCAGAGCCATTCTAGTGCCTGAGGTGAGGCCATGGAGCCATCCTCAGCTCCCGAGCCAACTTTTACTCCAATGGAGTCTTGGCTGCGGCAGGGGAAGAGAGAAACAGAGAGGAAGGAGAGGGGGAGGGGTGGAGAAGCAGATGGGCGCTTCTCCTGTGTGCCCTGGCCAGGAATCGAACCCGGGACTCCTGCACGTCAGGCTGACGCTCTACCACTGAGCTAACTGACCAGGGCAGGGATCAAATTGATCAAAAAATATTTATTTGAGGCTTGTTTGAGCTGTGGCAGTTCGTGTCTTAAGGACAACCACCTCCCTGAGCAACAGTAGGGGAGAGTTCATATGGGAGAATAGTTGGCACAGGTGGGTGGCATCTGGCTAGGCTTGTCCATTGGTCTGGCAGACATGGTCTCACAATGGTTCCTTTGTGCCCTCAGGGATGGAAGTTTCCTTTCAGCCTGAGGTTAGGACTTACAGAAATTATTATGATTTATATCTAGTTAGTTATTTTTACAACCTGACTGAAACTGGCATGGGGCTAGGCTACTGTAATTTTGTTAAAGAATCAGTGATTTTCATTATTTTAACTGAAATTGGCAGCTGCTGGGAACAACTTTTAGTTTAGGCCTATCAATAAGCAAATAAAGCTAATCCATAAACATTTAATAATTGTTAAGGAAAATATAATTTTTTTTTCTCATTAAGTAAAGTGAAATCATTCATTTGCCAAACTTTATTGCATATCGAAAGTTTGGGTCTTTTTTTTTTTTTGACTCTTTTCGTTTTTTAATTGTATTTTTTTTTTCAAATGCCCCACTCAATGTAACTCCCTCCTGCCCAACCCCCATGTCCCCCTTACACACCCTTTACCCCCCTCCTCCTAACTCCCTCCCCCCTTCCCTGTGGGATTCGCTGTCTTGTTATATGTATCGATGTGTTATGTATATATAGTTTTACTAATCTCTTGCAGTTAAAAACTTTTAAATGGGTTTGTTCTCCTGGTTCTTTCCCCTAATTGACCCTGATTCTATTTCTTTGCAGATAGAAAGTGACTTTCTTTTTGAGAAATATATATTCAAACCTTAACTTTACCAACAACACCCCTTGTATTTCTAGGCCCAGGAATTTTTTTCAATGAATACCATAGAATATTTATACTTTAGGTCATCACCAAAGTCATCAACTGCAATTGTCTAGAATGAAGTCAGGGGTCAAATCAAGTTAGGCCTGGAATGGAATTCCTTGCTAAGAAATTTGAGTTTGATACTGAATATGCTATAATTTGACAAGCCTAATCAATTGTTATTGATAAGTATCTCTGACTAGAAGGTGAAAAAGAGTAGGGAATATGTATACATACACACACACATATATGCATGCAGTAGGGAAGATAAATATATATATATAACATATAACATAATTAATTATAATATTAACTAATATATAGTAGATTATATCTTTTGCAATTCTAATGTCTATTACAACTATAATATATATTATATATAATATTAACTGTATGTATATTATTGCATGGATAAAATCATGGAAAGACACAAAGGTATCTAGGCAGCTAGCTTTCTGGGCAGATATGATAATGGCATACATCATTTGCCAAGTGAGAAATTTGGGAAGAGTGTTAGGAAGTATAGAGAAAAATATGAGTTTAATTTTGGAAAAAGTTGACTTTGAGACACCTGAGGAAATGTCCCACAGGCTGTTAGATAATGTTTTGTGGCAATTGAAATGTGTCATTAGTACATATTTAGATGAAGAGATTTGCATAAAGTGTCCTACAACAAAAAAACAGGCAGAACCAGAATTAAAATGCAGCCCTGGGGCAAAACCCTTGGGACCCATTTAAAGTGAAGGACCATCTGAGGGAAGCCTGGGGCTTCTTTAATCGGTATAAAATAAAAATGTAAAATATTCCAATATAATTAATTTATTCAATAGATAATTACCAGCTGTCTCTCGTGTACCTCATAGGATTCTAGAGTTGAGAATAAAGTGCTTAGAAAGGTCCAGTGCTTTGTTATTCTCTAAGTGGATTATATCAAGTGTTAACTTTTTTCTAACAGGAAATATCTAAGTAAAATTTGAAACAGCCTGACCAGGTGGTGGCTCAGTGGATAGAGCATCGACCTGGGATGCTGAGGTCCCAGGATCAAAACCCCAAGGTCACAGGCTTGAGTGTGGGCTCATCAGCATGAGCGTGGGGTCGCAGGCTTATACGTAGGATCATTGTCATGACCCCATGGTCTCTGTCTTGAGCCCAAGGTCACTGACTTGAGCAATGGGGTTCTTCTCTTGGCTGGAGCCCCCCGGTGAAGGCACGTATAAGAAGCAATCAATGAACAACTAAAGTACCACAACTATGAGTTGATGCTTCTCAGCTCTCTTCCTTTCTATCTCTCTCTCTTTCACATGCACCCTCACACATTGAGAAAAAAAAAAAAAAAGAAAGAAAACTGAAACAGTTATAAAGGCTGTAAATGTTTCCTGTAAACTGACTATATTTCCTGAGAGCATTAACTGATGGTGAACTCAAGTTAGCTCTTCTTTGGAACATAATTCGCTATATTCATCTGTGGGAACTGATGCTGGTCATATATTTCTCCTTCTCTTTTACCATCGGCATCTTAAAATAATAAACTTCACAATTACAAATAGTAGCCATACAAATTGTGTGGATGAAAATGGTTGAGCCACTGATAGTTTTAAATGCTCAGAAAAGAGCAGATGCACTTTGGGTGAATGAACACCAGATTTCCACCTTAACCAATTCAGTTCATGCAGCCCGTGTTCTTGTTAACAAAATTAGAGGTACAGTCTCACTCATTTAGCTAATTAATTGTTTGTTGTTAGAATCATCATTATTTATATAATCCAGGAGGAGAAAATTAAATTAAGTCCTATCTTCTAGGAAAGAAAGGAAAAGGAAAAAGAATGGCAGTCAGGAATTATTTTAGATGGAAGGGATGACAGAAAGATGGTCAGACAGAGATAAAAAATTCTGAGCTACAGTTTCCTCATCTTAAAAAGGAAGGCAACGCTAGCTCCTATTTTGCAGGAAAACTGTGAATGTTTGCTAATAATAGACCTAAAATGACTAGTACTGCACTTCAATCTTGGACAGGGTAATGGTTATTTTCTAAGAACATAGCTATTTTACAATTATAGAGATAAAATGGATGTTATTATATGGGTTACAACACCAACAATAAAATATATAACTTAACATATTTCCTTTGAGATAAATAAAACAACATGTAAGTATAAATTTGAAAGATGCCTTTACACAGAATATTCTTTAAAAAAAAATTAGAAACTTAATTAAGACCAACAAACTGGTCGCTTAGAGTCAGTGTGAATTTTCATCAACCTTGTTGTAATGCTTTTAAATGACTGGCAAACCAAAACACTAGCAGACTGCGTTAAGAAAGATTACCTTCGGTTTCCTGCTTTAGTAGTGGTCTTTACATAGACCAGTGCTTTAGAGAGCACCAAAAATAAATAGTATAAGGCATCCTCTTCTGTTGTAGATGTTTTAAAAAAATATTTTTGAGATTCTTTTTAGATCTCAGAAATATAAGCAACTAGCTGTGTAGGCCTAGCAGAATGTGAACAGAAGGGCTGTGCCCTCAGTAATCTCTATGATTTTTTTTATAGAGAGAGAGAGACAGAGAGAGAGTCAGAGAGAGGGATAGATAGGGACAAATAGATAGGAACGGAGAGAGATGAGAAGCATCAATCATCAGTTTTTCGTTGCGACACCTTAGTTGTTCATTGATTGCTTTCTCATATGTGCCTTGACCATGGGCCTTCAGCAGACCGAGTGACCCCTTGCTCAAGCCAGCGACCTTGGGTCCAAGCTGGTGAGCTTTTGCTCAAACCAGATGAGCCCGCGCTCAAGCTGGAGACCTCGGGGTTTCGAACCTGGGTCCTCCCCATCTCAGTCTGACGCTCCATTCACTGCGCCACCGCCTGGTCAGACATAATCTCTATGATTTTTATATCCTTTCTGATCTTTAAGGTTAATTTACTCACAAGGTGGAATTTAAAACCTACTTCAGAAAGATAACATTGAAAGTTTACTTTCCAGATACTTCACTAATGCTAACATTTATAAATTGGCTCCTTGTTTCTATGCTTCATGTTTTTTCCTTACTAACTTCAACATTTATAGTATTTCTGGAACAATCCAAGAACACAGCTCTGCCACTTTAAAAACTATCTAGATTTTTTCCCCCAGTCTAAAAGCTCCTGAAAGTATCTGGTCCCATGGCAGGAATAAGAGCACTTTGAGAAATGCACACCACTTTATAGGGCTGATTCCGCTGAGAGCAGTGCTTGAGTGCAGAAGCTTAAGTCACTAGAGTAACATTTAATGCACCAGAAGAATTACCCGGTAATTTACACTTCTTTATCAAAGTAAAATATTCCTCAATGATGCTTATTAGCATGCAAAAGAGATGTGCTCTATGGCATTCTGTAAAACTTGACTCACCTGGGGAAAAAAATCAGTGTGAGTTATAAAACCAAAGATGGAGTAATTTAAATGCTCTCTCTCTCTCTCTGACACACACACACACAGATGTCTTTCAAATATAACAACACTATAATTGATAATAAGTTGTTTCTGAATAAGAGTCCTGTTTTACTTATTTTGCATGATTGATTTTAAAATTTCTTTATAGTTAGTAATATCATTTATTTATTTATATGTATCTTATACCACCTTAAAAGGTCTCTTTTCTCATAGAGCTTAGAATTTTGTCTTAGAAACAAGACCAGATGATACAAAATAATACAAGAAAGTCTTTAAAGACAGGAGTTCTCTTAAATATGTTAAATGCCAAGGAGACCAAGATGGTCAGCAATCACCAGAAGCTGGGAGAGAGGATGGAACAGGTCCTCCCTCGCAGCCTCAGAGGAAACCAGCCCTGCCGACACCGTGAGCTCATACTCCAGCCTCCAAACTGGGAGACAGCACATTTCTGTGGTAGTTGGTTACTGCAGCCCTATCAGACTCATTTAAGAAGTGATGCCCATGTCTGCTCTATCATATGTATATAAAAAATTTTTAAACAGCATATGAATTCTTAGTTATGATACATATTTGCTCAAAAAATTATTTCTTTGAGTCTGATCAGGCAGTGGCGCAGTGGATAGAGCGTCGTACTGGGATGCAGAGGACCCAAGTTTGAGACTTCAAGGTCACCAGCTTGAACACGGGCTCATCTGATTTGAGCAAAGCTCACCAGCTTGGACCCAAGGTCTCTGGCTCGAGCAAGGGGTCACTCGGTCTGCTGAAGGTCCATGGTCAAGGCACATATGAGAAAGCAGTCAATGAGCAACTAAAGTGTCGCAACAAAAAACTGATGATTGATGCTTCTCATCTCTCTCTGTTCCTGTGTGTCTGTCCTTATCCATCCCTCTCTCTGACTTTCTCTCTTTCTCTGTAAAAAAAAAAAAAAAAAGAAAAAAGAAAAAAATTGTTTCTTTAAGATGAATAAATGCTAGAGTTTAGCCCAAGTTCAGTGTAATGATGCCTGTTAGTAGCTCCCTTCTCTAGGCTTCTTCTAGCATTTTCTTCAGATATCAATTATAACTGTGTTATAATCTATGAAATTTCACATTAGTTTTTTTCCAGTGATCTCCTTAGACTCCTTAAACTACCCTCGTATGTGGGGCTATGGACAATGACTGGCATGTAGGAGATCTTTCGGAAAGAATAAAGAAAGAAAAGCTTATTTTATGAATGCTTTCATTTCCTCCCACTGCTTTCTTTCTTATTTCATATACAAATGGTATATTAAAATCTGAATTAGGAAGTCTGGAAATGGTAAGAACTTGATCACATCACCTAAGTTCTATGTCTCATATCCCCATTTGCTATTTCCACATCCACAATTCTGTAAAGCATTCCAGTAATTTCAACGTGCCAGACAGCTGCCTTTCACCTTCTCTAAGTAATAGCTTGTTTATTTGCTTGATACACATGCACAGTCTAGCCAGCATTTCTCTTATGACAATGATCCTGATAGTGATGGCATCTTACATTCTTTATCATTTTTTCAGAAGGACAAAAAATGATTATCTCTAAATTTCATTGTCTGCAATGGTTTTTTTTTTAAAAATGAGATCTTAGACTACTTCATGGAAATAGACACAATGGACTTAGAGTATAGTAAGTACAAGTTAAATTTTTCATATGTTTTTTCTAGAGATATTCTCAGGCATACTTGAAATTTCTGGGGACATATACCCTACCTCAGTGGGCCTCAGTGGGCATGATTTTCTAGGCGATATAGCCATTACCACCATCTTTTATATTAGCTCTCAATGTCAATGTGCCTCTTTCATCACTTCTTTTTTTTCTTTTTTAAAGTTTTATTTATTTATTTATTTTTATTTTAGAGAGGAGAGGGGGAGACAGAGAGAGAGAGGAGAGACAGAGAGAGAGAAGGGGGGGAGGAGCTGGAAGCATCAACTCCCATATGTGCCTTGACCAGGCAAGCCCAAGGTTTCGAACCGGCAACCTCAGCATTTCCAGGTCGACGCTTTATCCACTGCGCCACCACAGGTCAAGCCAATGTGTCTCTTTCAAGTAATCCATTTCCTTATGTCCATACTTCCTCTCACCATAGCCCCATGCATGAAATTTTCTCTCTACTCAAGAACTGAATTCTGTTTGCAAGACTCTGATAAGCTGATTTCTGGAATCACATAAGTTACCACAGACCCAATATTAAGTCCTTGACCCTTTGAAGGAGGGATGCATTTCTCTTCTGGGGTCATAAACTTCACAATGGCTATTTTCCACAGTACTCAAAAGCTTGGTTGCTATTTTTTTTTTTTTTTTATGTTTTGGGCTAGGTTTCAAAACGTTCAAGTTACCAAAAGTCTAATTAACAGGTAAATGAGTACGAATACCTCTTTATTTACTAATTTCTTTACTTTGAAAAACTCATAGATTTTCTTTTCTTTACAGATTTTGCTACTTAAAATTTACTCCATATCCTCTTTATTTATGACCAACTTTGTCTAGAACAGTTTTGCACAATGGATGTCAACCTGGAACTCCATAAGAATCACATAGGGAAGCGTTTGAAGATAACTACACCTTAGCTCCCAACACGTAGAGTTTTATAGTCATTTGGTCAGAGAGACAGAGAATAGGCATGAGTCATTTCTGGCTGTATTTGGTTTCGTTTTAAGATTCCCAGGTGATTTGGAAATTAATCAAGGCCTAGGAACCACTGGTTTTCTGTATCCGATTTCTTTTAGGAGTCTGTATAAAGGATTAATGATGGAATGGTTGATACTGATAATCCACTTGATTATTGTGTGGCACTGAAACTTAACATAATAAATGTGGAGATATTCAAGAACTTCAACTTTCTCTTCTTGAAAAACGCCCTGCAAGTTTAATTCCATGTGGCTGCATTTCAAAATATATACCTTTTTTTGGATAATCTTACCCTGTTGAAAAGTAAAGCTTGAGCTGTCAGTGCTGAGATCTTTTATATTCTTTTCTGGGGTTGGCTGTTGTGTCTCAAATATCTATTTCTGATAACTGTGAAGCCATGTGCATGTTATTGTCTTTCTCTTGTCCCTAGCACCTGAAGAATGGGCCACAACCCGCGCCAGCCTGAAGGCACCACCACCAAGGTCAGCCAGAGGGGGATACAGGGAGCACCCCTATGGTAGATATTGAAGGTCCTTCTCACCTGCGACCTCACCTCAAAGACAATACATAGCCTGTGGTCTCCACATAAACAGCAACAAGACAAGTAATAGTCCTTTTTTTTTTCCTATTCTAGGGATAACTTCTCATGATTACTCCCGTATATTTCTTGTATTTCCCCTATACTGTTGGCGTGAAGTTGACACTAGTATTATTTTACAAAACGGACTAAAAGAGACATTGACAAGCTTTGACTAAACCATTCAGT
Source organism: Saccopteryx bilineata (assembly GCF_036850765.1). Classification (NCBI taxonomy): domain Eukaryota; kingdom Metazoa; phylum Chordata; class Mammalia; order Chiroptera; family Emballonuridae; genus Saccopteryx; species Saccopteryx bilineata. Next base: position 35,326,259 of record NC_089490.1, on the reverse strand, counting down.
AGGATGATATTCTCTTAGTTGTTTTTCATTGTTGTGTGTAATCTTTTTTTTTCTTTTCTTTCCTTTTTTTTTTTTAAGAAAGAGCATGAATCTGTTAACAGATTTTGAGTCTCAATAACTAGCAAAAACTTTGTTTAGGGTTGCTAAAAGACTGTAATATGATTTTTGAACTAGCTGATAATAAAGTTGTAGATAAGATGTTTTAACCTGTCTTTCAATATCTGTTAGTTAGATGAAGATGTTCGATATTAAGTTTGTAAATTTAATTTTAAATGCTGTTTTAATGGGGTTGAAAACAACCAGCTACTGTATGTATGTAGCTAACTGAATTTGTTCAGTGTTTTAACCTGTATTTGTTAAAAAAGAAAAAAAAACACACATAAAGTTCCATGTGTAAGCTTCTCTAAATAGGAAACCACAATTTGTCAAATATGTTTGCCATAATTTGTCAATAAAGCTGAAAACTTTTGTAAAAACTAAATTTGGAATTACTTGTTTTCTAGCTTTAAATGTCTGCTTATTTCTTCTTCAAGAGATGCCTAAAATGTTTTCTATTTAAAAATTACAAAAATGAACCCAAGCCTGTTTTAAGATATTTGTGTAATACTTAAAAAATGTATTAATAACTTATGGTTGTTAAATAATTTAAAAGTTAACAAACTAAACTGTTACATGAATCATGGTTAGTAAACACTAATGTATAACATGTTAATGGAAAAAAAATGGATTTAGAATAATAAATGGATTTTAAACTATCCTCTAAGCTTTATCTTGCTAAACACAAATTCTGATTGACTTGTTTGCATTAGCATGTCTCTCGTGAGAAAGAGTAATGGAGTATAAAGAGGTAAGATTACCACTTACCACTGTCTAAATGCCTAGTTCTTCAACCTTTGAGTTTCCCCGCACATTAAATATCCCATCCAACATGTAAGCATTGCGTAGATTCACTTTATTGTTTTCACTCAAAGGAGTGCGTGGACTTCATTTGCGTAGTTTATAACAATTTGTTTTGACAAACAAATCATCAGTGTCACTGGCCAGTTGTTGCTATTCAACCTCAAAAACTTTATTTGTAATTTTCAGTGCTAAATATCACCGCCCTTGAAGGCAGTTTAGAGGGCTGATATTTCTTTTGAGACTATCAGACTTGATGGCTGATGATTATTAAGGAAATATGTCGCAGGACTCAAAGGATGACTAAACGTTAAACAGGTAACACTAATAGTAACTCTGTAATTTTGCCTATGCAACAGTAATGTTAAATATTCTCAGTTATTAAGTTCCTGATAGTTAAAAAAGTAAACCTACAAAAACATAACAAATAGGTCTATAGGTTATTAAAACAACTAATTAACATTAACTAGAGGCACCAAAATTATTATTACAATATATAACCCTCAAGGTAATAAACAGAACTAAAATTAACAATAATAGTAATGCAACTCTTGCTAACATCAAACGTAAGCTAAATTATGATGGAAAAAAAAAAGAAAGTGAAAGACTTGATGGTAGGGATGAATACCAAAACTGTTAATCTTTTCAATACAGTTTTTTTGTTTATGGTGGCTTTTGTCGATGTGATTGGTTTACTTTTTTGCTGCTGACCAGCTTAGGCATATTGCTGTTCAGTTTTTGCAGCTGGGGTTGCATGCTAATAGTTTTATGAAGTGTGTGTTTGTCATCAATTAAAATTGTAAATATTTGCCTTTCACGAAATGCTACTGAGTTACATTTAATTTTCTTTTATTTTTATTCTTTCTCACTATTTCAGGTACCCACAAGCCAAGAGCACATAGTTGAATAGCAGAAGTGATGGAATAAGGACAGAGGTAAGCTTCTTTTTTATTTTTTTTATTTTTATTTTTTGTCTTTTATGAAATGGATAATCTTTACCAACCAAAGTGAAGCTATCACACTGAATGAACTACAACACCAGATGTTAACAAAATTGAAAAGGTTTAGATGGTAATTAAGGAACTGAGTTATTTTTATCTTCTTTGAAATAAAGTGATGTAAGTTGGTCTTTACCTGGCAAGACTTTCTGAGCTTATCTAGGAGCTTGCCAAATGAAACGTGCATTAGTAATGAATAGTCAACCCTTGTCTTTGCTATGAACTACTACATATTACCTCCCCTTCACTTTACAAGTAAGGAATATTAAAACTTTTACTCTTCAGCTATAAGAGAAGGAAATCATAATTATTGCCTGAGGTGGGGGGAGGAAAAGGGGACCCCATAATGAACCCCCCACTATCCCTTGTCAATGAGATAAAATTTATTAACATTAACATTTATTTAGTCAAATAAAATAACTAAACTTACTATGATTTTTCCCATTTATCACAGTGAATTTATCAATAAACTTGCTTCTCATCTGCCATTCTATTTGAGTCAGCAAATATTTATATTTACTGAGTACAAAGCAGTGTTGGAAATTGAGGTTTGAGTTTTGTACACAAGGAATTAGAAACTTTAGCCAAAAATCCTCTGACTGAAAAAAATGCAAGGGCAGTTATGGCATCCACAGACTGATATGACATTCAGAGAATTGGAATGGCCTTGCCTTAATATTTGAAACAAGGTGAACCCCAAGTTTTCTCCTTCTGAGCCTGGTCCTCTTTTGACCAATATCCAAATACCCTCAATACAGTGTAGCCTTAACCAAGTGCCACAGGAGAGATGAGAAAGCCTGGGGATTCATTGTAACTGAGGAAGGGCGGAGCCAGGGAACCATGGAATGAAAGGAGGAGCCCGGGAAGGGAACACCTGGGGAAGGGAACAGGTTGTGTCAGTTTGTGAATGCCCAGAAGTTGAAGTTGAGAGACCTGAAGACCAGATTCATGAAGGCTGAATAAAAGCCAAGTTCAGAGAGATGGACTCCAGTCAGGTCATGGTGTTAAATTGCTCAGATTTCATTAAAAAATTAAAAGGAAGCTGATGGAGCTTTGCAATAAAGAATCAGAGCTAATCCCCAAGAAAATAGTCCCAAGTAACCAAGGCAAAAGGCACATTTAGTCGATTTTATAATTACTAATGTCAGTTCATCGAGATAGCTCTTCTAAAATTCAAATTGTTAAAATAACTATTTAATCAAGTGCCTTTGTTAAGCTGAAGAATCAAAAATCAAAAGTCACAGAGAGGCCCTGGCCGGTTGGCTCAGTGGTGGAGCGTCGGCCTGGCGTGCGGAGGACCCGGGTTCGATTCCCGGCCAGGGCACACAGGAGAAGCGCCCATCTGCTTCTACACCCCTCCCCCTCTCCTTCCTCTCTGTCTCTCTCTTCCCCTCCCGCAGCCAAGGCTCCATTGGAGCAAAGATGGCCCAGGCGCTGGGGATGGCTCCTTGGCCTCTGCCCCAGGCACTGGAGTGGCTCTGGTCGCAACAGAGCGACGCCCCGGAGAGGCAGAGCATCGCCCCCTGGTGGGCAGAGCGTCGCCCCCTGGTGGGCGTGCCGGGTGGATCCTGGTCGGGCGCATGCGGGAGTCTGTCTGTCTCTCCCAGTTTCCAGCTTCAGAAAAATACAAAAAAAAAAAAAAAAGTCACAGAGAATGTAGTTTTGAAATTTATTTTCGAGTAGCATTCCCTTGCTGACTTATCTCTGAAGAAAAGTTACCATTTTTATAAACTAAGGGGATAAAGAACCTCTAATCCCGATATCCTGTGTATTATTCCCCTTAATCCTTTTCAAACAATAAACTTGATCTTGTAAAGCAATGGAAATCAGAGTTTGTTACAATTTTGATATAATAACCAGTATGTTAAAAAGTGGTAATACATCACTAAATATTAACTTTGTTCAAGATTCTGTTCCACCATGTTTCATACTTCAGAGTGGGATATAGTGACTGGTCCGTTTCCAAAAAAGATATTTGAAGATTCTCGAATCCTCTTCTTAGAACCTCTCTAGAAGCAAGGTTCACCACTAGACACAGGTTTTCTATCATCGTGATGACTCCTATCAGTAAGAAAATGTTCCCTGCCCTCTGTCTCATTCTGACAGCCCTAATGCAGCTGTTCATATTTTCTATATTCTAACCTCTGAGCCAGCCTTTTCTGACATGCCATTTTTCAACTTCTGTGATACATCTTGCCCCTCCCTTCCCATGTCTTCTGTCAATTTCCCAACTGCACAATGCGTTGTGAAAGAACAGAGAGAAAGGCAATTAGTGGCCGTGGAGGAAAGAGCACTCTCACAGAGCCCCTACAATAAGAAATGTTTACTGTGTCAGTTATGAAACAGTCTGTCTACTGTAAGCCAAAAAGTATGAAAAGGAAAAAAGTCACATTTATATATAACCTACTGCTCACAAAATCTTGATTTCTTAACTAGAAAGTTTAAGGGGATGCCATCTGTGAGAAAATATTTCCAATTAGTCTAAAAGTTGTTCTCTATTTCAAAATATAAGCCTTAAAATTAGAAGTAAACAAACTTACCTCTGAAATTCACCAAGGTGAGTGCATAGTGTCTGTGACTGCAATGAAGCCAGTTTTAAAGGTCTTTAAACAGGGAAGGTCATATTCTCATGTTTCCTAAAGATAATTTGCATAATGGAATTAATGTTGAGTTTTTAAACTGTTTTTCACTTTCCTGTTAGAGGCATTAAGAATATAAATTTATATATTGACCAATAGATAATTATTTGAAATTAATATAGGTATGCTGTTTTATGCTTTCTTATAAAGCAGTGATTTTTTTTGCAATAAGTAATACCACATTCTACCAGAGAAAATTCTCTGGAATCCTTTTATATCTGATTACCTCAAACAATGTACAAATTAGTTCAACTTCTTAAAAACCTTTTTTCATTTCTAGTAAGTAAATCAGGTACAAATGATGGTTATCTTAGAATATGGCAGAATTGTCAGTGAGCTGATGTTCTTATTTGTTTTATGGAGGGGTTCTTTTTTAAAATATACATGCTGACTCTCTCTCTCTTACAAAAGTAATCCATAATCAAGGTTAAGGACTTAGACTGTATAACTTAAATATGTAATCTAAAAATCAAAAGTCTATAATCTTTCTCTTCAGAAATAATCCTGTTACCAGATTGCTTTCTCCTTTTCTTTCTTTCTATTCCACACCGGCTTATCACTTCTTTATGCATCTGAAGTGGGATTCTGCTGGATACATTGTGAAGAAGTGAGACCGATATTGTTTCTTTGTTAACTAGTGCCCATTTCCATAAGGCTAATTTGTGTATGAAGGATTAAAACTGCATTATTCCACTATGAAACTAACCCACATTATAGTATAAACAAAGTTACTTTAACTTTCAAGTTTCAGTTTCTTGTAGGTAAAATGGGTAATAATAATGCACCTACTAATAGTATTTTGAGGTATGTAAAGTAAAATCAGGTGTGTGTATATCCTCTGCAAATTCAGTTAATCTTCTCTCCTGAATGACTCTTCCTTGACTAAAAATGTTTCTACTTTAAAATAGCTTCCTGGTGTGTGTTAAATATATAAATAAAAGCCATTTAACCCATAAAATATTCAGATTACTCAAATAAATTTGCAACTTAGAAGTTTTTTTAATTATTCTTGACTAAAATATACAGTTAAAATAGGCTTTAGAACACAGTTGTAAAAATATTCCTCATCATATTCATTAGCAAGTATATATTGTGTACCTTAACAAATATTATAAGATATGTTTATACACAATAATCTTATAATAATGTTGCACATATATTGATATATTGTTCATACTAAGAAAAAGGCTAAAAGTAAGACTATCAATAATTGGATATAATATGTAATTTCAATAATAAGGTGAAGAGACAGAAATTTACAATAATGGAGTGCATAATACATATCGAGCACTGTATTAAGTATTTGTAGGAATGACTTCATATATTTTCTGAACAACCTGTGATATAAATTCTAAGGTATCCTCACTTTATAAGTAGCAAAACTGAGCCTGAGAGAGAAGTAACCCACCAAAGATCACATTACTGGGCAGTGGGGTAGATGCTAACCCCAGGCGGTCACAATCAGAGACTCATCTTTAACCCCTACACTCTACTGTCCCCTCGGGCTCAAATGATAAGTTTTGGGGAAAACTAATTGGATAGGAAACCAAAAACACCTATGTATAATTTATTCTACAACCTAGTAAAAAGGAATTAGAAGAAATTATTTTACTATAATTATTCCCAATATCAGTACTAACTATAAAGTCTGATGATAAATTTTTAAACACCTCTATGTACGTAAGCCAAAATATTCAAAATATCTCTTTTCCTTGGATTATTTAAAAATGAGTCTTGTATAATAGCCAAAAAAACTCTGTGTATGTTGTGCCTGACTGTATTTATTTGCCCATCTTACTATTGATTAAATGGAAGCTATGAACCTTAGAAGCTAGCCTTTGTGGGGTTTCAGATATCCTAAATAACAAAATAACATCAACCTTCAGTGAAAATAAATTATAAAAATATATTTTTAGGAAAATAGTCATGGTTCCATATTTCTTTACTAATGTCATGCTCTGTTGTATTGATTTGTCCCTATCTGTGTGATTGAAGAAACAAAATGTACTTTTACTATCTCTTGTCCTATAGATGGTGCACACTATTGAAATGTGTTTTACACTTTATTACACATAATAATAGGATGCCACAATAAGGGTGAACATGAGAATAAGGAAAAAATATATAGATTTAAAGGAGAAGGAATGTAGCGGGAAAACTGAGGAAGGCCCATCAGAAGTGCTAAGGTGCAACAGGGAGCAGAACGAAGAAGAACACACAGACCACCCTTACAACCTTCAAGGAGACTAATGTCCCAAAATCTAGAAGTTCTTATAAATTGCCATCATGTGCAACTGACCACAAATGGCAGGAACTTTACGAGTTAAATACCCACTTTCCCTTTACTGCAAATACAGAACATTCTGCTATTGAGTATATCTGGGACTTCTGTTTTCTGTCTCAGAACAATCACTGTCATAGACCATTGTATTTTCCTCTCCTTTCCACCAGCAGATATTTTTTACTACTTCATAAAATGTTTATGTATTAACTCTTAGGTAAAGAACAAATATTTGCGCCAGCCACACACAGTGCACGTTAATTCAAATTTGCACTTTTAGAAAATTACAAAGTATTGCACATCTTATATTGATGTTTTGAAAGATACTGTTCTCTGACTTATATTTGAAGAATTGTAGTCTGAGATGCTATATACCACAAATAAATAATAGACCCTGTTGGAAGCAATAACTCTTTTTAGTTTCTCAATAAATATTGTTAATTCGTTGTATTTAGATTATCAAGGAGATATCCAACATAGGTTACTATAAAAGGTTAATTGCCAATAAGTGAAACTTGGTGATGAATTGGTTTGATTGCTCAGAGGTAGGAGAGATTTGTTAATTGATTCTCTCAGGATTTAATTCCAAGGTTTATGTATTTTAAGTAATATTCAAATGATTTACTGAACCCATATAGTTTTCCATTTCTAATTTTACCTGTTTATCATATCACTCAAGAAAACACTTTATGTAAATGAGACTAGAAATGATCACCTCTGACTAAGTGACATAAGTTTCAAAGAAAGGGGCCTTTTGGCTCTGGTCGGTTGGCTCAGCGGTAGAGCGTCGGCCTGGCGTGCGGGGGACCAGGTTCGATTCCCGGCCAGGGCACATAGGAGGGGCGCCCATTTGCTTCTCCACCCCCCACCCTCCTTCCTCTCTGTCTCTCTCTTCCCCTCCCGCAGCCGAGGCTCCATTGGAGCAAAGATGGCCCGGGCGCTGGGGATGGCTCCTTGGCCTCTGCCCCAGGCGCTAGAGTGGCTCTGGTCCCGGCAGAGCGACCCCCCGGAGGGGCAGAGCGTCACCCCTGGTGGGCGTGCCGGGTGGATCCCCGTCGGGCGCATGAGGGAGTCTGTCTGACTGTCTCTCCCCATTTCCAGCTTCAAGAAAAATTAAAAAAAAAAAAAAAGGGGCCTTTTGACAATTTGAGGCTAAAAAGTACTCAGTGGATGCCAAGTAGTTTGCTGAACTAAATACATTGCTAACTATCACATATAGAAAAACATCATCAAGTTCAGCATCTTGGTTTAAAGATGTTCAAGAAATATTTAGAAGAACAACCACACTTTATCTTCCTGATATCAAAAATTGGAGCTCTCTTGGGAAAAGACCTAACTTTTTTTTTTTTTTATCTTCACTCATATATAGATCCGGATTTATGGGAGGCATTTATCAAATATAACTAAGTGAAAAAAATATCAATATGCCTCTACCTTTTTCTAATCTTGTATTTCTCATATATTATTTGTAAATTATGTTGACTTTTATGTAAAATTCTAATATTGTATATAATATATGTACAAATTTATTACATATGCATATCTATATACTTGTCTATGCACTGATACTTTAAAAAACTTTTAATTAGTACTAGTTTAATTATCACAAGTTCTATGAAGAAAGCTGTGCAAATTTTCTTACCATCATTTTAAAGATAAGGAAACAAAATTTCACAGGTTAAGAAGTTTGTCCAAAATCCTCTGAATTCTAAATGGTAAGACTTGTTCTGAATGTAACCTTTCCAAAATAATTGTCTCCTTCTTATAAATTATAGCATCAGTGGTGGAACAGAGATCAAGGTTGCATGAGACACACTGTACATGTGTGGTCATTATTAAACATCTTTTGGTAAAAAAAAAACTCTAAGTAAACCAAAATTCTGAGATTTACTTTTGCCTATATATAAGCATTTTCTCATAACCTTAATAATTAACATTGGGATACCTACTAATAATAAGCCATAATTTTGAGTACTTTTTAAAATACATCATATTGGTATCAAATGCATATGAAATTACTCAAAACCAAGAGCCTAATGATTACAAAAGTGTACACTGAATTTGTAATATCAAGTGTCACTAAATAATTTTCTGATTTAGTTGGAATAGAATGGAATTAAAGTTAAAAACATAAAGCACTATGTAAGAAATTATTAAAATCATTCAAATTTTGATTGGAGTCACAATTAAGACCGTTTCTTTAACATCTATTATTATCAGAACTTTATAAGAAAAATAATAGTTTAATTATCCTACCACTAGATAAAAATTAGCATAATTCTGGCCATCATTTTTCTATATTTGTATTAGTCCTTCCATCTTTAAAAAAAAAGGGGGTGGCTTTATGACTGTTGGATAAAAATTGAGATTTTTAAATGCTCTCTGAGTTTCAAAATCTAATTTTGACTCAATTTGCAAAAGTCAAAAACAGTCCCTGCAGCTTCCTAATTTTATTTATTTATTTTTTTGTATTTTTTGTATCTTTCTGAAGTTAGAAGCAGGGAGTCAGACAGACTCCCACATGTGCCCGAACGGGATCCACTTGGCATGCCTACCAGGGGGCGATGCTCTGCCCATCTGAGGCATTGTTCCATTGCCTCCAGAGCCATTCTAGTGCCTGAGGTGAAGGCTATGGAGCAGTCCTCAGTGCCCAAGTCAATTTTGCTCCAATGGAGCCTTGGCTGTGGGAGTGGAAGAAAGAGACAGAGAGGAAGGAGAGGGGGAGGGGTGGAGAAGCAGATGGGCACTTCTCCTGTGTGCCCTGGCCGGGAATCCAACATGGGACTTCCACACACCAGGCCAACGCTCTACTGCTGAGCCAACCGGCCAGGACCCTTTCTAATTTTAAATCAAGCATCTTATTTTAAGGGAAAGACCCCAGAACATTTGAATCTAAATTCAACAGATCAGCAGTTAATCTTGATTTAAATTACTAAACAGTTTCATTTAGCAGTAGAGAGACTTATGCTTTTTTTGTAAGAGCATAGTCATCTAGGAGTATTCTGCTATTTGATCCAATTTATCTCTATTCACCTTTATTACCACAGTGCATCGCAGGGACCCAAAAATACCTATTTGTCACAAACCCACTGTTGAAGTAATACATGGCAAATCAGTACAGATTTTACAGTTTTACAATTAATCTGCTGCATTATACTGTAAAAACAAATATACTAGCTTCTTTTCCAATATAAAAGCAGCATATTAAAGTATTAGGCTTCCTCAGTTTCCTTGTGAAACCTCATTTCTGAGTTTGACATGATTTCTTGAATTCTTGCGCCTGTGGTCGGTCAGATATCTGAACTATGCTATATATTTCAGGTTCTGGTGTGCTCAGAACCACAGAGAGTTTTGGTTAAATTTTGAGATCAAGAAATGCACTTTGGGTTCTGGCCAGTTTGCTCAGTGGATAGAGTGTTGTTGGCCTGGTATATGGACATCCCAGGTTCGATTTTGGTCAGGGCACACAGGAGAAGCTACCATCTGCTTCTCTCTTCCCCTTTAGCAACCAATGGCTCAATTAGTTTGAGCATCAGTCCCAGCACTGAGGATAGTTCAGTTGGTCCAAGTGTCAGTCTTAGACACTGAAGATAGTTCAATTGATTCAAACATCAGTCCTAGAGGGGGTTTGCTGGTGGATCCTGGTCAGGTGCATGCCAAATTCTGTCTCACTATCTCCCCTCCTTTCACTTAAAAAAAAATACATTTTTTATTAAACATAGGTAACTAATTAAAACATTAGAGCTTACTATATAAATAAGATAAAGGACCTAAGTTTCAAATACTAAAATAAATACATATATTTGGTGATGAAAAAATTCTTGCTTCCTCCCTCTCTTAGTGTGAAGGAAGAGTCTAGCAATGCAATATAAATGAGAGATGACTTTATTATGTCTACAATGTTCATAAAAAAATACAGAGAGTGAGATTTTTTTTTGATATACTGCAGGGTGTCTCCAAAGCATGTATTTATTTTTAAAGATAAATTATTTAATAATGACATTTAATAAGTATCTAATCAAGCATTATATCCTTTTCTGAAGATAGATTTGTTTTTAGCAATGTTAAAAACATAATAAATGCTTCATTTTATTTATTTTACAATTAGACTATATTCTTACTGAAATAGAAGTATAACTTATTTTTCAAAGTAACCCTGATTAACATTAATATATTGTAGCTCTATTCAATTTTATAGACTTATCAAATTGTAGAATAGACATATATAATTCACCAATAATTTTTATATATAACTAATATTTTTTATTCTTAATAGGACCATAGACAACATAAAATATAATTATTTAACTTATCAGACTACTGCTTCCTTGGTAGTTGTTTTATTCATTATTAATTGTCTTTAATGTACAAATAGATAAAGTAGAATTTGAGAAGAGAAATTTCAGAACAAGGCACAGTCTGTTAAATTGTCAATGACTCTACATTATATAGAATTAAATTTCAAAATCAAATTATTAGAGCACAAAATAAGCTATTAATGATCTCTATTATTGAAAAAGAAAAACAAAATAAGGTATTCTTTACATTGTATTGAATATCTATTTCACAATATATTTATTGCTGGGTATACTTATCCCTTTAAAACATTCAGATCTTTTCAAATGAATATAATTCTTATTTCATACTTTCATGGAATTTGTCTAAATTTATTCTTATGCATATTGCATACTTACCCAGACTTCAATTCTATTGATTATGGTAATTTTGAAAGTTTGTCTTTTTCTTACTTTAAAACAGTGAAGTTTAGAAAAAAGTATTATCTATTGACCTGATAACCTGAAAAAGGACATTTGCCAAAATTAAGCAACAAGCTGTCAACTCTCTCCTCCACTTCAAATTTATAGAGAATGTAAACATTATTTATAGTTAATGCAAACCTCATATTTCAAATATATTTTTATAATTAATAGAAAAAATATATTACATAAAACATTAAAGTTTCATCCAATAGTTCTGAGTAGATTTGACATCAATGATTTATGTCATATTAACATAAAAGCATCCAAGGCCATTCCCAATATTTTATTTCCTAAAATATTTTCCACTACTCATAAAAATCAGCTATAACATAATTGGAGAAACATAGTATGTGGATTTATAATTGAATGTAAAATTAAGAATTTCTTATTTCATTCCTAGTCAGTTTATCTACCAAATGACCACCTAACACATTCAAAATTTTATGTCACATATTACTGGTTCAGTAGCTACAAAACTATACTAGACATGAATTAGAATATTACTTAGTATCCAACAATAGGTAGAATTAGAAAAGAAATATCCAGCTATGGTGCAATGAATTTGGTTTTAATGTCAAGTAAGATGTATTAATAATTTATAACAAAAGTCAATACTCTGCTAAAATGTTTTTTAATGTGTTATAAACCATAGGACCACCAAATATATTACAAATAATAAAATTGTAATGCTCCTCAAATTAAAATCAATCTGACTACATACATTACAGTGAAACAGTGTTTAAGAAATGCAAAATAAACTAAAATATGAAAAGTTCAGCTCTGGCCAGCTAGCTCAGCTGGTTAGAGCATTGTCCACATACACCAAGGCTGTGATTTGCTCCTTGGTCAAGTCACATACAAGAACCATCAACCAAGGAATGTGTAAATAAGTGGTAGAACAAACTGATGTTTTTCTCTCTTTCTCCCTTCCTTAATCTCGCTAAAATCAATCAATAAAAAATATGAAAGGTTTATTGCCTTGTATTCAAAAGCAGTTCACTTTAAACTTCAAACAAACAGATAAGTTCATCGTTTCTCAGTTGTATTCTTAGTGGAGAGTTGTCAAAAACATTTGACATTTCTTAAACTTGCTAACTCATTTAACTCATTTGTCCTTTTTTATGGTTGCCATGTTGATTGTTAAACTGTAGGACAGGAGGAAGAGGGCAACCACAGTTCCATTAAAATATATACATCAGCATTTGTAAATACCACACATGGTATGAAAGTACACTTAATTTTCAAAGGGAAATACACAGGATCTCTCATTTCCTCAGTTTCTCTGTTATTTCTTTCCTTTCTCTTTCCTTCCTTCCTTCCTTCCTTCCTTCCTTCCTTCCTTCCTTCCTTCCTTCCTTCCTTCCTTCCTTCCTTCCTTTTTCCTTTGTCTAATGGTGCCAACTAATGTGGGACAATAAGAGATACTATTAATTGCTCCAGTGTTGGAGACATCAGTTCTCTCATATAAGAATGAAAAAGAGTGAATAAATATAATTCTACCATATGCAAATAATTAAAAAGCCAGAAATCAATTTTTTCTCATAAATTTAAAAATGGCAATATTTCAGTGAAAATATATTTCCAGTAATTTTACAAAACTTTTAACCAAAGAAAGAGTGTTGAAATAATACAATCAACTATTGCTTTGCTGTGTCTTATATAAGAAAAGTAGAAACATCAATAGGAGTGGAGTTATGAGTTTTAAAATCCATCGAAACAAAATCTGAGCCTTTCTAGAATAATGAACCAAGTCTCACCTTTTGACTTAGTCTGACCAGGTTATTTCTATTTTGCTCCTGATTTCATCTTCAACGTGAATGCAGCAAGGGTCAAGCTACATAGATCATTTCTGTCTAACATCTGATTTTTCTGTAATTCTTATAGGAGAACAGACTTTTAAATATCAATGTATATTCCATATTCCATAGCTGATAGTTTGAGCTACTCTAAGAATCCTGGGAATTTTTAATAATAATAATAGAAGTTCCATTAAACTTAGTTCTTAAATAGCTTCTTAGAGTTTATTCATCAAATAATTCAGTGTGTAAAAGTAGCACATAAACATTAATTGAACAGCCATTAAGCAGTATGACTATTTGTTTTTGGTTGATGGAGGACATAAAGCTTCGTACCCTGTGGTGGAAAACAATTAGGTCTTATGATGAACATGCCATTAAATATACTACTATGAGACTTAGAGCAGTTCCACTTTACGAAATAGCAGTCAGCTCTAGTCAAAAACCTGCCCGAGTTATAGGATGTCATAATTTTACTGTCATGGCTTAGCTGCTTATAAATATTGTAGTGTGCCTCATGCCTTATGCTAATGCAATGACTAATGGTTGTCATTATCTTCATTCAATCTCATAAAAAACTTCCTCAGGAGAGACTGATCATAGCTTGAATGCTGCTTAAAGCTAAACTGTTTTTCTAAAACACAGAATATAAAAAGCACTTAAGTACAAGAGGTTGGATGGATAATTTATTTTGTTTTGAGTATGTTTGACAGCTGCTACTGTTGTTAAATTTGCCATGAACCAAATTGATATCCCATATGGGAATGCCTTATAGATGCTTATATGTGTAATTTCATAATGCTTTAAAGTTTCTCTGCTCATCTGGGACTATAGGTGAAGATGTGTAATAGGAAAACCAAAAGCTGGAATAAATTGGACACTCACTGGAGGGTCAGAAATTTCAACCATGGAGGTGAGTCCCTCATAGAATAGAAACCATTTGTGATTTCATTTTGCACACTTTGTTTACAAGATAGGTGGAGAACACTTCATTATGGGCCTGGAAATGCTTAAACGGATGAAGCAGCTCTTTGCATCTGATAGAAACTAAGTAGGACATTAAATTAACATCAGACAAGTGAGAAACTTTTTGTTTTTTTCTACCCCGTAGCAGCGGAACAGTCATGCATTGGTTCTCAGGTGCACACAGTTTTGTGTGTCATATATCACCAGAACTTGATGTTACTTCTGTAGTACAGAGTAAAAACTGAAACTAAAATCCATTAACAAGAAAATATATTTTGTTGAGAGAATGCGATAAATATTCAAACTATTTCTTTTTCTTTTTTTTGTATTTTTCTGAAGCTGGAAACCGGGATAGACAGTCAGACAGACTCCCGCATGGGCCCGACCGGGATCCACCCAACACGCCCACCAGGGGCGATGCTCTGCCCACCAGGGGGCATCGCCCTGTCATGACCAGAGCCACTCTAGCACCTGGGGTAGAGGCCAAGGAGCCATCCCCAGCGCCCGGGCCATCTTTGCTCCAATGGAGCCTCGCTGCGGGAGGGGAAGAAAGGGACAGAGAGAAAGGAGAGGGGGAGGGGTGTAGAAGCAGATGGGCGCTTCTCCTGAGTGCCCTAGCCGGGAATCGAACCCGGGACTTCTGCACGCCAGGCCGACGCTCTACCACTGAGCCAACCGGCCAGGGCCCAAATATTTCTGATAAGAAAGGAAGTAGGGGACAATATGTTCCTGAGAAGAGTAAATGTCATCGCCATACCTGAATGGATCCTTATGTAGCCTTTGTCTGAAGAGTTATTATAGTATTCCTTCCTAATATCACCTCTGTGTATTAGAGGGAATGTTCAGTTCTATCAGCAAGAGGGCTGATATATAGTGGGCTTCTAATAAATGTTTGTAGAATTAAATGGAGTGGAATGGAGCAGAATGAAAGAGACTAGGCCCAGGACAATTTGTTCCCTCCTAAAATTTGAATTTGTTCTAAAACAAAAGGAGAAATAAATATATAGCTGGATGAATGGTCAATGATATCAGTGATTCAGAAGAGAAATTTCTGTTTTTTTCTCTATACACATTTTTTTTTATTTAAAAAGGACTTTCTTAGAGAGTATAAATTATAATGTATATGTTTGTGTTTAATGAGAAAGATAATTGTGTAAAGTATTTCAGGAAGCTTCTCTGGAAAGTGCTTAAAGTTGAAAAAAATTTTAAATAGAAGTTCATTTCCCAGGACCTTGTCTTCAGAGAGAACTTAAGAGAGACTTCAGCTGAGTTATAAATAATACAGAAACACCAGGCCTCTTTCTGTATTATCTCAGAGGAGTTGGGAAGAAGGCAGCGCCATATTTTTCTGCCCATCTTGAATCTAAGCTATACATAACATCTTTCCAAAAAGTTCCATGTAAATTCTCCCTCATAATATAACACACTCTTGGGAATTTGCTTTCTGCTAGAAAATATATTTCAGATAAGGTGACCATGCATCCTGGTTTAGAATGCCTGCTGTCCCAGTGCAGTTATTAATAGCACCACTATTCAATTCTTGGACGTGTCCCCAGACTGCATGACAAATTATGGTAATCTTATCTATAAATAATAATGAAGTGTTAATAATAATAAAATAACCTTTGTCAGAGACTTTGAAATGCTTTTATGTATAATGACTTCCCCGTAACCCAGTGAGGGAAGGATTCTATTGTCCCTAGTTTACAGTTGATGAATAAAGAGAAGTTAAATAGCATCGTCCTGCTCCCCTAGTGAGAAAACCTGAATCCAGATGAAGGTCTGATTCTGCAACAACATATGCCGGGGGTGATACGCCGTCTTCCTGTTTTCTGGTCAACATTAACTTGGTTTTATTTAACGAAGTCAAAGATTATCAATAGTACCTAGTTATTCTTCCCAGCTATTATGGCTGTATTTTTATAAGGACTGTAAATTTTAAGAGGCAGGAAAACAGAACTGAACTAAACTAAGAGTCAGCTGACATTTTTTACTACTAGTACTGCCACAGTCATGATAAGAACAATGATTTGTTAAGTGGCTGGTTTACGCCAGGCACTAAACTTGGTGTTTCCCTGTGTTCTCATGGACTCTTACAAAACAGCTCTGCAAAGCAGAGCATTGGAAACCCACAAAAGTGTGTAAATTGCTCTAGTTCTTAGCCTTCAATGGACTCGGAAGAAAACATGAAGACGGTGTGATCAAATCATTTCAGCAGGCCTCTCCAACTCGAACATTCCATGGCTAGAGGAGACATCTCTGGGAGTAACTGATTATCAAGATGAAAGGCATAAAGTCCAATGCTGATGAAATTCTCAGAGACAAAGAGACTTCCTAAGCCCTCATGAGTATATTAGCTATCACGCGATGCATGGAGTGCTTACTGATAACGTGAGCTTTACAAAGTTTATCTTTTTTATTTCTCCTCTCTATAGGAAACAGAAGAAGAGAATTTGGGTTTGAACCAAGGTAAGTTTAACTGCACTATGTTAAAAACAGCATCCTTCTCTGAAGCTCTCTAGGAACTGCCCTGAACCTTTCTGAAAAACAATGTTAAATATAGATAAATACTTAATATTTGCTCATGATCAAATTAGCCCCACCACTATTTAAATATTATAATAGTATTATAATGTGATAGTAGTTTATAGAGGTTGTGGAAAGGAAATTTTGTCCATTTTTTCAAGCAAGAAGTGTGCAAATTAATTTTTCCTAGTGCCAAGCAAGGCCTTTGTGCTGTCGAGAACAAAGTAGATACATCTGCGCCAACACGTGAGAGATGGTTACAGTTCACTTGGGGACACAATAATATAAATGCACAGATTAGATGCTGTTACAAGACGTCAAATTGTATGGTATGATTTGGACAGTTGCTCTTAACTGGGAGTGTTATGCGTGTTGTGTTTTAAAAACACAGATGCTGGGATCATACTTGCCTTGACTGAATAAGTTTATGACATTGGAGCCTGGAAACGTGTATTTTTTAAACCCCACAGGTGATTCTGCGATGCACTATGAATAATAACCATTGAATTAAAATATGGGTGAAACATACAAATATCTTAATTATGCAAATTTTAAAAAGAAGAGTTTAATTTAGGCTGGGATGTAAAAAGATGGCATCAGAGAAGAGATGAGATTTGAATGAAAGGTCAGATATGGACAGAAGGTAGGTGAAACATAACTACTTTTCCTTTCTTTTTTTTAGACCAAAATTAAATCTTGATTTTGAGGTTGACTATTCTGGATTTCAGATTCCTAATTGGGTTGGTATGGAATAAATAATAAATCTTATAATAATAAATACTTGGAAATGTTTAATTGTCTTATAGTATATCTATGATATAGCTACATGCAACTCAGGTTTAAAGTCTCAGTGGAATGCATGTATAGTATTATAGTTAACATTAGTATCTGAAATAAAGAAATTTAGTCACAATTAGTAAGTTTGGATTAGTAAATTAAGACTGAAAACTGCTGAAGGGTAGCATCTGTGTTTTTTCAAATTTGGATTCTTGGATCTTTAGCATAGAGTTTGGTATCGAGAATATGCATGCCATGTATTTGTTGGTTGCATGAAAGATAATGTACGTACTTGTTTTATTTATTCCATCTTGTTTGTGGGGCAGATTTAAATGGTCTCCATTTGAAAGATAAAGTATTTTACCTGTGAAGGTTTGGTTCTGTTTGTTTCTTAACCCAGGACCAATGAGCTGGCAAAGACTCTCAACAATCCTTAGCTTATCAGAGTAAGTGTTTAGGCTTTTTCTTTCCCTATAAAGAAAATGAGGGGAGGGAAGAGCAGTAGAAAAGGTGAAGGAGTTGCAAGGAGCCCTCTCTTACCAGGTCTGTGCTCAGAACAGCTGGCCCAGCCCTCTTCCCAGACCCGTCTCTCCAGAGGAAAGAGCATGTGGTCACAAAACCTGTCAATGGGAAGGACCCGGCTTCCCAAGGTTTCCCAATCTCTATATGCTGACCTGCGTTTTCGTCAAGTGGGGTTATTTTGTCATTGTTTTGGTTCAGGCTGTTAACAGAGATTATTAAACTTATCACTAAAAATAAATAAATAAATAAAAAATCTTTGTCTCACTGTAGGACCTCTCCCGTCACCACTCAAGCCAACTTCCTTAACATTTTTTTGTTTTGATCTTGTTAAAGAAATGTTAGGAGATATTTATATTCCCCCAGTGGAATTTCATAGTGCCTTTTGAAACAGTTTCTTGGTGGCGGAGGTGGGGTGGCAGAAATAATAATAAGAAGAAAGAAGAACAGAGAACAAAACAGATGGAAAAAGAATATTGTGGACTAATAACAAAGTTTTGAATTTATTATTCATGTAAGTGTTTGGAGAATAAAGGGAAAATGGAAGGCATTATATAGTGTGTATTTGTAAAGTGGTTTTAGTGGCAAGGCAGCTGTGATAATAAAGACAGACACTATGTTGCCAGGAGAGAAGGATGCAGAAGAGGGAGCTTGGGCAAAAACAAACGCCACAGTGCAGGATGCCTGGGAGCTCAGCCTTGGTGCCACCTGAGGGAAGTCCACGTGGACTGTCCCATTACTTCTGGTTCAGTTGACGTGGCTCAGTTCCTGGAGCTTCAACAAGTGGCCAGTCCTCCCTAAAGGACAAATGAATGAACTCCTGAGGTGACTGTATTCTATGAGGCATATGAAATTCTTACTTGAACCAAAACCCAAGCCTTCCAAATTGCTAACTGAAATCTTAGTAACCCTATTGGGTACAAAATGACCTAAGAAACTGTGGTTTGGAAATGGTATCTGGCTTAAAACATATGTCCATTGTCTATTGTATGAGTGGTTACACTTTTTTGTCTTTTTAAATACATTAACTGGGGTGACACTAGTTAACAAAATAGTACTGGTTTTATATGCACAATTCTATAACACATCTCTGTACCCTGTATTGTGTGTTCATCCCCTGAAGTCAAATCTTCATCCATCACCACTTATCCCCCCAGCCTCTCAGGTCCCCTCTTCACCTGCTGGCTGATTACCTCATCCCAGACAAGTCTGATTATTGTCAGTGAAAAACATACACAAAAGAAACATAATTTTGTTATTCTTTATTAGCAGTGATTAAACATGAACCTGCCTAAAAGAGTTTAATTTATACTGAGTTTTCTAAAACAGCTGACAATAAAATGAATTCATGTGGTAAGACTATTTCAGGGTGGATCGTCGTCTGCATGGCATACGTGTCACCTTGAGCACAACTGTCATTTAATCAGCCAGTGGTTTGCTGGAGCCTCAAGTTCATGAGATCCATATATGTGCTTTTCTTCTTAACTAGGCATTCAGTGACTTCACTTTGGTAGCTTGAAGTGGATGCTGCTGGGAGTATTTATACCGTGGAAATTGGCAAATGCTGTCTTAGTCTGTTTGAGCTATTATAACAAAGACCAAAGACTGTGTGCCTTATCAACAACGTACATTTATTTCTCACAGTTCTGGAGTCTGGAAGTCTCAGATCAGGGTGCCAGCCTGATCAGATGAGGGCCTTTTTCTAGGCTGCAGACTTCTACTTATATCCTCATAGGGTCCAAGTGGTTAGGGAGCTCTACAGGATCTTTTTAGTAAGAGCACTAATCCCATCCAAGAGGGCACCACCTTCATGACCTAATCACCTCCCAATGGTCCCATCTTCTAACACCAGCCCATTGGGCATTAGCATTCCAATATGTGAATGGGGTGGGGGGTACAAACATTCAAGGCTTTTAATTTTTTTTTCCCAGAAAGCCAATGAGCCAGTTTACCAGCACCCCCTGAGTTACATGCACATTTTAGAAGAAAAGCCTCGATATAAATACGTCTTGGTGATTAACATTGTTGTTGTCTTGGTATATATTTGAAGGAGACACTACTTGAGACAGTATTTTTTTGTTAGCCCGCTAAGGTTCATATCTCTTATTAGTTGTGACTACCTCCCTCTGCCATAGTTCTCCCTAGCCTTAAAAGTATAACATAATAATACCGACTTCATAAAATTGTTCTAATGATTAAATGAGTTAATATATGTGATATACTTTAAAAAGTGTCTAGCAAAAAGAAGGTGCTCCAGAAGTATTTTTTATTATTATCAACAGGAGACAAAACTATATGTTTTTTTATAGTGTTCTCCTAAAAGACGGCCTAATTTCAGTGTTATTATCCCTGTTGAGCTTTTATATCGCCCCAAAGCCCATCCCCAACTTCCACAAGTTCTGTGAAGAACTGTTAAATGAAAGCACACCCAGTCACTTTGAAATATATAAAGCACCGTGTAAATGAAAGGTGGAATAATTATGTTAAAGGCATCATCTTGAATTTTGTTTATGCTGCATCTTTGAAATGAGCATCAGATTTTTCTCTAGGCAGTTACAGTTCCCCCAGAAACAAACACAGATGGCACCCAAACCTCCTCCTGCAGTTTTAGGCAATGGCATTTATCAAAATACCACAGGTGCCTGACCTGTGGTGGCGCAGTGGATAAAGTATCAACCTGGAAATGCTGAGGTTGCCGGTTCGAAACCCTGGGCTTGCCTGGTCAAGGCACATATGGGAGTTGATGCTTCCAGCTCCTCCCCCCTGCCTCTCTCTCTGTCTCTCTCTCTCTCCCTCTCTCTCCTCTATAAAAAAAAAAAAAGAATAAATAAAAAATAAAAAAAAATATCACAGGTCACTAAACGTACAAAGACTCAAAACATACCCCACGTCTCAGTGTCAGGCCTGCATGGTCATTTAGGCAAATAAGCCTTTGTTTGATAATTCAAGGATTTTCTGATTTGTAGATGCACGAACACAACAGGCAGAAAAATCTTATGGGTCGGCTAAGTTTTGTAAAATAAGATCTTAAAATGCAATTTCCCTTAGAGGAAAAAAAAAATCAGTTTGTCGTGTCTGATGATTGTTTCTAGCCAGATCAGAGCTAATTTTGAGGATATGCATGTAGATGTTCTCATTTTACTTTGACCTGGTCAAGCAAAGTAGAGAAAGAGAAGAAACATGTTTAAAAGACGTTTTTCTTATGCTCAGACCTTCTAGGAACCCAATCTTTGGAATGAGAGCTTCCTTTTTTAGCAAGATAGTCCTGTGAGTTCTATAAGTTAACTCTCCTCATCAGGTCTTGGGCATGTCTGCCCTTAGATTTATTGCTCCCCTTTGGCTCCATGCGCAGGAAGGAGATTGGACTCCAGGAAGCCCCTTCCCAGAGTACTGTCTCAGTAGGCTTGCAGCTGGCTTTTGACAAGGGAGGCTTTGGGGTGGGGACAATGGCAAAAGACTTGACTGTTGGGAAGAAGGGAGGAGCCAGGGCATTTCTGAAGACACTCATTTGCCTCCCGCCCCTGCCCAGGCTGCAGCTGTATCTCGCCCGTGCTCCACCTCCCACCCCTGAGGCCTGCGGGGTTCCAGTTCTCACGGAGTAACTCAAGGACCCTGGGCCAGAGTAGCCCGTCCTCCTCCCTGCGTCCTTCCAGCCTGACGTTTGTTATGACGTCTTCCTGTTGCTAAATCCGGATGCCTCATTTTTCTCTGATTGGCTTCTTCTGTCTCTTTCGTCACCTATTTCAGGCTTTACTCAATCGCCTGCATCAGAGTCCAACATATATACATTCCAAGGGATCCCTATTTTCCTTGATTGGACCCCGACGGACCCAAGGTCTAACACAGATTATTGTGACACTGAAATCTTAGGCAAAGTCCACTGTTGGGAGTGCAGTTACTGCGGGTTCATCCCAGCGATCACAGAGGACCATCTGCAGCATAAACTCCTGCGGTCACCGTTTCCTTTGAGCCCTCCTCCTTTAGTGAAATGAAGACACTACCTTGATCCTGCTCTGTGCCTTGTTCCTGAGGTGAGGGCAGAGAGAAAGACTTTGCTTTGTTCCTGCTAACACCATGTCACCAGACACTCAGCCGTTGCACTTGGCTGTTAGTCCAGCCTGGCCCCTTCTTCCAGCCGCAGCCCTCAAATCCACTCAGGGAGCTGAGTGACAGTGCTTCTTCTACCCAGTGTTAGTGCCCTTCCTAGAAAGTCACGGAGATTATTTCCATGTTTGTAACAGACAGGATTGGAAAATGGATTTGTAAGCTAAATTCTAAATTCTACAATTCTATTCCTACTGCTGCCTTCCCAAGGAAGGGTGGCGTTTGGGCCCCAAAACAACTCCGTATTTTAAAATGGTTCTAGGGAGTTGAAATTTAATTCTAGAAATGTACTCTTAATTTAAAAGTATCAAACTAGGGTTGTATATCCCATTCTTTTGTTAAACTTATTTTGGAATTTGACCATGAAAACATACATTAGTGAGAAGTTTCTAAAAATATTACTTTATAAAGATTTTCACCTTTCTGCACACACCCATCCTATTGCATTGCCCACACTGCTCCCCTTCCTAAAACGATCTTTTACCTTCTGTTTTCTTTGTTCTGTTATAAAGTTTCAAGCAAATAACTATATTTCCAGGAGTGTTCTCTGAACTTTCCCACTCATTGTCTGGGCAGATCCACCTGTCCCCTGCCCATGGCCCCCTACTGCATTGTATGAAATACACTATATCTCTCTGTCTCACGTTAGCCTTTATGTCCAAAAGGACTGTTTCATCTTTGCAGTCCAGGGATGTGTAACTCCCTAGGCATTTCCAAATCATTCCAAATGTATTTGTTGAACTGTTTCTGAAAAACACTCTGACAGTTTTAAGACATCTCATGTTGGACAAAATTAGTATTAGGAATTATAGAATGAAAGATTTATGCTGGTTTGGTTTGGTATTTTTGCACTAGGAACATTTTTTTAATATTACAGAGAGAGGAAGGAAGAGAGAGGGGAACATCGATTTGTTGGTCTGCTTATTTTTGCATTCATTGATTGATCCTCATATGTGCTCTGAATGGGGATCAAACCTGCAACCTTGGCGTATCAGGACGATGCTCTAATCAACCAAGCCGTGGCCAAAGATCATTTTTACTAGCAGACTATGGTTCTTTCACAAAATGCCTAGTGTTGGTGCCCCACATATGCAAGTACTTGTGAACAACATTGAAAAATAAGGAAATTTAGGTACACAAGAGGAATGGTAGCACCTTTACAAGTTCAGCACAAAGCTTCTCGGTCCATTTTCTTCTGTTCTCCTTCACTAGTACAAGCATCCTCTTTCTGTGTTCATCTTCCTAAATTGAGCCCTTTCTTTATTGTCCATCTGAATGTCTTCCCACTGCTTCCACCATCAATTAAGTAAATGCCATGTCTCTAACTTGTTTCCCTTGAATAGGATGAGTTCAACCATGCTCTTCTTATTCCATTTATAATGGCTCTCTTTGCATATTTTGGTCCATTGCCTCGGGTGTCATTTCTCACGCATCTATTTATTCTACACAATTAGACTCAGAGCTTTGCGGTCAGCAGTACTTGTCCTATCTCCTCACATCATGTTCACAATATAGGACTGTGAGCTAAGTATCTTCTAGATTTCGCTAATATCTGTGCCAATATTATTAGTTCCTTGCCACATGAACACGTACTGTGCTCACTCGGCAGCTGGAGCCCTGGGCGTTTGGGCACTCACACAGGACATGGCTCTGGTGGTTCCTTTGTTCCAGGCCAGGGAGTCTGTGGGCTTGGCTGGGCAGCACAGGCACCTCAAGACCCCCTTACCACTCTGTTTAAAGCCAGAAATATCCCTAAGCCACCTCCTCTGGAGACTCACTGTGGCCCTTCTGGTAATTCCCACCATTGATATCACTGGTTCTCTGTCATTGAAACCATTCATTTCCTTCATAGCACCTAGAATCATTTATAACTATGCATATATATTTATAGAAAGTATATGTAGAATAAGACATTAAAAAAGAGTTGAATTTATCTATAGATACACATATTTAGATACATATATACCTATATATTTAAAGTATATGTAGATTAAGCACAAAGATGTTAAATTTATACAAATATGTAAAATATATATTAGATCTAAAGTATATCACATAGTGTACAAAAATACACCCATTGTGTGTGAGGGTACCTATGTGTGTATTTTACATTTTCATTTTCTCTTTCCGTCCACAGATTTTCTTCACAATGACTTGCTTCACCAAGTCAAATACAGAGCCTGGCCCATCATAGGTACTCAGAAATATTTGTTGAATAAACGAAGCTGTTAGAGCAAACAATTCTTTCCAATATTAATCACATCAGACCTTACATTTTCCTGTGAAAAATAAAAAGAGAGAAGTAGAAACATAAAAAAAGAAAGGAATCAATGTGCTTCTCTCGACTCTAAAATTTCATAGATTTATAATGTCTCTCCGCAGGAAGAGGCTCCCAGACGTCTCCGTTTGGTTTTTTTTTTTTTTTTTGGTTTTTTGTTTTGTTTTTGTTTTTTTGTATATTTCTGAAGCTGGAAACGGGGAGAGACAGTCAGACAGACTCCCGCATGCGCCCAACCGGGATTCACCCGGCACGCCCACCAGGGGCGACGCTCTGCTCACCCAGCGCCCGGGCCATCTTTGCTCCAATGGAGCCTTGGCTGCGGGAGGGGAAGAGAGAGACAGAGAGGAAGGAGGGGGAGGGGGTGGAGAAGCAAATGGGCGCCTCTCCTGTGTGCCCTGGCCAGGAATCGAACCCGGGTCCCCCACATGCCAGGCCGACGCTCTACCGCTGAGCCAAACGGCCAGGGCCTCCGTTTGTTTTTTATCTAGAGAGGGGAAAGAGGAACACGAGAAAGTACTGCTGTCCACTGATGGTGCTACCCACTATTAAAAACTGCAAATATTTTAGCAAAAAGTTAATGATAGAAAATAGTGGAGCACAAAATTAATTGGGCATTCCTTCATTTACTGTTACAGCCTTCTGTTTCTTCTCCATGAGCAGAATCCTGACGCCTTTAGAATATGTCTGTAGCATGTGCACGCTTTCTCCTGAATAAAAGTTCTGATCACAAAGAGAGAATGGAAACACAAGTATGGAAGGAGTAGAGGACAGTGGTTGACAACAGGGACTGTGAGGACTGTCTGGCTTCCAGTCCTCGCTCCCGTTTTTGTGAGATTGCAGGCAGGTTATGGAACCTTGCTTGGTTTCTATCTCGTTTGTGAAGTGGGGATGACAATACACTGCTCACAAAAATGAGGGGATCGGGGAACGTGCAGATACTCCAGTACTTTCAGTCTTTTGTACAGTGCATTTCCACCAATGAAATAAAAGTTGGTTTTGTATCTCATTTGCATAATCATACAACTTTCTTTGACTTGTCGTTTGCTTTTTGATGTTCTTGTTTAATAAAAAAAGTCAAGTGTTTCTTTTTTTAAGCGCTTCATGTTCATTCTGAAATATCCCCTAGTTTTTGTGAGCAGGATAGTACTTAACTCATAGGGCTTCTTATGGGATTAAATAAGTTAGAACACAGAAAGTACTTAGAATCATGCCTGGCATAGCTTAGGCACTCAGTAACTGTTCAGTAATCATATTCTTATTTTTTGTATGACTGTTTTACAACCATCTCTGAATTAAGGCAGGTGTACTTCTAATACAGAATGGATAAATTCCCAATAAGAACAAGCAAGGGGAAAAGCAGAAAGACAGTGCTCACCTAAGTAACAGTAAGCAGGAGAAAGAAATCTATCAGTAGGTGCATTATCGAGGTGAAAAGGCATGACAGAAGGTCAGAATTCTAAGGGTTTATGTCCTCTTGATGTACAGTTGTTTTTTTCATTCTTACTCATAGGAAATATTCCTTCACATACTTTTTAAATACCTAATGATGACGATTACTTTTATTTCATCTTTCTTCATCTGAATATTTGGAGAACAGCTGACTAAATCTACTTTTTAATAACCCCTAGTCTTGTGAAGGAATCACAAGTAATTTAATTCAATGGTTTTCAAACCTGTTTATTCAAAAGCTATTCATAGTACCCTGAATTGTTTGAGTTTCTTTACCTCATCAAGAAGGGCATTACATTTTTCGTATTGTTTAACTGTATAACATAATACTGTGATACCTTTAACTCTTAAAACAAAGAAAAAAGAACAAAGAATTCCCCCTGACTGCCTCCTTCTCTGCTTACTCATTCTTAATAAATATATGTATGGATTTCATTTGACAAATATTTCTTAGTTTCTGTTATGTGCCAGGCATTACATTAGAAACTAAGTTTTTAAAAAATCAATCAAACAAACAAAAAAGGAAGTGAACAAGACAAAGTCTTTGTTTTTATAAAGCCTAGAGTCTAGAGGAGGTTTGAAGCAAGAAACAATACCTGTAACTTTTCAATTACAAATGGAGATGATTGTTATGGTAGAAGTAAATGTAGAGCTTGAGATAGAATAATGAGAATGGGAGTAGGGAGGGTGAGCACTGTGTTAAGCCCATTACAGAAGGCCTCTCTTAGGAAGTAATGCTTAAGCAACTCATGAAGGAAGGAAAAGAAATAGCCATTCCAATGCTGGGACAGGGGCCCACTCCAGGCAGAAAGAACAGCAGTGCACACAGCGCTGGTCTGCACCAGGCCACCCGTGACCAATGGTGGCAATGGCATAAAGAGAGCTTGGAGGGGCAAGTATAGGTCAGGTCATGCCGGGAGTTTGATTTAGATGTTCTTAATGTGGAACCAGACACAGTTAAAAGGGACTCAAACAAGGAGCTAGCATGAACATGATCTGTTTCAGAAAATAACCCTAGTTTTCCATATGGGGAATTTATGGCAAGGTTATATGAGTAAAATAAGACCACCTAGCGAAATATTACAGTAATCCAAGCGAGAGAGATTTGTAGCTTAGTCTTCAGTGTTGACAATGGGGGTGCAGAGCTAGTTATGAGAGAGGAGTTACCTCAGCAGGCGGTAGGAAGGACAGAATTTGATGATGGATTAGATCGAAAAGGGGGGAATCATGTATGACTCAAATATTAGGTGATAGTTTCATTCTCTAAGAAGGAAAAACTGGAGGGGTACCACTAGTCCTGTCTTGATCAGGTTGATTCCGTGATACTTCTGTGACACCCCAATGGAGACGTTGAACAGGCATGTGATTATCCAGATGTGAAGCTGCTCCGTCAATGAGCCAGAGATGGCTTCTATGTATTGGCTCCTAGGTCTTTTATTTCTTCACTGTAGGCTGAGACCCCCATTAGCTCAAATACCTGGGGGGGGGTCAAATTTTTACACATCCATTATTTTTAAAATAGGCCAAACAAGTATATTTCTTTAGGCATTTAGAGCCTGCCTGTTTTGCAAACTCTCACCCTCACATCTGCTAGCAATAGCTAAACTCAGACCATTAAGCCATTGCTGCCCTTCTGAGCTCTCTGACCCAGAGACTGCGAGCCAGGCAGCTCAACGACTTTGCGTATATACAGAAGCCCCCTCTGCAGTCTGCCTCTCCCAGTGATTCCTTTGCCCTCCTCTACATCTGAGTCGCTGCCCTGAGCCCAGTCCTTCCATGAGGACTTTTCCCCAATGAACCGGCCAAAGCAGCTCCCAATAAAGTTTGTGTGTGCTACTGCCACCTTGTGGTCAAATCTTTTCCCTTGATCAGTCGCAAAATCTCTTGAGCCCCCTACAGAAGCCCCAAGGAAAGACCTGACTTCAGATGACTATATGGAAATAATTAGCATAGACATGGCATTCAGGGCATGAGAATCAATGGTACTAGTTCAGAAGGAGAGTCTAGAAATAAGGCAAGAGATCCCAAAACTAAATCTGAAGTTTGAAAGGGTAAGCGCTAGTAAAGAGAGAAGACCTGCAAACATAACCACTTGTTTAATTTCTCCTTCTATTCTATGACTCAGACCAAATACTGGTTCCTTTCTAGGACAAAACCCTGTCTCCTCCTCTCCTAAGCCGAGCCGGGTCAGAATGGCTGCCCCCTTCTCTGTGCCTGGGTTCTTCTGTATTACTGCTATACCTCATGTTACTGGAACTGGCTGGTTATCTGCCCCCCACCCCGAGGCTCTCCTCAAAGACAAAGCACGTGTTCATCTCTAATTCCAGGGATCTGTCACAGCCTGACAAAGATCGCAAGACAAAAACCTTCTGAATGACTGAACAAATGAGTGAATTACAGAAGCTGACTGTACTGGAATGGGCTGCTAACGTGGTGCTCAAAGTCTCCGAGTGACTGGGGACCATTAGGACGGCTTTCCTTTTCACAGTGATGACACGACTATCATTCCTGTTTCTCAGTCTGAAGTCAGATTCTGCTCCCACCCTGAATGAAGACATGGGGGCACTGGGCTTACAGGTATTATACCACAGGAACCGTACGTCGAGATACCGGAATAGTGTAAAAAATGTTTTAAGCACTTAGAAAGGTAGCTAGTTTCATACAAACTCAAGATGGCATAATATTGAGGGCCATTTTAAAGTATATCTTACAATATTAATTTGGTTTTGCTTCTTTAAAAGAAAGTTAAAATTAAGAAAAAAATGGCATTTTAGGTAAAGTGAGTCACCCTTGAGACAATTCTTCACTCCTGAGTAGAAGAACCCCTTTTTGTCATTTCAGTGCAGTTATCTTTTGATTTTCATTTAAGGGATACCGGCTGGTACAAAATTGTTATGGATGTGTTAGAGCATTGCTTCGGTATACTTTTTACATATTCGTCATTCACAGTTTGGCCTTTGAGACAAAAATACACTATTAGAGAAGTCCTCTATGTGTGACCTAAATGTGTAAAGTCCTAAATGTGTGACCTCTATGTCACCACATTTTATGACTAAGGTAGAATAAGCATTCATAAATTCATCATAGAAAGCCCTGGCCAGATAGCTCGGTTAGTTGGAGCATCATCCCAGAATGTGGAGGTTGCCAGTTCAATTCCCCCAGTCAGGGCACATACAAGAGCAGCTTGATATTTCTGTCTTTCTCTCCCTGCTTCAGAAAAAATAAGTCATAGCAAAAAATAAATAAATGGAATGCAAAAAAGATCATGGAGACTGATAGAGTAGTAGAAACTTATATCCACAAAATGTTTGTGATATGTGGTGATATAATATCCTCTACTTCCTTAACTATTAAACAAAATTTGTTATAAGATATAATTAATATAAGCTTTCTCAGTATAAAAGGTAAATACTCAGTAAATATTTAGATATTTATTATGAGCATGCTGATTTCAAAAATTTAAAAATGTAATGTGTGTCTTATAAGTGATTTCTAAAAACTTAACATGTACAACTAATAACTGAACTGAATTAATTTCTATGGCTGGGAGGAATTGTTAATGAATGTTTTTGAATTCTGTATTTATGTTATGTAATTATCTGTAATTATGTACAACTGTTGATAATTATATATTAACTTACACAAACATATGTTTTATTAACATATCTGTTTGTGAAAATACTGACTGAGGTTGGTCCCTCCTTTGAAATATAAAGAAGTAAAATTATTGACCTGAGTATGAAAATCTGACACACCAATTTATAACTGTTGCTATCAGCAAACATATATTCATAATAATTTATCATTTACAGATTGCTTTCACAATCATTTCTTAGTGATCTTATTTCATCATTAAATCTTTAACGGTAGAGGTTATAAAGACAAGAGAGGTTGCACATTTAAATACATATCATATATACTCATTTCTTACTTATTCTTTCTTCCCTGATAAAAGTTAGATACAAAAGAGTTCAAATACTTGATAAATCTTTCTGGTTGTGTAGGTGAATGAAATGTTTTCTGGGGGGAAGGTAAAGATGATATTATGGTTTCTAAGTAGCCTCAGGAACTTTTTTGACCATATTCACAAAGCCAAATTACAAAGGCCATATTCTTTACAATTTTATAAGTTAAAGAAATAAAAATTATCCTTTTAATAATGGAAAGATTAATAATATGTATTGAGGCATCTCTCTGTGATTCCCAAGTGCTATACTATACATTTGTATGCCAAAAATAATGCCATATAAATTTTTTGTTTTCTTATGCAATAAATGACCCTCTAGTGGTAAGAAGGAGTTGAAATTTTTTAATCCACAAAAAGCAACATGAAAGAGAAAAGGTAGTTGCTGTCTGAGGGACAGACACATCCTGTGCATGTCTGGGCCTTTCTGCTCCTCTGGATCTGGAAGGGCTCTAAACACAAGCTGGTTTAAGGCACCTGGCTTTCTGGAAGCTTTTTAATGTTTGCAGTAGAAAAAAAATGCTTATGTTGACAGTACTGTATGCTCATTTATATAACATTTCTGTCAATGGAGACTACAAAAGGAGAGATTGCCACTGTGTGGAAAGATGAATGTTTTGTAGTTGGCCTATAGGAATTGTCCAAGACTATGCCATATTGAATGTCTGGACGTGGTTCTAAGCACTTTAAATGGACTCACTCATTTAATCCTCTCAACAACCTCCTGAATAGATGTTATGGCATCCTTAGTTTACAAATAAGGAGACTGAAGCTCAGAGATATTTCATAACTCTGCATAATCATACAATCTATAAGTGCTAAACTCAATAACAACACAGGAAACTAAATAACTAAATAAACAAAAATGTGTGTGTTTATTGGAAGGAATATGAGGGATGCTACCACTCTCACAATCATCAGTCTAAATAGCACAGTTCTCCTTACCTGGGTAATTATGGGTGTTACCAAAGGTTATATAAGGAAAGGGTGGTCCATTATTAAATGAATTGGAAACATAAAATTAATTATTTTTTCCTGCCATGTGTGTCTGAGTCTTTAATGTACTATTATACTCTATAGGTCCCAAGTAGGGATGTAGTTTTCTAACAACTTGACCACTGATCTCCCCTCTGCCTCCTTCTATACACGATAGAACCTTGCGGGGACAGCAGTCCAGGAAATACTTTGGAAAATACTGACACAAATATCCTGAGGTTACCCATTGCCAATGCCAAATCTCCATAGACTACTCAAATACCACATTTCCTTCATGAAAACTGTCTCCCTCATCTCCAGAAGAAATATTTTCCAAATCTTCTTTGACATTTCTGATATCCAGTAGTTAACTTATGAAGTAACCTGTAACTACAGAATTTTTTAAACTATTATATATTAAAATACATACATATATATGTATGCAGATATGTACATATATCAGAATACACACACATCAGAATTTACCCATTCAAATGAGTAAACAAACTTTTTAAATTTGTTTTTGGAGTTGCCTTTAAAGAATTACATTTTAAGTATTCTCATGATCTCATCGTCTCAGTACGGAAACATTTCTGGAAAGAACCAAAACTATTTGAAACAAGTTGAAATTAAGACTCTCAATTAATGAAATTTATTTTCTTGTGAGACTTAGAAATTGGTTTGAGAACAATTACAAAATTGTTCTTGGATCAGAAGATAAAAGTGGATGTATTACATATATATATGAATATATATAAATATAAATACAATGGCATTGTTTAAATAGAGACAAGGCTGATAACATGCCTACTTTGGGAAAGTGAATGTAACTTGTTACATTAAGTGAAGGGTTACATTTAAATACCTACAAGCAAATTAAATATGTGAAACCCTTAGGTTTAAGACAATAGGCAATAAAAGAAATAATGAAAATAAGAAAGTGAATGTCCCACACCACAGGTGAAGATAAAAAATAAACATCACTGCAAAAAAAAAAGAGAGAGAGAGAGAAGCTTCTGTTACCTGTTATTAAAGTAGGGGTTGGAGAAGGGGAATATCTTCTGTTTGAGTCTTTTTTTTTTTTTTTTTTTTTTTTTTTTTTTTTTTTTTTTTTTTTTGTCTCTTGAGATATCCTTTGAGTAGTATTTGCTAAATCCTAGGGCTTCCCTGACAGATTTAATGTTAGAAAATTGACTAGGTTTCAGTTCAGGCAGATCTAGATATGAATCAGATAGATCATTTGCAGACTAGTTACCTAATCTCTCCAAGTCTTAGTTTCCTCATCTAGAAAGTTATTGCACTGAGAGGATTAAATGTGACAATGCAAAGAATGCATTTAGCCTAATGCCTGCCACAGCCCCCGTATAAATGGTGACAATGTGTTGGATAACTAGAATTTAAACATCATAATGTTCTACATTTGTGAAAGCATTGCTTTGCCTTCGTCTCTGTTTTTTGAATAGAACTTTTAATTTAGTATTCCTCTATCAGCCCTTTAAGCAACATTTACTGAACATATCGTATGCATAGACCACTCTGCCAGAGGTTAAGTGTACAGAGACGAAATAGACAAGTTGTATTCTGAAAACCTTACGGTCCATTGGAGAAATGAAGTTCATACCATGTTATAAAAGTCCCGAGGAAGATAGAACTCTGTAGACCCCTACAGAGTGAGAAGCTGAAGCTGATAACACCAGGAAAGCCTTTATGCTAGCAAGCAATGAAAGAATAATTAAGGTAGGGGGGGATCTTAATTAGAAATTCATGGAAAGTAATACTTCAAATAATAAGAACAGTAAAAAAACAAAGAATGGAGACCCAAAATACAGGTATTTTCAGGGAAGTGCAATTGGTTTTGTTGGTTTAGTTTCAAGTGCTTAAAAGAAGTCACAATTAGCATGTAGACTCTAGACAGATTTGTGAGGTCTGGAGTGCTGAGTAGATTAAAAAAAATGCCTTTTTCTTTTCTTCCTTTTTTATGATAAGGCCTGAAATGCTGAGTGAACAAACACCGGACTCTTTTTCAATAAGTAATGGTGAGCCACTGAGAGTTTTGAACACGGGAGTCGTATGATAAGTGCTGTATTTTAGGAAACCTAATCTGGCAGCACCTGATAGTGCAATAGTGCGTGTTGGAGAGGAAAAGATTAGAAGCAAAAAGCCTCCAGGAAAGCTGTTGAGGTAACCCACAGGAAAACGGAGGTGCACCTCTGTCAATGGAAGAAAGGGCATACCGGCGGTTGAAAGTTGGGCTTCTTTATCAAATACAAGAATATAACAGCTTTTCTGCTTTGGCTGGGGGCATGTGATTAGGGGCATGCTAGTGGAGATAACCAAGGTGAGAGGCTGTGAAACAGTCCCTGGAGGAACCCTGAAGAAGAGTTTGTCTAAGAAAGTAGCAACAAAGATGGAAAGGCAGAAATGAGTATGAAATACTTGGCAATAGCTAAGTCTAGTGTTCTGTTCTCTGTCTTTGCCACCTGTCTTTAGCATTTTCTACTTGGCCAGATCTACAATTTGTATAACAACTTACCTGGTCCCTGGCATATCTGTTATAGGCAAGTTTTATTCACATCATTTGTCTTCCGTGCCATTGACAATGAGTAGTAGATCCAGTTCAACAAACAAAGGGGCTTTGGTCATTCTCAGGTAAGAGAGTAAGTCATTTTGGGTCAGTGGCTGACTATTTGACTGTCAGACAGTCACAAAGAATAAAAATGAGGTCCTTAATGATAAATAAAATAATCCAGACTCACTAAACATCCAATAATCTTCAGTGACATACAAGGAAGTAGGACATTATGCAACTAATGTAATGTTCTCCCATGTTGAATTGGTTCCTGAGTGTTGAGTTAAACACTGTGAATGAAAATTTATTCAAACTCACTGGTGTTTCTTGTAGTTAACGTCTTAAATGACTGAAACATTATTCGCTACTATGAGAGAGGAAAAGGTTATTCTCCTACAGCACATCACTTAATATATTTTGAACTTTTTATGGAAATATTTAAACTTACTCTGAAGTCAAGAGGATCTTTCACTCTGCTTAAATAATTATCAATATTTCATCAAACGTCAACATTATCTCTTGTACTTTTTTACTGGAATATTTTTAATTAGACATTTAATGTGTAAATAATTTAGTATGCATTTCTAACTGATAAGAACTATTTGACATAATGAGCATACTTTTGTCACATGCCAGGTCCTTTATATCATCTATCACTCATTCCGTGTACACATGTCACCAATTATTTCAATGATGTTTCATAATAATTAGTTTGTTCAAATCAGTATCCATGCAAGGTCCACACATCACTTTTGGCTATTGTCTGCAACAGTCCTCCCTTTATTTCTTCACATTTATTTCTTGAAAAAAATCAAATTTTATTTTATATTTTATAATCAGATTGCCACACTATTTTCTACTTCAAAAGCAACACCATAATTCATTTACCATTTCGGCAACTACTGTACAATGAGCAATTACCATGTAATGTACAGGACAGGGCACCGATGCTGAATGTGATTCAAAGATTGCTGTAAATCATGGCTCCTACTGCTAGGACTTTGCAATCTAAAGGAAAAGGAAAAACAGTAATGCACAAATATAATGACAACAATGTATCAGTAGAAGTTAAGTGCTATAGAATGCTGTAGTTTTAAAGGCAGAAGCATGGTTTAGAAGATAAAGGAAGCCTTTTTAGAGAAGTTGGCATGTAATATAGATGGTTTAGGCAGGGGTCCCCAAACTTTTTACCCAAGAGGCCAGTTCACTGTCCCTCAGACCGTTGGAGGGCCGCCACATACAGTGCTCCTCTCACTGACCACCAATGAAAGAGGTACCCCTTCCGGAAGTGCGGCGGGGGCCGGATAAGTGGCCTCAGGGGGCTGCATGCTGCCCGCGCGCCATAGTTTGGGGATGCCTGGTTTAGAGTGACCACCAACTCAAGAGGCAGTTGAGTTTTAAGAAGGATAAAAAGTGAAAATGCATTCCATTATTGTAAAACTTGAAAAAAGAACATAAACCTTAGAGGATAAGTAAGACATACATTCAAGGGATTATAACGGAAATAATTCAGCTGAAGCGGGACATTTGTGAAAGAGGTACAGGTGCAGCAGGGGGCAATGGGTGAAGGATCTTCAATAAGAGCCACTAGCTCCATTCATTTTTCCAAGTACTGGAAAT
Organism: Saccopteryx bilineata; assembly: GCF_036850765.1. NCBI lineage: Eukaryota > Metazoa > Chordata > Mammalia > Chiroptera > Emballonuridae > Saccopteryx > Saccopteryx bilineata. The sequence continues at coordinate 35,291,138 of NC_089490.1, read as the reverse complement.
TCCCGACATGACATTCCATTAGTAAGCAAAATGCATCTGCTTATTTCACAAAGAAACTTTAAAAACTATTTGTGCATTCCCATAGCAATTATTTTCAAATAATTATAACAAGTTAGCAAGATAATGTAATATTTTACTTTGCCTGCCAGCAATTGGTGCTCCACCTAGAGGAACACAGACAAACTGGAGCTGATCTAACTAACACACACTACCCAGCAGCTGAGAGGCCTTCACAAAGCAAGGGTTGTTTCTGGCATGGTATAAAACAGCTACGACATCCTACCAAGGAGAGATAGAAGATGACTCTTTTGAAGTTAGACATAATAGCTCTGCAAAGCTCAGATTCCACGCTTTTCATCTCCTATGGAAATACAGTAAAGTTTGTAATATGTAGGGGCAGGAGGGGTTTTGTTTTGTTTTGATGGGGAACTTATCAACAATAAATATATTGAGTCATAAATTTTCTCTTTTCCGGCATAATGCTAACTGATTTTCATCATTAAAAGATCCTGAAATGACAGCTGAATTATCAAAGCCTTCAAAGAAAGTATATATTGAACTTAATATTAGCTTGACTGGTGTTTTCTTCTTGTATGCTATTCTTTAGTAAAAGATTATTATGCTAAGTGAAATAAGCCAGTGAGAGAAAGTCAAATACCTTATGATCTCACTTATATGTGGAGTCTAATGAACAAAATAGGCTGATGAACAAAGTAGGAAAAGAACTGTCAAAGAGGAGGATGTTTGGGGAATAGATGGAAGAAGGTGAGGGGATCAGCCAAGAAACATATACTCAACACACAGACACAGACAGCAGTGTGGCGACAGCCAAGAGGGGAGGGGGCTGGGAACTAGGTGGAGCTGGGCGAGCATGGGGAGTAACAGGGATGGAGAGAGACTGTGCTGGGGGCGGAGGGCACAGGATGCAGTGTGCAGATGGTGTCATACTGAGTTGTACACTTGAAACCTGTATGGTTCTGTGAACCAGTGTCACCCCAATAAATTCAACTAATAAAAAAATAAAAGGTGATCCATATATTCCATTTTATATAGATTTTTAAATATTTTTGAGTGTTCACATATACCAGAGTTGGTGTTAGACTTTTAAGGAAATAAGATTGTGCATAAGACGGGATCCTAAATTTTCTAGATGCTTACATTCAAGAACAGATGATTAAGCATCTATACAGAGAAGTAAAATTATAGTCAGTATTGAAGTAAAGGTGTCAGATTGCATGAAGTTAGGGTTTTTTAACTGTCGTTCTGAATCAGATCATTCTTGGTGGTACAGAGCCCTCTTGTATACTGCGGGACGTTTAGCATCATCCCTGACCTCTGCCCCCTAGATACCAATAGCACCTTCCCAGTCGTGACAACCAAAAATATCTCCAGATGTTGCCAACTGTCCCCTGAGAACTGAGTGAAAAATCACTTGCAGTTTTGAATTACTGTAGTAGACAGAAAATCCTATGTGTAGTTTGCTAATGAATATAACTTCTAGTTGAGGAAACCAAGTGAAGTCCGTAGAGGGAAGGGTGACTAGAGGAGATAATGAGAAAGTGGCTAAAATGACAGGAAGCCAAGTGGATAAGTATGAATTATGTTTAAGAGTCCTATAGCATTGGGTGTTTAGTAGAGAAAAACTGATAAAGTAAAAAGCAGTCAGAGGATGGAGGTCCTTGAATATGAAATAGAGATGTTTTTTCATTTTGTGGGGATGCCATTTGTACACCAAAGTGAAATGAATAAAGCATCATTTTGGAAATGTTAATATGGAAGCTCTAGGAAGAATGATTGAGGCAAATGAGAAAGTCTGTTTTAGGTCTGGGATTCAGTTAAGATCATAATTTGGCAGAAATGAGAGAATATATTTGTGGGAGATGTATTTCTTGACATGGAGTGAGAGAGAAAACTAGTAAGCAACTCAAGTCTCTAGCTTGCTTCTATGTTTGATCTCATAAATTATTGTTGAAATTGTTTTCTTATAATAGAGTTGACACTTTGTGATGGAGCTGATTGGCAGGTGTGCCCAGGTTCTCTGGTACTCCATGAAGTGGAAAGTTGTCATTGATGTTGCACAGTTGTGAAAACAAAGATGATGTTATTTTTAAAAAGAACTCTCCAAGGGCATAGAAACTAGAAATTTAAGAATTTAAATAATCTTGTTCAAGAAACGTATTCAATTAAAATCCCAAGGCCTGGCACAGAAAAAAAAGTTTACTGTTGCTGAATGAAGATCTCTCACATTAATATTTATCTGCATTCATGTTCTCACCACACAGGCAGACTTTAGAAAAATCTCTTCATCTTTCTCATGCCTTTTGAGAATTTTGATTTCTAAGTTCATCCTCATGATCCATTAGCATCATGAAATATGAGGACAAGGCATAATTCAATTTTATTTGATATGTATCTATGTATATTTTTAGAACCTCTGAAAACCTCATGTAAAGCTTTAAAATGTATACTTTTTTAAATTTACTCTTGATTAGTAACAACACTTTATTTGTTCTGAAAAGATTGCTATCCCTTTGAGCGTTAAAATCTCTCATGTACAGATGACAAAGTATTAAAAATAGGGAGAGAAAAAAAAAAAACAACTGTCAAAAAGAAGCTCATTACTTCTCCTTTACCCCCACATCTTCCATTCTTACCCAAGTCACATCTGACTTAGATCCAAGAAAGGGGTATTTTCGGAAATCAGAGAGACCTATCTTTTGTTTGCGAACAAGCTAGTGCATTTATTTTAGAAATTCTTAAGCTTACATTTTTGAGATTATGACATAAAAAAAATTAAAAGTTTTGGTAGTTGCCAAAAAATTAAAATTCACTCTTTGAAAAACATAGATTCAGTGAAGTACTAAAAGATTAACTGGATAGGGGAAAATGAACTTTTAAAGGAAAATAGAAAAATTCAATCTTGAGCATAAACCTTCCAATTTTGTTAAGTAAGCAAACTCTAGTTTCATAAACAGGGAATTAAATATTAGTGGAAATTCAAAAAAAAGGGTTTTTTATTCCTGGCAGTGGAATATAAAACAGATAATAATTGGAAGAAACTTGAATAAATGAAACAAGTTAAGAGGCTGTGCAGTAATCCAGATGCTCTTCTATCAGAAGCAGTTTATAAGTATCCATAGTATTAATGGCAGTTTATTAGATACAAATTAATGCCTATTTGAACAAGGGCAATGACCGCAGAAATGGAAATGGTCCTGCTGAATATTAATAAAATGATTAAACCATCTCAGTGCCCATTTTTTCTCGAGGCCTTTATTCCTACATTTATCAGAATTTACATATTTGAAACAAATCCACAGTTTTGGGATGCTTTCCTAAAATAAGTTGCATTAAAAATCATGGGAAAAATTTTTCTAATAGTTGCCTGTCAATTGCCTGTCAGGCTGTACCAAGGTGACATACTTTTCTGGGTTAAACAGCACCGAGTGGTAAAGATGAGGGGAGGAAAGACCATGCGGGGCGAGGGGGTGAGGGAGCAGCTCCACTCCCTCCAGGTTTTATCAAAGGCTCTGCCTCTGTCAGTCACCAGAGAACTGAAATCCATCCTGGTCCTGCAAGAATGTTTTTAGTGAGTGAGAATGTGTTCATTAAAAGAAATGAATGGACCAAATGGTCATGATTATTGATCATTTCTGCCCTTGTGGCTTTAGACTGGAAGTGGTTTTGAAGGGTCCCAAAAGCTCTTTCCAATTTTTTTTTTCTTTATTTAACTTGCAGCATTGTGGACACAACACATCCCGGTCACACCTGATTGGTTCCATCAGGCCATTGGGAGGGACTGTTAATGAATGAAGAAACTTAATTTGACAGCCATTTTAATCCTTCTATATAATTTAAAATTTATATTAAACGAGATAAAAAGGCAGAGCACCTAAATTGTTACCAAACTAAATTTTCGTCCCACTTCTGACTGTGGCTTAAAGCATGAAGATAAAAATAAATAAATAAATGTATATATATATATATATATATATATATATATATATTTTTTTTTTTTTTAAATGTGATTGCAAAGTGAAATCTCTCAGTCATGTTCCTACCGTTAACTCAGCACTTGGAATTTTTAAAGTAATATTGCCTGACCTGTGGTGGCGCAGTGGATAAAGCATCGACCTGGAAATGCTGAGGTCGCCGGTTCGAAACCCTGGGCTTGCCTGGTCACGGCACATATGGGAGTTGATGCTTCTAGCTCCTCCCCGCTTCTCTCTCTCTGTCTCTCTCTCCTCTCCCTCTCTCTCCTTTCTATAAATGAATAAATAAAATAATAAAATAAGTTAAAAAAATATTAGGACATTTAAAAAGAAAAAGACTGTGATTTTAAAGTAATATTAATTACAATTATATGGTTTGTGATATTTTATAAAACTGTTAAATGTTATAAATGAGTTTGATTTAAGTTCTTTTCAGAAGCAGAAGATGATGAGACATAAGCAGTGGTCAAATTCATCATCTTTAAACACTTGGTTAAGATAAAAGTATCTACATCTATAAATGAATATGTACTCTTTTTATAAAGACTCGTCCATGGGCTCTGGGTTTTGTTTCCTCATTCTAATATTCGGCAAGTGTTCGCTGATGCGTCTGTTACATGTTCAGTGCAGTACAAGGGCCTGGGCACACGGGGGTGTCTAAGACACAGCTCCCTATCCTCGCGGAGCTCACAGTCTGGGAGCGGAGAGACAATTAAGCTGGTACAGGCAGAAAATGTTAGAAGGGCAACTACAGAGATGAGCCCTTAGGAGAACACAGAAGTCAGAGTCAGGGTTTTATATTTTAATGTTGTTTTTCTTTTTTGAATATATTTAAAATGCTGACAAAAACCATAGACATTTCCTATGAAAAATGGCAATGCGAACATGGGGCTTACAGAAACTGTTTATTATTCTCACAATATCTAAAGGGCTTGAAGGCGTCTGCAGTAATACTCGTTTCATTTACATAAATTCATCAAATATTTTTCCATATTTTTACATTTCTATGAAACCTTTTAAAACCCACCACATTTTGTTTAAGGAGCACTTTTCTGAGTCAAAATTCTTGACTTTCCCCTCCCCCTTCTGTTTCTCTCCCAATTTTCCCCTAAATAAGTCGAGAATCATTGACTTTCTTTGGCTGGCAAATGTGATTTCTCAGCTTTTGGAAGGAAGAAAACACTGAAAACCCCGTGGTGCATTTTCTGCTTCAGTAAATGGGTCACACTTTGTCAAATTCAAATTCTGAATATATTAAGCTATTGTAAAGTTCTGTTTTTCTCAAATACTAGGTTGCTGTATTAAATATCAAAGGGCAATTTATTTTGGTCTAAGTAGGCTTTTTTTGGTTCGTTTTTTTTTTTTTTTTTGCCTCAAATTATGAATACTTCAGAAAAGATAATTCAGATAAATTAGAATGTTTTAAAAAGGAGAATATTGGTGTTCAGTTATATTTTGGTTGCCCTTCACATTTGGAGATAATTATTGCAAATTGAGGTATATGAGATAGTAATTTGTTAACGTTCTTGCAGCAGTAATGAATTTGAAGTGACCCATTCATGAGAAAAATGGCCCCTGTCAAACAGTAGCTTCTGTGAACAAAAAGATCAAAAACTGTCATCCTCATAGAGCTGAATTTAGAACACAGGCACCAACAATTAGAACTGCATGCAAATACAGGTAGAAAATAGATATAATCAAGAATGTGTCATTCAAAATTGATTGCTTAAATGTTTCTAATTTGACCTGAACATTTACTTTTTGACTCTAAACTCTTTTTCAAAATTGTCTTGCTAGAATCTTATTTGTTAGAATACACTAATGTTCCCAGCTAAAATGATAAAACATGACATGTACATATTCAAATCCAAGAAATAGTTTTGTTCAGTAAAGTGCCTAGCACAATGGCTTGAACATCATAAGTGCTTATGAGCTATTTTCTTCCTCCTTGTCTCTATTTATCATGAGAAATATTTCAAGTCGGCTTAATTCTTATCTCATACAAGGACTAACCTAAGTGCCACATAACCAACTCTATTCAAAAGCTCATTTGGTATTAAAATAATATCTACCAATTATAGTACTAGGTATATTAAAATGTATTTTAACTCACAAATTTATGCTGGTCATACTTTATTTAGTGCCAATCTTTTCATAAACATAGTCAATCCTGTTTTCTTTTAGGACATTTTCATAATGCTGAAAAAAACAAGGACCACTGTTGAAGGAACAAGTGAGCATGTAAGTGGACATTAACATCTTCATCCAGGAACCAAGTTTCACCTTCTTCTTCGTTTATGTCTAGTTCATGTCTTTTTCAAATCCTGTATTTACAGCGCAAGAAAGTTTCATAGTAGCTGAACCAATTATCAGTTGAGTACTCCTGTTGCTTGACTTATGGCTTTCTTCTCTCGTTTCAATCAGTGACCATCCCTGAGGGAGAAATATGTGAGGAAAACTCAGAGTTCAGATGTACTTTCTAAGAATTTTTGCTTTCCCCCACACCCACCATCCTAGGCTCAGGTCTCCACTGCTTCACACTTCAGTTGTTGACAAAACAAATTACAATCTTACCTCCTTGTCTCCCATCTCCTTTCCCCTGGCTGCAGCCCTACTGACAGAGAGCCTAGAAACATTTCTGCCATATTATTGCTTCCAGTTTAAAATCTTAAATGATCTCTCATTTCTATCAAATCAAAATTCCCCATTTTGACATTTGGGGCCCAATGCTAACTAATCTTTGAATCCCACTGGTATATAACTTGTCACAACTCAACAGATAGGCAGGTACTCAAAGTCACAAGCACACATATTTGCTATTTAAATTTGTCTCAGATACTACTTTCTGGGAAACATTTTCTGACTCTTCCCACTTGTCTCTGACATGGGTGAGGCACACGTACCTCCAGCAAATACATTACAGGATGGAACACACTGCATTGTCATTATTTGCTTATTTGTATCCCCTCATTGGGATGTAAGTTTCTTATGGGCACAATTATATCCCATTCAGCTTTAATACTTACCAAAGTATTGGAATTTACAAAATGCTTAAAAATGATTGTTGAACGAACAGTGTTTCCTGAATTAGCTATTGTGTTTCTAATGCCAAAAACTAACGGATGTATCTCTTCTAGGTAAAATTCTGCCATTTCCTTTCTCCTGCTTTCTCTGTCTCCCACCTTCTAAACTTGGATCAAATTTAGCTTCTTTGGAAATAATCAGATGTTCTTCAAGAAAGGGAGAGATGTGAGTTGGGATCCCCAATAGAAAACTTAAAATAATTTATTTTTAAAGCAACACTGACTCTCACTAAGGAGCCCAAAAGCCACAGAATCAAGAGACAAATAGGCAGTGTAGACAGACCTCTGAAAGTCTGACCTATGGCTTCAGCACTCAGCCCCTGGAAACGTGCACTAAACTCCAAACTATCATAATTTGGGATAGCTTATGTCCTTTTTTTATTTTTGTTTATTTATTTTTTGTGACAGAGACAAAGAGAGAGACAGAGAGAGGGACAGATAGGGACAGACAGGCAGGAAGGGAGAGAGATGAGAAGCATCAATTCTTCGTTGTGGCTCCTTATTCTCCTTAGTTGTTCTTTGATTGCTTTCTCACATGTGTGCTGACCCAGGGGGACTACAGCAGAAAGAATGACCTCTTGCTCAAGCCAGTGACCTTAGTTTCAAACCAGCGACCTTGGGCTTTAAGCTAGCAACCTTTTTGCTATAGCCAGCAACCATGGGGTCATGTCTATGATCCCACGCTCAAGCCAGCAACCCCGCACTCAAGCTGGTGAACCTGTGCTCAAACTGGATGAGCCTGCATTTAAGCCAGTGACCTCAGGATTTCAAACCTGGGTCTTCTGCCTCCCAGTTTGATGCTCCATCTCCTGCGCCACCGCCTGGTCATGCTTATTTCCTTTTTTTTTTTTTTTTTTTTTTTTTTTTTGTATTTTTCTGAAGTGAGAAGCAGGGGGGCAGAGAGGCAGATTTCCACATGCGCCCGACCAGGATCCACCCGGCATGCCCACCAGGGGGCAATGCTCTGCCCATCTGGGGCATTGCTCTGTCGCAACCGGAGCCATTCTAGTGCCAGTGGCAGAGGCCATGGAGCCATCCTTGGCACTGTAGCCAACTTTGCTCTGATGGAGACTTGGCTGTGGGAGGGGAAGAGAGAGACAGAGAGATAGAAAGGAGAGGGGGAGGGGTGGAGAAGCAGATGGGCATTGCTTCTGTGTGCCCTGACTGGAAATTGAATCCAGGATATCCACTATGCTGGCCGGCACTCTACCATCGAGCTAACAAGGGCCTGTCCTCTTTATTTAGAGCCCCAGTTCTTTCCTTTTGGTAATATGATTAGATCTCTTCCCTGCTCACCTCTCTTGCCACTGTGTCCTGGCCCCTTTCTTCTTTAGCCCAATGTCTAAGGGCCTCTAAGACAGAAATCCAATTCCATTAGTACCTATTCTAATACTTCTTCATTTCAGACATCATTTCAGAATTTACTCTGCTCTGTAAGCATGTGCCATACTGTTGCCATGATATAACCTTCCATTGCATGTGAGAAATTTCCAAAAAGCCTTTCTCAGTCATGTATATCTTGTTTGGTTTCAGGTATTTTCTTTCAAAGACAATCCTGATCACAATGGAAGACACTGGAACCTCTGGTAGTTGGAGCTGGGGCCTTCCTCGGAAAGCAATCATTCATCCATGTTTTAGCTCTACCTTTCATTCCTGATATCAACTTTTGTCTAAGTATGATCCTCGGTGACCAAGCCCTATCATGCATCTGCAAAACTTGAAAATAAACAAGTGTTTAAAATATATACATGTCTACATTTCTGTCTACTGCTGATCTCTTGCTGGTTAAACATAATGTTTAACAACTGATTCAAAAGGCAAGACTACCACAGTAAACATAACTAAACTTTTCCGTCACCATCTCATTTTATAAACCGTGATGTAAGTACACAGTTGTGTTATCCCTTTGAGTGGATAGCAGCAGAGGTGGATTAAGGTTGGTTGAGGCCCCAGGCGCAGCTCTTTTATAAAAAAGAGAGACAAGAAAAATTAAAAAAAAATGTTAACCATATTTTTAAATAAATAAAAATATTATGTACTATTAATGTTAAAATTGCACATATAAAACCAAACTTGGGGTCATTAGAAAAAAGTGTAAAGTTGGGGTTTTGCGGGGCCCTTCGGAAGTCGGGGCCCAGGGCGCGTGCCCGGTACGCCCATCATTAAATCCTCCTTTGGATAGGAGTTAATTTTAAAATGCTCTATTGTTTTTAAATATGTATTGATCCAAAAACCTGTAAATGGTTGAAAGTACTATTTGAGAGAAACTATTAACTGAGGTGTAGGTAATGGAACCACTACAAGATTATATTTGACAAAGCAAGATCTGTACAAATGTATTTTCAATGCAGTAAGTAAAAATACTGTGGGATCTTACAAGGCAATTTGAAATCTATTAAATAAGGCTTGCCAGAGAAGTAAGTTTTCACTATTCTCTTTATCTTTATTTTCAATCACGTTCATCTTTATTCACAGACTAGATTTGCTGGACTTTGAAATTCAGCTTTATAACATCCTAGTACTATTATTGATCAGTCACTTTTAGAACATGTAAACCTCCTTAAAACAAATGTAGACCTCATGCCCCTGCACGCATTTGCCCAAAGGCTTAGTAAACTCCCTGAAGTCATTTCCAGGATTTGATTTTTTAATAAGATTGTGTTTTCTCACAATAAAGCCATTTCTTCCCAAGGCATGTCTCTTAACTGAATGCTGCATTGTGTATCCATCTTGATTAGTCAGAATGGAGTCTTGTTTTTCTTCTCTTTGCCACAAAATAAGAAACCTAAAGAATGCCAATATTTAGTCTTCAATTACATATGGGCATGCAGGTATTGTAAGAATATACACCAAATTAAGGCTTGCAAAACTGCTACTATGTCGCTTAACTAACGTTTGAGGAATAGTTGCTTCCATGTTTTGAAACAGTGAGGGCTGCAGTATTATGCTTATTGGTTCATTTTTTGCTTAGTTCCATGGTGAGAAATGGTGAGCCTTATTGACAAGTAAGAAAACTTTACATTAGAATAAATAAGTGAAAAAAAATCACACGTGCCCTGTTGATAAATAGCAAATGAATATTAGATTTTCTGTAATTCTAGCGATGAGCAGGACAGTAAGGACAATATTATTTCTAAAATTTCAAAGATATTAAACTATTGGCTTGATTAGAACTGCTTCAGAATTAGTAGCTGTTATTTTTCTCATCTTTATTGTTTTACAGATAAGACTTAGTTGCTTGTGCTGATTAGACAGAATAAAATAAAATCTATATGAAAGATGAAAAGTTTATGCATGTTTTACATGTTAGTCCTTAAGCATACACACATGCACACACACACACACACACACACAGAGTTGTATTACATTTGCCTGTTCTCAAAACACCATGGTATAGTTTCCAAAAGAACTTGAAACAATAAAAAAATAAGTAAAATCCCAGGTAGCCTACACTAAGAACTAAATGAGAACTACATACAATACATGTTGTAAGCATAGATGTGCTGAGAATACAGAGGTGAGAGAAATCCCTGAGGAATGGATTGAAGAAGGTCCAAGAAGGCTTATGGAGGTGGAGCTTAGACAAGAAGAGGGGAAAATGAGCACTTCAGACATGTAGTTTGTTCAATGGAACGGAGATGGACCCATAAGGTTTGGGAACAAAGCAATAAGTAAAGCAATTGGGTTGAAAGGAAAGATTCATTATGGAAGTAAGTGAAAATACAGTTGAAGAGATATGGAGGGAATATCTTGTAGGGTCTTTGGAGCTATAGAGTTTGGACAGCAGGGAGACATTTAACCAACAAATAAATGAATGCCTGCTATTTGAGAGATGTTGCAGTGGGCACTAGACAGACATCTCTGAAGAAGATGTTTGAGCTTGAGGGTAGGAGAAAGGACAGTACACTATGTAATAGACTGTAATGGAGACAATCCAGTTTAAATTGTACTGAACTGAAGAAGATGCACATGAATGCTGTTTGTAGGAAAAAGAAATTGGACTGAACAGCGGATGATGCAGGAAAAGAAATAAAAAGTTCAGTGGACACGTTGCTTGGCTGTTAGGAGAAATCATGTTACCTTTGAGATTTAAAGAATGTGCAGTGCAGTTCCGATACTATCACCCCAACGTGGTCAGCCTTCATGAGTTAAGGGCACAGTCCCTCACAAGATTGCCCAGTCACAGACTAGGGTTCCCAGATCACTCATACTTGGGACCAGCTGGCTACAAATTTGGAACTTTCCTTAGTTTTCTAATTCACCAAAATTATTCAGAGAATTCAGAAAAGCACTAAAGTTTTATTATACAGGATAAAAATCAGAACCAACTAAATGAAGAAATAAATTTATATGGGGAAAGATCTGGAAGCTTCCCAAACACGAAGCTTCTATGTGCTTAAGGTGTATCAGCCTTTCAGTATATCAGTGTGTTTCACCAGCCAGGAAGCTGAACTAAGCGTCACTGTACAGAATTTTTATTGAAGTTTTATTACAGAGGCTTGATTTTTTTTCAATCATTGGCTATGAAATTAAACTCAATCACCAACCCCCTTCCTCCTCAAAGGCTATAGGATGACATCACAGAACTCAAAGTCTCAAACCTCTAATCCAGCAATTTTCAACATTTTTCATCTCATGGCAACATAAAATCATTACTAAAATTCTGTGGCACATTAAAAAGTATATTTTTGCCTATCTGACAAAAAAAAAAGTACAATTTTGATTCATTCTCAGTGGATGGCTATTGTTGTGTTGACTGTTGTCATTTTTTTTATTTGACAGTCTAAGGGAAAAGAGGGCAATACACCTGACTAAATAAGTAGTGCATGTTTCAAAAATTCTTGTGGCACACCCGTTGAAATACTCTGCTTGAATTATATAACTGGTTTCTCTGGCATGGCCAGTCTCTATTTTGACTTCTATTAGCAAAAACTATCTAGAGGCACTCCTTAGCATAAATTTAGGTGTGGCCCAAAAGGCCCACCATAAATAAAGACATTCCTATTACTTGAGAAATCCAAGGATTTAGAGGACCAGAGATAAAGACAAGACAATGGCCAAATTCTTTGTTGCACAACAGAATGAATTTGAACTACTGTAGGTTCTTGTGGTGGAATTTTCAGCAGAGAGCTGAAATTCCAAATCAAGCTGGAGAGAGAGAGAGAGAGAGAGAGAGAGAGAGAGAGAACAGAGGACTAGATATGTGACTTTGGCCACAAAGTAAAAGTTCATGTGGTTGAATGTTTACAGTTACTCAGCAAGAGCTACAGTATGGATGTGAGTTCTTTACAAGAGGATACTCATCAGAAGACAACCAAATACAACATATTTTTTTTAAAGAAATCAATGTTTAGCCCTGACCGGATAGCTTTGCTGGTCAGAGCGCTGACCCAAAGTGCAGATGTTGCTGGTTCAATCCCTATCAGGGCACAAACAAGAACAGATCAATGTTCCTATCTCTCTCTCTCTCTCTCTCTCTCTCTTTCTCTCTCTCTCTCCCTTCCTCTCTCTAAAACTAATAAGTAAAATAAAAAATAAAAAATAAATGTTTAGCCTGATATTGATATCAAATTAAATAGAAACAATTTCTTCTGCATATTTTTGTTAACCAGATGTCTAAAATACATATCTTTTACAAGTATATAAAACAATCCACAGAGAAAATGTGATAAAAAAAATTTCTAAATCCAAAATTGACACAGCAGTGACATAAATACTTCATTCTTGTGAAACAAATGCAAAAGTGATGAGGTAAGCATTACCAATTCTCCTTTTATTTAGAAAGTCCTACATAGGGTCATTAGGGATAAAATAGATGGTGGATGGCATCACCCTTTTTTTCACCTGCTGGTACTTGGACCGATGTTTTCTTCCTATTTCTACCTATGACTTAGTGTGTATATTATGTCCTGAAGTATAGCAACCCATCTTTGCACAGAATTGCCAGCAAGCTAGCACTCCATTAGAAAGTCATTCCAGAATTCTGAATGGTATAGCATGTGATTCAATCATTGGTCTGTCCCCAAACTGAATTTGTTATGAAGTGGTTTTCCTTTTGGGTGATGTTATGAGGGATTTAATGCCTATGGGTTAAGCTTTTAGTAAGCCTTGAGTCATAGTGCTGACTAAAGCTCTATGGGAAGGAAAATCACGTTAATAAGAGTGACCATTCTCATAATAGCTATCTATCCCTGTGAAAGAGAACTCCTAGAACTGAAAAAGAAAAAGATTAGAGTAAGGAAGACAAGGTAGTCTGGAGTAGAAGTGTGTAATGAGGCATATGTGAGAGGATGCAGAGCTTGAAGACTTTTGTATTGTGAAGTCAAAATCCACTAGGAATCATGCCACTGAATAACAAAATAGACAAAATTATATGGCTAATGATTTTAAAGTTGGCCTTTGTCATCAACCACCCCAGTACTAGCATGATGGGCATATGAGCAGAGTAGTCACAGTAGCAGAGATGGAGGCTATTCATTGGTCCTACGGCAAGGATTCCCACTCACCAAGGCTGATTCATTTACTACCATTTCTGAAGGTTCAACATTCCTTCCATAGATATCAAGTGTAACTAAATTGCTAACAAGTGTTCACTTTTTCAATTCTAGGCCATTGGCCTCTGGCCAAGAAATTGCATATATTTTTTCCTCAGGCCACATTTCCTTCCCCACAAAGGAGATAACCATGGGCCTCCCTTGTAACTCCAACAATTGGGAAGGATGTCCCTCTCCACTGAATTTCCAAGTCACTCCTGAATGTTACTATAATGCAGCCAACATCCATTTTCAGCTTATATTGACATTTCAAACTGACCTATCCATAGCCAAACTCAGGCATTTTTCTTTCTTCAACTAGTCACATGGACACCCTCCGCCCCAAAATCAAGCCATAGATAGAAATGAAGGGAGGGCAATGGTGCAAGTGTGGTAGGTGACTGGATAGTTTGAGCTATCTGTTTATGCATCATCCTCTTGCCCTATGGTCCTGCTTAGGCTCATGCAGACTGTACTATTTCCATCTTATGATGAAATGCTGATGAGCCTGTTCAATTTTCTGACTTGGCAGGTCCAACAGAGCCTAGTTTATAATGGAGAGTTCTGAATGTATGGTCACTTGTTACCCCATGGACAAAGGTCCTGTTTTGTCTGTACAGTGGGCTCAGTGACAAAGCAGGAGTGGTTTCCCAGAATACACCTCTCTGCTCCTGATGGCATAGCCTTGCTCCAGAAAGCCTGGGACCTGTGTTGTAATTTTCTCCAGTGGGTCTTATAAACTTCATACTGCTTCATTATTCACCATGGACATCTCCTACACCATAAGATCTGCCTCAAAGACTGCAAAATCTTCACAGTCTATTTTTGCGGTATACTCCTTGTTTGAATCCCCATCTCTTTCGTCAGTGCTCTTCATATTAGAAAATTTGTTCAGGTCAAGGAACTGAGCAATAGATCATGCCTTTTACAGAAGTGACTTTCTTCAGACTCACAGTTTCTCATTTTTAACTTCATTTGTGTGTAAATGTTAAGAAACTCCATTATTGACTGTCCATTTGTTTTGATGCTAAAGATGCCATTAACCATCCCCACAATTCCTTATAAGTCAAGTCCCTATGTCTACCCTTTATCCTTATCCTTGCTATAGTGCTTAAAGCCTATGTTCCAAAAAAAAGGACACGCAATTTAATGAATTCTTGCATATTCAGACTTATATTCTGGCCTACTTGATCAGTCAACCTCAAAATCCAATCTTAAGGGCACTCTTTTGATTCCAGCTGGTACATGCTAATTCTTGCAGCTCCTTTGGATTCTCTCTCCTCCATTATCAGGTTCAGCCTGTCTTCAGCCAGGTTCTACTAAGATTAAATCCTAGTTACTGGTTTAGCAGCCAGGAGAGGAGGTAGGGGAACTCCGGAAGGGGCATTTGTTGCCTTGTAGGAGAGAGAGCTTTGCAGTGTCTGTCTTGATGGGGAATATACTATATATCCCTTAGTAGAAAGGTAGAGTTTCTCTTAAATGGAGATCTAAGCATTACAACTCCAAAACTACCACATTTTATTTAGTTTTTAAGAGGTAAATGTTATGGTTTCTACTTCATAATAGTGAAATTGAGCTCAAAGACACTGATTAATTTCACAGAATCAGCAGAGCTCCAATGTTAATTCAAGTCAATTTCCAGAGACCATACTTGCCTCTCCAATAACAACAGACTATAACTGTTAAACCTCGTTTGGAACAGAAACTTTGGAAAAAATAAATATTGCCTGAAATGTATACAATATAAATATATAAAATCTCAATTAAAATCATTAGATATTATTAATAAAATAGGTTCTTTAAGTCTATTCACTAGTAGGATAAATTAAAAATTAAAAATATAATTACCAAAGGAGGTAAGAAGAATGAGTGAAAGAAGTGAGAGTGGAAGAACACTTCCTAAGGTATAAATTTTCAGACAGCTTTGACATTTGAATCATATGACTGTATTTCATATTTTTAAAATATAAGTAATTTTTTAAAATCTGGAAAAGATCAGGCAAATAAAATAAACTATATGTTGAGTTTGGAGAAGAAATAGCTAACAGCAATGGACACATTACGGAAAACATTTTTCTAAGTAATCCATAATTATTTTATTTTTTGATCCTTCAATCAAACCTTGTGCAAGTAACCTCACATTAAAGAGACTGAAAACCTTAATGCAAAATGACTGACTCTGATTAAAGTCTCAAATGTTTTAAATCATAAATTGACAAAATTTAGCTCACTTGCTCTTCAGCATTAGAAACAAAATGACTGAGTTTCTTACAGACAGAGACATGTTTTGTTCAATGTCCTCCTGCAAATGAAATAGTGTAAGACAAAACAGACTAAAGAGAGCTCTGTTCTCATGAAGCATATATTCCAATTGGAGAAGTCAATGATAAACACACAAATATATATCACACACACACATATGAGATTTTATAAATGAGTTCTATATAAATAAGTTAAGGCATTAGCGAAAGGGCTACCCATGACAAAAAAAATACTCAGGATCAGTTACACATATGTCAGCAGATGCCCACAAAAAGAGCTGAGTGGCAAATATACCTCAAAAGGCTTATTCACAATAATACCAGTAAATATTTAACAACAAAAAAAGTTATGTGAGAATTAAAATATTTTCAGAATTCCTTTAAAAACAATCTTCTTCCCCACAAAATGGCCACATATATATATATATATATATATATATATATTCTTTAAAAAAAAGTTCTATTTATAATAGTAGACTGAATTCTAGAACTTCTATGTAACTAGATGAGCACCAAGTAGAAAAAGCCATTTCCCAGAAATACACCCCCTGATGCTATTGGGTTCAAAATAGCGTCTCCAAACAGTGTCTCACAAATGGGAAAGTGTATGTTTGTTGATTGTTTGGGTCAGCAGCATCTGTAGAAAACATTTTTCTTCAAAAATTTTATAATTGCTTAAAGAACATCTTTACTTACTATTGTGGCTTTCTATGAAGGTTCAAATTTCTTTCTAATTTCAAAAACTCACCTGTAACCATGTGTGAACAATTTGATATGAATCTTTATGAGAATTTTCAAAAGAAAAAGAAAATAAATGGCAAATTGATTTAAAGTAGGACTAAATTTTTTAGAAAAGCTAGTGATTTGGGGAAAAAATTAGAATTCATTGTTTATTTTTAAAACTTTAATTTTATATAGTACTTTTGAAAATCCAAAGGTTAGACAAAACAATGAAATTCCCCAGTTATTTCTAGGAAATTTGGGGCATTAATGATTACCTAGTCAGTGTCTTGACATAGGCAACCACTTCTTCAAGCAAATTCAATTTTATTTGTGCTTTTGTAAATTATTAGCATTCACTTGGATACAGTTTTTGTTGTTGTTAAAGTGCTTTACTTAATGAGGTGTTCTATGAACATGATATTGCTGAAACTGGGTACTCAAAATAGATTCAAAATAAGAGACTTCTTCAATTAATAAGCTTTCAGAACAAAATAAATTAGCATTCTTCTTAATTTGTATTTTTATTCTTTAATTCTAATCACATACCCTGGCTGTCTAACATATCAAAATAAATGTGATTTCTAAGATATTGGAATGCTATAAAGTACTGCTGCAACAAAATATTCAGAGGCAATTACTTTAAAAGTAGATAGCATTTTAGAAAGAAGATCATCAAAATAAATGATAGCTGAGATAATGAAATTAATAATTTGAATGAAAGTATAGCTATCCTTCAAAGTCAATTATCAGAATATATATGCAGACAGCCACACTGGTCATTAAGAAGACTGAAATGAATCTATTTTTCATGCATCCGTCTTTAATTCCAGGTGTATAGACTTGTAGAGAGACTACAGTTTAAAATGTGACATAGGACTGGTTGTACTCTTTCTAAGTTTAAGACAAAACCCCAGTTACATATATCAAAATAGATATTATATTTTTTAATGTATTTTTAAATCACAATAGTCCAATTATTTCTGATGAAAAGACTTAATTGTTTCATATCTGCATCTACATTCTCATTTCTCTGGATTTAAAATTGACCCCAACAGACACTAAACTGTTTCTTATTTTCTGCGTACATAAAAATAAAAAACATAGCGACTTAATAAAATAACTTGTCCTTGAGAATTAGAGTAGTCATTGTAACACTGACAGTTTCAGTAGTTTCAGCTCTTGCCCAGCAGAAGAGATTTTTCTTGAGTGTTTAACAATGTTCTCCACTTAAGTTGGGAAGTCAGGGAGGAAAAGCTGACTGGAGCATACAGGGAGCTGGTCTCTCGTATGCCTGGCGTCAGTGGGCTACGTGGACTTTGCAAGACACTTAACTGCTGTGAGCCTCAGATTTCTCATTCATTTGCCTCTAAGCAAGGTTGTTAGGATCAGGCAAAAGGAAATAAGATAATAGGGGACACTTTACATGTTTAATATATAGGGATAGGCAGAAAGTAGGTTTACACTTGGGAACACATGAATCACAGACTTTATTCTTATATTATTATTTATTAATGATTGTATTATGTACTTGCATTATAACTGTAAATCTACTTTTTTTGTGACAGAGACAGAGAGATACAGAGAGAGGGACAGATAGGGACAGACAGGAAAAGAGAGAGATGAGAAGCATCAATTCTTTGTTGTGGCACCTTAGTTGTGTTCATTGATTGCTTTCTCATATGTGCCTTGACTGGGTGGCTACAGCAGACTGAGTGACCCCTTGCTCAAGCCAGTGACCTTGAATTTAAGCTGGTGAGCCTTGCTCAAACCAGATGGCCAACACTCAAGCTGGCGGCCTTGGTGTTTCGAACCTGGGTCCTCTGCATCCCAGTCTGATGCTCTATCTACTGTGCCACCACCTGATCAGGCTATAAACCTACTTTTGCCTACCCTGTATCATTTATCATTCACATTTGGCATTAGTAAATGCTAAGGTACCAGTCTATATTGGTCAAATTAGTTAAATCACTTGATCAACTACAAATAATTACAAAAACAGTTTAGGTTATGAGTGGCTTAGAAACTAATAGCATTTTAAACATATTTTCTCATTTCTCAACTAAAATGTTGTTATAAAATTCTTTTTAAAAAAATATATTCCCATTGATTTGAGAGAGAAAGAAAGGGAGAGAGAGAGAGAGAGGGAGAGAGAGAGAGAGAGAAAAGCATTGATTGGAACCACTCAGTTGTTCCACTTAGTTGTGTTCTCATTGGATGCCTCACATATGTGCTCTGATCGAGGATGGAACCCGGGAAGATGCTCTATCCACTGAGTATCCTGACCAGGGTATAAAATTCTTATTATAAGATCATCACATTTTATTTTTCTAGCTAGCTACTTGCTAATAATTTTTCCCTCAACCCCCCACCCCCCCCACACACATGGCCATTGAGTTAAAGATGAAATACTACAATAGTATTATAATGTAATTATATGTCCTAATCTTCCAGAAATGGCTTTCAATGAGAGAGGCTTCAGTGTATTTAAGGCAAACAATAAGTTGAGTCACATTTTTAAGCCATAAATATTTTCACCTAAAACTTTCATCCTCACTCTATCCGTTGACACTCAATGTTTCTGCTGCTAGTTTAGGAGACACAGAAACATCCACATTTGTCTATAGTCAACTACTTTCAGAAAGAAAAGGCATTTTTAGACAGAACCATAATCTATCCAACTCAGAATTCTGTCTCTTAAGAGAAATAAAAAGTGACATTTGGAGGGAAAAAATGACTGTTATTCTTCATAATATACTTAGAACAACTCTAAGTGTCCTCTTCACAGACTTTTATAGATTAGTCAACTTTGAACTTATCCAACTGACATTATAAGTGCTTGTAAAAATAAAACAACAAAGCTGAACAGATTTGGGCCATTTCTCCAATGTTTTTCTTTGGCGGGTAATGTGTGTAGGCTATTATCAATCAATAACACCTAGCAATTCAGTGATTCTCAAAGGGAAAAAGAAGGTATCATCTGACTTTAGGTACAGGAGGAGACAAAGTATGATGAAGCAACAGTCTTGCTTGTTTTTTCACTTATTTTTAGTTATGATTCTTCATGTTTCAAATTTTGAACGATAGCCACCTACAATTTCTCAAGTGATATGAGCAAATAAGAAGGTTCAGCAGACTCTTCAGTAGATAAAGTTCACCAAATAGTAAAATACACTTTGCGTTTACTGTGAGCCATGTATTGTTATCTGCAGTAACTCATTCAACCTTGATATTAAGTATATAAAATAATTATTGTTCTTGTTGTGGTCTTCATTTTGAAGATGAGAAAATTGCGGTTCTTCCAGGTTAACTTGCTCAAGTTCACTGAACTCAAATCGCAGAGCAAACCAAGGTCAGGCTGTTGTTGGAGCCTGACTTTTAACACTGATGCAAAACCCCAAGTTTGTGATTTTAAAACAAAACAAAGCAAAAACTCTGTTATACTCTTTGAATGGAAAAAAGGAATCTGATGCTCATGATGACGCCTCTATCTACAATAAAAATGTCAGTGGACTAAGTGGACCCCATCTCCCTATTCCATTTTTCTGGAGGTAGCCCAGGATGTCATTAATACTCACAATAATCTAAGCCTTACCCTGAGAGACTGAACAGGAAGGCACTAAAAATGAATGAATAAAATAGGTTAAAGAAATAAATAAATGAGATTATAAATTGATTTTATAGTCAGGATGATAGATATGCCAATTAATCTAATAAGTTAAAAGATGACGACTTAAAACATCATGCGGTAAACTGCTTGAGTAGGAAAAGCCTAAATAGTGATGTTTGTTTGTTTAAAAGTTTGAGGGTAGAATTTCTAGCATGGGTCTCTCTGGTATACATCTTTTGGTGGCAGTTGTTCGGTATGCAATAGCTTTCCTCTAGTTCTTGGAGATACCAATTTGCATTATTCAGTAGAATAAATACTTACTGGAGACAAAAAACATCTTTATTTAGACTTATGTACATTAAAAAAATAAACAATGAGGGTTTCTTATAGCTAAAGAAAGCCAGATTATAGTGACTGTCTGTACAAATATATATAATAGAAAGAAGTGGGTGTAGGAAGAGCAGGATAATGCTAGAAGTTGATGTGATTATGCTCATTTTAGAGCTGAAGAAACTGAGGCTTACAGAGTTATAATAACTTAGTGACACACAGACAAAAGTATTGAGCTAAATAAGTTTTAAAATGATGCTATGTTTATTCTAACAGATCACATTCTTCCCCTAAAAAACCATTATGTGGACTGTATGCTCTTCTTTCAATTCCAGACTTGTAACAAGAGCTGTGTCAGTGCTAAAAAATGAGAAATAATACAGAGTTCTAAGGGTCTAGAGAAAAGGTCCTCATTAGCCTAATAAGGAGAGCAATTGAGAGAGTCTATAGATAGCATATGTTAAGTGCTTTCTCTCCAGCAAATTTTGAAAACAAAATACACAGAAAATCCTCAAGGTTTTTTGGTGGGGAGGCTTTTTGGGGGGTTTTTGTTTGTTTGTTTTTAGTTTCTTTCTAGTCATTTACTTTTGCATATGACCCTGAAAGGATAAATGTTATGTAGGTTCATGTATGTAATTATATATACACATACCTAGATACACACATTTGATATGATTGATTCTATTAGTTCTCTCTTATACGGTGCATTTGATAAAATGTTCCTAAATGAAGAATGGTACTAAAAAATGCCTTTGAAAAATCAAACAAGTTATCTTGTCATTCAATTATGTTGCATACCCATCACCCAAGATAACCTAGACATGTTTTCTTTGAACATATGTACCCTGATTTATGATGTCACCCCATTAAATTAATAAAAATTTATATAAAAAAAAGAAAAGAAAAAGAAAAATCAAACAAGTGTATATAGGATTCACTGGCTAAATTCCACCCTGGGTAAGGACTGTTTACTCACATTAAATTACTACTTCTAATAGAGATTTACAAAACTGGGATGCACAACAAATTAAAGTAACAATAAAGAGGAAGATTGAATTAAAGGTTTTGTTCTAGATATTCCCCAGAATAATTAGTCATTTCCCCCTTTGCTCTCAAACCTTTGGTCTTATCTTTGTTAGTGTATTTACTTTAGCCCTGTCTTGACAAATTGTTCCGTGTGTGTCTCTTTCCACAACACCGTGATTTTTTTCACATGGCGATTAAGGCTTCTCTTTGCTTGACTTTGTTTACCGGTATAAGAAAAGTTCTGGTGAACATCAAGTTCTCACAAATAGCTTTATAAATGGATTGGTGGATGGATGATGGATGGATAGATGGATGGCTAAATGGGAAAAATGAGTGAATATCAAAGAGGAATTCAAGGTATAACGACATGTCCTGTCGCCAACTGCTTGATTTTTATAAAGAATTTGCATCATTGATTTTTTTTTATTTGCACTTACCCTACTTGGAAAAATGTGACCCATGTATACATTATTTAAAACATATTGTTCTTAAAAAGATGCAAAATGCAGTTACCATGTAGATACTAAACACAGAATCAGATAGTTCCTCCTATTCTCTCTATCACCGAGATAACATAAGACCCTATGGCCAAGTGTCCCCAGACTGGTCTTTATAATGTGGATGTGTGTGTTTAAGGAATAGGATGGATTCTGCTCTTGTGTTGGTTTCAAAATATACTGCTCACAAAAATTAGGGAATATCTTATCGCTTCATATTCATTTTGAAATACCCCCTAATTTTTGTCAGCAGTACACATCCATAAGTTCTTTGGTACCCTTCTAAGTTGGGGACTCTTCAAAAGTTGGAACCTAAGTTCCTTCCTTTGAGTACAGGTTATACTTAGTGACTTGTTTTTAATGAAGAATAACTCCTGAAACAAGGTCATAAACAGCATTAGGAGGAAAAATGGATTGTGTTTCCTCCTTGGCTCTCTCAGATCATTTGTTCTGGGAGAAGCCAGCTGCCACGCCGTAAAGACCTTCAAAAGCCCTCTGAGGAAATCCACAGGGTAAGAAATGAGATCACAGGGCAGCAAGAAGAAGAGCCAACTTAGAAGTAGATCATCCAGGGCCAGTGCAGCCTTTTGTGACTGTAAACTCAGCTATCTTTTTTTTTAATTAATTAAAATTTAGTTGGCATACAATATTAATTTCAGGTATACAACATAGTGATTCAACATTTATATACCTTACAATGCAAATGCCACACTAAGTCTAGCAACCATCTGTCACCATGCAGTCATCACATGGTTATTGACTATATTTCTCTTCACCTATTTCACCCATTTCTCCACCTCCATCTCCTCTGACAACCGTAAGTTTGTTCTTTGTTTCCATGAGTCTGTTTTTGTTTTC
Source organism: Saccopteryx bilineata (assembly GCF_036850765.1). Classification (NCBI taxonomy): domain Eukaryota; kingdom Metazoa; phylum Chordata; class Mammalia; order Chiroptera; family Emballonuridae; genus Saccopteryx; species Saccopteryx bilineata. The sequence goes on along the minus strand of NC_089490.1, from coordinate 35,268,228 downwards.
TTTTGTTTGTTTTGGTAAGTGAAATCATGTAGCATTTGCCTTTTCTGACTTATTTCTCATAGCATAATACTCTCTAGGTCCACCAATGTTTTGCAAATGGCAGGATTTCATTTGTTTTTATTGCTGAGTAATATTCCATTGTATATATAGACCACATCTTCTTTATCCAATCATCTATTAATGGACACTTAGGTTGCTTTCTTATCTTGCTAATGTAAATAATGCTGTAGTGAACATAAAGGTGCATACATCATTTTGAACTAGTATTTTTGTGTTCTTTGGATAAGTACTCAGAAGTGAAACTGCTGGCTTGTATGGTAGGTAGTTCTATCTTTAATTTTTGGAGGAACCTTCATACTGTTTTCCACAGGTTGATAATAGCCAATTGACTGGTGTGAGGTGGCATCTCGTTGTGGTTTTGATTTGCATTTCATTGATGACTAACAATGCTGACCTTTTCATATATTGTTTCCCATCTGTCTGTGTTCTGCACAGTGAAAGAAACCATTAACAAAGTGAAAATACAATCTATTGAATGTGAGAAGATATTCACTAATAACATATTTGATAAGTGGTTGATATCCAAAGTGTACAAGGAAGTCATACAAGTCAATAACAAAAAAATAAACAATTCAATTAATACATGGGCAGAAAATATGAAGACATTTTTCTAAAGAAGATGTTCAGCCATCTTGACTACAAACTCATAAGACGTTTTGACCAGAAACAATATTATGTTACCCTCAATTTCCCGACCCAGAGAAACTGTAAGATAAAACCTTTTTTTGTTGTTTTAAGCTGCTGAATTGTATGATAGTTTGTCTTAAAGCAATAGAAAACTAATAAAGTTGTTAAGTAGATTTTCAAGTGCATTGGTATAAAATTGCACAGAATTTAATCTCCTCTGAATCTATATTTATATCTTTTCTCATGTTTAATATAACTTCTTTCTATCTTCCTTTTTCTTGCTGAATTATTCCAGAGGCTAGTCTGTTTTATTTATTTATTTTTTTAAAAATAGTTTTTTTAATTTGTGTTTTACATTTTATTATTTTTACCTGAATTCATTTCTTCTCTTATTTATATGAGTTCATCCTATTGTGCTATATGTTCTAAATTTTTGTTGAAATTTTGGAAAATTCCCAGGTTAATCCCCAGTTCACAAACATGCTCTATAGTTATTCTTATTTTACATCCAGCTACTCCACTCTTTATTTCAACAAATTTTAATGTTCAAATTTTCCACCTCATTTCTCTTTATGGCCACAATATTGTTTGTAACTCCCCTCAAATATATTAATTATGTTTACCCAAATGTTTTTCTCCTTTTTTCTCACTCTATTTATTTGTATATTTGTTTTTGTAACTCTTATATATTTGGCTATCTGATCACATTTAAATTAAACAACCCCTGACTGCTTTAATGACATCTTGCCTCTCATGCTGATGGGAGTGGGGAAGGCAGCGCAGGCTGTATTGAATTTGAAATGTGAGTTAAATTGTTTCTGTCTTTCTTGGAGACCAAGATCTGTCAGGTGTCCTGCCTTGATTTTACAATATTTCTCTGGTTTTCTGATTTATCTTGTGACTAGAACACCTCACCACTGCTTGGTCAAGTGGGAAAGAAGAGGAGGGGGTTAATTGCTCTGGATACACAAGAGGAAGCTCAGCAATGAAATCATCATGACCCCATCCCAAGTTTTATCCAACAGCTTGTGTTCACTGCATTGGGCCAGGATCAATCAGGAAATATTCTGACCATGTTTTGTATTTTTGTATAAATATAAAGTCCTTGAAGCACAGAATGAGAAACTGTGATCTAACTAACACTCCTTGTTCTGATTCAATTCTCACCCAGAGATACTTTGCCTGTGTCTGGCTTCTCACATAGGTCTTCCTAGAAGGGAAGAATTCATCAATGATAGACTTTGAATGTTATAATCTCTGTGGTGGAAATTTCTTGTAAATTATAAAGTAGCCATTCTGGTTTGAAGCATCAGTCTCCTGGTTTTGTTTAATATGCCTCCAACCTTACAGATGGACTCGTTACCAAATCAAGTTTCTAAATTTCATGTGTAGTGATCAAATGCCTGCACATTGGCAACAATCTACCTGAGTTTGAATTCTGACTCTACCACTTAGTAACCATAACATCTTGTTAGCTCAGCTTCCTCATCTAAGAAAGCAGCTTGACACATAAACACAGTGGTGTAAGTATTGACAAAACCACATCAGAAAGAAAATTCACATAAGGCCCTATTATCCAAAGTAAACCCACAAGATAATACTTTTTTCAAAAATAAGAGTTTTTACAATGTGAAAACAAAGTTAAGCAGATATATTTAATTCATGGCTTCTCAAATTCCTTAATGAGTTATGTACAACATGAGATGACATAGATACAGTGGGATATAATATAGAAATAAACGTATTTGACTCCAAAATTCTTTTATTTCAGAGTAGTTTACAAAATTTATTTCCTCAAACAATACTTTGGGAAAAGGTGTAGCAAAGGGAAATGTCACCCTGATGGTCTCTTGTGAGACCATAAACTTCTAATGTATCCAAGAGACCATACAAAGAAATCTCCATGCATCATGTAGTGATGAGCTTTAGTAGTCTTCTGGACCACATGCTCCATACCCAGATATCCTGCAGAGCACCAGTGTGCCATAATATTAAAAGTCTCCATCTTTTTTCACCATCACAATTTAATTTTTAGGATCCCAGTCCCCCAGGCCTTGTGAGCAGAATAACTAATCCAGGAATGTAAAAAAAACGTGGATTATCAAAAATATTAATAGGTTTAACTGTCAGGTTTCCTCAGTGAATATGTATTTCTCTTGAGGCTGCTCATTCTGTTTTTCAGCAGGTGCTTCTTGGACACACAAACTTGAGTATATCCAGAAGGAGTCACATTCAATGGTGGCTTTTTCAGTTGGCACTATTTTTGAGCAGTTGAATATCCGGAAGTTTGAAAGGCTACCATAAGCTTTCCTTTTTCCATTGTGTGTGGTTGTGACTGACTATACTCTCAATAGAGGATGGGAAGGGATTCTATATTATTCCTCTGGGGATGGATGCCAGGAAAAATGTGACTAAAGTAATTATTTCTAAGCAGCCATAAACTTTTCTTTATGAAAAAGAAATTTCTCCTCTTCTACTACCAAATACCTGCTGCAAGGATGACACAGAGGCAGAACATCAGCATTCTCAGGGGTTGGGAGGACTTATTTCCTTAACTCTTTTCTACTCAGGTTATATAGCTTGTTGTCAAATTATATCCAAATAATTTTTTTAAAAAATACTTTTGCATAAATTATAGTCATATCGCTAGTTAAGAGGGATTTTCAGGTTGTACTACCCTAGGAAACTCATTAACAAAAAAAATAATGTTATTATTGATGAGAAAATTAAGAGAAAACTTAGTATAACTTAGTTTCTGGAATACATATTTGTTCTCAACATTGCTTCATATTCATTTTGAAATATCCCCTAATTTTTGTGAGCAGTATATAAGAGGATGCTCAGGTGTTGTCCCAAGAGAGGCAAGCTGTCTCCCTAGGGGTCTTCCCAATGACTCACATTGTCTTTGAGAAACTAGAAGTGCAGGCCTAGAATGATCTGAATTATCCAACAGTATATACTTATGAAATTAACTAAATATCTCTAAAATCTTAGTATCTATTTTTTAAATATGACATCTGGGTACAATTGTGGGGATTTCCAGTTTAAATCATAGTGATTCGTAAATGATCACTCACACACCCTCAGGCATTGCAACAATGACCACAGTTAGCGTAATGGTTGTTATAGAAGTTTTCATTTTTTCCTATATTGGTGCCACCTTAAAAGAAGAGAAGGTAGAGAGGAGAGAGAAGAGAACAAAAAACAAACAACAGCAGCTTCAATGCCCTCTTCATCTTGTTGTTTATAGAGTTATTGACACAATTAATTACTTATATGTGCATGCAGCTTAGAGAGTTATATGCACAAAGCATGCACAAATGAGAGTTATATAAATTATAATTAAATGATGTATCAAAAATCTTAATGGACAGTTGACTAAGCGAGTATCTTTCATCAGCTGGCTTGATGACAACAGGGTGGAGTCTTTTCTTGTTTGCCGGGGTATCTGGATCAGAATATGCCCTTGGTAAATATCTGTAGGTTAAATGACTAGAAATTGATAACAAAGGATGAAACTGCCCATTGTCTGAAATACAGTTTCTTAAAAATAGATTTGAGTGCCAGAATAGAAAGATGCTGGCTATTAGTTTTCTAAACCCTTATTAATGGAATAACACCAATCTCTAGAAGAGAAAGTTTGTTCACTTAAAATTATACAAATGCATGGAACAATGGAAGGGCAGTTGGAAGAGAGATATGGTCAGAGATAAGAACAGGGCTAGTTTAGTATAAAGAGATGTACCATGACCAATGACATTTGGAGAGTTAACTAGCCCATCGTTCTTATAGAGTTAAAGAACCACAGTTTGTCAAATAAAATAGACCATCCACTTGGCCTCAGCTGTCACTCATTAAGTGCTAGTGCTCTGTGAAACTGACTGCAGGTTGAGGAAAATGGGGACATCCATGCCAACCTTAGGCTCACTCCTGAATATCCAGGAATTTAAAAAATGAAAACAGTCCAGTAAAAAACAAAAATAAGAGTAAATTGCAATACCAAGCTAGACATATGTAAGGTGATGATTAAGACTGGATGTTTGGGTGTTTCCCTGGATGGATAATGTGTTTGGCTCTATTCCAGAACTCTATTTGCAAAGAGAGGTAAAAATGCTGTGTCTTCATGGTCTCCCTCGCACCAGTTCACTGGTGCTGGACACAAGGTCAACAAAATGATGGTGAAACTACAGTTAATCAATTCACATGCAGATCAGTATGTTCCATTTGGCAGTTCCAAAAGAAATGTCTGCTGAGCCTAGTTGAGATAAAGTTCCAAGTGGCGATTCAGAAAGCCAGCTGTGGTTGCTTCCTCTGTAGGTTTGTTGGCAGGGAAGACATGGCAGTACAGGTACAGTGTGGGGAGTGTACAGGGAGGGTTATCAGCTTCACTAACAGCATGAGAATATGAAATTCTCAGAAAATAAAATGCAAATGGCAAAGAGAAAGTGAAATAAGCAGGTGTGCATTCCAATTAGTCAAGAGATATCTTTATGTTCAAACACAAAAATTTGGAGAGGTTTGCTTATGTGTTATTAGTTAGGATTTGAGAAGTGCAAAAACCCTACTTGTGCTATATTAAATTCAACAATGAATATATTGACCAAAAGAACAGAGAAGTTCAATGATGAAGCTGCTTTGAGCATGTCAGGAATATTGGTATTGAATGCTAAATTCTGAACTCCCTCTCTCACTCATTTCTGCATTTTTTTTTCTGGACTGTCTTTACTCTTCCTTATCGCATATGCATTTCCATTGAATGACTGGGTACATGGTCATTGGGAGCCCCAAATTCATATCTTCCCAGTCTAGAGCCCCAAGCAGAGAAAAGGCTGATGTCATAGATTGATATGAAGAAAATGGATTCCTCTCCTGAGACACATATCCAGCCTTGTACCAGTCATTTTGCCAAGAATGTTAGATTTCTTTGATTGGCTCAAGCTAACACAAATGGCTGGAGACTCTCATTGCAGGTATCACCAGAACACATAGAAAGAGTTACAGAGCCCCGGGCTGGTTGACTCAGTGGTAGATTGGTGGCCCAGTGTGTGGATGTCTCAGGTTTCATTCCCGGTCAAGGCACACAGAAGAAGTGACCATCTGCTTCTCCACCTCTCCCTTTTCTCTCTCCCTTTCTTTTCTCCTCCCATAGTCATGGCTTGATTGGTTGGAGCGAGTTGGCCTCAGGTGCTGAGGATGGCTCCATGGCCTCCTCCCCAGATGCTAAAAAATGGCTCTGGTTGCAACAGAGCAACAGCTTCAGATGGGCAGAGCATCGCCCCCTAGTGGGCATGCCAGGTGGATCCCAGTTGGGAGTGGGGGGCATGTGGGAGTCTGTCTCTCTGCTTCCCTTCCTCTCAGAAAGAAAGAAAGAAAGAAAGAAAGAAAGAAAGAAAGAAAGAAAGAAAGAAAGAAAGAGGAGAGGAGAGGAGAGGAGAGGAGAGGAGAGGAGAGGAGAGGAGAGGAGAGGAGAGGAGAGGAGAGGAGAGGAGAGGAGAGGAGAGGAGAGGAGAGGAGGGGAGGGGAGGGGAGGGGAGGGAAGGGAAGGACACATGCTCCTTGAAGACTGATTAGCTATGTGGGAAGGGAAGGGAAGGGAAGGGAAGGGAAGGGAAGGGAAGGGAAGAAAGAGTTAGGGAATTCCTTAAAGAAAGTCTGACCTGGTCCCAGCAGTGAAGTAGAAAACAAGGAATATATTCTCAAAGGAAATGGGAAGAATGAAAACAAATAACAAGTGCTGGCAAGGATATGGAGAAAAGGGAGGGAATATAAATTAAATCGGTGCAGCCACTATGGAAAACGGTATGGAGAATCTTCAAAAATTATAAATAGAGCTGCTGTACAACTCAGCAATTCCATACCTAGTATTTAATCTGAAGAAAACAAAAACACTAATTCAAAAAGATATATGAACCTCCATGTTCATTGCCATATTACTTACAATAGCCAAACTGCAGAAGCAACCTAGGTATCTACTGACAGATGAATGGATCAAGATGTGGTCTGTATATACAATGGAATATTACTACTCAATAGAAAAAATACTAAAATCTTGCCATTTGAAACAACACAGATGAACCTAGAAGGTATTATGATAAGAGGAATAAATCAGACAGATTAAGATAAACTAAGATAAATCACTACTGAAGGGATAATCCACTGAATTTAGGGCAAACACACATGTGAGGAGACACATGCTCCTTGAAGACTGATTAGCTATGTTTAAAACAAAGCATTTCCTCAATTAATATTAGCAAGATGTTTTTAAATTTTAAAAAATATATTTATTAATTTGAAATAGAAAGGAAGGGAGAGAGTGAGAGAAACAGCAACAACGATCACTCTTGTAGGTGTCCTGACCAGGGGACAAACCACAGCCTCTGCCTATCGGGTCAACGCTCTAACCAGCTGAGCTGTCCAGCCAGGGCTCTGCAGGATGTTTCTGATCGTAAGTAATAGAAAGCCAAACCAAACTAGTTTAGAGAATAAAGAAATGTAAGTATCTAAAAAAAATGTAGCCCTGGCCGGTTGGCTCAGTGGTAGAGCATCGGCCTGGCGTGCAGAAGTCCCGGGTTCGATTCCCGGCCAGGGCACACAGGAGAAGCGCCCATCTGCTTCTCCACCCCTCCCCCTCTCCTTCCTCTCTGTCTCTCTCTTCCCCTCCCGCAGCGAGGCTCCTTTGGAGTAAGGATGGCCTGGGCGCTGGGGATGGCTCCTTGGCCTCTGCCCCAGGCGCTAGAGTGGCTCTGGTCGCAACAGAGCGATGCCCTGGAGGGGCAGAGCATCGCCCCCTGGTGGGCAGAGCGTCGCCCCCTGGTGGGCGTGCCGGGCAGATCCCTGTTGGGCGCATGCGGGAGTCTGTCTGACTGTTTCTCCCCGTTTCCAGCTTCAGAAAAATACAAAAAAAAAAAAAAAAAATGTAAAGGTTTTGGTGTCTTCTTGAAAGACTTGATTTGAGAGGTTGAACCAATTGACTGCTACCTCGATTGTGGTTCATTTTGAACTTTCTCAGCGTTGGCCGCATTGTCAGCAAGCTTCCCCTCTGTGGGCCTGAGATCGCTGTGGATGGCTCCAAAGGTGTCATACTTTCTGATTCACGATCAGCACAGAAATAAATCTTTTTCTAATGTCTAAATAAGAGATCTGAGGTAGATAGATTAAAATATAAAATGAGGCCTAGAGAGAAACAAGGCCCAGAAAAGATGATTGCAAATATACAACCATATGTATCTTTGAACTTTATCTTTGTGTTTCAAAAAGCTCAATAAAATAGCAAGTTCTATAATCATCACAAAGAATCTGAAGAATTTATCTCTGTCAGATTGTGAATTTTATACTAGCCTTTTAAAATCATAAAAATAAACTGTTTTCCCACCTTTTCTACATTCTGAAACATTTGATATGATATAGGAATTTTGTTCTCTACTGAGACTTTGAAGAAATTGCCTATGAAACCACTTCATTTGTGAATGATTGTATTAGTGGTACTTTGAGCACTATTTTACTTAATTGCCTGCTTAATGTTCTATTCAGGCATAACACTTTATTCTGAGTAAATTTGGGTCATTTATATTTTCCCAGATGTATGCAATTTATTTTTAATATCTTCTGTGTCTATTTGTAGATTATTGGGTTTTTTTCTTTCCTTTCTTGCATTATTCTTCTGTATTCTTTCATGTATTATTGTCTAAAAATAAAAAATAAAAAAAAACTTTTAGATTAGTCCATTTTATTACAATGACCATGTGAAATTATTTTCTGCTTAGTTCTTTCTACATACTGCTTTTATATTGGCTTTTTTTTTTTTTTTTTTTGGTGTATCTCCAAGCTGAATGCCTAGCTTGTTGATTTTTTGCTTTTAGAACATAATCCTTTATATTTTATAATCTCTGTACTTTAACCACACACATTTGCTAACAGTTTTGTTATGGTATTCACATTTTGTGTAAGGACCAACATTTCCAAACACTGAGTCTATCCTTCATTACCAAGGAAGGGTTGAGCTGAGGTCAGAGTTCCCTGAACAGAACCAAGCTGGGCACAGAATTAAGAGTTTGAGAACAAAAGATCAAGTGCAGGACTGAGGTTCCGAGCCATGGTAGGAACGGTTCTCTTTACTGCTGCTAGTCAGAACTCACACTTGTACTTTATAGCCTCATTCTCACCCTCACCCTTATTTTATATTTGCACTTAACATTCGCAGCCCACCTGCCTCCCTGCTTCGGGGACTGACTAAAACTAATATTTTGTGACATGCTGTCACACTCCGAGCTTGTTTAAGTAGGGATACAACTACTTCCAACCTTCCTCCTAGGCTCAGAGAAGAAATTACCGCTAACACTGTAAATCCCACAAAAAGTACAAGGTATTAGCTACACACGGAAAGTGCCAGCTAAATGTTAAAAGAGGACGATGTGGAAAGAAAAAGCAAATCTTCTTCTCATTGCCTTCAATAAACTGGAATCTCCTTTATTTAATTGGTGAGGATAGTTTCGTTGTCCAAGCATCTGTTTGTAACAGCTTTACTACCCACAAATCTGTGAAAAGATAATTTTATCACATTAAAAACATCTTAGCGCTATAACTATGGTACAGGCGCAGTAGAACAACCACACTTCTTATTTGATGAATTCAGTTTGGTTTTTTTATATGGCAAATTTTTGCTGGCAGGTAAAAGCGCTTTTCGATGAGTTGTAGAATGCAAGGGCAATGGTATTTTCAACACTTTCTCTGGCTGAAAGCTTTGCAGCTTGGGAGGCACAAGCAGCTGACCTAATAAACCAGAGACTCCCAGATTTATCCTATAAAAGTCCGGGATTTTACAGCCGCACAGCCTTTTCAATTTCAAGAGCCGTCGTGACATGTAATTGTCACTATAATCGCTCGCTCACATATTTTTGACTACTGTACTCTTTTTCGGAATGATCACTCTGAATCCTTAAGTGAAAACCACCATGTTATAGGACAAACAGCTGACAAAATGTTAATGCGATGTGTCAATAATGAACTCTAAAGATAAACTGCTTTTCCCCACGTGACTTGACCCCAGCGCCAGGGCGCCTCCGCCACCTTCCTGCGCTCTCATTGCCATAACCCAGAGGAGGACCCTACATTCAGCCTTTTTCCCCCCAGAGTCCCAACATCTTCTACCCTCCTATGAATGAGGCCTCTTAATGATTCAAAGGTCAAAAATACATTTGTTTTATAAAATAATAAAGGTGAGGTTTTAGTCCTGAAGACAGACTTTTATATAAGTAGTTCTCAAATATCTGCCTACCTGATGATATTCATGCTTTCCAGTTTAATTTTGTGAAATAATCACCGAATTAAAAATACTGGGGGAAGCATTCTTATTCCTTGACTAGGATTTTTACTGCTCTCGTTTTTGTCATGTTGAGATTAAATAAACAAAGGAATCTAGCTGCCTCAGAACAATTATTCTAAAATGTTAATAGATACTTTACCATAAGGATGCTAATTTTATACTCTAATCTTAATTCTATGAAAAACATATATCATATAAAGAGCAGTTCAGTTATTAGTATAATTTTGATTTTAATATCACTAAGCTATTTATAGTCTGATTGCAAGGTCATACTTTTGGAAAATACTTTTAAATATATGCTTTCTGAAAAAAGTCCTGTAGAAATTTCTTTCCCTCTAAAGTCAAAAGTCTGAGGTCAGTCAGGGGAAGGGAGATTGGTTGGCATTGGATTAGTAGCATTTCTTCCTTTCTTAAAAAACTTTTTTAAGATTTTATTTATTCATTTTAGAAAGGGAAGCAAGAGAGAGGAAGGGGAGGAAGCAGAAAGCATCAATTCCTATATGTGCCCTGATCAGGCAAGCCCAGGGTTTCGAACCAGTGACCTCAGGGTTCCAGGTCAATGCTGTATCCACTGCGTCACCACAGGTCAGGTGGATGAGTAGCATTTCTAACGTCTCTGACATTCTCTAGGTCTGTTTCTCATGGTCACAGGATGGCTGTTACAGGTTATTGTTTATTCCTCCAGTTGAGGCTGAGAACTCAAGTATCTACTTTGCATAACGTTTATAGTATAGTCAGGCAAGGAAGAAGGTGATTTAGATGCAGAGTTTACCCTAGTAATAAACCAAATCACTACTTCATGCAAAAACTAGTAAAAGAATTAATGGAAAGAAAAATATATATTTACAAAAGTAATTTAACCATAAACATCTAAGAGAAAATGTAAGAAAAAGATGAAAACACTAAATTTAAAAATTTAAAACACTAACAAAGAACATAAAGGAACACAACAAATTGAAAAGCTTACTATGATTTGGGTAAAATGACAACATCTTACAGAAAAACTATTCTTTCAAAGATAAGATATCAATCTTACATGATTCTAACCATAATTCTTTTTAAGTGATTAGCAAAACGTTTCTAAATTCTCATTAAAAAATAAAATTAAATAAAAATTTTTTGACAAATTAAAAATAACAATGCAGTACTAATTCTACCATATTTTATAAGGTCACAAAAATTAAAATAGTGTGGAACTGCCTCAGAGATAGATAGCGATTGAACAATAATGAGCCAAGAAATACACTTAAATGCATACTGGGATTTAGGCTATAACAAAGAGCTATAGAACTCAATAAATGATGTTAGGGTAATTAGAGAGCTACAAGTGTTTGGGTGGGATGGGTGGTGGCAGGGATGCTAGCTCTACACTTGATATGTTATTCCAAAATAAATTCCAGAAAAATAAACAAACAAAAATATTGAAGAAAACTTAATAGTTTAAAAAGAATCTGAGGATTAGAACACAAATACCAGATGCTACAAGAGAAAACAATGTTAAATTTGATTATATAAGATTCTACCTAAGCTAGAGTAGCATTTTAAGACTATAAAACAATACCATTCATAAATCTTGATAGTACATTATATTGATGAGAATGTAAGGAAACAGAGATCTTCATCTACTGTTGTGTTATTATAGAAGTATAATTGATGCAACCCTTTAGAGAGTAATTTGCAAATAGTCTAGACATTTTAAAATCTGCAATGGAATACACACACACGATACATATATGTATATAGTATATAAACTCTACATATGACTAGAGTATTACTCCGCTGGTAATTTTTGGATTGCTAAAAAAAAGAGGGCTATACACTATTGAAACTAGAATATTTCTACAGTTTGCATGTATTATTTATTCAAAAAATATGTTAAAGAATTGTTTTTTGAATTCTCTGGGTATTCTTAAGTAAATTTAAAATTTGTGGGAGCATTTTTTTAGTTTACAAAGCAATTGATATCTCCTTCTGTACATCTCCAAATTATGTATTGTTCTAAATACTAATAAATGTTATGATGATAAAAGTAAAAACAATGGACCAGTATAAAATGCAACGAATGCAGTATAAATAGCATTCATTAAGCTCAACTCATATTTATAACAAAAAAGAGAATTGATTTATTTCACACACAAAAAAATAATTCTCTTGTTGTATTAAAATAAATGTAAGCAAAGTATCTACAATTACGATGAGGAATAAAAATCCCCACACAATTTGTGAATATGTTTCAGAAATAAACAGAGATAGTAAAATAGAGACAGACTCATAGAGAGCAGGCTGATAGCTGGTGGGGAGGGCTGGGTCAGGGGATGGAAGGATTGAGCATAAAACAAAGAAGAGAGAAAAGCTCATGGACAGACAACAGTGTGGTGATTGCCAGTAGTGGAGGGAGATGGGGGAAGGTGAACAGTGATGAATGGTGATGGATGGAGACTTGATGGGGGGGAGGGGTGAACACACAAATCAGTGTACAGATATGTTATAGAATTGTGCAACTAAAACCTATATAATTTTGGTAGCCAGTGTCACCCCAATAAATTCAATTAAAACAAAAAACAAAAAGAAAGAACAAACAGAGGAAATGGTAAAAAAAATTTTTTTTTGCTTTACACTAGAGTCAAACATATTGTCTGTGACACAGAAAATAATTCTAAAAATTTCATCAGTACCAGCTTGAAGTCTTTTATCTTGGTGACTTAGCTACCAGCTACAGTAACAGCAAAGCAATGAGAGATTTTTGTTCTAGAGCCAATTTACTAAGAATTGTAAATAATTCTTTTGTGTAATTTATAAAGCCACGGCCAATTTTTTTTTCCTGAGTACATTAAGTCACTATTAGCTTCTGAAGTTCCAAAGCCTTTTTTTTTTTTTTTTTTTTAAATTTAAACTCTGTCTTTCCACTAAATCTCCAATAGTCTACCACTGGAAGTCAGGCATATTCCAGGTCCTGTGCTATTGCATACATCTCCTGAAATGCCTTCCTCATTTATATTCACCAACTGCAATCCTATTCACTTTCAAGGATCACCTTTAAGCACTTTACTTTTTCCTTTTATCTTGAAGAAGGCATTGACTCACCTGGCAATTTAAACCAGAATATCATTGTTAAGGGTGATAATATGTACAATATATTTTTAATTTTTTTAGCATTTTCCCCCAAACTATGGGCTCATAGGTATAAACTTTTAATGGATATAAATATTAATAACTTTTTACTGCTTAATAAGACTGACAAGTGAATAAAATCATTTTTCGTACTACAATATTCACATAATCATCAGTAAAATATAGAAACACTCATTATTTAATGAGCTTTTAAAATCATGCTAAGTTTCTAAGAGTTGAGACAGGAGAATCTAAGTGCCAGGTTCAGGAATATAGACATTATCCCAGAGGCAATGGGGAGCCACTGATCTTTAACTGGACTAAAACGTAATGAATGGAATCTAAATTTAAAAAGGACATGATGGTACTGATACTAAATGTCCATAATTTTACTATATTCTCAAAAGACCAAATTGCATGTCTGAGTGACTTAGAATGGCTAGAAACCCCTTGTAACATCTGTAAGCCAAGGGTAAAACATCTTTATTTTGTTGCAATGACTACCTTGACAAATACTTCTTAAGCATCTATTATGTGCCAGGCATCATGCCAGGAACTGGGAAGATTTCAATAAAGTCCCTATATCAAGATGATTTTTTTACATGGTTACTTGTGCTGATGTCACCACTGTATTTGAATCAGCGCTCCTCCATTAGCCCTGCAGCTGCTGAACCCATCTAGACTTGGAAGACTGCCACGATCTACAACATGAGACTTCAAAAGCCACCAAAGAACAGAACCGGAAGTGAGAGAACAACATCCACTTGCTAGGGACACAGAAGTAAACAACATCTTTCCCTGCCTGCCTCCCATTCTATGGGGGGAGGGGTTGAGGGTGGGCTCTCTCATGTTTGGAGTTTATGCAGAAGTATAACAGCTTTTATCCACCTCTTTCTTCTGCGATCCACCTGTACATTTAGGGAACTGGAGGTTTGGACAGTGGGTTCACATTTGAGCTATTAAGAGAAACCAGTGCAGAACAATTAAAGTGTGTTTTGGGATTTCATTGAGAGAAGAACAGTAATGTAAAGTGGGAGGTGGGTAAGGAAAAATATTTCCTTTTGTCTACCCGCATCCCCTGAGTCATTTAATTAGGATTCTGAACAATGGTTCTGTTCACTACCTTAGAGAATACATTTGGCCTCAACATCCCTTTTATTATTTATTTTTAGAAAACACATGGGAAAAGACCACAGGTAATCAAGTAGGTAGTCTCGTCTTTCTATTACCCATCTCATTCCCACCCGGCTTCTCCTTGTGCTTCACTGTTTCCATAACTAAGTACTTATATAAAAGTTAGTTGTACGATTTGAAAGTTTCATGCGGAGCAGAGTAAGCTCTTAAGAGGAAAGAAGTTATATCAATTCAATAATGAGTAAATATTTGATGACCCCCATCTAGTTTGTCAGCAGGAATAAAATCAGCAGGCTCACAAAGCAGCTGACCCAAAGGGGGATCACGACCAATCACATGATAAATACATAGAACTCAAGTCAGTTTTAATCACTTCATCTTCTATCATATCCTTAGCTCCGTGCCTTCCCCATTTCTTTTTATTAAATCGGCTCCTTTGAGAAAGAGACATGTACACTTTGGTTTCCAGTGTGTATACTCTGTATTCTATCTCTGTTTCCAGGGCAATCGCTGTATAGCAATTCACACTAGTGGAAAGAACATTCATCTTCTCTTCTTTCTGATGGAAAATGAGTTTTATTAGTCTTCATATTTCCATTGAAAGTCAAGACTACCATTTAGATGCTTTGTGTCTCCAACTCTTGTGCCCTTCTCCCTCCCTACTGGTTCATTGAATTCTCCAAGCTAGTGAAAAAATAATGTAAGCCATAGCTGAATTTTATTAACACAAAAAATGTTCCTCTACCTCCAGGTTTGGGGGGTACACACATGGAAAGATAAGCATATCACAGTGTAGAAGGATATATAGATGGTCACATATAGAAAAGTGTATAGAAACACTTTTTTATTCACTTGTGCCAGAATGGGTAACTTTAACATAGAAATATGGGGAAGGGGGTCTCAAAAGATGTCATTTTATTAAGGAACTAAGAAGTTTTAAAAACTGGGGGGAGAAGTTCACTACTGAAAGCAATCCTTCAGAATGGCTACAGCCATGAGCAGCTGAGACACAGTGTGGGAGCACAGGAGGCAAGGGCCCTGTGATCCAGTCCAGAGACTGGATGCCCAACACCTGTAGGAGTTGAGGAAAGATAAAGTAAAGCAGTAGAGAGTCTCAAAATACACCAACATTTAATGTTGGAGTCAACCATGAATCAGGAACTAGCTTGGCACATAGAAACCCCAATGATACAAAAGAATTAGGCAAAGTGAGATTTCAAAACTTCAGGTAGATAATCAATGGCTAGATATTTACAAGACCCAAAAAGATAACATAAAGGAAACAGAAAACCAAACATCAGGACGTTAATAAAGGGGAGAACACTTAAAATTGTTAAAAAAGCTTTAATGCCCTGCATGCAAAAGTCTAAACAAATCCGCAGGCATGTTAGGGGTTAATGTTAAGGGCTTATGCAGAAACTGTAAGAAGAATCATTAAAGCAAAAGAAAACAAAACAAAAAAGCCCTCACAGTTACTAAGTGCTTCTTATCTGCCATTCACAGGTCGAACAGCCTTACTTTGTACTGCATCTATTGAACAAGCTTGACTGCTGGAATATAATCAGAATGCAACTTTTGTTTTTATTCCCTCTCTCTATAAAAAAAAAAAAAACATACTCAATTGGGAAATTTCTTCCTTGTTTCTGGAAGAAAACTTGGGTCGGCCCTATGAGTTTTCTGTCACTGGCATTATAAAGCCCTGCCATCTCTTTACATTATAAACACATACTCAATTTAGTAAATTAAAAAATCCCCCCTTCCATGTAATAATCACATTTTCCAACTTGATAGGGGAGAGAGATGGCACAGAAAGTTACCAAAGTAACAAAAGTAGAAAGTTCTTTTATAAACGTAAGTCTCATAAAATAATGTCCTGCTCTCTGTGATTACTAGGTTCCCACATCTGAATCTCGTCATAGGGCTACTAGTGGTTACTTCAAAGTTCCTCTGTCTCCAGGAAAATGGACTCTCTGAGACAACTTTCTCTCTCCTTAGCTCCTAGAAATTTCATGGTCTATAAGCAGCTTCTCCCATGTTAAAGCAGCATCTTTGAATACATCCCTGAAAACACATCTAGTCTACATCTGGCTTACAGAAAACATTCATGTATTTATATTTGGAACAAATGTTAGGATTGGAGGGTACAGGGTAAAGCCAAGAAGTTCAATTTGACTTAATTCTTCAAGCCACATTCTTCAGATTTCTAGGGTAAGAATATGATGTCAGTCTACTGTATCACCCAAGTGACATGACATATATTAAGCTCTTATAAGGTCATGATTGAAGCCTTCTCCCCTGACCTGAAGCATCCACTCTCTTGCACCTGGGCATCGTGGTAAAGGGCAGATAAAGGGCAGTAGCTGCTCTCTTGAAGAAAATGGTGTTCACAAATATCTCAGTCTTTAATAATTTGATTCTTTGATACATATGAAATGTCATTATCTAACTTACTTTGAAATTTCTACAGAATGTTTTATCTTATAAAATCACTTTAGCATTTTTTCTCTCTTGGTGCTCAAGTTGAGATTTCCAATGTGATATCTTATTATTACTTCATTTAGTCTTCCTACAAACCCTGTCTTGTGGGTACTTCCATTTCCACTCTGAGAGCTCAGGAAGCAGGGTAAGTAACTTGCCTAGGTCATAAAGCTAGTAAGTTGTGGGGCTACAATTCAAATTCAAGCAATCTGTCTCCAAAGCTTATGCTTTTATACATCATGTCATTTTGTCTCCCAAATATCTAACTGAAATACAAAATTGGGACATGAAAGTATCAGAGTCTTACCTGGCCAGGCAGCAGCACAGTGGATACAATATCGGTCTGGGATGCAGAGGACCCAGGTTTGAAACCCCAAGGTCCCCGGCTTGAGTACGGGCTCATCCGGCTTGAGCATGAGGTGTCTGGTTTGAGCATGGGATCACAGACATGACCCCATGGTCGCTTCTTAAGCTCAAAGGTCACTGGCTTGAAGCCAAAGGTTGCTGGCTTGAGCCCAAGGTCACTTGCTCTGCTGTAGCCCCACCCCCCATCAAGGTACCCATGAGAAATCAATCAATGAACAACCACAGTGCCACAATGAATAATTGATGCTTCTCATTTCTCTCTCCTTCTGTCTGTCTCTATCTGTCCCTCTCTCTGTCTCTGTCACACACACAAAAAGCTGATGATTTCATATCAGTGATCACAGAGGTAGAGAAAACATCTTCCTTGATGTCACCTTTGAAAAACAAAGCTGTAATATCTCACTCTTAGCTTTGGCCCAAAGAACTGGATATTCTAGGAGGAAACTGGTCAAGACTCAGAGGATAGTCCCATGCCTACTTCTACTAGAAAAGATATTACAGAAGTGAATTCTAGCCTGATAAATTTAGGCTTAGTTACACTAGAAATTCTACCTATTCCATGGCTTTGACTTGTTTGTTTGTTAACTTCTGAAACTGTTCATTGATTCTGTCTTGTTTTTGTTGTTGTTGTTTATAGGTAAAATTCTTTACATGGCTTTTGACCATAGCATTTCTCTGTTTAGATTCCTCTTAGTTAAAACTTTACTAACAGGCAACAAAAAACTAGTACTGACCCTAGTATAAATAACCTAGTACTGACAGATAAAAATCATATGTAACCAGCTTATGTTTGACAGACCTAGAAAGTAGATTAATAATCATCCAGGTCTTGGCTGATTAGAATTATTAAATTTTCTGAAAAACAAGAAAGCTAGAAAGAATGTTAAAATGGAAAAGTTATGTTCTTTAAAAATGTTTGCTTAGATTTGAATGAGTAAGTCACAGTAACATTAATTGGAATCAGGACCGTAAGGAAGGAAGGAACTTTCCTCTACCCATCAATGTTTCTTAGGCTAGTCTAATAATGAAATGTCTCTATATGTCCATATACATAGTTGAAAAGATTATTCTGATAATCCCTTTTTATGGGCAAGAACCCTCATTTAAATTCTACTAGGTAGTTAAGAGAGATAGAAGCTTCTTTTGAACCTGCATGGTCTCGGTTGCCTTTAGCTAAAAAATAATCCACCTACCACAAAAGCATATCGTGGGGTGACTTATTCCGAATCCCCACAGAGTATGTGAAGGACATCTTAGAATATACTTTATTGAAATATTGCTATGACATTAAACCTATTTTTTGACCTCAGTTATAATTATTGTACTTTACAAAATATTTTGGTATTTTATTTTAACACTAAGAAAGAAAATGTTAATTATTTTCTACAACATTGAGGAAAATAAGCCTATTTCCATGACATTAATTTTACAAATTATATGTTACCAAAATGAAAAGTTATTTTGTGCATTCTTTTCCCAAACCACTAATATTATAAAATAACCAAAATTAGTTTAGGGCATTTAAAAAATTATTTTTTATTTATATCCCACAAAATACTTCAAGCATCTCATAAATGACAAATCAATTATATTTCATGTTGTTGTGATAAATACATTTTAACACATTCTGACTATTGCTAAAGGTATAATTAGAATAATTTGCTCTTAGTCTGAATGCCCATTATAAGATAATATAGGTTTAAAACAAAAGGTTAATGTACTAATGTACATTAGTGTGGTTTTATGAACTGGAAAAAAAGATGAAAGAGAGAGAGAGAGAGAATGTGTGTATGGTGAGAGAGAGTAGGTAGAGAAGAAAATAAGAAGAAAAGGAGAGAAAGAGAGAGGAAGAGAAAGAATAAGAGGGGGAAAAAAACTTAGCCATATTTAGAATTTATCTTTGATCAAGGTGCTCTTAACCTTTCCTTCAGCTTGGATGAACTTTAGACAGGCTTCTTCCTTACTATACGCCTCTAATACACCTTTCTTAGAACATTTACTTTAGAAAATTTGCAATTGTAGATTTTGTCTTTGCCCCTTTGAGATATAAATATTCTACAGCTTAGAAATATCTTTCTCAAGGACCTGGGAGTTATCCTTTTGAAATATAATTATGGAAGAAGAGAGGGCTCCTCTCTCCTCTTCTCTGTGGGAGAGTAATAATCTAAGTTCAATAAGCGACAATTAGCAAATACAGACCGCTTAATCACATTTACCAACCTTCCCTGCACTTAAAAATTCACCCATTTTTTGATTCAGAGGAATTGAGTTTAATCTTTGTTCTCTATTGCAATAGTCTTGAATAAAGTCTTCCTTGCCTATTTAACTGACCTGATACAATTTTTCTTTTACATTTGCTTTTACTCTTTGTTTAGTATATCTTTAATAAAGATTTTAACAAGTATCAGGACCCATTTATTCGCCCTGCAGCTATGGTTCCTTAGATCCTTGAATAACGTACTAAAGAGGTAGTTTGATTGGCTCAAAGAATCAGGACATTTTTTGACTGCATGGTATCCGTCAGAGGTAAGCCTGACCTAGAAAGGGAAAATGGTATCACTAATTGAGAGCCCCGTTCAAAGTTAGGACATTTTATACAATAGCCTCCTAAACTTGCCGAGTTCATCTCCATCTCCATAGCCTCCTTTTTCCTTAATAAACAGAACAAAAGAGATTGGAGTGGACATTTCGCATTTCTGTCTTGAACTTTTCTTCTCTTAGGTGACTCAGGGCTGTGACTTTATCCTTACCTTTCAAGAATCAACCTCAGCTTCTGCTTTGAAAGGAACCAGATCACCCATATTTTTTCATAAAGGAAGAGGGTACTTATCAGAGAGCTATAAAATGCTATAGACAATAAATTATTTGGAATAATAGAGGAACAAAAAGAAAGCCACCATGGTAAAAAAAAAAAAAAAAAGAAAGAAAGCCACCATGGAAATATAAGCCATTTCCCACCCAAAGGAAAAAAATGTAAATCCTTACTTTTTATACAATGAAATGTTGGACAGTTATTTCTGGATTTTTGCTCAGTTCATTCTGTAACTGACAGAAATATCATTCCCTTGATATGAACTTTCCTTCCATTCAAATTATCCTTGTCCAGTCTAATAGCATCATGACTTACTTGCCTCTTTTCCACCAGACTCTTCTATCTTTGTACACACTGCAGATCCACTTCCTTAATCATTAAGCCCTTAAGATATCAAGTTCTAGTAAAAAAAAAAAAAAGCCTTATGAAGAAGTTTCAGGTCTGTTGATGAAGATAACAGAGTTTCTGTCAAACTGAAGTAACGTCTTGACCTCGGCTGTGTTTCAGCCCCAGGCCCGTGAAAGCAGAATGACCCTGCCAAACACACCCTCACTAAACTAAAAGGAATGATGCCATGGCTGACATCAGGACCTGACACACTCTCTATCTGGCCCTAACCAATCAGTAGAGGCCAAGACCCCAACTCCATTAGTCACCTTGATTAATGATTTTCTCATATATAATCTATTCCTTAGCAGCCATCAGGAATACAGATTTTAGATACTATAGTAGTTTACTTGTGTCTCCAGGCGTGGTGTTATTCCATTAAATAAACCTCTATTTTCTTTGCTGCAGATTCCTGTATGTGTTTTATTGGGCTTTGATATGTGTAGGCAAATTAACCCCCTTTAGCTCCATAGCAATATTAATTCTGTTTGAAACTGTACTTTTTGAAGGACAGGGACTACATCTTGGCAAAGGCATATGGTAGGTATTTAATAAAATACCCAATAAATAGAATTTAAGTGAATTGTCACGCATATTAAAGCTAGATATGTGGGGCTGGTTAGCGTTTTTTATGATTTTGACTTGGATTTGTTTTGTGCTGGGCTGAGGTATTTAACACACACAACTACTTTTTTCTCTAAGCTGATTTCATAGCAGTGATCACAGAGGTAGAGAAAATCCTTTCACTTGACTGAACGTAAACAGCCCCACACAGAAAAGAAGATGGACTACTTGCTTTAACAGGCCGTCTAAGGGCATAATCAGACTCCCATGCCCCTACTGCTGCATGTTTCAAAATTTTAACAGGCAGCAGTGGAGAAGCAAGGTCTTCATTTATGTGCAAATGACCTTCAAAATGCTGTTTCACATGCTGCATTGAGCTCTTTTGGTCCAAGCTAACTATCCCCTTCCCTCTTAAAGCTCTAGCAAACACCAATGTATTTTTTATGACTGGATCTCAGTAATAATAGCTTTAAAATCTTTCTTTTTTTTTTTTTGTATATACTTTGTCTGAAAAGTACAACTGAAAGTCTGTTTCGAGGAAGGCTTTTGGAGATAAAAAGGGCTCTGGCTTAAATTACCCTTGATTCTTGTAAATCTATATTTTATTGACCATGACTCTTATTTGGAATGTGTGTACCTTCCTTCCATTTGTTAATATGTTAAATTGATCCTATCAGTGTTAATATTAATAGAGTAAAGGTCAGCAATCTTAGTTAAAATTCAACCCAAGATTAGCAATTAACATTTACCCCTTAAAATTGAAGTCAGAGAACTTTAGAAATTATTCGTTTTCTAACTAAAATTAAGGAGGTTTAAAAATACCTTCTAATTGAGGAATATTGAGAAGATGGGATTTCACAGAGGGCACTTGCAACACACATTTCAACTGAAATGTAGAACCTCCGAAGGTCCCTGGGTTTGCACAGATTTCCTAGTAGCAAAGAGAAGTCGATATGGCAAGAGCAATGAAATGTAGAAGGGAAATGGTAGCTTTTCAGACCACATTTGAGCAATTTCAGATGGAACCTGGGAAAACTAAATAGCATTGCCAAGAAAGTAACCAGTCTGGCATCAATATGTTTAGGAGAAAGAGTTCTGGCGAACCAGTGTTGAGGAAATATATTAAAAGCAAAATCTTCTATCAGTCCAGAAGTCCTCTCCACAAAGGTAGTAGAAAAATGAAAACACTTTATTAGTGTTTTCTTAGCATTAAAACAGAATGGGATGTGCATTCCAGGCAATCGGCTAAGAGATTGCAAAGACTGATAGAAATCCTATTCTTTGGTATGGCTAAGCCGATATAACCAAGTATATGATTTCAAGATCAACAATAACTAGTCTCCAAGTCAAAGGACTTGATAGCACCATTTGTAATACATGGTTCTTCTTAATTTTACCAGGTAATTGCAGTGACCATATGTATTAATTGGCTTTATCCAGAAAAAAACCAAACTCCTTATTTCTTTATGAGAAGATATAATTTTGCAACTTGGAGGTATGCACCCACCAAAGATAGGCTCCTACCCCACTATGGAAACTGAGAGACAGGGGTGTTAACTCCCTTGATGTTTACATTTCAAAGATAAGTCTTCTAGATCTTTGGAAAAGACATTCCTGGGTCTTAAAGCTACAAGTGACCTACTAAGTTTTCTAAAGGATTATATACATTGTAAAGAGAGGAGACAGTACTTGCTAAGTTTTTTTTTTTTTTTTGAAGTAAAGGCTCTAAGAAAAAAAAAAGAAGAAGAGGAAAATCTTTTCCCTTATTTTCAACAACCATATCCAAGAAACTTGTCTATAAAACAACCAATAGTTGCAAACCATACTCTGAGGAGAACCTCCCCCATTGCCTTGGTCATTCTTAGCTGCTTAATCCACCAAAGTCTAAAAGAGTAAGATTGAGTTCCCTCCCTGCTTTTGCTTCTCAATCTAAGATAGTCCCTCATATTGTCTTAAGTGACAATAAACCTGAGTCATCTTCCCAAACTATTTATTTGAATAGATTTGAGGGGGGAAAATTTTTACTCTTTTTGTCTCTACACATGTGCAAGAGAAATTACAGAATAGATCAGGTAGGTGATGTTATGAGAATTTTGTTTGTATGAGGTCAACAATCTCAAAATTTCTTTAGAGTTGGTTAAAATATGGTCACTTTAGCCATTTTGTTTGGTTTTGCTAAACAAAAACCTTTGTGGCTGAAAGCTTTTTCAAAAGAAAGATTTTATGAAGTCATATGCTAGCCAGAAGAACCAGGTCTTGGGGTGTGCAGTCCAAACCAGCAGCACCAGAACTTGCTGGAAAGGGCAAACATGTCCTCTGTACTGCAGCTGGCGTGGTGTTTCTATACAACGGATTTGAGAAAGATGCAAGTCATTCTGAAAGAATTTAGATTGGCCATAGATAAGGAACACCAGAAAAGGTGAAGCAAAGGCAATTGGACTTCTACCAAAATAATAAAGGTTAAGTAATGTCATAAAGGTGGGGCCTTATCCAAGAGGATTAATGACCTGATACGACAGACACCAGAGAGCTCTCTGCTCTCTCCCTCTCTCTCTCACCAAGGAAAGGCCATGAGTGCACAGAGAAAAGTCACTGCCCATTGGCAACCCACACATAGAACTCTCACCAAAAACTAACCAGACTGGCACACTGCTCTTGGATTTCCAGCCTGCAGAACTTTGAGAATATAGATTTATGTTGCTCAAGTCATCCAGTCTGTGGTACTGTGTTATGACAGCTAATACCCTATCTCTAAATGTTTATACTTTTAACAAATATATAGAAAATTAACCTGCAAAGCTTAATCTATTATCCCTCAGCTTAACCTGAGGATGTTGATGATAAAAAGTTTCCCAATGGAAACTTTCTGAAGGAAATTTTAAAATATTAATATTAAAATATCCAAATATATTTTATTCAAATATATTTGAATTATATATTAATATATTTCATCATATATTAAATTTATTATTATGCAATGTACTTATAAAATAGAATGAAGAGCTAACATGAAATTTTAAGAAAAATAAAACTTTAAATAACTGCAGGTTATATTAGGCTAGTATGTGTTTATGTCTTTAGGCTCAACTGAGACTTGTATTTATGCTCTGTTTTAGTGGGAGAACATGTTTGAGGAAATTGCCATATCTATTTGTTCTGACAGTCTTTTTAGTTTGATGCATATAAACTTTAAATTAGCTATTTATTAAACTTTATATGATTAATCTCATAGTCTATGCTCCTGATCTTTGTCCAGTCCTCATAGAGGCAAGTTAAAGACAAATATTTCAGTAATTCTTAAAGATACAGAATTAAATTTGATGGACCCAGCTGACAAATTCAATCACCATACTAATGTACAGGATAAGTAGACCTCTTAGGAAACAGGATGCTGTAAGGCGCCTGCCCAAGATGTATTTATTCTTGGCTTGCCATTCCATAAAGCAGTGACTCTCAGTTCCTGATTTATACCACTTGGGGAGTTTTAAAAAGTACTGGCACATTGCAATAACACTGTATCAATTAAACCAGAGTCTCTGAGGTGGAGACCCAGTCCTAGAGTTTCTTAAAAGCTTCTGGATAATTTTAAAGAGCAGTCAGGGTGAGATCAGCTGCCTTAGAGGGACTTCTATAAACTTCTATAAATGTGTTAGTGTATTTTATATGTATTCCTGTTCCAAAAAATATCTAATTTCTCTGTCAGGCTCTTGAACGAGATAATAGGAAATTATGTTATCCTTCACAGCCAGGGGCTGGCGTGATTCACAGAATTCAGAGGTCCAGCATTATAACACTTTACTAATTTAGTGACACATAAAACTGAATCTCCAAATAAACAAAGACAAAAAAAATATGCACCAACTCTGACGATCATTCCACAGAGCAAAGTATTTATACATCAAAATTTTCAGGAAACAAAAGTCTAATAAGAACTGAAATGATGAACCTGATGCTTCAAAAGAGAAGAGTTTTAAAAAAAATAGATTATAATATTACATAGAAACAGTCCAGCATTCGAAAAGACTTAATTTCAATTACCTAGGGAAAAAGAACATTAAGAAAAAACCTAAGAAACAAGGTAGATGAAATATTTTGACTAATATCCTGAAACATCACACTTTTGATGAAAGTCATATTTAAAGAGTAAGCATTTGCCAGTGAGGCAGCAAGCTGAGACCACCAGGACTGAAAAGACCATAAACCAGTGTTCATAAACCTTACATCCTTAAGAATAATCTGGAACTCTTGTTAAAATTAAGATTTTGATGAAGACCAAGGGTGAGGCCTGAGAGTCCGCATTTCTAACAAGCTCCCAAGGGTTGTGGAAGCTGCAGTCCAAGAAACATGCTTTGAGGAGCAAGGCAAACTGTTCCTCTTTAATGTCCTCACTGATACAACTATTCGAATAATAGTATTGAATAAATTTAAAATTCAAAGTGCATTCAGTATAAATCTATGGGCTTTCCAGAGCAGAGAACACCTGATACCTTTTACAGCTTTGTGTAACACTAGGTATCTCCACACCACACTAGGGGTCTAGATGTCTGACTGCTGGAAAAAGAGAGGCCAAAAAAAAAAAAAAAAAAAAAAAGAACCAGAATCTAATTTTTGACAATTGTCAGATCTGTTCTGGATGATCACCATAGATAAGGTCTTAATAAAAATAGGAAAAAATGGAAGTGTCTTTATTTAAATATGAAAGACAGAAATCACTCATGAATTGTGTCATGGGACAAGGAGGTGCTGGGGCCAGTGTCAGCCATTGTTTGCATCTCGTTCCAACTGCCTCTCTGTGTAGTTTCTCAGTTGGTAGCTTAAAGGCTTTTGCCAATGCTTCCAATCATCGCTTTCTCTGCCTCTCCTGACCCCAGAGGGCTTACCAGCATATCACACACATGACTTCTGATTTACCACATAATTCTGGAAGAAAAGAAATATGAACCTAATGTGAAACACAATGAGAAATACCATGGTCCTTGGGATTGTCATGATTCTAAAACCACAAGAAGTTGAAGGAGACTGTCTTATCTGAATGGTGAACATAAAGACTAGAGAATAAACTAAAGTGTAGAACAATAGTAAGAACACTAAAGTAAAAGTCTGAATTGTATTAAATAATGGAATACTGTTAGAAATGTGTTTTAACAGTTTCTTGTATCAGTGATTCACAAACATTTGGTCTCAGGACTTCTTGATAGTCTTAAAAATGACTGAATAGACCAAAGAGCATTCATCGATATAACATTAATTGATGTTTATGGTATTTATAGTTAAAATAGAAATATTTTTATTTATTAAGTGGTACCTTGATTTACAAATTTAATTCATTCTGTAACCGACCTCGAAAGTCAGTCAACTCGTATATCCAACTGCCAATACTGGACCCATGCGCCAACTAGCGGCAGCATCCTGAATCACGACTCGTATCTCGAAATTTCACTCGGATCTTGAACAAAAATACGTACCAAGTCGTAGCTCATATCTTAAAAAATAATTGTATATTGGTCTGTTTGTATTTCAAGGTACCACTGTATAAAAATAACAGTAATAAACCCATAACATAGTCACATCCAAACATATTATTTGTAAACAATAACTAAATATTCCAAGACAAACAAATGCAATAAAAAGAACTATATTGTTTTTACAAATGTCCTCCATAATGGACCATCTTAATTTGTTTTTGCATTGATTCTGTTGTTATACAGTATATTTTTGGGGTTGAAGTATATGATGAAAATATGGCCATGTGCAGATAAGTAGTTGGAAGAAGTATTTTAACAACCTCTTCCATGATTGTAGATATTTTTTTATTAGTCACCAAAACATGACAAGTGATAGTTTCAGGTCCAACTTTGAAACTGTCCTTTAAGAAACCATATCAACTACCTTTTTGTACTGTTATATTAAAATCTTTGGCCTATCTTATAGGTTAAATGAATTTTTTATTCATTGTGTTTGTCATTTGGAAAATATTGTTTCACTGACTTATGCAGAGCTTCCCAATATTGACATTTTAATATGCAATATCAAAAAAATCATATTCATTAATATTATTCCGGAGCTCATCAGAAAAGTCAGTAAAAATTGGAAAGCAAGCTCACGGTGACAAATGCAAGCTTTAAAAAGAATTCTAATTTTCACTTTAAAGCTCAAATACGTTTGCTGTCAAACATATTGTGAGTTATTTTTCTTGAAGTGTAGTCCCACTTCATTCATTTTTGAGAAAAGGCCAGCCCTAAATCTCAATAGGATAGTTTGTAAGCTCAATTACGAAAGAAACTAGTTCGGCTCCCAGCACAATGCTTTTTCCTCAAGACAAACCAGAACCTTCTGTGTGCAGCAGACATGCTGTAGAAGACCCCTCCACCCCATGTTATCGTGCAGAATATTAAAAAGACATGTACTTAAGCATCAATATTTAATAAAATTAATAGCATTTACTGCTTTATCAAGGCTTTCCCTAAAGGAAACTGGCTTTTTATTATTTTATTTTTACTGCAAGTGCATGGTAGTGAAAACCACAATGACACTAGTACAGTTTTGTACCACTGCCTTGGTTCATGCTTGGCATTTTTCTCCACTATTGTTTTGCACCCTCAGTGCAAGGGTCAGCACAGTGGGAAAGGGCACTAACATCTTCATATCATAATGAAAGTCTTTGGGCCTCACATGACACCTGAAATAGTCCCAGGGGCCTCAGAAACCCACCACTGATGAACAGTATTGCATCAGCCCAGTATACTGTGTTATAATATGATCATAATAGTATTTCATTGTATTTTCTTATACTTTTGTTATAGTTTTTTTTATAGTTTACAAAGGACCTTCATGCATATTATCTTGCTTTAATTAAAGTGTGATAATATAAGGTTCCTAGCCAATAGTTTTATTAAGTTACCAATACTACAAAAAAGTGAAATAAAAAGTCCAGAAGTACAGAGAGGTTTATAGATGAGGTAGCTCTTCTGCTTTGTCAGAAAGAC
This sequence comes from Saccopteryx bilineata, assembly GCF_036850765.1. Taxonomy (NCBI): domain Eukaryota; kingdom Metazoa; phylum Chordata; class Mammalia; order Chiroptera; family Emballonuridae; genus Saccopteryx; species Saccopteryx bilineata. Next base: position 35,240,381 of record NC_089490.1, on the reverse strand, counting down.
AGACTCTAAGATATCAGTGATGTTGTTCCTTGAATATCTTCAATGGGTATGAAAAGGCACTTTTTGGAAGCTTCTATTGCCTTTCCCTTACTACTTAATAAAACACTTCTTGGTGCAGCCTCAACCCATTATAACATGTTCTATTCTTATCAACTACCAGAATAATTACTGTTTAACGGTAAAACATACCTTAATATACTTGAGAATTATGTCTTTGTTTTGGTGCTGTCTGTTCTACCCATCAGTGCCAACACTCTTCAGCTCTACTCGGATTTTCAGAACTTCATGATTTTTGCAAATTCCCTGTAACTTTTGTGGTGAATACATACATATATTCCCCTCGTTAATCCATATATTCCAAGTTTCCAGTTAGAAATTCTCCAAGGAATAGATAAAATTTCCATGTAAATGTTAGGCACTTTGGTGGGAGGTTCTATAATGAATTCATAAAATCACACTGTGGAAAATTTTGCATCCTTAATAGCATAAAATTAAGCAAAAAAATAGAATCTTTGATTCTTCAGCTATGTTATTATATATATATAATTATATATGAGTACTTCTACAATTGTGTAAAACAATTATAAACTAATGTAAATTATCTGTCAATAATAAATAAAGGTATATACCTATAGATAATCAAATGTTTATATACTGTATAAATTAACATAGCACCTCTGTGTATGAATGATTATATTGCCTGCTGGAATGCCCAAGTATTTTTATGTCACAAACAGCTAGTTAGCTAAGCTTAACTTTGTATGTTTTTTTACTTTTTTCCAAGTCATATATGAGCCCATCAATATTTCCACTATTCTCTTAAACCTTCTTTAAATTCACCATAGACTTTCATGCTATTGAGAATTTTCTTATGGGGGCATTTCTTACATTTCAAAAACCTATTATTCATTAGCATGACTTAATTTAAGCATAACTTTCTTGGGAGAAACTATTACAGTTTTCCCATATCTCTCTTATAAGAGCCATCTCCATATATTTCTTTTATATATTAGTTGTGTAGGTATTAACCTTGGGCATGGTAGATGTCTAATTAAACTCTTTATCATTATTTCATATATTTCACCAATGCTACAATATACCTAACACCTAGAAGATGTTAAATGTTTATTATGTTTTCACAGGGAAAAGAACAGAATCAACAACTAAAAATAAGATTGTTTTCAAAGTCTAACATTTGTTAATCAGTGTTTCTAAATGGCAGGTCATGAAATCAATTTGGTGGGTCATGATTAAGAGTTTATGAAATGAAATAAAAATCAATTCCAAAGAATAAAATAAAATATAAATATCAGAGTATATCATATAGTAATGTTTTGTCAATGAATATATTCATTCATTTATCCATTCAACATATATTTATTGACCACCTACTATGTTCCTGTATGAGCTTATGTGTGCATGTATGTACTGGGTCATGTAAAATATATTTTATTTGTGTTTATTTCAAATATCTGAGATCCTTCCCTGACAAACCACTCCTTATGTGAGAATTATATTCCCTGCCCTATAGACATTAGATTTGGTCTCATGACTTGATTTGGTCAATTAAATATGAGAGGAAATAATGTATGATTTTCAGAAAATTTAAAAACACCTCTGCTCATGCTTGACCAGGTAGTGGTCCAGTGTAGAGAGTGTTGGCCTGGGGCACTGAGGGCCCCAGTTCGAAATCTTGAGGTCGCCAGCTTGAATGTGGGCTCACCAGCCTGAGCATGGGGTCACTTGCTTGAACATGGGTTTATAGACATGATCCCATGATCACTGGCTTGAGCCCAAGGTCACTGGCTGGGCTGGAGCCCCCCTAGTCAAGGCACATATAAGAAAGCAATCAATCAACAACTAAGGTGCTGCAACTATGAGTTAATGCTTTTTATCTTTCTCCCTGTTTCTCTCCATCCATCTCTCTTTCTTTGTCTGTCTCTCACAAAAACAAAAAAAGTAAAAATTAAAAAAACCCTCTGATCTTCTTCTCTGCTATAAATTTGATAACATTCCAATAAAAATTGACCATCACACTGGGTCTCTGAGTGAAAATGGCATAAAGCAAAACTATAATCAACAACACCCAATGAACATATAGTAGGAGCACAGACAAAAAAAGGACAAAATTGAGAATCATTTGCTACCACAATCTAACTTAACCTATATTATTTTCTGCTGGACCCATACCGAACAAGAACTTCTTGATTGGGAGGAAAATGGTATGAGTGTGAATGAATGAAGGAAAAAGTAGGACTCTTACCCCTAGGAAATGGGACAAAGAGTCCCAGGTGATAAAAACCCAGTTACAGAGAATAAGGTATATAAATAGAAATGTGTGAGGGTGGGACAAAGAGTCACAAGGAATTGTCATCACCAATGTTAATTATGGATATGTGCATATAAAGAAAGTGAAAAAAAATCTAAAATTGGAATATGTGTTCATATAAAAATTCAAAATAAAATTATTTGTGTGAACATCTTACTGTCTTTGACTACTTACCTTTCAGCACAATTATGTATATCAATAAAAATATTTCAGGATAACTTTGTTGTTTTATTTGATTACCAAAATTAAAACTGAACATGTTTTTATACATTCTGGCTTGCACGTCCTGTTCTTATGTATGCTTACAGCATAAGAAGAAATTATGAGGAATAATAGTCATACCTGAATATTTTCTCTCAATATATAAAAGTTTGTATTTCTTCTCCTTTGAAACTAGTAATATATGCCCTGGCCAGTTGGCTCAGTGGTAGAGCATTGGCCTGGCATGTGGATGTCCCAGGTTCGATTCCCAGTCAGGCACACAGGAGAAGTGCCCATCTGTTTCTCCATTCTGTCCCCTCTCACCTCTCTCTTTCTTTCTCTTTTTCTCTCTTTCTTCCTCTCCTGCAGCCATAGTTCAATTGAAATGGGTTTTCCTGGATAATGATGATGGTTTCATGGTCTCCAACTCAGGTGCTAAGAAGAGCTTGGTTGCTGAGCAATAGAGCAAAGTCCCAGGTGGACAGAGTATCACCTCCTACTGGGCTTTCCAGGTGGATCCCAGTTGGGGCACATGTGGGAGTCCGTCTCTGTCTCCCCTCCTCTCATGGAATAAAAAATATAAAGAAAGAAAGCAAGAAAAAAGCTAGTAATATATGTCTACTTAAAAGGCTTACTGGCCCAGCTTTTTCAATCTAACAATCTCCAAATTTAGTCTAAGAATTCAGTTAATAAAAATTTAAAGCAGCCTAATTTTCATTCTCTTTTTAAACACAACTATGTATTAGAAAATCTGGCAGAGGCTTCTGTCAAATTGAACTATTGAACTCGGGGCAGTAAAAGTTCCTCCCCAGGCAAGAGATTTAAATCATTTTCAAAGTTAATTTCCTGCTCCCAGATGGAGAACAAATCTAATCGGGTTTACTTCGTTCTTCAGATGAACAGGAAAATGTCACTTGCATACTCAAAAAGGAAAAAGAAAATCTCAGGGTATGCAGTCTCTAATCCACATCACTGCAAACAAAGAAGGTGATTCTGAAATTGAAAATGAATATATTGGGTCATTTTAAATCTGAAAGCAGATATGAATTTAATCTAGATAAATCTCCAAGCTTTCTTCCCACCTAGTTTCATTCAAAGATCACACCTGTTTACAGCAGAAATACATACATATTAACTTTAAAATCATTCACCTTAAGGGGAAGAAAATGGTTTATAGTCATAAAAAAAAATCTGAGGAAACTTCCCAAACTGGTGCTGTGAAATAAGGTTAGAACCTTTCAAAGCCCTGTATATGTTAGAGAGATTTTATTCTTTACTGGCTAAGACTTAAACATAGGATAAGATGAGTTAACTTTTGAATCACAGAGGAATAGGACTACAGAAAAGATAAAATAGGAATTCTTGTTCTTAATTTAAGAACGTCAGGTATCTATTTAAAGGTTTGTTGCTATGTACCTTTTAGAAAAGATTCACATCTGCTGTCAGTCAGACGTTGATTACCTACATTTCTCAGTTGTGTTCTTTCTTGGTAACAAAAGCATCCTCAGCAAAGAAGCAGGCATAGTACAAGATCATGAAGCTGGTTAATGCTGGCTGGACGGCTCTCAATTCTCCCTGTCACACACTGCTTTGCACGGCTTCCAGTGAAAAGCAAAGCAGTAGGTTGCAACCTAAAATGGCAGACACCTTCCTAAGTAACCTATTTAACTCCATCTCTGTTTGAAGGACAAATTAGCCCGGAAGTCAACAATACAAAGAAATCTTTTCTGAAGGGATTCCAATGGACTTAATAATAGTAAATTTCATCTTTTCTTATGAATATAAAGCAGGGAACAGTTATGCTTTCAACTGATGATAAAGAAAAGACCCTTTGGAGTTTAAAAGATTTCATTCACCCTTTGGTTTAAATATCAGTTCAAGTTGTAGGATTCCAACTTATTGTTTAAAGTAAACCTGTTTCTCTTAATGCATTGCTTAATTCAAAGCATGTCCAGACAAGTAAAAGAAAATTGTCTATGTCTAATAAGCAGAATATTCAAAATCAATAACATAAAACTGATAGATTCAAAAGAGGACATCAGGGATCTATTCTCTCTTCTGAAACAGATGTTGCTTAGTCCAAACAAGGTAGGTTTTAAGACATCACCACGATCCATGAATCATCACAAGCACTTCTGAGAAAGAATACCAAAGCAGAGAAAGGGACAAGTGAGCATTCCTGTGAACCTAATTCTGTGCCAGATAGGAGGTGAAGCATTTTTGTCTTAGAATCTCATTTAGTCTTTATTGAAATCTCTATTATACAAAATTCTGAGACTGGCTTAAGGGTCCTAAAATAATGAATGGGGAATGGAACCCAGCTCCTTATTAAAATGCATTTATACTCTGTATGGTACCATAACATTTTCAGGGAGACCAAAATAGAATATTTTGTTGTTCCAGAAGTCATCAAAAGCACAGAAACAAATAGGATAGAAAATTTCAATTGTGAAAAAAGTGTATTTTAGTCAACACTACAAAATAAACAACACACTTGACTCTCACCCTTGGGGTTCTAATCCCAGATCTGCATTAAATTATGATAGCTCCTCTAGTTTTATGGACTAAAAGTAAGCTATTACCAACCACCTAACTAACAGAACATATTTATGGCAATAGATACAAAGTATGAAAAATGTTTTAACTTTTACTTTTTATTATTGAATCATAAGAATTTGAAGGGATAAAGTTATAAAAATAATAACATTAGTTCTTCATTAGTCAGTAGAATGGAAGCCCTTTACAACATCAGGATGGTCTCTTTATGTATGCTATCTCAGATTTTTACCATGAGTAGTTCTACAGGTTAATATTTTGCTCTCATCTACAGCCATGTACCAAAGCTTGTTTTAATGAATATCATTTCAATTAAAGCACTGTCAAGATACCTGAAATTTGATACTAGCTTTGTAACAAGAAGAATCCTATCATTAAGTATGACTAATAATAAGAAAAAAGTTTATTTAAGGAAAATACTTTTTAAGACCCTTAACATTCCTAATGAATGCATTCCAAATCCTCTGCAAATACTTTGGCATTATTGGTATTTACACAGGATAATTCTTTGTTGGTAGTGGGGTCAGGAGTCCTGTGCCTTATACAATCCTGTACATTATACAATGTTTATGTTTGGCAGCATCTGTTGCCTCTACACACTATATACAAATAGCATGCCCTCCAATGTGACAACTAAAAATGCCTCCAAGCATAGCCATTTGCAAAGATGCTCTCAGTTGAGAACCAATGCTCTCTATCTTTGAGAACCATTCTTTAAAATCATGTGTCACCATTTAAATTAAGTGACTTTCATGGATCTAGCTATGAGTAGACAATAGCCAGACCATCTTGAAATTTCTAAAAGGTTGTATTCAGCCAATTTTTCAGGAAAATCTCTTAAAGTAATAAAAAATACAGACAAGATACAATTCAAGTTTTTCCCTTGAAATCATTTTTAAGATTCTATTTATGTACCATATGTTATCACAATTATACACTGAAAGAAAAAGTTTTATCTGAGATATCATTAATGATTTTATTAGAAGTATTGAAAGTAATATAAATGATGCCATTCTTCATTCCTTAGCAGTCACAGAATGTTCCCACACTTTGCCTCACTGCTCAACAATGTCATTAGACAAACAGACCCTTTCTATTTCTGTTTGCCATAATTAGTGTGTTAGCTTTTATTCTTATTTCTTGTCAAAAGATGACTGTTGCATGAGATCTACATTCAAAGAAGGCAGAAGCATGGAAGAGGCCAGGAACTATGGGGATATTCTAGCCACATCTGTCCCCTTTTACTAATTTTGTCCCAAGAACAAGCCCACCATTAAGTATGACTAATATTAAGAAATAGTTTAATTAAAAACAATATCAATTGCCTTCTCAGAAAGCTCCTTAGAAAACTTCTGCTTAGATATTATTGGCTTAACTTGGATGTGTCAGAAATAATAATAATAATAATAATAATTAATAAATAAAACCACCTTAAAAAGAAGCCAGATCTGTCATGCCACAGGAACTGATTGTGTGTCTTATGTGTCAACTCTTTGAAATGTTAAAAACAGGGCAAAATAAGCTTTGGACTGAGCCTAAAGCAATATTGTGTCTCAAAGACTGTTTGCAAGGATAACAAGAAAGTAGATATCATGATTACAGGACTGATGAATACCAGACTAAAAATTAGAAACATTCTTTAAAATAAACATCACTAAGTTATATTATCTACATTAATGAAATTGCTTTACTTCTACTGATGTAATTGTTGCCCTTCCCTTTCTCATAAATACCCATTGCCTTGTCTCCTAATCAAAACATTATTTGAGCTTCTGTCTGAATCAATGCTTCCCAAATAGATATCCTTTGATCTCATATGAATGCTTGTTTCCTCTTACTTTGAGAGGCCTTTTATTTCTAGATTAACAGGATCTTTTGCTGCACTAGCTGCAAGGAATACCGGGAAATTAATAAAGAGAGAGAAACAGGATTGTTTTATTTGCTAAAACTAATTATGGCCAAAAATCTGAGGTGAATACATGACTGTTTACTACTTTTATTTCAAGTCCAATTTTTGTTAGCCAGAAAGAAGGAAAAATGTTGTAAAAATTAACTACACATGATAATATAAACACAACAATAACAACAACAAAAATAACAAAACTTAACAAACTGCTAAGTAGTATTTTATATATGGGAACAACTGCTACATTTTAACAAATAAAAATAAATATATGTACCAGAAAGAGATGTGAAGAATACAGGATGTGGCAAAAGTAGCTTTACAGTTGTTTGTATAGAAACTAATACAATAATAAATAATAATACAAGAACAAACTGCTTTGTGTACTTTAAACTGTAAACCTGCTTTTGCTCCACCCTGCACACATAAGCAGACAACAGATAATACCCAACTACAATATAAAAACTCATACAGACATCATAGAAATGGCGCCGTGAGGACACGGACAGAAAAATCTCCCCAAAATTTTAACAAGTTCATCAACCAGACACAGAAAAATCTATCCTTGGAGCATCCGAGAGTTCCACACCCTGAAGGCAAAGGCAGAGGCAGTGGTAGCCTCATAGCTGGATCATCAGGCTGCTAATCCAGAAAGGAGAGACTAGGAGAGAGGCTTGGGGAAAACGGACTCTCTCATTGTTGGAGCCTGCAAACACTAACAAGCCTTGACTACCAACGAGACTGAAGCCAAATATATGACATTGCCGTAGAGTCTCATCAACTCCAAATCCCTACCTAAGCATGCCACAGGGGCAGAGCCTGGGGTACAGAGTCACTGACCACGAAAGGGAGAGGAAAGAAAAAGGAAGAAGAAGTTAACTTCTGAAATTCAAGAAAAATCCACAGACTTTATCATTTGTTCCACTATTTTATTTGTTTGTTTCTTTCTTTCATCTTCTTGCCTTTATTAGTATTATTTCTATTTCCTCCACCTTGGTCATTTTATTCTCTGCCTAACTCTTTCCTTTTCTTGAACTACACTACCCATAAGTGTTTCATTTTATTTCTTTTCTTCTTCCTTACTTTCCATGAGGGTTACACTCCAAAACCCTTAACTCTCTCTCTCTCTCTTTTTGTTTTTTCTTCTTTTTTCTTCCTTTTCTTTTCCCCTTTTTCTTGCTTCTCCCTTTCTATTAGTTTCTTCTTTTCTCCCTTTAATTTTCCTCTCATTCAATCCTCAATCATGAACAAATTATTTAATTTGGGACTCAAGTTTTTTTTTGTTTTTTTTCTGGCACTTTGGGTGCTTTTTACTTTGCTTTTTAACTCATTAGCATTCCTCCCAACCCAGGATCTCCATTTTATTCAGTCTTTGCTCCACCTAATAAAATAGTTTGTTTTCCCCCCCTTTTTCTGGTTTCTCTCTTATCCCTCTCATTATATCTCTTAGTCAACCATCACTTACAAGCAAATCATTTTATACTTGACCTAATTTTTTTCCTTTCTTGCATTTTGTGGGTACCTACTTCCTTTTTTGCCCCTTGAACAGTTCCCCCCAACTCAGGTCCTTCGTTATAGGCAGTTTTTGTTCCATTTAGCATAATATAATTCACAGTTTATCATGATATTTTCCTAAGGAGAAGGGAAGAGGAGGGTAAGAGAAGAAAGAAAAGGGGAGGGAAATAATAAATTATTATTGGGTTTTTTGTGTGTTTTTTTCCAAATTTTATTTTTATTTTTTTCATTTTTTTCTACTTTTTATTCTTTTATTAATTCTCATTAGTGCTATCAACAAGACCACCCTCAGATGCCATTAAGAAAAAGAAAGTCAAATATCATGGATACAAAAGAAAGAGAAGTAACACATATAGATGTGGAAAAAATCTATGGAGAAAAATTTAATATATTGGAAACCTTGAAGCTAAGTGACAGAGAATTTAAAATAGAAATCCTAAAAATACTCAGAGGTATACAAGAAAACACAGAAAGGCAATTTAGGGAGCTCAGAAAACACTCAACAAACACACAGAATGTATTACCAAGAAAATTGAAACTATAAAAACAAATCAAACAGAGATGAAAACCTCAATTCATAAACTGAAAAATGAGATAACAAGCTTAGCTAATAGAACAGGCCAAATAGAAGGTAGAATTAGTGACATAGAAGACAAGGAACTTGAGGCACAACAGAGAGAAGAAGAGAGAGACTCAAAAATTAAAAAAAATGAGAAAGCCCTACAGGAATTGTCTGACTCCATCAAAAAGAATAACATAAGAATAATAGGTATATCAGAGGGAGAAGAGAGAGAAACTGGAATGGAGAATTTATTCAAACAAATAATAGACAAGAACTTCTCAAGCCTGTGGAAAGAACTAAAGCCTCAAATTCAAGAAGCAAACAGAACACTGAGTTTTCTTAACCACAACAAACCTACTCGAAGGCATATCATAATGAAAATGGCACAAACTAACAACAAAGAAAAAATTCTCAAGGCAGCCAGGGAAAAGAAGAATACAAAATATAAAGGAAAGCCTATTAGATTATCATCAGATTTCTCAGCAGAAATTCTATAAGCTAGAAGAGCGTGGACCCCAATATTTAAAGTCCTGAAAGAGAGAAACTTTCAGCCAAGAATACTATATTCATCAAAGTTATCTTTCAATTACAAAGGATAATAAAAACATTCACAAATACAGAAAAGATTAGGGAATTTATCATCAGAAAAGCCCCACTCCAGGAAATACTAAAGGGGGTTTTCCAATCAGATCCAAAGAACAAAAGAAAACAAAACCACAAGTAAAAGCTCCACCAAGAACACAATAAAACCAAATTTAAACTGTGACAACAAAAGCAAAAAAAAAGGGGAGAGGACAGAGATTAACAGTAGCAAAAGACAATGTAGTGCAGAAACACTCACAAGATAGGGTACTACAATGAATATGGTAGGTACCCTTTTCATTACTTAATGGTAACCACCCTTAAAAAAACCACCACAAAAACAATGACTTAAAAAAGGTAGCAACAGAGGAAAGAAGTATGGAATACAAAAAACAAAAACAAATGATAGAAAAACAAAAGAGAAAAATCAAACAAGATACAAAACTAACAGAAAGCAATTTATAAAATGGCAATAGGAAATCCACAAGTGTCAATAATTACACTAAACAGAAATGGATTAAACTCACCAACAAAAAGACACAGAGTAGCAGAATGGATTAAAAATTCCAACTGTATGCTGCCTACAAGAAACTCATCTAAGCAACAAGGATAAAAACAAATTCAAAGTGAAAGGCTGGAAAACAATACTCCAAGCAAATAACATCCCCCCCCAAAAAAAAAGCAGGTGTAGCAATACTCATATCTAATAATGCTGAATAAAAGACAGCAAAAGTACTCAGAGGCAAAAATGGTCATTTCATAATGATTAAGGGGATGCTGAATCAAGAAGACATAACAATCCTTAATATATATGCACCAAACCAAGGAGCACCAAAATATATAAGACAGCTACTTATTGACCTAAAAACAAAAACGGACAAAGATACAATCATACTTGGAGACCTCAATACACCGCTGATTGCTCTAGATCGATCATCCAAACAGAAAATCAATAAAGATATAGTGGCCTTAAACAAAACATTAGAGCACCTGGATATGATAGACATCTACAGGACACTTCATCCCAAAGCGACAGAGTATACATTTTTCTCTAGCGTACATGGAACATTCTCAAGAATTGACCAAATGTTGGGCCACAAAAATAACATCAGCAAATTCAGAAAAATAAAAATTGTACCAAGCATATTTTCTGGTAATAAAGCCTTGAAACTAGAATTCAACTGCAAAAAAGAGGGAAAAAAAAAACACAAAAATGTGGAAACTAAACAACATACTTTTAAAAAATGAATGGGTCAAAGAAGAAATAAGCGCAGACATCAAAAGATATATACAGACAAATGAAAATGACAATACAACATATCAGAATCTATGGGATGCAGCAAAAGCAGTGATAAGAAGGAAGTTCATATCACTTCAGGCATATATGAACAACCAAGAGAGAGCCCAAGTGAACCACTTAACTTAAGGAACTAGAAAAAGAAGAACAAAGACAACCCAAAACCAGCCGAAGAAAGGAGATAATAAAAATCAGAGCAGAAATAAATGAAATAGAGAACAGAAAAACTATAGAAAAAATTAATAGAACAAGGAGCTGGTTCTTTGAAAAGATCAACAAAATTGACAAACCCTTGGCTTACCAAGGAAAAAAGAGAAAAAAGTCATATAAACAAAATCCAAAATGAAAGAGGAGAAATCACCATGGACACCGTAGATATACAAAGAATTATTGTAGAATACTATGAAAAACTTTATGCCACTAAATTCAACAACCTAGAAGAAATGGATAAATTCCTAGAACAATACAACCTTCCTAGACTGAGTCAAGAAGACGCAGAAAGCCTAAACAGACCTATTAGTAGAGAAGAAATAGAAAAAAAAAACATTAAAAACCTCCCCAAAAATAAAAGTCCAGGCCCAGATGGCTATACTAGTGAATTCTATCAAACACTCAAAGACTTGGTTCCTATTCTACTGAAAGTCTTCCAAAAAATTGAAGAAGGAGCAATACTTCCAAATACATTTTATGAGGCCAACATAACCCTCATATTGAAACCTGGCATGGACAGCACAAAAAAAGAAAACAGACCAATATCTCTAATGAATACAGATGCTAAAATACTAAACAAAGTACTGGCAAACCGAATACAACAACATATTAAAAAAAATAATACATCATGATCAAGTGGGATTCATCCCAGAATCTCAAGGATGGGTAAACATACATAAAACGGTTAACATAATACACCGTATCAACAAAACAAAGAACAAAAACCACATGATCTTATCAATAGATGCAAAAAAAGGCTTTCGATAAAATACAACACAACTTTATGTTTAAGACACTGAAAAAAATGTGTATAGAAGGAAAATATCTCAACATGATAAAGGCCATATATGATAAACCATCAGCCAACATCATATTAAATGGCATAAAACTGAGGACTTTCCACCTTAAATCAGGAACAAGACAGGGTTGTCCACTCTCTCCACTCTTATTTAACGTGGTGCTAGAAGTTCTGGCCAGATCAATCAGACAAGAGAAAGAAATAAAAGGCATCCATATCATATAAGAAGAAATAAAGGTATCACTTTTTGCAGATGATATGATCCTATACATTGAAAACCCCAAAGACTCCACAAGAAGATTACTAGAAACAATAAACCAATACAGTAAGGTCACAGGATACAAAATTAACATATAGAAGTCCATAGCCTTTCTATATGCCAACAATAAAATATTAGAAAATGAACTCAAAAAATACTCTTCACAATTGCAACAACAACAACAACAAAATACCTAGGAATAAACATAACAAAGAATGTAAAGGACCTATATAACAAAAACTACAAAGCATTGTTAAGAGAAATCAAAAAAGATACAATGAGATGAAAAAATATTCCTTGTTCGTGGTTAGGAAGAAAAAATATAATCAAAATGGCCATATTACCCAAAGCAATATATAAATTTAATGCAATTCCCATAAAAATTCCTATGACATTCTTTAAAGAAATGGAACAAAAAATCATCAGATTTACAGGGAACTATAGAAACCTTGATTAGCCAAAGCAATCATAAGAAAAAAGAATGAAGCTGGGGGCATTACAATACCTGACTTCAAACTATATTATAGGGCCACGACAGTCAAAACAGCATGGTATTGGCAGAAAAATAGACACTCAGACCAATGGAACAGAAAAGAAAGTCCAAAAATAAAACCACATATATATAGTCAAATAATTTTTGATAAAGGGGCCAACAACACACAATGGAGAAAAGAAAGCCTCTTCAACAAATGGTGCTGGGAAAACTGGAAAGCCACATGCAAAAGAATGAAACTCGACTACAGCTTGTCCCCTTGTATGAAAATTAATTCAAAATGAGTCAAAGACCTAAATATAAGACCTGAAACAATAAAGTACATAGAAAAAAACATAGGTACTAAACTCATGGACCTGGGTTTTAAAGAGCATTTTATGAATTTGACTCCAAAGGCAAGAGAAGTGAAGGCAAAGATAAATGAATGGGACTACATCAGACTAAAAAATTTCTGCTCAGCAAGAGAAACTGACAACAAAATAAACAGACAGCCAACTAAATGGGAAATGATATTTTCAAACAACAGCTCAAATAAGGGCCTAATATCCAAAATTTACAAAGAACTCATAAAACTCAACAACAAACAAACAATCCAATAAAAAAATGGGAAGAGGACATGAACAGACACTTCTCCCAGGAAGAAATACAAATGGCCAACAGATATATGAAGAGATGCTCATCTTCATTAGTTATTAGAGAAATGCAAATCAAAACTACAATGTGATACCACCTCACACCTGTTAGATTAGCTATTATCAACAAGACAGGTAATAGCAAATTTTGGAGAGGCTGTGGAGAAAAAGGAACCCTCATTCACTGTTGGTGGGACTGTAAAGTAGTGCAACCATTATGGAAGAAAGTATGGTGGTTCCTCAAAAAACTGCAAATAGAACTACCTTATGACCCAGCAATTCCTCTACTGGGTATATAGCCCAAAAACTCAGAAACATTGATACATAAAGACACATGTAGCCCCATGTTCATTGCAGTATTGTTCACAGTGGCCAAGACATGGAAACAAACAAAAAGCCCTTCAATAGAAGACTGGAGAAAGAAGATGTGGCACATATACACTATGGAATACTACTCAGTTATAAGAAATGATGACATCAGATCATTTACAACAAAATAGTGGGATCTTGATAACATTATATGGAGTGAAATAAGTAAATCAGAAAAACCAAGAACTACATGATTCCATACATTGGTGGGACATAAAAATGAGACTAAGAGACATGGACAAGAGTATGGTGGTTACCGGGGGGAGGGGTGAGGGGAAGCGTGGGAGGGAAGGAGGAGACGGGGAGGGGGAGGGGCACAAAGAAAACTAGATAAAAAGTGACAGAGGACAATCTGACTTTGGGTGATGGGTATGCAACATAATTGAATGACAAAATAATGTGGACATGTTTTCTTTGAATATATGTACCCTGATTTATTGATGTCACCCCATTAACATTAATAAAAATTTATAAAAAAATAAATAAAAACACATACATATATTATTAATATTTTTTGGAAATAACTTTAAAGTTTTTTTTTTCCTACTCAGTAGGCTAAAACAAAATAACCTATATTAGTTCCCCTTATAGACTAGCATCTTAGGCTGATGTACCCAGCTGGAAAACTGCTGAATTGTATCTCATGCATATAAATAGATGGTGACTTAATATGAGACAGGTAATAGCCACCATGTGTATCACTGGAGTAATCCAAATGCTATAAAGAAAATTCTTCTAAATCTTAGAGAAAAATATGATAAATGAATAAGAAAAAAATTAATATTTTTTTGCAGCAGAGGTAATTTTAAGCGAAGATACCTTGTCAAAATGAGAAGGGCTAGCTTTGGGTTCAAAGTGGCTCTACTAGAAAAGCCAAACCCGAAAATGGATTACAAATAACAACTGATGTCAACCCAAGAAGACCTAGGAATAACACAACTGAATATCAGAGGCAGACAACACCAAGCCTATACTCAAGCAGCTCTACAAACAATACACCCAAACACAAAGACATAATGAGTAAACAGAGACACGCAATCCAAGTGAAACCACAAGAGAAACCTCCAGGAAATGAACTGAGTCATATGGAAATAACCAAACTTCCGGATGTTGAGTTTATAATAATGATTTTTAGGATATTTAGGAATCTTGGAACAACAATGGATGGTCATTACAAACACCTAAATAAAGAAATAGCAAGTATACAAAAGGACATTGAAATATTAAAAAAGAATCAGTCAGAGATGACAAATACAATATCAGAAATGAAGAACACAATGGAAGAAATTAAAAACAGGATGGATGAAGCTGAGAATCAGCAAGCTGGAGGACAAGTTGAACTAATGCATGGAAGCAGAGCAGAAAAAAGAAAAGAGACTCAAAAAGTCTGAGGAAACTCTAAGAGAGCTCTGTGACACATGAAGAGATATAACATCTGCATAATAGGGGTTCCTGAAGAAGAAGAGAAAGAAAAAGGGATAGAGACATTGTTTAATCAAATCATAGCTGAAAACTTCCCTAAATCAATGCAGAAAAAACTCTCACAAGTTCAAGAAGCACAGAAAACTCCATTAAAGAAAAACCCAAAGAAATCTACACTAAGGCACATCATAATTAAAGTACCAAAGCTAAGAGATAAAGAGAAAATATTAAAAACTGCTAGAGAAAAAAAAAGGCTATCACCTCAAAAGGAGCCCCCATAAGGATAACATCTGACTTCTCAACAGAAACACTTGAGGCCAGAAGGGAATGGCAAGAAATATTCAAAATAATGCAGAACAAAAATCTACAACCAAGACTACTTTATCCAGCAAGGCTATCATTTAAAATTGAAGGAGAAATAAAAAGCTTCCCAGATAAAAAGAAGAAAAAACTCAAGTAATTTATTACAACTGAACCAATGCTGCAGGAAATGTTAAAGGGCCTGTTGTAAACAGATCAAAGTGGGAAAAGAATATAGCAAAATAGAAATACAGCTTTAAAGAATAAAATGGCAATAAACAACTACATATCAATAATAACCTTAAATGTAAATGGATTAAATAATCCAATCAAAAGACATAGGGTAGCTGCATGGTTAAGAAAACAGGATCCATACATACACTGTCTATAAGAGATTCACCTTAAAACAAAAGATGCACATAGACTGAAGGTAAAAGGATGGAAAAAACTATTTCATGCAAATGGAAATTGTGGGTGGAACACAGAGCGCATTTCAAGCAGCTGTGGTTGATGCAATGCTGTGAGAATACTCCAGCTCCCAGAACCATCCAGGGCATACCCAGAAAGAGAACTCTCCCGCTATAAGGATGTGACTTAAAGCCAACCATGCAGCTTCCTGACCTTCTCAGCCATTGCCTTTGAGGAACATGCTGTAACACCCTATAGGCTTAACCCATGTATATAAGCTAGTTTACTTCCTGAATAAAGTGGATCTGTGTCACTGAACCTTGTCCCCAAGGTTTTTGTGCCTTCATCGTCCTCACCCGTGGCAGGACTTGTCCACAACAGAAATGAAAAAAAAGCTGGGGTAGCAATACTTATATTAGACAAAATGGACTTTAAAACAAAGGCCATAGTAAGAGATAAAGAAGGCTACTACATAATGATAAATGGAGCAATACAACAGGAAGATATTATCATTATAAATATCTACCACCTAATATAGGAGCACCTAAATGTATAAAGCAGACTTTGATGGATATAAAGGGTGAGATCAACAACAATACTATAATAGTAGGGCATTTCAATACCCCACTAACATCACTAGATAGATCTTAAAGAAATAAAATTAACAAAGAAACAGCAGACTTAAAGGACACACTACATCAACTCGATTTAATAGATATCTTTGAACTGTTCACACTAAAGCAGCAGAATATACATTCTTTTCAAGTGCTCATGGTACATTCTCTAGGATAGACCACATGCTAGGGCACAAAAGCGATCTCAAAAAAGTTAAGAAGATTTAAATCATATCAAGCATTTTCTCTGATCACACTGGCATAAAACTAGAAATCAACCACAACAGAAAAACTGAAAAATTCTCAAACACATGAAAACTAAAGAGCAGTTTGTTAAATAACGAATGGATTAACAATGAGATCAAAGAAGAAATAAAAAAAATTCTAGAAACTAATGATAATGAACATAAAACTACTCAAAATTTATGGGACACAGCAAAAGCAGTCCTGAGAGGGACTTTCATAGTACTACAGACATACTTTAAGAAGCTAGAAAAAGCTCAAATGAACAGCTTAACCTTGCATCTAAAAGAACTAGAAAAAGAACAGCAAGTAAAGCCCAGGGGTAGTAGAAGGAATGAAATAATAAAGATCAGAGCGGAAATAAATGACATAGAGGCTAAAGAAACAATACAGAGGATCAATGAAACTAGGAGCTGGTTCTTTGAAAAGGTAAACAAGATCGATGAACCTTTAACTACTCACCAAGGAAAAAAGAGAGAGGTCTCAAATAAATAAAATTAGAAATGAGAGCGGAGAAATAACAACTGACATAACAGAAATACAAAATATTGTAAAAAAAATACTATGAAGAACTGGATACCAAAAAACTCGACAACCTAGATGAAATGGACAAATTCCTTGAAACATACAATCTTCCAAAAATCAATATGGAAGAATCATAAAACCTAAACAGACCAATTACAACAAATGAGATTGAAACAGTTATCAAAAAACTCCCAAAAAAGAAAAGTCCTGGGAATGATGGCTTCACAAGTGAATTCTACCAAATATTCAAAGAAGAACTAACTCCTATCCTTCTCAAGCTATTTCAAAAAATTCAAGAGGAAGGAAGACTTGCATGTGCCTTTTATGAGGCAAGCATAATTCTGATTCCAAAAACAGGCAAAGACAACACAAAGAAAGAAAATTATAGGTCAAGAGCCCTGATGAATATAGATGCTAAAATTCTCAACAAAATATTAGCAAACTGGATCCAGCAATATATATTAAAAAAATCATACACCATGATCAAGTGGGATTTATTCTGGGAAGGTAAGGCTGGTACAATATTCACAAATCAATCAATGTGATTCATCACATAAACAAAAGGAAGGAGAAAAATCAAATGATAATGTCAATAGATGCAGAAAAAGCATTTGATTAAATCCAGCACCCATTCATGATCAAAACTCTCAGCAAAGTGGGAATAGATGGAACATACCTCAACATGATAAAGGCTATCTATGACAAACCCATAGCCAACATCATACTCAAAGGGAAAAATCAAAAGCAATCCCCTTAAAATCAAGAACAAGGCAGGGGTGCCCCCTTTCACCACTCTTATTCAACATAGTCCTGGAAGTCCTAGCCACAGCAGTCAGGCAAGAAAAAGAAATAAAAGGCATCCAAATTGGAAAAGAAGAAGTAAAACTATCATTCTTTGCAGATGATATGATATTGTATATAAAAAACCCTAAAGTCGCACTCAAAAAACTACTGGACCTGATAAATGAATTCAGCTAGGTGGCAGGATATAAAATTAATACTCAGAAATCAGAGGAATTTTTATACACCAACAATGAACTGTGTCAGAAAGAGAAATTAAGGGAACAATCCCCTTCACTATTGCAACCAATAAAATAAAGTACCTAGGAGTAAATTTAACCAAAAAGATTAAAGACTTGTATTCAGATAATTATAATACATTGATAAAAGAAATTAAGGAAGATACAAACAAGTGGAAGCATATACCGTGCTCATGGTTAGAAAGAATAAACATCATTAAAATGTCTATATTACCTGAAGCAATTTATAAATTCAATGCAATCCCAATTAAAATACCAATGACATACTTCAAAGATATAGAACACATATTCCAAAAATTTGTATGGAACAGAAAAGAACATGAATAGCCTCAGCAATATTGAAAAGGAAGAATAAAGCAGGAGGTATCATGCTTCCCGATATCAAGTTATACAAATATTGATCAACTTATGACCTATGCAACTTATGACCATTTGACTTTATGACCACAATCGCTAGCCACAACTGCTCCATGTCTGGCAGTGGAAGCATTGCCCAACTGGGCATACAACAGTGCTGACCAGCTTCCAACAGCACTACCATCTCCGCGTGCACCATTTCAACTATTATCCCAGACTCGATAGAGCAATTTGTGTTTTGTGTCTTAGATATTTTTTATCAAACCCCTCCTAAGATGTCTACCAAGAGGAAATTGTCTTTGCAAATATTAAACCAGTTGTACTGGTATTGCAGTGTTTTACTTAAACCTGATGAATGTAAAAATAAGAAACAAAATGATGTAGAGATGATACAAATGGCATAAAATGAACAAAAAAATTATGATATATAACAATAATGAAAGAAAATTATGATAAAATATGACTTAAAGGTTTTTATAACATCATTTCACAGTAATGTACATATAGCCTACTCAACTTACGTCCAAATCGTGTTACGATCAGTCTGTCGGAACCAATCGTGGTCTAGCACTAGCTGTACTACAAAGCCATTGTACTCAAAACAGCCTGGTACTGGCATAAGAACAAGCATATAGATCAATGGAACAGAACAGAGAACCCAGAAATAAACCCACAGCTTCATGGCCAACTGATATTTGACAAAGGAGGTAAGAGCGTACAATGGAATAAAGACAGACTCTTTAATAAATGGTGTTGGGAAAATTGGACATCTACCTGCAAAAAAATGAAAATAGACCACTAACTTATATCATTCACAAAAATAAACTCAAAATAGATAAAAGACTTAAATGTAACCCATGTAACCATAAGCATCTTAGAAGAAAACATAGGCAGTAAGCTCTCCAACATCTCTCGCAGCAATATGTTTGCCAATTTATCTCCACGGACAAGTGAAATAAAAGACAGGATAAACAAATGGAAATATATCAAACTAAAAAGCTTTTGCACAGCTAAAGACAATAAGAACAGAATAAAAAGACAAACTACACAATGGGAGAACATATTTCGACAATACGTATGATAAGGGGTTAATAACCAAAATTTATAAAGAACTTGTAAAACTCAACACCAGGAAGACAAACAACCCAATCAAAAAATGTGCAAAAAGAGGCCCTGGCTGGTTGGCTCAGTGGTAGAGCGTCGGCCTGGCGTACAGGGGTCCTGGGTTCGATTCCTGGCCAGGGCACACAGGAGAAATGCCCATCTGCTTCTCCACCCCTCCCCCTCTCCTTCCTCTCTGCCTCTCTCTTCCCCTCCCACAGAGAGGCTCCATTGGGGCAAGGATGGCCCAGGTGCTGGGGATGGCTCCTTGGCCTCTGCCCCAGGTGCTAGAGTGGCTCTGGTCGCATCAGAGCGACGCCCCGGAGGAACAGAGCATCACCCCCTGGTGGGTAGAGTGCCGCCCCCTGGTGGGCGCGCTGGGTGGATCCCGGTCGGGCGCATGCGGGAGTCTGTCTGACTGTCTCTCCTCGTTTCCAGCTTTGGAAAAATACAAAAAAAAAAATGTGCAAAAAGAAATAAATGGACACTTCTCCAAAGAAGACATACAGATGGCCAATAAGCATATAAAAAAATGCTCAACATCACTAATCATTAGAGAAATGCAAATTAAAACCACAATGAGTATCACCTAACACTAGTCAGAATGGCGCTCATCAACTAAACAACACAGAATAAGTGCTGGCCAGGATGTGGAGAAAAGGGAACCCTCCTGCACTGCTGGTGGGAATGCAGACTGGTGCAGCCACTGTGGAAAACAGTATGGAGATTCCTCAAAAATTTAAAAATCAAATTGCCTTTTGATCCAGCTATCCCACTTTTAGGAATATACCCCAAGAACACCATAGCACTGTTTCAAAAGGAGAAATACACCCCGATATTTATGGCAGCATTGTTCACAATAGCGAAGATCTGGAAACAGCCCAAGTATCCATCAGTGGACGAGTGGATTAAAAAGCTTTGGTACATATATACTATGGAATACTACTCAGCCATAAGAAATTATGACATCAGATCATTTACAATAACATTGATGGACCTTGATAACATTATACTGAGTGAAATAAGTAAATCAGAAAAAAACTAAGAACTATATGATTCCATACATAGATGGGACTCAGACATGACAAGAATGTGATGGTAACTGGGAGGGTGGAGGAAGGAGAGGAGGGGGTAGGGTGAGGGGAGGGGCACAAAGAAAACCAGATAGAAGGTGACAGAAGACAATTTGACTTTGGGTGAGGGGTATGCAACATAGTCAAATGTCAAAAGAATCTGCAGATGTTTTCTCTGAACATATGTACCTTGATTTATCAATGTCACCCCATTAAAACTAATAATAATAAAAGAAGAGGGGGAAACATGTAAAAGGTATTAAAATTTAACATTTTATTTATTTTATGGTTTCTTTTATGACTTCTCATAATGTTTTTTTTCTGTTTTGTTTTAATTTGCTCCTTAATGTAATTCCAAGTGAAGAAAAATTTAAAAATTTCATTATTAGCATGCATTTTCTTACTCATCTTTAACTGTGCAATGCCAGTTTTAAATGCAAATAAACTATTTAACTTGTATACAGAATCACCAAAATTACACAACGTGTATTTCTTAGTTCCTATGTGTATGTGTATTCTGTTCTTGTCATACACTAGAAATGCTGCATAGATCTCATTTAACTTCTCCTTTCAGTTCTGTATATGCACATATTCTACATTACCTCAACTTTACTGGTAAGCAAGAATAGACTGAAAGGAAAGAACATACAGGGTGCTCTTTCTTTTGATTTTCATCTGTATCATTTCCATCATACATGGTTGGCTAATACAGGAAAGTAACAAGAGTAAGAAAACATATAGCATCAAGTTCTGGCTGTTAAAGCACATCCTTGCAGAACTTATTTAGTTGGGGATGTAATATGCTTCTTTGTACTTTCTTTGAGTCTCTCTGAACTTGTATGCATCCATCCTAAATTCACAAGAATTCGGTGCTCATGGGACATTATGAACACTCTCTCTACATGAATGGGGCAACAAGGAATAGTGTATATACATATTGTTAGAAATGTGTCTTCTATGGAAATGAATATGCTCTGTTGTCCCATTGGACTTACAAAGCACACATTCAAAGGTAAAACAGTGGTTTTTAACTGGAGATCTTAACTAGAACCCTTTAGTTTTTTCTTAAAGGGACTTTACAAAACTTTGCTTCACTACATGCAGAATAATTTAAGTTTTCGGATGAATTATTATTTCCAAAATATAATAAGTAAGAGCAGGGAGTGAAGTTCAGTCACACCTTCTATTCTTCTAATTTTAAGGTTTTTTCATAGCTTCAATTCTACTTTTCAATATCATACTTATCACGACATTTTAAAGATCTTTGAAAGTGTCATTCACCATAGTAATGTTCTGAAATGCATGTGCAACCAGTGTCCAAAACTCATGGAGAACCAGTTTTAGAACTCAGAACTTCTTACTTTTGTTTTATGCCCTTTGGCACTGAAATATACTGTTGAAATCTACAACTATACCAATAATGATAAAGACATTCCAAATCATTCATGAAGAGCAGTGGTTATGCTACCTTTTAACAGACTATAACCTAATTGATTAATTATCATCCTGTTGTCTGTTCCTATTGCAGCAGTGTTAATCAATACAATATCCATATAGTCAATGTCCCCCCCACCATCACCACTTCCTCTCTGGGGAGGCATTAATTAGAGAAAATAGCTAAAATTTTTAAGGATCATTACCCACAGTTTTTCAGTAAAATGTCTTCCCTGCTTCTGAAAGTAATAAAATAGAAGTCATAGTGGAAAAAAAATGCCTCCATGGTTTTTAATCAGGGATGTTTGTGAATATTTTACCTTACAAATGAAACACTAAATAATATGAAGCCATACAAATAAAACAGTAAATATTTTTAAAGGGTCAATTATGGAAATTGGAACACTGAAACCTGTCATTTAAAACCTTATGAATGTAAGCAGTATATGAATATAAGAAGATAAAAAGTTATTTACTTTGTATAATACCTAAGCATATCTAAAGTCATTTTATTCTTTGTTTAAATAATGACAACAGTTACAAATAGCACATGAAAATATATAATAAAGCTAGCACATGAAAATGGACTTGTGTCTCCCATGGATAAGTTAGACCTAAAAGGAGGATATGAGATAGACCACGTAATAAAAGGGATGACAAGATCAAGGAATGGAAAAAAACTGGAACAACTGTCAGGATAAATTAATTCCTTACCTTTCAATCTTTGGATTCCACAGCCACTGTTTCTTGAAATAGGTGAAGTTTCTCTCCCATTTCTACTCCTCACCCTCCTCCTTAAGGACAAAATAAAATCCTTGAGATGAAAACAGCTGATGCGAAACTAAAAGTCAATTGTATTAATCAGGGTTCTTCTGGGAAATAGAACCAATAGGAGAATATGTGATTTAAGTTATGGAATTGGCTCACTTAATTATGGAGGCCTGCAAATTCATGTCTGTAGGGCAGTCCTGCAGGCTGGAAACTCAGGTAGGAATTGATGTACATCTTAAGTCTGAAATGAGAAGGTCAGCAGGCTGGAAACTTAGGCAGAAGTTCTATATTACAATCTGGAGGCATAATTCCTTCTCTTTATATCAAGAAAATGACTCTTTGCTATTAAGGTGTGTTCAAGTGATTGGATGAGGCTCATACATAATGTTGAGGGTAATATGCTTTACTCAGAGTCAACTCATTGTAGTTTTTAACCATATCTATAAAATACCATTACAACAACACCTAGATCCATGTTTGATTAAATTACTGGGTACTAGCCCTGACCGGTTGGCTTATAGGTAGAGCGTTGACCCGGCATGTAGAAGTCCCGGGTTCAATTCTCAGTGAGGACACACAGGAGAAGCGCCCATCTGCCTTCCACCCCTCCCTCTCTCCTTTTTCTCTATCTCTCTCTTCCCCTCCCATAGCCAAGGCTCCATTGGAGCAAAAGTTGGCCCTGGTGCTGAGGATGGCTACATGACCTCCACCTCAGGTGCTAGAATAGCTCCAGTTGCAACAGAGCAACGCCCCCTAATGGGCATGCCAGTCAAGCACATGTGGGAATCTGTCTCTGCCTCCATACTTCTCACTTCAGGAAAAAAAAAAAAAAAAGATAAATATGGATATCATAGTTGGCTATTTTAAATTCAGGACAGCCTTTGGGACAGTTAGATATATAGCTCTAAAGCTCATACTAAGATGTGAATTTAGTCAGTTAAACCAGCTTACTCCAAAACTTGAACTACATAATATGGAATATGGAAAGGATAATTTTGTAAGTTTGATGCGTAACTTAGTACAAAGCATATATAGGTGCCCTTCAGATGCTAATTTCTTTAAGTAGCATAGAAAACCATATTTATTTTCATCTTTATGCCTCTCTCTGTGCCATTAGCAAAGTATTTTATTAGTTTCCTCAATAAATTCTTGCTGAATTCAGTGGCAGTAGTGACAGAACTATAAACTCCTATAATCATTTAAAAATAGAGAAATTAAATTCCAAATGGGACAAAATGGGTAGGAATGAACCATATGTGTTGCTAATATATAGGGACTGAATATGCTGTAAAGTGCACGCATGGTAGCAAGAACACAACTCTACTGTATTACTCAATGTGAGTCATGTAAAACTGGTATGCTAGCAATAAGTATTAATTAAATATTCAATTAATCAATTGCTTATTCTTTTGAAATGGAGAATGGTTTGAAGGGGATTACTTGAGTCTCTTAAAAGCACTTTCCTATTTAATTTAAGTAGGAATATTTTTCCTCTCCATTAATTTCTTTCATGTGTACAGAGGCCAGTAAAATTATTTTATTGACCTCAAAAATAAAATATTTGGGCTCCCTGCTCTTTGACCAGAATTCTGGATATACTTTATGTCTTCTGTTAGACATACAACAACTTCAAAGCCTCTGTGATGCTAATCACAGTTATTCCAGTGCATTTGTTTTGGGATGATCTCAGATCTGTTTTCATAGTAATTAGAGGGACATGTGATACCAGAGCTGTCCAGTTTACCAAACAGCTTCTTAGCATTTCCTAAACTTTGTGTAGAACAAGTCTATAGACTCTGCAAGATCAAAGAGAACCTATATTGTTCTCTCTAGTGCAAGGGTTGTCAAACTTTTTATAAAAACTACCCACTTTTGCAGTGCTGGTCAACCTAGTCCCTACCGCCCACTACTGGGCGTTTCAGCTTTCATGGTGGGTGGTAGCAGAGCAACCAAACGGTGCTGTGATTGGTACTAAATATGATACATAGTAGGTGCTCAATAAATCTTTGTTTGTTCACTAAGAAAAAGAAGTATGGGCCTGACTAAGCGGTGGTGCAGTGGATAGAGCATCAGACTGGGATGTGGAGGACCCAGGCTTGAGACCCAGAAGTCGCCAGCTTGAGCATGGGCTCATCTGGTTTGAGTAAGGCTCACCAGCTTGAGCCCAAGGTTGCTGGCTCGAGCAAGGGGTCACTCGGTCTGCTGTAGCCCCCTGGTCAAGGCACATATGAGAAAGCAATCAATGAACAACTAAGGAGCCGCAACAAAGAATTGATGTTTTTCATTTCTCTCCCTTCCTGTCTGTCTGTCCCTATCTGTCCCTCTCTCTGACTCTCTCTCTCTCTCCCACAAGAAAAAAATAAATAAAAAAGAAAAAGAAGTATGAATTTATAGGGCTGAGAATGTACACATTCCCTGGTAATACTGTTAGTCTCAAAGACACTTTGAAGAATAAGGATTGTGGTACTTAATTGCAAATAAAGAAAACCAAAAAGACACTGTGTTTGCATAAATCCTTTAGTAGTTAAGGAATATCCACAGGAAAGAAGTGAGATCCAAATAACATCCACATGGTACCTGATAATGGCTGGAGTAAAATGAATAGGAAAGAAGAACCACATAGTGACAGATAATTTATTGCATCAATTCTAAGATACATATGTTTACATAACTTAATATCTCTAAAATATGAAATTATTTTACAACTAATTATATTCATTGAAATCAGCAATATCTGAGGAATAAAAGCTTGCTCCTTAATAGCTAAGTAGAGCAAGAAAAAATACTTCTGAAAAACTTTCAAAATTATGTAGGAATGTAATTCTAAGAATGGCCAGCAGTTTCAAGCATGAAACAGATGTTTGCCATGAACAAGAGAAAAGGAGCCCTGAAGTTTATGTTGAGAAAGACACCAGTGGTTTTCCTTAGTAACTTAGCTTTAACTCAGGGTTAGGGGCGGGGTTCCCAGCCAGGTGAATAAGGCCCGGAGAAAGGGTTACAAGAACAGAGGATTCAAGCTATATCTAGGAAACATGATTTTTCACATCTTATTCTCATTCTCATCCAGGTTGCCATAATGATGCAGATTTTATTGCCTGCACATGGTCCTGGCTATTCATATTGTCATTTTAATTGAGTTATGTTAGTACTACAGGTGTTACATTTAATTACCATTTAAAATGACTTTAAAAATTACATTATGATTCTGTACTGAAATGAAAAGTTCTGTGTTCAGAAAGGCAAAGAAACCATCCAGCAGGACATATATTTAATAATCCAGAGGCAAATTTCCATCCTAAAAGGAATGGATGCACATACTTATTTTCTTGGACAGCAAAAACAAAGCGATTTGTTAGAGCTAAAGAGGAAAGATGCTACAAGAAAATAAGAACGTGTTGCCTTTTACTTCTGTTGGCCATTACATGCCGAGCAAAGAAGTGCCAGCAACACGTTTTGCAGAACAGGTGTCAGAAACTTGTGAGAAAATCCCAGGGACTAGAGCAGAGCACTTTATAAAGAAACACTGCCTCACTAATGCTCTTCATGTCACAGAAGACCATATGTTGTGTCAAAACACGGACAGATATTAATAACTCTGGGTTTAAAAAGGATGTAGACAAGTTGCACTCTAAATGTGAAATTGTTTTAGGAATATGTTAGGCAATTTGTTTCACCAATCCAAAAATATACACAAATGTTATGAACAGTAAAACATCTATAACAAAAAAAAAATCGTTAAAAAGCTACGTCAATAAGCACAGATAAAAATTCTAGGAGATAAAAGATCATGTCACAGTTTCATGAGAAGTATGTGTTTTGTCTTTTTTTGTGAGCCATAAGAATGTGTTACGATAACAAACTTGATACTGGCTAGATCCTGAACTATTTGGAAAATCCTAGTGGTGGGATGGGAGAGATAAGTGCTCATTAGAAATACAGAATCTAGCCATAGGTATAAGAAGAAAAACAGATGAAAGACTGAGAGGCTTTAAAAAAAGAAGTGTTCCCTGTGATCTGAAAACAACAAAACCACTGTCATTAATATAGTTATATAAACAGTACAAGCTGGTTGGTTCCCAAAGCAATTCCAAGTTTGGAGTTCAGTCTTGGAGGCACTTTCCCCAAATACAGCCAGTTGCAGAGTGCACATTGTCAGTGGAGCTCTGGAGGGGCACAAGGCAAAGATGGGAAAAGCAAGTGCATGCCCGGGCAGCTGGATTATCTAAATCAACCCTGTTGCCTCTTGGAGTTGTAGCAGTTGCAGCCGTATTGTGATTCTTTTCATTCTGTTGCTGTGCTAGCCCAGCACTCAGCCCAGATAGTACTGTATCTACATGAGAGTGGACTTCCTCTAATGCTGGCAATGGTACGTTACTAGGTGAACCATTCATTTTCAACTAATAGAATACGTCCATTGCAAAATATGTCCAGGTCTTAGATCATGTCCTATACCTAGAACAGCTTTTTGCTATGCTACAAAATTAACTAGATTTTTCAAGACTCTACAGTTTTTGTTTTCTTCTAAGTTGCCACACCCTCTGGGAATCAGTCTAGCTTAAAATGACTTAGGCAATGAGGCTTTCATTTCTTCCCCTGGGAAACTAATGTACACTCTAATAGACTGTTCGGAAATTGTTTTTCATATTCAGCCTACATTTTCTTTTCCCTAATTGTATCCCATTACTACATTCTAAACAATTTTTCTTTCTCCTTTATACCCTCCAGATTCTAGTCTAGGAGCATTTCAATTTGACCAAGCTTTATAAATTGAATTGTTTTTGTTCTTTGTTTCTATGGAAGTCAAACTTCTTGTTTCTAGTTTACTTGCTTGATATTCTGCAAATTCCCTTGCTGCTGGTTGCTAAGATCGTCAAAAGACTACCATTTACTAAGGATGGTCTGACCAGACAGGCATAGGGAACAAACAGTATTATGTTCTTACTTTGAATGCGAAAATTCAGTCAATATCGTGTTAGCTATATAGTACACTTCTAGTTTATTTTTAACCAGACAACCTACTAGCTACATATTTTCGTTCTACATATAGGTTTTAAAATTTGGCATTATTCAAATTATCTTCCCCTAAATAATATTTTGATTTCTCTTTTACGGTTATTGTCTTGCATTATATTGTTTTGTGTTCCCGCATGCTTTCAATTAGATTACAATTTATCAATAAACATCAAATAAATATACAACTTAGCTCAGTTTTATGGTGTAAATAGCTTGTAAAGAACAAAAGTACACCCTAAAATAAATATCACTGATCTCAAAGCTTCTTATTGCTAAATGCCAAAAACTTATATAACACATTTTAATACATACGATCAGTTTTATATCTATTACCTTTGTTAACTTGGCTCTTAACTTGTGATTGATTTCCATGATTTCTTTGAGTCCTAAGAATTAGTGAATGGCCATGCTGGCATTCACACACACCTATGCACAGGCACACACACACACACACATGCACAGGCATATACACACATACATTCTTGGCAACAAAAAGAAAGTGCTGTGTTTTTTGTTTGTTTGTTTCACTCTATCTTGCCTCTTATAATACATTAAATATCATTCATGGGAAACTAAACTTGAATTTTTGGCACTATAACTAATGGGGTATAGTAAATAGTCTCAGATTTCAGTCATTCTCTAAATCTGAAATATGAAAAAACTGTAGGAAAAAAAATCTCCCCAAGGGAAGGTTTGTGATAGGTTGTCAATGGAACCACAATTTCTCTAGACTCTTATTAAGAAGACAGAGGACACTTTTGAAAAATCTGCCAAAGATAAATGTATTAATTATGGAGGGGTAATAACCTAACTTAAGTCCAGGAAAACTGCCAAATATAAGTGCTTTTCCCTATGAATATATAATGTTACTTGAAATATTGACTACAGTGTTCACCATGCAAAGCTTCCCACTATGCCTTCCCCAGTCTCTCTGATGAACTTCCTTGCAGAGCAGGGGATAATGACAGAGTCAAGATCTTGTAGGCCACATTCCCTAGAGTAGTCTGACAGCTATAGCAGCATCTCACAACTTGATGCAGTATTTGGGTTCTTTAGAGAAGAGCTTTCATTCTGCTCTCATTTGTTCTACTTACCTTCCAGGACAATAAATAAGGGAAGCATCCTCACAAGCAAGTCATTCCATTTCTTTTTTCAACATTGAAACAAAGTCTTATAACTTTTTTTTTAATTATACTGGGGTGATATCAATAAATCAGGGTACATATGTTCAAAGAAAACATGTCCAGGTTATCTTGTCAATCAATTATGTTGCATACCCATCACCCAAAGTCAGATTGTCCTCCGTCACCTTCTATCTAGTTTTCTTTGTGCCCCTCCCCCTCCCCCTTCCCCTCTCCCTCACCCCACCTCCCCGTAACCACCACACTCTTGTCAATGTATCTTAGTCTCGTTTTTATGTCCCACCTATGTATGGAATGATGCAGTCCTTGTTTTTTTCTGATTTACTTATTTCACTTTGTATAACGTTATCAAGATCCCACCATTTTGTTGTAAATGATCTGATGTCATCATTTCTTATGGCTGAGTAGTATTCCATAGTGTACATGTGGCACATCTTCTTTATCCAGTTATCTATTGAAGGGCTTTTTGGTTGTTTCCATGTCTTGGCCACTGTGAACAATGCTGCAATGAACATTGGGCTGTATGTATCTTTACGTATCAATGTTTCTGAGTTTTGGGGGTATATACCCAGTAGAGGGATTGCTGGGTCATAAGGTAGTTCTATTTTCAGTTTTTTGAGGAACCACCATACTTTCTTCCATAATGATTGTACTACTTTACATTCCCACCATCAGTAAATGAGGGTTCCTTCTTCTCCACAGCCTCTCCAACATTTGCTATTACCTGTCTTGTTAATAATAGCTAATCTAACAGGTGTGAGGTGGTATCTCATTGCAGTTTTGATTTGCATTTCTCTTATAACTAATGAAGATGAGCATCTTTTCATATATCTGTTAGCCATTTGTATTTCTTCTTGGGAGAGGTGTCTGTTCATGTCCTCTTCCCATTTTTTTATTAGATGGTCTGTTTGTTTGTTGTTGAGTTTTATGAGTTCTTTATGTATTTTGGATATTAGGCCCTTATCTGAGCTGTTGTTTGAAAATATCATTTCCCATTTAGTTGGCTATCTGTTTATTTTGTTATCAGTTTCTCTTGCTGAGCAAAAACTTCTTAGTCTGATGTAGTCCCATTCATTTATGTTTGCCTTCACTTTCCTTGCCTTTGGAGTCAAATTCATAAAATGCTCTTTAAAACCAAGGTCCAGGCCTGACCTGTGGTGGCACAGTGGATAAAGCGTCAACCTGGAAATGCTGAGGTCACCGGTTTGAAACCCTGGGCTTGCCTGGTCAAGGCACATATGGGAGTTGATGCTTCCTGCTCCTACCCCTTCTCTCTCTCTCTCTTCTCTCTCACTCCTTTCTAAAATGAATAAAACAAAACAAACAAAAAAAATTAAAAATTATTAAAAAAATAAAATAAAAAATAAAACCAAGGTCCAAAGCCCTGGCCAGTTGGCTCAGTGGTAAAGCGTCGGCCTGGCATGCAGGAATCCCGGGTTTGATTCCCGGCTAGGGCACACAGGAGAAGTGCCCATCTGCTTCTCCACCCCTCCTCCTCTCCTTCCTCTCTGTCTCTCTCTTCCCCTCCCGCTGCCAAGGCTCCACTGGAGCAAAGTTTGCCCAGGCGCTGAGGATGGCTCTGTGCCCTCTGCCTCAGGTGCTAGAATGGCTCTGATTGTGGCAGAGCGCCACCCCCAGATGTGCAGAGCATCGCTCCCTGGTGGGCATGCTGGGTGGATCCTGGTTGGGCGCATGCGGCAGTCTGTCTGACTGCCTCCCCATTTCCAGCTTTGGAAAAATACAAAAAAAAAAAAAATTAAAAACACAACAACCAAAAAAAACCAAGGTCCATGAGTTTAGAACTTATGTCTTCTTCTATGTACTTTATTGTTTCAGGTGTTACACAATATTTAGGTCTTTGACCCATTTTGAATTAATTTTAGTACAAGGGGACAAACTGTACTCAAGTTTCATTCTTTTGCATGTGGCTTTCCAGTTTTCCCAGCACCATTTGTTGTAGAGGCTTTCTTTTCTCCATTGTGTATTGTTGACCCCTTTATTAAAAATTATTTGACCATATATATGTGGTTTTATTTCTGGACTTTCTATTCTGTTCCATTGGTCTGAGTGTCTATTTTTCTGCCAATACCATGCTGTTTTGATTGTTGTGGCCCTATAATATAGTTTGAAGTCAGGTATTGTAATGCCCTCAGCTTCGTTCTTTTTCTTTAGGATTGCTTTGGCTATTCGGGTTTTTTATACTTCCATATAAATCTGATAATTTTTTTGTTCCATTTCTTTAAAAATGTCATTGGAGGCCCTGGCCGGTTGGCTCAGTGGTAGAGAGTCGGCCTGGGGTGCGGGGGACCCGGGTTTGATTCCCGGCCAGGGCACATAGGAGAGGCGCCCATTTGCTTCTCCACCCCCCACCCCCCCTTCCTCTCTGTCTCTCTCTTCCCCTCCCACAGCCGAGGCTCCATTGGAGCAAAGATGGCCCGGGCGCTGGGGATGGCTCCTTGGCCTCTGCCCCGGGCGCTAGAGTGGCTCTGGTCGCGGAAAAGAGACGCCCCGGAGGGGCAGAGTGTCGCCCCCTGGTGGGCAGAGCATCGCCCCTGGTGGGCGTGCCGGGTGGATCCCGATTGGGTGCATGCGGGAGTCTGTCTGACTGTCTCTCCCCATTTCCAGCTTCAGAAAAAAAAATACCAAAAAAAAAAAAATGTCATTGGAATTTTGATGGGAATTGCATTAAATTTGTATATTGCTTTGGGTAATATGGCCATTTTGATTATATTTATTCTTCCTATACAAGAACAAGGAATATTCTTCCATCTCATTGTATCTTTTTTGATGTCTCTTAACGATGCTTTGTAGTTTTCATTATATAGGTCCTTTACATTCTTTGTTATGTTTATTCCTAGGTATTTTTTTGTTATTGTTGCAATAGTGAAGGGGATTATTTTTTTTCAGTTCGTTCTCAAATGTTTCATTGTTGGCATATAGAAAGGCTATGGACTTTTGTATGTTACTTTTGTATCCTGCGACCTTACTGTATTGGCTTATTGTTTCTAATAGTCTTTTTGTAGGTTCTTTGGGGTTTTCGGTGTATAGGATCATATCATCTGCAAAAAGTGATACCTTTCTTCTTCTTTTCCGATATGGATGCTTTTTGTTTCTTTCTCTTGTCTGATTGCTCTGGCTAGAACCTCTAGCACCACATTAAATAAGAGTGGAGAGAGTGGACAACCCTGTCTTGTTCCTGAATTAAGGGGAAAAGCCTTCAGTTTTGTGCCATTTAATATGATGTTAGCTGATGGTTTATCATATATGGCCTTTATCATGTTGAGATATTTTCCTTCTATACTCATTTTGTTGAGAGTCTTAAACATAAATTTCTGTTGTATTTTATCAAATGCCTTTTCTGCATCTATTGATAAGATCATGTGGTTCTTGTTCTTTGTTTTGTTGATATGGTGTATTATGTTAACCGTTTTACGTATGTTGAACCATCCTTGAGATTCTGGGATGAATCCCACTTGATTATGATGTATTATTTTTTAAATATGTTGTTGTATTCGATTTGCCAGTATTTTGTTTAGTATTTTAGCATCTGTATTCATTAGAGATACTGGTCTGTAGTTTTCTTTTTTTGTGCTGTCCTTGCCTGGTTTCGGTAGGAGGGTTATGTTGGCCTCATAAAATGTGTTTGGAAATATTGCTTCTTCTTCAATTTTTTGGAAGACTTTGAGTAGAATAGGAATCAAGTCTTCTTTGAATGTTTGATAGAATTCACTAGAATAACCATCTTGGCCTGGACTTTTATTTTTGGGGAGGTTTTTAATAGTTTTTTCTATTTCTTCCCTACTAATTGGTCTATTTAGGCTTTCTGCTGCTTCTTGACTTGGTCTAGGAAGGTTGTATTGTTCTAGAAATTTATCCATTTCTTCTAGGTTGTTTAATTAAGTGGCATATAGTTTTTCATAGTATTCTACAATAATTCTTTGTATATCTATGATATCCATGGGGATTTCTCCTCTTTCATTTTGGATTTTGTTTATGAGTCCTTTCTCTTTTTTCCTTGGTGAGTCTTGCCAAGTCTTTGCCAATTTTGTTGATCTTTTCAAAAACCCAGCTCCTTGTTCTATTAATTTTTTCTATAGTTTTTCTGTTCTCTATTTCATTTATTTCTGCTGTGATTATTATTATTCCTTTCTTCGGCTGGTTTTGGGTTGTCTTTGTTCTTCTTTTTCCAGTTCCTTAAGGTGTGAAGTTAAGTGGTTCACTTGGGCTCTCTCTTGTTTGTTCATATAGGCTTGAAGTGATATGAACTTCCCTCTTATCACTGCTTTTGCTGCATCCCATAGATTCTGATATGTTGTATTGTCATTTTCATTTGTCTGTATATGTTTTTCAATCTCTGCACTTATTTCTTCTTTGACCCATTCATTTTTTAAAAGTATGTTGTTTAGTTTCCACATTTTTGTGGGGTTTTTTTCCTCTTTTTTGCAGTTGAATTCTAGTTTCAAGGCTTTATGATCAGAAAATATTCTTGGTACAACTTCAATTTTTCTAAATTTGCTGATGTTATTTTTGTGGCCCAACATATGGTCAATTCTTGAGGATGATCCATGTACACTGGAGAAAAATGTATACTCTGTCACTTTGGGATGAAATGTCTTATAGATGTCTATCATATCCAGGTGCTCTAGTGTTTTGTTTAAGGCCAATATATCTTTATTGATTCTCTGTTTGGATGACCAATCTAGAGCCATCAGCAGTGTATTGAAGTCTCCAAGTATGATTGTATTTTTGTCAGTTTTTGTTTTAAGTTCAATATGTAGCTGTCTTATATATTTTGGTGCTCCTTGGTTTGGTGCATATATATTAAGAATTGTTATGTCTTCTTGATTCAGTGTCCCCTTAATCATTATAAAATGACCATTTTTGCCTCTGAGTACTTTTGCTGTCTTGTAATCAGCATTATCAGATATGAGTATTGCTATACCTGCTTTTTTTTATGTTTTTTGCTTGGAGTATTGTTTTCCAGCCTTTCACTTTAAATTTGTTTTTATCTTTGTTGCTTAGTTGAGTTTCTTGTAGGCAGCATACAGTTGGATTTTCTTTTTTAATCCATTCTGCTACTCTGTGCCTTTTTATTGGTGAGTTTAATCCATTTACATTTAATGTAATTATTGACACTTGTGGGTTCCCTATTGCCATTTTGTACATTGCTTTCTGTTAGTTTTGTGTCTTGTTTGATTCTTCTCTTTCGTTTTGGGCCGATGGCAGCCTCACTTGCCTTTCTTTGTATGGGTTTGGCGTGAGCATTAGCTTGTGTTGACTGGGTCTCCACAAGCACAGTTTTTCCTCAGCTTGGATGTCTGTGCCACAGCCTGGCTTGGACGTTTGTGCCACAGCCTGGTTCTATTCACACCCTTTGCCTGCCTTAGTTCCTATTCTCTCAGTTCCAAGTGAAAGCAGACCTTATTTAGGTTAGTGAGGAAGGCAGAGTGTTCGTTTCTCCATCTTTTCCTTTGGGGTTGATTATATATTTAGCCAACTTTTTGCTCAATTATACCTTTGCATTCAGTGCAAGACTTCTGGAGGCTCCATGGATAGATTTTTCTGTCTCTGGTTGAAGATCTTGTTGAAATTTTGGGGAGATTTATTGGTATCGTTCCTTACGGCGCCATTTCTCTGAATCATTCCCA
The DNA here is from genome assembly GCF_036850765.1 of Saccopteryx bilineata. NCBI lineage: Eukaryota > Metazoa > Chordata > Mammalia > Chiroptera > Emballonuridae > Saccopteryx > Saccopteryx bilineata. The sequence continues at coordinate 35,205,583 of NC_089490.1, read as the reverse complement.
TTTTTTTAATTTAAAAATTAAACTTAATGGGGTAACATTGATCAATAAAAGTAGATAAGTTTCAGGTAAACATCTCTCTAGCATTTGAACTCTTGATTGTATTGTATGCCCATCACCCGAAGTCAAATCATACTCTTTCACCGTATATTTTTTCTTCTTTTCAATTTTAAAAACAGCATTTTTATCATCTCCTTCTTACTGTTTCTTTAGAAGCTATTACCTCTTAATGATTGACTTTGCCTCATCCTTCTTTGGAGAACTATGAAGATTTTGTAGAAAAATAAAATTTATTAAATTACAACTTTTGATGCCTTTCTGAAATCTTAAATTAAATACACATTATAAATTCTGATCTTGAGTATAAGAATTGATAAATAAAATGTGTAATTAAGACACTTAACTTATAAAAACTAACTGTATGAGTCAGAGGGAGAAAATGGAAAAAAGAAAGAGAATTAATAGTGTTGCTGACCTTTTGGCTCACCACAGTGGTCAGAATATGGAGACCTAGATATGTCTTTCTATAGGTTTTCTCTCACTGACCTAATGCCTCTCATAGCAAGAGCATCTCCTTGCAAAATGTTATAATAAAGTTTAAACCACTTGACCCTGCCTTTCCAATTACTTATGGTTCCATTTGCAGCAAAATTCTCCCAAAAAGCAGTTTGTATATACCACTTTTAGTGCCTTTTCTCAAATTCCATTTTTTAATATTTTACTTTGAATTAATTTTGGGCTTCTTTATAGAAAATATAAGAGAATAATACAAAGAGGTCTTATATATCTTTCATCCATATTTCCTAATTGTCACCTTATTGTCTTTGTGCTATTGTTTCTCTCTCTCTCTCTCTCTCATATATATAATTATGTTATATATAACATAAATATGTTACATATAATTATAAATATAATAATTATATATATATATTTTTTGTTTAAAAGAAAAAATCTATTTTAAATGTCCCTTAACACCTAAATACTTAAGTGCAAGTTTGTGTTATGTTCTGTTGAGTCAGTTCTGACTCCTGGCAACTATGAATGAATAAAGTCCACAATGCCCTGTCCTCAACAGTCTTACTCACCTTTTGTAGACTTGTGTCTATGACTTTTTTCATGGAGTCAATCCATTTTACACTGGGTCTTCCTCTTTTCCTGCTTTCTTCCATTTTTCCCAGCATTATTGTCTTTTCCAAAGAACCTTGCCTTCTAATAATATGTCCAAAGTAGGACAGTTCCAGTTTTATCATTTTTTGACTCCAGCAATGTTTCTGGTTTAATTTGCTCTAGGCACACTTGTTCATCTTTCTGGCCATCCAGGACATCCATAGAGCTCTCCTCCAACATCATATTTCAACTGAATCAATTTTTTCCTATCAGCCCTGTTCACTGTCCACCTTTCAAATCCATACATAGTATTTGAGAATACAGGGTGTGGAAGACCTTTGCTTTAGTCTCTAATAACATATCTTTTTTCTTGATGATCTTTTCTAATTCTTCTATTGCTGCCCTTTAGATTTCTTCAAGAAATTAAGAGTCATCCTTTTCTTGATTCATTGGCTGCTGTCTCCATTTGAATTGATGACTAAAGCAAAGTAAGCAAAATCTTTAACTATTTCATTGTCTTCATTGCCTATGTTAAAGTATGTATCTCTTCTGTAGTCATGATATTTGTCTTCTTGATGTTCAAATGTAGTCCTTCTTTGGCATTTCTTCTTTCACTTCATCAGAAGTTGTTTCAAACCATTATTACTTTCTTCCAGTAAGACGATGTCATCTGCATATCTTAAGTTATTGATATTTCTTCCACCAGTTCCCTTTCTTCCTTCTTCTGAGTTTAGTCCAATTTCTTATATATTTTGTTCATACAGATTAAACAAATAGGGAAATAAAATTCACCTTTGTCTGACACTTTTGCCAGTAGGAAGCCATTCTGTCTCTTCATATTCTGTCCTGACAGGATGTCCAGAGTTACATACTCATCAGGACAATCAAATACTGAGGCAAGCCCATTTCTCTCAGAAAAACCTATAGCTTCTCATGATCCACACAATCAGGTTTACTATAATCCAGAAAACACAGACTAACCCTCTTCAGAACTTCTTTGGAACACTCCAGTATTCATTGAATACTCATAACCACAGTTCAATTATCAAAATTAGAAAAATCAATATTGACATAATACCATTATATAATTTATTTTTGGGGTGGGGGTTGTTTGTTTGTGTTTTGCCACTTGCTTCAAAATTTTTCAATCACTAGTCACGGGTGCTAGTCTGGCAGAAATTTTGTACCAGTTCATGAAAGATTTAACTACCTTGATGTTGTATGAAGATTATAGACCCAGCGATCTTAATTAAATTCACTTGTGCTCAGGGGGGTTGCCATTTATCAACCTGTATCCTCAATAAAAATACTATTGAGGATTTCTCAGATATCTTTGGAACTCATAGGCTCCTTCAAACAATCATATGCATTGTGCAGAGCATTTACAAATCCTGTGCAACAGACAAAAAAGCATTCAGACACACTTATGTAGTATTCAATGCATCATACGTGTGGAGTTTAAAAATCAAGCACAAGCTTGTACCATATTGCACTGTTACACACAGTAACATAAAACTTAATGTATGTTTCTGTTTCCGGCTGCCTAGGTGACCAGTCCCCAAATGCAATAAGGTTGAAAACCACTGCTTAAGCAAATACTAATGGTAATAATTGTGGCCAAAATTCAAATCCAATGAGATTTTTTTTATTATCTCAGTTTCCAATTTCCTTTTGCTAATATACAGAAAAGTAATTGGTTTTTGTATATTATTTTTTTATCCTGCAACCATACTAACATAACTTAGTAATTCTTATAGTTGTTTTGTAAATTCCATAACTTTTACATATATAATAATTATATTTTTTAGTAAAAACAATTTTCTTAATCCTCAAATTGGATGCTTTTTGTTTTTTTTTCTCACTGAACAGAACTTTCAGTACATGTTGAATAAAAATGTTGAGAGTGCCATTCTTGTCTTATTCTAGTTCTTAGGGGAAAGACATTCAGTCTTACCATTAAACATGATGTTAGCTGTAGCTTTTCTGTAGACAGCCTTTCTCAGAATGTGGAATTCCTTCCTTAGTGGGTTAAATGGTGATCCCCTTAAAGATATTCTCATATTGCAATACTTGGAATCTGTGAATATTATCTTTCTTTTTGTAACTTATTTACAGATGTAACTATGTCAAGGATCTTAAGATAAATGCATTATGGATTACTCAGGTGAGCCTCAAATCAATAGCAAGTGTTTTGTAAGAGACAGAAAAGGAGAAGAGACAGACCCACAGAAAAGAAAGCAATGCGAAGATGGAGGAAGACAGTGGAACGATGAACCAGAGAATCATCAATAGCACCAGAAGGTGAAAGAGGCAGGAAAGAATTCTCTCTTAGAGCTTCCAGAGGAAGTGCAGCCCTACTGGCACCTTGATTTTACACTTCTGGCCTCCCGAACTATAAAAGGATATAACTCTGTTACTTTAAACCACCCTGTTTGTGATGATCTTTTGCAGCCATCACAGGAAACTAATATACTATCTACACTTACTTTCCTGAGTGTGTGTGTCTGTGTGTTTTAATCAAGAATGGATATTGAAGTTATCAAAGGTGTTTTTCTCCAACTGCTATTTCTTCCCTTCAAGTTTGTTAATGTGCATTGCATTGATGGATTGCATTGATTGATTTTCAAATGTTAAACCAAACTTTTATTCCTGAGATAAAGCCCATTTGGTCATAATGTATTACACCTTTCCTGTACTGTTCAATTTGCTAAAATTTTTTTCAGCTTTTTCACATCTATTTGTACTTTTCTTGTACTGTCTTTGTTTTTGGATTCAGAGTAATGCTGGTTGTGTATAAAATTGATATTTTTTCTTCCTTATATGTTTGGTAGAATTCACCAGGGAAGGCATCTCGGCTTGAATTTTCTCTGTGGAACAGTTTTTAAATAAAAATTAAATTTAAAAAATATATATAGGGGTATTTACATGAGTTACTTTTTGAGTGACCTTTAGTAGTTTTTATGTTTGAAGAGATTGCTCTATTTCATCTAAATTTTTAAATTTATTGCCATAAAATCCCTTCACCATTTCTTTAATAGATATAGAATTCATAATAATGTTAACTCCCTTATTCCAGCAAATGGTAATTTGTAACTTCTTCATTTTTGGCTTGATCACTTTGGCTAAAAGTACACTATTTTCAATGATATCATCAAAAACCAGATATAGGCTCAATTGATTTTCTCTATTACTTTTTCTGTTTTCTGTTTCATTAATTTCCAGTCTGATTTTTATCATTTGCCTTTACATATTTCAGGTATAATTTGCCTTTATTTTCTCATTTCTTTTGGTAGAAGTTGAGGTCATTGACTTGAAACTTTTCTTTTTTAAATATAGATATTTAATCCTGTAAATTTTCCTTAAGTATCTCTTTAGTAGCATGCCACAAATTTTGATATGTCCTGTGTCCATTTTCATTCATTTCAAAATCTTTTTTAACTTTCTATTTTGATTACTTCTTTGACTCATGAATTATTTACAAAACTGTCTTTTCATTTGCAAGTAAGTACTTCGGGGATTTTCCAAAGATCTTTGTTATTTATTTCTCATTTGATTTCATTTTACTTATTAATTATGTGTGACTTATTTTAAATTTACTGAGACTTGTTTTATGGCCCAAAGTATGGCTTATCTTTGCAAATGTTCCATGTACATTTGAAAAGAATGTATATTCAACTTTTGTCAGCATATTGTATAAATATCAATTAAGTCAAGTTGGTTTATAGTGTAACTTAAATATTCTATTTTCTTACTTTTGAGACTTTCAGAGCTTAGTCTATTTTACTGCTATATGAGATACTGAGAAAGGGTTTGTGATTTCTTACAGATTTTTCTCTTCTTTGCAGTAAAGAATATGTATAAAATTTTTTGTTTTATTGGTTCTTCTTTATTTGCTTGTCTTCCTGTGTTGAGTATCAGCTATACCCTACTATATTTTGAGGTTTGAGGGAATTCTGGTCAATTAGCTTTTGTTAAAAACAAAACTAGTTTACTGCTTTTTGTAAGAAGATTATTTTTTAAAATGTCAGTACTTTCATATTCTTTCTGTTAGAAAATACTTTTTAATTTAACTAAATTATTATTTTTAATTTAAATAATATGATTGGTCCATAAAATAAAATGTATGATGTCCAAAAATTTGATGATTTCAGAAAAACTTACCCTCCAAATTAAAAATTAATAAAAACAAATTTATATTATTGAAGATTAGTTTAATTCAATCAAGTATAATTTGTTTAATAACATTATATATGGTAAGAGTCAATGAAAAATAAAATTTTCATAAGCTATACTCTTACCTTATAACTTGTTTATATTTTAAAGGGGTTAATAATAATATATATAAATAAATACTAGACAGGAATAATATGGTATTAAAGGTAATTCTTTATCTTTTAATTAATTTTTAATTAATATCTTATGTAGGAGAGAATTATTCTGACCAGAGGAAGAAAGGAAGCTTCATGGATTAAGTAGCATTTCAGTATAACCTTAGAAAATGAGTGGAATGCTCTAATTTATGATTTTGAGGATGTAAAAGTAGGAAAACCAAAAATGAGAAAAGATGAGAAAATACAAGTGATTAGGATTTTTGAGTAGACAAAACTTGCTAAGAAAAAGCACTTTTGAGAGTGTGACTGCAGGTAGTTTAAACCAAGATACTTTTCAAAATATAGTATCCTCTTTATTTATATATATATTATAGGAGAATGGAGGTTTGTAGAAGCCCCATTTGATTGAACAACACTTAGTTAGAAGAGGTATAAATATATTATTAGGTGCTGAAAAACCATTAAAATTTAGTAAAATTTTTCACTAAATTTTTTTTAATTTTTTAAATTCATTTTTAGAGAGGAGAGAGAGAGGGTGAGAGAGAGAGAGAGAGAGAGAGAGAGAGGAGAGAGAGACAGAGAGAGAGAAGGGGGAGGAGCTGGAAGCATCAACTCCCATATGTGCCTTGACCAGGCAAGTCCAGGGTTTCGAACCGGCGACCTCAGCATTTCCAGGTCGACGCTTTATCCACTGCGCCACCACAGGTCAGATTTTTCACTAAATTTTAATGGTTTTCCAGCCTAGAGATAAGAAAGAAATTATTGTGAATTTTAGAGCTGTCATTAATTACTCTTTTTCTTTTTCAATTAGAATTGACTTTCAATATTATTTTACATTAGTTTCAGGTGCACAGCATAGTTAGACATTAATCTAATTGTGAAGTGATCCTACCTCCCTGGTAAGACTAGTACCTACCTGGCACCATACATAGTTATTACAATATTATTGACTATATTCCCTATGCTGTACATTACATCCCCATGACTATTTTGTAAATACCAATCTTTACTTCTTAATCTCTTTACCTCTTTTTCTCAGTCTTCCAATCCCCCTTCCATCTGGCAACAATCAGTCTGTTCTCTGTATCTGTGAGTTTGTTTCTGTTTTGTTCATTTATTTTGCTCTTCAGATTCCACATATAAGTAAATCATATGGCATTTGTCTTTCTCTGACTGACATATTTCACTTAGCACAATACCCTTTAGATATCACCTCACACCTCTCAGAATGTCTATCATCTATCATCAACTAATCTTTTCTTTTCTTTTCTTTTCTTTTTTTTTTTTTTAGATTTTAGCTTATCCATTTTTAGAGAGAGAGAGAGAGAAAAGCTAGGGAAAAGGAGGAAACATCAACTCCCATATGTGCCTTGACCAGTAAAGCCCAGGGTTGCAAACCAACAACCTCAGCATTCCAGGTTGATGCTTTATCCACTGCACTACCACAGGTTAGACACAACTACTCTTTTTATGTATTTTTTTGGAGGAGTAAACAGATTTGTTAAGCAGAGTTATCCTCCATTTAAATACCTTTTATTTGTTAAATAAATATTCATTGAACACTTACTATTTTTAAGCCACATGCTATGTGGCTTATATTTTCCCTCAAAAAGAGAAATCTGTAGACTTTCCCTTTTCTAGCTCTTAATACAGTGATTCATAACCTCAGCTACTCATTAGAACTACTGGGGACCTTTTTAAATTATTCTGGTGCCTAGCACACCACTCTTCCACTTAAATCAGAAATTTTAGAGTGGTGGTCCAGGTTTGGATATTTTATAGTTTCCTAAGGTGATACTAATGGGAAACCAGGGTTGAGAGCTACTGTCTTAAGGGATAAAGATAAAAAAAATGGGGTGTGTGTTAATCTACGTACTGTATATAATTAATTTGAGTACCTTTTACCAGTATTTGTGCTGCTTTTCTTTAATTATATTTCTTCTTTGAACAGCAATGGCCCATATTTCTGAATAAACTACTTTGGTTTAAGAGTATAGTCTATATTCTGAAGCAGGATAAAAATCATTGGCTCTATTCTTGGCATATTTTCAAAAAAATTGGCTGATTAACAAAGCTGAATAAAACACTGTTTTAGAACACAGAGCTAATGAGGTCATGGTCATAATCTTTACACAGGACCATTGCCTTCTCTCTATCCTATGACCACAGAATGTTCCCCAATACTCAAAATGTTTCCTCTTGGCCATAAAAAAAGCCTGGGTAATGAGCAGGAACAGATAACTGCAAATCTATCACTTCTACTAAGCCTGCTCAGTTATTATCAAGAACATAATAGTCATATATGAGGAACAATGCAAGCTGAAAAGATGCTAATCAGGTAAGGTGGAATCAGCTCTATAGCAATTCACTCTGAGAAAGAGAATCAACTATAAATAGTCTCTAAGTCTGCCCAGGCACTTAGAAAGTACAATTTCTCTGTACATTGCTACTCAGAGCATCATGCACCAAGGAACAGCACTGAATTCACTTGGAAGCCAGTTAATAATGCAGAATCTCAGTTCCCATTTAGATATACAGAGCCAGAATCTGAAGCAGGATCCCCTGGAAATTTGCATACACATTAAAGTTTGAGAAGCAGTTGACTTGATCTATAAATTTGCAGTATCAACTTGTAGTTTGTAATATTGTATCTAAAATCATTATATTGCTTTAATAAGAGAAAATAAATATCTTCCTGGGACAACACAGTCAACATTCTTCACTTGATAGGAACATGATAACATCCCATGAAAAATTAATAAAATTAAAAATGATTAATATTTTTAAATTTATTATCCCTTTTCTGTTAGCCCTGTTTCCTCTTTTACTATGGATATATGCTTCAATTGTTATTTATATGTCTGCCTTCTTTGGCTCTATGTAGAAGTTAAAGATTTTTTTTAATCTCAATTCTGTTTTCTCCTAATACCACAAGACTTAAATAATTGTTATAAAGCTTACTTTAACCTATTAGTTAATTTCTTTAAATATCTAGATAGACTGTAGAGACATTCTACTGATAATGAGATTTTACTTAATTCATAGAAATACCCTGTAAGTCACCTTCATTATTCTCCCTTTATTGGAAAGACCAAATTACTTACTTATTTATTCATTTATACTAGTTTTCTTACTAAAAATTACTTTAAAAAAGCAACACAACACTGTATTTTATTTCCTACTTTAAAATGTATATATATTATAATTTCAGAAAATATTTTCTGGCATATTTGTATGCCAGAAACATCTTAGAGTGATATGAACTACTTGTTTCTTTGGGATAACTATAACTAGATTTCTGAAAATGGACTCTTATCTGTCATCAGATTAGGTAATGAAGCAAACAGAGCTACCCTCTGTTTTTACACTATTCTATGTACCAGTTCACCCTCTATCCTAGCAAGCTCTCAAAACATTGATGTCTTCTCCCAAGTGGCTTGTTAATAGGCATATTTAGCCTATGGCTTACCCACACACACAACAGTATCTGTCAAGGCTGTCCTCTGCCTACAGCCTACCCCATTTTATTGTTTTAATATTGTAATATATTATTATAATGATCAATTATATTCTCATTCTCTCCTTTCAATTTATGTTTTTTTGGTTTGTTTTTGGATAATTATTTTGTACTATAGGAACTTGAAGGTTGGTTACTAATGAGCTAGTGAAAGGGCGTAAAAAGGACATTTCATGATAAAGTTAACCAAAGATCTTATTCTAAAACCTTTTGGTCAATTCTTGGTTCTCATTTTGCTCCTTCTGGAAGCAACATTTAATGCATCTTACAATTTCCTTCTTCCTGAAACATCTTCTTTTTTTTTATGATGCTGTGTCATAGTGCTTTTCCTTCCACATTTGTTGCTTCTTCCAGTGCCATAACTAAATTCTTCTCATCTTCTTTACCTTGATGTTTTGGAGTGCCCTAAGGACTTAGTCCTCAGATCCACTCTCTTCTCTATCAGCACTTACCCTCTAGGTGAGCTAATCTATCTCCGTGCTTTAAATGCCTTCTACATGGAGAAGGCTCACAATATTAAATTTTTAGCGATCAGTGTTTTTAAGCTATAAGCTCATATATTTAATTGCTAATTCAACCTCTCAACTTTGATATCTAATAGTTTCTCAAAATTAACACATCCAAAACCAAATTCTTTTGCCCCTACACACAATACCTGTTTCCCTGTGTTCCTCATTTGTCAGTGTAAACTCCATGCTGGCAAAACACTTGGAGATATTATTGATTCTTCTTGCTTATGACCCACATCCAATCCACTCATATAGCCCATCAGATCTACTTTTTAAATTTATCAAGAAACCTCATCACTTCTCCCACTTAACATCTACTACTGCTGCTCAAGCTACCAGCATTTCCCATCCAGTCTATTGCCAGAGCTTTTTAACTCTCCTGTTGCTTTCTTGACTTCTTAAATCCTATTCTCAACACATCAGAGATTTTCTTTTACAGCACAAGTCAGATTTTGTTATTCCTCTTTCCTGTCTCACACAAAGTAAGTCCTTCTGAGATTCTAAAAATTCTGCGATTAAGGTCCTATTACCTTAGCAACTTCATACCATGTCACTGTCTACCCTTCTCAGTCCCAACCAGCCCCATAGCCCCCTTGCTGTTGTTTGGACATGACAGGCATGCTTCCATCTCAGTGCTCACACACTTGCTGATCTCTTTGTCTGGATGCTTTTGGCTTACTCCCTCTATTCATGCAGGTCTCTGTTCTAATACCATCTTTTCAAAAAGAACTACTTTGGCCAACTTCTTAAATCCGACCACCAACCCCTCTGTATCCTCTTACTTCAATTTGTTTTTCCTCTTGGCCCTCGTGATTACTGATTCATTATGTGTGTATTTGCTTATTGTTGATTTTTTTCCAACCGAATGCAAGGACAGAGGTTTCATATGTCTTGTGCACTATTATATCCCTTGTGTCTAGAATCTTAGAATCATAGGCACTCAATAAATATGTTATGAAGAAAAACCTGAATCGATACATGTAGAAAGTATATGCAAAGGCTCTTTCTGAGGGACAAGCAGTGTGTGAAGTATGTGACTACAAGACAATGCTGGTTATAACTGGTGAACTTCTATAAACATGGGTCATGGTCATTGGGCTTTTTCTTTGAAAATGCCATTCAGTAAAGTTGGAATTATATTTTTAACATTTATAAATAGTGACATACAAATGCAAATTTAAATAACTTTAGAAAACATTGATCATACAAATATTTGTTAAGTTTCTTCTTTATGATAAACACTATCATTACAATAAAGAAACTAATGTTATCTGACAACAAATTTTGTAGGTCAAAAGTTGATTACCGCCCTGGCCTGTTGGCTCAGCGGTAGAGCGTCGGCCTGGCATGCGGGGGACCCAGGTTCGATTCCCGGCCAGGGCACATAGGATAAGCGCCCATTTGCTTCTCCACCCCCACCCTCTCCTTCCTCTCTGTCTCTCTCTTCCCCTCCCGCAGCCAAGGCTCCATTGGAGCAAAGATGGCCCGGGCGCTGGGGATGGCTCCTTGGCCTCTGCCCCAGGCGCTGGAGTGGCTCTGGTCGCGGCAGCGCAATGCCCCGGAGGGGCAGAGCATCGCCCCCTGGTGGGCAGAGCATCGCCACTGGTGGGCGAGCCGGGTGGATCCCGGTCGGGCGCATGCGGGAGTCTGACTGTCTCTCCCCGTTTCCAGCTTCAGAAAAAAAAAAAAAAAGTTGATTACCTAGGATAATGTAAAGAATCTATATATGGACTCACCATATAATTCCTCTCTTAGCCTGGTTAAATCATGCTCTGGCTCACCCCATAAATAATGAGAGACAAGTAACCTGAATAAAGAAGTCAATGCTAGAGCCTACGCTGGAGACTTCTCTAAAGAAATGCTACTTCCAACCTGAGAGTGAAATTCCTACAACCTTTTTACAACAAAAGACAGTGCCCTGAAATTTGATAGCACTTGCTACAAGTATCAATGTTTAATAATACAATAAACCTTCTGCTATTTTTTTTATAATATATCTATCTCATGTCCCATTATACTGCATACCTTTGGATGGCAAGTGTTAAACATGGCACCTGTATAACCTAACACCCAATATATCTTGTGGCTTGACTGAATTAGGGACTTGGAAAAATAACACAATAAACTATTAGAGCCATAAACAAATCCTGGGCTAATAAGCATCATCAGACATAAAACTCCCACCTGTTATTTAGAGTCTTTCATAATAATCTTCTCTCGCCCAAGGGAGTGAAAATCTTTATAGATTTGAAGAACCATAGAAAACTGAACTAGAATTCTTAATTTTTAAAATTTCAGTATTAAAATAAGCCAAGAACATGCATCTGTCAAAATGACAGGTTGGATATGGACTTCAAATAATACTGTGTTCTCATATATTTTTATCTAACATCATCCTTCCACTTTAGACTCAGTGAACCAAAGTCTGGGATGCAATACAGTTCATGCATATTTTAATTCAGCTAAGGAGAATACAAACTTAATCTAAAACTTCCCATATTTGTGTTTGAATTTATAATAGCAACTCCATAATTTATAGGTTGATGGGACATATTTCTAAAACAAGCTGGTATGACTAATGAAACCTGGTGTCACGGTTCAGCAACTGAATAGGTAATGTAGCTACTGGGCTTAATTTCTAAATCACTGAACTCATCATTAGTAGAAAGGAGAGCCTGAACCCTCTGTGATAAAAAATAAAGAAGAAACATGCAACATGAACTCCAGTGACATTAGGGTTGAAGAGCATATATCAAATCCTTATTTACATTTGAAAAGACATACAAGAAACCATTTCTGAATTTTCACATTTGGCAAAAATTATTAGAGATAAATTCCTCAATTCAAATAATAATAATGATGATAATAATGGCTGTCATTGATTGAACATTTACTAGCTGCCAGGTACTATTAAGAGTATTAATATAAATATACAGTGATACTCAAAATACTAAAAGCAAGATGTTACTAAGTCCTAGCTCCATTTTAGGCATGAGGAAACTTCCTGCTTTTCATCCACTGACCTCCTAGTTTAATTGTTCTTCTTCCATTCGCACACAATCATGTGTTTATTTCTGGTCTTGCTCCTATAGTTTAATCTATGGCTTTGGTTTCTAATCTTAGAAAAACTTCTGTGTTCTGGCTCTGGTTCTTATTTCTCTTTTATCTCCTGGAAACCTTTATTGCCTTCCAGACCCTAGTAGAACAGAAAATATATATATTATTAAATTACTCTTGCAACAGAGAATTCTCAAGCTAAACTCAGTTGGAAGGATGATAGATAGATTTTTAGTCTACAATGAAGAGACACATAAATTAATAAGCCTTTCCCAATTAATGCACATATCATACCATAAAATATAGCATATGCTCCTTGCTCCCAAAGCCAGCATTTGGACCAGAGTCCATGTAACAAATACACAGAACTATCAAGCAAACCCTGAAAGATCACTGACGATACTTAAATCTTAGAATTCATTTGTTGTCCAATTTAGATCATACCATATGTAAGAAAGATCACAATAAGTCAGGATATAATTTGTCATTAAGTAAATCAAGTAATTTAGTCCATTTTGATTAGACTTTATAATGACTTCTATCAAAAATAACATTCTAATAATCCAAACCCCCCAACTTTGTGTTGGTCAGAGTATGAAAACACTAGTGAGAGAAACAGCAGACCAGACTCTCCAAGAATGCCCCTTAGAGTCCTGTGCTATGACTGGGCAAATGAGAATAGCCATTTAGTCACTGAGAAAATGTGTCTTTATAAAATATTATCTCCTCTTGCTTGCACAGGAAAGGTAATTGTTCATTTGAGAGGCAATTGAAACAAATCTTTTCCACTAGAGTGGTGACCTTTGATTAGAAGGAAAATATGTATTGCTGTATCAAGAAATGAAAAATCCTAAAATTGTTTTTTATTAATAATGATTCTTATCAAATTACTTTGTCCCAAACCTCCAATGCAAGGTCATCACAGACAAGTCAACAGAAACGGACTTCAGAAAGCCGATTATGTATCAGATAACAAATGTTAAAGATGCATAAATTACAAGATGTTCATTACAAAAAAATAATTATATTTTTTCTTTTTTAAAAAATTTTATTTAAAAAATTACATTTAAAGGGCTGACATTGATCAATAAGAATACATAGGTTTCAGGTAAACATTTCTATAGTGTTTAATTTGATTATGTTGTATACCCATCACCCAAAGTCAAATCATTTTCTGTCATTATGTCTTTATTCTCTTTACTCCCTTCTCCTCCCACCCCTTCACCCACATCCTCCTTGCCCTGGTAACCAGTTCATTTTATTCCGGTCCATAAATCTCAGTTTTATATCCCACCTATGTGTGAAATTATATAGTTCTTAGCTTTTTTTTTACTTATTTAACTCAGTATAATGTTTTCAAGGTCTATCCATGTTTTTTGTAAATGGCAATGTGTCATCATTTCTTATGGCTGAGTAGTATTCCATTGCATATATGTACCACATCTTTACCCAATCCTCTGTCACGGGACACTTTGGTTGTTTCCATGTCTTGGCCACTGTAAATAATGCTGCAATGGACCTTGTGGGTGCCTGTGTCTTTATGTACCAATGTTTTCAAGGTTTGGGGATAGATACTTAGTAAAAGGATTGCTGTGTTATATAGTAATTCTATTTTTAATTTTTTGAGGAACCACCATAATTTCTTCCATAATGGTTGTACCAGTTTACATTCCCACAAGCAGTGAATGACAGTTCCTTTTTCTCCACAGCCTCTCCAACACTTATTTTTACCTGTCTTGTAAAACAGGTAATTGATAATAACCAATCTAACAGTTGTGATGTGTTATCTCATTGTACTTTTGATTTGCATTTCATTAATATAGTGAAGATTAGCATTTTTTCATGTACCTGTTAGCGATTTGTTTGTCTTCCTCGGAGAAATGTCTGTTCAGGTCCTCTCTCCATTTTTTAATTGGATTGTTTGTTTGTTTGTTGCTGAGCTTTGTAAGTTCTTTATACATATATTTTGGATATTAACCCCTTATCAGAGCTATTGTTTGTGAATATCAACTCCCATTTGGTTGACTGTTTTGTTGTCAGTTTCTTTTGCTGTGCAGAAGCTTTTCAGTTTAATATAGTCTCATTTATTGTTGCTTTTACTTCCTTTGCCTTTAGGGTCAAATTCATAAATAGTTCTCTACAACCAAGGTCCATGAGTTTAGTATCTATGTTTTTTTCTATGCAATTTATTGTTTCGGATCCTATATTTAGGGTTTTGATTCATTTTGAATTAATTTTTATGCAGGCGGACAAACTGTAGTCAAGTTTTATTTTTTATACATGTGGCTTTCCAATTCTCCCAGCACCATTTATTGAAGAGATTTTCTTTTCTTCACTGTGAGTTTTTGGCTCCTTTGTTGAAGATTGTTTGTCCATATATATGTAGCTTCATTTCTGGGCTCTTGATTCTGTTTCATTGGTCTGTATATCTGTTTTTTCTGCCAATACCATGCCATTTTGATTATTGCAGCTCTTTCGTATAATTTGAAGTTAGGTAGTGTGATACCTCTGACTTTATCCTTTATTTCTCAGGTTTACCTTGGCTAATCAAGGTTTCTTATGATTCCATACAAACCTGGTGATTTTTAGTATAATTTCTTTAAAAATGACATTGGGATTCTGATGGGGATTGCATTAAATTTGTATATTGCTTTGAGTAATATGGTCATTTAACTATATTGAACATGGAATATTTTACCATTTAATTGTATCTTTTTCAATTTCTTTTAACAACACTTTGTAATTTTCAGTATATAACTCCTTCACATCCTTTGTGAAGTTTATTCTTTTTTTTATTTATTTTTGTTGTTGCCATTGTAAAAGGAATTGGTTTTTTTAGTTCATTTTCTGAAGGGTCATTGTTGGCTTATGGGAAAGACTTTTCTATATTGATTTTGTATTCTGAAACTTTACTGTGTTGGTTTGTCATTTCTAATAGCTTTTCAGTGGAATCTTTGGGATATTCTATATACAAGATCATGTCATCTGCAAAAAGTGGTACCTTTACTTCTTCTTCCTTGATATGGATGCCTTTTAAGTCTTTCTCTTGCCTGATTGCTCTGGCTAAAACTTTCAGAACTATGTTGAATAAGAGTGCAGAGAGTGGGCATTCTTGTCTTGTTCCTGATTTTAAAGAAAAAACCTTCAGTTTTTCACCATTTAGTATGGTATCGGTTGATGATTGATCATATATGGCCTTTATTATGTTGATGTACTTTTCTTCTGTACCCATTTTATTGAGTATTTTAAACATATCTGGATGTTGTATCTTATCGAATGCCTTTTCTGCATCTATTGATAGGATCACATGATTTTTGTCCTTTGTTTTGTTGATGTGATGTATTACATTGATCAGTTTATGCATATTGAACCATCCTTGTGCTCCTGAAGTGAATCCCATTTGATCATAATGTATTATTTTTTTAATGTATTGTTGTATTCAATTTGCTAGTATTTTGTTTGGAATTTTTTCATCTGTATTCATTAGAGATATTAGTCTATAGTTTTCTCCTTTTGTGTTATCCTTGCCAGGTTTTGATATCATATGTTAGCCTCATAATATGTGTTAGGGAGTATTGCTTCTTCTTCTATTTTGTTTAAAACTTTGAGCAGGATAGATACCAAATCTTCTTTGAATGTTTGGTAGAATGGCTACTAGTGTAGCCATTTGGTCCTGAACTTTTATTTGGAGGGAAGTTTTTGATAGTTGTTTCTATTTCCTCCCTGCTAATGAGTCTATTTAGGTTTTCCACTTCTTTGTGGCTTAGTCCAGGAAGATTGTGTAGTTTTAGAAAGTTATCTATTTCTTCTAGTTGTTAAATTTGGTGGCATATAATCTTTTATAGTATTCTAGTATGATCCCTCACACAACTATGATGTTTATGGTCATTTCTCCTCTTTCATTTCATATTTTGTTTATATGAGTCATTTCTCTTTTTTCCTTAGAGAGTCTAACCAGGGGTTTGTTAATTTTATTTATCTTTACAACGAACCAGCTCTTTGTTGCATTAATTTTCTCTATACTGCTTATTTTTTCTATTTCATTTAGTTCTGCTCTAGTTTTTACTATTTCCTTTGTTTTGCTAACTTTAGGTTGCCTTTGTTCTTCTTTTTCAAGTTCTTTAAGATGTGACATTAAGTTGTTTACTTGAGATCACTTTTACTTCCTCATATAGGTCTGTAATGATAAAAACTTCCCTCCTATTACTGCTTTTGTTATATCCTAAAAGTTTTGATATCTCATGTTGTCATTTTTATTTGTGTATATCTTTTGATCTCTGCGTTTATTTATTTTTTTACCCACTCATCTTTAGAAGTATGTTTTTGTGTGTTTCTTTCTTTTTGCAGCTGAATTCTAATTTCAAAGATTTATGCTTGGTTTAATTTTAATCTACTTGAATTTATTGAGGTTAGTTTTGTGGCTCAACATATGGTCAACCTTGAGAATGCTCCATGCACACTAGAAAAAAATGTATAATATGATATTCTGGAATTAAATATTCTATAATGTCTATTTTTTTTTACTTTTCTTAAGTGAGAAATATGGAGTCAGAGAGACAACTCTCACATGTACCCCAACTGGGATCCACTCAGCAAGCCTCCTATGGGGTGATGCTCTACCTATCTGGGGCTATTGTTTCATTACTTAGCAACCACGCTATTGGTTGCTTGCCTGAGGCAAGGTCATGGAGCCACCATCAGTGCCCAGGGCCTATTTACTCAACCCGAGCCATGGCTGCAGAAGGGGAAGAGAGAGATTGAGAGTGAAAAGTAGATGGGAAAAGGTGGAGAAGCAGATGATTGCTTCTCCTATGTGCCCTGACTTAGAGTCAAAACTGGGACATCCACACACCAAGACAATGTGCTACCGCTGAGCCAACCGGCCTGTGCCTATAAATGTTTATTATATTCATTTGCTCTAGTGTGTAGTTTAAGATGATATTTATTGATTGATTTTATGTTTGGATGATCTATCTAAAGCCGTCAATGGTATGTTGAAATTTCCCAGTATAATTGTGTTTTTGTATGCTTTTAATTTTAGATCAGTTAGCAGATGTTTTATTTATTTTGGTGTTCCTTGTTATGGTACCTATATATATAGAAGTGTGAAATCTTCTTGGTACAATGTCTCCTTTATCATTATGCAATGTCCATCTTTATCTCTGGTTACCTTTGTTGTCTTGAAGTCAGTATTGTCAGATATGAGTATGGCTGTACCTGCTTTTCTTTGGGTATTATTTGCTTGGAGAATTGTTTTCTAGTTTTTCACTTTGAGTCTACTTTTGTCCTTTCAGCTTAGGTGTATCTTCTGAAGGCAGCATATGGTAAGGTTGTGCTTTTTGTTCTAATCTTCTACTCTGTGCTTCTTTATTAGTGAGTTTAGTCCATTTACATTTAGGGTAATTATTGACACTTGAGGATTTTCTGTAGCCATTTTATTTTTTGTTTTGTTTTCTGGTAACTCTGTGTCTCATTTGGTTCTTCTCTTTTGTATTTCTTCAGTTGTTTTTGTTTGGTGGTATTTCATACCTATTTCCCCTGTTTATTTTTTTTTAAGCTGTGTGTTTCAATAGTGGCTTTACCATGGGTGGTTACCATTAGGTTATTAAGATAAGACTTGTCATATATACAAGAGTCTTTTGTCTTATGAGTGTTTCTGCATTCCATCCTTCTTTGCTACTGCAGATATTTATCCTCTCCCTTTTTGTTATTGTTGTAACAGATTATCTTGGTTTTTATTGTGACCTTGTTGAGCTTTTATTTGTAATTTTGATTTGTTCTTTGCATCTGGTCAAATAATACTCTTGAGTATTTTCTGAGGTGGAGGTTTTCTGGTGATTAATTCCCTCAGCTTCTGTATGTCTGTAAAAGTTTTATTTCTCCTTCATATTTAAAGAAAAACTTTGATGGATATAGTATTCTTGGCTGGTAATTCTTCTCTTTCAGTACTTTGAATGTTTGGGTCTATTCTCTTTTGTCTTGTATAGTTTCTGCCGAGAAGTCTGATAATAACCTAATGGGCCTTCCTTTATATGTTATGTTCTTCTTTTCCCTAGCTGCCTTGAGGATTTTTTCTTTGTCATTGATTTTTGACAATTTTATTATGATATGCTTTGGAAAAGGTAAGTTTAGGCTGAGGTAACTCAGTTTTCTGTTTGCTTCTTGGATTTGAGGCTCTAACTCTTTCAATAGGCTTGGGAAGTCCTCATCAAATTTTTGTTTGAATAGGCTTTCCATGTCTTTCTCTCTCTTCTTCTTCTTCTGATAGACTCATGATTCTTATATTGCTCTTTCTGATGGAGTCAGACAGTTCTTGTAGAGCCCTCTTAGTTTCTAAATCGATGAATCTCTCTCCTCTTCCCTCTGTAGCATCTCTAGTTGCCTGTCTTCAATGTCACTGACTCTTTCCTCTGTCTGGCCTGTTCTATTAGCTAACCTTGTTAGCTCAGTTATAAATTCATGTATCAAGCTCTTCATCTCTGTTTTTAAAGTTTCAATCTCCTTGGTATTTTTTTCTGTGCTCATTAAGTTGCCTATTGATGTTTTCTCACATCTCGTTGAGTACTTTCAGAACTTCAATTTTGAATTCTCTATCATTTAACTCCAACGTTTCCATGTGATCAAGACTTTTTTTCTGGAGATTTTTTATTTTCTTTCAGAACCATATCTCTGTCTTGTGTAGCCATGGTATTTGATGTCTTTTTCCTTCATGGCATTTGTGAGTGGTATTCTTAAAAACTAACAAAAAAAACAACTAAAAATATCAAAAGTAAAAGTGAAAAATATATAAAAAAATAGAAGATAAAGAAGAAAAACCACAAAGAGTAAATACCAAAAGAACACCCACAAAAATAAAGATAAATATAAAAATGAAATAAGAAATTCAAAAAAGAAAAAGAAAAAATATTTTCGTTTTGAGAGGATTTTTGTTTTCTTTCAGTAAGTTTTGCTGTGTTACAAGTTTTAGCTCTCTGAAATTTCTGAGCTGACCTCTGTTGAGATGTTGCTATCACAATGATGGAGGCTGGGCCACAGTTGTGTAGTATGTTGTGAGGGCTTTACACTTTAGCAGTGGCAGTCTCAGGCCTCTGGGAGCACCTCCCCCATCTCAACAGACCAGGGACCAGACACAGAGCACTTCTGTTCTTCAGGGATGAGACTGGCTCTGGAGAGTTAGCTGTGGGGTCTATCACTGCCACTCTTAGTACTCAGGAGGTAAGGGAGGCTAGAAACATGGAATCTAGGTGACTGGGAGGCTGTACTTTGGGTTTTCTCTGTCTTTGTGCCGAGTTTTGGTTACAGGGAGACCATGAGAAAGCTAGCTGAGACCTGTTGTTCTGCCGCAGCTTTGGTTTAGTATCTGCCCCTAAATCTCTCCTCTTCTTCCCACAGAAAGAGACCCAGTCATTTTGGGCTTCTCCATATCCCTCAGACAAAACCCAGACAATCCAAGCTTCATAGTCCCAGCAGAGCAAAGAAAAACCTAGTCACTCCTGGCTTCTCTCCTCTCCATAAGCTCAGCAGAAGAAATCTGTAGAGTTCAAGCTGACTGACAAAACCCGGACACTCTGAGCTTCCTTCCTCTCTGTAGCTCTGGCAGAAAAGAAGAACCCAGTCACTTTGGGTTTGTCTCCTCTCCAGAGCCCACTGAGAATGCATTTTATCTTCCACTCTCACCCCCTCAACCCTTCCCACCTTTAGTCCATTTGGGTCACGGATCTTTCAGGTGTGCCTGTGAGTCCAGCTGGCATTGGTTTGCTGCATTCTAGTTATTCAATTTGTTGAAATTTCAAGGGCAGAGATCAGGGTATCTCTCATGAGGCCATCACTCTAATATTATCTGAGAAGAAAATAAATTAAAACTGGTGTATTGAGCTAGAAAATAGACTTAGCAGATGTCTGTTTTCTATAACCAATTGACAGTTATATAAGCCAGTGGAGATATTAGAGGATTCAGTAATAAGTTGTTTATAATAAATTCAACTTTAAAGGTTAAAGGAGGAAATAAAAAAATTAAATAGTCTTTCAAATTTTGTGACCATACGGCAAAAAAGTATTTTGTAATAAGATTAAAATAAAAAGTGTCAGATTTATATGATTGCAAAGGGTTGTTTTAAAAGAAATAATAATAAGAGTAAAATAACATGTGTCAGGCTCTATGATTGACTCTCCATTCATTATTTCCTAAAAATAAGCAAATAGATTAAGGGAACATTTTCATCTTTATTGCAGAGATGAGGAAACAGAGACTTGATGAGATAATGCAATTAAGGAATAACCCTGAGTTGGGGCACAGTTAGAAAGTCTGAGTTCTAACTAAGCAATAGTTCTGACAGCAGGGAGCTGAAATTTCACACGTACCAGAATTGGAGTAAAGTTTGAAACAGGAGGAAAAAAGACAACCACATTCACATTGAATGTGAACGATGTGTTAGCAAACAAGTTAACTGTCAGCCAAAAATTGGTCAAGCGAAATTGAGCTCAAATAATAAATCCTTTAGGTGATAGCAAACTGAGATGGCAGATTTCATAGCTTCTGGGAAAGCTCAAGATTTAGGTGGGCAAAGAAAAGAGAATAAGAGAATTTAGTTGCAGGAGACTAAAAATACAGAACTTGTTTCACACAAATAAGGGCAGATTTCATGATATCTGACCTGTGCCCAGAGTTCTGTGTTCAGAGCTATGTTGGGTTTAATGCTCTGCTGTAAATGTCTTTAAAATCTCAGTAATCGGAGCCTGCATGTAAACATGAAATATGCCTATCCATGGTTTGTATATTACACCAGATGCTCCACGCACACAGAATCTTGTGGATTCATGATGTGTGGGAGCTCAGTGAGACTCAAAGCAAGTACAAGGTAAGATTGTTACAGCTATGCCTCAGTAAGCAGAGACAGAAACAGCCCTAAGAAACAAGGTATTTCTTTTTGCCAGATCTTGCTTCAAATGCAGAAAGAAAGCAATGGAGTTCTAAGAACACAAATAATCAAGAGAAACAATCATATCCTTTGTTACCCATGTTACTCTTCTGGATCAGCTAAATAATTATGCTAAAAATGATACACACCATACACAAAAAGAGAAAGATAGAACAACCCATCTTTGCTTTTTTTTCAGTGCCTCCTCCTTATTTATCACTAATCAAAAGCTAAAGTGTTGGTAAAATATATGTTTCAAGAAGTAAAGAAAGAAACAAGTTGAGCTCATTTGGGTAACATTTGCACTGATCTGGTAAGAATGAAATAAATCCATATGTGTGCATAAACTGTATACTTTAGGTGGTTCTACATGAGTTAAATAACCATATATTTGCATTAATACTAGCATGAGTATAAGGATGCATGGTACTATTTATAGCACTAATTTTAAATTTTCTCTACTGAGAATAATATTAAATAGCAATTTTAAAGAAATGATAAGCTGGTCTGAGCAGGCGGTAGTGCAGTGGATAGAGTGTCAGACTGGGATGCAGAAGGACCCAGGTTCAAGACCCGGAGGTCGCCAGCTTGAGTGTGGGCTCATCTGGCTTGAGCAAAAAGCTCACCAGCTTGGACTCACAGTCGCTGGCTCAAGCAAGGGATTATTCGGTCTGCTGAAGGCCCATGGTCAGAGCACATATGAGAAAGCAATCAATGAACAACTAAGGTGTCGCAACAAAAAACTGATAATTGATGCTTCTCATCTCTCTCCATTACTGTCTGTCCCTATCTATCCCTCTCTGTGACTCTCTCTCTGTCCCTGTAAAAAAAAAAGAAAAGAAAAAGAAATGATAAGCTTAGAAAAAACTTTATAATTTAGCACTTTTAACACCTTTAGTATTTTTCCTGCATTTTGAATAATGGGATTCAGTTTTTAATTTTGCACTGGGCCACCTGTTGTGTACCTGGCAATGTCTACAAAATTTTTATATTCTAACATATGGCAACCCAGGACTGCAGGAGAAAATAAGTGTCCTTGGCTAAAAAGGAATGCTTTCTACCCTAACCATCTCTTCAGCCCATCCCTTCCTCCACACACCTGTACTGAGAGCCTAGTAGTGTATTCTCCACATAATAGGTGGTTAGCAAATGCACACGGATAGTTTTGCACATTAACATTCAGAGAAGCTCTACAGAATGCTGTGCTCTCTCACCTCTCATCAGAAACATCAAAAGCAGCACCAACATCAAAAGCTTCTCAGGTTCATGAAGACAGACAACATGTAAACACATGTCAGTTTGGGGGATCAGAAACTATACACTGTATAAACTCAGAGTAGGTTGATTAACTTCTCTTAATCTCAATTCCTCCCAATCTGTAAATAGAAATTATGTAGGCACACTGAAGTTTTAATTGGCATCATTTAGATACCTTTTTATATGTTCCCCAGCCATCTGTCAAACCTCAAGAAAGAAATATTTGAGCTCCTACAAGAGACATTTCTGTTTGAGGCACAACAAAAGCAGATATATGTAATTTATTTGTTATGACTGCCTGATTTAGAAAATGGTTATTAGTATCATGGGGATCCAAAATTATGTAAAGAGAAAAAAAGCCTAGTTCAGGACTAGCCAAATTAACTTTAAAAGTTCTGTCGTTAGAGTAAAGTGAATGGTTGGCAGAAACTAAAAACACATTCATTTATTTAATCAATCAATTAACAAGCAAAATATATTTATATTGGTGAGCCTAGATCAGACTCTGGGACCATGAACTCTCTGTGGCAGTTAATAGTGTTATCCAGGAATGCGAACTCTGGAGGAAACTCAGAAATCGTGGCAAGATATTGGGAGGTAAGAATGGGTACCAAGACATAGAATAGCCATCTTTTACAACATGAAACAGGTGTGGTAAAAGATTCTTACAATTTCAAAGAAAGAAAATTTCTTCCTGCTTTTCTTGGAAAAGATAAACAAATGACATCTGGTTTTAATTTACAATGGGAAGTTCTAAAATTAAATATATAGAGAAAAAATTGGATTTCCACTTCTGGGATAATAGAATAGACATACTTTTCTCTATCCCTCCCAAATATACTCTGGACATTATATATAAAACAAACATAAGAATATCACCTGGGCAATGGCCATCCATGTGGGCAGCGCCATCTTTAACAAAGTGAGCATAATATATTTTATCTGCCCAACAGGGAACAAAGGAGAATGAGGCTAGTGAGCTAGAAACCTTTGATTCTAGGAAACTCGGATAAGTCAGTAGCTTTGTGAGCACTGAATGAGTGGGGTTTGGAGCCCAGTGTGTGTTTTTACTTGCTCACTGGGTGAAAGCTAGGATTAAAGATAATGGCCCACAAAAAAATATATTAAAAAAATAAATAAAACAAACATAAGACAACTCAAAAAGGTGAATTGAAGACGGAAGTCAGGCTAGGGCCCTCAGGACCTGTGGAACAACATGTTGGTGAGTTCTCTGAGTTTTCCTTTTGCTTCACATACCCCATATTGCTTGGAACTGAAGCAGATAAGAACCACAAACACCAGTGAGTGCAGACAAGAAGAATCCCAACAAGAGCCTGCTCTTTAAAGCCAAAGAACAATGAAAGGGGCAACCTTCAAGTCTGTGAACTTCTAGACAATAATGACTCTAATGCATCCAAAAAACACTGTAGACCTACCTGCCCCTATGCCAGTAGAGTCTGAGTGGAGATCCTTGACTTTAATCTTTCCCAGGATGCTCAGGTGCACCCCAAACCTCTCTCTGGATTGGCGCAAAGAGACCAAACAAAGAGCTGTGACTTTCTTTCCTACCAGAGAGTAAATGAGGCCTTAAGGCCAGGTGCATCCTCATCAGACAGTAACAATATAATCCCTTCACATTCCCAGTGGATGATGCCAGAGGAGGCATGATGGAGAAACAGAACATTCACTACAACACAGTGAAAACAAGGCGACCCTTCATCCTCCCCCCCACCCTATAATACTGTGTCAGCAGACTCATTTTGGGAGCAGTAACAAGGCAGTCTTATGTCTCCAAGCCAGGAGGATATCAGTGGAGGCTAGCAGGGAGTTGAAACTCCCTCCTCAACTCAGCAATAATAAGGAATACAGGCCCTGGCCGGTTGGCTCAATGGTAGAGTGTCGGCCTGGCGCGCGGAAGTCCCGGGTTCGATTCCCGGCCAGGGCACATGGGAGAGGCGCCCATCTGCTTCTCCACCCTTCCCCCTCTCCTTCCTCTCTGTCTCTCTCTTCCCCTCCCACAGCCGAGGCTCCATTGGAGCAAAAGATGGCCCGGGTGCTGGGGATGGCTCCTTGGCCTCTGCCCCAGGCGCTAGAGTAGCTCTGGTTGCAACAGAGCGACGCCCCGGATGAGCAGAGCATCGCCCCCTGGTGGGCATGCCGGGTGGATCCCGGTCGGGCGCATGCAGGAGTCTGTCTGACTGCCTCCCCGGTTCCAGCTTCAGAAAAATACAAAAAATAAATAAATAAATAAGGAATATCTCTCCAATCAGAGGGCAAGTGGGGAACATGGACATCTATCCTCAACCGGCAATAACAAAGGCAGTGCATACTATCTTAATCTGTCAGAACAAGGCTAGCAGAGGCAAGCTATACAAGATTTAAATAAGAATTAGCATTTATCTGATCTGTGGTGATACAGTGAATAGAGCAGAGGTCGGGAAACTTTTTGGCTGAGAGAGCCATGAACGCCACATATTGTAAAATGTAATTCCATGAGAGCCATACAATGACCTGTGTACATTACGCATTATCCAATAAAAATTTGGTGTTGTCCCAGAGGACAGCTGTGATTTGCTCCAGCCACCTGCAACCATGAACATGAGCAGTAGGGAATGAATGGATTGTAATACATGAGAATGTTTTATATTTTTAATGTTATTATTTTTTTATTCAAGATTTGTCTGTGAGCCAGATGCAGCCATCAAAAGAGCCACATCTGGCTCGCAAGCCATAGGTTCCCGACCCCTGGAATAGAGTATTGAGCTGGAATCCTGAGGTTGATGCTTTAAAACTCTGGATGTGCCTGGCACATATGAGAAGCCACTACTATGAGTTGATGCTACTGCTTCTTTGCCCCTTTCTCTCTCTCTCTCTCAAATCAATAAATAAAATCTTTAAAAAAATAAGAACTAGCATCTCATAACAAAAAATAATAATGTCCAGTCCAGATCAAAATATCTCGTTATACCAAAAATCAGGATGATCTTAACTTGAATGGAAAAACAACCATAGATGCCAAAACAAGATGCCTGAGATGTCAGAATTATTTGTCAAAGAATTAAAAGCATCAATCATAAAAATATTTTATAAGTAAGTATGAATGAGCTTGAAATAAATTTAACAAGTATTCTCAGCAAAGGAATAGGAAGTCTAAGCAAGTAGAAAACATAACTAAAAGCCAAGTGGAAATTTTAGAACTAATATCTATATCTATCTATCTATATAGATAGATAGATAGATAGATAGATAGATAGATAGATAGATATTACTAAAATTAAAGAAAAAATTAAAAAAATTCTGAATGGATAGACTCAGGAAAAAAAAATGGAGGGGACAAAAGAAAGAATCAGTAACTTCAAGACAGAGCAATTAGCCAATCTGGACAACAAAGAGAAATAGAAGAACTGAGTCTCAGGGATCTGTGTAATCAAAGTCCTGGGAGGAGAGAAGAAACACAACATGGCAGCAAAATGATTGAATAAGTAATAGCTTCAAACCTTTCAAATTTCTATTCTTTCAAATGTCTATTCTCTTTCTATAAATCCTTAAACTGACATTAACACAAAACTTTTAGAAAACTTTTCAGAAAATATATTTTGTTGTATATGAGGAGAGAGATAATTCATACTACTTTTTAAAAAATCATTAAATTGGCTATATTACAGGATATGAGCTACTTTACAGCTGAGATCAAAATTAGAGCAAACCATAAACACCAGGCCTCACTGCACACCCTCACTCTTTCACTTCTGATTTTCCAAGTGAACAGTCCTTAGGACACACATAAAAGTTTAAAATTGAGAGAGACTTAAAAGGTCATATAGATAAAATTTCTCATATAAGAGATAAGAAAACATAAGCCAAGAGTTAAATGGGGTGGGCAAGGTCCCGTGACTAAGGTGAGGCAGGACTTTTTCTGAAACAGTGTCTTATTCCTGAACCAGTGCTCTCATGCTCTATGATATTTAATTTTTTAAAATTTTCTTACAGATGATCCATATTTGAACCATAAAACCAACTGTTTTTTGAAGTTGACTTGCTTGTTGGGTTGTATAATTGAGGAAATATGTAAAAATTTGTTTAATAATTTAAGGGAATGGATATTGTCCAATTCTTTCTTTAAATGTGCCTGTTCTTTTCCAAAAAAGCATAAACTTATTCAAAGGTAAAGTTGCATTAATCATGACTTTTAAGTCTAAGTTGTACTGTATGGAACATGGAAATGAGCATTCAAAATTGGAAAATTGATTTTAAATGGTCTTAAAATATAGGAGAGTATAGGGCAATGTGGACAAGTCCTGCCGGGGGTGAGGATGACGGAGACACAAAGAACCAACTCAGGGGACCAGGTTCAGTGATGCAGATTTGCTTTATTCAGGAAGTAAGCTAGCTTTTATACATGGGTTCAGTCAATAGGATGTTACAGCGTGTCCTTCATAGCCAATGGCTGAAAAGATCAGGGAGCTGTGTGGTTGGTGCTAAGTCACTTCCTTATAGTGGGTGAGCTCCATTCCAGGGTGTGCCCAGGAGGCTTCTGGGAGCTGGAGTATTCTTACAGCATTGCATCAGCTACAGCTGCTAGGAATGTGCTCTGCGCTCCACTCACATCTCTCCCTTCTCTTTTAATTAAAGCCAATTGGACTTAATGAATGACAGCTTGCTGTTGTTGTAGCTTCTGAATGCTATGCATTATGCAACAGAATCCTAGTAAAACTAAAACAACTATAATATCTATTATACTATATGCCAATAGATTAGCTGGATTAAACAATGAAGCAAGCTTCTGTAATGTTTGACTAGTTAGGAAATAGAACGGGGGTGTTAAACAGGAGATTCCTCCTAGGGGTCGGGATGTCATTTCCCTCTCGTTGTGTTACAGAGAACTTCTAGGTGACATTAAACACAGTTCCATTTTGATTGTAAAAAATGGACGTAGGATCATGCATGCCCCCTTCCCACAAAGGTCCCAGCACCCAAACATATAATGGATGGCTTGCTGTGGGCTGTGTACTGCATATGGTTGCAAGGCACATTACACAAATTACAACATGACAAATCATACAATTTCAACAATTACAAGGGTACATTTCACCAGTCTCTGAGCACTTTGCCAAAAGCGCAGAAGCCAGAGGGAAAAACTTCCCCGGGCAGGGGAGTCCTTCCAGGAAAGCTACCAACCCACCCCCATCAGGGTAATTCACATTGTCCAAAATCCGTAAGTCTATCCAACAAAGGAGCCAGTGCCCACTCAGGTCATAGTCCAGGAAATCAGTCCATGCACATGAGGCCTCAGCCACCCCCCTCATTCCTGCCATCCTGGCAGGTCTTACACTGTCCCAAAAAGGAGCACATGGCAATGGCAGTCAGCATTTCCATCTCTGCTCTGGAGAGCATGATGGCATCTGCCCTATGTCCCAAAATATCAGTGAACCCACCAACAGCTTAGCAGGCACTCCCTGCTGTTCCAGCAGCCACTCGGTGATGCAAGCCTGGCTTCTGTTCATCCTCCTGCTGCAGCTGCCGCCATTTACCTTCTGGAGTCTGCAAATTGCAACTCGGGCCCAATTCTCCTCATCCTCCAAAGATAAACTGAAAACATCAGCTCACGCTGCCAGGCTGGAGCCCCGGGCTGCCACTGCCTGCGTCTGGGAGTCAGCAGTCACTATAGCACACGTAAGCAAGAACAGAGCATCAGGGCCTGGGGGCCCATCAGGGGCAGTTCTCTGGGCCCACCCCGCCAAAGCCTCCACATCCCTCCAGGTGATGAGGCATGCAAGCCAGCTGTGACATCTTCTTCTGGAGCACTGAGGACCTCCTCCCGTCAGGCATAGTCCGTGTGGAGAAGGCCAGGGCTGTAGCTTTGGATGGGTGAAGACTGAACCACTAGTGGTACCCAAGAAACCCTGTCAAGCAGGTTGGGAGGTTCCTGGGATCCAAATTGGTTGAAAAACAAAAGCATAGCCTCTCCTTTGGATTAGAAGAGGGTGTGGTCCCTGCCACTGTGCTGTGGCTGGGTCCTTCCAGCGTCATTTCAGAGAGATGGGCAGGGGAGAGAGAGAGCAAGAGATACAGAAAAATAGACAAGACAGATAGACAGAAAAAAGACAAATGGGGGCGTTTAGGCTGGCCCATGAGTCTGCAGCAGGGACACGTGTTGGACTTAAAGCTGGGGTAGAAAATGGCATCTGAGAGGCTGGGGTGGGGCATTGAGCCCTGGCAGGGAATGCGGAAGTAGTGACTTTCGCTTTTTCTAGCGGCAGAGCTGATGGTGCAGTTAGCAATTTGGTTGGTTTCGTTTCTGCTCACTCAGCCACAATTTTGTCAAACTCGGAGCCTAAACTACTTTCCTCCTAAGTGGATGGGGATGAATAGGAAGGTAGGGGTTCCACTGAAAGAGGAGTAGCCTGTAGGACCTTAGGGACTGGTGGAGGGTCCCCAGCAGGAGCACTGGTCAAGCAGGCACGTATTGCCAATAAGGCAGGAGTGAGGCCGAGAGGGAAGGTTTGCCCCCATGCACCTCAGCCGAATGAACACGTCGGAGAGCTCAGGCCCAAGTTTCTGGGTCCTAGAGTGGTGCGTCCTCAATCCAGGGATTGAGACCAGAGAGGATCTCCCAGTAAGTACAGAGATCCTTTTTACAAACTTTAATTTACCTACTCTGCAATAGGGCGTGCAGGGCTTGAGAGTGGGGGAGAAGGTTTCCCATTGCAGAGGGTCACTCACTCATCCCTTGGAAGCCTGTTAGGTCCCTGCCCCATGTTGGGCGCCAGTTGTGGACAAGTCCTGCCGGGGGTGAGGACAACAGAGATGCAAATACTCGACTGCGGGGACCAGGTTCAGTGATGAAGATCCACTTTATTCAGGAAGTAAGCTAGCTTATATACATGGGTTCAGCCAATAGGATGTTACAGCATGTCCTTCATAGCCAATGGCTGAAAAGATCAGGGAGCTGCGTGGTTGATGCTAAGTCACCTCCTTATAATGGGCAAACTCCCTTCCTGGGTATGCTGAAGAGGGTTCTGGGAGCTGGAGTATTCTCACAGCATTGCATCAGCCACAGCTGCTAGGAATGCACTCTGCGCTCCACCCACCAGGCAAAATTAGGTTTACAAGTGTTAGTATACAACACTGTTTATTCTTGTATTATTATATCTTAATTATTATATTATTTTCCATCTGAACAACTGTAAGCCAACTTTTGCCCCACCCTACATTGGATGGAGTCAAGTAAATAAAAATAATGCTAAAGGACACATCATTGTATTATTCTTCAAAAGCTGTTTGCCAAAAACTATGCATTTTTATACACCACTAAATTAGGAGTATATAAATGTAACTCAAATATAACTTAGCTCTTTCTGCCACTTCTGAGACTAGTTCATACACTAACACACTTTGAAAAAATCAAGTACAAAAGCTTTTTTTTTTCTTTGCAGAGATCTTAAGAAACCAAAGTCTTGGAAAAATCTTAGAGAAACAGAAGAAAGAAATGATAGAGTGCCCAACATTTCCAGCTCACTACTCATCTATCACTTGTTCTGAGGTTTCTTAACCCCTCAGAGCAGCCAAACAAATTCTTGTTTCTGATGTTTAATGCCTGCCTTCTGCTTCTACCTAAGCATCTCTACATGTTTCCCCTTCCTTTCTTCTTTTGTTCCTTGTTTCCTTCCTTCCCTCCTTCCTTCCTTCCTTCCTTCCTTCCTTCCTTCCTTCCTTCCTTCCTTCTTTCCTTCCTTCCTTCCTTCCTTTCTTCCTTCCTTCCTTCTTTTCTTCCTTCCTTCTTCCTTTCCTTCTTCCTTTCTTCTTTCCTTTCTCTGTCCCTACTCTTCTCTCTCTCCCCTCCACCTCCTTTCCCCTGTCCTCCTCCTTTCTCTTTCTCTCCCTCTCTCTCCCTCTCCTCACTGTCTTTAGCACTCATTCTTCACACTGGATACTTGATTTCCCCTCCACTACTTCCTCTTCTCTCCAAACCACCTATTGCCTTCCCAAAGCCTGCCCTCTCCACCTTTGCATAGTTTTCTGCTCCTATCATTTTTCTTACAGGATTGCATACTTCTTGTCTTCTGGAAAACACAATTTTCTATAAATAATTGGTCAATTGACATAAAAGTACAATGACAGGATAATAGAAGTACAATTGGGCTTTGTTTTCTGGCTCACTGTATATCTTTGATTAGACACCAGATAATGAATTATTGAATATTTATGCAGTGAATTCTGGTAAACCATGTTACCAAAAGCACCCAGAAAGCATACACACATTTTGATCTTGTAAACATAGTAACAGCCACTGAGTCACAGCCTAAACACTCTAAGCATAGAAAATGCCTTTGGTTCTTGCTTTTAATATTTTTTCTTACTGTACTGTTTATTTGGACATCCACACTTAAATTAGCATTATATTAAAAAACTTGACTCCTCTCCCTCTCCCTGCATCAGAACTTCAGGATGATAGAGAATTCCAACCACAGGAGTTGGGCACCATAGGTGTTTTGATTCATGGTGATTTGGTTAAAACATAGCAAGGGGAAAATTCCCATGAAAATAAATTAACAAATAGCTACCAAAATCAGTTGAAATGTTCTGTATAGTCAGTAGATAAAGCAAAATTAATAAAGTATACTTGTTGAAGGGATCTTTGCATATTTCTACCTATACATGTTCTTGACAATTTCATCTCAATCCAAGTTGCTAAGAAGTACTACCTCTCTCCTCATTTTGCTGACTATTAAGAGAAAGAGTTAGCGCACTAGAGCATTGGGGGAATGGTGAGGGCAGCTGGAACTTGTTAAGAGAAGTGGAGAGTGGAGCGATGTGAGTTGTGATTAGGTCAGGGCTAGATCAAAGCAGCTGACATGAGCAGATACAGAGAAATTGGGATTTACCGTACCGGTATAAAATGTATGCTTACTAATGATTTTACTTGATGTTTCCATGTGGCCTTGAGTATAGGTACTAATAGCAAGCTCATTCAACTGTATAATTTTCATTCAAGTAATGTTACTACAGTTGATTCTCAGAGATATGATCCAATTCAACATAATTTCAATCAGAATGAGAGAACAAGGCTCTTCCAATATCCAATCACCCTCTATAACACATAATTCTTAACTTTCTAGAGATGATGTGTAGAATAATGCAATTTAGAGATCAAATAACTAAATTTCATTTGGACTACTCTCTAATGCATTCATATGGACTCAGCAGTCTTTCACTGTCATTATATAAACCATTTCAAAGGTCATTTATGTAGTTTTTCTTTAAAAGAGATGTTAACATATGATTTTGGTATGTATATGCATGTGAGTATGTATGCATACTTTTTTACTACGTCAGCAAAAAATTATTCTTTCTTGAAAAAAAGAAAAGAATTTGGTGAAATATTTCCTCTTTATAGATATTAAAGTTTGGAGAATGCTGAAAGTATCTGAATCTACCATTTATACAATACATTGATTATACAGATTAGTAGAAAATAATCATGTCTAACAGACTTTCTTGAAATGAGATTGATATCAAATACACTTTAGGTTGTTAAATAATGACAATTGTTGAGGTTAGTGGTTTTTCAGTAATGTTGTGTTTCTAGTTACATAAAAATTTCAAATATTCTGATAGATAAAAAATTTCTTATTAAAAAGTGAAATAAGCCTTGGCTGGCTGGCTCAGTAAATAGAGTGTTAGCCCAGCATAAGGACATCTCAGGTTTGATCCCCCGTCAGTGCACACAGTAGAGATGACCATCTGCTTCTCTTTTCCTCCCTCTCCCCTTTCTCTCTCTCTCTTCCCTTCTCACAGCCAGTAGCTTGATTGGTTCAAGCATCAGCCCTGAGTGCTGAGGATAGCTCCATTGGTTCAAGTGTTGGCCTCAGGCACTGAGGATAGCTCAGTTGATTCAAGCATTGGTCCCAGACAGGGGTTGCCAGGTGGATCCTGGTCAGGGTACATGCAGGAGTCTGTTTCTCTATATTCACTCCTCTCATTTAAAAAATAGTAATAATAATAGGCCTTGGCCAGTGGCTCAGTGGATAGAACATCAACCTGACATGGACATCCCTGGTTTGATTCCCAGTTAGGGCACTCAGGAGAAGCGATCATCTGCTTCTCCACCCTCCTCCACACACCCTTCTCTCCCTCTTCTCCTCCCACAGCCAGTGGCTCTATTGGTTCAAACGCGGCCCTGGGCACTGAAGATAGCTCAATCTAGTGTGACAGCCTCAGGAGCTAAAAATAGCTGGGTACTCCAGCATTGGTCCCAGATGGGATTGCTGGGTGGATCACAGTTGGGTACATGCGGGAGTCTGCCTCATTATTTTCCCTCCTTTCACCTAAGAAAATAATAATAATAAGTGAAATAGATTATCACCTGATAATAGTACTATTTTTTCCCAGTTTACTAAAGTGTTCAAGTAAATCTTAGACATAAAATTGTATATTATATGTTATATACTTAAGAGGAAGTACCCTAAAATAATAATAAAGTTTTAGTGTAGAAATGGGCCTAAACCCTAAAACTGATTCTTTTATCAAAATGCCTTGGAGAATGTTGGGACTTATTCATTCAGTGACTTTACCAAATATTGTGTTTGGAAGGTATTTGGTTTTTGTGTGCTTTTTGTTTGTTTCTAAAAATTTCTCATTAATGGAATATAAATATTTACATCCAAAACACTGTAAAAAAACTGAATGTTTATGTTCCTCCTTCCTTTGACAATTTAATGACTAAACTAATACTTTTTAATACTACCTCTTCTCATGACCAAAGCATCATTTTTTAAATTCCTTATGATTCATAATGTTAACCTTTTACATATTTTTCCACTTTAGGGCAGTGGTAGTCAACCTGGTCCCTACTGTCCACTAGTGGGCATTCCAGCATTCATGGTGGGCAGTAGCAGAGCAACCAAAGTATAAATAAAAAGATAGATTTAACTATAGTAAGTTGTTTTATAAAGATTTATTCTGCCAAAATTAGCAAAAATTCAACATAAAGTACTTGGTAAGTAATTATTATTATATGCTTTAACTTGCTGTAACTCTGCTTTATAAATTTTATAAAGTAAAGTTACTTCCCTACTTTATAAGTCACCATTCCTGTGGAACCGGTGGGCGGTTAGAAAATTTTACTACTAACAGAGATACAAAAAGTGGGTGGTAGGTATAAAAGGGTTGACTACCCCTGCTTGAGAGTAAGCTGGTTTCTTCTATGAATTTTAAAATATTTTGGGGGGTAAATTGTTGTTGTTTTTATTGTGATAAAATACACATAACATAAAATTGCCCATTTTTAAGTGTACAATTCAATGGCATTAATTTGTGCAACCATCACAGCCATCTTTCTCCAGAAATTCCTTTATCTTTTAAACTAAAACTTCCTACCCGTTCAACAATAACTCCCCATTTCCCCTTCCCACAGCCCCTTGGCAACCTCCATTCTTCTTTTTATCTCTCTGAATTCAAATACTCTAGGGATTTTGTATTAGTGGGGTCACAGAGTATTTGTCCTTTTGTGACTGGCTTACTGCACTTAACATGCATGAAGTTTTCAAGGCTCATCCACATTACAGCACATGTCAGAATTGCTTTCCTTATAGGGTCAAATAATTTTTCATTTACCACATTTTTCTTACCCATTTATCCACTGATAGGCAGGACAAAGACCGGAAAGTCAATGAAATATCAATTGGGAAAGGAATGGAGATGGGAAAAGGAAAGAAGAATAGGTCTGAGGAGGTAAAGAGAGATGAAAATAGGAACAGCAAAAGACAGAAGGAGAAGCAGAAAGAGATAGGGAAACAAATATAAATATGCAAAAGGTTGCTTCCACCTTTTGGCTATTGAAAATAATGCTGATATGAAAATGTATAAGTACCTGTTAAGAGTTCCTGTTTTCAATTTGTTAGGCATATACTGGATGGAATTATTGGATCATATAATAATTCTATTTTTAATTTTTTGAGGAACCATTAGACTGTTTCCTATAGCGGCTGCACCATTTTACATTCCTATCAATAATGCACAAGGATTTTGATTCCTTTAAAGCTTTGCCAACACTCCCCCCCCTTTTTTAATAATATCATCCTCATGTGATGTGTAAAATGGGTGTGAAGTGATATCTCATTATGACTTTTATTTAATTTCCTTAATGACTACTGATATTGAGCATTTCCTTATGAGCTTATTAGTCAGTTGCATACCTTTGAGGAAATGTTTATTTAAGATGTTGTCCTTTTTTTAATCAAGGGGTTTGCTTTTTTGTTGTTGTTACAATTAACAGGAATTCCTTTTATAGTCTGGATATTCACTTTTTATCAGATATATGATTTGCAAATGTCCTCTCCCATTCCACTGGTTGCCCCTAACTCTATTGATAGTGTCTTTTGAAGCACTATCAGTTTTTAATTTTGATGTATAGTTAAATTGGTCCATTTTTTTGTTGTTGCCAGTGCTTGATATACCCAAGAAAACATTGTAAATACAATGTCTTGAAGCTTTTCCTTTATGATATTTAAGATTTTTATTGTTTAGTTCTTATGTTTATGTCTTTGATTCAATTTAAATTAATTTTTTTAGATGATGTAAGGGAAAGTCTAATGCCATGGCTTTGCATATATAAATACACAGTTTTCCCAAGACCATTTGTAGAAAAGACTATCCTTCTCCGTAGTAAATAGTCTTAATGCCCTTGTCAAAACGCACTTGACCACAAGCAAAGGTTTATTTCTGGGTTCTTTATTTCGTTCTGTTGAGTTATATGTCTTTTACTATGGCAGTACCACACTGCTTTGATGAATTTTATTTTTTTAATAAGTTTAAAACTGGAAAGTGTGAGACATATAACTTTGCTTCTCTTTCTCAAAATTGTTTTGGATATTCAGAGTCCCTTGAAATTCCATATAAATTTTAGAATAGATTTTTATATTTCTGCAAATAAACATTGTTGAGATTTTTTTTATATTGTTGAGATTTGGATAGGAAATACATTTAATCTGTAAATTGCTTTGCATATTATTGGCATCATAACAATAGTAAGTCTTCCAATCCACAAACATGAGGCATCATTCCATTTATAATTTCTTTACTTTCTTTCAATAATGTTTTATAGTTTTCAATGTACATACATGCTTTTGCATTCTTTAACTTTATTTCTAAAGATTTTATTTTTGATGCCACTGTAAATAGAATTGTTTTGTTAATTTTCTTCTGAGATTATTTATTTTTAGTATACAGATGTAACTGATTTTTGCATGTTTTCTTTAGCATGCATATCCAGGTACTTTGCTGATTTTTTTTTATTAGTTCTAACAACTTTTCGTGGAATCATAGGATTTTCTACACATCAGACCATGTCTGAGATCACATAATTTTATTTCTTTCTAATTTGAATAACTTTTATTTCTTTGCCTTGCCTAATTTCTCTAGCTAGCACTTCCAGTACTATGTGTTTTTTGTTTGATTGTTTTTAAGATTTTATTTATTGATTTGAGAGGGGGAGAGAGAGAGAAAGGGGATGGGGAGTAGGAAGTATCAACTCACTTTTAGTATGTGCCTTGACCAAGCAGGCCTGGAGCCTCGAATGGTGACGTTAGCATTCCAGGTCGACACTTGTATCCACTGTGCCACCACAGGTCAGACACAGTACTATGTTAATAGAACTGACAAAAGCAGACATTTTTGTCTTCTTTCTTATCTTAGAGGAAAAACTTTCTAGCCTTTCACCATTAAACATATTAGCTGTGGTGTTTTATATATAATCTTTCTTACCTTAAGGAAGGTTGTTTCCTTTTATTCCTAGTTTGTTGAGAATT
Source organism: Saccopteryx bilineata (assembly GCF_036850765.1). NCBI lineage: Eukaryota > Metazoa > Chordata > Mammalia > Chiroptera > Emballonuridae > Saccopteryx > Saccopteryx bilineata. The sequence goes on along the minus strand of NC_089490.1, from coordinate 35,169,082 downwards.
TTTACAATAAAGAGGTATTGAATTTTGTCAAATGCTTTTTATGAATCCATTCAAATGATTATATAGTTTTTTTTTTCATTTGTTCTGTAAATGTAGTGTATTACATTGATTAATTTTCATATGTTGAACCATTTTTGCATTCCAGGAACAAATTTTAGAATCCCCAGAAATATTGGTCTATAGTTCTCCTGAAATTACTTTGGTTTTGGTATCAGACTAACATAGACCTCATGCTGATTTTAGTCGAGTCCTCTCTTTTTCCTTTCTCAATTTAGCTAAAGTTTAGTTAATTTTGTTAAATTTTTAAAGAACTAACTTTTTCTTTAATTTCACTAATTTTCATTAATGAAATAATAAAAGAAATGTTATTAATTTGCTCTATTTTTTATTTCTGTCTCTGCTTTTATTTTCATTATTTTGTTCTTCCATTAGTTTTAGGTTTGGTTTGTCCTTCTTTAGCTCCTTGGGGTGTAAAATTATGTTGTGGATTTGAGATATTTCTTCTTTTTTATGTCGATAGTTACAGATACACGTAAATTTCCCTCTTAGCACTCCTTTCACTATATCCCATACATTTTAGTATACCGTGTTTTCATTCATTCTCTGATTTCCTTTATCACTTCTCATTGGCTCATTAGATGTTTAAAGTGCGTGCAGTTTAATTTCCACATATTGTAAATTTTCTTATTTTCTTTCTGTGATTTCTTTCTAGTTTCATTCCTTTGTAATCAGTTATTTTGTACGACTTCAATCTTCTAAAAATTTTAGGACTTATTTTGTGTTCTAACATATGATCGATCTTAGAGAATGTTCAATGTGCACTTGAGAAAAATGTGCATTTGCTGTTGGATAGAATGTTCTGGACGTATCTGATAGGTACAAGTGGTCTATGGTCTCGTTCAAGTCCCCTATTTCCTTATTGATCTGGTTGTTCTATCTATATTGAAAATAAAATCCCTGGATGGATAGCTTGGTTTGTTGGAGCATTGTCCTAATGTGCCAAAGCTGTAGGCTCAATAGATAGTCCAGGCACATACAGCAATTGATCAATGCATGCATAAATAAGTGGAACAACAAATCAATCTCTCTCTCTGTCTCTCTTTCTTTCCCTTCCTCTCTCTTTCTCTCTCTCTCTGACATCAATAAATAAATGTTTTAAAAAATAGCAATGAGATGTGGAAGTTTCCTACTATTATTATAGAACTGCTTATTTCTCCTTTGAGTTCCGTATATGGAAGCTAACACTGTTATAAAATTTTTTAAGTGTGTGCAGGGCCAGGGGTTGTATTTATGCCTTAAAACACATGAAGGAAGGTCAGAAAAATTATTCACACTTCTGGAAGCCATGTAGGTATCTTGCTTAGATGTTCCTATAAGAGAAACTTACATAAGAAACATAATTAACAGATCCAGCTCCTGTACCTTTGGACCCACCATTGTGTTCAGAGAGAAAATACACTTCTGGGTTGTCTCCAGCCAATAATTGAATATGGCAAGCTAGGCATGTCCAATGTGGGACTTCAGTTGGAAACTCTTGCTTGGGGTCTCCCCATTGGCTTGGCTAAAGATTTCTCAAGAATACACTATGATCTAGAAGTATTCTCACCCAAATTCTTCTTCCTTCTGTTTCTCCTTTCACAGATAGCAGGCCTACATCCCAATCTGAAAGCTTTCCCTCCCACCTCCTCTTTCTCTTTATCCTTTACAGGTGTTGCACTTAATAAATCTTCTGTGCTGTAATGTTGTCTCAGAATTTCCTTCTCAGAGGACTTGAACTGACACAGCATATCACTCTGAAGTGGGAAAAAACAGTAAAATTTCTAGGATTAATGTAAATCTCCCTTACAAGTTTTTAACCCTCACTTCCCACCATAGTGGGTCAGGGAGAAACTTAAATGTGTAAGTAAGTCTCTTATATTTTGAATGTTTGTTCTACTTAAATTTTAATTCCCCAACTCGGCTTGTTTAAATAAAACCTAAAAAACAGTCTTTCTAGGTAAAAAAGGATTCTATATCATCTCTCTTCTCCCAAATGATATTGCCTGCATGTGTGAGGAATCTTTCCTTGTCCTCATGAAGATGAGGAGAATAGTGACAGTAGTAATTACAGTAGTAGTGTCAATAGCTCACATTTATTCTACACTTTCTATGAGCCTGGAACTTTAATGATTGATTTGATTCTTATAATCCCCCAATAAACGAAATCCCCGAGAGCTAGCTATTCAGTGCCTTTTTACAAATTAGAAAAAAGGTGGTCCTTTCTCAAAAAACTTCCATTTCCATCTGTCAGAAAATTGTTGCTTTATGTTGATATCCTTAAAATAAGACATTTTACTGCCATCTGCTGGGAAATTTTTGTTGAAATAAATATGCAAACTACATTGCCTCTAATGTGAACACATCTTTGCTGGATATGGGACCTTTATGCAGGGTATAACCTGGGCTACAGACGATTGCCTCTGAACAATGTATTTGCTTTTCCCTTGTTGCCATGGCTGCAATGGCACTAGAGGGCTGGGGAATGTGATTTATATGGACAAGAAATGGAAAACATCTAATTACAGTGGTTTCAAAATATTATGCCAATTACTTATGCTTAATTAACATATTGGTTATGACTGTGAGTATAGCTAAATAAAGGAGCTTCTTATTTATTAGCTATTCTGCTCCAAGAGGAGTTTTAGCTTAAGTGAATGCTTGCATTGCAGCACATTCAAATATCTTATAAGTTAGATCAGTTCCCAACTGAAAATACGATGAGATCTATTTTCTCAGAATTAATAAAGAGTGTAATGCAGGGGCCAAGTTGTTATGCTAGTTATCAAATATTACCACATGCTCTATACATGAATTACCAGTTTAAAAAGCAATTTAACACAAGAAGTATACTGGACATAATTTAATTCATTGCTTATGCTTCAGAAGGTATTTCATTATCATAACATTGCCTAAAGTCATGATTATATGCATAAATTAAAATTAGAACTATGTTAAAAATATTATGTTTCAGTTTTATGGCTGCTATGGACTAAATTGTGTTCCTTCAAAATTTATATGTTGAAACCCTAATCCCCATTATGACTGTTTCTAGAGATAAGGTCTTTAGTAGGTAATTAAAACTAAATGAGGTCATACAAGTAGGGTCCTAATCTGATGGGATTGCTAACCTTATAAAAAGAGGAAGACAGAGAGATCTGTGAATGCAGGAGAGATTGTGTGGACACAGAAAGAAGGTGGCCATTTGTTACCCAAAGGGAGAGCTCTCACCAGACACCAATCCTGCTGCTACCTTCCTCTTGCACATCAAGTCTCCAGAATTGTGAGAAAATAAATTTCTATTTCTTTTGTTTTTATTTTTTTAAGTGAGAGGAGGGAAGATAGAGAGACAGACTCCTGTGTGTCCCCTGACCAGGATCCACCCTGCAACCCCTGTCTGGGGTCAATGCTCAAATCAACCGAGTTATCCTTAGCACCTGAAGCTGACACTCAGACCAGCTGAGCCACTGGCTGTGAGAGGGGAAGAGAGGTGGAGGAGAGGGAGGAGAAGAGAAACAGATGGTTGCTTCTCTTATGTGTCCTGACCAAGGATCGAACCCAGGACGTCCAAATGCTGGGCTGTTGCTCTATTCACTGAGCTAGCTGGCCAGGGTCAAATTTCTATTTTTTATTTTGTTATGGCAGCCCAAATAGACTAATACAATAAATAATTAGATTCTACATTAATGATATTTTACTATCAACTGAATCTAGCAAAATTTTAAAAGATTCATTTTTTTATGTGAGATAGGTAGTTAAATTTTTCAGATGGCTAACCCAAAATTTAAAAGAAACTTCAGTTTCAAATAATTCTTCTGAGTTGCACTTCATGCAAACATATGGTATAAGTGAAAACATATAAATGTTTCTTTTTCATCAGCTCATTTTCCTAAGATAATGTATCAAATATATCTCATGTTACAACTCAAATTTGGAAAGAAGTTGTTTCTGTAGGACAAATCATACCTTTCTCCCAAGCCCTGATCTACTAACTAACAAAAATAAATAAATAAACAAGAAATAAACAAACCCAGTTAGTCTTAATAGTCTTAAAGGTTTAAATCTTAATTACCTAGACTGATATAATTTTAAAATAGTCTTTCTGATCATCACCTCCCTCTTCCCCTATTCCTCTCCTTAAGATGTCACTCAAATACATGATGGGAGAGGATTGTGGCATGCATGTCGTCATGGTGTGGGGTAGAATGGTGTCTGTAGACTTGCATGATTCTTGAGGGTGTGCTGGCGACCATGCATGGATCACTGAACCAATGCCCACTGACTGCCAAGTGACTGGCTGCTTTGCTGGCCTACTACATTGAAATTTTCAGTTGTTTACTCAGGTTCTCTTCTTGATCCAGGCAAGGCTACTGGTTGAACTTGACTTCACCTTGGTTTTTGTCATCCAGTTTTGATTCCCGTTCATTCTCGGCTCAAGAGTTTCTCTCTATCCCAAACTCCAAGATTACTCTGCATCAACGTCATTTCCTCTTCTGTGGAGTTTGCTAGCCAGGCCCTCAGTTACTTCTGGATCTGTTCAGTGTCACTGAAAAGACAACAACAGCTCAGGAAAGTTCCCCTTTAGGACTGTCCAAGTTTCCTGGGATGGAAAAATTTTATTTGATGTAACTGTGGTCCAAACTGCTGATTGCAAAATGGCCTCTTTTCAGAGTACCAAACAGGAAGCAGGAGAACAAGAATTCTCTTCCTCTGAGGAACAACGTTCAGGGAAACTAAAGGGAAAAAAAGTTAGCTCATTTTGCACTTCTAATTCTTTCTCTGTTTTTTGCTCAAAATTCCCTCCGCATTAAAAAAAGACTTTCCTCCTCCTCCTGAGCTGTATCTATTTTATATAAATCTCTGAGATCACCCACCAAGTCTGTTCCTTATAAGCTGAATGAGAGCTGAAGGAATTTAGACAATCCTTCCTCAAAAGAAATGTTTTGTATAAAATCTATTGTTTTATTTAGTTATATTTTTGAATATCAGAAACTAAATCTTACTTAATATCAATCTTTGAACTATTTCTGTAATTTATTCTAATCTCTCCCTAGGCCAGGGAATGCCTTATGAATCTACAATGAAGATCATGTACTTAAAAGCAAAACAAGCAAGCAATTTTCCTCCAAAATATGTGTATAGGCTTCTTTCAGCATGACAGCCAAGAAATAGCTTAGTCATGTGTGTGAGTGAATGAGTACGCATGTGTGTAAATGTGTGTGTGTTGCCCTTTGTCTGGGGTGGGCCCCAAGCTTTAAATATATCTTGAAAATCCCCCACAGTTAATTCTGATGTATAGCTAGGGTGGAGAGTCATGGCTGTATGTATGCATAAAGAAATGCAATATTGGGATTTAAAAGGCTATTCATGGCCCTGGCCGGTTGGTTCAGTGGTAGAGTGTCGGCCTGGCGTGCAGAAGTCCCGGGTTCGATTTCCAGCCAGGGCACACAGGAGAAGCACCCATCTGCTTCTCCACCCCTCCCCCTCTCCTTCCTCTCTGTCTCTCTCTTCCCCTCCCGCAGCCGAGGCTCCATTGGAGCAAAGTTGGCCCGGGCGCTGGGGATGGCTCCTTGGCCTCTGCCCCAGGCGCTAGAGTGGCTCTGGTCGCAAAAGAGCGACGCCCCGGAGAGGCAGAGCATCGCCCCCTGGTGGGCAGAGCGTCACCCCTGGTGGGCGTGCCGGGTGGATCCCGGTCGGGCGCTTGCGGGAGTCTGTCTGACTGTCTCTCCCCTTTCCAGCTTCAGAAAAATACAAAAATAAATAAATAAATAAATAAAATTTAAAAAAAAAGGCCATTCATAGCATCTTCTGGAGAGCAGTTCATCTTTAAGGGCCTTCCAAGCTTATATTTAAGATATTTTCATCTATTAAGATAGTATTCAATTTCATTCACATGAATAAGTGGTGACTACACAAAATGCCTATGTTTAAACATTCAAATCTATACTGGATTTCATCATGGATAAAGCTTTCTCCCATGTGGCTAAGATGAAAATGGCTTAGACATTTCTGCTATTCCCAAACTTCATGAAGACTTTGAAGGCATGTGGTTCAAAATAGAATCTAAATGTCTAGAAAAATTGTCACTTTTAAATACTATTAGTCTGAATCAAAGGTCTGAAATTCTCCTACTTCTTCATTATCCAGTTTCAGTAGCCTTTTTAGTGATCCTAGACACTTCACTTTATTGACAAAATGTATTTAATAGCATACTGAAAATATTCAATTGCATGAATTGAGGTTTTTTTGTATTGTAATCATTCATTCGTGAAAACCACAGAAAAGTGATGGTGAAATGAACATTCAGGAGCAGAATTAAGGCCAAGGACTAGGACGCTGGACAAGAATCACTGTCAATCTATGTCCGGGCTGAACAATCTGTTCAAAGCCAACAGCCCTGGCACTGCCAATATTGACTTCCCATCCTATCAACAAGAGACATCACTCTTTAAATGAAGATCTACAGCATATAGGAACTCAACATAATCCAAGAGTTTAGTTCTGTTATACTTTAAAAACCTTACTGCATTTTCCCTGAATAACCTTTATGCTTCCATGTCACTTTTACCTTGTCCTCAAAAGTGTAACAGCAACTATCAGGTTGGAAAAGAAGAGGCTAAGAAGCATGTAATTCTGCTCACAATGGATTTTTACAGTCCTCACTGGAATTAATTACTGAAAACTTGCAAACGGAGTAATTAATTTTATGCAATTCAGCACCATCTGCAGATGCATATTTTTATTCAAAACTAGAATAATCTGATATAAAACTGAAATTGTTGGGAATTATAAGAAAGCTAAAATCTTTGTATCTTTGTTTATGCTAACCAATTAGATAAGAAAATGACAATTTATAGAGGATTGTAAAACAATAGCAACCTTTAAGGTAGATGTTGAAAAAAAGCAAACCACAAATTCCAAATGTTGACTTTGCCTTAGAGGCTATTTAATCTAATTTAGATTTCCAGGCCATACTGATATATTTTTACTGAATGAATGGATTGCCAGAGAAGCAACAGTAAATGGCTGCTACCTCTTTTTTCTTTTTTAACATTATTTTAAAATTCATCACATAAAATTATAAAAGTGATTCCTTTATAGCAGGGAAAGAAAGTCATGAAACAAAATTAAATGATTGGTTCTGGAAATAAAATTTTTGTAAAAGACTATAACTTCCTCACTATTTATATGGCTAATGTTTCTGTGAGCCTTTTCCAATCATTTTAATTAAATAAATCTCTCTCTTAAAATTATCAAGGTGATAGAAGAATAAATTTAGAGCTCTGTCTGTAATTTAGTTCCACAGGCAAAGTAATTCATAGCAATTCTAATGTCATTCTTAGTAAAAGAAAGCTATGTTGTCTCAGACATTTATTTAACTGACATTTATGGTTGGAAATTTCACCTAGAAACCTTAGGAATGTGAAAACATGGTAAGTCATCCATTTCTCTTTCTTATACAGGTAATTTGATCTTTATCTCATTCTTTCACAGCTCAACACTGAATGAAGTCTTTGTACTTTTTAAACTAAGTGATAAGATTGAAAGAAACAAAGTCAGAAGGCCCACCAGGCCAATTCACAGTGAGTGCTAGATAAAATCATCCAAGCCTAAATACTGTTATTAAACTAACTTGGCACAATTTAATACCATTTTTGGCATCAGGAGACTAAAGTTCATGAAATATTTTATCCTTTAAAGAAGAAATCTACAATCTTTGCTGAAAAACAATTTGATTCTTTTTTTATCAATGCCTTATTGATCCGTACTTTTTTCATTGTAAACTATGACTGTAGAAACTGGTTAAGAATTTCCAATAGTACATTTTGATTTATAGTCATTTCACCACCTGAAGATAAACTAGCAGGCCACATTTACAAATAAAAATGTTCATCTATTCATTGTTTAAACTTTTTCTGATCTAGGAGAACAGCTAAAAATACAATTTAAAAGATATAAGATATTCATGTATTTGAGATGATTATGTCCCTTTTTGCACTTTAAAATGTAAGATTGTAATTTTATAAGTATAAAAATAGACTTCCCATTAAAAATCCCTCTTTCTTGCCCCCAGAGTTCTATAAAAATGAAAGTAAAGAACTAAAACAGATGAAGAATGACAGAACAGGAGAAGAGTCAGCATGAGATGTCAAGAAAATTTTGGAAGATGGAAAACTAAGGCGTAACTGCAATAGCAGAGGAAAGGAAGTTGAAAATCAAGTGCCTGTTGACCTTAAACAAATAGACAGCCAGATATTTCTCCAGAAAAATTAAAAAAACAAACAAACAGACAATTGCAATTCTGGACATGCAGTCAGTCTAGTGGCAAACTACATGCAAGTCCAGAGAAACAAAAAAGGATAATGTTCCTTTATGGACTTGGGTGATGGGGAGATTTTATAAACAAAGAATCCATTGAAAGAAACAAAGTTCAAATATAGTTACTTTTCACTGGCTAAGATATGGCCCTCTCCCATTGGCTGAGCTGTTACTGGGCGAAGAGAAATCTTTTCTTTCTTTTGATAAAGGTCATAAAGTAGTGTCACTTCCTGTTGGAGATGCAAGGTGTGCCTCTTCCTCTTGAAGTCAGTAGTATGCATTAAGTGATATGAGTGAGAGTTCTCTCTTCTGGACTTCTAACTCCTTTTTAAATAAGATTTCTGCCCTGACCCAATAGCTTGGTTGGTTAGAGTATCCTCCCAAAGTGGTTGGATCCCGAGTCAGGGCACACACAGAAACAGATCGATGCTCCTGACTCTCTTTCTCTCTCTCTCTATCCCTCTTCTCTCTCTCTCTCTCTCTCTCTCTCTCAAATCAATAATTTTTTTTTAGATAAAGGAAAAAGAGAGAGAGAGAGAATGAGGAGGGAGTAGCAGGAAGCATCAGTTCGTAGTAGTTGTTTTCTGTATGTGCCTTGACCAGGCAAGCCTAGGGTTTTGAACCAGCAACTTCAGCATCCCAGGTCAACACTTTATCTGCTGTACCACCACAGGTCAGGCATAAAAAATTACTTAAGTAAAACAAATGATGTTTCTTATTTTTTTTAAGTTCACATCTCGAAGGAATGAGGCACACCAATGAGAGACTAGCATTCATAAATATTTTTTAAATGTTCTCAATATTAAATTAAAATTTTTTCAACTTTAATCATAGGACCAATAATTTCATTGGACATTTTATCAATTAGAATCCAATCAGAAAAAGAGGAGTCACTATCAGTATTTAAAACCAAAGGGATTTGTTATCAGGAATTGGTACACAGATAACAGAATTGCTAAGAAGCCAACTAGAGATGGTGAAGCAGCCCAGACATTAGCATTACAGGAAGATGAAACCATCTCTAGGTTGGAGATGCAAAGGATAATTGGTGTTAGCAGAGTCCATGGTGGAAGCTGAAACCCTAATGGGCCTAAGAAAACTAGAGCCAAAGAGGAGACCTAACCAATACAGGGGTTAACACTTGAGACAGTGAGGGCAAGAAACATCCTAGCTTCCCCTTTTCTCCTGCTCCCCTGTCTTCTTCAAAGATCCCATTGCCCAAGCACAGCTGGAAGCCAGTGACATGAAAGCCTGAGAAACACAGTCTGTAGGAATCAGTTCCACTCTTTAGAAAAAAAGAAAAAAGAAGAAGGAATTGATTTAAGAACAAATAGTTCAAGACTTGGATCAGACATTAAATCAAAAATCTTTTATAAAAATTTGGATTTGAATAGTATCTTCCTTCTGATGAATGAAGTACCCACATTTTTTCTCCCCGAAGCTCTTAAAACTTTTAAAAAAGGAAATTAATTTTTTAAAAACTATAATTCTTCTATTTTATGTGATAAAGAGCATAAATCAGTACTCTGGTATAAATCTTAGAGGTTATATGCCAGGGAGAAAATTTTACATCAATTCTATACACATAGAATACAATTTTTCTGTTTTGAAGCCTGAATATGAAAAAGCATATATAACTTTAAATATGTGTTTTTCTTGATTGAGTCACTCATTTGTTTATCCAACAGATCTCTTTAAGCACTTCTGTGTGGAAACAAAAACAAAACACATAGGTAACCTGAGAGGTAAAGGGAACAAAAGAGCAAGTGACAATACTCAGAAGCAATATATAGAACAGTGATTTTTAGCATTTTCATTTCATGGCACATATAAGCTCAATACTAAAGTTCTGCAGCATACCAAAAATATATATATTGTTAATTAAAAAAGACATACATGGCCTGACCTGTGGTGGCGCAGTGGATAAAGCGTCGGCCTGGAAATGCTGAGGTCGCCAGTTCGAAACCCTGGGCTTGCCTGGTCAAGGCACATATGGGAGTTGATGCTTTCAGCTTCTGTCTCTCCTCTCTCTCTCCCTCTGTCTCTCCCTCTCCTCTCTAAAATGAATAAATAAAAAAAAAAAAAAAAAGACATACATGAGTTTGTCGAGTGACGTCACGGAAATGGCGCCGTGAGCAGCGCGTCCGACAGCTCTCCCCTAAATCACAAAAAATTTATCAACTAGAAACAGAAAAATTTATCCTCGGATCATTCCGGAGTTCCACACAAACTGATAGCGAAAGGACTGTTATCACTTGAATCTGAGAGACGAGGGTGTGGAGGAATCTACCACAGGGACGTTCTTTCAAACCGCAAGGAAGTGCGCCTGTGGTGAGTCAGCCCATATACTTGGGAACCGCGAGCCACCGCGAGCGGCCAACGCGAGCCACCACCGCGAGCCGCCTTGAGCCCCCGCCACGAGCCGCCGCCGCGAGCCGCCGTGAGCAGCAGCGCGCGTGCCCGGTCCGGTTGAGCACCGCTGACGTTCCCAGCGGCCCGCACACTGCAAGTGGGGGTCGCCGGCCACCGGTGCCCGGAGCGCCCCATTCGCGCGCGTGCCTTGGGCATTCCACGCACCCAGGGCGCCCTGCTGGCCCGCACACCCAGGGGGCTCCATTGTCCTGCGCCTGGTGCGGTCCAGCCGCCAGCGGCGGGGCGAGCGGGAGAGGCTTGGGAGATTCTCTCCGTGGGCGGGGCACCTCACCCAGCCATTCAAGCTAACAATCAAGCGTTGGGGGAGGGGCGCGCGCAGGCAGCCTAAAATACCTTCAGAAGCACAGCTGCGACCCAATCACTGAAATTAGCTTAACCCATAAAATCTGCGCACCCTCGGTTCTAATTGATAAGATCTCTCTCAGTTCAGCGATCCAAGACAAGAGGCGTGATATTTTTTAGTGCCTCTCGCTAAAGGGGCGGGGGCAACTTCTGATTGATAGAGCCTCCATATTCAGGGATAAACGCTAACAAGAAGGACTTGGCAGATAATAAGGTCTATACTACACTAGTCGTAAGCAGAGACTAGTGCCTCTTCTTCCCTGCAAAAACAGGCTACAAAGTGTGGAAAGCCTGGGTTGAGAGGTCCAACTAAATGATAGGCGCTGAACAGTCACCTTGACAACAATTGACTCCCACCCCTGCCTGATTACACTGGAGGCCCTGACTGTCAGAGCCTTTCCCAAAGCCTTGCACTGAGTGGGGATAGAGTGGGGATTTCCCAGCTCTTTGAGCCTCTTACTCCCCAGGCAGAAGCAGTTGCAGCCTTATAGCTGGATCACCAGGCTGCTAATTCAGAAAGGGGGGACTAGGAGAGAGAATCCAGGAAAGCAAACTCTCTCATCGTTGGACCCTGCAAACGCCAACAAGCCTTTACTTCCAGCAAGACTAAAGCCAATTATATGACATTGCCATAGAATCCCATCAACTGCAAATCCCTACCTAAGTGTGACACAGGGGCAGAGCCTGGGGTACAGAGTCACCGACTAGGAAGAGGGAGAGAAAAGAAAAAGGAAGAAGTTAACCTCTCAAAATCAAGAAAAACCCACAGACTTTACAACTTGATCCACTAATTTTTTGTTGTTGTTATTGTTGTTTGTTTCTTCTATCTTTTTGCCTTTATTTCCTCCACCTCGGTCCTTCTATTCTCTGCCCATCTTATGCTTCCCCTTTCTTGAACTACACTACCCATGAGTGTTGCATTTTATTTTTCTTCTTCATCCTCACCCTCCTTTAAGGTTATACTCCAAAACACTTAACTCTCACTCTCTCCTCTTTTGTTTTGTTTTTTTTTGTCTTGCTTTATTTTGTTTTCTTCTCTTCCTATTTTATTTCTTCCTTCATTTTTCTCTTTTTCTTATTTTTTCCTTTCTATTCATTTTTTTCTTTCTCGTTTTACTTTCCTCCCATATAATCTTCAATCACGAACAAATTAGTTAATTTGGGACTCAAGGCTTTTTTTGGCTTTATTTCTCTTTTTTGCTTTTGTTTTTATTTTTTTTTCTTGTTTGTTTATTTTTGTGGCATTTTGGGTCCTCCCAACCCAAGGTCTCCATTGTATTTAGTCTTCGCTCCACTTAATGCAACAGATTTTTACTTATTATTTTTATTTTTTCTTCTTTATTATTCTTTTTTGGTCTTTTTTCTGGTTCCCTCTTATCCCTCTCATTATATCTCTTAGTTGACCATCACTTACAAGCAAATCATCTTATGCTTGTCTAAGATTTTCTTCCTTTTTTTTTTTTTTTTTTGCATTTAGTAGGTCCCTACTCCCTTTTTTTTGCCCCTTGAACTCTTCACCCCAAATCAGGCCCTCCATTATAGGCACGATATTTCCCTGAGGAGGGGAGAGGAGGGAAAGAGAAGAGAGAAAAAAAGGGGGAAATAACAAATTATTACTGTTTTTTTTTGTGGGGTGTTTTACCTTTTTTTTTTTTTTTTTTTTACTTTTTACTCTTTATTAATTCTAATTAGTGCTATCAATAAGACCACCCTCAGATGCCGATAAGAAAGAGGAAATCGAATATTATGGATACAAAAGAAAGAGAGGTAACACAAATAGATGTGGAAAAATCTATGGAGAAAAGACTTAACATATTGGAAGCCTTGGAGCTAAATGACAGAGAATTTAAAATAGAAATCTTAAAAATACTCAGAGATATACAAGAAAACACAGAAAGGCAATATAGGGAGATCAGAAAACAACTCAATGAACACAAAGAATATATTACCAAGGAAATTCAAACTATAAAAACAAATCAAACAGAAATGAAAAACTCAATTCACGAGCTGAAAAACGAGGTAACAAGCTTAGCTAACAGAACAGCCCAGATTGAAGATAGGATTAGTGAAATAGAAGACAAGTAACTTGAGGCACAACAGAGAGAAGAAGAAAGAGACTCAAAAATAATAAAAAACAAGAAAGCCGTACAGGAATTGTCTGACTCCATCAGAAAGAATAACATAAGAATAATAGGTATGTCAGAGGGAGAAGAGAAAGAAAATGGAATGGAGAATATACTCAAACAAATAATAGACGAGAACTTCCCAAGCCTGTGGAAGGAACTAAAGCCTCAAATTCAAGAAGCAAACAGAACACCGAGTTTTCTTAACCCCAACAAACCCACTCCAAGGCACATCATAATAAAGATGACACAAACCAATGACAAAGAAAAAATTCTCAAGGCAGACAGGGAAAAGAAGAGTACAACATATAAAGGAAGGCTTATTAGATTATCATCAGATTTCTCAGCAGAAACTCTACAAGCTAGAAGAGAGTGGACCCCAATATTTAAAGCCCTGAAAGAGAGGAACTTTCAGCCAAGAATACTATACCCATCAAAGCTATCCTTCAAGTATGAAGGAGATATAAAAACATTCACAAATACAGAAAAGATGAGAGAATTTATCAACAGAAAGCCCCCACTCCAGGAAATACTAAAGGGGGTTTTCCAACCAGATTCAAAGAACAAAACAAAACAACACCACAAGTAACAGCTCCACCAAGAACACAATAAAACCAAACTTAAACTGTGACAACAAAGGAAAAAAAGGGGGGAGAGGATGGAGATTAACAGTAGCAAAGGATGATGAAGTGCAGAAATACTTATAAGATAGGGTACTACAATGAATATGGTAGGTACCCTTTTCATTACTTAATGGTAACCACCCTTGAAAAAACCACCACAAAAACACTTGACTTAAAAAAGGTAGCAACAGAGGAAAGAAGTATGGAACACAAACAAACAAAAACAAATGATAGAAAAACAAAAGAGAAGAATCAAACTAGATACAAAACTAACAGAAAGCAATTTATAAAATGGCAGTAGGGAACCCACAAGTGTCAATAATTACACTAAATGTAAATGGATTAAACTTACCAATAAAAAGACACAGAGTAGCAGAATGGATTAAAAAAGAAAATCCAACTATATGCTGCCTACAAGAAACACATCTAAGCAACAAGGATAAAAACAAATTCAAAGTGAAAGGCTAGAAAACAATACTCCAAGCAAACAACACCCAAAAAAAAGCAGGCGTAGCAATACTCATATCTAATAATGCTGACTACAAGACAGAAAAAGTACTCAGAGACAAAAATGGTCATTTCATAATGATTAAGGGGAAGTTGAATCAAGAAGACATAACAATCCTTAATATATATGCACCAAACCAAGGAGCACCAAAATATATAAGACAGCTACTTATTGACCTTAAAACAAAAACTAACAAAAATACAATCATACTTGGAGACCTCAATACACCGCTGACGGCTCTAGATCGGTCATCCAAACAGAGAATCAATAAAGATATAGTGGTCTTAAACGAAATACTAGAACACCTGGATATGATAGACATCTACAGGACACTTCATCCCAAAGCGACAGAGTATACATTTTTCTCTAGTGTACATGGAACATTCTCAAGAATTGACCATATGTTGGGCCACAAAGACAATATCAGCAAATTTAGAAAAATTGAAATTCTACCAAGCATATTTTCTGATCATAAAGCCTTGAAACTAGAATTCAACTGCAAAAAAGAGGGGGAAAAACCCACAAAAATGTGGAAACTAAACAACATACTTCTAAAAAATGAATGGGTCAAAGAAGAAATAAGCGCAGAAATCAAAAGATATATACAGACAAATGAAAATGAAAATACGACATATCAGAATCTCTGGGATGCAGCAAAAGCAGTAATAAGAGGAAAGTTCATATCACTTCAGGCCTATATGAACAAACAAGAGAGAGCCGAAGTAAACCACTTAACTTCACACCTTAAGGAACTAGAAAAAGAAGAACAAAGACAACCTAAAACCAGCCGAAGAAAGGAGATAATAAAAATCAGAGCAGAAATAAATAAAATAGAGAACAGAAAAACTATAGAAAAAATCAATAAAACAAGGAGCTGGTTCTTTGAAAAGATCAACAAAATTGACAAACCCTTGGCAAGACTCACCAAGGAAAAAAGACACAGGACTCAAATAAATAAAATCCAAAATGAAAGAGGAGAGATCACCACAGACATCATAGATATACAAAGAATTATTGTAGAATACTATGAAAAATTATATGCCACCAAATACAACAATCTAGAAGAAATGGATAAATTCCTAGAACAATACAACCTTCCTAGACTGAGTCATGAAGAAGCAGAAAGCCTAAACAGACCAATCAGCAGGGAGGAAATAGAAAAAACTATTAAAAACCTCCCCCAAAATAAAAGTCCAGGCCCAGACGATTATACTAGTGAATTCTATCAAACATTCAAAGAAGACTTGGTTCCTATTCTACTCAAAGTCTTCCAAAAAATTGAAGAAGAAGCAATACTTCCAAACACATTTTATGAGGCCAACATAACCCTCATACCAAAACCTGGCAAGGATGGCACAAAGAAAGAAAACTACAGACCAATATCTCTAATGAATACAGATGCTAAAATACTAAACAAAATACTGGCAAACCGAATACAACAACATATTAAAAAAATAATACATCATGATCAAGTGGGATTCATCCCAGAATCTCAAGGATGGTTCAACATACGCAAAACGGTTAACGTAATACACCATATCAACAAAACAAAGAACAAAAACCACATGATCTTATCAATAGATGCAGAAAAGGCTTTTGATAAAATACAACACAATTTTATGTTTAAGACTCTCAACAAAATGGGTATAGAAGGAAAATATCTCAACATGATAAAGGCCATATATGATAAACCATCAGCCAACATCATATTAAACGGCATAAAACTGAGGACTTTCTACCTTAAATCAGGAACAAGACAGGGTTGTCCACTCTCTCCACTCTTATTCAACGTGGTGCTAGAAGTTCTGGCCAGAGCAATCAGACAAGACAAAGAAATAAAAGGCATCCATATCGGAAAAGAAGAAGTAAAGCTATCACTTTTTGCTGATGATATGATCCTATACATCGAAAACCCGAAGGACTCCACAAAAAGATTATTAGAAACAATAAACCAATACAGTAAGGTCGCAGGATACAAAATTAACATACAAAAGTCCATAGCCTTTCTATATGCCAACAATGAAATATTAGAAAACGAACTCAAAAAAATAATCCCCTTCACGATTGCAACAAAAAAAATAAAATACCTAGGAATAAACATAACAAAGAACGTAAAGGACCTATATAATGAAAATTACAAAGCATTGTTAAGGGAAATCGAAAAAGATACAATGAGATGGAAAAATATTCCTTGTTCTTGGATAGGAAGAATAAATATAATCAAAATGGCCATATTACCCAAAGCAATATACAAATTTAATGCAATTCCCATCAAAATCCCTATGCGATTTTTTAAAGAAATGGAACAAAAAATCATCAGATTTATATGGAACTATAAAAAACCCCGAATAGCCAAAACAATCCTAAGGAAAAAGAATGAAGCTGGGGGCATTACAATACCTGACTTTAAACTATATTATAGGGCCACGATAATCAAAACAGCATGGTATTGGCAAAAAAATAGACACTCAGACCAATGGAACAGAATAGAAAGCCCAGAAATAAAACCACATATATATGGTCAAATAATCTTTGATAAAGGGGCCAACAACACACAATGGAGAAAAGAAAGCCTCTTCAACAAATGGTGTTGGGAAAACTGGAAAGCCACATGCAAAAGAATGAAACTCGACTACAGCCTGTCCCCGTGTACTAAAATTAATTCAAAATGGATCAAAGACCTAAATATAAGACCTGAAACAATAAAGTACATAGAAGAAGACATAGGTACTAAAATCATGGACCTGGGTTTTAAAGAACATTTTATGAACTTGACTCCAATGGCAAGAGAAGTGAAGGCAAAGATAAATGAATGGGACTACATCAGAATTAAAAGTTTTTGCTCAGCAAGAGAAACTGATAACAAAATAAACAGACAGCCAACTATATGGGAACTGATATTTTCAAACGACAGCTCAGATAAGGGCCTAATATCCAAAATTTACAAAGAACTCATAAAACTCAACAACAAACAAACAATCCAATAAAAAAATGGGAAGAGGACATGAACAGACACTTCTCCCAGGAAGAGATACAAATGGCCAACAGATATATGAAAAGATGCTCAGCTTCATTAGTTATTAGAGAAATGCAAATCAAAACTACAATGAGATACCACCTCACTCCTATTAGATTAGCTATTATCAACAAGACGCGTAATAGCAAATGTTGGAGAGGCTGTGGAGAAAAAGGAACCCTCATTCACTGTTGGTGGGACTGTAAAGTAGTACAACCATTATGGAGGAAAGTATGGTGGTTCCTCAAAAAACTGCAAATAGAACTACCTTATGACCCAGCAATCCCTCTACTGGGTATATACCCCAAAACCTCAGAAACATTGATACGTGAAGACACATGTAGCCCCATGTTCATTGCAGCACTGTTCACAGTGGCCAAGACATGGAAACAACCAAAAAACCCTTCAATAGAAGACTGGATAAAGAAGATGTGGCACATATACACTATGGAATACTACTCAGCCATAAGAAATGATGACATCAGATCATTTACAGCAAAATGGTGGGATCTTGATAACATTATAAGGAGTGAAATAAGTAAATCAGAAAAAAACAAGAACTACATGATTCCATACATTGGTGGAACATAAAAATGAGACTAAGAGACATGGACAAGAGTGTGGTGGTTACCAAGGGTGGGGGGGAAGGGAGGACATGGGAGGGAGGGAGGGAGAGAGTTAGGGGGAGGGGGAGGGGCACAGAGAACTAGATAGAGGGTGGTGGAGGACAATCTGACTTTGGGCGAGGGGTTTGCAACATAATTTGATGACAAAATAACCTAGACATGTTTTCTTTGAATATATGTACCCTGATTTATTAATGTCATCCCATTACCATTAATAAAAATTTATTAAAAAAAAAAAAAAAAAAGACATACATATAATTTTGATTTCATTCACACCAGATGGCTATGGATGCAATGGATGTTTTGATTTTTTAATTTACCAATTTAAAGGAAAAAAGGTCAGTGACCCTGACTAAATAGTCAGATATTATTGCATGTTTTAAAATTATTGTGAACTGAGAGACTCATGGACCCAGATAAAAGTCAAGTGGTTGCCAGGGGAAAGGGGAAGAGGGGAGGGGATCAAAGAATAACAAATATATGGTGATGGAAATGATTTGACTTTGGGTGATGGGCACACGATGCAATCAACAGTTCAAATGCTATAGAAATGTTTACCTGAAAACCTATGTATTCTTACCCCATTAAATTTAATTTTATAAATTAATTAAATAAATTAAAACAAAATGCCTACTGAAAGAATTATTGTGGTTCACAGGTTAAAATTCGCTGATCTAGACTAACGATCCAGAGTTTGGATCTGAAGTCAGGTATATATATGGGCATGCTGGGGAAGTTTCTGAAATCCTTAAGCCTTGATTTCCTCCTATGTAAAATGGGGTAATATTTGCCTCACAGGGCATAGGTTTATAGCACTATGTTTGATATTTCATGTCTCATGTTTAATGGAGCAATTAATATAGTCATTCTTTAATTGTATTTCTTAAGTGGACTCCTTTTATTCAGTAATTTTACTGCCCAGTTGTACTAAATTTGTTAAAATAACAGAGAGTGAACCCTCAGTAAATGTTACCTGTTATTATTACTATTTCAATGATGAGTAAGACACACATCATTTCCCTAAGATTTTTAAAGGGAACAGGGTTTATATTCAATTTTAATGTTATCCAGAAAGTGCTGAGTGTATATAAAGAGGTACAGATGCAGCACTATTCTTACAGACCAAATGATTAGAGAAGGGAAACATTTTTCCAACTTAGAATAACAGGAAGTTTGTACAGGGGGTGGAATTTGGGCTAAAAATTGAAAGAAATGTAGGATTTAGGAAAAAAAAGGGAATTGTATGAGCAAAGACATAAGTGAGAAAGTGCGGGTATACTGGGTGTCAATGGCAAATGGTGACTGGATACATTTGGAACAGAATATCCAGTGGGTGATAAAGGGCAGTTATTTTCAAATTTGGAAAGAAAGGAATCATCAAGGATTGGCTATTGAGTTAGGGCCTTCGGAAGGTAAATAGGGTCCTGATATCTAGAACTGGGCTTAGAGACCATAAAGTCATCAGTTGGAAGTATGAATTGGAATGGAAAAAAAAAAAAAGCAGAATCAAAGAAAAGCTAAGTAATTTTTGCACAACTAAGTTCTGGGGCAATAATAAGTTAAATTATTAAATTCTGCACATGAGCCTGAAATCTTATAATTGTATAGAAAGAAAACTCCAGAAGTACTATGAGCCAACCCTAAAATTCAAGGGAGATGGTACCCACAGATGAGTATACATTATCCACCTGATTCAAACTTTCCTGATAGCTTATAATCACATCCTTTGATGCCTAGTTTTCTCAAATAAAAACAACTTAGCAGTTTTGTTTCTAATATTATCGATGTTATAGTCTAAATTCAGACCTCACTTTACAGAGCATCAGCCTCCTCAAAAGTCAATCCTACAGCAGAATAAAACCTATCACAAATTTCCTTCAAATCAGAAAATAAACTTTTTTTTCTTATTTATTTATTTATTTTATTGATTTTAATTTATTGTTTACATAGATTCTAGTGTTGCCCCGAATGTATCACTCCTCCCCCATATACCCTTCAACATCTCCCTTACCCATCTCCCCATAGCGCCCTCCCCCACTTCCCTTCAGGTTTATCCCATCCTACCATCCCCTTCCCACTGTCCTCTTTTCCTCTGGTCCCTTTGATCTCTCCTCTGTCTCAATTCCGTTCCTCAGTTCACATTGTTCATTGGATTCCTAAAATGAGTGAGGTCATATGATATTTTTCTTTTTCTGTATGGCTTATTTCACTTAACATAATAGTTTCCAGGTCCATCCATGTTGTCGCAAAAGGTAAGACTTCCTTCTTTTTCATGGCCTGATAGTCTTCCATTGTATATATGTACAACTGTTTTTTAATCCACTGGTCCACTGACAGACACTTGGACAGTTTCCATATCTTCGCTAATATGAACAATGCTGCCATAAACATGGGGATGCATTTCTCCTTTTGAAACAGTGCTATGGTATTCTTGGGATATATTCCTAAAAGTGGGATGGCTGGGTCAAAAGGCAGTTCCATTTTTAATTTTTTGAGAAATCTCCATACTGTTTTCCACAGTGGCTGCACCAGTCTGCATTCCCACTAGCAGTGAGTTCCCTTTTCTCCAGATCCTTGCCAGCACTTATTCTTTGTTGTTTTGTTGATGAGCGGTTTTGTTGATGAACGTCATTCTGATTGGTGTGAGGTGATATCTCATTGTGGTTT
The DNA here is from genome assembly GCF_036850765.1 of Saccopteryx bilineata. Lineage (NCBI taxonomy): Eukaryota > Metazoa > Chordata > Mammalia > Chiroptera > Emballonuridae > Saccopteryx > Saccopteryx bilineata. The sequence continues at coordinate 35,148,389 of NC_089490.1, read as the reverse complement.
TAATTTGCATTTCTCTAATGATTAGTGACGTTGAGCATTCTTTCATATGCCTATTGGCCATCTGTATGTCCTCTTTGGAGAGGTGTCTATTCATTTCTTTCACCAATTTTTGATTGGATCTTCTGTTTTCCTGGTGCTGAGTTTTAAAAGCTCTCTATAAATTTTGGTTATTAACCCCTTATCAGACGTATTTCGAATATGTTCTCCCATTGTGTGTTTTGTCTTTTTATTCTGTTCTTACTGTCTTTAGCTGTGCAAAAGCTTTTTAGTTTGATATAGTCCCGGTTGTTTATCCTGTTTTTTATTTCATATGCCTGTGGGGATAAATCAGCAAATATATTGCTGTGAGAGATGTCAGAGAGCTTACTGCCTATGTTTTCTTCTAAGATGTTTATGGTTTCACGGCTTACATTTAAGTCTTTTATCCATTTTGAGTTTATTTTTGTAAATAGTGTAAGTTGGTCTAGTTTCATTGTTTTGCAGGTAGCTGTCCAATTTTCCCAACACCATTTGTTAGAGCAGGGGTCCCCAAACTTTTTCCACAGGGGGCCAGTTCACTGTCCTTCAGACCATTGGAGGGCCAGACTATAAAAAAAAAACTATGAACAAATCCCTATGCACACTGCATATATCTTATTTTAAAGTAAAAAAACAAAACAGGAATACAATATTTAAAATAAGAGCAAGTAAATCAACAAACTGACCAGTATTTCAATGGGAACTATGCTCCTCTCACTGACCACCAATGAAAGAGGTGCCCCTTCTGGAAGTGCAGCAGGGGCTGGATAAATGGCCTCAGGGGGCCGCATGTGGCCTGCGGGCCGTAGTTTGGGGACCCCTGTGTTAGAGGCTGTCTTTACTCTATTATGTGCTCTTACCTCCTTTGTCAAATATCAGCTGTCCATAAAGGTGTGGGTTTATTTCTGGGTTCTGCGTTTCTGTTCCATTGATCTATCTGCTTGTACTTATGCCAGTACCATGCTGTTTTAAGTACAATGGCCTTGTAGTATAACTTGATATCAGGAAGTGTGATACCTCCCACTTTATTCTTCCTTTTCAAGATTGCTAAGGCTATTTGTGTTCTTTTTTGGTTCCATATAAATTTTTGGAATATGTGTTCTATATCTTTGAAGTATGTCATTGTATTTTAATTGGTATTGCATTGAATTTATAAATTGCTTTGGGTAATATAAACATTTTAATGATGTTTATTCTTCCTAATTGTGAACATGGTATATGCTTCCACTTGTTTGTATCTTTCTTGATTTCTTTTATCAATGTTTTATAATTTTCTGAGTACAAGTCTTTAATCTCCATGGTTAAATTTACTCCTAGGTACTTTATTTTCTTTTTGTTGCAATAGCGAAGGGGATTGTTTCCTTAATTTCTCTTTCTGACTGTTCATTGTTGGTGTTTAAAAATGCCTATGATTTCTGAGTATTAATTTTATATCCTGCCACCTTGCTGAATTCATTTATCAGGTCCAGTAGTGTTTTGACTGAGATTTTAGGGTTTTCTATATACAATATTATATCAAATGCAAATAATAATAGTTTTATTACTTCTTTTCCAATTTGGATATCTTTTATTTCTTCTTCTTGTCTGATTGCTGTGGCTAGGACTTCCAGATCTATGTTAGACAAAAGTAGTGAAAGGGGATATCCCTGGCTTGTTCCTGATCTTAAGGGGATTGCTTTTAATGTTTGCCCATTGATTATGATGTAGGCAGTGGGTTTATAATTGATGGCCTTTTTCATATTGAGGTATGTTCCCTATATTCCCACTTTGCTGAGAGTTTTAATCATGAATAGGTGCTGGATTTTGTCAAATGATTTTTGTGCATCTATTGACATTATCACATTGTTTTTATCCTTTCTTTTGTTTACATGATGAATCACATTGATTGATTTGCAAATATTGTACCAGCCTTGCCTCCCCAGAACAAATCCTACTTGATCTTGATGTATAATTTTTTTCACATATTGCTGGATCTAGTTTGCTAACATTTTGTTGAGGATTTTAACATCTAAATTCATCAGAGATATTGCCTATAATTTTCTTTTTTTGTGTTGTCTTTGCCTGGTTTTAGAATGAGAATTATGCTCACCTCATAAAAGGATCTTGGAAGTCTTCCTTCCTCTTGAATTTTTTGAAATAACTTGAGAAGGATAGGCATTACTTCTTTGAATATTTGGTAGAATTCACTTGTGAAACCATCGGGCCCAGGGCTTTTGTTTGTTGGGAGTTTTTTGATAACTTTTTATCTCATTTGTTGTAATCAGTCTGTTTAAGTTTTCTGATTCTTCCAGATTGATTTTTAAAAGATTATATGTTTCAAGGAATTTGTCCATTTTATCTATATTGTCTAATTTTTTGGCATAGTATATTCTTACAATCTTTGAATTTCTGTCGATTCAGTTGTTATTTCTCCACTCTTGTTTCTAATTTTATTTATTTGAGTCCTCTCTTTTTTTCTTGGTGAGTCTGGTTAAAGGTTCATCGATCTTGTTTACCTTTTCATAGAACCAGCTCCTTGTTTCATTGATCCTCTGTATTGTTTCTTTAGCCTCTATGTCATTTATGTTTGCTCTGATATTTATTATTTCCTTCCTTCTACTACCTCTGGGCTTTACTTGCTGTCTTTTATTTAGTTCTTTTAGATGGAGGGTCAAGTTGTTTATTTGAGCTTTTTCTAGCTTCTTAAGGTATGCCTGTAACTCTATGAACTTTTCTCTTGGGACTGCTTTTGCTGTTTCCCATAAATTTTGAGTAGTGGTATGCTCACTATCATTCGTTTCTAGGAATTTTTTTATTTCTTCATTGATCTCATTGTTAACTCATTTGTTATTTAATGATATTTAGTTTCGAAGTGTTTGAGTTTTTTCAGTTTTTCTGTTGTGGTTGATTTCTAGTGTTATGTCATTATGATCAGAGAAAATGCTTGATATGATTTGAATCTTCTTAAATTTGTTGAGACCACTGTTGTGCCCTAAGATGTGGTCTATCCTAGAGAATGTACCATGAACACTTGAAAAGAATGTATATTCTGCTGCTTCAGGGTGAAAGGTTTTGAAGATATCTATTAAATCAAGTTGATTTAGTGTGTCCTTTAAGTCTGCTGTTTCTTTGTTAATTTTCTTTCTTGAGGATCTATATAGTGATGATAGTGAGGTATTGAAATCCTCTACTATTATAGTATTGCTGTTGATCTCACTTTTTTATCCATCAAAGTCTGCTTTATATATTTAGGTGCTCCTATATTAGGTGTGTAGATATTTATAATGGTTATATCTTCTTATTGGATTGCTCCCTTTATCATTATGTAGTGACTTTCTTTATCTCTTACTATAGCCTTTGTTTTAAAGTCCATTTTGTCTAAGTATTGCTACCCCAGCTTTTTTTTTTCATTTCCATTTGCATGAAATATTTTTTCTATCCTTTTACCTTCAGTCCATGTGCATCTTTTGTTTTGAGGTGGTCTCTTGTAGACAGCATATGTATGGGTCCTGTTTTCTTATCCATGCAGCTACCCTATGTCTTTTGGTTGGATCATTTAATACATATAAGGTTATTATTGATATGTAGTTTATTGCCATTTTATTCTTTCATGCTTTATTCCTTTCTCCTTTTGATCTGTTTACACAGACCCTTTAACATTTCTTGCAGCAGTGGTTTGGTTATAGTGAATTCCTTGAGTTTTTGTTTTTTGTTTTTTGTTTCATCTGGAAAGCTTTTTATTTCTTCTTCAATTTTGAATGATAGCCTTGCTGGATAAAGTAGTCTTGGTTGTAGGTTTTTGTTCTGCAATACTTTGAATATTTCTTGCCATTCCCTTCTGGCCTCAAGTGATTCTTTTGAGAAGTCAGAAGTCATCTTTATGGGGGCTCCTTTGTAGGTAACAGCCTTTTTTTCTCCAGCAGATTTTAATATTTTCTTTTTATCTCTTAGCTTTGGTATTTTAATTATGATGTGTCTTGGTATAGATTTTTTGCGTTTCTCTTTAATGAAATTGTCTGTGCTTCTTTAACTTTTTTCCTGCATCAATTTAGGAAAGTTTTCAGCTATGATTTGAATGAACAAAATCTTTATCCCTTGTTCTTTCTCTTTTTCTTCAGGAACCCCTATGATGCAGATGTTATTTCTCTTCATGTTTTCACAGAGCTCTCTTAGAGTTTCCTCAGGCATTTTGAGTCTGTTTTCTTTTAGTTGCTCTGCTTTCATGCCTTCATTTATCTTGTCCTCTAACTCACTGATTCAATACTCAGCTTCATCCATCCTGCTTTATTTCCTTTCATTGTGGTCTTTATTTCTGATATTGTATTTGTCATTTCTGACTGATTCTTTTTTATTATTTCAATGTCCTTTTTTATACTTGCTATCTCTATTTAGATGTTCATTATGTCCATCTATTGTTGTTCTAAGACCTTTGCGCATCCTAACAATCATTATTTTTAACTCTGCATCTGGTAATTTGGTTATTTCTGACTCACTCAAGTTCTTTTCTTGGGATTTCTCTTGATTCATTTGGGTTACATTTCTCTGCCTCCTCATTTTTGTCTGTATATAAGAAGTGTGTGGCCACTGGAGTCCAATGGGTGTAACTTCTGTGTTTCTTAGGTGTGGTCTGTCTACAGGCCCACCACTTCCTCTGCCGCTGCCTTGGGTGTTCTGGTATGGGCATTGTCGATGCCACTCGCTGTTGCTGTGCTGTGGTTTCTGCCTCTCCTCCATGGGCTGGACTGTGTTCACATGCCTCAGCTACAAGCTGTTGGGGGCCTTGGCCTTTGCCCCACCCACTTGTGTGGGGCTGCATTCCTTACTGGGGCCACAAGCCTTGGCACAGCGGGCAGGGCTGCACACCTATGCTCAGTCGTGGGTCTCCACTTGTTCCCGGGCTTTTGCCCCACCCCCACAGGTGGAACTGTGCTGGCACATCTAGCCGCAAGCCCCAGCTGCACTGGCTGGGCAGGACTGTGCACCCACACTCTGCTGCAGGTCTCTGCAGTTCCAAGGCTTTGCCTTTCCCCTGTAGGCAGGATTGCTGGTGGGGCCACTCCCAGGAAGGATTGCTTTCGTGTGTCCCTTCCGCCACCACCTGTCGAGACTGAGCTCATGCACAGCCACAGTCATGGCCAGCCTAGCTTCCACCTCCACCTACGGGACCGTGCTTTTGTTTCCCTCCGCCGCCCACCCTCCTGCGAGCCCTCAACTGTGTGGGTGGGGGTGCTACAGCTCAGACCTAACCACTCAATACTCTATTCCTGATGGCTCCCTCCCTTTAAGTAACTCTGCTCTGAGTGCCATGCAAGAACTTGTTTGGCTGGTGTCCTGCTTTCCTTTGCTGGTATTGCTGGCTCCAGGGGAAATATTCACTTTAGGTTGGGTGGTAACTCAGCCCAGGGGTTAGGGTGGCTGTCCCTCAAAGTGTTTCTTCCTGTGCCTCCTACATTACACTCTCTTTCTGCTACTTCAGTCCTTTCAACTCTCCCCATCCCTCGAAGCCCAGGTGAGTGGTTGTGAAAGAGGTTTTCTGTATGGTTTCTTTAAGAAGAATCCTGGGTCTGAGAAATCTGTCTCTTTCTCACAAACTGTATCCTGACTTGTTTTGCAGCTAAATACTGTCCTTATGCTTCTTCTAGACTCTGGGGCTGTAGGCTGAGGCTTTGTTCCTGGGGCCCAGGACCCTCCCCTCTATGCTAAACTCACTTGCCACCACGCAAGTCTCTCCAGGATGCTATTCGCTTCCGAGAGCTCTCTCCACATTTCTGCTTTTCCTACTAGTCTCAGTGTGGCTTCTTCAGTGTTCCTTGATTAAAGAATCCTCATAGTTTAGTCCAAAGTTGGTTTTACCAGATAGTGGTTCTTAAAATTAAGTTGTAATTCACTTTGGTTCTGCAAGGTGGAAGTTTGTACGTCCGCTTACTCTATCACCATCTTGAAGCTTCCTAAACTTTTTTAAAAACTAACTTTTTCAGAGTGTACAATGGTGTGAACTATTTTGGACTTAATTTACAGCAATTTCTATCAGTCTTTAAGAGTACCTGAAGCCTGAAACTGGCTTTTCTTTTCTTTGTTTAATTGATATTTGGGAAGTATATAATTGAAAAAGGCTCAAAAAAATAGCTAAGAATGCTTTTTTTTAGAGGGAGAGAGAGAGAAAGAGAGAGAGAGAGAGAGAGAGAGAGAGAGAGGGAAATATCAATCTATTTCTGTATGTGCCTTGACGGGGGATTGAACCAGCAACTCCTTCATATTGAGACAATGCTCTAACCAACCTAGCCATCCAGCCAGGGCACCAAGAGTTCTTGTTTTCATAAGATGCAAGATACTTTCATAAAAGTATCTTTTATTTTAGCATTAAAGGATCTTGATGGGCCTCATCATTATATATCATAGCTTAGCTTGTTTTTATTTTGGTTCCTGATCCAGTGCCCAATAAATATCTAACAACAATGTGTGCTAGACAATGTTTCATGAGTAAATGAATGAAATATTAGGTTTGATCAATTTCCTCTATATTTCCTATACTTGTTTGTTTCATTGGTTTTTAACTGCCTATTTTGATGATTTCATTTAGGTATCTTTATTAAAACTGACTAAAATATTTCAAAGGGAAACTGAGGTATGAATTATACATGTCACATAAATGCTGATTCTCAAGGCAGTTTTATATATGGAAGAACTAAAAAATCCAGAAACATTGTTTACATAATGAGGCCAATTTTATAATCTGTCCATCAGTATTCAAAATGACCTATTGAGATTTTATCAAAGAAATTCCGTTCATCTGGATGAGAGAAGTTGGTACAAGTTTTGTTTGTTTGTTTTTCACCTGACCTTATTTTTATGGATTTTGATGCTACCTACAGAACTGGAGAAAGAAACCTCTAGCTGAAAAATGAATGTTCCTTTATGGCACTTGAGTTAAATCTAGTAAAGCCTGGGAATCATATTTCCCAAGGGGTCAGTTGACTAAAACTCAAGAAATAATAGTCACAATAATAATTTTATACTAGTGAAATCTTAGAAAATAAAAGGAAATATCCACATACCAAAAAAAAATCTAATGAGTATAAAAGATATAATAAAGATATGGGTGGAAATACATATGAATCAAATGCTGTGTTACTTCTGGAAAAAAATATCTGAATACCTGAGATAAAATCATAAGAGCCTAGAGGTGATTTTATTGGTGAATTAATAAAATTGGATGCAAAGGAGAGATAAAAAGGAGGGAGGTAAGATTAGGGTCATTATGAAAAGAAGGAGGAAACAAAGTTGATGAATACCATATGGAGGAGGATAATTACCATGACTAAGAAAGATTCAAAGGGAATTCATGCTAAATATTAAGAGGATACAGAAAAGGAGATATTGGAAAGAAGTTTATTTATGTGATTAACAGAGAACAGTTAAGATTGATGAGAGAAAGAATTGTGTATAATAAATTAACTATGCAGAAATGTTGTTTTCTTTTTTCACCAAATGACCGGGACATCTTAGACTTTGGCAGAGAAAAAACTGATAACATGACACAAAGCAGGAACTAAAATAAGATAAATTTAAAGTCTCATTTTGGAAATGATTTAGACTAATTTCCTTGCATTCTAATATGAAATGCTCTGTCCTTGAATATAGACCCTAATAGCTTATATTTGAATAAAAAAAGCTAACTTTTAGCTAAAGTTAAAAAATAACTAGATTGTAAAATCCTAAAATAGAATGATCTCTTCTGTTTTGTTTGTTTTTATATTTCCCTATTATCCTGGAGACCTTTGAAAAGCTTGCATTTGTAGACATAGATGATGCTTGTGGCTGTTTGCCATTCTTAACCTTATCTGTTACAAATACGTAGTAGGAGGTTGTACAAATTTCTCACTAAAATTCCTAGAATGTGATAGCACAAGTTTTCTGATGCTTAATTCCAAAAAATATTTATTTCAAGTTTCAACCAAGAATGTAAGTAAAAATGTGACATTTTCTAAAAAGTTGTTATGTATTTATCTCTGTCCTGAAAGATTATGCATGGCTTCTAGTTTGTAATAGAGGAAACTAGCCCATTAGTTTCCCAAATGAGAAGAGAAACATTGGACTTGCCTGTTAACACTTCTATCATCATAGTATTGTATTAAAGAAGAAATCAGGCTCTGGCCAGTTGGCTAAGCGGTAGAGTATCATCCTGGTGTGTGGTAATCATGGGTTTGATTCCCAGCCAGGGCATACAGAAGTGCCCATCTGCTTCTCTACCCTTCTCCCTCTCCTTCTTCTCTATCTCTTCCCCTCCTGTAGCCAGGCTCCATTGGAGCAAAGTTGGCCCAAGCACTGAGGATGGCTCCATGGCCTCTGCCTCAGGCTTTAGAACGACTCCAGCCACAACGGAGAAAGGCCCCAAATGGGCCAAGCATCGCCCCCTGGTGGGTATGCTGGGTGGATCTTGGTCAGGTACATGCGGGAGTCTGTCTGGCTGCCTCCCAGCTTCTAACTTTGGAAAAACACACACACAAACACACTAAATAAATAAATAAATAAATAAATAAATACAAAATCAGCTCATTTTGCCACTTGGAAGCAGCAATCAGGTCATTTCTAAAACTTTGATCTCTTCAACCACTCTTCCTAACACAACAGAGTGAAAAGGGGTGGTTTCCTCTAGAAATATGTTTTTTTTTTTAATTTTCAATCTTTTTTTTTGTTTTTAATTGCAGTTGATGTACATTATTATATTAGTTTCTGGTGCATACCCTAGTGATTAGATATTACATAACTTATGAAGTGATCATCCCTATAAATCTCATACTTATCTGAAGACACCTCACCAGCATAGGGCTGAGACACCAGTGAAGGCAATGCACTATATGATTATTATTCAATATTTTTTAGTAAAAAACAAAAGAGCATTGATGAAAAAAAGTCCTTTAGATCTGTGCTACTAGGAGGTAGAAAGACAGCCTCTCACTCCTGCCCCACCATTTTCATTTTAACAACATCCTCAGGTGATTACTTTGTAGATCAAAGTCTGAGAAACAGTTTTAATTGGTCTCTTTAAATTCTAAATCATTGCTTAGAAAAGTGAACGAAACCTTGATTTTGGTAGGGAAAATAGAGGAATTCTCTCTTAATCTCTGTTCAGAATTTCCGCAAACAAAAACAACACTGAGCCTAACTGGGCAGACAGTAGATGTTCAATAAACACAATTCAATGCAACAGACTTCAATTTATCACTTTCCCCAAGTTCTGAACCCACCCAGGTAACTCAGGCAACTCACCAATGAAAGGACAGATTCTTAAAGTATTTCTGTCATTTACAAGATATCCATCCATCCTTGGATTATACATGGTTATTCACAGAAATTTGGGTTAAGTAGTCTTATGTCAAGGTTTCAGTGTATGTAGTTATGTTTCAGGAGATGTGATTCAAACTGCAGTATATCGAATTTTGTAAAATAGAATTTTAGTGGAGTTTTATTATTTGTAGAAACTATAGAGGAAGTCATATATAAACAAAGGGCAAGAAAGTGAGATTACATAACATTAATAACTGAAAATACAGTTGAATAAAAATAGAAGTTAAAATATTGTGACTTATATAACCTTCTTTAGACATGCAAATCAAAGAAAGTTTATGCATATTGAACAAATCATGGTTGGAAAATTCAGAAATTTTGTTTAACAAATAACAAAAACAGTTTTTATCTGATGTATTAAAATTTAACTAGATTTTTTCCTAGATGCAAATTTAATGAAAGATTTTATTTTATGGTATACTGTTATACAAAATCTGCAATATCTTTTTTTTTTCTTATTGTGACAAAGACAGAGACAGAGAGAGAGAGAGGGACAGATAGGGACAGACAGGAAGGGAGAGAGATAAGAAGCATCAATTCTTCGTTGTGGCACCTTAGTTGTTTATTTATTGCTTTCTCATATGTGTCTTGACCAGGGGACTAGAGCAGACTGAGTGATCCCTTGCTCAAGCCAGCAACCTTTGGCTCAAGCTGGTGAGCCTTGCTCAAACCAGATGAGTCTGTGCTCAAATAAGCAACCTTGGGGTTTCAAACCTGGGTCCCCCATGTCCCAGTCCAACACTCTATCCACTGCACCACTGCTTGGTCAGGCTCTTCTTTTAAAGTGAAATAATTACATTTAACTATTGCATAAAATAACTTAGCTAATATTCTGGCTTTTTCAAAAGCAGGCAATATTAGTATCTCCTTAGCGTCATTCCTAATTATGGCACTGTCAATCTAAGTGATGATATACATAAAATACTGGAAAAAATAATTAACTGCAAATAATCATGCAATGATCAACAGCACTAAAAATATAAATGCTGTAAAATTAGAAGTTTCTAATATAAATTAGTTGGAAAGGCAATTGCAACCTAATAGATTAATTGCTAACCCATAACATTGACTCACTGAGCATGTCCACAGAACTGGAACTTACAAAACTATAGTTATTTTATGAGAGGATTTATTTTAAATTTCTTTATAAATTTCACTATATCTTAGGAAGCATAAAAATTTTTATCTTAAAAAAGAATTTCCAGACCCTGGCTGGGTAGCTCAGTTGGTTAGAGCATTCTTCCAGTTACAGGTTTGATCCCATCAGGGCACAATGAATATATAAATAAATGGAAGAACAAGTTGATGTTTCTCTTCCTCTCTTTCTTCCTCTTTCTCTAAAATAATAATATAATTTTAATTATAATATACTAAATTTTAATATAATAAAAATTATTTCCAGTACTAAAATACTTTACTCCCAACCTCTTGAATTTACTTTCCTGAATAATCTATAGTAATATAGTTTTACCTTGAGCTTTTCAGAGGTAAAGTGATGATCTTATTAAATAATTAGGAAGCCAGAGAATTCTTTAGAGAATTACTTACTCCTCCAGAAAAATCCTGCAGTGTACACATGTCCTTTGGGTGCTCAATATATATTTGTTAGAAGTTACTGTTATTGGCTTGTGCTTAATAAGACTGAACACTACTAAATAACAACTTAGAATTTAACAAGGTCAACTTCATTTTCTTAGACAGTTGAAATGTTATTGATTTTTTTTAGGTTTTTCTTGAGAAGATACATTGCTGAAAATATTCTTTATATAGAAGCAATGTTAAATTCAAAACATTATAATCAAGCACTCTCAGAAATTTATAAACAAGTATTTTTTACAGGGTTTTTATGCTGTATTTGATTAAAGGTTAATTAAATTTATATGAACTGTGAAAAAGCAATGATCAAATAACTGAAAGAAAATGACAATTCAGCAGCATTAGAAATTTCCATACACACTTAATTCTTAGGGATTGTTGTAAAATAAGGGAAATGAGATGGTCCTACTAGTATGTTTCAAAGTTATCACATGGGGACAAAATTTGACAAATAAAAAAATACTATCATTAACTAAGTTATTGACAGGAATAAACACAAGGCGAGTATGAATAGTAAAAAAATAAGATATAGGACCAATGGTATTTGAGAATTAAATATATCATAAATATATCATTTAAAATTAATAAAAAAAGAGACCAATTACTGAATATATGATGTTGTCTATCTATTTATATAAGAAAATATACACTATAAAAATGTATTACTGGTATAGTTATAATGTATAAAACAGAACAGTCAAAGTAAAAATATTACATATAATTAAATATTAAGTAGTTTTTAAAAATAAGGCTGAGGTGGGGACAGTTTCCTAAACAAAGCATGTGGATTAAAGAGTCATTAAATATTTTGACCACTATGACTTCCCAAAATTTAAAGTTACCTCATTATTAAAAATACAACAAAATAATTTTAAACAATGTGCTGAAAAAATATTTGCAATATATTTAACAATTGGTTAATATCCCAAAGATAGATAAAAGTTCTATTTGTAAAAAAGAAAAGAAAATCAGTACTGTAGAAAAAAAAATGATTCATGAACAAGAATAGATCATTTATATGGGAACAAAACATAAAGCATAATCAATTTTCTTTAACAGAGTAAAATCCCATAAAAATAGACATATCCAATTTTATAGGTAAGAATTTAAGGTCTTATATCTCTAATAACAATACCTTTAGCCAACATAAACAGATTTATGATTTACTTTTTTAACATTCTTAAATTTATGCTTTTTTCTTCTTTGGACTACCTATGTGTTATGATGTATGTTTCTTGACATACTTGAATATGATTGAATGACAACTAGCATGCTTTCCAGATGTTTCTAGATTGTCTTATTATACTGATTACCAAACTTCAGTGTGCATTAGAATTACAGGCTGTTGGACCACATCCTTGCAGTATCTGATTCAGTAAATGAAGAGTAAGCCAAAAAATCTGCAGTTTTCACAAGTTCCAAGGGGATGCTGATGGTACTGCCTGGAGGACCATCCTTTAAGAACCACCATCTCATTGTGCTGCAGAGACTGGAAAATAAAAACTACATTTCCCAGATTCCCTTGCAGCTAAGATTATGAATATGAATTAGGTTCCATTAACTAAATTCCATCTCCTGTGATTTGGAGAATGAACAATGAAAGGGAGAAGCTAATTTCATGTTCCTTTTGGCTGTTGTTTTTTTTTTTTTTTTTTCAGGCAAACAAGTATATAGAGAACTGGGATTTTCCGGCAGTAAAATATGGCCAGCTTTCAGAAGAGGTGGAAGGGGCAGTGGCAGTAGCAGGTAGATGGCCCAATTTTTGCTTCATATTTTGTGGAGTATAGTGTCAGCACTGAGAGTCTCATAGTGGCCCTCCCAGTCCTTAACTTCTTACTTGGCAGGAATGGAAAGATCCCTGGTAGGTCAGTTCCATGGAGTTTAGGGAGTCACACTTAAAGGCCCAGCATAATCCCTGCTTCTTTCAGCCCTTCCAGTAATTTCATAAGCACCCAATTATCTCTCTCTGTTAATATGTTTACCATACATTAGTGCATTCTGGTATTATACCATATGACAAAGTATGTTGTCAGGTGATGAGAATCAACTATATGGAAATTTGAAATTATATGTACTTCATAGTTTATGATATTTTTATGTTTATCTCATAAACTCAATAATCAGGGTTTTTATTTTCTTCCCCAAATGACTCTTTCTACTGTCCTAAAGATAGTAACTACTGCTGAGGGCCATCAGAATAAAATCAACTTATCATCCTACTTTGTTATGGAGACATCTAATTAATTTGACTCATGCCAAAAAGTTTGTTGAGCTTCTTGGAAGAAAGACAGTCATACAATGCAAATTTATTTTTACACTGTGTTATGTGTAATTGTGAAAAAAATAGCTATCTTAAATCTTTGGAATCCACCTAGGAAAAAAATCAGAAATGCGAAATTGTCTGAGTCCATTGAATCAGTGTAGTTAGTGTCTATAAGACACCCGTGGGCTCAGAAATTATGCGCTCAGGAGAGAAAGCATACTTCTAGAAATCAGGGCTTTGTTCTCCAGGAAACAGTAAAGGTAGTAATCAAAATGAAATAAAGGCACCCAATGAAGAGTCCCACAGGTAAAACTGCTTCCTAAGTGGATGTTTGATTGCTCTCAGCTTCTCCTTTTATGTTCATCTTTCTACCACAAAAGCCCATTCTCTGTGGCATTTCATAAGGTTGCTAATGATTTACTGTCGGAAGATGCAGGAGTCTAGAGGGGAGATACACAGAAATAGCACAAATTTTTCTAACGTAGGAGTGTGGGACAAAAATAGAGTTTCAAATTCTTCTTCCATTACTTTTATTTGTAAAAAAATAAATAAAAATATAAAAGAATGCTTTTCCCCCACATTTTCCCAGGTTATATTAAATCTCTATGTTCATCTTAATACTTGAGTATGATTAGTATACGGATTACTATAGGCAAATTGTAGAAGGCTTTACCTGGACATGTTCTTATTTCATTTTAGCCTTTTTCATCACCCAAAGGCTCTCCTGCAGGGTCAATCTCTGGGACGTCATTGTTATTGGCTTTAACCTCCTTCTCTTTGACTCAGTTAACACTCTCAACATTCCTTGAGGCTAATTTTACCTAAAAAAGGTCATCTAACAAACAATACATAATAAAGTATAAATGACTAATGTCCCCTATACATTTTCACTTTAGAAGAAAGAAGGCATTTATTAATTAGATGAGTTTCTAAATTGTGAAATGTAAATCTGGATGGGCGAGACTAAAATTTTAGTCCAAATGCAGTTTTATTCATAATCTTTTAAGGGGAAAAAATTACCCAATCATAATCAGTATATATAACCCGTGTTTCTCAAAGTTTCTTTTTTTTTTTCAAAATAAACAAATAAGTCAATTTTAAATAACTGGCAGCCAACCTGATCAACAATATTAAAAGCCTTTTTGGTTGATTGCCAGACATGTGGGGCAAGAATTAAAAATTGTTTTTAGGCCCTGGCCAGTTGGCTCAATGGTAGAGCGTCAGCCTGGCGTGCAGGAGTCCCGGGTTTGATTCCTGGCCAGGGCACACAGAAGAAGCACCCATCTGCTTCTCCACCCCTCCCCTTCTCCTTTCTCTCTGTCTCTCTCTTCCCCTCCAGCAGCCGAGGCTTCATTGGAGCAAAGATGCCCTGGACGCTGAGGTTGGCTCTGTGGCCTCTGCCTCAGGCACTAGAATGGCTCTGGTTGCAACAGAGCAACGCCCCAGATGGTCACAGCATCACCCCCTGCTGGGCATGCTGGGTGGATCCTGGTTGGGCACATGTGGGAGTCTGTCTGACTGCCTCCCCAATTCCAACTTCAGAAAAATACAAAAAAAAATTGTTTTTAACAGAAATTAATTTTCAACTGTAACCCCATATTATTTTTTGACATAAATTTTAAACTATTTATAATATCATCTTTAAATGAAAAAAAAAATCAATGCTGAATTCAACTTTCCTCCATCCAGTTTGGGAGGCTATGACTGCTGTTGGGCAAATGAGTTTGTAAAATGTGATTTTTATGTTTGCTCACTTTTATTGTTAAAAATGGTGCTGCCCAGGTGAAATTGCTAATTACCTTCCTGCTTGGGAAGGGGCTTTGTTATGCTAATGTGTGCTAGAGGAGCGTTTCACACCAAAATGTTTTAAGAAGAAAGAGAAGAAGAAGGAAGCCATGTTTTCAGAGAGTGAAAGCAGAGAGAAGGAAGTGTACTTGGGAGAAAGAAGCCAACATGGCAAGGTGCTGAAGAAGAAGCCAGTATGTTCAGAGGGGAGAAGGGAGAAGGTGTGGGGAAGCAGATGTGACTGAGCTAGTGGGGGCATTTCTAGGAAAACCAGGGTGTGTCGGTAGCTTTGTGAGCTATGAATGAGTGGGTTTTGGAGCCCTGTGTGTTTATTTTTACTCGCCGGCCAGGTGTGAGGCTAGAATAAAAAAAATGGCCCACCAGTTTTTGGAATTGCAGTTTTTTTTACCGTCTGTCTGAATCTAATGGGAGCCTGCATGTGAATGGTCATGATGGTGGCAGCCCCTGGCCTTACAAATGCTAGCACACAATTCTTCCCAATTTCTATTGAATATATTATAAATGTGCACCATTTTTTTCTAATTTTTTACTTAATTAATTGTGTTTACATAGATTCTAGTGTTGTCCCGAATGCATCCCTCATCCCCTTTATTCCCCTCAACATCTCCCTTGCCCCCCTCCCAACAGCATCCAACCCTTTAGGTTTATCCCACCCTATCATCCCCTTTCCCTCTGTCCTCTTTTCCTCTGGTCCCTTTGATCCCTCTACTGTCTCAATTCCATTCCTCAGTTTACATTGTTTCTCAGATTCCTCAAATGAGTGAGGTCATATGATATTTTTCTTTCTCTGCCTGGCTTATTTTACTTAACATAAAAGTTTCCAGGTCCATCCATGTTGTTGCAAAAGGTAATATTTCCTTCTTTTTCATGGACCCATAGTATTCCATTGTATATATATACCACCACTGCTTTTTAATCCACTTGTCCACTGACGAACACTTGGGCCATTTCCAGATCTTTGCTATTGTGAACAATGCTGCCATAACCATGGGGGTGCATTTCTATTTTCCATTTGGTGATATGGTATTCTTGGGTTATATTCCTAAAAGTGAGATGGCTGGGTCAAAAGGCAGTTTGATTTTTAAATTTTTGAGGGATCTCCATATTGTTTTCCACAGTGGCTGCACCAGTCTGCATTCCCACCAGCAGTGCAGGAGAGTTACCTTTTCTCCATATTTTCACCAGCACCTATCTTTTGTTGTTTTGTTAATGAGCGCCATTCTGACTGGTGTGAGGTGGTATCTCATTATGGTTTTAATTTGCATTTCTCTGATAATCAGTGATGTTGAACATCTTTTCATTGTCTGTTGGCCATATGTATGTCCTCTTTGGAGAAGTGTCTATTCATTTCTTTTGTCCATTTTTTTATTAGATTGTTTGTCTTGTGTTGAGTTTTCAAGTTCTTTATAAATTTTGGTTATTAACCTCTTATCAGATGTATTGTCGAATATGTTCTCCCATTGTGTGGTTTGTCTTTTTATTCTTTTCTTATTGTCTTTTGTTGTGCAAAAGCTTTTTAGTTTGATATAGTCCCGTTTGTTTATCCTGTCTTTTATTTCACTTGCCTGTGGAGATAAATCAGCAAATATATTGCTGGAAGAGATGTCGGAGAGCTTACTGCCTGTTTTTTCTAAGATTCTCATGGTTTCACGACTTACATTTAAGTCTTTTAACCATTTTTGAGTTTATTTCTGTGAATAGTGTAAGTTGGTGTTCTAGTTTCACTTTTTTGCAGGTGGCTATCCAATTTTCCCAACACCATTTCTTGAAGAGGCTGTCTTTCCTCTATTGTATGCTTTTACCTCCTTTGTCAAATATCAGTTGTCCATAAAGGTGTGGGTTTATTTCTGGGTTCTCTCTTTCTGTTCCACTGATCTGTGTGCCTGTTCTTATGGCAGTACCAAGCTGTTTTGAATACAATGGCCTTGTAGTGTAACTTAATATCAGAAAGTGTGATAACTCCAACTTTATTCTACTTTTTCAAGATTGCTGAATTTATCTGTGTTCCTTTTGGTTCCATATAAATTTTTGGAATATGTGTTCTATATCTTTGAAGTATGTCATTGATATTTTAATTTGTATTGCATTGAATTTATAAATTGCTTTGGGTAATATAGTCATTTTAATTATGTTTATTCTTCCTAACCATGAGCACAGTAAATGCTTCCACTTGTTTGTATCTTCCTTGATTTTTTTTTATCAATGTCTTATAATTTTCCAAGTACAAGTCTTTAACTTCCTCAATTAAATTTACACCTAGGTGCTTTATTTTTTTTTGGTTGCAATAGTGAAGGGGACTGTTTCCTTAATTTCTCTTTCTGACAGTTCATTATTGGTGGATAAAAGTGCCTCTGATTTCTGTGTATTAATTTTATACCCTGCCACTTTGCTGAATTAATTTATCAGGTCGAGTAGTTCTTTGACTGAGACTTTAGGGTTTTCTATATACAGTATCATATCATCTACAAATAATGATAATTTTACTTCTTCTTTTCCAATTTGAATGCCTTTTATTTCTTCTTGTCTGATTGCAGTAGCTAGAACTTCCAGGACTATGTTGAATAAGAGTGGTGAAAGGCGGCTCTCCTGCCTTGTTCCTGATCTTAAGGGGATTCCTTTTAATGTTTTCTCATTGATTATGATGTTGGCAATGGGTTTGTAACAGATGGCCTTTATCATGTTGAGGAATGTTCCCTGAATTCCCACTTTGCTGAGAATTTTGATTATGAATGGCTGCTGGATTTTGTCAAGTGCTTTTTCTGCATCTATTGAAATTATCATGTGGTTTTCCTCCTTCCTTTTGTTTATGTGATGAATCACAATAATTGATTTGCAAATATTGTACCAGCCTTGCCTCTCCAGAATAAATCCCACTTTGTGGGATCATGATGTATAATTTTTTTTCATGTATTGCAGGATCCGGTTTGCTAATATTTTGTTGAAGATTTTAGCATCTAAGTTCATCGGGGATATTGGCCAATAATTTTCTTTCTTTCTTTGTCTTTGCCTGGTTTTGGAACCAGAATTATGCTCACCTCATAAAAGGAGCTTGGAAGTCTTCCTTCCTCTTGAATTTTTGAAATAGCTTGAGAAGGACAGAAGTTAGTTCTTTTTTGAATATTTGGTAGAATTCCCTTGTGAAGTCGTCTGGCCCAGGGCTTTTGTTTGTTGGGAGTTTTTTGATAACTCTTTCTATCTCATTTGTTGTAATCAGTCTGTTTAGGATTTCTGATTCTTCCAGATTAATTTTTGGAAGATTATATGTTTCAAGGAATTTGTCCATTTCACCTAGGTTGTCTAATTTTTTGGCATGCAGTTCTTTATAGTATTTTCTTACAATATTTTGTATTTCTGTTGTGTCAGTTGTTATTTCTCCACTCTCATTTCTAATTTTATTTATTAGAGTTCTCTTTTTTTCTTTGTGAGTTTGGTTAGGGTTCATTGATCTTGTTTACCCTTTCAAAGAACCAGCTCCTACTTTCATTGATCCTCCATATTGTTTCTTTAGCTTCTATGTCATTTATTTCCACTCTGATCTTTTTTATTTCCTTCCTTCTACTACCTCTGGGCTTTATTTACTGTTCTTTATATAGTTCTTTTAGATGCAGGGTTAAGTTGTTTATTTGAGCTTTTTCTAGCTTTTTAAAATATGCCTGTAATGCTATGAACTTCCCTCTCAGGACTGCTTTTGCTGTGTCCCATAAATTTTGAGTTGTTGTATGCTTATTATCATTTATTTCTAGGAATTTTTTTATTTCTTCTTTGATCTCATTGTTAACCCATTTGTTATTTAATAACATGCTATTTAGTTTCCATCTGTTTGAGAATTTTTCAGTTTTCCTATTGTTGATTTCTAGTTTCATGCCATTGTAATCAGAGAAAGTGCTAGATATGATTTCAATCTTCTTAAATTTGTTGCGACTGCTTTTGTGGTCTATCCTAGAGAATGTACTATGAGGACTTGAAAAGATTGTATATTCTGCTGCTTTAGGGTGAAAGGTTCTGAAGATATCTATTAAATTGAGTTAATCTAGTATGTTCTTTAAGTCTGCTGTTTCTTTGTTAATTTTCTTTCTTGAGGATCTATCTGTTGATGTTAGTGGGGTATTAATATCCCCTATTATTATAGTATTGCTGTTGATCTCGCCCTTTAAATCCATCAATGTCTGCTTTATATATTTAGGTGCTCCTATATTAGGTGCATAGATATTTATAATAATTATATCTTCCTGATGGATTGCTCCCTTTATCATTATGTAGTGATCTTTTTTATCTCTTACTATAGCCTTTGTTTTATAGTTAATTTAGTCTGATATAAGTATTGCTACCCTGTAAAGCCAGTAGCCACGGCCACCATCAGAGCTGCCTGGCCCATGCAAGTTCACATTTGATTTGGACAGATGGTAATGAAACAATGGAGACAAGAACTAGTAGGACATTAGTTTTAATCTTAGCTTGGACCTGGTAGGCAAAAACTATACATAGTGGCAAAATACTTCCATTTCCATTCAGGGCTCCCAAAGCCACTGACTTATCCAAGTTTCCTAGAATCAAAGGTTTCTAGCTCAGCTGCCTTATTCACCTCTGTTCACCATCTCCTTCTCTCTGCACAAACTTTGCACAAACTGGCTTCTTCTTCACTACTCTATCATTTTTGCTGCTTCTCCTCTCCTCCATGTGGCCTTTCTCTGCTCTACTCCAGCATGGGCTCCTCTGCCCGATTTTATAGTGTAGAAATCAAAACCTTTAATTTAATATACAAACTAGGAAGTCTCTGATACAAAGTCATTTAGGGTGGAAAAAGCTTAGTCTTAAAACTAAGCCTTAGGCTATAATGACCCTGCTTGCTTACAGCCTGTCGTCCACACCCAATGCAAACTATAACCGAGTAAATATATATATCATATTTACAAACTTATTTGACCAACATACTCCAACATTTTTTTAAAATTTCCATTTGCTTGAAATATTTTTTCCATCCTTTTACCTTCAGTCTATGTGAATCTTTTGAGGTGTGTCTCTTGCAGACAGCATATATATATGGGTCCTGTTTTCTTATCCATGCAGCTACCCTATGTCTTTTAAATAGATCATTTAATCCATTTACATTTAAGGTTATTATTGATATGTGGTTATTTTTTGCCATTTTATTCTTTAAAGCTTTATTTCTCTTTTACTATACTTTTTCCCCTTTTTGTTCTGTTTACAACAGGCCCCTTAACATTTTTTGCTGCATTGGTTTGGTTGTAATGAATTCCTTGACTTTTTTTTTTTTTTTTGTCTGGGAAACTTTTTATTTCTTCTTCAATTTTAAATGATAGCCTTGCTGGATAAAGAGGTCTTGGTTATAGGCTCTTGTTCTGCATTACTTTCAATATTTCTTGGCATTTCCTTTTGGCCTACAGTGTTTCTGTTAAGAAGTCAGATGTCATCCGTATGGGGGCTCCTTTGTAGGTAATAACCTTTTTTTCTCTAGCAGCTTTTAATATTTTCTCTTTATCTCTTAGCTTTGGTATTTTAATTATAATGTGTCTTGGTGTAGATTTCTTTGGGTTTCTCTTTATTGGATTTCTCTGTGCTTCTTGAATTTGTGTGACTTTTTCCTGCATCAATTTGGGAAGTTTTCAACTATGGTTTTATTGAACAAGGTCTCTATCCCTTGTTCTTTCTCTTCTTCTTCAGGAACCTCTATGATGCAAATGTTGTTTCTCTTTAGGTTGTCACAGAACTTCCTTAGAGTTTCCTCAGATATTTTCAGCCTCTTTTCTTTTTGCTGCTCTGCTTCTGTGTTTTTGTTTATTGTATCTTCTAAATCGCTGATTTGATCTTCTGCTTCATCCAGCCTGTTTTTAGTTGCTTCTAGTGTAGTTTTTATTTCTGATATTGTATTTTTCATTTCTGACTGGTTCTTCTTTATTATTTCAATTTCCTTTTTGATGCTTGTAACCTTTTTATTTATGTGCTCATTGTGTCCATCCATTGTTGTTCTAAGATCTTTCAGCATTCTAATAATCATTATTTTAAACTCTGCATCCAGTAGTTTGGTTATTTTCATATTACTCAGTTCATTTTCTGGGGGTCTCTCTTGTTGATTCATTTAGATTGCACTTCTCTGTCTTCCCATTATGTCTGTGTATACCCTCCTCATTTAGGTGTGTTGTTTGTAGAACTGGTCGAGTCTAGGGTTGGTGTTGTCTGTCTTCAATTTTCAGTTGTGTTATTTCTAGGTCTTCTTGGGTTGGCATCAGCTGTTGTTTGTAATCCACTGTTAGATTTGGCTTTTCTTGTAGAGCCACTTTGAAGTCTTGATTTGTTTATCTTCTTTTCAGTTTTCTTAACTCGGTTGTAGTCTTGTTTACTGATCACAGCAGGGGGCTTATTTGAAACTGTATCAGTGAATGAGGTGGGTGCAACCTGAGACCCTGAAGGCCTGATCGGCCAGCTTCTCTCGGGATGGGTTACTTTCTCTGCTTCAGTAGGGGGAGGTGTATCTCAGATCTCCACAGAGACCTGAGTTACTGCCCCTCCTCCCCACTTTCTGTTTTCAGCTTTGTCTTGTTGTGCTGATTGAAGCTGGAGAGATTTCTGGAGGTGGGTAACCCGGAACCACTTCAGGCTTGTTCTGTGTGGAGGGATCAACCCCTCCCCAGCTATGGCCATCTCTGCACTGGATGAGTCAGCTTCTCAGGTCATTCCTTGCATTCCGCTGCCCATCACTGTCTGTCTCCCTCTCCTCACTTTCCTTTTGGAAGACAAGCCAACTCTCTCAGCACATCTCATTCCCAGATCCCCAGGCAAGTGGCTGTGAGAGATATTTTCTGCTCTTCTCCTTGGAATGAGATCCCTTCTGGGCTCTCAGCCTCACCCCCCTTCATTCCTGGAAGCAGGGGAGACCCACCATGCCTTGGTGCTCCCTACCAGGCTTGGTGTGGCTTCTTTTTTGCTCCTTAGTTTTTGAGATGTTCTTGTAGTCCAAAGTTAGTTTTTCACACTGGTTGTTCTTAAATTAATTTGTAATCCAATTTGGTGGTGTGCGTCTGCCTACTCTGCTGCCATCTTGGTATCTCCACAGAAATGTGCACCTTTAATCTGACCTCATGGCTTGAGGTTTTACTGTGTAGTATTTCTGGAAATCAAAGCTCATATTATTTTGGAGGTCAGAGTATTTACTAATGAATCCTTAGGTAATAGTCCTGGAATGCAATGATCCTATAAGTAACAAAATCTAACAGATCATGTAAACCGAGTATTAATTAGATGGGTTATATATGTAACCAAGCTGAGGAACTGGATATACTAGAGTACTAAATGTTCTTTAACATTCTATAGAAATGTGTGTAAAACATAGGGGAGAATCTATTCACTGGCTTCTGAACCCTGCTAGCTCTGAGTTCTGTTCTATAGAGCTAGATCCTCTTTCTATTCAAGACAGTCAACTGCTGCTCTTTGGTTCTTCACTATCCTGCAAAACACCCTTATTTATTCATTCCCCAAGTGGGTGTCCCCTGGCTCAGGCTGAAGCTAGAAGAGTCACAAGGTGAGGATAGGGTAAGAGAGGGAGAGACAACCAACAGTTTGCACAACCAAGAGTTTATTTTGGGAAATCAGGCATGCATGTTTATAAATCAGCCTTCAGAAACATGCTAATTTGCATCACACTGCACAGAATTCTGGCTTTCCTTGAGTTTTTGGCCTCCTTTCTCCTCCTTCCTTTACTTTTTCCCTTTTTTTAACCTGTTGTCAGGAAATTCTAACAGCCTAATTTTATTATAAAAAGAAATTTAGTGTTTGCTTGTCTCTCTCCTTGGCCCTCGCAGATATGACTAAGCCTTTATTTTTCATAAGCAAAATACTTTTCTCATCAAAGTATTTTGCCAGGCATAAATATATATATATATATATATATATATATATATATATATATATGGTTTAAGTTTAATATAGGAAGTAACTGTATACAAGCTAAATAATATGTAATTAAACTTATTCATAAATTTATATAACAATAGGTTTGTCTGGTTTATTACTATAGATTCAACTTGTATTAATAAGAAATAATTAAGGATCTGTGTTCTGATATGTATATCCCTTAATGTATACTTTGCTATTAATAGAAAACTATTTTATTGTTCCCTGAGATAGACTCTATACATCAACCTGAAAGAAAACTCAATAAATACTTTTGAACTATTAGTTTATGATTAAATGCCATGACTAACCAAGTCAGTTATATTTGAGGTAGTAATCAGGGGCTGATTCTGAAAATATTTCCAGTGTATGTTCTTCCCCACATAACTGACAAATAGCTATAGCAACACCAAGTGGAAAAAAACACAACATAAAATTATTAAAGGTAAATAAAAAAGTATATATTTTACCAGAAAAAGTTTTATACCATGGCTCTTTTTTTTTTTTTTTTTTTTCTTTTCTTTTCATTTTTTCATTTTTCTGAAGCTGGAAACGGGGAGAGACAGCCAGACAGACCCCCGCATGCGCCCGACCGGGATCCACCCGGCACGCCCACCAGGGGCGACGCTCTGCCCACCAGGGGGCGATGCTCTGCCCATCCTGGGCGTCACCATGCCGCGACCAGAGCCACTCTAGCGCCTGAGGCAGAGGCCACAGAGCCATCCCCAGCGCCCGGGCCATCTCTGCTCCAATGGAGCCTTGGCTGCGGGAGGGGAAGAGAGAGACAGAGAGGAAAGCGCGGCGGAGGGGTGGAGAAGCAAATGGGCGCTTCTCCTGTGTGCCCTCACCGGGAATCGAACCCGGGTCCTCCGCACGCTAGGCTGACGCTCTACTGCTGAACCAACCGGCCAGGGCACCATGGCTCTTAAGACCCAAAACTACAATGGAAATACTTAGGATCTGAATTATTCCTTCCTTCATTGAGAATTATTTATCAATGCAAATAGGAAGAAAAAAATATTTTAATTAATGTGCATATTAAAGGGAGGAAGAAACTATGCTTTCATGACGGATGTTCTCCATAAGAATAATTGCCTCATTAACTTTACAGTATCAACTCCACCTCATTATGAAGGTCAAATGAATGGATTTGTGTATTTCTGAGTAGCAAAAAAATTATGAATAGTATTAAAGGTGCTACTGATTCTTTTTATAGATATAAAATTTAAAGGACAATCTTAAAAATGAACTAAAGTAGGCATATATTTACAAAATATAACATATACAATTGTTAATTATTACATTGTTTATTCAAAGAAAGAAATGTGTCTCAGTATGGCTTTTTAAATAGAATCTTAAATCAACCAACAGAAACAATATGCACTCTAGAAATAAAATATGATGAAGGGAGGTAGTGTTTTCTCTATACATGACTTTAAAAGTATCAGGGAACAAGTCCTAAAAAAAAGAGTTTAGAATATAAGATGACATATAACCGTGGTTCTAGTTATACAAAATTTAACTAGTGTACTATTTTTAGGCCATCACTTCAGGAAGCGTCAGGATTCATGGCCTATGCTAAATGACCATATCAATATTATTTCCCCAAAATTTTAGAAGTAATTATCTTTCCCCTTGATGTTAACTCTCTTTGCAACAAATTGAGCATGAACAATAAATTTTTCACTGTAACTAAACTCCCACTTCCATAGAAATTGCTGACTAGTAAGGAACCATAGATTTAGTTTTAAAAGGCTGGGATGTTTAATAAACCCAGATTTTCAAAGATCTGAAGAAATAACCAACCTATATACTAATATTTATCATAATCCAAAATTCTAGGGAAACTAAGAAAGCAATCCCATTCACAATTGCTTCAAAAATAATAAAATACCTAGGAATAAATTTAACCAAGGATGTAAACGACCTGTATTCAGGAAATATCCAAAGAAACTCAAAACACTAATTTGAAAGAATACAGGCTCTCTTAGGTTCACTGCAATATTATTTACAATAGGCAAGATTTGGAAACAGCCCAAATGTCCATCAGTAGATGAATGGATTAAAAAAAAAAAAAAGCTATGGTACATTTACAAAATGGAATACTACTTGGCCATAAAAAAAAGGAAATTTTACCCTTTGTGACAGAATGGATGGACCTGGAGAGCGTTATGCTAAGTGAAATAAGCCAGTCAGAGAAAAACAAATGAATATGGTTTCATTCATATATGAAATCTAATGAACAAAATGAACTAACAAGCAAAATAGAGATATACTCATAGATAACAAGCAGGCTGTCAGCTTTTGCGGTAGGGTTCTAGGTGACAGGGTAGAGGGATTGTGCAATAAAAAAGAAAACTCATGGACACAAACAACTGTGTGATGATTTCTGGGGGTGGGTGGTTGTGGGGAGGAAGGTGTGGGGGATAAATTGTGATGGAAGGAGACTTGACTTGGGGTGGTGAACACACAGTGCAATTTAC
Organism: Saccopteryx bilineata; assembly: GCF_036850765.1. Lineage (NCBI taxonomy): Eukaryota > Metazoa > Chordata > Mammalia > Chiroptera > Emballonuridae > Saccopteryx > Saccopteryx bilineata. The sequence goes on along the minus strand of NC_089490.1, from coordinate 35,122,988 downwards.
AGATGATGTGTTATGGAATTGTGCACCTGAAACCTGTATAACTTTGTTGACCAGTGTTATCCCAATAAATTCAATTTAAAAATCTGTCATGCCTGGCCTGTGGTGGCGCAGGGGATTAAGCGTCGACCTGGAACGCTGAGGTTGCGGTTGGAAACCTTGCACTTGTCTGGTCTCTAATTAATAAATAAATAAATAATAATAAAAAAAATCTATCACATCCTAAGGCATTATAGTAAAACAGGACAGACATGTATCTCTGCATCAAGGTATTCTTGAATCTGAATAAAAAATACCTTCCTATAGTTGGATGATTTTGCTATAGTTAAATGAACTTTTTTAATTTTAGAAAGAATAGAATGTTTTTACAGAAAAGTTACAAGGATAATACAGAGGTGTCATATCCTCTCTGGTCAGTTCTTACCAACTTTTTTATATTAGTACGGTACATTTGTCACAACTAATGAGCCAACACTGATACTGTATTAGTAATTAAAATCCACATTTATTTGAATTTCTTTACTTTCTTTCTAATGACAATTTTCTGTTCCAAGATCCCACTGAGGATAGCACATTACCTTCAGTTGTCATGTTTCCTTAGGCTTCTCTCAACTGTGACAGTTTGTAGACTTTTTTTGGTTTTGATGATTTGGGCAGTTTGGGGAGTACTAGTTATTTTATAGAATACTCCTCAATTTGGGTTTGTCTAATGTTTTCCTCATTGTTTGAAAGGTGTGATGGGTTCAGAGGAGGAAGTTCTCATAGGAAAAGTGCCATTCTCAACACACACAGGGCACATGGAACCAACATGACTGTTGATGTTGACCTAAATTACATGGCTGTGGTAACATTTGTCATCTTACTCCACTCTAAAGACTGTTGTAGAGTTTTTAATAAACACTAGTATGTGTTATAAGAGTTAGAGTTTCTTTATTTTGAAAAACAGGAAACATGCAAATATCTATCAATAGTAAGGATTAGGATTGTTTCTACATGTAGGCAAAGAGTTAAGAGAGGTTTCAAATTCTCTTCCAACTTTATAGGTCAGAACTCACATTCTCCCTATATTCACCCTTGCCAATATAAGCTGAGTAAGTACAATCTCTATGTTACAAGGAAATTGATGGATGATCCTAAACATGTTTTAAGGCCAAGAACTAATTGGATCTTATACTGACTGTGTCCAGATCAGGAAGAATTAACTTTACTTTTTCAAGTTGATTTTTTGAATGATTTCTGGATTTCAATAGCATTTTTTACGTAGAAAGGCTTATGACACAGACAGAATGTCTAACTTACAATAACAGATAGCCTGCAAGCTCCAACACATCAATAAGAGAAAATAAAGCAGTGGACAAGAAGGACACTTACGGGAAAGAATTGTGGCAGCAAGGAGGAGGGTGATGTATGGGGGAGAGAGGGTTGCCAGAAATGTATTTGCAAATAGATCAAAGTCAGGGTCCCACAAACATTAAAGTTCCCCAGATTTTAGTAAGTGAATTGGAGATTGCTTTTAACTTATATAACTGCACTCGTTTAAAAGCTCCCTGTCTTCAGAGGCTTAGAGTCAAACAAGAGGTACAAAGAAAGACTAAATAAATGTAATGATCACTGAAGAGCTATTATACTCATCTGACAAGAGGAAACAGGTCAAGAAAGGCTGTATGTGGGTGCTAAGGAATGAATACATTTCAGAAAGAAAAATAAACTAGATTTCAAGGGAATAAAATAAATCTCTTGAAAAGATTGTTTCCTCTAAAAAAACACCTTCTGACACCCTAATCCTTCTGAGGGGATGTTTTACACACACACACACACACACACACACACACACACACTCAAATCTGAACTCTTTATTATTACACCCCTCATTGTGGTTTGTTGGTTGTACTTGCATGTGTGTGTGTAGTCTATGCAACTGCATTTGAAAAAACATGCTCCACTATCTCTTAGCAGGAATTGAGGGCAAATAGAACAGTTAACAGTACACATGGGAAAGAATAGCCTGATTTCTTCAACAACACAAAGCTAAAGTGAATCAGATGACCTACCCTCAGATGGCCTTATAGTTATCTGCCATTTCCCAAACAAGGCAATAGAACAGAAAATAATATTAAAAGGATTGAAAAATATTTTTAAAATGTTATTTCCTTGGCCCATTACTAGTTGCAGGGTAATCACAGCAAAACCAGAGAAGACAAATAAAAGCTAAAAGGAAAACCAGCAAGTCGGATAGTAGCTCTTGACCTTGTCAACATAAATTAGAAGTTAAGATCATGAACTCCCAAGAGAAAGCATGGGGATTCAGATCTCAACTCTACACCTTCCTGGTTATATGACTTATCTGTTTCTCTATTTCATCATCTATAATATAAGGATACTAGTAGAACCTATTTCATATTCATAAGGTAGGTATAAGAAATAAATAATTTTATATCTCTGGTATATTTATGATTAACTCTGTCAGGTAGTAACAACCAACATAAGTGTTAACTGTTGTTATTATTATTTCTTATAGTAACTAAGAGTACCAGCCTACAGCTGCTCTGTTAGCACTCTGGAATCAAATAAACATAAGTTTGAGTTCTTACCAACTATATGTAACCTTAAGCAAATCATTTACCATTTCTGAATTTGTTTTCTCAACATTAAAATGGGGCTTCTGAGAAGTAAATAAAATCATGTATATATAAGTTTTAAGACACAAGCTTACATATTAAAAACAACCATAATGTTTTTGTGATTATACCATTAACACTGGCCAAAAAAAGATAGCAGTAAACCAAGTGAAGAGATGTCTCTTAATAGAAAGTGATAGATAGTACCACTAATTATAAATTACCTGAAGAACCCCAAAAACTCATGGAGAGGGGATAGTGTACTGCTCTTTTCAAGTTCACAGAAAATGCTGCTTATTGTTATTAGCAGGTATTTTATAACTTGAGTTTTTACTCTGAATGAGGAGCACACAATTGTCCAGCAGGCTGATTTTCTCAGATTTGGGGGATATGACTGACTTGCCAGAAAAAAATAAACCTACTAAAAATTATTTGTATAGTTCATGTTCTAAAAATATTTTTGTGCAATAGATAATCACTAGATTTATCTTTATAAAGTTGCTTCTCGGTGGTGTATCTTGTCTTTATAACTGTAGATTAAGCTACTTTGTAAGGATGTGACTATATCTATAAAAATAATTTTCTCATTCTTACTAAATCACTATATATCATGTAGATACATGGTAAGGCCTTATTATATGAACACAGTACATTTTGGGTGGACTGCACAGCATTGTTATTGAAGGATGTGTGGGTTTATGTAGGAGGAATAGCAGGAAAGCAATTACATAAAAGTGTTACATAGAATTGTTAAATGAAAAAGAGTAAGCTCCTAGATAAGATGAAAAAATAGAGAACATATAAACTCTCACATGAAACCACCATAAAATAATGGACAAAATATATGAAACAATGATTTACAGGCAACAAAGACAGTTGTCCCTGAGAGATAGAGACAAATAAGGCAAGTCTTAAAATTGTGCAAACTCACTGGCTTGCCAGAATTTCCATGTCCTGTCTTAGTTAGGGGAAACCCAGGTGGAGCCAAATGGGCTCCCTGAGTTGAAGAGATGTAGCTAAAAGTAAAAAAAAAAAGAAACAAAAAAACAAAACAAAATAAAACAACAACAACAAAAAAACAAAGGCAGCTGGAGCTCACAAGACAGAGAGAAGAGAGATGCACTGAGAGAGAATCCCAAAATCTTAAAAGTATTCTCCTTATGTATTCAGCTGAGTACCAATTATCACATGTATATTAAAAAAAATCTAAGGTCAGAAAAGAAACATACAAAATGATTACAAAAGCCAGTGCTTGATGCTAACAAAGGGACTAGAATAGTGTTTATTTCTAATAACTGGTTGAGGTAAACTACATAATTCATGGAGTGTTGTACAGAATACACAGAAGACTATATTTAACAATGGGAAATAACTGGCCCCAGACTGAGCACAGTTCCAAGCCCATCAAACAAATAAAAGCAAGAGACAAAATAATCATATAGGTTCTAAAAAACTGCATTCTAAGACAAAGATCAAGAATATTTAAGGGAGTACAAATAAATCTAAATCCCAACAAGATAAATTTTACAATTTTTACATTCACCAAGCATTATGAGACATTTAATTAAGTAAGAAAATATGACCCATAGTGAGGAAAAATATCAACCTGAACACTGAACCAGAACTGAAATGTGTTAAAATCAGCAGTCAAGATTATTAACACAGTATTCCATATTTACAAGAAGTTAAGTAGAGATAAAAAAGATATAAAAATGTCTCAAATCAAATCTATAGAGTTGAAAACTATAATTTTTAAGATGAAAAATATACTGGTGGAATTAATAGAATAGATATTGCAGAAGAAAATATTAACAAAGTTGAAGACAACAATAAGGCCCTGGATAGTTGGCTCAGTGGTAGAGTGTCAGCCCAACATGCAGATGTCCTGGGCCATTCAGGGCACACAGGAGAAGTGACCATCTGCTTCTCCACCCCCTCCCCTTTCTCTCTCTTTCTTCTCCTCCTGCAGCCATCACTTGGCTGATTTGAGTGTGTTAACCCCAAGTGCTAAAGATGGCTCTGTGGAGCCTTTGCCTCAGACACTAAAAATAATGTGGCTGCCACCAGCATGGCCCCAGATGAACAGAGCACTGGCCCCAGACAGGGGTTGCCAGGTGGATCTTGGTCCAGGTGCATATGGGAGTCTGTCTCTATCTCCTCTCCTTTCACCTGGGAAATAAGAAGAAAAAAAAGACAGTAATCAAGTTATCCAAAATAGCATACATTTTTTCAAGAGAAGCAAAAGAATACAAGAAACATGAATAAGCTATGGTATAACTTCAAAAGACTAATAGACTTGTAATAGGAGGATGCCCAAAGGATGAGGGGAAAGAGATAGAAAAATATTTGAAGAAATAATGGTCAACATTTTTCTAAATTTGGTGAAAACTAAAAATAAACAGATCCAAGAAACTCAATAAATCCCAAGCACAAGAAATATGATGAAAATTACACCAAAGCATATCTTACTCAAATTGTGCAAAACTGATGAAAAAGAGAAAAATCTTAAGAGTGACCAGAGTAAAAAGACACATTACCAGTAAAGGAGCAGAGATAAGGCTGACAGGAGATTTCTTGTTGGAAACAATCAAATAAGAAGCTATTGAAGCAACATATCTAGGGTAAAAGAGAAAAAAAATTGTCAACCTACAATTATGTACCCAGAAAAATAACTTTCACAAATAAAGTTAAAATATTTTTTTAGGCATACAAAAGCTGAAAAAATTCATTAACAGCAGACCTTCACTAAAACAAGCCTTAACGAAACTCCTATGGAAAATAATTATTTCAATTATAAATATGGATCTATATACAAGGATAAAAAGCACTAGAAATAAGAAATTACATAAGATTTTTTCTTATTAATTAAATCTCTTAAAAATATAGCTGAACATTTTTTAAATAATATTTTTGGGAAGTTATAACATAAGTATAAGTAAAATATATAGCAAAAATAGCACAAAGGTCAAGAGAAAACCTTCTAAGGTTCTTATTCTATAAGTGAAGTTTAATTGCACATGAAGGTTAAGTGTGCTAAGATCAAGATGTATATGATCTCATTCATATGAAATGTGCAAACCAATAAAGACAGAATGTAAATTAGTGGGTACCAGAGCCTGGAGGGAGGAGGGAAATGGAGAGTGATAGCTTAATGGGAATAAGGTTTCTTTTGGAAGTAATGGTAATGAAAAGTAAACTGACTACTCAAATTCCTGGGCCCTACATCACATGCAATAAATCAGAATCTCTGAAAATAGAGTTTTGAAATGCATCTTTGAATAAGCATGTCAGATGACTTTAATATATATATATATACTTGGCATATACAATACACAGATTTTTTTTCTTGGAGGATATGATTTGACCTATAGTATAAACAAATATGTTTTGTAAGTAAATTTTTATCATATTTATCAAGAAGACCTCTAGGTTTTATTAAATATTTTCAAAAAAGGTAGTGAAGTGTCCATACAGAGGAAAGTAGAAAAGTATCACAATAATGATTCAAATATGGAAATGATTGTCAGAGATATCTGAATTATATTCCAATTTTGTTTCATGGCTTCAGGCAATCTAGGTATCCTCTCTATTTCTATTTTCTCAAATGTGAGGATGGAGAAAAGTGTGGTAAATTATAAATGAAATACATAGGATGACTAGCCACCTATAATTCAAGTAATTAAACTCTCAATAAATCCTTCCTGTTCTCAAGTTCTCAGGAGCTGATTACACAACTTGCTTTTCTGGTCTCCCTCTTGCTGTCTGCCCCTCTGCATTCCAGTGCTCATTAGCACTCTCTGCTGAGAGTGGGCATCAAACCAAGATGATGGAACTCTTGTCAATCAACCATGACACCTCTTATTAGTGCGGCTCATTTCTCACAGCGAGAAAAAAATTAGGAAGATGAGACAGGACATCATTGTGTTTACATAGAAAAAATATATATAGTTTACTAGCACATTCAGAGTGAATATGCCTACTCTAAGCCTGCTTGTTGGCTAAATGAATGGATATAAGGCTTTGACACATGCAAATGAAGTGAGAGGTTTCAGGTAGTCCTGAAAAACAGTGCAAGTCATTTTGTTTGCACTTATTCCTTTTTTGTTGTTGTTGTTCAAAAATAGTTCACATGCTGGTTGTGCTTCAAGAGAAGGTGAAGATTATCATAATGTGTCTTCTAACATGATGGATGGGAACTACAAACAGATATGCCATTATCATATCCTCCTATTCTAATAACAGGGTGCTTGCTATTCTATACTAAATTTATATATGTAGTTAAAAGAACAGGTTAGGGCTCCAGAATGCTTGTGTTCAAATTCTAATTGTGCCATTGGCTGAGTAAATTTGAACAGTGTGCTTGCTGTCTCTGTGCTTCAGTTTTTACATGTGTCATTTTAAAATCAGAGGCTTCTTACAGAAATTAATAAAATCATGCATGTAAAGTACAGTGAATGTTAAACACATGTTAGCTACATATGATTAGTGAATACTACTTTCCATTTTTTAAGAGAACTTTTCTGTATTATCTTGTGTGATACCTTTAAATTTAATAAAAATAATTTTTCTAAAGTTTATCCTGTAATTATTAAAATAATTCAAGTTCATTCTATCTACAAAGAAAATATAATAAATAATAAAATGTGAAGAAATACAAAGGAATAAAATATGAAGAAAACAAAACCACTCAAAACTGAAAACAATCATTGTTAATGGTTTTGTGTTATTTCTTTTGTTTCTTACTTCTATTTCTGTGTGTCTTATGATCTTATTGAGATTATAATGTTGGAACCCATGAGATGGCAGAACTCAGATTTTAGACCCACAAAAACGGCAACTTTATTAAATATATAACGTTGTACCTGGCATTTTTGTCCATTTACTATAAACATCATAAACTAGAAGAATAGAGATTATTCTCACTTTATATTTTTAGAAACTAAAACACAGTATAGTTAAATAATTTAAATTAAATAAGAGTTTAGTTCTTTTTTAAAAAATATATGCAAGGTTTTTTTTAAGATTTTTTCTCTCTTTTTTTTTTTTTGTATTTTTCTGAAGTGAAAAGTGGGGAGGCAGAGAGACAGACTCCCGCATGCACCCAACCAGGATCTACCTGGCATGCCCAACAGGGGGTGATGCTCTGCCCACCTGGGGCATTGCTCTATTGCAACTGGAGCCATTCTAGTGCCTGAGACGAGACCATGAAGCCATCCTCAGCATCTGGGCCAACTTCACTCCAATGGAGCCTTGGCTTCAGGAGGGAAGAGAGAGACAGAGAGAAAGGAAAAGGTGAAGGGTGGAGAAGCAGATGGGCGCTTCTCCTGTGTGCCCTAGCTGGGAATCGAATCCAGGAATTCCACATGCTGGGCTGATGCTCTACCGCTGAGCCAATTGGCCAAGGCCTAAAGATTTTATTTATTGATTTTTCGAGTAAAGAGAAAGGGAAAGAAAGGCAGGGTGTGGGGGCTGAGGAGCAGGAAGCATCATAGACTCATAGCTGCTTCTCACATGTGCCCTGACCAGGCAAGCCAGGGGCCTTAAACTCACAACCTCAGCACTCCAGGTCACTGCTTTATCCACTACACCACCACAGGTCAGGCAGAGTTCAGTTCTTTTGATTTAAAAGAATATAGGAGGGAGCAAATGTAGGTTTATAGTTTATTGTATGGAAAATAATATAGTAATCAATAAATAATAATATAAGAATAAACTATGTTTTTGCATTCTTAAAACTATAACCCTACTTTGCCACACCCTGTATGTACATTTTCTTAAGGCAAGTCACCTTTTAACTTTGTTAGTTGAAATGGGTATGATGAATAAGGACATAATTATTCTTACTTCCAAACAGCCTCCTATCATTTTTCTGTCTTTATCAATTGCCCATCTTCTTATATCTTTTTTGCATTTCATATAGTCCTATAACCAGCATGTAAAGTCTCTTCTCTGTCAATTAACCCAAAGTCACATATTAAATGCCTAAAAATTAGTCCTAGTGTTTTATAATCAACAGAACACAAATATTATAGTGATCTCATTGCCAAGATTATCAAGATAATTTCTCTATTTGTTTCATCTGTCCCTGTTTTTAGCCAAAATATTTTAAAGCAAATCTCATGTCATGTTATTTCAACAACTTATTATATATGTCTAAAAAACATAAATATTCTCTCATATAACTCTTATGCCATTACCATACACAATAAATTTAACAAAATACCTTAGAAAGCATAATATTCAGGTCATATTCAAATTTGTTTTGTTTACTAAAAAGTGTGTTTCACACTGGTTTTATGATTCTCATTTCAAATAAGGGCCTCACATTGCCATGTGACTGTTATACCAGTTAAGTCTCCCAAGAAGCATTATGTTGGTGTATTATAAATTTTAACATGTCATATTTTCCTACTGCCTCAGCAATCCCTATAAACAGGCTATTTGCAATCTACCCAGGTGACCTGAAACTCTAGCAGAAGGCTTAAGTTTTCCTTCTTGTCCTCCCTTGACTGATCCCCTGAAATTCAAACACAACAATAAAATGCACTCCGGTCCTTTGCTTTTACACTCCATCCTGCTCCAGAATAGAGGCACTTGCCAATGGGCATTTTCCCTCCTCCCCTCCCCTTTTCTCCCTTTCCCTATCTTTACTCTCTTGCTCAGCTTGGTTGAGCCTGCTCCCTGGGGCTCTCCCTGTGGCCCGTGTGACCCCTGCATGGTGTGTGGTTACTCTCTTAGGACCTGTGAGCAAAATGAACTGTTTTTCCCAAGCCTCTCCTCTGTCCCCTCTCGTGGTCACACCTGACTGATGATCTCATGAAACTATATAAAGCCATAGGCTAAAAGAATGCAAAGGATTTACTAGGGCTAAGAAAAAGAGAGAAAGCAGGATTGTAACCAAGAGGACATTAAGCAATTGTAACATAATTTCTGTCAGTTCACCAGGAAGCTCTGGACAATAGACTGCCCTTTAGAAGCACCCCAACTTGGACCAGAATGGCCAGGCCCTTGCACTACGTTGCTGCTCACTCATTGAACATGGTGAAAAGATGAGAAGATCTTACAGAAACTCACATCTGGAGGCTGTCAGCCAGCCACATGGCTCACAGCTGGGCAGTAAGGGGTTCTCTGAAGGAGGATCTGAGAGGTACTTCTCTGTGTCTGCCACAGTGCTTATCCTGTAAGTGTTTCTCACTTTTTTTTTTTTTATGCTACTGACTAATTGAAAAAACTAATCAAGGTTCCTATGGACTATTCTGTGTTCTGCCTTTGTCCATTCAGTGCTCTTTAACCTGTATTTATATCCCTCATATTTCTTATGAACCAGACGTTAACTATGACGGCCTGGTTGGGCTAAGGCTCAACACTTTAGGCAAAAATACTTCATAGGTACTGCTTAAATCTAAAATTATACCCACATGTTAGGAAACAAATCCCTCTGTTGTACCCATTGATTTTTTATTTAATCATTTCATGTGATGATGAGAATTATTAAGAATTGCAAAATCCACAATTTTATAATTCCATAATTTCTTCTGCATTTATTAGCATACATTCTCCTATAAAGAATACCTTTCTCTTATCAATATATACCACTCAGTGACCCTACAATGGGAGTTTTACAGGAAAAACAAAACAAATGCAATTGTTTTTCTTCAAATTGCCAATTTTTTATAATAAATAATTGTGTCCTAGTTACTTCCCATAACCAATTAGTTATTGAGTTTTATTTTGTGTTTTTATTTACATTGCTTTTGGTTTTCTCCTTTTTGTGCATAATGAACTCATAGGTTTTGTTTTGTCAATATTTAAGAATAGAATTTATTGAATAAGATGTGATTATTAAGCATGAAATTCAAAACTTATCCATTTGTTCTGTTAGTCTGTTGAAATTTTAATTAAAGCAATGAACTCTCTTACCATTCCGAATTATGAAATGCACAAACATTTAATCCTTCCCCTATATTAAGATAAAGAACTAGTGTTCTGGAGTGACGTCACGGAAATGGCGCTGTGAGCAACGCGTCCGACAGATCTCCCCTAAATCACAACAAATTTATCAACTAGAAACAGAAAAATTTATCCTCGGAGCATTCCGAAGTTCTACACAAACTGAAAGCGAAAGGACTGTTATCACTTGAATCTGAGAGACGAGGGTGTGGAGGAAGCTACCGCAGGGATGTTCATTCAAGCTGGGGAGGGAGTGCGCCTGTGGTGAGTCAGCCCACACTCGGGAGCCACGAGCAGCCGCGGGCGCGCACCCGGTCCAGTTGCAGAGTGAGCACCGCCCACACTCCAGAGCGGCGAGCAGCCACCTGCGTGCCCGGTCCGGTTGCAGAGCGAGCACCGCCCACACTCGGGAGCCGCGAGCAGCCACGGGCGCACCGCCCACACTCGGGAGCAGCGAGCACCGCTAACGTTCCCAGCGGCCCGCGCACTGCGAGTGAGAGTCGCCAGCCACCGGTGCCCGGAGCACCCCATTCGCGTGCGTGCCCTGGGCATTCCACACGCCCAGAGCGCCCTACTGGCCCTCACACCCAGGGTGCCCCATTATCCTGTGCCTGGTGCGATCCAGCTGCCAGCGGCAGGGAGAGCAGGAGAGGCACCAGGGTGGTCTTCTACTTGGGAGATTCTCTCCGTGGGCGGGGCACCTCACCCAGCCATTCAAGCTAACAATCAAGCGTTGGGGGAGGGGCGCGCGCAGGCAGCCTAAAATACCTTCAGGAGCACAGCTGCGACCCAATCACTGAAATTAGCTTAACCCATGAAATCTGCGCACCCTCGGTTCTAATTGATAAGATCTCTCTCAGTTCAGCGATCCAAGACAAGAGGCGTGATATTTTTTAGTGCCTCTCGCTAAAGGGGCGGGGGCAACTTCTGATTGATAGAGCCTCCATATTCAGGGATAAACGCTAACAAGAAGGACTTGGCAGATAATAAGGTCTACACTACACTAGTCGCAAGCAGAGACTAGTGCCTCTTCTTCCCAGCCAAAACAGGCTACAAAGTGTGGAAAGCCTGGGTTGAGAGGTCCAACTGAATGCTAGGCGCTGAACAGTCACCTTGACAACAATTGACTCCCACCCCCGCCTGATTACACTGGAGGCCCTGACTGCCAGAGCCTTTCCCAAAGCCTTGCACTGAGTGGGGATAGAGTGGGGATTTCCCAGCTCTTTGAGCCTCTTACTCCCCAGGCAGAAGCAGTTGCAGCCTTATAGCTGGATCACCAGGCTGCTAATTCAGGAAGGGGGGACTAGGAGAGAGAATCCAGGAAAGCAAACTCTCTCATCGTTGGACGCTGCAAACGCCAACAAGCCTTGACTACCAGCAAGACTAAAGCCAATTATATGACATTGCCATAGAATCCCATCAACTGCAAATCCCTACCTAAGTGTGACACAGGGGCAGAGCCTGGGGTACAGAGTCACTGACCAGGAAGAGGGAGAGAAAAGAAAAAGGAAGAAGTTAACCTCTCAAAATCAAGAAAAATCCACAGACTTTACAACTTGTTCCACTAATTTTTTGTTGTTGTTGTTTGTTTCTTCTATCTTATTGCCTTTATTTCCTCCACCTCGGTCCTTCTATTCTCTGCCCATCTTATGCTTCCCTTTTCTTGAACTACACTACCCATGAGTGTTACATTTTATTTCTCTTCTTCATCCTCACCCTCCTTTAAGGTTATACTCCAAAACACTTAACTCTCACTCTCTCCTCTTTTGTTTTTTTTTTGTTTTGCTTTATTTTGTTTTTTTCTCTTCCTTTTTTATTTCTTCCTTCGTTTTTCTCTTTTTCTTATTTTTTCCTTTCTATTCGTTTTTTCTTTTCTCGTTTTACTTTCCTCCCATTTAATCCTCAATCACAAACAAATTAGTTAATTTGGGACACAAGGCTTTTCTTGGCTTTATTTTTCTTTTTTGCTTTTGTTTTTGTTTTTTTCTTGTTTGTTTATTTTTGTGGCATTTTGGGTCCTCCCAACCCAAGGTCTCCATTGTATTTAGTCTTCGCTCCACTTAATACAACAGATTTTTACTTATTATTTTTATTTTTTTCTTCTTTATTATTCTTTTTTTGGTCCTTTTTTCTGGTTCCCTCTTATCCCTCTCATTATATCTCTTAGTTGACCATCACTTACAAGCAAATCATCTTATGCTTGTCTAAACTTTTCTTCCTTTTATTTATTTTTTTTATTTATTTTTTTTTGCATTTAGTAGGTCCCTACTCCCTTTTTTTGCCCCTTGAACTCTTCACCCCAAATCAGGCCCTCCATTATAGGCACAATATTTCCCTGAGGAGGGGAGAGGAGGGAAAGAGAAGAGAGAAAAAAAGGGGGAAATAATAAATTATTACTGGTTTTTTTTGTGGGGTGTTTTACCCTATTTTTTCTTTTTTTTTTCTTTTTACTCTTTATTAATTCTAATTAGTGCTATCAATAAGACCACCCTCAGATGCCGATAAGAAAGAGGAAATCAAATATTATGGATACAAAAGAAAGAGAGGTAACACAAATAGATGTGGAAAAATCTATGGAGAAAAGACTTAACATATTGGAAGCCTTGGAGCTAAATGACAGAGAATTTAAAATAGAAATCTTAAAAATACTCAGAGATATACAAGAAAACACAGAAAGGCAATATAGGGAGATCAGAAAACAACTCAATGAACACAAAGAATATATTACCAAGGAAATTGAAACTATAAAAACAAATCAAACAGAAATGAAAAACTCAATTCACGAGCTGAAAAACGAGGTAACAAGCTTAGCTAACAGAACAGCCCAGATTGAAGATAGGATTAGTGAAATAGAAGACAAACAACTTGAGGCACAACAGAGAGAAGAAGAAAGAGACTCAAAAATAATAAAAAACAAGAAAGCCCTACAGGAATTGTCTGACTTTATCAGAAAGAATAACATAAGAATAATAGGTATATCAGAGGGAGAAGAGAAAGAAAATGGAATGGAGAATAAACTCAAACAAATAATAGACGAGAACTTCCCAAGCCTGTGGAAGGAACTAAAGCCTCAAATTCAAGAAGCAAACAGAACACCGAGTTTTCTTAATCCCAACAAACCCACTCCAACGCACATCATAATAAAGATGACACAAACCAATGACAAAGAAAAAATTCTCAAGGCAGCCAGGGAAAAGAAGAGTACAACATATAAAGGAAGGCCTATTAGATTATCATCAGATTTCTCAGCAGAAACTCTACAAGCTAGAAGAGAGTGGACCCCAATATTTAAAGCCCTGAAAGAGAGGAACTTTCAGCCAAGAATACTATACCCATCAAAGCTATCCTTCAAATATGAAGGAGATATAAAAACATTCACAAATACAGAAAAGATGAGAGAATTTATCAACAGAAAGCACCCACTCCAGGAAATACTAAAGGGGGTTTTCCAACCAGATTCAAAGAACAAAACAAAACAACACCACAAGTAACAGCTCCACCAAGAACAGAATAAAACCAAACTTAAACTGTGACAACAAAGGAAAAAAAGGGGGGGAGAGGATAGAGATTAACAGTAGCAAAGGACGATGAAGTGCAGAAATACTTATAAGATAGGGTACTACAATAAATATGGTAGGTACCCTTTTCATTATTTAATGGTAACCACCCTTGAAAAAACCACCACAAAAACACTTGACTTAAAAAAGGTAGCAACAGAGGAAAGAAGTATGGAATACAAACAAACAAAAACAAATGATAGAAAAACAAAAGAGAAGAATCAAACTAGATACAAAACTAACAGAAAGCAATTTATAAAATGGCAGTAGGGAACCCACAAGTGTCAATAATTACACTAAATGTAAATGGATTAAACTTACCAATAAAAAGACATAGAGTAGCAGAATGGATTAAAAAAGAAAATCCAACTATATGCTGCCTACAAGAAACACATCTAAGCAACAAGGATAAAAACAAATTCAAAGTGAAAGGCTGGAAAACAATACTCCAAGCAAACAACACCCAAAAAAAAGCAGGTGTAGCAATACTCATATCTAATAATGCTGACTACAAGACAGAAAAAGTACTCAGAGACAAAAATGGTCATTTCATAATGATTAAGGGGAAGTTGAATCAAGAAGACATAACAATCCTTAATATATATGCACCAAACCAAGGAGCACCAAAATATATAAGACAGCTACTTATTGACCTTAAAACAAAAACTAACAAAAATACAATCATACTTGGAGACCTCAATACACCGCTGACGGCTCTCGATCGGTCATCCAAACAGAGAATCAATAAAGATATAGTGGCCTTAAACGAAATACTAGAACACCTGGATATGATGGACATCTACAGGACACTTCATCCCAAAGCGACAGAGTATACATTTTTCTCTAGTGTACATGGAACATTCTCAAGAATTGACCATATGTTGGGCCACAAAGACAATATCAGCAAATTTAGAAAAATTGAAATTGTACCAAGCATATTTTCTGATCATAAAGCCTTGAAACTAGAATTCAACTGCAAAAAAGAGGGGGAAAAACCCACAAAAATGTGGAAACTAAACAACATACTTCTAAAAAATTAATGGGTCAAAGAAGAAATAAGCGCAGAGATCAAAAGATATATACAGACAAATGAAAATGAAAATACGACATATCAGAATCTCTGGGATGCAGCAAAAGCAGTAATAAGAGGAAAGTTCATATCACTTCAGGCCTATGTGAACAAACAAGAGAGAGCCGAAGTAAACCACTTAACTTCACACCTTAAGGAACTAGAAAAAGAAGAACAAAGACAACCCAAAACCAGCCGAAGAAAGGAGATAATAAAAATCAGAGCAGAAATAAATGAAATAGAGAACAGAAAAACTATACAAAAAATCAATAAAACAAGGAGCTGGTTCTTTGAAAAGATCAACAAAATTGACAAACCCTTGGCAAGACTCACCAAGGAAAAAAGGCACAGGACTCAAATAAATAAAATCCAAAATGAAAGAGGAGAGATCACCACAGACATCATAGATATACAAAGAATTATTGTAGAATACTATGAAAAATTATATGCCACCAAATACAACAATCTAGAAGAAATGGATAAATTCCTAGAACAATACAACCTTCCTAGAATGAGTCATGAAGAAGCAGAAAGCCTAAACAGACCAATCAGCAGGGAGGAAATAGAAAAAACTATTTAAAACCTCCCCAAAAATAAAAGTCCAGGCCCAGACGGTTATACTAGTGAATTCTATCAAACATTCAAAGAAGACTTGGTTCCTATTCTACTCAAAGTCTTCCAAAAAATTGAAGAAGAAGCAATACTTCCAAACACATTTTATGGGGCCAACATAACCCTCATACCAAAACCTGGCAAGGATGGCACAAAACAAAAAAAACTACAGACTAATATCTCTAATGAATACAGATGCTAAAATACTAAACAAAACACTGGCAAACCGAATACAATAACATATTAAAAAAATAATACATCATGATCAAGTGGGATTCATCCCAGAATCTCAAGGATGGTTCAACATACGCAAAACGATTAACGTAATACACCATACCAACAAAACAAAGAACAAAAACCACATGATCTTATCAATAGATGCAGAAAAGGCTTTTGATAAAATACAACACAATTTTATGTTTAAGACTCTCAACAAAATGGGTATAGAAGGAAAATATCTCAACATGATAAAGGCCATATATGATAAACCATCAGCCAACATCATATTAAACGGCATAAAACTGAGGACTTTCTACCTTAAATCAGGAACAAGACAGGGTTGTCCACTCTCTCCACTCTTATTTAACGTGGTGCTAGAAGTTCTGGCCAGAGCAATCAGACAAGACAAAGAAATAAAAGGCATCCATATCGGAAAAGAAGAAGTAAAGCTATCACTTTTTGCTGATGATATGATCCTATACATCGAAAACCCGAAGGACTCCACAAAAAGATTATTAGAAACAATAAGCCAATACAGTAAGGTCGCAGGATACAAAATTAACATACAAAAGTCCATAGCCTTTCTATATGCCAACAATGAAATATTAGAAAACGAACTCAAAAAAATAATCCCCTTCACGATTGCAACAAAAAAAATAAAATACCTAGGAATAAACATAACAAAGAATGTAAAGGACCTATATAATGAAAATTACAAAGCATTTTTAAGGGAAATCGAAAAAGATACAATGAGATGGAAAAATATTCCTTGTTCTTGGATAGGAAGAATAAATATAATCAAAATGGCCATATTACCCAAAGCAATATACAAATTTAATGCAATTCCCATCAAAATTCCTATGAGATTTTTTAAAGAAATGGAACAAGAAATCATCAGATTTATATGGAACTATAAAAAACCCCGAATAGCCAAAACAATCCTAAGGAAAAAGAATGAAGCTGGGGGCATTACAATACCTGACTTTAAACTATATTATAGGGCCACGATAATCAAAACAGCATGGTATTGGCAGAAAAATAGCACTCAGACCAATGGAACAGAATAGAAAGCCCAGAAATAAAACCACATATATATGGTCAAATAATCTTTGATAAAGGGGCCAACAACACACAATGGAGAAAAGAAAGCCTCTTCAATAAATGGTGTTGGGAAAACTGGAAAGCCACATGCAAAAGAATGAAACTCGACTACAGCCTGTCCCCGTGTACTAAAATTAATTCAAAATGGATCAAAGACCTAAATATAAGACCTGAAACAATAAAGTACATAGAAGAAGACATAGGTACTAAAATCATGGACCTGGGTTTTAAAGAACATTTTATGAACTTGACTCCAATGGCAAGAGAAGTGAAGGCAAAGATAAATGAATGAGACTACATCAGAATAAAAAGTTTTTGCTCAGCAAGAGAAACTGATATCAAAATAAACAGACAGCCAACTAAATGGGAAATGATATTTTCAAACAACAGCTCAGATAAGGGCCTAATATCCAAAATTTACAAAGAACTCATAAAACTCAACAACAAACAAACAAACAATCCAATAAAAAAATGGGAAGAGGATATGAACAGACACTTCTCCCAGGAAGAGATACAAATGGCCAACAGATATATGAAAAGATGCTCAGCTTCATTAGTTATTAGAGAAATGCAAATCAAAACTACAATGAGATACCACCTCACCCCTGTTAGATTAGCTATTATCAACAAGACGGGTAATAGCAAATGTTGGAGAGGCTGTGGAGAAAAAGGAACCCTCATTCACTGTTGGTGGGACTGTAAAGTAGTACAACCATTATGGAGGAAAGTATGGTGGTTCCTCAAAAAACTGCAAATAGAACTACCTTATGACCCAGCAATCCCTCTACTGGGTATATACCCCAAATCCTCAGAAACAGTGATAACATGAAGACACATGTAGCCCCATGTTCATTGCAGCACTGTTCACAGTGGCCAAGACATGGAAACAACCAAAAAGCCCTTCAATAGAAGACTGGATAAAGAAGATGTGGCACATATACACTATGGAATACTACTCAGCCATAAGAAATGATGACATCAGATCATTTACAGCAAAATGGTGGGATCTTGATAACATTATAAGGAGTGAAATAAGTAAATCAGAAAAAAACAAGAACTACATGATTCCATACATTGGTGGAACATAAAAATGAGACTAAGAGACATGGACAAGAGTGTGGTGGTTACCAGGGGTGGGGGGAGGGAGGACATGGGAAGGAGGGAGGGAGAGAGTTAGGGGGAGGGGGAGGGGCACAGAGAACTAGATAGAGGGTGGCGGAGGATAATCTGACTTTGGGCGAGGGGTACGCAACATAATTTAATGACAAAATAACCTAGACATGTTTTCTTTGAATATATGTACCCTGATTTATTAATGTCATCCCATTACCATTAATAAAAATTTATTAAAAAAAAAAAAAAAAGAACTAGTGTTCTAATTAAATTTACTATTTTTAAAACTTAATATCTTTTCTTGGCCATTGTATAATATGTCAAATTAACCTCTATTTCTCCACTCAAGAACCTCTTTATTTCTTTATATTTAAAAAAAATTTTTAACTTTATTTTGAAATAAATTCAGATTTACAAAACACTATAAAAATAGTAGAAAGAATTTTTTAATACCCTTCTTCATCTTCTTAGAACAAAGACTTGTGGCTATTTTGGACAATATGTGAATCTTGAGGAGTTAGGTTACTAACCAAGGACAGGAGGGTAAAAGGTTGAAGGAACCTGGGTCTTGAATGACTATGGATGTGACAGACTAGCTGAGTGCTGTCTCTTCTAAACTTCCATTGTGGGAGAGGAACAAACCTCTACTTTATGCAGTTGCTATTCTGGACTTTCAAGTGCATGCAGGATAATTGATTCTTTTTTTTTTTTTTTTTTTTTTTGTATTTTTCTGAAGCTGGAAATGGGGAGAGACAGTCAGACTCCCACATGCGCCCGACCAGGATCCACCTGGCACGCCCACCAGGGGCAACGCTCTGCCCACCAGGGGGCAATGCTCTGCCCCTCCAGGGCGTAGCTCTGTTGCGACCAGAGCCACTCCAGCGCCTGGGGCAGAGGCTGAGGAGCCATCCCCAGCGCCTGGGCCATCTTTGCTCCAATGGAGCCTCGGCTGCGGGAGGGGAAGAGAGAGACAGAGAGGAAGGAGAGGGGGAGGGGTGGAGAAGCAAATGGGCGCTTCTCCTATGTGCCCTGGCCGGGAATCGAACCGGGGTCCCCCGCATGCCAGGCCGACGCTCTACCGCTGAACCAACCGGCCAGGGCCGGATAATTGATTCTTAACTAATACCTGAGCCTTCTCATATCTTATCTCAATACACTCCTTCCCGCAACATCCTGCAGTATATTTTTCTACTGCATATTCATATTTTCCATGATAGACAATTCCATAATATTGCTGAGAAGGATGTACAATCTGAAATATGGCTTCTGGTTATTCATACGAAGCAGTCACTGTAAATGTTTACACATTTTATGCAGTTTACACTTTCTAAAACCAATGGATAGGTACTAAGTTTCCCTTGATTTTCTGTAATCATTTCCCATGGCTTTTTGAAACTAGAATACATTTGCCTTATAATCAGATGTGCTTTGACTATTTAGTAGCTCTCTTTTTAATCAAAAAGCATCACAAATTCTCTATATTTTAATAGTATCATTTTATCATTAATTCCTAACAGGTTTTAAGATGGATAGGATGGAAATTTTTAAAATTTAGTAAGTAAATAAATTATGACTTGAAGATATGAAAATTATTTTCTCACAGTCTTAGGGCCAGCAGATTACAGAATCAGGATTAATATATAGGGTTTCTGTCTTCTGTTCTATAGGTCTACTATTTTAATATATATCAGAATAAACATCTACATATAATGAAGACCCATATGGAATATAAAAAAATATAGCTTACATTTTATCACATGATGATTTTTTAGACCTTTAAATCATATTATTTTATAATATCATATATTATTTATTTTTACTGTCATATTTAATTTAAAATAGTGATGTTTTTAATATATATTAAGTGAGTCACCATTTCTATAATAGCAAAGAAATCACATACATACTTCAACTTAATCTACATTCTGAATGGTTATTAAAGATAAGCCATATTATTTTTTATGGTGGTAGCCAAGTTGATTTTGTGATTCCCTCATTTCCATAAGTTAATTGTGACCAAGATAATATTACTTATTTCACACAAAACTTTTATTCCACGAATTATAATTTTAATAAGAATTACTGTGTCTTCCGTATACTTTTTACTACCTATTACAATTTATCAATCGTACACAACATTTAAAATAAAGTCTATTTGGCTAATTTGAAAAAGCTGGTTAGCCTAAGCAAGGTAAACTATAATAATCACGAGAGTGTTTTCACTATAATAATAAAATAGGTAGGTTGTTGTTATTATAACAAGATGCACACATATAATCAGTACATTCTGTAGCTAAACCCAAATTTATAAGTTTACTGGGAGATGAGATAATTAGTCTAGAATTGCCATGGAAACAAGGATACTTTAAGGCAGTCATCACTGAATCTTTATGATCATTTATGTTACAATCTCTCTATGTTTCAAATTCGCTCATACAGAAATGTTGCTAGACTTCTAAAATAATTCACAAATTATTACACAGTTATTACCTTGCATTTGATTCCCAGAAATGCAAAACTCATGCTTGCAAAGAATATTTCTAAGCATTTTTTCCTCATTTATCATGTGCTTGGGAATGCGTTAAGAACATTACTAGCATTTACAAATAGGAACATATAATGTAGACTACACATGATTTTCCTCATTTGTTGGTTCTTTCTTTCTTTTCTCTTGTCACTTTAATCTATGTACAGCAAAACAGCTTGACTAACAAAGTAACTGTATCTTTCTTTTCATTATTTTGAGTTGAACATGAAAAATATATATGAAAGGTTTTCTCATTCTCATTCCTTCAGAATTACATACACATAGTGCTGTTCAGGCCAATGCGAAATATAAGCAAGCAAACCTAACAAACACATTTTACAAACTTATTTGCCCAACAAACATATACACACATATATGCATATAAAAACTTTTGGAAAGAGAAAGAGCTAGAGAAAAGCAAGAAATGTATTTTTATCATCTGAGCAGGTTGTGGTGCAGTAGAGATTTGGCCTGGTACACATAAGACACATAATGACATTGAAATCTCGATGTCATCAGTATGAGCCTGGGCTCATAGGCATGATCCCATGGATTGCTGGTTTGAAGTCTAAGGCCACTGGCTTGGGCTTCCCTACTGGGCTTATGTCTCAAAAGGTGGCTTATCAAGGTTGGTTTAATGGGGAAACTATGTCCCTTGGAAAGGAAAAACATTATTTTTCATTATTTTTTGTTTGTATAATCCTCTCCTCTCCTCCCCTCCCCTCCCCTCCCCTCCCTTCCCCTCCCCTCCCCTCCCCTCCCTTCCTCTTTCTTTCTCTCTTTCTCTTTCTCTTTCTTTCTTTCTTTCTTTTTCTTTCTTTCTTTCTTTCTTTCTTTCTTTCTTTCTTTCTTTCTTTCTTTCTTTCTTTCTTTCTTTCTCTCTCTCTCTCTCTCTCCTTCCTTCCTTCCTTCTTCCTTCCTTCCTTCCTTCCTTCCTTCCTTCCTTCCTTCCTTCCTTCCTTCCTTCCTTCCTTCTTTCCTTTTTTCTTATTTTCCCATTGCTAGAGGAAGGAAGAGAGGGAAAAAGAGAAAGAGGGAGAGAGAGAGAGAGAGAGAGAGAGAGAGAGATGGGTGGAAGAAAGAAAGAGAGAAAGAGAAGCATTATCTTATTTCACTTAGTTGTTCCATTTAGTTGTGTACTCATTGATTGCTTCTGTATGTGCCCTGACCAGGGGACAAACCTGCAATCTTTAGTGTGCCTGGTCAATGCTTTATCCACTGAGCCACTCAACCAGGTCCTTTTCTTTGTTTCTTTTCTTTTCTTTTTTAAAGGAGTATCTTATAGCTTTGACTGTTTCTCCTCATGCTTCTGTTTGCTTTTTTGAAGTCCACTGCTTTTGCTTTTACTTACTCACTATCCAATTTTCAAAAACATATTGTATTACCTTTCCTCCATCCACAGCCTTATCCACAGGCTCCCTATCCACTCCTTTTTTCACACGCTACTGCCAAACCTACACACTACCACTTGGCAGATAACAGCTGCTATTTCTTTTCTTAGGATTATATTTTTATTTCTTCTCAGCCAAGCTATATATCAAACAGTTGAGTCATACTAACTTGGCCTCATTCTCTGAATTGACTTGATTGTAAATGAAATAATTGCATATGAAAGGGCATACTCAAGGTGATTGGGAAGTAGAGAGCATTAACATTGTGGTGCTAGCATATCTTCAGTGTAGTTTCTCTTCTTCCTAGGCATGCAAGAAAACTACATTTCCCAGCCCTCCTTTCAGCTAGAAGCAGCCATATGACCAAGTCGATCCAATAGAAATCAGTGGGAATAATATATGTCATTTCTAGGCCTAGTCCATAAACTCTCCCACATGACCCTCAGTGTTCTTTTGCCATTTGCCAGGGAAATGTCAATACCTAGGGGGCACTCAGGAAGCCACTTTATGGATGGCAGCAACAGCAGCCACCTGAGGCACTGAGTAACTGCCTCCCCTTACCAGCTGAACTCAGTCCAATCTGTTACATAAATGAGAAATAAACTTGTACTAACTCAATAAAATCTTAGGGTTTGTCTGTTTATAGCAGCCACCAACCTTAACTAATATAGAAATCTTACCCTATAATTGAAACAGTTCACAAAACATATTTACCTACTTACTTGATGGGTACAACTTATATGTTATATTTTTATACCCCTTTCCAAATAAAGGAGTTAGGTAAGTAGTGTTATCAAGGGCTTAGAGGCATGTTCAAGATAGATTTACGGAACTAGAACGATGGGCAAATACCAACTATTGTGATAGGCAAAAGATTGAATGAACATGGTAAGGGATGACACAGGAGTCCACAGTATGTACATATCTAGTCGGACAGAACACATAAGCTGTAAGAGCTGATCCTGGGCCACGGGTAGAGTATTTTCTCCTGTGTATTGGAGCTGCAAAGGTTTTCAACAGCATGTGGATGCATAGCTGAGGGGAATGCAACATCCCCAGAGGGGCAGCTCGTTCCTGAACAAATGAGGCTAGAAGATTAGGCCTTCTGGGAGATGCTTACACAAAGCAGAAACTATGCCAATGCTTGACTGCATTCCTGGACACTAGACTTCACTCAGCTCTCCATAGTTATTTCCTTCTTAAGTGCCTCTGAGGGATCCCTAGAAAAACTACCCTAATGTGATAATGAAGTTGAAAGTTTTAAAAATAGGGGGTTCTGTTATTGTGAGGATAATGAACTCTTGGGTGGGGAGGGGGGCAGCCTGGCAGGGACTTGGAGGTCCTGCTGTGTGATCCCCACACCATCCTTTCCCAGTTACAGCTTGTATCCTCCGGTTGCTGTTGTCTGCTCCCCTCAGATGTTGTAGAAATGATACTGGGTCCTATGGCTGGCTGGGGCCCCTACAACAGTGTCAGGTCTATCTGTCCAACTCTGTGCCAAAATGTCTTCAGTAATATAGTTTTATACTAATCTTCATGTCTCATGAAATATGACTACCTTCGGTGTTCTACTTCAGAAGTGTCATATTTCTTCTCGGAATTTTGCATTTCTATATAAATAAATTTTAGAATAAACATGTAATTGATTGAGATTGATTGTATTGAATCTAAAGACATTTAAGGAGCTATTATTAATGTTCAATAAAAGGTTTTCCAATCTAGAAACAGAAAATATTTCTCCATTTATGTACATCTTTAATTTCTCTTCATAATGCTTTATAGTTTTCTTATACAGATGAGTTTTTAAAAAAATAGCCTAATTGAGATAAATTTACCTACCATAAAGTTCAATCCTTTAAAACACAATATTCAAGGGATATTCAAGGGTTTTTTAGTATATTCAGTATATAAACTCATTGCCTTTAATTCAGAATATTTTCATCACTCCTAGGATGAGCTACATACCCAAAACATTCACTCCACATTCCAGAATCCCCTTACTCCTGACAACCACTAATCTAGTTTCTATCACTATGGATTTAAATATTCAGGGCATTTGATATAAATGGAGTCATACAATATGTATCTTTTGTGGTCAGTTTCTTTCATTAGTTTAATGTTTTCAAGGTTCATTCATGCTGTAGCATGCATTGATATTTCATTTCCTTTTATAGCTGAATAATATTACATTATATAGGTAGACCTCATTTTGTGTATTCATTGATCCACTGATAGACATTTAAGTTGTTTCCACATTTTGTTATTATGAATAAGTCTTTTATGAGCACTTGTGTGTTCAAGTTATTTCTTTGTAGGTGTTTCAGTTTTCTCGGATGTATATCTAAGAGTTCAAATACTGGGTTATATGGTAACTCTATTTTTAACTTTTTGAGGAACTGCTAGATGGCTTTCTAAAGATGGATCATTTCATGTATCACCAGCATTGTATTTCTAATTTCTTAAAATCCTTGCCAATACTTTATCATTTTTCTTTTTTTTTTTTTTTACTGTAGCCATCCTAGTGGGTATAATAGCATATCTCATTGTGGTTTTTATTTGGATTTATAATTCCTTGAATTACAAAAACAACATCGAGAATTGTTTCTTTTGCTCATTGGTCATTTGTGTATGTATCTTCTTTGGAGAAATGTTTATTCAGATTCTTTGCCCATTTTTTTCTTTTTAAGGTATTATATGAGCGTCCTCTAAGAAAGCAGTCTTTATTTGCATTTTAAGAGAGTGAACACATAAATGAAAAAAGCTGCAGACAGGGTGACAAAAGCTCAGCCACTTTTTGATGGACTTCCTAGGATAAAGTCAGCGATATCAAGAAACAGAACAATAAAATACAAATGCCATATTTTTTATTGAGGCATAATTGACATACAACATTATATAAGTTTCAGGTACCAATATAATGAGTTGACATTTATAATATTCCAAAATGATCACCACACTTCTTATTTTTAAATTGGGTTATTTACTTTAGAGTTGTAAAAGTACTTCATATATTTTGGATAGAAATTCTTTATTAGCTATATGATTTGTAAATATTTTCTTTAGTTCTATTTATTGTCTTGCACTTTTTTGATAGTGTCCCTTGAAGAACAACAGTTTTTAATTTTTATGAAGTTCACTTTTTAGCACTTTTGCTTTTGGTATTATATTTAAGAAAGTATTGCCTAAGGCAAGGTCACAAAGATACAATCTTATGTTTTCTTCTAAGATTTTGCTTTTCTTTAAGTGAGAGGAGGGGAGATAGAGAGACAGAATTCCTATGGATCCTCCAACTGGGATCCATTGGGCAACCCCCATGTGGGGCTGATACGTGAACCAACCAAGCCACTGGCTGAGAGAGGGGAAGACAGACAGGAGGAGGAGAGGGAGGGGAAAAGAAGCACATGGTCACTTCTCTTGTGTGCCTTGACAGAGGATTGAACCTGGGACAGGATGTCTGCATGCCAGGCTGACGCTCTATCTGCTCAGCAAACTGGCCAGTGTGTCTTCTAAGATTTTTATAGTTTATCTTTTACATTTAGGTTTACTGTCCATTTTGAGTTTATATTTTGTATATGATTTGAGATAAGAATCAAATTTCATTCTTTTGCATGTAGGCATCCAATTGTTACGGTACAATTTGTTGAAAGTCCATTCTTTCCTTGCTGATTTGGTTGAATCTTGTCAGAATTCAATTCACCACAAATGTCTGAGTTTATTTTTTTAATTCCTTATCCTATTCCTTGGATTTATACATCTATTTTTATGTCCATACCATGTTGTTTTGCTCACTATAGCTTTAATGTTCACCACTAATTGTATAGAAACATAATTGTTATGTGCATGCTGATATTGTGTCTTACAACATTACTGAACTTATTTATTAGTGGTAATGGTAATTTTGTATATTCATAAAAGTTTCTATATTCAAGATCAGGTCATCTAAAAATAAATGTAATTTTATTCCGCCTTTTCAGTCTGGATAAATTTTATTATTTTTTTCTTACAAAATTTTCGTGGATAATATCTTCAGTACAATGTTGAATAGAAGTGGTAAGATTGGATATCCTTGTTTTGTTCTTGATTTCAGGAGGAAAACATCCAGTCTTTCATCATTAAGCATGACGTTAGCTGTGGGATTTTCATAGATTCTCTTTATCAGGTTGTGCAAGTGCCCTTCTATTTCTGGTTTGTTGAGTATTTTTATCATGAAAGGGTGTTGCATTTTGTTCATTACTTTCCTGCATCTATTGATGTGTGATCATGTGGGTTTTTTTCCCTCTGTATTCTGTTAATATGCTGTATGGTGTTTATTGATTTTAGTTATGTTTACCAATCTTGAATTGCTAGGATAAATCCCACTTGGTTATCAAGAACAACTTTGCATAGGTTGCTGGATTTGACTTGCTAGCATATTGCTGATAACATTTTTGGCTACACTAAAAATGAATAGTGTTTATATCTTTCCTTTCTTGTTATGTTTTTGGATAGTTTTTGTATCAGGATAATACTGGCCTCAAAAAAAAAAAAAGGTTTCTTTCTCCCCTTCTATTTTTTGGAAGAGTCTATGAAGGATAGGTGTTAATTATTCTTTCCATTCATCAGTTAATATAGGCCAGGGCTTTTCTTTGTGTGTAATGTTTTGATTACTAACTCAATCTCTTTACTTGATATAGGTTTAATCAGATTTTCTCTTTTATTTTTGAATCAGTTTTGGTAGTTTATGAGTTTCTAGAAATATTTCTATTTCATTTTAGAAATCTAACTTGTTAGCATACAATAGTCAATAGTATTAGTTTACAGTCCTTTTTATTTCTTTAAGGCTAGTAGTAATGTCCATTCTTTTGTTACTGATTTCAGTGATTTGAATCTGCTTTTTAATTTTAT
The DNA here is from genome assembly GCF_036850765.1 of Saccopteryx bilineata. Classification (NCBI taxonomy): domain Eukaryota; kingdom Metazoa; phylum Chordata; class Mammalia; order Chiroptera; family Emballonuridae; genus Saccopteryx; species Saccopteryx bilineata. Next base: position 35,095,950 of record NC_089490.1, on the reverse strand, counting down.
TTGGTAACTATAGCTAAAGGCTTGTCAATTCTGTTGATCTTTTTAAGAGTCAGTCTACTTTCGGTTTCATTAATTTTCTCTATTGAATTTTTATTTTCTAGTCCATTAATTTCTGCTTTAATATTTATTATTTCCCCCCTTTGTTTCCTTTAAGCTCATTATACACCCTCTTTTTTTTTTCTAGTTTCCTAAGTGGAAAGGTAAGCTGTTGATTAGAGATCTTTCTTCTTTTTCTTTCTCCCTAGCTCCATTGAGATATATTTGTCATATAACATTGTGCAAGTTTGAAGTACACCAATTACTGATCTGATATATGCATAATTGCAAAATTATTATCACAATAAGTTAATTAACACCTCACTTGGCTGCAATTTGTGTGTGTGTGTTTGGTGAGAACTTTTAAGATCTACTCTCTTAGCAACTTTCAAATATACTATACAATATTGCTAACTATAATCACCATGGTGTACATTAGATCCTAGAACTCATTCATCTTTTAACCAGAAGTTGTATTTTTTGACCACCCTTACCCATCCCTCTGTCATCTCCCTCCCTGCTCACCCCTACTCCTGCCCCTGCCAATCACCAATCTGCATTTTGCTCTCTCTTTCTATAAGTTGTTCTTTTTTATTTTTTGGATTCCACATATTAGTGACAGCATGCACTATTTGTCTTTTTAATAGTTTATTTTACTTGACATAATGCCTTTAAGATTCAACTCTGTTGTCCCATATGGCAAGAGATCTTTCTTTTATTTAATATGGCCATTATATATAATATGTTATATATAATTATAAAAAATTTAGCTACTTAAAATAAAAATAATTAAGTACCTATGATGTTATTTGTTTAAGTATTACAATTATATACAATATGTATTAAATACATATAGGAAGATACATTTGTCTATCTATCTACTAATTTTATTTTCTTTAGATATATACCCAGAAGTGAAATATTAGATCATATGGTATTTGTATTTTTAATTATTTAAAGACTGCAAGAAACTTTATTTTGTGTGGCAAATGAGGCTTAAAGTACAAACTAGCATAGAGTATTGACAGACACAGTGCTTGAGGTAACAAATGCAATTGGAAATATCTTCAGCACAAGCAAAATTAAACTTGGAATATTCTTATGTGATGTCAAATAACCTGTGTGGCGATATTTTCTTTAAAAGTATAAGAGGGAGGTGAAGAACCAAAAGAGTGCCATCAAGAAGAGGTAGCTACTTAAAATGAAAATAACTGAAGTCTATGTAACATTATTTGTTTACAATTATCATGAGGGAGTTGAATAGAGATGACCACTACATTTAATGTTCATAGAAAAATCTGACTTTCAGTTTTTTCCTTTTTTTTTTTTTTTTTTTTTGAGGGAGACAAGAATGAGAAAGAGAGGAGGAGAGAGATGAGGAGCATCAACTTGTGGTTGCTTCACTTTAGTTGTTCATTGATTGCTTCTCATATGTGCCTTGATGGGGGGGCTCCAACAAAGTGAGTGACTCATTGCTCATACCAGTAACCTTGGGCTCAAGCCAGTGACCTTGGGTTCAAGTCAGCGAACTTGGGATCATGCCACTGATCCTGCACGCAAGCTGACATCCTTTCCAACATCTAGTCTGTTTTTTCTTCTCTTTGTAATCACCATCTTAACAGGTATGAAGTGATATCTCATTGTGAATTTGATTTACATATCTCTTATGAGTAGTGAGGTTGGGCATCTTTTTCTGTACCTGTTGGCCATTTGCATGTCTTCTGTGCAAAAATATCTATTCAGCTTCTTTTCCCATTTTAAATTTGGGTTATTTTTTAATTTTTTTGCCATTGAACTGTATGAGTTTCTTATATATTTTGGATGTTAACACCTTACTCCATTTGTGGCAAATATCTTCTCCAGTTCAAAGGTTGCCATTTCATTGTGTTGATCATTTCTTTTGTTGTACAGAAGCTTTTTAGTTTGATATAGTCCCACTTGTTTATTTTTGCTTCTGTTGCTTGTGCTTTTTGTTGTCATTTTTGTGAAATCTTTGACAAGACCAATATCAGGGAGCTTTTATCCTATGTTTTCTTCTAGGAATTTTATGGTTTTGGTTATAAATGGTGTAAGATAAAGCCCAATTTTATTCTTTGCATGTGTCCTTTTCTCATTGAGAAGTCTCGACTCCCTTGTTAAATATTTGTTGACTGTATATACATGGGTTTATTTCTGGGCTCTCCACTCTGTCCTATTGGTCCAAATGTCTGTTTTTATGCCAGTATCACATCATTTTGATTAATATAGCTTTGTAGTATAGTTTGAATCAGAAAGTGTGAATGGGTTGAGTTTTTAATTATATTTAACTTTATTTAAATTTGTTTGAAAATAGGCATGTGTGGGTGGTGGCTATCAGTTCGTGCAGCTCTAATGGACTAAGTCTGCTTTCTCTACTTCCTCAGTTTCTGTGATACATTTAAGAATGAGTGGCAACATCCACTTTATCCTTGTCAAATCATGATGCAGAGCTTCATTTATAATGCTTAGTGCCAAACATATACGCACATTGTTTAGAGCGACCAAACTTTTTACACAGGGGATCAGTTCACTGTCCCTCAGACCGTTGGAGGGCCGGACTATAAAAAAACTATGAACAAATCCCTATGCACACTGCACATATCTTATTTTAAAGTAAAAAAACAAAACAGGAACAAATCCAATATTTAAAATAAAGAACAAGTAAATTTAAATCAACAAACTGACCAGTATTGAAAAGAAAAAGTAAAAACAATACAAAATGTAGTATATTAATTTAATTGAATACTATGACACAATTAGAAAGAAAAAAGTAGATCTGTATTTTTTTCTGGAAATATTTATGACATATTATCTGAGAAGAAAAAACAAGTTTCAATATATGAAGCAGGAACTGGTCCAAGATTTCTTGGTATGAAGTGATTTATAATAAGAAATATGTATTTGGTCTTTGTCCCTTTTCTGGCACAGATCTCCTAGAATTCTTAGAATTTTCTAAGGGATGGAAGAGACAGAAGTATCTTGTGTTATGGCAATGAGGTGACTTTTGGACAGCACCTAAGGATGGAGGCTGGTTGCCAAGAAAAACAACCATATTATTAGAGGGTTGAAACTTTCAATCTCATCTCCTTGACATCCTGGGAAGGAAATGGGTCTGGAGAATGAGTTTCATCATCAATGGCCAATAGTTTAATCAACCATGCCTCTTCAATGAAGTCTCCATAAAAACCCAAAAAGAAGCCCTGGCTGGTTGGCTCAGCGGTAGAGCGTCGGCCTGGCATGTGGGGGACCCGGGTTCGATTCCCGGCCAAGGCACACAGGAGAAGCGCCCATTTGCTTCTCCACCCCCACTCCCTCCTTCCTCTCTGTCTCTCTCTTCCCCTCCCGCAGCCAAGGCTCCATTGGAGCAAAGATGGCCTGGGCGCTGGGGATGGCTCCTTGGCCTCTGCCCCAGGCACTAGAGTGGCTCTGGTCGCGGCAGAGCGACACCCCAGAGGGGCAGAGCATCAGCCCCTGGTGGGCAGAGCATGGCTCCTGGTGGGCGTGCCAGGTGGATCCAGGTCAGGCACATGCGGGAGTCTGTCTGACTGTCTCTCCCCGTTTCCAGCTTCAGAAAAAAAAAACCCCAAAAAGATGGGGTTCAAAGAGCTTCCTGGTTGAACACATGGAGGTTTGGGGAGAATGCTAACCTCAGAGACTATGGAAGCTCCGTACCCTTTTTTATAATTAATAAGGAATCTAGTAATTAAGTTTCTCGTGAGTTTCTTTGAGTTCTCTAGAAAATTAATTGAACCAAAAGAAGGGCTTTTGGAACTTCTGATAAAGAGCTGGTCAGTCAGAAGCATAGGTGACAACCTGGATTTGGGATGGATGTCTGAGGTTGAGGATTGGGTGTTGATGGGTCTTGTATGGCCGAGCCCTTAATCTATGGAATCTGATGCTATCTTCAGGTAGATAATGTCAGACTTGAGTTGAATTATAGGACATCAAGTATTGGAAAATTTCTTGGTGGTATGGTAACCACCATCCACCCCTCCACACACACAGTGATACTGGTTGTAAAACCTCACTTGGACTCAGAGAAGCTAGATGCACTTCTCTAAGGGTGGACATGGACCAAATTTAGGCTAAGCAAATATCATAGGGCAAGTATGTAGGAATCTGGAAAAGTTCCTATTCTTGATAAAGAAAGAGACCAGGTTGAGAAAAAGGCCTCAATTGGTGCTATACTGTACCCTGCTTCCTGATTTAACTACTAGAGCAAGGACGTGATAGCTGGTGCTACAGCCTCCAGTTGCGACTATGAGGGCACAGGCTGGTGACAGAAAGTCCAGATGTAGAGGATAGCAGGACAAAAAGAATGGAGTCTCTAGATGCTTGTTGACTTGCTAAATCAGTTATGGAAAGCCTTGATCTATATGACTTGTTTAGTAAAAATAAATGTTCTTGTGATTCACGACACTGTTAGACATATTCTTGGTTATTTACAATCAAAAGCATTCTTCCTTAATAGAATATGGATAGTATTGTTGGTGGCAAGAACAAAAATGGCACCAAGTGTTAGACTGGTGGAGTCAAACTTGACTTCAGTTTAGCAACGTCGGTACTTGAGTTCTGGCTAAGAAATAATTTAAAGCCAAGACTCAAACTATAAGAAAAAGTTTATTTAGAAAGGCACAGAAGTAGAAGAAGTGAACCATAGAAGAAATGGGTTTAAGAAACAAGGCAAAAGAAGGGCCCCTGGAGCTTAGGAGAAAGAGAGAGACAAGGAAAACATACCTGGGTGAGAGAGTGGGGAAGGGCGCAGGCATGCTCCATAGAGAGAGCTGTGCTGCGTCCTCAGTCTTAAAGGATATTAAGGGAGGGGATTTTAGGGAAAGTCCCAGGAGAGGATCTCAGTAAAATATTTATCAGTTTTCCAGGTGTGTCCTTTTGGGGTTGTGGCCTCTACTGATTGGTCAGCACCAGGGCAGAGAGTCATTAGTTCACACAGCCAGTCTTGATGTCAGCCATGACATAGCTTGTCTGATTTTGCTGCTTTTCTGGGCCTGGAGCTGAAACACAACTCAGGCCTAGGTGTTATCCCTAGGGATAAATGCTTAAAGGGGTGGTTGTATAAAGGCCACGCTTTGGCCCTTGTTTCTCCTCTCAGGGGGTCTACCATATGACTAACAACATGCCAGGGGAGGAGAGATCAGTGGAGGGTCTGAACCACCTAACCAGTGATAAGAAAGGTCAGGGGGTCTAAATCACGTGGTCAGCAATATGCTGGGAGGGGACGAGGGAACCCTGGGGGCGAAGTCCTTGTTTTCTTACTATTGTTCATTACTAGGCACCCTGGTGACCTCTGTACCTGGCCTGTCGTCCTTGCTCTGCTCATATCTGTCTGTCTACCACAGGATGATGATACTTTTGTGAGTATGTGTGTTTATGGTGGTACTTATTAATTCTTGAATTTAATGCACAGTTTTTGAGTTCATTCATCTCAGAGGCTAGTTAATAGATGCTGTTGAGGTAGATTTTAGTAGGGGAGAAGAGGAATCTTCAAACAAATATATTGTTACAAATTAAAGATGCTGTATGGAGTAAAGGAACAAAGTGTTATTTTTTAGATTATACCTGGCCTTTACCTTGTTTTGGCCAGTGGGATGTTAACAAATGTGACATGAGCAGCAGTCTTAACTATGCCTGTGCCGTTTGACTTGGCCTTTGTACCCTTGCCATTCACTATAAGAAAAGCCTGCTTTGTGTAGCTGGTGGATGAGAAGCACATGGGACATTCCTGATTCCATCCTGAGTCCTGGAGCTCAGAATCTAAAGTCCAGCCTTATTCAGTTGAAGCCAAGCTATAGGTCTGTGAATGAGAAATGCATACTTGCCCACTGAGTTTTGAGTTGGTTTGTTACAGAGCTTCATTGTGCAGTAGTTGACTGATATATGAACAATAGTTTCATGTGTTCCTTAATGGGCTTGTGTTGCTTTTAGTATTATTTCTATGCAGAAAACTTTTATTTCTATATATCAAACTCTTAACTCTCATCATTTAAGCAATCAGAAATATTTTACAATAAAAGTAGTACTTAGAGCCCTGGCCGGTTGGCTCAGCGGTAGAGCGTCGGCCTGGCGTGCGGGGGACCTGGGTTCGATTCCCGGCCAGGGCACATAGGAGAAGCGCCCATTTGCTTCTCCACCCCCCCCTCCTTCCTCTCTGTCTCTCTCTTCCCCTCCCGAAGCCAAGGCTCCATTGGAGCAAAGATGGCCCAGGCACTGGGGATGGCTCCTTGGCTTCTGCCCCAGGCGCTAGAGTGGCTCTGGTCACGGCAGAGTGACGCCCCGGAGGGGCAGAGCATCACCCCCTGGTGGGCAGAGCGTCGCCCCTGGTGGGCGTGCCGGGTGGATCCCGGTCGGGCACATGCGGGAGTCTGTCTGACTGTCTCTCCCTGTTTCCAGCTTCAGAAAAATACCAAAAAAAAAAAAAAAAAAAAAAGAAAGTAGTACTTAGAGTGGCATTTTATATAACTTACCCTCAGAGAAATTTGAGACTTCACTGTGGAGCCAAATTGAGCTACAGAGAGTGAGGATCTCTCTGTCCCAAGGAGGAAAGTCAGCAGTCCATGGTTGTTCACAACAAGAGTCAATGAAATGAATTATACCTTAAAAAGTTGAGGCCATGGGAAACTTAGAAGGCACTGCCACAGAGAAATTTCTGCAGAATCAAGAACTCAAGGAAAGTAAAGTTAGATGAATAAAGCGGAACATTAGATGAAGTCTGTTAGAGAAAGGATGATTTAATTCTCAGTTTCTGGGCAGGAAGCAGGCCACCATATGATGCTGCTAAAGAAATAAAGAAAGGTTCTCCTGCAGCCAACACTTTGAGACTGCTGAACATCACCAGATCAGCATGTGTGCGTGTGTGGAATTAAATCTTCTGCTAATTCCCAGACCATTTAATTTTTTACTTGTATGGTGAAAGTTAATTAATGTCTTCATTGCCAAAAACAAGAGGAAGATATGTGGGCGGAGTGGAGATTTTGAACGTCCAGTCCAGGCAGTAACACTTCTCTTTGGGTACCTCTCCCAAACATCACCCCATTAGGCAACATACTCAGTCATGAAGATTAAATGCCTCATGCCTCAGACCTTAGAGGGATTGAGAAATCAGTGTGACAAAAGAAGAATAATAAAGAACCATGTGGTTCCTATTCATGTTCCACGAAGCACTGAAAATAAGCCAAGGGTGCATTGCTGTCAGAACATAGAAGGCCTTTCTTTTCTCCCCTCTAAGGCCATGTATAGCCCATTTCCCAGGGCTGATATTGAACTATATTTGTAATTGTTGTGGTAAAAAAAAAAAAGTTACGCTTTTTTCAATGATCATATAAAGAACTGAAATGATTCTATAAAGGCAGTAGTAGAAAACTGCATATACTACTGTTGCATAAAGCAGCGTCACTCAAACACGCTTCATCATTAGAATCACCCGGGGCTCTTATTAAGCACATGAAGTTCAAGTTCCAGCCCAAACTAACTGGCTCAGATTCTTTAAAAGAGATGAATTAATGTCTTTTTAAAAAATGCCCCAGGGGAATTATAAGATCAGATCAGTTTGAAAATAAGCATTATTAAGTTTTATTCTATAGCAGATTCTCAACATGTGATTCCTGGACTTGTAGCATCAGCAACTTCTGAGGGCTCATTAGAAATGCAAAGTCTTAGCCCTGTCCCAGAGCTACCGCTACAGAAATCCTGGTGTGGGGCTCAGCAATTAGTGTGTGCGGACCACTGCTCTACAGAATCCAGAATGATGAAAAATCACACCTGGGTGTGCCTACAACAAATACAAAATTTAAAAAGTCAGCACTTGGAGATGTTAGACTGCATGACAGGCAAGCAGCTTTTAAAATTGGACCTTAACATTGCCTTTGTAAATAATACATAAACACAGGACTTTTGGGTTTTCTCTTACTGGGAAGAGTATGCTATTCAGCCAATTAATTGAATCACTACTGTGTGCCTGGCACTGACTGAGTGCTTTTCCTTACATCTCGATAAATCATTGAACTCCACAAGCAACGGAGCACTGCTTGGAGGAGTTGGAATTTTAGTGGAGCTTTGAAAGGTAACTAGCATTTCAACAGGTAGACAATGGGAAAAAAAATTAATTCGGGTCAGATGAAAGATTGTTAGCAAAAGCGTGGGACAAATAAAAAATAAGGTGAATTCAGATAACAGCAAATAAAATAGGGAAACAGGTCTCAAACTTTGTCTGCGTCAGAATCACTTGGGGGCTTGTTTACCACGGGGTTTACCCCTCAGAGCTTCCGATTCATTACATCTGGGGTGGGGTGGAGGGGCTGAGAAGCTGAACTTCGAATGCATTCCCAGGTTGTGCTGATCTTGCAGATCTGGGGACGATCTTGCAGAATCACTGGTATCGTATGTGTGATAGAGGTTGACGATGATCAAATACCTAGAAAGGTTGGTGTATGAGAACAGACTTCAAAGCACCCAAATTCATACCAAACAGTAGTGTCTTATTATAAATATATATTCATTTATTTTGGTTTCCATTTAAAGGAGGACCAATAATATGACCAGGGTCATCCTGGATTGTAATATGCCGGATTGAGTCAAGAAAGGGGAAAGTGAAGGGCGTTTCAAAATGACTTAACTCCACTCTCTCTACCTCAGGGCTGCTACTTTCCCCCTTGTCTCTGCCAGCTTCCTGTCTCTATTAGAGAACATGAAATTCTTTTCGTTTTGAACACAAGTTAACAAATGAAATGACAGTGTGAATGACTGTTAAGTATTTAACACTCCTTCATTACTAGCATTTTTAAAGGAGTACATAGTAATCTCAATGAACCTCTCTTCTGGACTTCCAGCTACTGTTGCAGGGTTAAGAGAAAAATGTCAAGCCATGCATGTGAGGGGAAAGGGAATGGACCTTGCTGGGCGGTGGGCAGGCTTCCTTAGAGGCTGTTTTAAAGGTTAGTTCTCCCCAGTTGTTTCTGCTTTTACGTATTATCTGCTTCCTTTTCTCAAACCACAGATCTCAAACGGTGCCAGTTTCTTTGTGGTAGTTTATTTTCTGGCTCCAGTTGTAGTCTGAACCATTGCTAACCAATCAGCTGTGCCCACTCTGTGCACTTATCTGACTTTAGGGTATGTGCCTTTGGCATCTATTTTATTTGGAGTTTTCAGGTTTCTCTAGGGGGTAAAGATTAAGGATATGACAATGTCTGTGTGGCTTTGGGTGTGTATTTCATCCTTCTTTTAAATACCCTGGGCACATTCTTTTATTGTAAGTTTCACACAAGCCTTTTGGAAGTTGGTGGGGATATAAATAAATAAAATATGAGACTATCAGATTATTGCTGTCTTTTATATGCTTCAGTTCCTGATATCCCTTCAATTCCATATTACAGATACATGTGAAAGAAAAGAAATGAAAGAATTCACTTTGTAAGAGAAGGTTATTTTCCTAGCTAATGATTCAATAAATAAAAGCTTCTCAAAAAAAATAACCTGGTGGAGGCATCATTAGACTCTAACGAATGGCTTCTCCTATCTGCAGCCACATTGCTCTAGCTGCTGCCACTTCAGGAAAGCAGAGGACACTTTAATAGATGAGAGGGGGCTATAAAGAGAGGGACATGGGAGCTTTGTCCCGGAAAAAATACTAATGTCTCAGGTTTTAACAACCACCAGTGAGAAGGGGCAATAATTTGACAAAGGAACACATGAAGTTACCACGAGTGTAACAAACGATGAAGATGCACAACTTACGGTTTGAAGGATGGAGATGACTGGAATAAGGCAGTGATGGAGGCAACATGAGTGACCCAGAAATTAAATTAATATACATTGATTTGAAATATAAACATAGGAATGCAATACGTGAACAATTCACATATATACAAGTTCTGCCCAAATATGCTGAGACCAATAAATGTAAGGCTACCTACCCTCTTGACTTACAATAACACATATCAGGGCCACAAGCTAATTTTCTCTTCTTAACAAGCCAACTGAACACAACTCAGTAATATAAGTACACACACATATAAAACATACCCAGTATAGCATTTTACATTATATTGAAGCCAAAAGGATCTGTTTTGTGTTTGGTCGTGCATTTTTATTTTTATTTATTTATTTATTTTTTAATTTTATTTATTCACTTTTAGAGAGGGGAGAGAGAGAGACAGAGAGAGACAGAGAGGGAGAGAGAGGAGAGAGAGACAGAGAGAGAGAAGGGGGAGGAGCTGGAAGCATCAACTCCCATATGTGCCTTGACCAGGCAAGCCCAGGGTTTCGAACGGGCGACCTCAGCATTTCCAGGTCGACACTTTATCCACTGCGCCACCACAGGTCAGGCAGTCGTGCATTTTTAAATGAATCAGAAATGGTGTTGCCGATGAGTATTTTTATTTTGCTACGTCAGAAAATGATCCACGGGCTTTCCAGCAACACCGTGAGGCTGATCTGGCAGTGATCAATTAGACTTGATTGAGATTTGAATGTTTCAAATGCTGTTTCACATACACAGTTTTTCCTGAGATAAAATGCCATCTGTGATACTTCTCAGGTTCTTCCATCTGTCAACGTGGAGCAAATATAGAAAAGCAAAAGTAATCGTTGAGGGAAGGTCAGTGTTTAAATCAGGGCATAAATCTCAGAGGATTTCATATCCAATATCTCTTTTTTTTTTGCTGTTGACATCAGGAAAAAAAGGTTAAGATATCTACTTTCAGCTTACAGGCGTCTGCTGCCCTTTTGTTATGCTGGGACCTCTGAGAATGGTGGCACTATCCCAGCAAACTAATGAAAAAAAATTGTGTGTGTTTTTTTTTAAAATAGGCCATTGAAGTTATTACATTTTAAGATAAAACAGTGTTCCTTTTTTTTGTTTGTTTTCTTTTAAATCGTGAGCTAATTCAGACTATAGTGTCATTTCTTAAACCATTTATACCTGTTGGGTACTAGCCACTTGGTGAATGATGTTGAAAACAATGCGATGGATAAAAAAAATAATGCATACAAATATGTGTGGAATTTGATATTATTGGAACTGAAAAAAACAAACTTAAAGGTGACCTGGACTGAGTCTCAGTTCCTTCAAATATACTCTCTTTAGAGTGTGTTCTTCTAAAAGTAGAGGCTGAGTGAAGAATTAGGGTGCTGGTAGCTTATTTGGGACATGAGTCCAGTAGGGAAAATGAGACTGAGAAGGAGGCAAAGCCAAGAGCACAAGGGTTTATTCCTGAGTTTGCTGTTTTAGGGAGCAGCGTGCTACTCTACGTCTAAAAAATAACAAAAGTGTTCTTTATTAAAAATTATCTTAGAAGTCATTTTCTTCACAATTTCAGTCATGAGATAAGCTTGTTCACATTTTTACAAAATCAAACTTAGGTTAATGCTACCCTTCTTTGGAAGGACATAGATAGACATTTCAGACTATTAAAAATAAAATGTCTAGCATTTATTCTAAGCTTGATTAAATATAGGATAATAAGTATCCAGTCATACCTTAAAGCCAAGTTTATGGTGCTAAAAGAGGAATGAAGTATATGAGAGTCAGGTGACCTGGGATCCAGCCCCAGTTCTGGCATCAAATAACTGTGTGAAATTGAATGATTTTTTCCCTAATGTTTTATCTCATTTTTATTTTATTTTACTTTATTATTATTACTATCGGGGGTGAGGTACACAGATAGGGACAGACAGGAAGGGAGAGAGATGAGAAGCATCAACTCATAGTTGAGACACCTTAGTTTTTTTATTGATTGCTTTATAATATGTGCTTTGATGGGGGTGGGGTGGGGTGGAGGCTCTAGCCAAGCCAGAAACCTTGGGCTCAAGCCAGCAACCATGGGGTTATGTCCCCCTCATGATCCCATGCTCAAGCCAGCGACCCTGCACTCAAGCTGGTGAGCCCACACTCAAGCCAGTGACCTCGGGTTTTGAACCTGGGTCCTCAGCATCCCTGGCCATTGCTTTCTCTATTCATTGCACCACTGCCAAAGTCAGCAGTTTTGTCTCATTTTCAAAATGAAGGAAATGGAAACAGTCCCTAAGACCTTACAACAAATCAAGTACATTAATTACAAAATCCTATTAGGTATTTTAAACAATTTTATATGCTTTAATGTCCCACATCCCTTCAACATATGTCTGATTTCTGCTGCAGCTTTGGTGGACAGTTGCGTGTGCACTAAGAGTTATTTCATGTGTTTCTATTATTCTGCCTCCATGGCTTCCCAAGCAAGCTGCAATCATTTACAGAAGCAGCCTGAAAGAGTGGGGGAGTTCATGTCCTTGGGAACAAACCTCTACCAGTGGAGACAAATGCCTCAACCTCCTGTCGTTTGGAGCAACATTTCTATAAGTTATTCTGGATTCTTCTCAGAGGTCGTGGTGAAGTCAATGAGAACTATGCTCCTCTCACTGACCACCAATGAAAGAGGTGTCCCTTCCGGAAGTGCAGCGGGGGCCGGATAAATGGCCTCAGGGGGCCGCATGCGGCCCACGGGCTGTGGTTTGGGGACCCCTGGTTTAGAGGCTCTGCCATTTCTGTAGTACTACATGAAAAGTGGGATGGGAATGGTTTCAAGAAACTAACCCCTCTAGGGAGATTTACTTTCTCTCATCTAACACTAAATACCCATAATCTTTTCTCATTCACAATACCTTCTCAATCCTGTAATTATAAAAATAAAGACCTCTATCTACTCCAGGTCAAGAAAAACCCAGATCTCTAAGACCTAAAGCTCTGAAAAATACAAAAAAAAAAAAAAAAAGAAAAGAAAGAGCGGGGGAAAGGGGGTACACAGGGGTATGGAGAAGCAGATGGTCATGTCTCCTGTGTGCCCTGACCAAGAAACAAGCCCAGGACAGCCACATGCCAGGTGCATGTACTACCACTGAGCCAACCAGACAGGGATTAGTGAAAACAGATACTCATTTAGGTCTTTCATAAAAGCAAAATGGTCTAAAGCAAACTTTTGAAATGTGGAGGACACCTGTATTATAATCAGAGGACTAATTTCTGTGATAGTCTAACAGCTCAGATACATTGGTAAGAACACTAATATACATTATAATAGAAAAACAGCAAAAAGTAAGAATAAGCAATTCACAGAAAAATTAAAATCTTACTAAAAGAAAATCAATGCAATTTATAATTAAATAAATGCAACAGTATACTTTCTTCAAGTACTAGATAGGCAAATATTAAAAAACTTAATAAACTTTTTTTTTTTTCTGTATTCTTCTGAAGCCGGAAACGGGAGAGACAGTCAGACAGACTCCCGCATGCGCCCGACCGGGATCCACCCAGCACACCCACCAGGGGCGACGTTCTGCCCACCAGGAGGCGATGCTCTGCCCCTCCCAGGTGTCGCTCTGCTGCGACCAGAGCCACTCTAGCGCCTGGGGCAGAGGCCAAGGAGCCATCCCCAGCGCCCAGGTCATCTTTGCTCCAATGGAGCCTTGGCTGCGGGAGGGGAAGAGAGAGACAGAGAGGAAGGAGAGGGGGAGGGGAGGAGAAGCAAATGGGCGCTTCTCCTATGTGCCCTGGCCGGGAATCGAATCCGGGACTTCTACACGCCAGGCCAACGCTCAACCACTGAGCCAACCAGCCAGGGCCCCCACTCTTTCCCTTCCTGCAGCGATGGCTCAATTAGTTCAGTACATTGGCTTCGGCATTGAGAATGGTTCCATAGAGTCTCCACCTCAGGTGATGAAAATAGCTCAGTTGTGAGCATGGCCTCAGACAGGCAGAGAATCAGCCCCAGACGGGGATTGCCAGGAGGATCCCGGTTGGGCCACATTGCGGGAGTCTGTCTCTCTTTCTCCCCTTCTCTTACTTGGAAAAGAAGAAAAGAAAAAAACATTAAAAATAAAAAAGAAATCCAAGAGGATCTGCTTTTCATGAAACAACATGATAAGTGAGACTAGTGCTCAGTATTGACTTTGCAGTGAGCCTTTGTGGAGGGAGCAGCACCCAGCAGTGAAAGTGGCACCGTCAAGCTCCTCCCCAGGAACCACACTCGGCATCTCAGCATCAAGCCACCAGAGCTCGAACTGTTCTTGTGAGGCTCTCTGCTTCCTCAATTTCTTTTAGTGCACCTGTGGGCAAGATTCACTTTATGCCATTTTGGTTTACGAAAGATCTTATAGGAACACTCTACTTTTGGACAGCAGGGGACACCTGTACACAATTAGGCCAATTTCATGGTAAAAACTTAGGAAAAAAATATCGTAGAGTTTGGGACCAGCACAGAAGACAGCACGAGGAGAAAGCTGCAGGGAGTGTCTCCAGTCCAGGGGCTGCCAACACACTGGACATGTAGAACACAGATGTGGATGGAAACAGTAAAAGGAGGTAGTGACAAACGCAAAGTTTCTACCGAGTATGGCATAGAAGCGACTCAGATTGTAATAATTCACCAGACAAATTTACATTAGACTAATTTGACCTTGAGAAATAAAAACCCAGAGATTATAATGTTGCTTGCCTATAAATATTCTAGCTTGTCTATTGTTTGAATACATTTGATAATGTGCTTACATAAATTAGTTTAAGAGGAGGCAAAATAGGCCTCTAAATGTAGGACCTTTGGTGGAGGCGAAATATTACACTTCTCTATGGGGCAAGTCCCTTGAAAGAGCAGATTTCACTGGCTTGAAACATTTGCTTTAACAAAACATGTTACAGGGTAGACCTGTTGCATAATTGATGGCCATGGCCACATGCATTAGTTAATTCCTATCCTCAAACTATTTCCTCTTATAATTGGATGAAGCCAGAGTACTGCTAATGAACCGCACAATAGGAGACCCTATTTAATACCTTATATGGACTCTTTAATATTGTTGGTTATAATCACAAAAGTCATTACAATTATGAACGTATAAAGTGGACAAGCAATTATACACAAATTGCCTAAGAAAATTCACGTAAACTACTATGGAGTGATCTGATTAAGTGTGCACACATTAGAGAGTAACTGAAAAAAATACCCTGCCCAGCTATTCAAAAGCCATACCTAAATGGTTTTAGTTTGTAATACAAAGCCAGGTAGTTTTGGAAGAAAAACAATATGATAGAACCCAATTTAACATACTCTATGTATGTTCCTGCATATAGTACCAAACTATATTAATTTAAATCATAACACTTTTTAAAAAATTTGAATTCTCTTACAGCAAAGATGATTCATGGTTTATACCATTTTGAACGCTTATTATGAAAAACTTCTTTTTTTTTTTTTAATTTTTTTTAATTCATTTTAGAGAGAGAGAGAGAGAGAGAGGAGAGAGAGACAGGGGGAGGAGCTGGAAGCATCAACTCCCATATGTGCCTTGACCAGGCAAGCCCAGGGTTTCGAACCAGCGACCTCAGCATTTCCAGGTCGATGCTTTATCCACTGCGCCACCACAGGTCAGGCATGAAAAACTTCTAACAACATAAAATGATTGTTGAAATTCATTATTTGTTCAGATATAAGTAATAAATTAATACTACAAATATGAGATAATTTACTAATATAATCCTTGTGAAAACTCTAACTAGTCCACCTTAGTTCTTAGTTAACTAGCAACAAACACTCTTAGTTAACCATCTTTTTTTTTTTAATTCTTCCTCCACCACCCAGGCTCTCCTCCCTCAAATTGCCATTTCTTCTTTCTCATCTTTTCATTTGGTCCATAGTACATTCTCTTCTGCTGGCTTGAACTATTCTACTCACCTCTTCCTACATTAACTTTTTTCATCCTTCAGATATCAACTGAAACCATAGACTTTTCCTCCAAAACAACTTTTCCCCCAGCAAGTCTTTCTTGATGCCATCAAGACTGAATGAGCCTGACCTGTGGTGGCGCAGTGGATAAAGCGTCGACCTGGAAATGCTGAGGTTGCCAGTTCGAAACCCTGGGCTTGCCTGGTCAAGGCACATATGGGAGTTGATGCCTCCAGCTCCTCCCCCCTCCTCTCTCTCTCCCTCTCTGTCTCTCTCTCTCCCCCTCTCTCTCCTCTCTAAAAATGAATAAATAATAATAAAAAAAATTTTAAAAAAAAGACTGAATGAGAGGTCCACCCATGTGCTTGCTCTCTTACCTGCATCAAGCACTTAATGCAAAGCATGTGTTTTCTTCTTTGTCTCTTTCCCTAGGCCATACATTCCTTGCAGGAACAGACTGTGCTACATACATAGTAAGTCCTCAATAAATATTTATTGGAAGAACAAATAAATATCCTGAAGATACAATATTAGCTAAACCTATGCTGGTCACCATCAAAAATTGAAAATTCCCTGATATACTAAGAGTAGAAAAATATTTTAAAGTAGCTATCAAGAAAGAAAAAATTAGAAGTAATTAAAGGAAGAGAATTTAGGCATACCAGATTTAGGGCAGGCAAGACTCAGGCAGATGACTTACATTTCCATCCCAACTTTAGAGTGGAAAATCTTAGGTTCCAGATATTTAAGGAGCTTTCTGTCAAATGATTTATGTGATGGAATAATTCCATCAACCTGAAATTTTTAGTGATACAACAGAATGACAGAGTCTTGGTATTAACACATTAAAAAAAAAAATCAAGGGGTATTGGAAAAAACAATAAAAAAGTTCCAGTCTTCCAAACCTCACATAGTTTCTTCATGTTGCCATTGAGTGAGGGGTCTCTGACAAGGAGACAGCAAGGAAAGAGGGAACAAAAGTAAAATAATTTGGGGAATCACATCGATGAAGATTCACTAATATTTATAAGGTTAAATTAACTTGTGGTTTTCCTGCTTCAAACCTGAACTGAACATTCCTTCTAATAGTTTTGGCATCCAACATCAGATATATAGCTCCATTTTACTTACCCATGATTTTAAAGAAATGGAATCTAGATGATGCAATATATTTGTGGAAAATTGGACTGTTTTACTATATCAAAAAACTGAATAAATAGCATAGAGAAAAGTTGATGAATAGCCTACTATTGCCCATTTGCAATAGTATGTATTTTTGTTTTACTGGTCTTACATAAATAAATTCTTTACAATAGTAATATCATTATCCTCAGTGGTCTTCTGTCTATTTCCTGTCAATATGTGCACATGACTCTTTTCTGAAATATTTCTTTCCATGAGTATTATACCATAAACAATTATGGGGAAAGGAACAAAGATCAGCCCAGGTAATCAGCAGAATATAAATGACTTTCAGCTCCTATTACTACAAGCCAAACATGACTCCAGTAAATTCACTCTGAAAACCCAGGAGTTCTGAGCTTTGGAACCATGGAGTACCTGAAGTCTGAGTGTCACGGCTGTTCTGAGATGATCTCAGTTTCAAACAATACTCTGCTGCTAAGAAGATTGTGATCATCCTGAGAAGAAAAAAATTAAAAAAAAAAAATTTTAAGACAATAGGTGGAGAAATCTATATATCTTACATTTTTCAGATTCTGTAGCTACAGAAATTTTAATATTTAAATAATTTCAATGAAGTGTACAAATCTATGAATGAATGGAGAAACGTGGCATTTTCTCTCCCATTATTTTGTTTCGAGCTAAAAACTGTTGAGAATGTGCCTAAAACACTCAAGACTATTTGCAATCTGAATATAGATGACTGATAAAATATGCTTCCAAGTCCTATGGTTTCTTTAAGAGTTCTCAAAAGTCTAGTGCCACCCAGTTAAGTAAGACTATTCTTTACATGTGCCTAATGTGTGTGTGGTTGGTTAATTCCAACATCAGATCACTATATACAAGTTCAAAACATAACAGAAATAATGCCTTTCAATTATTCAATTCTGTAATTGTGATGGCCTTTTATAAAAGAAGGAAAAACTATAGTAAGCACTTTAATAGGTTATTTTATTTGCTATTTACAAGTCTTTGAATCAAATATTAATATTCCATTTTTTAAGATATTGAAACTGATAGGTTTTTTTAATAAAAGAAACCAGCCCTTCCTTTTTAAAAGACTTTATTTATTCATTTCAGAGAGAGAAAAGAGAGAGAGAGAGACAGAGAGAGACAGAGAGAGAAAGTAGGCTAGGGGGTGGGGGAAATGGGAGCATCAATTCGTAGTTGCTTCTTGTATATGCCTGGACCTGGCAAGCCCAAGCCTTAGAACCGGTGACCTCAGCATTCTAGGTTGCCACCTTATCCACTGCACCACCACCGGTCAGGTAGAAACTGATAGATTTTAATTAACAAGTCCAATTTCCCACAGGTGAGATCCAAATTCATGTCTGACTGGCTTAGAATGAAGCCCAGAAATGCACTCTTACTGGACATATCGCCCTCTAAATGTCTGTTAATTCATATTACTCTTATGTCGTTCTTTTCAAATAATCCTTTCGGACAAGAACATTTAAAGAATGAAACATATTCCCATTCAAATGCACTCTTATTGAAAACTGTTGTGGGTTCCCTGTATTCTTCTCCTCTATCCAACTAGTAAGTCTTCCCGATCCAATCAAATGCTGGTGGACGGTAATTGGTACACAGCTGCCTTGTCTGTGTTTATAGAGCACCCATAACTCTTATTTTATAGAATCCCTGAGATATTGCTGCTGGCTTTTTCATTTTCATCTTCATTAATTTTGTCCTGAATGCATGTACTAGATTTTCTGGATCACAGACCGGTTTCTATTCACCCACAGCAAATAGCCCTGGAGAATTTCTTATCCCTGGGCTGATGTCATGAGGGCAAAATCACATCTCTTACCCAAACAAATATAGTCTGTATTATAGAGGTAATGAATGGCTAAAAATTAATTTCCATAACTTACATGGATAGGCTGCCCCTCTCCTTGTGAGTCTTGAAAATGGAACAAGAGGAGGAATCTTGGATTCTCACTGTAACCTTCAGTATGCAAATGAATCTCTTCAGCAGCCAGATAAACCCAGTGTCTCCAGCTTTACAACCCAGACTGGTTACCGTGGTCCCAGGACTCATCCCTCCATGAAATGTATGCACAAACCTCTGGAGCGAGGTCAATCTCTGGAATTCTTACTACTTACACAGTTGTAAATTTTGTTTCACGGCTTGATCTTTCAGCACAGGTCCCCAGCTTCAGCCAAACTTGTTTAGATTAAGTCCCCAATAGCACAAGGAAACAGAAAATATTGTCTCTACACAAAATTTTCTTTACCATTATGTAATTTCACATTTGTTAACTTATCTAATTTGTGTGTGTGTGGTCTATGTGATGATATCCTTAAAAGAAAAAAAAATGCCTTAGATTTGTGTCTTCAGAGCATAGACTAGTACTTGGCATACAGTAATATGCTTTATAAACGGTAATCTTACTTTACGGTTTGCCTGGTACAGCGCTAACTTGTGTGTGTGTGTGTGTGTGTGTGTGTGTGTGTGTGTTTAATTTTGAAAAGTTTAAATCTTCAGAAAAGTTGTATAATTAGTATAATCAATACCTTCTTCTCTTAAAGTCCATATACAGTATATACACATAAATACATAGTTTTTCCTGAACCATTTGAAGGTAAGTTACAGACATCGTGGCAATCAACTTTGAATTCTGTAGCATGTATATCTCAAGAATAAGAACATTTCTGAAATGACCTCTGTAAGATGATCAAATTCAGAAACCTTTACCCTCGATAACTAGCATCATCTAATATATAGGACATATTAACACTTTTTCTTTTATTTATTTCTCAGATTCAGGATCCAATCTAGATCACAGATTGAATTTTGGTGACATGTCTCTTGTTTTCTTTAATCTAAAACTGTTTCTCAGCCTAGCTTTGTCTTTCGTGATATTGTTCTAGCAAAAAAAAAAAAATTTATTCTCAAAAATGTCTTTGTTTGGACAATACATGGTATATTATCTTACTCATGAATTAGGAGAACATGCTACATGCTTATTGTCATATTTCTGCTTGAATCGAGCTTTCTGAGCAAAAAGTACAGGCGCTTGTGTTGCCAGTGGAAATAGGATTCTTCTATGGAGCCACAAAAGAGCATTTTGGGACCCACATGCAGGAGAATGAGGTATAGTGGTAAAATTTATTGGAGCTGGAGCAAACACAAAGGACGGCCTCCAGGTGCCCAGTGTCTCATTCATGACCAGGTGGCTCAGTTCTGTCCCACTGTGGGAGAAGTCCAGCCTTGTCTTCACCAAGCTCAAAAGAAGGCACAGGGTCCAGAGATTCTGGTCATTGCCCTGGCATGGGCAGGGCATCTGAAGCTTTCATAGTTTAGTTCAGTCCATGCTAAATCTGTGTTCAGCTCAGTCTCTTTCTCTCTCTTCCCATCTGGTTAGCCTAGTCTCTGTTCCTGTCTGTCCTGCTCCACCCAGATTGGCCCTTGGAGCTGTGTGGCTGCTACAGAGAGGGGAAACATATACAATGAAGGGGTGAATGTGTGCTACCCCCACGGGCCTTTGTTAAGCTTTGATTATATTACTTGGGCTTGGGAAAGAGCCAGCTAACTAAATCTTTCAAACTAACCAATCTCTTTCTTAATCCTTCATTGCTGGGTCCTCCCTTTAACCAGTACTTTTCCTGGACCTTCCAAGGTTCTGTGTCCCTTATCCAATATTGTACTTTTTCCAGGCTAATTAACTCCCTTTTTGTGGTTGCTATTTTGGCTTTCATTGAATGCGCCTAGTTTAGAAACTTTCCCTATCCCTCTCTCAGTAATCCCAGTGAATGAAGTTTTCCCCCAGGGAGACTGGAAAGTTGATCTTTCAGGGATTAAATCCCCTTCTGGTGGAGGATGTGGCATTCCCCTGGGGTGTCTGAACCTTTAACTTCTAGACCTAATCCTAATCAACTATAATTTCCTGACTTAATCAGGCCCAGCCAGTCCAACTCCATTTTCTTTTGTTAACTCCTACCTGCCTACACTAACAGATTAAAAGATGATTCAACAGCAATCCTAAATCTAGAGACCTCTGGAGATATAAGGAGATGTATCTCCCCAAAACCATTTGTTTACACTCAGGTATTACTTCCAGATTGAGTCTGAAAATTATAATTGATTAGGATTAGGCCTAGAAGTGACCCTGTCCTCCTCTTCTCAGGATATTTTTACATTCCAGAACAGAAATTATTTTTCTTTTTCCAAGGAGAGGAAGGTCAAATTTGCCAGCCACCTAAATAAGCTCCAAGTTTCGTATTTCAGGGTTCTTCTCCTGTGGTGAAAACCTGGCTCTCCCTGCAGGACCTGCAGCGATTCGGGACTTGAGTCTAGCATAAAACGTTCTGTGAATAAAAGTTCTGTCCCCTGACCACAAGGACTCACCTTTCTGTGGCATGCTGACTCCTTAGCTTGCAACTAGAGTGCCATTCCAGACCCTTCCCAGTTCCACACTTGATTCGTCATTAGCATTTAAACTAAAAAGTCATGAGGGACACTAAAGGTAAAGGCCTGGTCCCCGGTCACTAAAAATTTATATCCTAGTGAGGGAAATAGAGCAATATAAAAATACATGGAGGAAAATGCAGTCTGTATTATGGTCAAAACTGTATTGTGAAAATAATGCAGAGAACAGAGAGACCAATTGCTGTAAAGAAGGATGAGGCACAGCTTCCAAGAGAGGGCGATGTAGAGGTTGGGCAGCCAACAATGGCCAGCCGAGGCCAGTCAGAGCTCCCGGGATTTGCACACAGCCACAAAGAGATACAGTCCGAGTTAGTACTCTACTCTTATTTTTTTCTAACTCTCAGTGCATTTTTATTTAGATTCACTATATTTTATCATTGATTAAGAAAGAATCAGAATGGGAAAATACAAATGAGTCAGGTAAACCTCATTGTCTTAGACAAAAGTGGTTTATAGTGCATAGTATTTGATGGTGCACACAAATATTAACTCAAATATTTTTATTTTAATACCTGTGCAAAGTATTAGACCTCATAATATATCAATTTGCATAAACAGTTATGCATTTCACATAAATGAATTGTTTACATATGCTTTGAGAAATCTGTGTCCTTGATTTGTATGCAATGGCACAATTGCACAATAGGTGAAAACAATTTGTATTTTAGTCATAGGTTTAAAAGATAAGTATATTCAGACAAGTAAGTCCCCAGAAACAACTATATTTGGAAAAATTATATTATTTTGTAATGTAAGAAATTGAGCCATGGTTTTCGATATGAGAGGCTAATTAAAAATTTCATTACATTGAGATTGTAATACATTGATGGACAAGAAAACTGTTTCCTATGTGGAAGAAGAAATAAATAATAAATTCAGATAAGCAAGTGTAGGGTGAAGCAGCCTGATTAGATCATTGAAATAAAACCTGATGTGCAAAAAATATTCTAATGTCAGTCTTGGATAAAGATAGTATTACATTTTATTTTTCAGCTACAGAAATATTAATTTTAGACAACTGTCAATTTAAATGCAATTATTGTGAGATGTAATTATATAGACATTCTATAAAGTTTTATAAGTAAATTGAATATTTTATAAAGGTAACATTGCACCCCTGATATTTCAAATGCAAATTACACAAATATGATGGTTAATTTCATCTGTCAACTTTACTGTGCCAAGGGGTGCCTAGATTTCTGGCTAAACATTATTATACATACATTTCCCTGTATATCTGTGAAGGTGTTTCTGGAAGAGATTAGCATTTCAATTGGTGAACTGAAAAAAGCAGATGTTCCTCCACCCCCACCGGGGGAGGGTGGACATCACCCACTCCGTTGAGGGCATTGTTCAGTCTGTTGAGGACCTGAATCATCCAACAAGCTGGAGGAAATTTGAGTTCTCTCTCTACTCCCTGTTTAGTGGAAACTTCCATCTTCTGTCTTCAGTGCTCATCGTTCTCAGGCCCTTCTGGTCTGGGCTGGAAGTCAAACCATTGGTTCTTCAGCTCTCAGGCCTTCAAACTACAACTCTGGATATCCCAAATCTCCAACACACAAGATGGCAAATTGTGGAGATTTTTAACCTCCACAGTGACATGAGCCAATATCTTACACTAAAACTCTTTCTATATAGACATAATGTTACAGATACAAAAACTGAAACATACTAACTAAACCCTATATTTATGGTAAAAAATAGAATAGAATCTTGGAAAATGAGGCTTAAAAATCCAGCATATGTGATTCTGATAAGATTTCTCATAAAATGTTGGAGCTATACTGTTTTAATCTGTAATAATTTTCAACTATAAAGTATTTCATTGTTTAAAACCTCAGTTATCTCTTCCATTGAAATAAAACATCTATCATGGACAGGGTGTACTTTTAGGGACATAACTATGCCTTTTAGATCAACTTATCATGAAAAGAAAAAACAGATAAGCAATTTTTGTGACATAGATAGCTACTTCCATTTATGTTTTATTAGGATGACTCAATATTATCTGAGTGATGATACTGTTATACTTAGTCAATGACCTAAATACAAAGGGAAAAAAACAATGAAAAGTAATGTCCTATGAAACACTGGTAAATCTTAGTAATGTCAATGGCGAGTCAGTAGTTAAAGGAAATGGTGGACTAGATTAGTCTCCATTTTTTTCTTGTTCTAAAGCAGAGAAATTACTTCTCTGAAAGCAAAAGACAATGGCTCTGGAATATCAGAAAAGGAGAATCTTTTACAGACCTAGGAAGAGAATAAAAGGAAATCCAAGGACTGGATGAAAGAAGCAAAGGAAGGGAAACAACCAAGGAGGGAAGGAGACAAGAGAGAGGGAAGGAGGGAGGGAAAGAGAAAGAGGGGTAGGAAGAAAGGAAAGAAGGACTGTCTCCTGCACCCTCCTTTGTGTTAAGGAAAGCTCCACTTTCAAATCTGAAACCTGAACATGACCGGTGCACTTAATCTCAGGTGGTTTACTGTCTACACATTCACCCCCGTGCTTTTCCTGGTCTCCTGAATGCAGCTAGCACACGTAGAATCAGCTTCCTCCAAACAATTCCTATCACCCATCATCCCTCAGCCATGCATTCAGGGAGTCTCCCAAAGCAGGCTACAACTGTTTCTTCTAGATATCTTTGAAGAGAAGGAATAGCAGCGATGAATAATTTTTAAAGTGCTAAGTAAATTATAATAATAAATAATTGAAATAAATAAAATCATTTGGGGGTATTTTTTATTACTAGGAATCACTCAATGCTTAAATGATGTAATGGAAACCTATTTTACAATACTGTCTAATTTTCTTTCTCTTTTTTAGAGAATCAAATACTTTGAATATATTTGCATTCCAAAGGTGATTTATTCATTTAAAATGTATTCAGTTATCTACCAAGAAACTACCATACCGGGACACCCTTTCCAGGAACATGTGATCTAAAAATGTACACAGCAATAAATGAGACTGTGAATATAGTTTTTTAATCTATAAGAATTTTATTAAAATAAAGAGTACTCAGGCAGAGTCCAGTATCTGTTCTGAGGGAGAAATACTTCTTATGAAAGAACCTTTCCATGCTTAATTTAAGTATCCCTTTGTGATAAGCATGCAAAAACCTCTAATTAATAGGAAGAATACTTTCGTAACGTACTTTGTAAGTGCTTTCTTCTGCATTACCTAATTTAATCACAAGAAACAGTAGATAGGCAAAGTCTTATTACTGCTGTTCATAGAAGAAAAAATGAGAAAAGGAGACAGGCCTTGTAAATTGCTTAAGCTCACACACAAAGTAATTGGCAGAAGCAGATGAAGAGCCTCCCTCTTAAGCACTTGCCCATTGCTTTTCTCACTATTCCACATTGTTTTTATTTTTGTATAAATTTTTATTTTGTTACAAATTTTCAGCCTGGTTGCATTAAAAGAATGTAATAAAATAACAAAATAAAGACTAAAAAAATTTTTATGGCTTCAAAGAGAAGTTTTAGACATTCAAATACCCAATTAACATTAAGGTAATGAACTTGAATTTTATTAAATCTTCCTCTTCCTGTCTTCCAGTGAAAATGTTAAGCAATTGCTTTCTTGTTCTAAGATTCAAGGTAAATAATTGACCACTAAATATTTATTGTTTCTACTGTTTGCAGGACAATGGATATCTTAAGTAACTGTGACAGTGAGGTAAGGTGGTTTGATCAAAGTCTAACAAACAACAAAGCAGAAATTTGAGCACATTTAAGGTATAAAATATCAATTAAAATATAAGAAGAGGTGTAAAGCCAGTAGCCACAGCCACCATCACAACTGCCTGGCTCATGCAGGTTTGTATTTGATTGGGACAGTCGGTAATGAAACAACGGAGCCAAGAACTGGTGGGCCATCATCTTTAATCCTAGCTTGCATCCGGCGAGCAAGTAAAAACACACACTGGGCTCCAAAACCCACTCATTCAGTGCTCACAAAGCTACTGACTTATCCCAGTTTCCTAGAATCAAAGGTTTCTAGCTCACCAGTCTTATTCACCTCTGTTTCCCATCTCCTTCTCTCTGCACAAACTCTGCTCTAACTGGCTTCTCTTTCAGCACTCTGCCATCTTGACTGCTTCTCCTTTCCTCTAGCATGGGCTCCTTCTAGCACGTAATTACTCTTCTCCCGGAACAACGTGATCTCTCTTCCTTTTAAAACCTTTTGGCGTGAAAGCCTTCCCCCAACACACATTAATATAATCACGCCCTTCAGAAGCATGAAGGGCAACTAATATCACCTGGGTGATGGGCTTCCATGTGGGCAGCGCCATCTTTAACAAAGTGAGCATAATATATTTTATCTGCCCAACAAGAGGTATGGGGGAATAAATGGTGATGGAAGGAGACTTAACTTGTGGCGGTGAACACACAATATAATATACAGATAATGCATTATAGAATTGTATACCTGAAACCTACATAATTTTACTAATGCCATGTTATTGAATAAATTCCATATCAAAGAAAACCAGTAAGTGTAAGTTAATAGTCATTATTTTACCTTATAATTGCATATGAATACTTTAATTTATCAATATCATATTAGTCAGAACAATAATATAAATGGTTATTTCTACTCAATTTTTATTCTGGTCCCTCAACAAAATATTAATCTAAGGTTCCCATAGATCACTGACAGAATGTAGTGAACAATGAGAACCCTCAACAAATGCATTTTTCTCAATTCTATGATAAGTTAATATTAACATTTTTCAACTAACAGAACACAAGGCGATTTTAAAAATTTACTATAGAAAAATGTACTGCTTGTTAAACAGGAACAAATGAAAGTTGTATAGCAAGGAAAGTGTCACGGTGAGCTATAGAGAAGAAAAAACAAAAATCCTAACTTCCTTTCATTTCCTAGTTTATTGTCCGTTTTAAAATTCCGATGCCTTACAAGTCCACCTTCTGGAAGATGCACGGGTGTGCAAACATGCAGGATCCCAGAGCTGCTATCTGCCAGTGCTTGGATTTAAGTCAGCTGCAGCTTCTTCCCATGAGTATTAGCACTAGAATGACTTGACTTTTGTATTTTCAATGGATGCAAATGTCAACCTTATCACCGAGGAAGACATATAATTCCGAGTTCTGAAAGCCGAATTCTAGCTCATAATGTGTTCAAATCTCCCGCTGCGATCAGAACTCGGAGCAGGGAAAGGCCAAGGTCAGTGTGCCCAGAGGGCTGCATCAGTGCCCCATGCAGTGCCTGGCCCTGCCTGGAAATGTCAGGATTCAGACAGGTTCATGCAAGTTGCTTTTACAAAAGTGTGTAGCTAAAATCAAAGCAGAGACAGGGAAATTAACTAAACAAAACATTTCTTTTTGCAAAGGAAATCTTAAATGCAGTATGGTCCAGTTAATGTGAAAGTGTTTTGAGCCTTTTTCCCTCCATTTCTTTGAAATGTGCAGGAGAAAATTGCTAGTACATAAATTGTAGTTAGCATAATCACCGTTGAATTTCAACTGTTGTGCTTGGATTGCTTACTGGATGGTCCGGGCCTATGAAGTGATAATGTGGCCTAAATCTTTCTTTCTACACAGTCCACTGATGCAAAAACTTGGTCCAAATGCCTACTTTGCCCGGAGGTCTAACCTAAACACTTTTGTTCCAAAATTACAACCTCTATTGTATTAGTTTGCTCAGGCTGCCATAACAAAATATTACAGGCTGGTAGCATACACAACCGAGATTTATTTGCTTATAGTTCTGGAGGCTGGAAGTCCAAGATCAAGATGTCCACAGGTCTGGTTTCTCCTGAGGCCTCGCAGATGCCACTTTTCTTGCCGCGTCCCCACATGGTCTTTCCTCTGTGCCTGTACCTGTATGAGGTCTCTCCGGATATCTGATTCCTCTTCTGACAAGGACATCCATCTGTTTAGAATAGGACCTACCCAAAAAGCCTTGTTTTAACTTAATGGCCACTTTAAAGGCCCTGTGTTCAAATACAGTCAAATTCTAAGATGGTAGGGAGTTAGGACTTCCACATATGAACTTTGAGAGGACACAATTTAGTCCGTAACATACCTCAGGTTACATTACAAACTGGTTTCTAATATAACTGACCCGCAGGCAGCAGGCATGCTCAGTCTTCAGGTTTATAAACCATGTTTCTGTCTGCATCCTGAGTACTAAGAAATTCAGAGAACTCGTTAGTGGTCTTTGGTTTCCTGCTATAATTATTGCTCCCACTTCCTATGTCTACAGTTTAATGTAAGACTTTTATTTTAATATACCTATTGCATAATGTCCTTAAATAGCAGACAATGCAGTATGGCAGAGCTGATCTGAGTGTAGAGATTAGCTCTACTCATTGCATCTGTGTGATCCTGGCAGGCCTCAATGCTTGTGTCTCCATCTGTAAAATGAACATAATAATAGTATTATATATAACTATTTGTTGTTCCTGTTAAATGGTAATGCAGGTAAAGTTCTTTGCATCAGACACATGGTAGGCACTATATAAGTGATTTTTATATGTAAGCTAATTTTATGCAACACAGCTATATGCTATGATTTTTAATGTATGAATAAATAGATTTCTGACAAGTATATATGTCTTTAGAATACCACCTAAAAGAAATTATATATACATGCTTGTATTCACAAATTTTAAAATCTTATAGTTTAGTGGCACAGTAGGTAAAGTGTCGAGATGGTGGCGCAGTAGGTAGAGCGTCGGACTGGGAAATGGAGGACCCAGGTTCAAAACCCCAGGGCTGTTGGCTTGAGCGCAGGTTCATCTGGTTTGAGCAAGGCTCACCAGCTTAAGCCCAAGGTCTCTGGCTTGAGCAAGGGGTCATTTGCTCTGCTCTAGCCCCCCAGTCAAGGCACATATGAGAAAACAATCAATGAACTAAGGTGCTGCAATGAAGAATTGATGTTTCTCATCTCTCTCCCTTCCTATCTGTCTTATCTGTCCTTATCTGTCCCTCTCTCTGTCTCTCTCTGTCTCTGTCACAAAAAGTAAAATAAAATCTTATAGTTTATTAAATCTCATCCATAGCTACCTTTCCTTTAAATTTTCTTATTTTCTCACTTCACTTAGAAACCCCTGAGCTGTTCTGCCGTACCCCTCCATCCCCTTCTTCAGAACTGTCTGAACGTGGCTGCGGAACTGTCACCTAACTCAACAAATACTATGTCATCTATGTTTCATGTACAGAAGAGAATCATGCTGCTATTACTCTGTCATAACCAGCAGGTTCCGTTTCTCCTGCCTGATGCCCTATGGATGCTTAACTGTCAGTATCTAAAATGATTTATATAGTTTGGGATCTGTTTTTCATTTCACATTGGGCTACTCAGATCTGTGTCTGTGGACATGATCTCCGGGCCTTTGGAGGATTTTCTTTTTTTGGCATTGCTGACTTCAGCCATTTTTTTCTGTTCCTTAGGCCATGCTACCTCCATAAAGCAAGCATCCCAGACTTCATAACATGATTTTCAGAGTAGGACTGAGAATACAATAGATTCAGCTCAACTCACTTCTGTACTTCTGATTATATACCCCCTGTCTCTCCCCTCAGTTGCTAACCTTGCTTCTCATTTCACTGAAAATGAAACATCAGAGAAAGCCCTTCTTGTTTCCCAGCACCCACCACTTGCTTTATGTGTTCCTGAGTCTTCTGCCCCTCTTGTACTACAATAAGCTTTCACTACTCCTGTCCATAGACGACTCCTGTGTAGGCGCACTGGACCCCAGCTGGTGCCACCTATTCAAGGACTTTGATATTCCAATGATCACCTTCCTCGGATCATCACTTCTTCCCTGTTTACGGGATCACTGTTTTCAAGAAACAAAACATGGCCTGACCAGGTGGTGGCGCAGTAGATAGGGCAATGGACTGGGATGCAGAGAACCCAGGTTCGAAACCCCAAGGTTGCAGGCTTGCGCATGGGCTCATGAGCTTGAATACGGGCTCGCTAGCTTGAGCATGGGATCATAGACATGACCCCATAGTCGCTGGCTTGAGCCCAAGGTCACTGGCTTGAACAAGGAGTCAATTGCCCTGCTGTAGCCCCTCAGTCAAAGCACATATGAGAAAGCAATGAATGAACAACTAAGGAGCCACAACAAAGAATTGATGCTTCTCATCTCTCTCCCTTCCTGTCTGTCTGTCCTATCTGTTTCTCTTTTTTCTCTGTCAAAAAGAAAAAAAGAAACAAACAAACAAAACAAAAAACCAAAGTCCTTCCTCTGACCCCAAATCATTGTCCAGTCACTACCTTGTTCCCCTGCTTTCCTTTGTAGAAATCCTTTTAAGATTTGTCTATAATCAATATTTCCACTTTCTCACCTACCATTTTCTCTGGAATCCAATCTACCAAGAGTCGGCCTCAACAAAACTTTGAAACTGCTCTTCTTAAAGCCAACAGTGACCTTCATGTTGTCATCTCAAAGGTCAGTTCTCAGTCTTCTTACTTGACCTCTCTGTAGCAGTGAACATGGTTGACCAGTGTCTGCTCTTGGAACTTTCTTTTCTATTTTTTTAAATTTCTTTACTTGGCCTGTATAGCATGAACATCCTAAAAATATCACAAGCTTTAGAATCAGATAGATATAAACACAATTTATGTATTTTTTACACTGTACCTATTTGAGCTCAGCCAAATTATTAAACCTCTCTGAGTCTCAATTTTCATGTTTCTATAGAACAAGAATAATAATACCTCTTCTATAGGATGTACTAAGTATTAAATAGTGTTATAATACTTTGGCTTAATTTCTGACACATCATAGGTACTCAGTAAATACTATCATTAATATTATTATTGCTTTATTTACTTCCTGTTACACATTTCTATTTGTATCTTTACATCTGTGTAGTAAATAGTATTTCTCTCCCTAAATTCTTTCAGCTGTGAAAATCCTATCACAACCTTAGAACCCATCTTCAATCTAGTCTCTTCCCTGAAGCCTGCCTTGCATGCCTCCTAAAGTAAATAACCCTTCCTGTGAATCCTGAGTTACTCCTTTTATCTACAATTCCTACGGTATCTGTACTATACTACCATTATGCCTAAACATGTTTTCTTTCTCTTACTAGTTTTGTTTACAGAGGGTAAAACCAGCTGTGTAAAAGAAATCAGCTAAAAGAATCCTGGTAGGTCTTATAATTTGGTAGTGTCTTAAGTTTGAAAAATTTTTAAACATTTGATCAACACGGTAATATTACATAACCAAGTACCTATGAAAAACATTTGAGTTTAAAAGGAAACATCATCCAACCGCTGTTAGAAGCCAGTATTTCCAGCAAAAGCAAGTACTTGAAAGGTCCATGTATGCCTATAATGGTCTTCTCTGCAGTTTTCCCAGGCAACTGACTCTCACTTAAAGGAGACAAGGGAATGGAGTAGTTAACCTACCTATGACGGGGAGGGCTCTGTGAGGAAGTGAAGGTATGTTACTGAAACTTCAGTACCTGCTGGCTCTACAGCATTGCCCGCCCTCTTTAGGATTACAGTGGGCTTTGTGAATTTTCTAACATTCTCTCTAATGATAGTACCATAAATACTTTTTATTTACAATAAAATATATGGATTCCTGGATTTATTTGGCCTTAATAACTGAAACACTGTATACCAATCATCTCTGCTTGGCCATTGCTATCTTTTTACATTTCTGTTGTCTATATGAGCATCGAGGTATTAATCTGGTATTTCTTCCCTCTTTACAAGTGTGTGTTTGATCCCTGTTAAATTCATAGCAAAGAGTTTTTATGGTCATTACAAGACTATCATACAGTTACTTCTTTCTGTTTATGAAAGCAATTGCATCTATATATGTTGATACTATTCAGTCTCTTCAATATATTACCAAGGGGAAAAATGTAATAGGCCAAACAACCTTTAGTGTATGCTTCCATATGTGTATAAAATGGATTTATGTGTATTATGTATAAATATACATATATATTTGGATATTTATCTATCTTTTAGCTATGCATAGATTTATCTTTGAAAAGAGTCAGGAGAAATTCTTTCTAATGATTGCCTATGTGGAGGGTTTAAATGTCCTGAAATGAAACTTATTTTCACCATATGCTCTTTTTTTCTGATGAGTT
This sequence comes from Saccopteryx bilineata, assembly GCF_036850765.1. Taxonomy (NCBI): domain Eukaryota; kingdom Metazoa; phylum Chordata; class Mammalia; order Chiroptera; family Emballonuridae; genus Saccopteryx; species Saccopteryx bilineata. Next base: position 35,064,486 of record NC_089490.1, on the reverse strand, counting down.
TTTGACAATGTATTTGCATTATATTGGGTTGGGGAATAAGTTCGTAGTGTTTTTATATTTTCTTTTATTTTACAATGATTTGTTTGCTGTTTGGCAAAAAGTAAGTATTCATTTGATAAAACTCTTTCTGCTCTACAAAACTATGTTAATTGTATTTTTGAGTTATTTAATTTTTTATTAGTTTTGAGGCTTAGAAATGGAATACCCAGGAGGCAAAATTCAACATTTTCGACACCTGCTCTTCTTTGTTTTTCATCGAGGTCAAAAAGCTGCCGAAGCAGCCCGGGACATTTGCGGCGTGTATGGAGAAGGTGTCATAGGCGAGTCTACAGCATGGAAATGGTTTGCAAAGTTCAAAAATGGTGACTTTGACGTCGATGACATGTGCCACAGTGGAAGGCCTTCTGAATTCGATGAAGAACTGGGAAATGCTCGAAAAGAATGCCATGGTCAACAAGGAGCTCTACATTGCCCAGCTACACCACGTGAGTGAGGCTATTTGACTGAAAAGACCTGATCGACATGGTCAAACCATACTCCTTCACGACAACGCCAGGTCCCATGTTGCACAAGTCGTCAAAGCCGCACTCCAAGAGCTCGAATGGGAGGTCCTTCAGCATCCGCCATATTCTCCGGACCTTGCCCTGACTGATTACCATCTTTTCCGCTCCCTGTCAAACCATATGAAGGGCGTTACCTTCAATAACAAAGAGGTCCTTAAAAACTGGCTCAACAACTTCTTTGACACCAGACCAGGCGATTTTTGGCGGAATGGCATCAACAAATTGGTCAAGAGGTGGGAAGAGGTTGTAAACAGCAATGGCAAATATATAATTGATTAACTTATTGATATAATTATTGTTTTTTGTTTAAATAAAAGTCTTCGGTGAAAACACTACGAACTTATTCCCCAACCCAATATTTCCATTAAAAAATCTGTTTTAATAGTAAAAAGATGCATCACATTACTTTAGTTGGAACTTTGAGCAAATTGAAACAAATGCACACCAGGAATGGATATGAGGGTGCATGAAAGCCCCTGAAGGAATCACAGAGTGATTCCTCAGCTATTCACCAGTCTACTCTCCAGAGTCTAACCTCAATCTACCTGCAGAGTTTGGACTCCATCAAATCCAACAATTGTCTTTCACATTCTTTCCCACTTTTAAGCCTTTGCTTAGCCTATTTTATTTCTACCAAACATATTTTTTACATTTTCCATATATCCCAATCCTATCAAAGCCAGTGTGGTAGACTGTTTCTAAAGATGGCCACCAACAATTCTTCCCCTACCTGTGCTAGTCTCTCTCCTTGTGAATAAGGCCTACTTTTGTGACTTGCTTTAATAAATAGATTGTGACAGAAATGAGGCTAAGCAGAAAGGAGAAGCTCTGGAAGATAAGAGACTACGAAGAGCTAGAGAGAAAGACCAGCCAATGGGACCATCCAGCTGAGGTAGCAGCCATGTGGACGAAGACATCTTGAATCCTCATGCCCCAGTCAAACACCTAGGACAGCATCCATTGAAGCAAAAACAAGCCATTCCTTTGAGTTCTGCCCAAATTGCAGAGGAATGTTTGTTGTTGTTAAGCCCCTGAGTTTTAGAAATAATATTCTCAAATGGAAATGACTCAAATTCTTTTATTCTGAAAAATCCTGTAGCATGTTCTCACTTCTTTTGTCGTGGCACATCTTTTTCTATACTGTGTAGAATAAAATCTCTCAAACTAAACTCTATGTAACATCCTTGAGAGGAATTTTCTATATCTTATTTATCTTGCTATTTTCCAGCCTGGACAATATTTGCTTGTATAGGACTCAACAAGTATTAATAATGAGTGATTATATTACACACGCCAATCATACATGTGAGCTCTATATGATTCAGTTAAATAGGGACAATTCCCTTGTTACCCAAAGCAATCAATGTCTCTTTTAGCACCTTGGAGTCCTGCTGCATCAACCAGCTCAGCCCAGGTGATATTGAACTATTCCTAATAATATCAGTGTTTGCTGCATAGCAGCTTGAGTTATTAAGATATAATCAACCATTAGAATGCATTTGCTTTTGGTTTGCCTTCCTGAAGATACATATTAAAGTAAAATTAATTTAAAGAAAGTGGTCCTGCGGTCCATTTCCCACTTTATTGCACATTCATGATCATTTTCCTGTGGATTTTTTTCCCCCACTTATGCATCCACAACAACGATGGCAATAGCTGATGCTGGCTCCCAGGAGAGGTTTGAACTCTCCACAGCATGATATCAGCCTTGTGGAATGGAGAGAATAAAATAGAGGTTCTCAATGGTGAGGAAGCAAGTAGTGTGCAGGGCAAATGTGGGCAAGATGGAAGAATTCCGCACAGAGTTCCAGAGATGGCAGCCCAACTGCAGTCGGACCATGAGCACCTGTCAGTAATCATAACTCAGAGCAAAAGAGCAGGACCACAGATTCAGGAATGTGGTCAGAGGACATGCTCGGCACCAGGCATTCGGGGTCATTACCTGGGCATGGCTGGTATAAGTAAGGGGAAGATGTGGAAAGTAGAAGCAGAGCCCTGACAGAGAGCCGGCAGGGTCCTCCCAAGGGAAGGCAGGTCAGAGCTGGCCACTGGGTCACAGACCTGGTCTTCCATAGATGACAAGGTCTCTATATGAAGGCAATCTTGACAGGCTGCTGTTTTCTTTTGGAAGACAAGCTAGCTTTTTCTAAAAAAACACCTCCTGAATGGAAAAGTTTTATATCAAACTCCAAGTCTCTCAGCCCTTCTGGTATGAAAGACGAGAATACGACTTTTCAGTATTATAATTTGTGATGATAATTACCACTTATTTTGGATTACCATATCAACCCAATAGGTAGATAAGATCTCCCTTTCTAGATAAGGAAACTGAGGTTACGAGAAAGCGAGTTACCTGCCCAGGATTTGACACAAAGCCTAGGCTTGTCCCACAGCACCTGCACCGCCCTGAAAGTTTATTGTCTTGCATGATGAGCTCCAAGGTGAAGCCTGTGAGAGGGGAGGAACTACTGCTGACAGAGTTTCGTACAGCCTGAGACAGGGACTGACACCTACACCAATATGAAATACTGGCTGTATAACAGGCTGAGATGCACCATACCCAAAATGATGGCCTCTGAGTTGAAGGGAGAAAGGGTAAAGTAATGACACTAAACTCAATAAACAGCTTCATTGAGAGACACATGCTGAAAAATACATACATGCAAATATACACACAAACCACTTTTTACATCTGCTATAGACTAACTCTGCTTATGTCATTAGAAATGTGTAACCTGATTCTCTGTGTCAGAGTGAATGCTTGTGTCTCCTCAAGATTCATATATTGAAGCCCTAACTCCTGGTGCAGCTGTCCATGTAGATAGGGCCTCTAAGGAAGAAATTAAACTTAAATAAGGTCATAGGGGTGGGGCCCTGACCTGGTAGGATTGCTGTTTTTATTGGTGTGCACAAGGAGGAGGTTACAGGAGCACACAGCAAGATGGCAGCCTCCTACAAACCAAGGGAGGGAACTTAAGAATGAAAATGATCTTGCCAGCACCTTGACACTGGACTTCCCAGTCTCTCTAACCGTGAGAAGTAAAGTTTTGTTGTTTAAACCGCCCAGTGTTTCTGTTGTTATTGTGGTTGTTGCTGTTGTTGAGGCAGCCAGAGCTGAGGCATACATTCTTCATATCCCAGGGCAGGAATGAAAACAACTTGCTCAATTAATACAGAGGCTCCTCGTGTACATTCAACTATGAATTTTTAAGTTCCCTTCTTGGATCTGATTCACAATAATACGGACAGATATCTTTAAAATATGGACCCTCTTTTCCAATTGGCATGATGTGGAATCTGGGCCTTCAATGTTGTACTCATCTTAATTTCTTTGGATGCATTACTCTTCATTCAGAAACCAGCTCCATGTTAACTTCTGTCAGTGTTTAAGATCTTGGACTTTGGAGTAAGACAACACTGTGTTCAAGTCACGGCTCTTGTCACTGCTAGCATTGAGTACACTCCTTAACTGAGCTCCCTGAGACTCGATTTCCCTGTATTTAAAAAGAGACTGATGATACCGACCTCATTCCTTCTGTGCTACTCCTGCGATTACTGCCACTGTTGCTCCAGTTGGAACAATGATGCAATGCACTACACTACTATGTGCTTGCCAAAACTTCAGAGAAGCAGTCTGCTTATCCCTCCTGCAGATGGAAAGGTTTAAAGACTAAGAAATGCAACTGATAAATTCTGAGAAACTAGAATAAATATCTAGGTGTGCAAGGTTTTTAAAAAGTGTACTCTTAACGGCGGGCAAAACTGCCTACGATCACGGAATGAGCTAGTTTATATGAAGTGGTTTGGCCCGAGCCTGAGAAAGACTAGGGCCTCTAGGAAGCATTGCTGGAGCTCTCCTCTCCCACAGTGAAGCCTTTTCCTCCTCCCCATGCACTCATTCACTTTTCTGTGCTTTCAAAGTACAGATCTGTGCATATGTACATATCTTTATCTTTTGGCACAAATTGTTGCTGAAGCAATATTTTTGCTCAAATTAAGTGCATGCCCACTTCTCTACCAGACCATGGGCTCCCAAAGAACGAGAACCCTCCGAGATCCTGCTCTGCAGCCCCGTGCTCACTGTCTCACTCCTCTGCCCAGAGTGGTCATCTTTCTCCTCTTTTATCGGTATTTGTTATACGCCTATAGCTGACACCACAATGACTCACTCTAGTATCAGTCTTTATACAAAGGCAATAGCCTCATCATATTTAATTTTATACTTCAGGTACCTTCCATATTGTAGAAACATAAGAAATATCAATGAGTCAATGAGTCGGTAAAAGAATGAACAAATGTTATTTAGATTTCATTAGAGTGTCCTTTTGTCCTGCATTTATTCAATAGTGACAAGTTATAAAAGCCCTCATCTGAATGAAATTCACACCCCATGTATGGCTTTAAATGTAAACTGGAGTGAGTACAAAGCATTATTTATAAAGCTGTAGCATTACATGTGAAATGACAAACCACAAAGAATATAACAAAAATACCTCTCACTTATGCTATGCTTTTCATTTTCATGGTGATGCTGTGAGAAGCAAGCTCTCATTTCCGCTTGAACCATGAGGAAACTAAGGTCTAAAGAGAAATTAAAAGATTGCCCAAAGCTCCAGGGCCGACAAGTGATGTGACTTTTCTCCAGTCCAATTCTCTGATCTAAAGTCTGGGTTTCTGCATAAACTGATGCTACCTGTCTTGACATATGAGATCTAAGAAGAAACAAAAATTCAAAAATGGCCACCAAAATAAACTATTTAAGCTGAAAAGATAAATAACTGAAGATACAAAGAAAAAAAAGAAGTTTCCTTTTTTTTTTTTAATTTAAGCTATCCAGGTAAAGTAATCAATTTTATAATTGTGTGAATGGCAGTTTTGCAAACAAAGAAGCTTTTTTCTTTCATTCATCTGTGGAACTGAGAAATGGATGCCTCCTGCCTTCATTGGCTAACTCAGGAGAGCTGTTGGGTCACACAGCTGTGCCTGGGCATAAGGTGCTATGCTTGGGGCTGACAGCCACACATGACTAGTCTCAAACCTACAAGGTGGTTACTTAATTTTTAAAACACACACACACACATCTCTGAATATATCTAAAATACTGCCCTAATATTGTATTCATGTTACTTGTAGAAGAGCAATATAGTTAAACTTATACTATAGGAGAATAGACCATTCCCCAAAGGCACAATTTTTATTGAGTGGTAAACCTTGCATCTAAAACTTTTCTAGAGCAAAATCATTCTGAAATTGAGTACCTGAAAAAAAAAGTTATTTTAATTCCTGAAGAATAAAACATGCAACCATCGTACAATGTCATTTGAATATTTAATAATTGAGGACAAAATTTCATTCCCTCATAGATTGTTTCCAAACAAATTAACCCCAAAGCAGTTAATGCACCAGCTGCTGCAATTAACCGATACTTCTAACCTGCTGATTTGACAGTTTGGAATAGATGGAGAGATTTAGGGAGGCTGAGGATACTGTAGTGCAGAATTCTGGAAAATACTGTAGAGCAGTGGTCCCCAACCTTTGGGTTGTGGACCGATACCGGTCCGTGGGCCATTTGGTACAGGTCCACAGAGAAAGAATAAATAACTTACATTATTTCTGTCTTATTTATATTTAAATCTGAACAATGTTTTATTTTTAAAAATGACCAGATTCCCTCTGTTACATCCGTCTAAGACTCACTCTTGATGCTTGTCTCATAAGTTCTACAATTATATTTAAAAATACCACAAATTTTACACCGGTCGCATAATTTTATTTTGTGCATTTATCCATCCCACCCTAAAGGCCCATCTGTGAAAATATTTTCTGACATTAAACCGGTCCGTGGCCCAATAAAGGTTGGGGACCACTGCTGTAGAGATAAAGCTCAATTTCAAAATCCAAGGTATTAGAAGAAAAAAACACCCCACATCACTATATAAGCAAACACAGAATATGCACACCTCCAGGGTGACAGACCACACTCATAACTGAGATTCAGAATGGCTGAGACCTGGGCCTGACCTGTGGTGGTGCAGTGGGATAAAGCGTCGACCTGGAACACTGAGGTCGTCGGTTCGAAAACTTGGGTATTGCCTGGTCAAGGCACATATGGGAGTTGATGGTTCCTGCTCCTCCCTTTATTCTCTCTCTGTCTCTCTCTCTCACTCCTCTCTCTCTAAAAAATCAATAAATAAAATATTTAAAAAAAAAAAAAAGAATGGCTGAGACCTGAACACACGCAGGTGGTCTGTGCTTGCTACAGCAGTGTCTGCTTGCCATGTTAGTCAACGAAGGTGACTGTGATTTCTGTAATGTTTCATTCCGTGTTGCAAACCATATATTTGCAGTAAGGAAACAGCATGTTTCTGCCTATGCTACAGTTCATATCTAAGATCTTCCTCTCTCTAATGAGCTGCTCCCAGTCTGTAGCTCCATGTAAAACAATCTGCTCAGTGCTTATAGGCTGCTAAGACCCTCTAAGCACGTATTGGATTTTGTTGTTGTTGTTTTGTTGGGTATTGCATTTCTCCCCTTTGAACTTATGCTCTGCTAAGAACTGCAGCTAAACCTACATTTGTAGAGATTAAAGCAGGTCTACTGTGACTTTTAAACATCAAACAGCCTAAGTTGTACATGACTCAAGTAAATTGTATAGTACTGCGTCTATTTTTTTTTTCCTTCATGATAGAAAACCCTTCATATTCATTCTTGTTGTGACCGCTGTCCTCTACTCTCCTGGTGACGCTAGCTACCCATTAACAGTGATAAACACCCTGTCTCCAGAGAGTATGTGTTCTAATTCACAGGGTGTGTGGGCAGCAGAGCCGGCAGGGCAGAGGCAGGAGAGGCACCGTTAGGACAGGGAAAGAGGGGCAATTTAACCTGACCAACTAAAGCTTCCAAGAAAAGGTCACATGTATTTCCTGACAGATAAAGCTTGTTTGCAGAAACAGCTCTGCTCTGAATCCCAAAATCTCATCATAAGCATGATCTGAATTTGATGCAGTTACTCCATATTAAAGAAAATTTCCTGTGGAGATCGAGCCTTTGTTGGAGAGAAGAACTCGACACTAAAACGTGGCTGCTTCGATCGGATATGATTTATTACTTAGCTTCGGGAAGAGAAAGCCCAAGCAATAAGCCATAAAGAACCCTCATGCATTCTGACACAATCTTTGGAACCTTGAAGCCGAACCACAGCATCAGCGAGGTTGCTTCTTAATGAGGTCCCTGATGTGACCAGACTTGAACTTGTGTCTCTGCTCAAAACCCTCATGTTCAGTTTCCCAGACAAAATGTAGCAAAGGCTATGTCCTGTGCACAATGAATGCTCAATAAAGGCTGTTGACTTACAGGTTTAGCAAAAAAATATAAAAAAGTTTCCTGTAAGTCCAATAGGAGGAAGTCTAAAATTGTGAAGGCCAAATAGATTTTTCTACTACAGAAATTCCCAAAGTTTAAACTCTTTCCAGTTAGCACCAATAGGCAGGACACCACTTTGAAATCGTTGAATTAAACCGCCTATAGAAATCAATCGTGTGTTTTTAATATTTCTGAGTTGCTTCTTTTTTTTATTGTGTGCTCTGGATTTTCTATAATCTGGGTTTCATCTTTCTAGTTTTCTTATTATTCAAGGAGTTCATACTGTTCTAACTTCATCTACTTTCCCACCTGCTGCTCTACCTCCTTACTGGTTTCTGTTCCGGCTTCCGTGCAGGAAGGGGAGGTCAGGTGCTGCTTGCTGGGTCTGGCCTCCTCCCACACTCACTGCCTTCTCCCTCGCTGCTCCTGCATTCACTCTGCACAGCTCCGGAATGCACAGCAGTCTCGGAATGAGTTTGTTACTGTAACCAAGCGCGCAGGTCTGATAGGCTTAGAACAAAATTGCATAGGCCCGTTTAGAATCTCAAGGCTGCAAGAGGACTCTAAACATATCTTCAGAATACAGCTGTTGCCACCCTTTCCCTTAGAATCGATTCTCGGAGGCAAACACAAAACAACTTGAAGAGATAGATGCAGATGGAGGCAAACAAAAGCAGTCTTTTATCAGCATCTCCGCATGTCCACACACTTAGCCAAAGCTGGTTCCAAGCCCCTATTATAGAAAAACAACTTACCTGATCAGATCTTCCACTCTCTTCTTGACAACCCTGAGACATGATCTACCTTATTCTCAAAGCCCACACTTGCTGAGTTCTTGCATATTTTCATGGCCTCATTTCAAGTTTCCCAATGTAATTAAGGGGATTGTAGCAGATAAGAACCACTGTATTCTGTCAAATGGTGGTTTCCTAACTTGACCAAGGAAAGCCAATCATCCATCCTGGGACCCTTGTCCTTTTCAACTGCCACCACCAGAAACACTTGTTTCAAACCCTAACTTTGTAGCCATCAGACCCCACAGTTGTTTTCAACATACTGGAAAAATCACAAGAGAAGCAATATCCAGAAACATATCTGCCACAGATTCTAAAATGCTTCCAAGAAATGCAAAAGGTGGGATTTTCCTACTGGAATTCTATTTCTTATGTTAATTAAATTCTCATTAACTGAGGCCGACAGACAAGAGGTTTCCTTAGTACTACTGCAGCAGAAAACATTATGTGGGTGCGCTGGTGAGACACAAATCCTAGCTGTTATGGGAAGAGCACTCTATTAAAGTCAGGCTATTTTTGCCGTTCATCTTTGTAAAAAATTGTACGATGTATTAGGCTGTACAAGGATTCATTTTTAAGCCTAACAGAAGTTGTTGAGATATCACTTACACCACCATTTAAGCGCTCGCTGCTGAACCCGTAGTGTTTGAACACATGCTGAATTATGGCTCTGTCAAAGAAGCACATCCCAGCCAAAGGCCAGGGTGGGGAGGGAGCCAGGAGAGAAGCAGCCAAAGCTCCCCATCCATATTCATTTGTTTGTTTCTACTTAAGTTGATTGTAATGTCAGAGTTTGCTTACACTTTTTAAACGATGTAGTATATTTCAAAGAGACAGGCTCAATTTTCAAGTCAAACAGCAGATAATGGCATCGGGGATGTCTCCAACCACAAAGGAAATATCCATAAAGAGGACAGCACGCAAGTTAAACGTGTGCAGAAGCAGCCAGATGGAAATGAGATTTCAAATGATCCCCTTACTACCTGGAACTTGTTCAACACTATATATTCTTAGGACACTTCATAGTCATTAAAATCACACCACATTACTATTATCTCTATTATACGTACTCATCGGTTCACAAGAAACTGAAATATCAAGTAAATTTGCTGTAGGCTACATAGCAAGGCAGTACGGAGATATAAATGGCCCTGTTCAGAGGTGAAGTAAAATATTTTTGCTCACTTCAGGAACGTGGAATTCATTAACTACCCAGGGTTTTGAAATGAGGGTTCTGAAAGCCTAAAGAAAGTTTGGTTTTGAAATGAAGCTGTGTGAAGCAAAAGCATGGTCTGCCTTATTTCCTATGATGTCATTAGTATAATGTCAGGTCATTGAAGGAAATAAAAGATGAATGAATCAATGAATCAATCGATCACAAATGGAGATTTCTGACTTGTAGAACTTGATAAGCATATTCAGTTAGAGTTTTAAGTTAGAATCTAGGAAACTAGGAGAACCTGCTCTTTCATTTGGGTTTTCTCTCCCCAGTGCATTCTTGGTTTTTCTACCTGTCTTGAACCGGGAGGGAAGAGGACTACTCCTGAAAGGACAGCACACATGGGAGAATGGGTAAGTTGCAAATGGATTACAAACCATGAGACTTTATAACCAGACTTCGCAATGTAACCTCTGAAAAGGGAAGCCCTCTGAGGTTTAGGCTCCGGAAGACAGAGAAACCATGACACACCAAGAAGAATCAGCAGAGTGAAGAATGATTGGAAGTATGTGGGCTTGAGACAGCCAAGCTTCTCAGGCCGTTACTGTGGTTGAATCTTGGATCTTTCTGTATATATACTATAAGAAGAATAAGTACACTTCGAAGATGACTGACTGTTGCCTTTCCTATCAGTTCTCCTGGTTGAAGGCAAAAGAGGGACAGGCTGGAGAGCCTGGTCCTGTGTGGGGATGGGCTAGAAGTAGAAGCAGGAAGAAGGGGGATGAGGCTGAGAAGGATGAGCACAAGGAGAACACTGTGGCACTGAGAATAAAGGAAAGAAAAATTGTCTAAAGACATTTAAACTGTGGGTCACAGAACTGTTTGAGAATCTGATGAAAACAATAAATGTCCAACCCAGGAAAATATAATTATAAAAATATCCTGCGTAGTACATCAGTTTCAAGCAGCATCTTAAAGCCATCTTGAAGAGAATCAGATTTCTGCATCCTATGTCTATACAGACCCCTCCATCTCTAGCAGCTATGATCTTATAAAATATATTTTTAACCTGATGGCATTTTTGAGATGTCTTGAAGTCATGCATATCACAAGGTGTTATTCTTCTTAAAATGCCAGCACAAAATTATTTTTCCGTCTTAAGCTTGCTTGTCAAAGCAAAGTTTGAAAATTTCCTAAACATCATTAAGCAATAGAAATAAGGAGACAAATATGTCAAAATTTCCAAATCATCATGGAGTGGTGACACAGTAGAGATACTATTGTCAGATGACATGAGTCTTAGCGTACCCACAGTGTGACTTTAGATAACTTACTACTCTATGGTTTAATCCCCTCATCTGGATAGAAATAGAAGTAATAATGCTACCCATTTCAAGGACTAAATGAAACATGGTCACTCAAAGTTTTCATACCTGTCAAACATGGAACAATGTTTAATATATTTTGGATTCTCAGTACATGTTAGTTGGAACATCACCAACATTGTTTCACTCTGTTTGGAAATTGTGCAAGCTCCTTTCAGGGGATGATCTGTCTGAGGAACTCTGGTTCACCTCTCAGCCATCAGTGTGTGTGTGTGTGTGTGTGTGTGTGTGTGTGTGTGACAGAGACAGAGAGAGGGACAGATAGGGACAGACAGACAGGAAGGGAGAGAGATGAGAAGCATCAATTCTTCATTGCAGCATCTTAATTGTTCATTGATTGCTTTCTCATATGTGCCTTGACTGGGGGAACTACAGCAGAGTGAGTGACCCCTTGCTCCAGTGACCTTTGGGCTCAAGCCAGTGACCATGGGGTCATGTTTATGATCCCATGCTCAAGGCAGCAACTCCACACGCAAGCTGGTGAGCCTGCACTTAAGCCAGATGAGCCTACGTGGAAGCCAGCGACCTTGGGGGTTTTAACCTGGGTCCTTTGCAGCCCAGTCCAATGCTCTATCCACTGCACCACTGCCTGGCCAGGTTTAGCCAACATTTCTTGACGGTTCAGGGTTGTCTACTTACAGAGCTGCTCCAAAGCACTCTAGGTTATCTAGCAATAAATTTCTGCAATCTCTGTCTAAAAATTGGGGTTTGAATACCACACTCTATACTTTCAGTCTTTAAGCTACTATAAAGTCTGACTTGGAGCAAGATGTGATTGCAATAATCATGTCCTTGTCCATGCTGTCCTATGGCAATACCCATGAGTCTAATTAGTGTCAGTTTAACCAACCCATGCATTACTTTAAAAACACAGAGTAAATGAGCTTGGTACATTTTTAAGTGCATGAAGTAATTACTGCTCTGCTACCTACTTTACATTAGAGCAGTTTTAGTTACTTACTGGGATTTAAGGACAGCCCAGAATTCATTTCACAGTTGGAAAGATAACATAATGTTGAACACTCAGAAGGTGTAAGACACTGTGAATATTGTCTTCACTCTAACAGCCCCAACTCCTGGAACTGAAACACATGACCAAAGCATTAAGTCATTTTCTGAAATCCTGCTGCTACTAGCTGACTCCACAAGCATGCACTTAGCTGTGTTCTCCCTGGGCTTGCCACTCCGTGGTTGTAAATAGACACCAACCGAAGCTCCGTTAACTCTTTCAGCTACTGCCCCACATACACACACATACTCTTGCCAGTGAATAGAAAGTATAAAAGCAGCAATTTACTAAATGGTTTTGAATTATTCTCAACAATATTCTTGGAAAATGACGGTAAGCCTTAAAAGATTTTAAGGAGGAGGATGAAAAAATTATAAAATTCAGAATTTGTATTAGCTGTATGATTGCATATTGAGTCTATGCAAGCTATCTAGCAAAATATGCATGTTTACTACTGCAAAAATAACCGCATGAAAGAGTTTATGGGTGGAAGGGCCAAATGGCTTTAGTTGGAAAATTAATCTGCTCAGCGACATTTTTTCCTAAACCAAAATTGCCAAGTCCTAGCTTATCATTTTTTAAATATGAATAAAGTGCTAATCATGGTGTTGAATTTCAAGTAACATGCATGATTTATTGGAAATGTTAAGAATTATATATAAACTATATGATGAATTAGTTGGATAAAAGCAGACAAACATCCTTATGGGAAATGAAAAATTGGCCTCATGATTGTCATTACTTCTTCCTGAATGTTACCACTGAATCCTTAGAAATAATTACATTCCAGGTTTCTGACTCCCAGCTCCTTAATCTGGCCAAGTTGTGGTGTTTGAAATACCTTTCCTCAGCATCTTTGCAATTTTGTTACAATGCGTCTACAGTCTCTCCCAAATCATTAATAAAGGCATTTTAGGAAACCAGTCATCTGGTCTCACAATAACCACTTCCTCCAGACTCAACAGAGGGTGATTTATCAGCAGTCTTTGTGGTTTCAATCCTTTTTTATAGGAGTTTTTAATCTCTAGTAACGTTGGATCACAATGAAACCGAGAAAATTCTCAAATAGAAGAGCAGTTTATCTTGACTTAAAATAAACTTTTAAATTGCCAAATATTGTGGTTTCATTGATCTTTTCCATCTTTCCTCAAGATATCTCTATCCTTAAAAAAGAATGAGTCTTCTCATTTTTAAAGAACTAAAATGCATCTAATGACAACAGAAGAGAATTTTAGACTGAAGCTAGTTATTCTGAACAGATTTTATACTAACTGGTATCCCATAGTCAAGATTAAAACTGCTCACAAATAAATGATTTTCTTTCAAGACTCAATTTTTCTAAAATATTATCATATTCTAGTTTTATCTATAGTAGGCATATGTTTTTAAGATGGAAAAAACACATGAGTTCAAAAATAATATTGCTTGCAGAAAAAAAATTGCTGAAATACTTCTCTTTCCCTGTGTTTAGCACATAGTTGTTCCTAAGTGAAACTTCTTAAACAAAGTAGTTCTTGTTAACAAAGGTAATACCATATGAAGTACTACCCTAAAGTTACATATTGATTTAATTAATTTCAGGACATCGTTATGAATCACACAAACTACACAGTTAAGCAAACGGTCTCCACAAAGACCAGCCTCACTTCAGACACTAGCCATAGTCTGAGGGTCTCCCGGGCCTCCATCACTTTAGACTGGCTGGTTATAAATTTAGAGATTCTCATGATCACCCTCAGGTTTGACAATCCACCAGAACAACACACAGAATTCAATAAAGTACTGCACTGATGATTACAGTTTTATTATAATAAAAGGACACAAACAGAATCAGTCAAAAAGAAGAGATGGGAGGAGTACAAATATGGAGCTTCTGTTGGGCATCTTGTATGGAGTTCTGGATGGCATAACCTCCTTCTAGCTACAGTGTGTGACTACACAGTGGACTACCAATTGGGAAGCTCACCTGTGCCTTTGGAGTCCAGAGTTTTGTTGATTACATACTACCTATTTGGCTGACCTGTAGTCATCAGCCCCACCTGGAGATTAAGGCTAATATCTTTATCAGTCCTCAGGAAATTGGAACAAATATGGCATATTTCAAAGACTCCCATCATAAATCACAATGTTAGACTGTCCTGTGGCAAAAGTCCCCAGGAAAATAAAGCCATTATAATCAGTCAGGATATTCCAGGAGTCTAGAGATCACTTCCTCATAGCCAAGGAAAAAACCCAGATCTCTATTTGGGTAAAGTTAATCCTTTAGTGTATAGAGAGACATCATTATTTCTTAATGGGATATTGGATATTGAATAGGAAAAGGACACTAGAATAAGGGCTTCCAAATAAATCTTCCCTGATATTCAGGAAGAATTAGATCCATAAAATATCATAACCAGCTTTAGCCAAAGTTAAAATTAAAATGTATACAAAGTGAAAAGTAGAAAAAAAGTTAAAATTTGTGTTTAAAAAATCAAGCATATGATTAAAGCAAAGGGAGTTAAAGGAAATTGATCCTAAAAAAATAAAATTAAGTGATAAATCAAAAATACTCCTTTAAACAGAAAATTAATTTTATATAGCATCTATCAATGAATTTATGCATATCACACACTCTGTGAAGTATTTATAATACTCATCAATATGAGAAGTAAAGTTTCAAGGCACTAATAGAGGACAGCAAATTGGCCACTATGAGAATAAAGTGTGTGACTTTAGATGGTCCTTTAAACCAGCTTGTTTTGACAGAATCTTTTGGACAGCAAAAGAAAATTCATTTAGAAATTAATATATTATATTTCTTAAGTAGAAACCTGATTCAAAATTTCAGTAGCCCTAAAAAATATAATACCAATACAACCTCAACTCACAGAGAACTTTTAAAATAGGACAAAGTGAGAATAGAAAAGAAAATAAAAATAAATAAAAAATAGAATAAAATGTTATTTATTTCCTTACTTATTTTTGATAAGTACATTTCCTCATGTATAAGATGTTCCCATGTATAAGAAAAACCTTAATTTGGGGACCCAAAATAAAAATAAAAATGTATTACATAAAGTTATTAAACTCAAGTTTTATTCATCATAAAATTCATACAATTCTTCATCTGCGTGAAAAAGCGGGAAATGCAAATAAAAAAATATCTACAACCACTGTATCAGACACATCCAGTTTTTAGACACCATATTTTTTGGAAAAGGGTGCATCTCATACATGGGGAAATGCCATAAGAACTGAAAGACTATCAGGTCTAAATTTGAAACACATAACTCTTTGAAGACCTTGAAATTCCATAAATTTATAAATAAATAAATAAAAACAAAAAAAAAGAACAAACAAGAAAGCAAATTCTCAGATTAGACATAAAGTCAATGATAAATACACTGCCTGGAATAGAGAAAAAACCTTTGTAACAAATTTTATAAGGAAGAATATTAACAAGCATTTAATTTTTAACATTACTTCATTACTAAAATTTATATAAACAGATATCTAGACACTTTCAAATAAACAAAATAGTGAGAAGTAAACATAATAAATGTTAGATTGGTATTTTAAAGTTATGGAGGAACCTACACTTACATATCTTTTATCAAAACTATAATCAACTAATTTATACATTTTTCAACATTTTCTCAAACTTACACAAGACATTTTTGATAGAAAAATATTTTATAGTTTAGTAAAGTCAATCAAAAAATTTTAGCAACTGGGCCCTGGCTGGTTGGCCCAGTGGTAGAACGTCCGCCTGGCATGCAGGAGTCCCAGGTTTGATTCCCGGCCAGGGCACACAGGAGAAGTGCCTGTCTGCTTCTCCATCCCTCCCCCTCTCCTTCCTCTCTGTCTCTCTCTTCCCCTCCCGCAGCCAAGGCTCCACTGGAGCCAAGTTTGCCCGGGCGCTGAGGATAGCTCTGTGGCCTTTGCCTTAGGCGCTAGAATGGCTCTGATTGCGGCAGAGCGACGCCTCAAGATGAGCAGAGCATCGCCCCCTGGTGGGCGTGCCGGGTGGATCCCTGTCGGGCACATGCGGGAGTCTTATCTGACTGCCTTCCCGTTTCCAGCTTCGGAAAAAAAAAAAAAAAAAAAATTCAGCAACTGAATATAACAAATGTGCTTCTTGACTTAACAATGTTTTCAGATGGTAAGTGCTCCCTTTGGTTTTAGCAGACAGAAATGAGATATCATTTTGTGAGCTTATCTCTATGTGGCATAAACTATAAAGAAAGTTTCACAACTTGAAAGAGAATCAGCTTAACCTAAACTTTCTACTACTCCCCATCTCATCCTTCCAAAGAGGCTCAAATAAGTTTTAAAAGCTCAAGAATAACTTAATAAATAAAATGATATACCATGTTGCTGGAAAGAAAGACTCAATATCATGAAGTTCTCAATTCTCTATTAAGTCAACCTATAAATTAAATTCAATCCCATTTAAAATTTCATTAGCTTTATTTATGAAGTTAATGAATTAACTCTGGTGTCCTTTTCTAGAGGAACCAGGAAATCTGTGAAAAAATTAAAATTATGAGGAAAGGGATGTGCTATATTAATAGCAAACAAATGGTATCATGAAGCTGTAGTAATACATTCAGGTTTCTACTTCATAAAATTCTATATTCGTATGGTTTGTTTATAGAACATAAATTAACATTAAAATAAAAATCTCAATAGAGACAATTCTTTAAGAAAAAAATTCGGCCCTGGCCGGTTGGCTCAGCGGTAGAGCGTCAGCCTGGCGTGCGGGGGACCCGGGTTCGATTCCCGGCCAGGGCACATAGGAGAAGCGCCCATTTGCTTCTCCACCCCCCCCCTCCTCTCTGTCTCTCTCTTCCCCTCCCGCAGCCGAGGCTCCATTGGAGCAAAGATGGCCCGGGCACTGGGGATGGCTCCTTGGCCTCTGCCCCAGGCACTAGAGTGGCTCTGGTCGCGGCAGAACGACGCCCCAGAGGGGCAGAGCATCGCCCCCTGGTGGGCAGAGCGTCGCCCCTGGTGGGCATGCCAGGTGGATCCCAGTCGGGCGCATGCGGGAGTCTGTCTGTCTCTCCCGTTTACAGCTTCAGAAAAAAAAAGAAAAAAATATATTTCTTATATTTGAAATTTTTCTCTACAAATTAATTATTAGGAAAAAATAAGCTCTATGAAATTAGTTATTCATTTTTCTTAAAGAATTCTTACTTGCCTTCTGGACTATATATAAGTATGTACTAATTATGTTCCATCATTTTATATGTTGAGATATATAAAAATATAAAATTATCTTTCCAGACCTACCTTAAGCTTTCTTTCCTCTTCTACAGAATTCTGGTTTCTCCCTCATACTGTGCAGAATTAGCCATTCTTTTTTTATTTATCCCAGTGAGTTCCACATGATTATATATACTGCTTACAAAAATTAGGGGATATTTTAAAATGAATATAAAGTGATAAAGAAAAAGCACTTGATTTTTTTTTAAACAAGAACATCAGAAAAGCAAATGACAAGTCAAAGAAAGTTGCTCAATTATGCAAATGAGATATAAACTTAATTATTGTGATTGAGTAGCAAGTGATATATCAAATGTTTTTTTATTGCTTCATATTCATTTTGAAATACCCCCTAATTTTTGTATGCATACAACATAATAACATACATTATTGATGGTACAAGGGATATACTATAATTAATGCTAAGAATATAAATTGTGACTGTTCTTTTGGAAAGCAATTGGCAACATCTATTAGAATTCAATTTTTGATGCAATGTTTGTTTGTTTGTTTTGATATAGTAAGGCAGATTCCTGCATATGCCCTGACCAGGATCCACCTGATAACCCTGTCTTGGGCAGATGCTTGAATAGACTTCGCAATTTTTAGTGCCTGAGGCTGATGTGCTCAGACCAACCAAGCTATCCTCAGAGCATGGGGCAACACTCAAACCAATTAAGCCATTGGCTTCGGGAGAAGAAAAGGGAGAGAAGGGGCAGAAAAAGGGGAGAGAAGCAAATGGTCACTTCTCCTGTGTGCCCTAACCAGGCATCAAACACCAGATGTCCATATGCCAGGCCAATGCTCTATCCACTGAACCAATGGCCAGGGCTGAGTGGTATCACTTTAATCAGTATATCTGATGGACCTCATATCAACTTCATCTATTTAAGGATGTTAAACATTGTTCTAGTGGTAAAAAACTGGAAATAAGTTGGATTTTTAACACAATAAAGTTGAGTAAGTTTTCATATAAAATTTATATATCACTACCATGGAATATAATTGAGCTATTAAAATAATGGTTGCCATGGTTTCCTAGAGGGACTTCCATGAGGATATGATGAATGAACAAAGTGAGAAGCTGGAAAATGAACATATTATATTTATAAAGCAAGCAATTGACAAACATATATCAGTGTCCAGTATATGTACATCTCATATGAATATATAAGTATAGAGAAAATACTGAGTACTATGTGACTGGTTCTTAAGATGTAACCTGAAAAATAAAGAAAAAGCCATGTGGGGAAAGGAAATTCAGACAAACAAGCAAAATAATGACTGCCCTTAAAATAACCTAGTTTTATATACTGGACAGCACTGATACATTTTCTATTGTCAAATCCTTCTTGAATTTTGTCTGACCTGTGATGGTGCAGTGGATAAAGCGTCGACCTGGAATGCTGAGATCATTGGTTCAAACCCCTGGGCTTACCCAGTCAAGGCACAAATGGGAGTTGATGCTTCCTGCTCCTCCCCCCTTGTGTCTCCCTTCTCTCTCTCTCTCTCTCACTCTCTCTCTCCCTCTTCTCTCAAATAAATAAATAAAATCTTTTTTTAAAAATCCTTCTTGAATTTCTATGAAAAGTAATAATATTCTATTATTATTATACAATTCCAAATCCAGTTTGCTAATATTTTATTAGTTACACACCTTTTTTCATAAATGAGATTGATTTATAATAGTGCTTCTCATATGTGCCTTGACCAGGGGGCTACAGCTGAGTCAGTGAACCCTCGTGCAAGCTAGCGACTTTCAGATCAAACCAGCGACCTTGGGCTTCAAGCCAGCAATCCTTAGGATCATGTTTATGAGCCCACGCTCATGCTGGTGACATTGGGGTTTTGAACCTGGATCCTCAGTGTCCCAGGCCAACATGCTGTCTACTAAGTTACCTACCTGGTCAGATGATAAAAATACATTTCCCCCTTTTCTCTAACTCTTTTCCTTTCCAGAAGCTTTTACATGCTTATATGTGTGTATATGTTTATGTGTGTCTGTGTACTGATAATAAGAGACATGATTTCTTTCATGTTTTTAACTCAAATACTAATACAGATTACTCTAACCTTTAGTACTCTAACCATTAGAACAGGGGTTCCTTGGGTTACAGTACAGTTCCATTCCTACGACAGTGACAGAACCCAAATTTTGGTGTAAGTCAGAACACATCCTAGCCTAACACAAATGGCACACTTGCACTTTTAACAGTCCAGAATGGCGTACGTAAGCATACTGGGGAACGCCAACTCCCTCACTTATATGCTGCATTACTGCATATTCTTCCACTGCACGCAACCAAACTAGTTTGCCCACGTGGTCCGTAAGTACAATTCTAACGGTGTAAGCTGAAACAGTCGTGTCTCAATTTTTATTATTTATATTTATTTATTATTTATTTTTATTATTTAATATAGTCTTTCATTTTGGCTTTATGCTAAAAGTCTGGACATATTTGGAGTATTTGCTTTTATTTCTACTTATACTTTAAATCACTATTGTCTTTTAATTTAGATTATATCACTATCGATAAATTTTCATGATCTCTCATCATTCTTTTACTAATAAAAGGAATAATAATTTACCTAGAGCTGAATAATTCTTAAGTTGCTGAAATAAATTATACTTTTTTGTGATGTATTATTATTTAAACACATTGATGAATTTGATTTTCAAAACAGAAGAAGTAACTTTAAAAGTGAACACAGTATCCCTTTTCCTGCCTCCCTGGGGTTAGGTTGGCTGAGTTGACTGAATTCTGGCCAATGGTAAGTGGGTGGAAATAAAGTCACATCACTCCCAGCCTGCTGCCTAAAACTTTCCATACAATTCTCCAAGCTCTCTGTCTTCCACTGTCATCATA
The DNA here is from genome assembly GCF_036850765.1 of Saccopteryx bilineata. NCBI lineage: Eukaryota > Metazoa > Chordata > Mammalia > Chiroptera > Emballonuridae > Saccopteryx > Saccopteryx bilineata. Next base: position 35,044,100 of record NC_089490.1, on the reverse strand, counting down.
ATGGATGCAGAGAATCAGATGAAGATCTAGTCTTTAAAAGAGAGATGAAGGGGCTACTAGATGGGTATATACTAGATCCATAAATGAGTAAAAAGTAAAACACAGCCTCTTCCCCCACTTATGTATATAAAGCAGTACAGTAAGAAGACATATAACTTTTGTGATTATACAAAAGAAATTTTGTAGTTGGTGTTTCATAGCCTTACCCTACTTAACAATCCAGGCTTTCTTAAGCAACTAAACACAGAAAACTGAACCAGGAAACAATGTTCAAAGCTCTACATTGAATAAACATATCATGTGCATTTATAAATAATGCAACATTCATACTTTTAGAAAACATACAGTATTAGTAGCAATTTTTTGAGAAAGAATTGTGAATATGAATCATTCAGACTTGATACACATTGTTAACAAAGACATAAAAAAAAGCATTTAATTCTTTCTTCTTTCCACTCATTAGCTCCAAATGGACAAAAAGTTATTTCTCTTATATTTTTTTTGAATGAAGGAGTGAGAGGTTGAAAGGTGGAAGAAATGAAGACATGAATCAGCATTTTATGAAATGAGTTTCCAGCCAGCGTGAATTATAGCATTCTATACTTATATCAAGTGAACAGCTGTCTGGAAGATTTCTTCCACCACATTCTCATTTCCTATCTCCAATCCCTGCTCGTCACAGGAACTCTTTTCCGTTTCTGCTATATTGAACTAAGAGTTTTTCAATTGTTCCATTCCCAATAGGGATTAGAGATCCCCTATCTTTTTCTAAATTACAGCCATTCCTATACATTTTACCTTCTAAATAATTCTCAATCTGTCTGTTTCTCTCATGTGCACCAGCTACTAAATCCCCTTCCAATCCATTATTTTATGTTCTTTTCAAACTGGCTATCTGATGATCAGGTCATGTTACCCTGGCTTTCTCACATGGCCTCCTCAACCCTTGTCAAGCTTCCTGATAAAGACATTTTCCAAACAGTTCTTTGCATGGATATATTTGGTTTGTTTTTTCAGAGTTCCTTCCCTGGCTATAATGTGCTTCTCTTCCCTTTTCACCCAAAACTTAACTCCTTCAGATCACTTTCTCAAGAAAGCTTCCCCAGCCTTCATGACTGTGTCAAATTCTCCCATAGTGAGTCAATGCACAGGGTGGGCCTTTGCCTCACTGAGCAAGTCAAAGCGGTCATTTTACATGTGCTTGGAGGTTATTTAACCTGTATCTGTAAGCTTGTTGGACTGTAAGTTTTATTATGAAACAGACTCACATGTGTGTGCATGCTCTCTCTCTCTCTCTCTTTCTCTCTCTCTCTCTTTTTAAATTATTTATTTATTCATTTTAGAGAGGAGAGGGAGAGACAAGAGAGAAAGAGAGAGAGAGAGGAGAGGGGAGGAGCTGGAAGCATCAACTCCCATATGTGCCTTGACCAGGCAAGCCCAGGGTTTTGAACCAGTGACCTCAGCGTTTCCAGGTCGACGCTTTATCCACTGTGCCACCATAGGTCAGGCTCTCTCTCTCTTTTTGAATTAAGAAATATTTCCAATTTTTATTCATAATGTAACTAAACATACAAATGCAGATTCAGGTGCCTGTCACAAAAAAGGTAAAGTTCTCAAGATAGGAAAGAGCTTTATTCAGGTGCCCCAACCTGGAAGAATGGCAGACACCCCTCTCAAAGATTACCTCTTGCCACTCAAGCCAGAGGCTCTTCTTTATTTTATTTTTAATTGATTTATTGATTTTACAGAGAAAGGTTGAAAGAGAGACGGAAACATCTATCTGATCCTGTATGTGCCCTGATGGGGGATCAAACCCATAATCTTTGCTTACCTAGATGATGCTCCAACCACCTGAGCTATCTGGCCAGGGCAAGCCAGCAGTTGTTACATTGGAGGGCCTTTTATCTATCCAATTAGCTTTTGACAGCTCAAGCCCTCTTTATTCATCCTTCCAGCTTTTGGCAGTGGTTGGGACCCTATCCATTTACATTTCTAGCTTTTGGTGCACTCCAGTCTTAGGCATTTATCTTCCTAGCTTTTGCTGCAGATGGAGATTCTATCCATTCAGGCTTCTAGTATTTAACGCGCTGGTTGTAAGAATGTTCCCCTACAGCCATCTTGGTCAATGGCAGAGATTCCCCAGCATCCCTTGACTGTCTACAGCAGTGGTAGTCAACCTGGTCCCTACCGCCCCCTAGTGGGCATTCCAGCTTTCATGGTGGGCGGTAGTGGAGCAACCAAAGTATAAATAAAAAGATAGATTTAACTATAGTAAGTTGTTTTATAAAGATTTATTCTGCCAAACTTAGCAAAATTTGACATAAAGTACTTGATAAGTAATTATTATTATATGCTTTAACTTGCTGTAACTCTGCTTTATAAATTTTATAAAGTAAAGTTACTTCCCTACTTTATAAATCACCATTACTGTGGAACTGGTGGGCGGTTAGAAAATTTTACTACTAACAGAGATACAAAAGTGGGTGGTAGGTATAAAAAGGTTGATTATCCCTGGTCTACAGTAACAATAATATTAATCAAAACAGCAACAGCAACAATAGATTTACATAGCCACATGTCAATAAGAAAACATGAAGGAAATGAAATATTACAGAGACATCTTGAAAAGTTTCAAAGGAATACATAGCAGGTTAAAAGTCTACAGCTAAACCTTGGTTTCACAACAGGTTATAACAAGTTATATTTATTCTTGAGTTTTCTCAATAAATTCTTTTTTATATTTGCCTCACTCTTTTCCAACTGTCTTTTTTGTTTTTGTAACAGAGAGTGTTCAAATATTGTGATTGGTGCCTAGTACCTGTTATTTAAGTAATAAATAGTGATTGAATTAATGAGTGAACCCTCATTATTGATTTTGAAATTATCCAGGGATTATCCATGATCCTGGATAGATAGTCTATGTGACAAAAGACCGCAAGTGACAAAAGGTAAGGAGACATCTTGATCAAAGCACAGCTCTGCTTGGTCCTGGAATCAGGATTCCAGACATTCTCACTATCCCACCACCCAGCACACCAAAGAGGTTCAGTTCTCTTAGCTTCTGATCCAAAACCCAGTTACACTTCTTACTTACAAGCCCTTGATATACTTAATGTCCTTTTAAATGTACGTGAATAATACTTGAATTCCTTATCTATAGAAAAAACAGTCACCTACAACATTTCGTCTTTTCCTACAAGTTTTAAGTGAGTGAAACTCAATTCTAAGGTTTTGCTTTACACTGACAATCTTCTGTTCAAAGCTGCTCAAGATACACAGTATTATCACTTTTTTAAATGAGGAAACAAAAGTCAGATGCTAAGCAACACAAAAGCCATTCAGCTAATCAGAGATGAATTTGCTTAAATCCAAAGACTACTTTTCACTTCACAGCTGCTACACAACCTCTAGTGCAAGGGTCCCCAAACTACGGCCCACGGGCCGCATGCGGCCCCCTGAGGCCATTCATCCGGCCCCCGCTGCATTTCCGGAAGGGGCACCTCTTTCATTGGTGGTCAGTGAGAGAAGCACATTGACCATCTCATTAGCCAAAAGCAGGCCCATAGTTCCCATTGAAATATTGGTCAGTTCGTTGATTTAAATTTACTTGTTCTTTATTTTAAATATTGTATTTGTTACCGTTTTGTTTTTTTACTTTAAAAGAAGATATGTGCAGTGTGCATAGGGATTTTTTTATATATTTTTTTTATAGTCCAGCCCTCCAATGGTCTGAGGGACAGTGAACTGGCCCCCTGTGTAAAAAGTTTGGGGACCCCTGCTCTAGGTCTCCTCCCCTTTTTCCACCAAAACTGTTGATGGACCATGTGCTTGTCTAACAGATGCAATGGTAGAGAAAAAGCAAAGGGATTGTTCTATTTAAAAATAAAGAAAGAATAAAATGTTTCACTGTGGAAACAGGTAATGGCGAAGAAAAAAATCAAGGAAGATATATGTGACTAGAGGATACATAGAACCTAATTCCTACCTTTCATTTCCCTGCATCCACCTTCTTAGAGACTAAAATCCTGTCAGTTACCCATAGTAGCTTGAATCCTGGCCGGTGTAGAGAGGGAAAAGGTGTGTTCCTATTGTCTCAAGGGAGATCTCCAAACACATTTTCCTTTTAAAATATCATTATTCAAAGTGATTAAGGTCTTACACTATTTGGAAAGATAATCAGGTATAGAATATTGAGTTGAAAAGCTTTTTGTCTTGCCTGAAAATTCAACTACCATGTAAAATATTTCATCTATTGAAAAATACAGCCACCTTTTGAAAAATTTGTTAATTAAAAAAATTATTTTAAAACACAACCTATTAGGAATTTCAACATGTGTTTTAAGTTCTGAAAATACTTGAAAATCAGGATCAGAATCCCTGCTTAAGGCAGCAGCTCTGATGAATACTTTATATTTCTTGGGTCATAATAACATCATTAGTAATAATAGCATCAGTTCTTTTTTGTATTTTTTTCTTTTTATTTTGTGGCATCACTTTTTTTGGAAACTTCTATTTGAAAAATTTTTGTAGTAATTACAGCACCCTAATTTCTTGTCATCTTCAAAAGCGCCTTCTTTTCTAAAACATATATATTGAACAAAATGCTATAAAGTAGGAAGTTGTGACTATTAATGTATCTTAAAGACAAAAATGTAAAATTAACCCACATTTACTTAATTTGGCCTCTGGCCTTTGCCTACAAATATTTAAACCACAGAGGATATAAAATCTTTTTTACAAAGCCTCCCTTGATTTTCAAAGTCTTTTAAGAGAAGTGAAGAGGCAAAGACAAACACCAATTGCTTCGTTTTTGGCCAGCTGAGCAGCGATAACCAGAGGATGGTCATTAATCATCAACAAATTACAAAGAAATCACCGTGCCAAGTCAAAGGTAAAATCAATTACAGTGACAATTAAAGTTCTCAACCATCAAACTCAAAGCCCCTGCAGTTAATAGACAGCCTAATATGACTTTATAGGGAATTCAAGCATAGAATTTTCCATAATGCTAAAATACAAAACTACCAAAAAAACATTTGTATGGTCACTTGGGGGGAAGACTCTTATGACAATAAAGTTGACAGTTATTCGATCTGCTGTGTTATCATCAATTATTTATATTGTAAAAAGTAGCAGTGAGTACATATTGATTACAGTGCTTTTGCTGCAAATCTTTGTAAAGAAAATTCCATGCATTTTGTCTTGTTATTGGCATCCAGCACCAAGACTCAACAAAATTACAGTTAGCCAAGTTATAGGATTGAAGGACAATTTTATCACTCTATGCTGTCAACTGCATCTTTGAACTCTTTTTCTGACCTTCAGATGAAATCACCCAAGTGAGTAAAATCCAAAGAAGTGTAGAGTTTTACAGAACTGTATGTTTTCCCAGATGAGTTATATTGTCATTCACATTTCTCCCACAGTCAGCCAACATAAATATTTCTTCTAAGATTCTGCAATAAAGGAAATCTTCCCCCAGTTGAGGTCAGTAAACAGAAAAGGTGCTTGCTTCTGCTGCCCCTAGTTAAGGAGCAGGTTAGGAACACTCATATTTAGTATATCATTGTTAAAATATGCTGCCATGCTTCCTCCATTTAATCTACCTTGTGTAAGCGTTTTTCTAAAAGAAGTAAAATTATAATAGCATTTGATAAAGTTATCACATAGATCTGGTAAGAAAATCAAAATAGTTGCATTTTAATTCCAGTCTAATTATTGGTTGAGTGATTGATCCTGGATAAGTCATTTAACCTTTCTCCTTATAAAAACATTTTATGTCTGAAATAAACAAAAAGAATTATTTCTATGTATTATTCAGGGAAGTTGAATACATACTTGACTCTGAAAATGATCTTAAGATAACAATGGAGGCCCTGGCTTGTTGGCTCAGTAATAGAAAGTCAGCCTAGCATGTGGATGTCCTGGGTTCAATTCCTGGTCAGGGCACACAGTAGAAGCACCCATCTACTTCTCCACTCTTCCACCTCTCACTTATCTCTCACTCTTTCTCTCTCTCTCTCTCTCTCTCTCTCTCTCTCTCTCTCTCTCTCTCTTTTCCCCTCCTACAGCCATGGCTCGATTGGAGGGAGTTGGTCCCAGGTGCTGAGGATAGCTCCATGGCCTCCACCTCAGGTGCTAAGAAGAACTCGATTGCAGAGCAACTGAGCAACACCCCAGATGAGCAGAGAATCACCCTTTAGTGGGCTTGCAGGTGGATCTGGTCAGGACACATTTGAGAGTCTGTTTCTGCCTCCCTTCCTCTCACCAAATAAAAAAATAAATAACAATTGAAAAATACTGAATAAACTAAATGTATAGTATATGTAAACTTACTTGAATACATCAGTAGTATAATAATACTAAATTCCCAAATTACTGATATACATTAGTTACACATAACTAAAAAAAAATCCTTTCTAAAAAGGGTTGTTTTCATTATTTTAATTCATTTTGCACCTTGGAAACTCATTCCATTGATAAAATTCCCTTTAAAGACAAACGCGTTTTCAGATTTAGTTTACTGAGAACTTAACACTGACCCTGAGAGTCTCAGTTTACCACTATATCACTGACTCAATGATCTATCCAGTACCTGCAAATCTCCACATTCCCTTGGCTCAATTCACCCACCGTAACAGTAATTTCACTGAGTGATGAATCTTCCCCGTTTTGCAACAGTTTTTATCTTTTTTAGCTACTCATTAGAATACAATGTGTTTGAAAATGTCTCCAATAGTAGCAGAAATAAAGATCAAGTTTATCTCTGTCCTTGTAGAAAAGAAACCCATTTAGCCACATTCTGAATTAAATGCACTGGATGGGAATTCTCTTGGGTTCCATGGCACACAAGGTTTAAGCATATTAAACGTAATAACTTACTGACTTTAACCCTACAAACTAGCTAACACTTTTATAATCATATTACAGATGGCAACGCTAAAGCTCAGAGAGGTCCAGGTCTTGTGCAAGGCCCTTCACCTTGTACGTTGTGAGGTAAACATGAAACTCAAGTCTGACTAATCTTAAAACTCACTTTCATTTTTGTACATGAACATTTATCACAGTAGGAATGATAAATAATCACTATTAGGTTTCTACCAGGAAATATTAACTCTGGTTCATTGAAAGTAATTCTCAAGATCTTTCTATACAGGGGGTCCTCGGGTTACGACACTGTTCCCTTCCTATGAGAGTGACATATGAATTTTGGTGTAAGTTGAAACACACCCTAGCCTACGTCACTTACCTATCCTAACACAGTTGTAAAAAACACAACTAAGCCACAGGAAAAGGAAAAGGACATAAATATACCGTACTGTGTACTGTACTGTAGTAACAGAAAGAATGATGAAAAATAAGTGTAAAAAAAAATTTCTTACTTTTATTCCTGTGGTTGATTTGCACACTGGAAGGGGCATTGCAAGGTGAGAGAGAGTGACCTATTGGGAGCAGGAAGCTGGAGAGGCAGGAGAACCTGCAGAAGGTGCTGGAGATACTGGGTCAGGTGAATCAGGGTTGCCTAAGGAACATGCCGGAGAAGCTGGAGATGATTCTACCTGCATTACAGGTGTTTCCTCTTGAGAAGCAGCTGATGTAGAGGGTACAGGACCTGTTGCAGGCCTCTCTACATTCTTAAAGAATTGTTCCAGGCTAGTCTGAAAGGTTGATGACTTCTTTTCCAAAATCTGCCTATACCATTGCAAAGCATCCATATTAGCTCTGTAGACCTTACTGAATCTGTCATCGCTGAGGTCCTCAGCCTGAAATTCTGCCAGCCCATCCTCTACCATAGAAAAACCCTTGGCAGTAAATCTCTTGGGTTCTGGGGTTTCTATCTCTTTCTCTTCAGTCAGCTGCTTCTCCAGCAGAATGAGGTCCTCAGCAGACAGCTCCTCTCCATGTGATGCCAGTAGCTCTGTGATGGTTTTCTTCTTCTTCGAAACACTACCATCTGAAGACCCTGACTTTCATTTAGGGACTATAATAAGGGCTAAAAAGTTGCCAAACAAAGCAATACAAATGGAATACTTGCCCTTTTAATAGTCCAAAATGGTGTAGGTAAGTGTACTGGGGGACGTCAACTCCCTCACTCATACACAGTGTTACTGCATATTCTCCCTCCATGCACAACCCAGCTAGTTTGCCCATGTGGTCCATAAGTACAAGGCTAACCAGCATAAGCCGAAACACTCACGTCTCGATTTTTTGACATTTTTATAGGAGCGAGCTTCGTAAACTTGATACATCATATGTCAAGACTGTCATAACCTGAGGACCCCCTGTACTTAGAAAAGACCTGGTACCAATCTGAAATTTGTTTATGCAAATAGATTAGGCATAAAACTACCTCCCTACATAAGCCTTCAAATAGGTAGTTCGGTGGTGAGTAATGGAAATAAGGCTTTCAGTCATTTAAGAGGTACTGGTTGGCTACTAAGTGCCAGGCACTATTTTGGGCAAGGGGTAATAGATCAGTAAGAAAAGCAGAGACAGTTCTCTGCCTTCATAAGGCTAACATTCTAACAGTGAAAGACAAAAATAACACACACAATAAATAAGTAATTTACATCATGTGTTTTTTCAAAAATGGTAGATATGGTATGGAATAAGAAAAACTAGAGCAAGGTAGGAAGGGACTGGAGTGGAATGGGAGGTAGCCGGGAAAGGGAATAAGATATCCAGTGCTCGGGGCAGAGGCCGTAGGGGAGGGAGTAGGAGACGAGGTCAGAGAAGAAGCATGGAGAGGCAGAGGGCATAGGCCTCAGAGGCTTTGGCTTTTACTGTTAATGAAGTAGGAAGTCATTTCAGGGCTTTGAGCAGAAGAGTGACATCACCTGACTGACATTTGTAATAATTACTCTTGATATTATGTCAAGAATCAATGGAGGGGAAGCAAAAGCAACACTAGCAAACGAACATGAAAATAAAAAGTGGGTAAGAGGCTATACTGCAGCACCCAGGAGACAGGTAATAGTAGCGTTAAGTCTGAGTGTAGCAGTAGAGTTGTTAACAGGTACCTGAATTTTGAAGTAATGTCAATAGAATTTCTTGGTGGATTGAATATGGAATGTGAAAAAAGAAAAAAAACATCTTTGGAGGATGACCCCAGGCATGGCCTGATCAGCAGGAAGAATGAATGCCATTAGCTGAGCTGGGTGCCTGCAGTTCTGCAGAGTAAACTGAAAGCCCTGCGTGGGGGATTAAATTTATCACCCAAGAGGAGAGATTAAATCGGGCTGTCTATATAAAATTCAGGAGTTCTGAAGACAGAATTGGGCCAGACATAGACATTTGTGAGCTAATCAGCCTATAGATGATATTTAAAGCCATGAGCCTCTCCTAACCAGGCAGTAGCACAGTGGATAGAGCATTGGACTGGGATGCAGAGGACCAGGTTCAAAACCCAAGGTCACCTGCTTGAACATGGGCTCACCACCTTGAGTGTAGGGTCTCTGACTTGGGCATGGGATCACAGACATGACCCCCATGGTTTTCTGGCTTGAGCCCAGAGGTAGCTGGCTTGAAGCCCAAGGTCGCTGACTTGAGCCCAAGGTCATTGGTTTGATTGAGCAAAGGGGTCACTTGCTCTGCTGGAGCCCCCCAGACAAGGCACATATGAGCAAGCAGTCAATAAACAACTAAGGTGCCGCAACGAAGAATTGATGCTTCTCATGTCTCTCCCTTGCTGTCTGTCTGTCTGTCTGTCTCTATCTGTCCCTCTATCTGTCTCTCTCTGTGTCTCTGTTAAAAAAAAAAAAAGCCATGAGCCTCAGTGAATTCATGAAGGAAGTAAGGGTAAACAAAAAAGAGAAATACTCTTTTGTCATTATATTTATAGTAAGCATATTGCCTTCTTTTAATAGAAATTTAGAGCAAGACAGTGCTTTGTTTGTTTTTATGAAATGAGATGAAGGTTTAGCGACTAGGAGCCCTGTATGTGATTATTTCTAATTTTCCTTTGGAGTAAAAATCTTCAGTTGCTCTTGTTCAGTGATGTAGCCCCTGCTAACTGCAAGCTCCAGCTCTCTTACCGACTGTAAGTCAACACCAATGAGCTGATAAGGTATAAGTACCACTCTAAGTGTGAAAATACAAAAGGCACATTTCCAAAATTGGGGTTTCTATTTCATAAAAGCTATAAATATCCAATCGAAGTATGACTAGTAGTTTAGCTTCTCTCTCTATAAAGGAAAATCCTATAATAAGAAACTAAAACATAATCAAGTTGAATTTTAAAGAATATCCTTTTACTTTCCAGTAAAGGAAGAAAAACTAATGGTGATTTAAACATCTTAATATTTTTTAAAAAATGAAGCCTTTAACATACAAACTGAAAGTGAAATATAGAGTAAATGTTAATAACTCACTTTTTTTCCTTGACAAGCACTTTCTTGTCTAGAGGTTTATTCTAAACCTCTAGAGCTTGCCTAAGAAAGTAATTATGTAGGTTATTTGTCAGAAACTGAACTAATAGCTTTAGGAAGTTAAATTCTCATAGAATGGTCCCCCTCGTGCTCCTGGCTTCCCCTCGGAAGCTCGCGCTCTCCTGAGCTGATTTTTACTGTGTCTCTGGATTAGGAGGTACGTGGGGGTAGAATGGAAGTAGGCAGGGTTCAGTTTGTCTTGCCATCAAGTCATAATGTGCCAAACTCCAAGCTATTTATTTTTTTCTAATTATCATGCATAGATTTTTTTTCCTTCTTTTTATGTAACTGTATGTCAGTCAGAGTTCCTGCAAGAAACAGATGGCACATTGAAACTGGATAATTTGAGGAAAGTTTAATAAAGAAACTATTTAGAAAGCAAATGAGCTGCAGTTTCGTGGATTAATTAATATCCCAATGTCACACTTTCTTTCCACCCATTTATCTCTTTCCAGTGCCTCCCTTTGGCTGAAACAACCTGAAACCAGGGAGAAGGGAGCCCACTGATGCCGAGAAAACGGGTTCACTGCTCAGACAAAACTGGCGACATGATTTGCAGGCTCTAGTGCAAAATGAAAATGCAGGGCCTGCTTTTTTAAAAATTGTTAAGAATTTCAAGGCAGTTAGATCTTAATGTGGGGGCTTTCTGAGCAGAATGGCATCGATCACATGTTCATAAAGCCTGTCCGTTCCCAGGATTCACAGAAGAATGCAGAAGGCTCTGGGTGAACCTGAAGAGCAAACAAAGAAATGTAGCACATGCTGTGTTACCGTAATTAGGTCACTTAACTATTTTATTTATTGATTTTGAGAGAGCAAGAGCGAGACAAATGGATTTGTTGTTCCACTTATTTAGGCATTCATTGATTGATTCCTGTATGTCTTGTGACCAGGGATCAATCCCGCAACCTTGGTGTATCATGACCATGCTCTCACCAACTGAGGTACCCAACCAGGGCATTTAAATATTCTAAAGCTTAGTTTACCTGTCTGTGAAGTGAGGATGACAATAATACTTCATACCGTTATTCTGAGGATTAATTGAGATGGCACATGCCATTAGCTCATGCCAGTGCTGTCAAAGTGAAGTTCTCAGTAAATGTCAGCTACCACTGTTCATGTTAACATTACTTATCTAACATCAATATGCAGAGAAATATATTCACTTGTATAAATATATGCATTTCTATAAGTGATTCAATTTCCATTGTTTTATAAAAATCCTAAATTTGAATTTTTTTCTGGGAAATTTTTGTATTTGCTAAATTCTGAAGAATCCCTGAACATATGGCTGGTCAGTATAGATGCTGCTAAAATAAAAACATTTCCTGTCATTATGGCCATCTTTCTAAAACTGAAGATATTAATATTTCATATAATGATCATAAGCTTTTATAATAATTGGTGCCTGAAATCTGGATAAACTTTTCTTCTCCCTTCTCTTACCAAGATTCTCTTTTTGTGAAATCTATAAGACCTTCTTTCTAAGCATACTTTTTCTCATCCCTCCAGGCCAATTGCCCTCCTCCCTTGGCTGTTCTTAAGCTCTTCATTTGCATCACGCATTTTCCACAGGTGGTGAGTCTGGCCATGTCCCTGGATGTGTAGTGGAAAGTATACTGATTTTGAAGCCAGACGGGCCTCTGTTAGAATTCTGATTTTGGACTGACCTGTGGTAGTGCAGTAGATAAAGCATTGACCTGGATCTGAGGTCGCTGGTTAAAAACCACTGGCTTGCTCAGTCAAGGCACATAGGAAAAGCAACTACTACCTACTCCTCATTCCCCTTTCTCTCTCTCTCTCTCTCTCTCTCTCTCACCAATTAAAAAATTCTGTTTTTGCTTATTACTGGTTTAAATATAGACTGAACCTTTTGTTCTTCATCTGTAACACAAGAATTCTTGAAAAACCACTTTTTAAAATTATATTAAGCACAAAGCCTGACACATGAAGTTCCTTGATAAACTAGTTCTTTTCTTCTTTCTTTCATCCTTTATTTCAGTCTAACTTTCTTGCATTATTTTAAACTCCTAGAGGGAACAGTAATTTGCATTATATGAGTGGTCTTTCTCCATTTAATTTGGCTTTTCAAGACAGGCTGATCTTATAACAGTCACATACAAACAAATGTAGATAGCATAATTTTAAGTTTTTATTAAACATAGTAAAAAAATGAGGTATGGCAAAATAATGTTGAACTGGTAATAAAGAGCAAAAGTCAGAGTTTTATTTCTGCTACTGACTAACTGTATGGCATATGACAAGTCTAGTTCAGGTAACAATCTTAAGAATTAATGAACTGACTTTTATGGTAGGAGGTCCTCGTTAAAATTTTCCCCAATAAAAAATAAAATGGCTTATGAGAAAGCATAATAGTTTTATTTTCTACATAGGTGTCACACACAAAATATTCTATTATGCCATAACAAACCCTGATTTACCAAGTTTATGCTGGCTTAACTCAAACTACTGTAAAATTGTAGTTATTCAGAATCATTAAGAAACAAGGCCACATAGGAAACTATTCTAAAGAGCCAAGACTTTGGCCGCTTTAGTCAAATGCTAAAATATTTTTATAATTTATTTTCTAAATGTGCATTTATTAGACTGCACATGATTTAATCTTTTCCAGACACCTCCAGCTGTGATGGCAAGCATCAGTGATCATACTATGCTGTAAGCCCTTGTGTCCTTGGGAGATATAAACTCACTAGGCTTGTTTGCCCTGTATGAAACAGCCCAAACAATTAGTGTGTGTGTGTGTGTGTGTGTATGTGTGTGTGTGTGTTAGAGAAAAGGTGTCTCCTGAGTAACTGCCATATTATCTCCTCTCCTCACTCAGTGTGCCCACTTGTAGCAATGACACTTCAAAACTTGTAAGACCCCTAATAGCAATGTATGAAGGTTTTAATATTGTTTATCATTACCTCTGGCTGTTTTTCAATTGTTTCCTTTCTAGTTCTGAGGTTATATGCTGCAGATTTATGTTTTTGATATGCTATGCTACAGTTAAATTAATTCTAATTAGTTTAACTACATATCTCAAAGATTATATTCTTTCTAAAAAAATTAAAATAAAATTAAGAAACATCTCAAGTCAAAATCAAAACACTTAAATTCTGCTAAGTCACCAACTTAGTCCTAATATATTGCTTCTTTCTTAAAGTTAGGTCCCTGAATAATAAATGGAATAGCTTTCAAAAGCCTATGCAAAAAAACCCCACAAAAATTGATGAATATAAAGCACAAAAATAAATATGTCTATGTATTGATTTATATATTACTTTACTTTTCCTATATTCTACACAGTAACTAATACTATTTTAGAGTTCTAGCTGAAACAGGGACATTTTTTATCTCATTGTTGGACGCTTCCTAGAAAAAAGAACAATACGCTTTAGTGTAATATCTGATTTTTATAACAGTGAATTACAAGAATTTACATTATTAGGTTCTTTTTACCTTTACTTTTTCTTAGCAGTCTTACAGTAGACCTAATACATTACACCTGATTCTTTTTACTGTTGTGATTCAAGGTCATTCCATAAGGAATTTGCATTGCTGGCATGCAAAAAGTTGAAGGTGGTTACTGTCACCTTGAATAATTTTGCACATTTTTCTATCTTCAAAAAAAGAAAGTAAAATAGCGAAGACTTTATTTTGCACTACTCTACTAAAGATTAATACTGTACTCAGAAATTCTTGAGAAATCCATTTTTTAAAGTGATTCTGCCTTGCTACAACAAAGAAAAAGTCAAAAACCTTCACACTACTCAGCAGGTACAGATGGACAGGCATAAGAAAGGAACGCTTGACCTTAGCAGCAGAGCGTGGGGAAGTCGAAAAGACAGATGTTTAGTTTGACTTAATATCTAAGACACATGTGCCTGGGGTTGTATGTGAGAGGCTACTTTTGTTTTTAGGCACTTCAAATTCTCAAACTTCTCTTAAAAATTTAGACAGCTATTTTTATTGTATCGTCTCTGCCTCACTTCTTATTGCATTTTACCTAAGAGATAATGAACTTGACTGTTTCATGCTCAACCCAAAATCTTTGTGTACATTGGCCCTTCTCTGGAGCTCAACTTACATATGCCCTCACTCCATGTCCCACCTTATTTTCCTGCTTCCCCAGGACAATATGTGAACTAAAGTACATTCTAGGCTGTTTGCATCCATTTACAGAGCTGCTATGCTGACCTGGCCTTGGTCATAGTTTATTCTTCTTATCCCCAATCTAAATTAGACCTTACTGTCAGATAAAAAGCAGCAAAAATTATCTTCCTTAAATATTAGGGTTTATATATAAGTTACCTGTTCAAAAATGTGTACCCAATTCAGAGTTCAATAAACACTGGTATGTTCCAAGTTCTATGGTAAACATACATATCATATAAATTATAACACAACCTTTAAGTGCATTAAGTAAGAATTGTTTGCTCAGACTATTAATAGAGCATAGCAGTGAGCTTCTAACCTGTTTTGGAGAGAAGAAGATGTGTCCAGGAGGGCTTCTTAGACTTGGTAACAGCTGAAATTTAAGGGCAGTAGAAGTTTAGGTCAATCTGTAAAGAGCTGATCCTGTCTGCTTTTCCAGGTTCACCTCCTATGCCCCCTTCCGGTGCACTCTTTTCTCAGACAGTATCAGGCTGTTTGCATTTCTTTGTATACATCACGCTGTTTCATACCACCAATTTCTTGTTTAGGGGCTCTTCCTTGTACTTCTAACTTTCTTCCTAGTCCCTCTTTTTTATTTCTCCTTAAGCCTACTTTTCCTTTGAGAATAAGGATCCATTGAGATATAACCATCAAGATTATAATGCTCAAAATCTCAAATGAGGATGAAAAGAATGGTCTTATATTCTCAAATAATACTCTTGTGAAAATTACTTTTATGGTACATAGTACATCTTTAACAAAAAGGAAGAATAAAATCCATGTGTTGTTCTATTTTAATCCCCAGAAAAGTGTCTTTGTTCATAAATATTGCTGATAAACAATAGCCAGACTTAATGGAGCATTAAAAAATTACTAAGAAATAAACTTAATCAAGGAGACAAAAAACTTGCATACTGAAAACTATAAAATGCAGCTGAAACAAATTAAAGAAGACACAAAAAAGTAGAAAGATATCTCATATTCAGGAATGGCAAGACAATATTGTTAAGATGTCAATAATACCCAAAGTTACCACTGATTCAATATAATTTCTGTCAAAACCCCAATGGCATATTTTCCATACACAGAATAATCTATCATAAAATTCTTATGGAATTTTAAGGAAACCTAATAGCCAAAACAATCTTGATTACAAAACATTAAAAAGCTACAGTAATGGAAACTTTATAGTACTAGCATAAAAACTGACATACAGACAAAGAATAGAATAGAATAGAATAGAATAGAATAGAATAGAATAGAATAGAATAGAATAGAATAGAATAGAATAGAATAGAATAGAATAGAATAGGAGATCCCAGAAATAAACCCTTGCATACAGAGTCAAATGATTTTTGACAACAGCGCCAAGACCACTGATGGGGAAAGAACAGTCTTTTCAACAAATAGTGTTGGGAAAATTGGATATCCAAATGTAAATGAATAAAGTTAGAACCTTATATTGTACCACAAAAAAATTAACTCAAAATGGATCAAAGACCTAAACATAACAAAAGAAGACCCTTAGAAGAAAATATAAGAGAAAAAAATAAGACCTTTAGAAGAAAACATAAGAGAAAAGTTTTATCACATTGAATTTTTCAATGATCTCTTGAAAATAACATCAAAAGCATAGGCAACCAAATAGAAAATAGACAAATTGAACTACATCAAAATTTAAAACTTTTGTGTATCACAGGACAAAATCAGAGTGAAAATGCAAACCACAGAATGAGAGAAAATAATTGTCAATCATATGTCTAATTAAGGATTAATATTCATAATATATAAGGAAATTCTACAACTCAACAATCAAAAATTTAAAACCCAAGTTAAAAATGAACAAAGGTCTTGAAGAGACATTCCTCCAAGGAAGATATATAAAAGGTCAATAGACATATGAAAAGATGCTTAACATCACTAATTACTAAGGAAATGAAAATCGAAACAATAAGATACACATCACATTTATTAGAATGGCAACTATTTTATAAAAAAATAATATGCATTGGGAAGAATGAGGAGAAACTGGAATCGTGTGCAATGTTAGTGGGAATGTAAAATGGTGCAGCCATTATTAAAAACAGTACAATGGTTCCTCAAAATATTAAAAATTGATTACTATACATTCAGTCCTGCAATTTCATTTCTGAATATATGCACACAAAAAAAATAAAAGTAGGATCTCAAACATATATTTGTACATCCATGTTCATAGCAGCACTATTCACAATAACCAGAATGCAAAAACAACTTAAGAGTCCATCAATGGATAAATGGATAAACAAAATGTGGCATATATACAATGCAATACTATTCAGCCCAATGTGGGTGGGCTTCGTCCAATCCACTGAAGGCTTGACTAGAATAAAAAGGCAGAGTCAAGAGAGAGTTAATTACTTTTTTGCCTGAGAGTCTTCAAACTAGGACAGTAGTTTTCACCTGCCTTTGGACTCAGACTTGAAATGGAACTTAAACCATTGGCTCTCCTGTTTCTCAGGCTTTCAGACTCACACTGCAACTGTACCATAATCATATGAATTAATCCTTATAATAAATCTCTTTTTTTCATGGGTGCTGTTTCTCTGGAGAATCCTGACTAATAAAAGTGATGATTGCTAGAGACTAGGGAGAGAAAGTAATGTAAAGTTACTGTTGAATGGGTACAGGGTTGCCATTTGCAAGATGAAAGAGATGAATGGTTGAGATGGTTGTACAGCAACGTGAATGTATTTAATATCACTAAACTGTACACTTAAGAATGATTAAGATAGAAAATTTTATGAGTATTTTACCACATTTTAAAAATGTTTTAAATAGTCAATCCTACTGAGCAAAACACCTTTTGTTTCTGCTTAAACAAACAGTTCTTACCCTTTATACTCCTAAAAATTGAGGATCCCAAAGGATTTTGTTTTTATAGATAGTATCTATTAATGCTAAAAATTAAAACTGAAAAAATTAAAATATTTACTAATTTATTTTAAATAATAAACCCACTGCCTGCAAACATAACACATTTTATAAAAATCAACTATACTTTTCTTTCTTTCTTTTTTTTTTTTTTTTTTTTGTATTTTTCTGAAGCTGGAAACGGGGAGGCAGTCAGACAGACTCCCACATGCACCTGACCGGGATCCACCTGGCATGCCCACCAGGGGGTGATGCTCTGGCCATCTGTGGTGTTGCTCTGTCGCGACCAGAGTCACTCTAGTGCCTGGGGCAGAGGCCAAGGAGCCATCCCCAGCGCCCGGGCCATCTTTGCTCCAATGGAGCCTCGGCTGCGGGAGGGGAAGAGAGAGACAGAGAGGAAGGAGAGGGGGAGGGGTGGAGAAGCAGATGGGTGCTTCTCCTATGTGCCCTGGCCGGGAATCGAACCCGGGACTTCCGCAGGCCAGGCCGACGCTCTACCACTGAGCCAACCGGCCAGGGCCTATACTTTTCAATATATAAATAATTTAGTGGAAAAAGTAGAACTGGTTTTCTTTTTTTTTTTTTCTTTAATTTAATATCCACCTAGAGAGCAGGCAATTGTAGCTCCATATCTGTTTCTATATTCAATTTGTTAGAATATGTTATTTTGGTTAAATTATACACTGCTCATAAAAATTATGGGATATTTTATCACTTCATATTCATTTTGAAATATCCCCTAGTTTTTGTGAGCAGTATATAAAGAAAATACAGTCTTAGATAGTTATATAGTTAGAAGAAAAATTTAAAAGTCCTTTGAAATAAGTTTGGATATATTTTTTTATATAATGCTCAAATTAAACCAGAAGTAGTTTCCTAAAGGTTAGTTGCAGTGTGATATCTGAAACCATACAAATAAACCTGTTTATGCTGTTATATTATGTCTATTAGTTCATTTTGTCCTTTGATTAGGCTTTTTGTCTATGCATTGTAATACCATGCATTTTTCATTTAGAAAATATTGATTCACCAAGTTATCTCTGAACTCTTTAAAATGTTGACACATTTTGTTATTCAATATTTTAAAATGACATTCATTAATATATCATCACTGATCTCATCAAAAAGTTCTTAAGCATTTGGGAAATTGATACAAATTTTACAAAGTTCTAATATCACTTGAAAGCTCACTTTATCTTTAATAACAAATACTATCACAGATGTTCTCTGAACTGACAGGTTCACTTTGTTCAAATTTGAAAATATGTCTGCCAGAGACCCAAGTCTGATAACCACGGTATTTCTGTGTTCTTTCATGTAGAAGATGATGTTCTATATAAATCAGTGGCTGATGTAGCTTGCAACTCAGTCGCACAAGTTCTTCCACCATACATTGGTATTTGGCATGTAACAGAAGTGTTTTTACCTAGTTCCCATTTTGTCATGCAAAATAATTTAATAATTTTTTTTCTGCTTCACTAAGACTATTCTTAGAAGAAAAATATTTTTTATGTGACTTTTTTTTGTAATGCCTTGAAGAGTAAAATAACTATGTATACACTTTAGTGCCATTGCCTTTATTGGTGTTAAGGGTATGACAAGCCCTGGACGGTTGGCTCAGTTGTAGAGCATCAGCCTGGCATGCGGAGTCCGGGTTCGATTCCCAGCCAGGGCACACAGGGGAAACGCCCATCTGCTTCTCCACCCCTCCCCCTCTCCTTCCTCTCTGTCTCTCTCTTCCCCTCCTGCAGCCAAGGCTCCATTGGAGCAAAGATGGCCCGGGTGCTGAGGATGGCTCTGTAGCCTCTGCCTCAGGCACTAGGATGGTTCTGGATGCAACAGAGCGACGCCCCAGAGGGGCAGAGCATCGCCCCCTGGTGGGCGTGCCAGGTGGATCCCGGTCGGGCACATGCGGGAGTCTGTCTGACTGCCTCCCCATTTCCAGCTTCGGAAAAAGGCAAAAAAAAAAAAAAAGGGTATGATAGTTTTTGTTTCTGTACCATCAGTATAAATGTCAACACAGTGAAAAATACAACCAAATATTAGTATTTTCAAAAAGTGCTTTTGACGTTATAGACCCATGGAAATGGTCTCAGAGACCTCCAGAAATCTGCTGACCACACTTGAAAACTACTGGCTTAGACAACCCAGGAGCTTTTAAAATGTGTTAATCTCAAAGTGACTTCAGAATTCAAAATCATTTAACTCTTAAGTAGAAGATAAACAGAGATCATATCATCCAGGTCCTTTCTTTTCCATGAGAAGAAATGGAAAGTCAAGAAAGAGATAAAACAACTTTCTTATCACCAACCAATATTAGAATCTAGTTAGCATTTCTGATTGCATTGATTGTTTTTTGTTGTTGTTGTTTTGTTTTGTTTTAATTAAGTGAGAGGAGAGGGGGCAGAGAGACAGGCTTTCACATGCGCCACCACTAGGATCCACCTGGCAAGCCCCCTGCAGCGTGATATTCTGCCCATCTGGGGCATTGCTCCATTGCTCTGCAACAGAGCTATTTTTTGTGGCCAAGGTGGAGGCCACTGAACCATCCTCGACACTGGGGCCAACAAGCTTGAACAGGTCAAGCCATGGCTGTGGGAGGTGAAGAGAGAGAGAGAGAGAGAGAGTGTGGAAAAGCAGATGGTTGCTTCTCCCATGTGCCCTGACCAAGAATCTATCCCAGGACATCCACACACCAGGCCAAAGTTCTACCACTGAGCCAACCAGCCAGGGCTTGAGTGATCTTTTAACTCCTGTAGTTCAGTGGAGACAACTCTCCAACATCACAAACAAAATTATTCAATAACCTGGTCCTTCCTAAAGCCATCTCGTGGCATGTGATTATAAACCTACTAGATTCACTTTTGTATTTCTATTCACTGATGAGGCCAGCTACAACTCTGTATTATAATCTTTAAATTTTAACTGTTTTGTAATCTGATACCTACCTTGCTTTCTCCAATCCTCATGGCATCTTCTTTACCTTTCCTTCTTAATTTCAAATGTATAAAGAACTGTTACTTTTGGTTATTCTTGGGAGCATTTGAGATCTTGTTCCCTAACACACCTCATCAATTTGGTTCACATAAACCCTCATAAAAATTCTCTACAGGTTTTGACATTTCATATGTCAATAAGCCAATGAAGGCATCTATGAGGAAATGATATTTAATGTGAGCCTAAATGACAAGACAGAGACAGGAATGGCAAGATCATGGCAGAATATCTGATATAGAGGAAAGATCAATACAAAGGACCTGAAATAGGATCAAGTTTAGACAATTTCAAAAAACAAAGGATGAACAATGTTGTTAGACACATATAATAACAGAGAGTAGAATGGGCTGAGATTATAAAGGAGAATTAGGGTCTACGTCATGAGTTATAGAAAAGAGTTTAAATTTTTATCTGAGTGCAACAGCAAGCTACTACAATATTTTAAGTAATAAAATAATATAATGGTGTCCAAAAGGCAAAGAGACCACTCTAAATATGGTATATTTTTTCCCAAAAGAGTAACAACCTAGATCTGGTAAACATGAAGGCTTAGGGTTGAAATGTGTTAAGAAATACGACTATCTTCTTTAATATGTGTGGTAGGAGTATAATGACCCCCTAAAATATCTGTATACTAATCCTTGAAACTTATATGTTTTGTTAAAGACAAAGAGACTTTGCAGATTGAATTAAAGCTAAAGTCTTTAAAATAGATTATACTGGATTATCTACCTGGCCTCAATTTAACCCTATGAGTTATTAAGAGCAGGAAACATTCTTGGATGAAGACAGATGCTCCAAAAGGAGACATCAGAAAGATTTAAAGCATGAGAAGGACTCAGTACACAATTGCTTGGTTAAAGATGGAAGGACAGGATGATGAGAAATGTATGCAGAGCCTTAAGGAGCTGAGAGAGGCTCCCAGCTGACAATCAGCAAAGAAATTGGGACCTCAGCCCTACAACCACAAGGAATTCAATTCTGCCAACAGCTTAAATGAGCTTGTAAATGGATTTTCCCCTGAGCCTCCAGATAACAGCCCAGACTGGCTAACATGTTGAGGTTAACCTTGTAATGTTGATGGCCACAAGAACAAAAATGGCACCAGGTGTAAGACTTATGGGGTCAACAACCACTGTACTTGTGTTCTGGCTATGAAAGAATTCAGAGCCAATATTCAACCTATAAGAGAAAGTTCATTAGAAAGTCACCAAAGTAGAAGAAGTAAAATCAAGAAAGAAATTACAGAAGCAAAACATGGGGCCCATGGAGCTTAGGAGAAAGGTAAAGGTAATGAAAACACTAACATGATAAAAATTCAGAAGTAGCGGATGATAGGCAAGAAGTAAAGCAGCACAAGCTTATATTTTTATTAAATTTTACAGGAGGGAATCAGTGAATAACATTAAAGTTTGAACAAGTTATTGAAAAATAAGAATAGCCTATAAGCATTTCAAATATAATAAGGAAAAATAAAGAGGCAAGCATATTTACACAAACACATATACACACACCAAAGGAAACACTAACATATAGCAAAAGATATTTTTAAAAAGCCTTCCATTTTCTACAATTAAATGGCACATACATTATGAAAAAATCAGTAAAATGTTCACACATGCCAAAAATAATTGTGACAAATTTTACTCTTAAATTATAACTAAGTTCATATGAAAGTAAGGGAACACCTTAGTAGTTCCAAATGAGCCAAAACCACACAGTTAAATTACTTCTGGGGCCGTGATTGCCCTAGGTGGTTCTGGTTACAGTGGTACCTCGTCTATCAAGGGAGTTAGGTTCCAGAACCCCCCATGATAGGCAAAAATCTGTGAAGTATTGACCTTATATTTATTTTATTATTTATATATATATATATTAAGGCTTTATAAACCCTCCCCACACTCTTATAAACCTTTCCCACACCTATAAACACTTCCTATGCTTATTTTACCACAAAAAATTAAAATAATAAATATCTAAAAATACCTATGTACTGCAAAATCCTACAATCTAGCAAAAAAAAATCTGCAATAAAAAATCAGATATATACAATTTTAAAATTTGCAATACAATGAGACCACGAAAAGTGAACCGCAATATCGTGAGGGATGACTGTACAAGAAACTGTGGGAAGACAAAACAGATTCTATGTAAACTAACCACACAAGGAAATCTGATCACAATTTCCTATCTGAGTAGGTCAGGTGGGTCATCATGCCCCAAGCATAGAAATTCTTTAGTAAATTTTTATCTTTGCCTTAAACAAGCCCTGTTCACTGTTTCTATGCATCTAGTTTAATACACATTTCAAGTAAGCCATAACCACCCTCAACAGAGCACATAATCTATTAACTATCCTCTAATTCAATATCTGTGTTACTTTCTCTCACCTTCATGTAATCTTCCTTACTTATGTTCCCTCCTTAATTTCAAATGCATAAAAGGCACTGCAGGAACCTGAAGATGGCGACGGAGTAAGCAAACACACAGACTCCCAGCTCATACCACTGAACTGGGTTACAAACTAATTTATGAACATCCAGCGTGAAAAACCAACTCTGGACTACAAGAACAGCTCTCAAAAACCAAGGAGCAAAGAAGAAGTCACAACAAACCTGGTAGGGAGCGCCTGAATCTCCCCTGCTTACAGGAACGGGGGGGAGGGGACTGAGAGCTCAAAAAGACTCTCACTCCAAGGAAAAGAGCAGAAAATACTGTTCACAGCCACTTGCCTGGCAAACAGGGAATGAGATGTGTTAAAAGGGTCGGCTTGTCTTTCAAAAAGAAAGGGGAGAGAGAGAGACAGATGGTGAGGGGCAGAGGAATGCAGGGGATGACCTGAGAAGATGACTCATCCAGTGCTGGAGGCGGCCATAGCTGGGGGAGGGGTGATCCTTCCACAAAGCAAAAGAGTGAAGTGCTTCTGGGTCACAGATCTTCAGACATCTCTCCAGCTCCAATCAGTGCAAGAAGACACAGCTGAAAACAAGAAGTGAGGAGGAGGGGCAGTAACTCAGGTCTTCATGGAGATCTGAGATATACCTCCCCCTACTGAAGCTGAGAAAACACCCTGCCCCCAGAGAGAGTAACTAGCAGAAGAGGCCTTCGGAGTTTCAGATTACAGCCACCACATTCCTGGATACAGTTTCAAATGAGCCCCCTGCTGAGATCAGTAAACAAGACTATCTATCACCTGTTAAGAAAACAAACAAATCAAGACTTCAAAGTGGCCCAAATCTGAAAGTAGATTACAAATAATAGCTGATGCTAACCCAAGAAGAACTAAAAATAACACAATTGAAAACTGGAGGCAGACAACACCAAGCCTAGACTCAACCAGCTCTACAAACAAATGAGAAGACAGAGAAGTGCAATCCAAATGAAACCACAAGAGAAACATCCAGAAAATGAACTGAATGATATGAAAATGACCAAACTTCTGGATGCAGAGTTCAAAATAATGATTGTAAAGATGCTTAGGGATCTTAGAACAACAACGGTTGGTCATTACAAACACCTAAATAAAGAAATAGCAAGTATAAAAAAAGGATATTGAAATATTAAAAACGAATCAGTCAGAGATGACAAATACAATATCAGAAATGAAGACCACAATGGAAGGAATAAAAACAGGATACATGAAGCTGAGGATTGAATAAGCGAGTTGGAGGACAAGTGGAATGAAGGCATGAAACCAGAGAAGAAAAAAGAAAAGAGACTTAAAAAGTCTGAGGAAACACTTAGAGAGCTCTGTGACAACATGAAGAGAAATAACATCCACATTATAGGGGTTCCTGAAGAAGAAGAGAAAGAATAAGGGATAGAGACTTTGACCAATCATATCATAGCTGACAACTTCCCTAAATTAATGCAGGAGAAACTCTCACAAGTTCAAGAAGCAGAGAACTCCATTAAAGAGAAACCTGAAGAAATCCACACCAAGACACATCATAATTAAAATACCAAAGGTAAGTGATAAATAGAAAATATTAAAAGCTGCTAAAGAAAAAAAAGGCTATCACCTACAAAGGAGCCCCCATAAGGATGACATCAGAATTCTCAACAGAAACACTTGAGGCCAGAAGAGAATGGCAAGAAATATTCAAAGTAATACAGAACAAGAACCTACAACCAAGACTACATTATCCATCAAGGCTATCATTTAAACTTGAAGAAGAAATAAAAAGCTTCCCAGACAAAAAAAAACTCAAGGAATTCATTACAACCAAACCAATGCTGCAGAATATTGAGGGGCCTGTTGTAAACAGATCAAAGTGGGAAAAGAATATAGCAAAAGAGGAAAACAGCTTTAAAGAATAAAATGGCAATAAACAACTACATACCAATAATAACCTTAAATGTAAATGGATTAAATGATCCAATCAAAAGACATAGGGTAGCTGCGTGGATAAGAAAACAGAACCCGTACATATGCTGTCTACAAGAGACACACCTTAGAACAAAAGATGCACATAGACTGAAGGTAAAAAGATGGAAGAAAACATTTCATGCAAATGGAAATGAAAAAAAAGCCGGAGTATCAGACAAAATGGACTTTAAAACAGAGGATATAGTAAGAGATAAAGAAGGCCACTACATAATGATAAAGGGAGCAATCCAACAGGAAGATATAACTATTACAAATATCTACACACCTAATATAAGAGCACCTAAATATATAAAGCAGACTTTGATGGATATAAAGAACGAGATCAATAGCAATACTATAATAGTAGGGGATTTCAATACCCCACTAACATCACTAGATAGATCCTCAAGAAAGAAAATTAACAAAAAACAGCAGACTTAAAGGACACACTAGATCAACTTGATTAATTAGACATCTTCAGAACCTTTTACCCTAAAGCAGCAGAATATACATTCTTTTCAAGTGCTCATGGTACATTCTCTAAGATAGACCACATGTTAGGGCACAAAAGTGGACTCAACAAATTTAAGAAGATTAAAATCATATCAAGCACTTTCTCTGATCAAAATGGCATAAAACTAGAAATCAACCACAACAGAAAAACTCAAGAATTCTCAAACACATGGAAACTAAATAGCAGGTTATTAAATAATGAATGGATTAAGAATGAGATCAAAGAAGAAATAAAAAAGTTCCTAGAAATGAATGATAATGAACATACAACAACTCAAAATTTATGGGACACAGCAAAAGTAGTACTGAGAGGGATGTTCATAGCACTACAGGCACACTTTAAGAAACTAGAAAAAGCTTAAATAAACAACTTAACCCTGCATCTAAAAGAACCAGAAAAAGAATAGCAGGTAAGGCCCAAATGTAGTAGAAGGAAGGAAATAATAAAGATCAGAGCAGAAATAAATGACATAGAGGCTAAAGAAACAATACAGAGGATCAGTGAAACTAGGAGCTGGTTTTTTGAAAAGGTAAACAAGATTGATGAACCTTTAACTAGACTCACCAAGAAAAAAAGAGAGAGGACTCAAATAAATAAAATTAGAAATGAGAGTGGAGAATAACAACTGACACAACAGAAATACAAAATATTGTAAGGAAATACTATGAAGAACTGTATGCCAAAAAACTTGACAACCTAGATGAAATGGACAAATTCCTTGAAACATACAATCTTCCAAAAATCAATCTGGAAGAATCAGAAAACCTAAACAGATGGATTACACCAAATGAGATTGAAACAGTTATCAAAAAACTCCCAAAAAAGAAAAGTCCTGGGCCTGATGGCTTCACAAATGAATTCTACCAAATATTCAAAGAAGAACTAACTCCTATCCTTCTCAAGCTATTTCAAAAAATTCAAGAGAAAGGAAAACTTCCAAGCTCCTTTTAACAGTTGAGCAGAATTCTGATTCCAAAACCAAGCAAAGACAATACAAAGAAAGAAAATTATAGGCCAATATCCCTGATAAATATAGATGCTAAAATCCTCAACAAAATATTAGCAAACCGGATCCAACAATATATGCAAAAATTCATACACCATGATCAAGTGGGATTTATTCTGGGGAGGCAAGACTGGTACAATATTCACAAATCAATCAATGTGTAAATAAAAAGGAGAAAAAGCACATAGTAATTTCAATAGATGCAGAAAAAGCATTTGATAAAATCCAGCACCCATTCATGATCAAAGCTCTCAACAAAGTGGAAATTCAGGGAACATACCTCAACATGATAAAAGCCATCTATAAGAAACCCACAGCCAACATCATACTCAATGGGCAAAAATTAAAAGAAATCCCCTTAAGATCAGGAACAAGGCAGGGGTGCCCCCTTTCACCACTCTTATACAACATAGTCCTGGAAGTCCTAGCCACAGCAATCAGACAAGAAGAAATAAAGGACATTCAAGTTGGAAAAGAAGAAGTAAAACTATCATTATTTGCAGGTGATATGATATTGTATATAGAAAAGTCTCAGTCAAAAAACTACTGGACCTGATAAATGAATTCAGCAAGGTGGCAGGATACAAAATTGATACTCAGAAATCAGAGGCATTTTTATACACCAACAATGAACAGTCAGAAAGAGAAATTAAGGAAACAATATACCCTTCACTATTACAACCAAAAATATAAAGTACCTAGGAGTAAATTTAACCAAGGAGGCTAAAGACTTGTACTCAGAAAATTATAAAATATTGATAAAAGAAATCATAGACCATGCTCATGGTTAGAAAGAATAAGTATCATTAAAATGTCTATATTACCCAAAGCAATTTATAAATTCAATGTAATACCAATTAAAATAACAATGACATACTTTAAAGATAGAGATCACATATTCCAAAAATTTATATGAAACCAAAAAAGAACACAAATACTCTCAGAAATCTTTAAAAAAAAAAAGATGAAATAAGTGGGAGGTATCACACTTCCTGATATCA
Organism: Saccopteryx bilineata; assembly: GCF_036850765.1. NCBI lineage: Eukaryota > Metazoa > Chordata > Mammalia > Chiroptera > Emballonuridae > Saccopteryx > Saccopteryx bilineata. Next base: position 35,016,715 of record NC_089490.1, on the reverse strand, counting down.
AGTTATATTACAAGGCCATTGTACTCAAAACAGCATGGTACTGGCATAAGAACAGGCATATAGATCAATGAAACAGAACAGAGAACCAAGAAATAAACCCACAGCTCTATGGACAACTGATATTTGACAAGGAAGGTAAGGGCATACAATGGAGTAAAGACAGCCTCTTTAATAAATGGTGTTGGGAAAATTGGACATCTATCTACAAAAAAATGAAACTAGACCACCAACTTACACCATTCACAAAAATAAACTCAAAATAGATAAAAGACTTAAATGTAACCAATGTAACCATAAGCATCTTAGAAGAAAACATAGGCAGTAAGCTCTCTGACATCTGTCGCAGCGATATTTTTGCTGATTTATCTCCACGGGCAAGTGAAATAAAAGACAGGATAAACAAATGGGACTATATCAAACTAAAAAGCTTTTGCATAGCCAAAGACAACAAGAACAGAATAAAAAGACAAACTACACAATGGGCGAACATATTTGACAATACATCTGATAAGAGGTTAATAACCAAAATTTATAAAGAACTTGTAAATCTCAACACCAGAAAGACAAACAATCCAATCAAAAATGGGCAAAAGAAATGAATAGACATTTCTCCAAAGAGGACATACAGATGGCCAATAGGCATATGAAAAAATGCTCAACATCACTAATCATTAAGAGAAATGCAAATTAAAACCACAATGAGATATCACCTCACACCAGTCAGAATGGTGCTCATCAACCAAACAACACAGAATAAGTGCTGGCCATGATGTGGAGAAAAGGGAACCCTCCTGCATTGCTGGTGGGAATGCAGACTGGTGCAGCCACTATAAAAAACTGTATGGAGATTCCTCAAAAAATTAAAAACTGGCCTGACCAGGTGGTGGCACAGTGGATAGAGCATCGGACTGGGATGCAGAAGGACCCAGGTTCGAGACCCCGAGGTCATGCTCCAGCTTGAGCGCGGGCTTATCTGGTGTGAGCAAAAAGCTCACCAGCTTGGACCCAAGGTCGCTGACTCAAGCAAGGGGTTACTTGGTCTGCTGAAGGCCTGCGGTCAAGGCATATATGAGAAAGCAATCAATGAACAACTAAGGTGTTGCAACAAAAAACTGATGATTGATGCTTCTCATCTCTTTTCTTTCCTGTCTGTCTGTCCCTGTCTATCCCTCTCTCTGACTCTTGCTCTGTCTCTGAAATATATAAATAAAATTAAAAAATTAAAAAAATTTTAAAAATTAAAAATTGAACTGCTTTTTAAACCAGCCATCCTACTTTTAGGAATATACCCTAAGAACACCATAGAACTGTTTCAAAAGGAGAAATGCTCCCCCATGTTAATGGCAGCATTGTTCACAATAGCGAAGATCTAGAAACAGCCCAAGTGTCTGTCAATGGACGAGTGGATTAAAAAGCTTTGGTACATATATACTGTGGAATACTACTCAGCCATAAGAAATGATGACATTGGATCATTTACAGTAACATGGATGGAACTTGATAACATTATACGGAGTGAAATAAGTAAATCAGAAAAAACTAAGAACTATATGAATCCATATATAGATGGGACATAAAAATGAGACTCAGAGACATGGACAAGAATGTGATGATAACAGGAGGTGGGGTTGGGGGGAGGGGGCAAGGAAGAAGAGAAAGGGGGTTGGGGGTGGAGAGGGGCACAAAGAAAACCAGATAGAAGGTGACGGAAGACAGTTTGACTTTGGGTGAGGGGTATGCAACATAATCAAATGTCAAAATAATCTGGAGATGTTTTCTCTGAACATATGTACCCTGATTTATCCATGTCACTGCATTAAAATTAATAAAAATCAGATATAAATAAATAATACATTTTTTAAAAAGGCACTGCAAAACTGTTATTCTCAGTAGCATTTGAGATCTTGAAAAGTAAGAGTAAGTTAGAATTAAAGCTTCCTGCCAGCAAAGGTAATGTATGAGTAGATGTCTCTTTTTCAGCATCATTCATTAAGAAAGTAATGTCCAGAAAGAATCCATAACCATAGATCTGCCCTCAAATTGGTTTAAGTTTCCCAAACAAGAACAGTAACTTAAAGTATACAGGGATTGGAGCACCTGGGAAAATCAGTAGACACAGAACAAATGTAGGAATATAATTTCAAATCATACTTTCAGTTTTTTTAGAAACCAAGATTAGTCAGAAACAAGTGTACAATTAAATACATTTCCAAAATACATGGTGGCACAAGATGACATTGATCAAGCCAGCAGAAATAAAATCAGCAGAATTATCAACACAAAGATTGCAGGTTTTAGAATAACCAAATTAGAATGCAAAATAACTTTTAAAAGTATCTAAAGAAATAAAAATGGAAACAAGATACCTTATTTAACAAATACTTTTATAATCCTTTTTAACAGTCAGGCACTGTTCTAAATGCTTTATCTATATATTTACTCATTTAGTCCTCAAAAACTCTTTAAATAAGTGCCGTTCATTTTACAGAAAAAGAAAGTTAAGCTTAGAGAAGCTAAGAAACTTGTTTAAAAGTACACTACATGAATTGTAGTGGCAGTATCCAAATTCTAGGAGTTTAGCCTCAGAATCTGTGCTCCTAAAAATTATGTGTAAGCAAGGATTAAAAATATATTAAATGGTCTGACCTGTGGTGGTGCAGTGGATCAAGCAGGGACCAGAAATGCTGAGGTCACTGGTTTGAAATTCTGGGCTTGACTGGTCAAGGCATATATGGGAGTTGATGCTTCTTGCTCCTTCCTACCTTTCTCTCTCTCTCTCTGTCTCTCTCTCCTCTCACTAAAATAAATAAATAAAAAATAAAAAATATATTAATAACACTGGTGAACAATATTTTTTTTTCATTTTCTGTTGCATGAGGTTTTAGAAATGTTTCTACATATTTCTGCATCACTGATTCCAAATCTGAAATCTGTTTTTCAGGGCATGCTCTAGTTTTTATGCAAATTTAATTTATTTTTGTTACAGTTAATGGCATGCATTGGTTTTTAAATTGGAGTTAAAGGGCAATGACTCTTGGATTGAACATAACCACAAGGCAATTAATGTTTTACAAACATCACTTTTACATAATTGTAGTTGTTTTTAAATGTAAAAAATTATTATCTGAAAAAACATCCTCTTATTTTGTTTTAAGATTGAATCATGGCTTCTTCAAGTAAGCATAAATGTAAGAATAGTCCTGACACCTTCTGTTATATATGTGGCTGTTACACACTTCAACATCAAAGGCACAATATTTCATCATTTGTGACACATGCATATATTGCCTATTTTCAAGTTCCCCTTGGTGATCAAGACAAGAATTGGGCTTCTCATATTGTGTGTCATAATTGTGAGGAAATGCTTCGTGACTGGACAAAAGGAAAACACAAAGGAATGCCTATTGGTATTGCCATGGTTTGGCGTGAACCTAAGGACCACAGCAGTGACTGTTATTTGTGTCTGATCTACACAAAGGGCATTGGTAAGAAAAAAATGCATATGATTGCATATCCTAATATTCCTTTATGAGTATGACCTATCCCACACTCTGAGACACTCCCAGTTCCAGTTTTCAATGGTTTTATTTCTTTTAATGACGAAGAAAGTGAACATGGTGATCAAGTATATTTTGATAAGATGCATGAGAAAATGTTTGTAGAATCTGAAGGGTCTTCTTCTGATGCCAAGCAGTCATTAACCCCTCAGCAGTTTAGCCAACCCGAATTGAATGACTTAGTAAGAATGACATAAAAATTGTCCTTGACTTTCTGAAGTATGAGGAGCATAACTGGATCATTTGTGTGGATCTTAAAATGGTAAATTTCCTGCTAGGACAACAGAGAGGTTTCATGAAGTATTCTTGCTTTCTGTGTTTGTGGGACAGCCGAGCTCGGGAGAAACACTGGACACAGAAGGAGTGGCCAAAACGTGAATTTCTGGAAGTAGGGATACAAAATATTGTGAATGCACCTATAGTTAATCGAGACAGGATAATTTTCCCCCACTTCACATCAAACTGGCTTAATGAAGCAGTTTGTTCAGGCTTTGAATAGAGAAAGTGAGTGCTTTCAACATATTATTTCTGCTTTTCCAGCCCTGTCTTTTGAGAATATAAAAGCAGGTGTATTCGATGGACCTCAAATTTGAACCCTCATAGGTGATGAAGAATTTGCAAGGAAGATGAATAAGGAGGAAAAAGCAGCATGGCAGTCTTTTGTGGCTGTTACAAAGAACTTCCTTGGCAAAAAAAAGCAGAAAACTATGAACTTCTGGTTCAAAGGATGCTGTTGGCTTTCCGCGACATTGTATGTAACATGAGCATTAAGATTCACTTCCTGAAAAGTGACCTTGATAAGTTTCCAGAAAATCTTGGAGCTGTTACTGATGAGCAGACTACTGCTGGAGCATCAAATGAGATTGTCCTCAACAAGTACACAAACGCAAGAGCTACAAATGCAAATTTTTGCCTGAATAGAATTTAAATAAGTTTTGTGCAAATTTTATGATTAAAATAAATGTCTTAATATGTTCTATTTTGAAATTATAGACAATTCTGATGCAATTATATCTATTAGTGTATTAGTGTATTTACTGCATTATATAAATTATTATAGTTTCGCAAAGATGATGCCCTAGAAGACATTCTACTTCATTATGTTAAACTAAATGTTGAAAATTTTACAATAAGATGAAAACCTAAAATCTTTAATTGCAAAAAAACTGTAGCTTACAGAGAAAAACTAATGTCAGATTTGAGATCAGCACACTTGAATTAGGTAAGAACAAGTCTTTTGTGGATGCAACAAAAATTTTGTTACCCAGTGTAATTAACTGACTTATTTTAAAAATTAAAAAATAGAACTACTAGGGTGAAAATATAATAATTGCAAGTAAAAACTCAATGGTTATTTACACTGCAGATTAGACACAGGTGAAGAGAGAATTAGACCTTTAAGACAGAGCTAAAATTATTAATCAGACTGCATTAAAGATAAGGAAATGGAACCCCAAATTGAAGAGACTGGAAAACCAGATAAGATTGAATTGCCTAGCAGCTATCTCAGTTGGAGAGAATAAAGTGAAAGAAAAAGGCTATTCAAAGAGACAACAGCTGAGATTTGCCCAGGACAGATAAAAAGAAATAAATTTACAGGTTCAGGAGGTACCAAAAATCTCAAACTGTACAAATGCAAATAAAGAGACAAAGAGAATGATTAAAAGCTGTTAAACTAGGGGAAGGGTTGGGGACAATGTATATAATCTCTTTTATTTTTCACATGCTTGAAAATTTCCATAATAAATAAAAAATAAATATTTTGACTAAGTTACAACAAAGTTACTAAAAGTACCTAAAGAAAAAAGACTGACAACTTAAACAATGATTAGAATGAAGGCCAATTTCTCCCCAGCAAGATTACAAAACAAACACGTGCTATAATAATATCTTCAAATTATTGAGACAAATTAATTGTCCCCCTAAGACTATGCAACCAACTAAATTTTTAATTAGGTGCTGTTGTTTTTTAAATAAATGACATTTTCAGACATGATAAAATGAGAAATTTAATACTAATAAACTCACTAGAAAAATTTAAATGATGATAAACAATGTATTTCAGCAAGAAATAAAACAATTTCTGAAGAAAGGTAAGCAAAGAAAGTATGTACATAAAGTTAAGCAGTGACCCTTTAAAACAAAGGTAATAATGATTAAAATGGGGGATAAAATAGAAGTAGAGAACTTCTGCTTCTAATAATAAGAGAGTGGCCCTGGGCAGGTAGCTCTGTTGCTTAGAACGTCGACTGGCTACACCAAGATTATGGGTTCAATCCCACAAGAATCAATTAATGAATGCGTAACTAAATGGAACAACCAACAAATCAATATTTCTATTTTTCTCCCTCTCCTCTCTCTCTAAAAAAGTCAATAAATAAATTAAATAAATAAAAATAAAATGAAAGAGGAAAGAGGAAAGGAAAAAATAAAGAGAAAATCTGGAGGGAAAACACAAAACAGCTGTTGGAGTTATAGAGAGCTGGGACTGGCTACTTTGGAGAAGCCTGACATACCTACTGTTTTTCCCCTGGGGACATTTGCCAATTCCTAAGTGGCTTGGGGATACAAGATCAAGAAATATTGGTGACTCAAAGTTTCAGCAATCTTTTGGGGAGACAAAGAAACTGAAGGGCAGTGATACCAAGGTATCCAGAACATAAGGACTATGATCCTAGTGAAAAGTCAACTGAGAAGAATAAGCCTAACTTTCCAATTTACTTTTCCCCTGATGGCATTTTTTAATGCCTAACCAGTGCAAGACAAGAAGATGGGAAGCCAAGCAGAAAGTGACAGCCAAGAATTAAGTAGAGGGTTTGTTACTCTCAGGATACTGGTATCCATGTAAGAAGCATGCAAATCTATAGCAAATTTTTATGAGATTATTTGAGCCAAATTTGATAACAATTTCTGGAGAGCAAAACCTCACATGCTCTACACATTAGGTTAAAATTTATCAGGCATGCTGGGAGACAAGATCGAACAGTCAAATGGAGAACAAAGGAGAAACAAAATTATAGCTAAACATTAGACCTTGTTGTTAAAAATCAACTCATGGAAGATGATTTCTTTAAATGCACAATAGATGAAAATGTTTAGTAAAGCATTGACATTGTGAGAAGAAAATTATGGAATTCCTAGAACTGAAAAATATAATTACCAAAATTACGACTTTCAGTGGGTGTATTCATACTGAAAATGTCCAATGAATAGTGTTATTAAAAAAGAAAATCTGAAGAAAGCTTATTAAAGAATACCTCAAAATTTTAAGTGTAATTTAAATTATAGAGAGGATCTAAGGATAAGTGTAGAGGAAGGGAGAGAGCTTAAGTTAGACTTTTATCTTTAAACCCTTTACTACTATTTTTTCTTCAGCAGTATTACTTCTATAAAAAATTTTGTTAAAATTGAATGAATACATAAAATTAACACATGTTGTCATAGAAGACCTTTAAAACTACAGAGTTGTGGGAGGAAATGCTCTTTCCTTCACAACTCCAACACTCAGGGCTAATAACAGTTAACATATTTTTGTTCTTGCCAGCCTTTTGCTACACATATTCTATTAGTTGTGATCACATATGGGAGGCAGAATCCTAGACGCTTCCCAAAATTCTTGCTGCTGTGATGTATACACCCTTAATAATTCCCTTCTTCTTGAATTTGGGCAAAATCTGTGACTGTGATTGGATAGTTGCTCCCTTGATTTATCAGATTTTGTTTTATAAGACCCCAGCTTAGCAGACCAAGGAGAGATTCTCCTACTGGCTTTGAAGAAGTAAGCACCATGTTATGAAATGACTCAAGGCTAGGGCCTGAGGGTACCCTCTAGGAATTGAAAGACACTCATGGCCATGAGCTTATAAGAAAACAGGATCTTAAACTAGAATGGCAAGAAATTGAAATCAGTTATCAACCACTGCACTGGAAGAAATCCTGAACCCTAGCCGACGCCCTGATTCCAGTCTGGTGAGACCATGAGCAGAGGACTCAGATAATCTATGCCTGGACCCCCATGGAAACTATCAGATAATGAATTTATGTTGTTTTAAGATGATGTTTGTGGTAATTTTTTAAATTTTATTTAAACAACAGACATTTATTTCTCACAGTTGTGGAGGTTGAAAGTCTGAGATCAGGGTGCCAGCACAGATGGGTTTCGGTGTGGCTCTCTTCCTGGCCTGTAGATGGCTGCCTTCTTGCTGTGTCCCCACATGGTGAAGAGAAATAAACTGATAGTCTTTGAGTTTGTGTTGGGCAGATAAAATGTATTATGCTCACTTTGTTAAAGATGGCACTGCTCACATGGAGGCCGTTGCCCAGGTGATATTAATGTGTGTCTCTGTGGGCTGTGGGCAGGCAGAATCCTTGTAGCCTGGGGCTTGGTTTTGGGATTAAGCCTTTCCCACCCTTTTTGATGTGGGGTGGTACAATCCCATCATGCCCCAGATAAGTGACTTAGTATTAGAGACTTTCCTATTTTGTATATTGGATTAAATATCTACACTATAAAATGGGGGCAGAACGGGAGCTTGCTCTCTTGGTTCCTGGGATTAGCATTAGAGGAGAGACCAGAGCAAAGAGAGGCCGGGGAAGCAGCCAAGATGGCGGAGTGTTGAGTGAGAAGTGAGTTAGTGCAGAGTTTGACGCTGGAGAAGGAAGGAGATGGGGAACAGAGGTGAATAAAGTCTGGTGAGCTAGAAACTTTTGATTCTAGAAAACTCGGAAAAGTCAGTGGCTTTGTGAGCACTGAATGTGAGTGGGTTTTGGATCCCAGTGTGTGTTTTTTGCTTGCCTGCCGGGTGCAAGCTAGGATTAAAGACTATGGCCCACCAGTTTTTGGCTCCGTTGTTTCTTTACAGACTGTCCAAATCCAATGTGAACCTGCATGGGCCAGGCTGCTCTAAAGGTGACGGCCCTGGATACTGGCTTTACAGTTTGGAAGTCAGAAATCCAAATGGTTCTCACTGGTCTAAGATCGAGGTGTAAGCAGGGGTTTGTTCCTTCTGGAGGCTCTGAGGAGAGACTGTGTTTCTTCCTCCAGCCTCTAAAGGCTGCCTGCATTTGTTGGCTCATGGTTGCATCACGCATACCTCTGTCTCTATTGTCACATCTTTTCTCACTCTGACCCTTCAACCTCTCTCTTATAAGGGTCTTTGTGATTACATTGGACCCATTCAGATAATCCAGCATAATCTCTCCGTCTCAAAATTCCATAATGTAATCACTTCTGCAAATTCCCTTTACCATGTAAGGTACCGTATTTCCCCATGTATAAGACGCTCCCTTGTATAAAATGCAGTTTAATTTTGGGGCCCGAAATCTGAAAAATAAATGTATTATATAAGTTATTGAACTCAAGTTTTATTCATCATAAAATTCATACAACTCCTCATCCATGCAAAAAGAAAGTGAGAAATGCAAGTAAAAAAAAAATCTATAACCACTGTATAAGACACACCCAGTTTTTAGACCCTAAATTTCTTGAAAAAATATGTGTGTCTTATACATAGGGAAATAGGATAATTATTTACAGGTTCCAGAGACTAGAGAATATGGACATCTTGGAGTGGGGTGGGATGGGGCAGATAATTATTCAGTTTATCACACCATTAAATAAAGTTGTCAGCGTAAACCTTACTGAAAGAAAATGAAAAATAAAAAATGGGAAAAAGCATAAAGCCCAATAAATTTAATAAAAAAATTTTTTTTTTTTAATAATCGAACCAAAATTTGATGGAGAAGATGGGGTTAGTCTAGTGGTTCTTTAGACAGAAGAGCAGGTCCAGGAAAGGCCTTGCAGTAGGAACAAACACATCTACTTTGTTTCAGAAATGCACAGAGAACCATGAGATAAAAGTGGAGTGAGTTTGAGAATGTAGGACAGGACATCAGAAAGATAACGCAGGGCAATTCTGAGTCATGCATTGGAACTTTTATAAGACTGTTTTTTCTCTCTTTGAAATTAGGAGCCATTAGATAGTTTCGATTAGAGGAGGGACATGATCTTATCACTCTGGCTGCTGAATTGAGAATAGAATTCAATAAGGCAAAGGGGGTAGAAGTAGGGAGAGAAAATAAAAATTGTAATGGACAAAGTTAAACAGGCAGGGAAGATTTCTTTCAAGACTACTACAGCATTTAAGAGAGATCTAAAAATAATCTGAGCTCAACTCTGTTAAAACAAAAAATCAGTAGGGGTTTTAAGAGATTTTTTTTAATTTGTTTTTTATTGAATTTATTGAGGTTACATTAGTTAATAAAATAATGTAGGTTTCTGGGGCACAATTCTAAAATATATCATCTGTATATAGTATGTTGTGTTTAAGAGCTTTTAAAGTACATTTTTGTTTGCTAATTGACTTTACCTAAAAGAATGTAAACTTCTCTGTATCTTCAAGTTAGGAGCTAGTTCTAGAACTTGGAATAAGGTGCCCACTGGAATTCTGAGGTGTTACCTTCCTTGGTGATTACATCTTAAAAAGATAGCTTGGAGATCCTTAAGAAAAACATCCCTTGGCTGTAAAACTGGCAAAAGGTTTTTAAAATGGCTTACATCTGAAAGAGGCATTTTTACAATTACAAGTTATCTAAAGTAAGTGTTCAGGAAAAAAGAGGCTGGGAATCTTTTTTTTTTTTTTCCAATTCTTTGTTCTCCTTTCAGTATTCCCATGTTGGAAATGTTGGTATTCTTTAAGTTGTCCCAAGAGAATCCTTACACTATCTTCACTTTTTTAAATTGATTTCAGAGAGAAAGAGAAAGAGAGAAAGAAAGACATAAACATTGATCTGGGCCCTGGCCGGTTGGCTCAGTGGTAGAGCATCGGCCTGGCGTGCAGAAGTCCCGGGTTCGATTCCTGGCCAGGGTACACAGGAGAAGCGCCCATCTGCTTCTCCACCCCTCCCCCTCTCCTTCCTCTCTGTCTCTCTCTTCCCCTCCCGCAGCCAAGGCTCCATTGGAGCAAAGATGGCCCGGGCGCTGGGGATGGCTCCTTGGCCTCTGCTCCAGGCGCTAGAGTGGCTCTGGTCGCAACAGAGCAACGCCCCAGAGGGGCAGAGCATCGCCCCCTGGTGGGCAGAGCATTGCCCCCTGGTGGGCGTGCCGGGTGGATCCCGGTCGGGCGCATGCAGGAGTCTGTCTGACTGTCTCTCCCCGTTTCCAGCTTCAGAAAAATACAAAAAAAGAACCAACCAAACAAAAAAAAACATTAATCTGTTTCTGCATGTGCCCTGACCAGGGATCGAACTGGCAACATTTGTGCTTTAAAATGATGCTCTAACCAACCGAGTTATCTGGCCAGGGTACTATCCTCATTTTTTCAGATTTTTTTTCTTGCTGCTCTGATTGGGTGTTTTTGCTTTCCTTATATTCCAAATTGATGATTTGATTCTCAGCTTCATTTTCTCCACTGTTGATTTATTGTAAATTATTCTTCATTTCAGTTAGTATAGTCTTCACTTCTGACTGATTTTTTTCTTGTAGTTTTCATGTTTTGTTTTGTTTTTTATGCTGTTAAAGTTCTCACTACAAAGAAGAATCTCATCTAAAGTTAAGTTCAACTGAGGAAAACATTAAGGCCATCTTGGTCAAAGACTCTTTCAGTGAAATAAGTAAAAATAGTTATAGTTTGGGCCAGACTGATAGCAATGGATGTGGTGAGCAAGAGATGGATTCTAGATAATATTTTAAGGTGGAGCCAAATAACTTGTGGAGGGATTGGATGTGAGGTTCCAAAGAAAGGAGGTAGTCAAGGACAATGCCAAGGTCATTTTACATATACCCTCACATGTGAACAAGAACCGTGCCACCTTGAGCTTCGTGCTTTCTTTAGGTATCATCCCTCAGAGGATGCGATAGCCATAAGGAAGAAATCAAAGAATGCTTGCAAGGTGCTGAACAGTGTCTATCACTTGTGTGGTTGTAATAATATCTTTGGTAAATTCTTTAGGTGTTATTTCACTATCTTCTGATGGTTTTACAGAGAAGAAGTATGATGATTATACCTTTTCAAGGAATTTGTTGGATGTTAGCAGGAACACTTCTGGCATCTCAAAAAAATTGCCGAGATTTTTTTATTATGTTTTTTCTTTAATAGATTTCTCCTAAAACATCCAATTTGTTTTCTGTTTGCTTTTTCAGACATATAGTTAATACAGGAAACATCTATGTAATTGTATATGTATTATATTTATTACATTTTTAGAAATATGGGATATCACTTTTAGCTATATCTCCTCATCCAATTTACCTCCTCTTTCTTTATCTTGTGTTTGTCTTATTCTGTTTCTTTGGGAGAGCCATTCAAGTCCATCCTTCAAATCAATAATTGATTTAATGTAATTATCCATCGTGTCATTTCTGCTTTTATTTTATTACTTCACAGCCAGAGCAGTTTAGGTTTTTTTAAATTATTTCTTACTTTATCAGTCTACATTTTCATCTAGTCTTCTTTTCACCTTGTTTTCTTTTTTCACATGTTTCTCTGTTTCATAGAAAACATTCTTCTTGCGTCCAATAGAGATCATCAAGGATTCTATGGATTCTGAAATAAATCCATTGTTGAGATTCCCTCTTCTTCTGTATCTACAAGATGATGTTCTCTTTCCTGAGTCTTACAGAACTTTTTCCAGAGTCTTTTTGTTGATTCTGTGTGTTTTTTGTTTGTTTTTGAGTTTGTTTGGGTTTTTTTTTTTTTTTTACTTTTGTTGTTTTTTGTATTTTTCTGAAGCTGGAAATGGGGAGGCAGTCAGACAGACTGCCTGGGGTTGACTGAGATCCACCCGGCATGCCCACCAGGGGACGATGCTCTGCCCATCTGGGGCGTCACTCTGTTGCGACCAGAGCCACTCTAGTGCCTGAGGCAGAGGCCATGGAGCCATCCTAAGCACCCGGGCCATCTTTGCTCCTGTGGAGCCTTGGCTGCGGGAGGGGAAGAGAGAGACAGAGAGGAAGGAGAGGGGGAGGGGTGGAGAAGCAAATGGGTGCTTCTCCTGTGTGCCCTGGCCAGGAATCGAACCCAGGACTTCCACACGCCAGGCCGATGCTCTACCACTGAGCCGACTAGCCAGGGCCGATTCTGTTTTGTTTATTCCTTCTCACAGAGGGAAAGAGTTCTCCTCACTTTGAATTTTCCAAAGCCAAAATTCTCGGATAATTTGTATTCACATACTGTTTATTCAAACCTCTTCTCAAGTCTAAAGCTAAAAAACATCAGGATGCTGTTTCCAGCTATTAGCCCAGATCCCAGTGATCAATAGGCTTTCTTTCAGTGTAATAACGCTATAAAGTGATGGGTCCCCTCCTAATCCAGTGTCCTGCTCTCTAATATGCTAAGGAGATACTCACAGGATCCACAAGCATTAGCAACTGTCCCTGCTATCTCACAGTGCTCAACTTATAAGAATTTTATGAACTGAGATGCAGTGTTCCTCATTCACGTCTCTCATTTCCTTCATCCCTAGGTGGCTTTTTAGGATTTCAATTTCTGAACACATGTATTAGGAGTACTATAGAGATGCAACACTTCATTGTATGTCATTCAAGAGACATTACTGGACATTGAGAAGACTAACCAGGAGGACCCGCTGGGCATTTTGGAAAGAGTGTTCTCATTTGTGATGGTTGCCTTGGGAAAGGATCCTAGGATCCTTGAAGCTATGTGGAGTCATTTCCATTTATCATCCGCTGTTTCCCCTTGGTCCTGTCATCTCCCCTGTTACTCACCTGGACCATATTCCACTCCAGAAGTTTAAACTTCTGTGTGAAAGGCTCCTCAGCTTTTTAATTACCACCACTATTTCTTCTATAAATGTTGCCAGAACTGTGTTTGAAAATATTGTACATATCTGTTCATCCTTTAGGACTATCATTCTGAATTGTAGGCTTTGAACAGAAGAGTAAAGTGATAAAATGTGTGTTTCAAAAGATTCGGCTGGTAATGTGCAGGATGGACTGAAATTGATGAGGTCTGTAGTGATTTAGGCACTAATGAGGATAGAAACAGCAAGACAGGAAAATATAAAAAGAATTTTAAAAGAAGAATCAAATTTCATAATGAAGGTCAATAAAGGCAAAAGATAACTCAATTACAGAGCCAACCAAATTTTAAAAATTAAATAGAGAGACTAGTAAGAGTAGAATAGTTAGATAAAAATTGAGAATACAGCATAAAAAAAAAACAAAAACAGAAGCAGTAGCCAAAAAATAATAATAAAATAAAGCCACCAAACATATGATACCTCTAAAGATGTACTGGACTAAAAGAGGATTACAGGTAAAAACAAATGGAACTCTTGTCACTGAACGCTGATCTATGGCACACTCCTGCAAAAGAAAATGAAGAAAACAAGCAGGGTTGAATCAGCTGAGAACAGATGGCAGTCACATGGAAAGAAACCCATGAAATATGATGAGAAGAATCAGTTTCTATCTCACATTCAAGATGACCCATTTTTTAACCTCAGCCAAGTCATTAAATCTCTCTGAGTGTCAGTGCTCCCTCCTCTGTAAAGCTAGGGTAGGATTCTAAATTGTAACTTGGGGGCAGTGACTTTAGAGACCAGGGTTGAAAAACCTAGAAGAGGGTGAATCCAGTGCTGTAATGGGACAGAAACAGCAGACTCCTGAAAGGAAGACTGTTGGGCAGATAAAATATATTATGCTCACTTTGTTAAAGATGACGTTGCCCACGTGAGGCCGTTGCCCAGGTGATATTAATGTGTGTTGGGGATCGTTGTAGCCTGGGGCTTGGTTTTGGGATTAAGCCTTTCCCACCCTTTTTGATGTGGGGTGGTACAATCCAATCATGCCTCAGAGAAGTGACTCTACTAGAGACATCCCTATTTTGTATATTGGATTAGAGGTTGTGAAGCTATAATATAAAATGGGGGCAGAACAGAGTTTGTGCTCTTGGTTCCTGAGATTATCATTAGAGGAGACAGCAGAGAGCAGAGAAAGGCCATGTGGAGGAGGCCAGGAGAAGCAGCCAAGATGGCGGAGTGCTGAGTGAGATGCCAGTTTGTGCAGTTTGACGCTGGAGAAGGAAGGAGATGGGGAACTGAGGAGAATAAGTCTGGTGAGCTAGAAACCTTTGATTCTAGGAAACTCGGATAAATCAGTAGGTTTGTGAGCACTGAATGTGATTGGGTTTTGGAGCCCAGTGTGTGTTTTTACTTGCCCGCCAGGTGCAAGCTAGGATTAAAGATAAAGGCCCATCAGTTCTTGGCTCTGCTGTTTCTTTACCGATTGTCCAAATCCAATGCGAACCTGCATGGGCCAGGCTGCTGTGATAGTGGCCCTGGCCCTGCCTGCTGGCTTTATAAAGACCAACTGATTCCCTCGATAAATTAAACCCTAGTCTTCCAAAGTTGACCAAAAACAACAAACAAACAAATCCAGAAGAGCTTCCTGGTAAAGTGTAACTGGCCAACAAATCCCTAACTCTTGTCCCCTGGGATCAGGATAGTGGAGGATGTAGCAAGAGGTAAGAATCACCATGGAAGGAGTCAGTGGCATTAGTCCAGCTATCCATTCTCACCTGGAGATTCCCTTTTCATTGCTAATCATAGAGTCTTAATATTCAGTTATATACATATAATATATAACTGTTATATATACAGTTTTCCTTACGCTTTTGCTCTCTACCCCTGAGCTGTCACCATCTTAAGGAAATCAATCATTTGAATGTACAGAATGGTGGTGTGTGTATGACACAAGTAAGACTGATGAGCCATTCTCCTGCCCTCCAGGAGTTCAGACCCTGACAGAGAAGATGATGACTCCGCTCTAAGTCAGAATAAGAAATTATGCTCCAGTGCTTTGAATAAAATATCTGAACAGGTATGAAAATATGACTTATAGTACAAAACTGGTACCACTTACTACTTCTATAATTTGTTTCAAAATGTTTGTTTTTGCCATTCTGAGCTACCCTGCAGTTCATTTACCCAATCCTGGCCTTGTAACTGACTATCAATGTTACTAAACATATTATTATATTTGCATGATACACATCCCAGGTATGAAAATATGACTTATAGTACAAAACTGGTACCACTTACTATTTCTACAATTTGTTTCAAAATGTTTGTTGTTGCCATTCTGAGCTACCCTGCAGTTCATTTACCCAATCCTGGCCTTGTAACTGACTATCAATGTTGCTAAACATATTATTATATTTGCATGATACAGATCCACCCACAGCAGACATTCTGAGAACAGTGCTTTCATATAGACTCAAATAACCTCCTCAGGGATAGTCATTACATACAAAATTATAATATTCAAAATTCTCTAAAAACAATAATGACGTATTACTTACTTGAGTGCTTTGAATTTCCTTTAACAGCATATCCCTTCAGCAGAAATCAGAAAAAAGAAGTTTCAAGAAAACAAATTATATTTTCATTGGGTTCATAATAATAATTTTATAAATATCATCACTTAAATTGATGATATCTCATTGTATTACTTGTTACCTGGCATAAAGTTGAGTAAAAGAAATAGTATTAATAAAGTAAGTATCAACTGATGCAACAGGATTGTCAGGTGATAAAGTCACTGATATTTTAGTTGAAAATAAAATATGCAAGCTCCTCTCAGCACATTGTAAGTACATATGAAGCACTTTTTGAAGATAGACGATTTAATGAATTATCCCACAAGCATTAAATAAAAAACTAGGAACAAAACTTATTGAGCCCTGGCCGGTTGGCTCAGTGGTGGCGCGTCGGCCTGGTGTGCAGAAGTACTGGGTTCGATTCCCAGCCAGGGCACACAGGAGAAGCGCCCATCTGCTTCTCCACCCCTCCCCCTCTCCTTCCTCTCTGTCTCTCTCTTCCCCTCCCGCAGCCGAGGCTCCATTGGAGCAAAGATGGCCCGGGCGCTGGGGATGGCTCCTTGGCCTCTGCCCCAGGCACTAGAGTGGCTCTGGTCGCGACAGAGCGAGGCCGCCGGAGGAGCAGAGCATCGCCCCCTGGTGGGCGTGCCAGGTGGATCCCGGTCAGGCGCATGCGGGAGTCTGTCTGTCTCTCCCCGTTTCCAGCTTCAGAAAAAATACAAAAAAAAAAAAAAAACTTATTGATACAGATTCTGGTTAAGATGGAGTAGTTGTTAGACATTATACTTCCTCCCATTGCAACACCAAAATGACAACTAGATTATAGAGCAATCAACATGGATAACCATCTGCAGACTAGCTGAACAGAAGTCCTATAACTTAGGATATAAAGAAGCCATGCAGAGACTGGTAGAAGGGGCAGAGACAAAAACTGGGTTGGCCTCACACCCACCGGGCAGTGGAAAATCCAGAGGCATATCTCAGATGCAGATTCTTCTGTGAAGTGTGAGGGGTCTCAGCTCCACACTAGGCTCCCCAGCCTGAAACACCTGATCCACAGAAACTAAGAAATGATAAAAGTCTGTGTGTTAAGCCACTAATGTACTATCCAGTAATTTGTTACACAATAATATATAATACACCATGCATAAAAATAAAATTTTATGTGCAGGGTTCTTTTAATATTTAAAGAATAGCTGGTTAGTGGAAATATGAACCTTTTAAATGTTACATTTTATATTTCTATGTGTTAAAACTACATAACAAGTTAAATGGGGAAAAAAAGCTGTGATATGTAACTCTAAGAATTTCATCACTATTGATCAAGGAAGTTATTTTACAAGGAGGAAAAATTGTAAATTAGTTACTGGTCTTTATCGCACTAGTTCTGCTAGTGCTGAGATAGTATCATTAGGTCAAATTTATGACAATGATGACAAAAACCTGGATAGTTGCATGATTAAAATTTCAATTGTCTTTAGTAAACAAACATACTTTTCTCATTTAACTATTATTACAAATGTATTCAACTTTTCCTATAGCTGGTATTGGAAGAAAGTGGTAGAAAGAAAGAATTGAATAACTTAAACCAGATTGTCCATATTTAGTAGATAATCTATAAATAGAGTGACTATGTACTATAATTTACCATCAATCCCAAGAAACCCTTGAGAGTGAAGGGAGATGATAGTAACAAGCTGAATCAATAGGCATAAACTGGGACTGGGCTGTGCAAACCAGGACAGATCGTCACCCTATCTTTGAATCTTGAACAACATTTACCCAAAAAGTAAGAAAACTTTATTTTTATCATCTCTCATCGTAAAACTCCAGGTAACTCACATCTAGGATCATTTCTACAAATTTGATGATAGAATTTAGTCTGTTACATTTAGATTTGCCCACTGTAATACACTTTTAATGAGATTGATCTTTTTAGTCTGGTATGAACAAGATAACTGTCATCAAAATTAAGTACAACCCATCTTTACAAATGCTACTTCTACGAGCTTTTTGGCATTTTTGAAAGCTAATATCCCTACCAGAGAATGTAGTACTGGAGATTGGTGCAGCACTTGAAAAGTATAATTATAGTTGTTAAATGCCATCAAACCTGAGCTTGGTTGGTGAGTGATCTTGCGAATGCAGATGCTGTAAATGCAGTGGAGCTCAGATGTAAATTTTAAAGAATGGATGGTACATCAAGATAAAGCCAAATTCAAAGACAGATTCTGATCAATAAACATACACACACTCATCACTGAGTTTCTCATGGAAAATATTGTTTAAAATGCCACTTGGTGTGGCTAAGGTGCAATTTCACTTCCACTATCTGAGACACTTTTCTTCTAACTTAGAGTTTTAAACTGCTAAATTAATCTATTGCCCATTATTTAGGGTGAGTCTTACCTAGTTTAATTCTATCATGAAAAGCCTTAGTTTTTTTTTTTATTGTTGTTCTTTTGTTTTTTGTTTTTGTCTTTTAGATTTAACAACTTAAATCATTTTGAAACTGTTTAAAAACTACTCTTGGATAATTATGATAACTTCTATTTAACAATCGCATTGAAATTTCTTTTAATTATCATTCAGGTTACTATCTTAGATTACTGCCAGCTCCCAGTAGGGCAGTGACATTTAAAAATGCAGATTAAATCTGAAAATATTATGGCATAGATACGCTTCATTTCAGGAAAGTAACTTTAATTGCCTTCATCGATGAGAGATTGATAAGGGTTAATTAAAACAGTAACTATTTGGGGCAGGTTACATTGTGTACAAGGTTTTTATTTTTCTTATTTCATCCAGACTCGTGCTAAACACAGGGAGTTCAATCAATCTCAGAAAGAATCTACTTCATATTTCCTTCAAAAATAAAATTCATAATGAAATGGAAAAAATAAAATAGTAAAATTCATTATGAAGTGTCATTCCAGTCACTTTGGCTCACTGAAGCTGTTAAAAAAGTGCTCCCCCTTTTGGATGGAAATGAGATAGAAAACAGAGACAGTGAGGAAGTATCCAGAACAGAGCTTCCCAAAATATTTTTCACAGGGTACTGATTGCTTTAAGCTGCTTTATGAAAAACAGATGTGCATATTTGGGAAATACTGCATATCCCAACTTTATCTAAGAGATTTCCATTACAAATATGCACAGTAAATACCTCCTAAATTCTGCAAGAAATAAACTGTTTTATTTTGTTCAATTCTGTATTTACCAAACTTATTTGGTAAGTACTAAATCCAGGGTTTGTGGCTCCTGAAACTTTTAGAGGTTGGGACTCCAATTTATAAAAAAAAATACAAACGAAAAAATAAAGTAAAGGATATAGTATATATTTATCATATTTAGACATCACTTTAAAGTTCTTAGAGATTTGTACCTCTTTTCTTCTGAGCTTTCTGTGGGTAACACTCCAGATGCTTGCTTAGAAATGTTCGTCGTGGTAACCTCTCTTCACCCCGCAACTGGAACACTCGACAACTCAGCAATTTCCAGTATTCTCACTGGTCTGTACAGTGAGGAAACCTGAAGTATAAGCTTCATTACCTTAGTTGTAAACTTAACTCTGTGACAAGGTAACCCTTTTAAACTCGCTGAAATCATGGTTTCAGGAGCATGCTCTAGAAAAGCCAGGATATAAAAAGTTTTATCTAGCTCCATGCCTTAGAGAGTTGAAACTAAACAATATTTATAATATAAAATATGGTTATGGTATCATAAGGAAAATTAATTTACAGAAGGGAGAGAGAGAGAGAGAGAGACAGAATGCCAAAGAGAAGATAGCAATTTAAAAAACCGTGGTTGGGAACAAATAAAATTAAAAAAAAAAAAAAAGGGATGGTTGTCAGGGGAGTTCTTATTGTGAAAGTGAATTTGAACAAAGTCTGAAGAACATGAGGGAGCCCTCCAAACTGGTGTATGAGAGGAGATGTTCTGCCCTGCTGAACCTTGCTCTGAAGGTGGGCAGAGATGCAGGGCAGTGGATGGAGCAGTATATAGGGACAAGAGAGCCTTTGGGTTAGATGGAAGAAATTACTAGATGTTTGAATACTACTGGGATTGTTCTGCTAGTAGGGGACAATTTATTATGCGGGAGACAGGAGGAAATTGCTGGATGGTGTTGAAAGAGCTGGCCTTAGGAGCCCAGCTTATGTGGCTCAGAGAGAAGGCAGATTCATGCACAGAGATGATTTGTGTTTGTGGGAGCATGGGGAAGGTCTCCTCTAATTTCTGCAGACAGAGAGCTGGGTAGTGGCCTCTGTCATGGTCAGTAGACAAAAGAGCCTAGGAATTCACCCCTTGCACTGCGGCACAGGGCTTGTTGAGCAGAGTGTAGTCTGCATTTGCACCTGCACTTGTGACCTCAGTTGGGTATCTTTCTGCAATGCATGAGCAGCTCAACCATCTGCAGTGGTCCTGCCTAACTAAGTACACAAACCTTCATTCTTTAGTTCCAAGAAACACTTCGAATAGTGCTCACGTAAACAGGTATGATGCAAAGGTAAATTTTCTCTTTTATTTTGGGGCAACTCCTCCCATCGTCCCCAGTCAATTAAATAAAAACAACACAGAGACTATTTAAATTTTTAAAAATCAAATGGAAATACTAAAACTATAGCAAAAACAGCAGCAGCAAACACACACACACAAATGAAGGATATACTGTTGACATAAGAAATGTCCAAACTTATGGAAAAGTTTTACAAGAGTTTATTTGAACCAAAACTAATGACAATTGCCAGAAAACAAGACCTCAAATGCTCTAGAGAATGACCGTTTTTCAGTTTCTTCTATGAATTTTAAACTGAGAAGGGGATGTAAGGAAGATGACGTGAAGGTGGGAGAAATCAAGGTGGCAATTGGATTACAGGATAAGATTATGTGGTCTCTTGAGGGTGGTTAAGGCTTATTTCAAATATATATTAATCCTGGTGAAACAGAAACAATGGACAGGGCTGATTAAGACAAAGATAAACCTTTTACTAAGTAGGGATATGCCCTGGGTGTGACTACCCATCATGACCTGTCTAGTTAGGAATTTGTGATCAGATCACCATGTGAGGTTACATTTTGTAGAACCTTTTTTTGTCCATTGTGCATTTAAGAATTTATCTCTACAAATAAAAGACACTCACAATGTTGTGTTCAATAAAAGAACACAACAATTTTTTTACATTCTCAAGTAAATTTAAAAAGAAATACAAAAGCTGCACTGAAAGATAACATACTGGGAAGAAAAAAGTGTACAACGTGATAGAAATAATCATAACAACATTATAAGCATTAAGTAGTAAAAGTTACATGCAGAGAATTCAAGATGAGCAGAATTTCTGAAAAGTTATCGATAAAATGATACATATATTCATATAAAATTACTGCTTCACCAGCATAGTTAAAGACAACCTGATTCAGTTGCTGGGCATTGTACAGTATTCATCTGACTTTTGTGTTTGTGAATTCAAAGTGAAACCAATCAACAGTCATGTCAGTTTTCTAAAGCAGTATTTGTCTAAAAGGAGCAGACATGAAGACAGAGGCTGTTTGGACCTATCCCAGGGCAGGATTTTATCACATGAGCAAAAAGGAGGAAGAGAAGGGCAAGAAGGTTGAAATTATTTTCAGGGAGTGATTACCATAGTGAGCCATGCAAGCTAACTGGAATAAGAACAAAAAAGGAGTAGTTGATGAACCTAGAGAGTACAGAGGGATCACTGGAGGAGAGGTGATGGTGAGGTCTAAGAAATATAGCAGTAAGGTCACTAAAGTCATGTTTCAGAAAGACAGGAGACGGTCTGAGTGGAATATTAACTGGCAGAGACAAGAATATGAAGGCAGCTTCTGATAGAGCATCCTTCCAGTTTTCTTCAGTATACTGCTCATATTAATATCTTCTTAGAAGGCAATATGGTATATTTCACAGAGTAACAGATCTGGGTAATATATATAAATAAGAATAAACACAAGCTATTTCTACAGTGTGACCTGCAACCCCCTAGTGGAAAATCAAACATTTGTTAAGCACTTATTCTGAACAAGACACAGAATCAGGTGCTGGGTGAACAGTAGTCACTAAGAAATATATCGCCCTTTTTCTTATGGAGCTTATATTGAGATGGGAGATGCATTAAAAACAACAACAAAAACTAAAATTAAGCTAGATGCTACAAGACAGCGTATAGAAGAACTTGATAAGAACTTGATCCCAGGGTAGGAAGACTGACTTCAGGCATTTAAGCCAAGACTTAAAGAAAGGATTTTAGGCAAAAAAAATATCTAAGTAAAAAAAAATAAATTTTTTTTAAAATAGTAACTATACCTTAAGGCCAATGAGCTTGGAGGGAAAAATCAGCATGTTGACATTAATTTCACTCTGGTTCTGCCCCAATGTTATAAAAAGCTACATACTGGGTCTCAATTTTTAAATTTAAGCCATACAAAAGTATAAAGCAGAATATTATTATTCCTCTCAATATAAATATACATCCCAGCAGCTGAGAGATAGAGGGGAGAAGGAAAAGATAAAGCCAAAAAAGAAAATGAAAATTCTTCATTTTACCTAGTGAACCAGTATCTTAAGCTGACTAATTAAGAAATAAAGATCTACTTCTCAAGAGCAAAGACAAAAAAATAAAGGTTCCACTTATTTGTAAGGGAATACTACCTAAATACCAAAATCTGGCATAGGTTATCCTCAAAGATAAATACTATAGACCAAATCACTTAAAATTATAAATGTAAAAATATTAAAGCATTTATCAACAGAATGAGGACTATTTCAAATAAATAATGCAACTATAACCAAAAATTGTCTCCAAGATATTTCAACATTAGAAAACATATTACCCTGGCTGGTTGGCTCAGTGGTAGAGCATCAGCCTGGCGTGCAGGAGTCCCGGGTTCGATTCTTGGCCAGGGCACACAGGAGAAGCACCCATCTGCTTCTCCACCCCTCCCCCTCTCCTTCCTCTCTGTCTCTCTCTTCCCCTCCCACAGCCACGGCTCCATTGGAGCAAAGATGGCCCGGGCGCTGAGGATGGCTCTGTGGCCTCTGCCTCAGGCGCTAGAATGGCTCTGGATGCAACACAGTGATGCCCCAGATAGGCAGAGCATCGTCCCCTGGTGGGCATGCCGGGTGGATCCCGGTCGGGCGCATGTGGGAGTCTGTCTGCCTGCCTCCCGGTTTCCAGTTTCAGAAAAATGCAAAAAAAGAAAAAAAAAACATATTATATAATCACCCATAATAATGGCTAAAGAAAAAATAGATAGTTCCCATAAATATTAAAAATGGATTTATAAAACTGAACACTCATTCTTGAAAATAAACTCCTTGGAAAATATAATCCATCATGTTTAATAACAAAATCTTTTAATTATTTTCACTAATAGGAATATGACAAATATGCTTACTATCATTATTTAACCTGGTACTCAAAATGTAATTAATGCAAGTCACCAAGAAAACAGAATAACAAATATAAATAATGAAATGAATTAACAAACTACATGCATAAAAAATTCAAGAGGATCAACTAAAGAAAGGATACAGATACAGAAATATAAAAAGATGGAAATAAAGTAACACAGGCCTAAGTAGCTTTCTTATAAACTAAAAATAAATAGCTATTAATTATGATAAAATAGCTATAAATAATTACAAAGCCATAAAATATTCAGAAAGAAACTTTAAGAAATATGAGAGAATTCCTGGTAAAGATAGCATATTGAACAAATTATCTTATGTTTATTTCTTCTAGAACACAAGCTCCAAATAACTGAAACTTCCCCAAAGAGAACAGTTAAAAAGAGAGAGATAAAAATCATAAATGTATTCAAAATAAATAAAAATAGACCCACATAAAGGCACTTCCTTATAAAATTTTAGAACACTGAGATGAAGAAAAATATTTGAGAAGCCTACAGGCAGAAGAAACAGATTATGTACAAAAGCACAGGAGTCAAAATTTTTTCAGCTGTCTCAGCAAGAGCCATGAAAGATAAACTATTGATATTATGACTCCCCTAAAATTGTGAAGGAAAATAATTTAATTTCTAGATTTTTATATTCAACTGAATTATCAATCATATGCCATGTTAGAATATATAGACATTTTGGCACTGGCTGGTTGGCTCAGTGGTAGAGCACTGGCCAGTGGTGTGGAAGTCCCAGATCCGCTTCCCAGTCAGGACACACAGGAGAAGCGACCACTTGCTTCTCCTCCCCTCCACCTTTCCCTTCTCTCCCTCTCTTTCTCTCTCTCTCTCTCTCTCTCTCTCTCTCTATATATATATATATATATATATATATATATATATATATATATATCTTTCTCTTTTCCCCTCCCCACAGCCATGGCTCAATTAATTCGAGTGTGCTGGCCCAGGGCAATGAAGATGGCTCCACAGAGCCTCTGCCTTAGGCACTAAAAATAGTTTGGTTGTAAGCATGGCCTCAGGTGGGCAGAGCATCGGCCCCACATGAGGGTTGCTTGGTGCATCCTTGTCAAGGTACATACGGGAATCTGTCTATTTCCTCTCCTCTCATTTAAATAACAACAACAAAAAAGAATATATAGACATTTCTTATTATACCTATTCAGTAGTAAAACATTTATATTTAGCCCCCTTACTTTTTTAAACAAAAATTATTGAAGAATTTTCACATCTGGCTATAGCAGAATAGAACAAGAATGCTTGCACTGATAATAATTATGGGGAGGCCCTGGCCAGTTGGCTCAGCGGTTGAGCGTCGGCCTAGCGTGCGGAGGACCCGGGTTCGATTCCCGGCCAGGGCACACAGGAGAAGCGCACATTTGCTTCTCCACCCCTCCGCCGTGCCTTCCTCTCTGTCTCTCTCTTCCCCTCCCGCAGCCAAGGCTCCATTGGAGCAAAGATGGCCCGGGCGCTGGGGATGGCTCTGTGGCCTCTGCCCCAGGCGCTGGAGTGGCTCTGGTCGCAACATGGCGACGCCCAGGATGGGCAGAGCATCGCCCCCTGGTGGGCAGAGCGTCGCCCCTGGTGGGCGTGCCGGGTGAATCCCGGTCGGGCGCATGCGGGAGTCTGTCTGACTGTCTCTCCCTGTTTCCAGCTTCAGAAAAAAAAAAAAAAATGAAAAAAAAAATAATAATTATGGGGAAATACTGAGTAAAATAAAAACAATATCTATTTTATGGCAGTGGAGAGTTTCCCTGGGGAGCAAAGACTTAAGGGGTCAAATGCATTTTAAAAAAAGAAAAAAAAGAAAAGAAAAAAGAAAAACAAAATGTTTAGAAAGTATTCCACAGGCTGTTTTTTCCCTCTGGAATATTATCAGTTTTTGTGACTGGGTTATAGGCTGAGGGACACTAAGAAGCATGAAAGCCAATAGGGTCTAAAGAAGCCTCAGGAACTGTGGAGACAAAAACTGGGATCTGTGATGCCAAGGCACCTGAGATCTCAAGTGCCAAGATCGTACAGGTTATAGAGGTGCAGGAAAAATCATTTACTATTGAACGACATTCCCCTCAATTCATTTTCCAGTCATTGAAGCAGCATAAAATAAAGGCTAAGAAGCTAAAAAAAAAAGAAAAAAAAGAAAAAAAAAGAAAAGAAAAGAAAGGCCCTACAAACCACAACAAAGATTTTGGCTTTTTAATAGTACTGAAAAATTAAATTTGGGTTCAGAATTATCCATTAAAGCTCCCCTAAATTAATGTAAATATTGAAGTTATTTGATAGTCTTTAAAACACTGTGATTAATATGTTCAAGACATAGAATATATTCTAAAGTAAGAATTTAAATGAGAATTTTACTAAATAACTGAAATATATTCAGAAACCTCATCAAAATTATAGAACTAGCAATTACTTGACTTCGAAACTCAATAACAAATCGCCTCAATTACAGATTATGCAAAGAAGAAGAGAGAATTATTGAATTGGAATTAGGGTCAACTAAACTATATTTAAATTAGAACCACAAAAGGGAAGAAAAGTAAAATGAGGAAAAAGAAATATTTAAAAATGGCAACTGACAATTTTCCAAACTGATGCAAGCTATTAACTTGTAGATTCTAGAAATTCAGAAAATGTAAATCAAGATATATATAGCAAAAAACATACATAGAGGCATCATAATAAAACTGCAGAGAAGCAAAGGCAAAGGAAAAATATTAAAAATTCTCATAAAAAAGTACTGCTTCTAATGATGCAACAATATTACTCACAGCTGACTTCTCAATAGAAATAATAGAGGCCAAAAAGAATTGCATCTTTTAACGTGCTGAGATCTTAAATTCTGTACACCCTAAAAATATTCTTCAAAATATTAAGTGAAATAGAAACATTTTCAAACAAACAGAAACTAAGAGAATTCACTGACAATAAACTTTCTCTAAAATTATTCTAAAAGAAATTTTTTAAGCAGAAAGAACATGATTCCAGAAAAAAAAAAAAACAGAGTTGTACAGAGGAAACAAAAGTAACATAAGTAACATAATCTAATATAAATATTAGATTGTACTTCTAACATATTTAATTATATAACATGAATATAGACATTAATTATAATGTTTTAAGTTTAATATACATAAGGACATCAAACGTAAGTCGTAGATAACATAAAAGACAGGAAACGGTAAATGGAGTTGAAGCATTCTATGGCTCCAGCACTGTCTGGAAAGTTGTAGAGAGATAGTGAGCTTCACTAAAGTAAGGATTTACACAAGGAAGAGAAAGTCATGGTGTATAGAAAACAGGTGATAAAAATAAAAAAAAATAGGAAAGATACAGAAAGAAGTTGAAGGTGTATTGCCAAATGACAACTATAATTTTGGACAGAGAAAAACTAACAGCAAACGACTAGTTGGCAGGACAACATGGTGCATGCACAAAGTGTCCTACCGCAGGTACTAGCCCTGACAGGATTACAGTAAGGCATTGAGAGATATGGAGGAAAAATATCAAAAAGATTAACTAAATGATTTAATGATGGTTGCCTCTTGGAAAAAGAAAAATGTATAAGAGAAAAAAGTACTCATACATACAATATGTGCATATATATGCACAAATACAATGCATACATAATAAACCTGCAAGTCTTATAAGTTAAGGTATATATATCACCATTGACTAATATGAAAAACTAGTACTATAAAGTCATTATCTGTCCTTAATTTCTATACATTACTAATCAAAACTTTATAAGACATTTTAAATTTTTAACTAAATAATTTTCAGTTTTATCTGAATCATTATGTAATAAGCACAAACAATAAGAAAAGACTGTAATAGTGACAATTTTCCCAACAAAAATAGGGGATAATAAAATAATAGGAATTAAAATACTATTGTACTAGTGAATACAGATCAAAGAACATAAAACAGATACCAGGAAAATACACACACATAGTAGAATTCAGTGATGTTCAATAGTGAAATAATATAAGCAGTGTTAGGAGAACTAACTAGCCATTTAAGAGAAAAGTTGGTTGAAAAGATTATAT
Organism: Saccopteryx bilineata; assembly: GCF_036850765.1. NCBI lineage: Eukaryota > Metazoa > Chordata > Mammalia > Chiroptera > Emballonuridae > Saccopteryx > Saccopteryx bilineata. The sequence goes on along the minus strand of NC_089490.1, from coordinate 34,989,334 downwards.
CATCTGACATCTAAATAAATAAGAAATGAAGAAAATAATTAAATGTGAAAAAGGAAAGGCAATACTATAATAATATTTAGGTATATGTTTTTATAATTCTGGAATAGGGAGGACTTTCTGAGGATCAACCTAAATTCAAACATAATAAATATAATACATATGTTGCTTTTAAATATATATACATATAGAATTGCTTACTTTAAAATTTTAAATAGCATGACATTGAAATCATGACAACATGAGAAGACTCTGCTGTTTCTCCCCTTAAATTCACAAGTTGGACAACTACAGTCAACAGAGAATCAACCTGCTCAACCAACAAACATCAGTGAAAGACCCACACATTGGGTATCTAAAGGTGAGTGTACTGAAATAAGTAGAATAGGCAGGGGAGAAGAGACGAAAGACAGAGACAATGGCCATAGATGCAGTTCAGCAACCAATACTATTCCAGCAAGCCCTATAGCTGGGGAAGATCCACAAAAACAGTAGAAAAAGGAGGTAGTACTGGGAGCTTGCCAAAATGATTCTCCACTACCCACCACATTCCCCTACCACAGCAGTTGTACACTATAGCTGAATTGAATTGGTCACAGAGAGGACACCCACCACCCAGTAAGTACAAGAACTCTCCTTGGCTGAAAACAGGCTGCTCCACTGTGATCCCAGAGGCACAAATAGGCAGGTCAGAGTAAATAAAAACTTGCTCTAAAGCAACATCTACTAGAAAACAAAAGAAAGTACCTTACCAATCAATCTGCTGAATTGTTGAGAGCAAAATAGTATTTACACAAGAGATTACTACCTCAAATGTATAGACAAAGAAATAATTAATCAAATACCATTAATAACCAAGGTAGCTTGGGAGCATAGAAAGAACATGAAAAGTCTCCAAAAACCAACTCAAAGTCATGGAAGGCTAGGATTTATGACAAGAGAATTCAATATTACAATGATAAAAGAAATAAGATAAACTCAACAATATATAAGAAAACTTAGAAAGGCAGATCATTGAACTCAGGAAACAAACTCATGAACAAAAGGAGTATTTTACCAAAAGTATTGAAACTGCAAAAACTGAACCAAACAGCTTTTGGAGCTGGAGAGCTCAGTAAATGAGATGGAAAATACATTGAGAGGATCAGAAATAGAGAGGTCCAGAAAAAAACATTTGACAAGATACACATCCATCTGTGACAAAAAAAAAAAAAAAAAAAAAAAAAACCTAAATAAAATGAGTATAGAAGAAAAGTACCTCAATATAATAAAGGCCATATATGGCAAACCCTAAGCTAATATTATACTCAAAGGTAAAAAAACAGAAAGGTTTCCTCTAAGACCAGGAATAAGACAAGGATGCCCACTATTGCAGCTATTATTCAATACAGTACTGGAAGTATAAGCCAAAGCACTTAGACAAGAATAAAGAATAAAAGGCATCCAAATTGGGAATGAAGAACTAAAACTTTAACTATTTGGAGATGACATTATTCCACATGTAGAAAATCTTGAATATGCCACCAAAACACTGTTAGAAACAATAAACAAATACAGTAATGTTGCAGAATACAAAATTAATATACAAAAATCAATTGTGTTCTTATATACAAACAATGAAATGTCAGAAAGAGAAATTAGAATGAGAATCCCACTTACTGTTGCCACAAAAAGGATAAAATATCTGGAAATTATCTTTAAAAAGGAAGTGAAGAACCTCTACATTGAAAACTATAAAACATTGTTAAAAAATTAGAAGACACAAAGAAATGGAAAAGTAACAATGTTAAAATGGCACATTACCAGAAGTAATTTACAGACTTAAAGACGTTTCCATCAAAATCCCTACCGCATTTTTCACTGATATATGACAAAAAAAATTATCACATTTTTATGAAATCCAGAAGATTCTGAATAGCAAAGCAATTATGAGGAAAACGAAGAAAGCCTGAGGTATCATGCTGCCTGGCTTCAAACTATGATACAAAGCTACAATAATCAAAACAGATTGTTGTTGGCTGAAAAACAGACACACAGACTAATGGAAAGAAATTGAGAGAACCATCTGACCAGGCGGTGGCAGAATATCAAACTAGGACGCAGAGGATGCAGGTTCAAAACCCCAAGGTCACCAGATTGAGTGCGGTCTCATCTGGTTGAAGCATAGCTCACCAACTTGAACCCAAGGGGTAAGTCAGTCTGCTGTAGCCCCCCAGTCAAGGCACATATGAGAAAGCAATCAATGAACAACTAAGGTGCCGCAACAAAGAATTGATGCTTCTCATCTCTCTTCCTTCCTTTCTGTCTGTCCCTCTCTCTCTCTCTCTCTCTGTCTTTGTCACAAAATAAATAACTAAATAAATAATCAAAAAGAAAAAAATTGAGAGTATCGAAATAAACCCATGCACTCATGGGCAACTAATATTCAACAAACAGCCAAAAACATACAATGCAGAAAGGGACGTCTCATCAATAAATGGTGCTAGGAATACTGGAAAGCCAAAGGCAAATAAATGAAACTAGACTTCTATATGACACCATGCAAAAAAATTAACTCAAAATGAATGAAAGACTTGAATATAAGATCTACAACAATAAAACACATAAAAGAAAACATAGGCACTAGACCAGGAGTCGGGAACCTTTTTGGCTGAGAGAGCCATGAATGCCACATATTTTAAAATGTAATTCTGTGAGAGCCATACAATGACCCATGTACGTTACACATTATCCAATAAAAATTTGGTGTTGTCCCGGATGACAGTTGTGATTGGCTCCAGCCACCCGCAACCATGAACATGAGCGGTAGGAAATGAATGGATTGTAATACATGAGAATGTTTTATATTTTTAACGTTATTTTTTTTTCATTTTTTCAAAGCTGGAAATGGGGAGTCAGTCAGACAGACTCCTGCATGTGCCTGACTGGGATCCACCTGGCATGCCCACCAGGGGGCGATGTTCTGCCCCTCTGGGGCGTTGCTCTGTTGCATCCAAAGCCATTCTAGCACCTGAGGCAGAGGCCACAGAGCCATCCCCAGCGCCCAGGCCATCTTTGCTCTAATGGAGCCTCGGCTGCGGGAGGGGAGGAGAGAGACAGAGAGGAAGGAGAGGGGGAGGGGTGGAGAAGCAGATGGGCGCCTCTCCTGTGTGCCCTGGCCGGGAATCGAACCCGGGACTCCTGCACGCCAGGCCGACGCTCTACCGCTAAGCCAACCGGCCAGGGCCACGTTATTATTTTTTTTATTAAAGATTTTTCTGTCATTGATAAGAGTGTGGTGGTTATGTGGGGAGGGGGGAGAGGGAGAGGGAAAGGGGGAGGGGAAGGGGCACAAAGAAAACTAGATAGAAGGTGACAGAGGACAATCTGACTTTGGGTGATGGGTATGCAACATAATTGAACGACAAGATAACCTGGACATGTTATCTTTGAATATACGTATCCTGATTTATTGATGTCACCCCATTAAAAAAATAAAATTATTAAAAAAAAAAAGATTTGTCTGTGATCCAGATGCAGCCATCAAAAGAGCCACATTTGGCTCATGAACCATAGGTTCCTGACCCCTGCACTAGACCTAACAACTTTGGTCTTGGAGGATTTTTTGTGAACTTGACCCCAAAGGTGAGGAAGGTAAATGTAAAAATAAATTACCACTTTGTAAATTCTATAAATGTTTAATCACTGGGTTGTACACTCAAAACTAATATAATATTGTACATCAGCTATATTGAAAAATAAAACTTAAAAAAAATAAATGAATGAATAAACAGCAAAAGAAACTACCAACATATCAAAAAGGCATACAACTGAATGGGAGAAGGTACTTGCAAATAAGACCTCTGAATAAGGGGTTAATATACAAAATATATAAAAAATCATACAACTCAACAACAAACAAACAAGCAATACAATTAAAGAATGGACAGAGGACCTAAATAGACACTTTTCCAAGAAGACATACAGATGGCAACAGATATATGAAATGATGCTTACGTTTGCTGTTAGGGAAAGGCAAAAAATAAAAAATAAACCACATTGAGATACTACCTTACACTTGTTAGAACTATTGTTATCATTAAGACAAGAAATAACATGTGTTGGAGAGGATGTGTAAAGAAGAGAACCCTTACACACTGCTGATGGGAATGTAAATTGGTGCGGCCACTATAGAAAACAGTATGTAGATTCCTTTAAAAATTAAAAATAGAGCTATAATATGACCCAGCAATCCCCCTTCTGAGTATCTACCAGAAAAATTACAAAACACTATTTGTAAAGATATATGTTCCCATATGTGCATTGCAGCATTATTCATAGCAGTGGAGATATGGAAACACTATGCAGCCATTAAAAAAAAGCTTAAAATATTGTCATTTGTGACAGCATAGATAGATCTTGAATGTATGATGCTAAGTGAAATAAATCAGATGGAAGAGAACAAGAACCATACAATTCCACTCATATTAGGATATAAAAGAAAAAGTAACAAAGGAGCAAACAAAATGAATGTACAAGCCCCAAAAAACAAACTAATTAATTCAGACAATACAATGGTGGTTACCAGAGGAAAACAGGGGAGGATAAAAGGGTAAAGGGGTGCTGACTACATGGTGACGAAAAAAGACTAGACTTTGGGTGCTGAGCACACAATCGAGTATACAGATGTAATTTTAAAAAGTGTACACCTGAAATTTATTTAATAATATTAACCAACAGTACCCCAACAACTTTAATTTTAAAAGTTTTTTAAACAGCATGAACAAAGTTAAAGTCTAGAAAATGATAAGAAACATTTGTAACAAATGCTTTAGATCAATTTTTAAAATTCTTATATATATAATCATAATTATAAATTAATAAAAGACAAACATTTCCATGTCTACACAGAGTAAGAAAAGGTGAAATATAAAAAGCAATAAATACAAAAATATGTACAACTTTACTAGTAATCAAACAATGCTAATTTAAATATCAATGAATGAGATGACATGTCAAAAATGTTGATTATAGTGGTGCTGGTAAACATATCTAGAAACAGGGACCATCATACATTTTTTTTTTTAACTCGGTGAGAGGAAGGGAGGCAGAGACAGACTCCCACATGTACCCTGACTGGGATCAACCTGGAAAGCTCACTAAGGGGTGATGCTCTGCCCATCTGGGGCATTGCTCCATTGCTTGGCAACTGAGCTCTTCTTAGCACCTGAGACAGAGGCCATGGAACCATCCTCAGCGCCTGGGGCCAACTTGCTCCAGTTGAGCCATGTCTGCAGAAGAAGGAGAGAGACAGACAGAAATGAGAGGAGGAGGAGTGGAGAGGCAGACAGGTGACTCTCCTGTGTGGGCTGACTGGAAATCCAATCTGGGACATCCACATGCTGGGCCAATGCTCTACCCCTGAGACAACCAGCCAGGGCCATCATACATTATTTCTAAGAGTACAAATCAAAAATTTCTGGAGACCAATCTGAGCACTGATTCAAATTTTCAAATATTGATAACCTTGCATGTAGAATTTCATGTTTTAGAAAACTGTTATAAATAAAATAGGTAAATTGCATAAATATACACAAGCTAGAAAATTTTTAGCACTTTTTTTTTTTTTTTTTTTTTTTCATTTTTCTGAAGCTGGAAACAGGGAGAGACAGTCAGACAGACTCCCGCATGCGCCCGACCGGGATCCACCCGGCACGCCCACCAGGGGCTACGCTCTGCCCACCAGGGGGCGATGCTCTGCCCATCCTGGGCGTCGCCATGTTGCGACCAGAGCCACTCTAGCGCCTGGGGCAGAGGCCACAGAGCCATCCCCAGCGCCCGGGCCATCCTTTGCTCCAATGGAGCCTTGGCTGCGGGAGGGGAAGAGAGAGACAGAGAGGAAAGCGTGGCGGAGGGGTGGAGAAGCAAATGGGCGCTTCTCCTGTGTGCCCTGGCCGGGAATCGAACCCGGGTCCTCCGCACGCTAGGCCAACGCTCTACCGCTGAGCAAACCAGCCAGGGCAGCACTTTTTTACAATAAGAAATATCCCAAAAATTTAGCAATAGAGGTTAAGTATAATAAATTCTATAACACAAAACAGTTACAAATGATAATGTAAATCATTTATTTATGACCATAGAGAAATGTCTACAACACATTGTTAAGAAAATTTTCAGGTTAAAATTTGTATATCTATTCTGGTGAGTGAACGCATGTAAATACCATTATTTCTCTCAGTAATAAACAGGCACATTTATTTATTGTTCCACCAACTACACACAGTATGTCTTGGCTTCCTATCTTACAATGATGAATCTGCACCTCTGACTTCATTTTCCCTTTTCCCCACTTGTCACCTCCCTACCTGTATGTTCACTTTTACTTTATCAGGGAAAACAATACTTATGTTCTGTTTTGTAACTACAACCAATTATTTCACATTTTGTCTTTATTAAAAAACAATAGTGCTTGTATCATTATGCCTTTATAATTATAGGCTCTGCTGTGAACAATAATTCAAAATCATAAAACTGCAAACACTATAATATATATTATTGCTTTTTCTGGAATGTCTAATGGCTTTTTAAATTGCCTCCTTTTTTTTTCTTGCACCCTTATCAACAACCGTTTTTTTTTTTTTTTTGGAAACAGTCTTTGACACCAACTTTTTAGCAACTCCCTCCCTTCTCTCTCCACACAGACTTCCCTGCTGGAGTCTTCGCTCCTTGCACTCCACCCTGATGACTGCCCTCTGGATGGGAAACTACGCTTCCGAAACTTCCGGTCTCTGCTTTTCCCGATTGCATTACCTCTTTCTGCTTGGCATGTCTTTCCCTTTCTTCCTTTTTTTTAAAATATGTTTTTAATTAACTTTCTAAAGAAAGTGCTTAAAAGTAAAGTTTATAAATCATTAATGTTCATGTTTTTATTCAGCTTTCAAATTTTATTTATTCTTGGGTATTTTTATTGTATTTTTTATACCTTCAAAATTTTGAAAGCATATCTATTGAGAGACAATATACAAAGGACAATATTCATACTGTATATAAAAGTACAACTCTGACCAACAATCTGTAGCAACCAGTCTAGGAAATCAACCCATTACCTACAATAACCAGCCCAGGAAGCCAGCCTGCTACCTACAAGTCAGACATGTAAGAAATCAGATAAGTATCTCCAACAGACAATCCAGGAAGATCAAACAAACCTAACAAATTTGGCTCAAAATGGCCAGAAATTGAATAATACCTGAAAGCTTCTCTAATTTTTGTTCCCACTCTCAATTTAATACCAAATAGAGAAAGCCAAATATGCATCCCTAACCAATCATAGAATGCCTGGCTTCTAGTTAGCCTACCTATAGCTTCCACATGCCAGCAGCATCTAATCAGAGAAAACTTGAAGCTTTCCCACTCCTCTGCCTGTCTTTGGGTTTCTGAGTTTCTTGCCAAAACAAATGATGTTTCTTTTTGCCAACACCAAGTGATGGTGGCTGACTCTCTTGCTATAGAAAGCTCTAAATAAGTAGCTTTTGCTTAGTCTCATCTGGGTGGTCTTTGTTTATTTAAATATTATATAGAAAATAATCCAAGGCTACTAAGAAGACTGATAACAGTGTAACTTTAAAAAAATAATAATACAGTTGTTGGCATATAATTTGAACATACATACAATTCACCCATGTAAAGTGTATAATTCAATGGCTTTTAGTATAGTCACAGAGCTGTGTAACCATTCCTACAAAATTTTAGAATATTTTCATCTCCCAAAAAGAAACCTGTACCCATTACATCATCACTCTCCCATTTCCCCCCTACATCCTTGGCAACCACTAATCTACTTTCTGTCTGTATAGGTTTGCCTATTCTGGACCAATAATATAAAAGAAATCTTAAATATATTATCTTTGTGACTGACTTCTTTCATTTATCATATTTCCAAGGTTCATTCCTGTGTAGTTTTTATCAGTATTTCATTCTTTTTCATAGCCAGTTAATATTCCATTGTATGATATACTACATTTTGTTTACTCATTCATTAGTTGGGTTGTTTTCACTTTGGAAGCTATTATGAATAATAATACTATGAACATTTATGCACAACTTTTTGTGCAGATATATGCTCTTAATTTCTCTGGGCTATATATCTAGGAGTGGAATTTGGGGGTCATGTATATAGTAACTAAGTTTAACCTTTAGAAAAACTATTAGACTGTTTTTCAAACTGGTAAACTATTTCACATTCCCACCAGCAATATATAAAGTTTCAATTTCTCTACATTCTCAGCAACATGCGTTATGATCTGTCTTTTTGAGCATGGACAGCCTCGTGGGTGTTTAGTGGTATCCCACCGAGGTTTTGATTTTGGATTTCCCTGATGGCATCTTTCCATGTGCTTATTGGTCATTTGTTTATCTTGTTGGGAGAATTGATTGCTCAAATCCTCTGTGAATTTTTAAATTGGATTATTTGTCATTTTATTGTTGAGTTAAGGTGACTTATTTTTTAACTTTATTATTTTCATTCTAGAAAATTTACTATCTTCTCTTTACCTTTGGTATTCTGAATGTTGACAATAACTTGTCTAGGTGAATGTTTTTGCTTCAGTTTGCTAAGCATATGGTAGAACTTTCTAACATGAAGGCTTATACTCTAGCTCAGGATTGCCTTTTTCCTTATTTCTTTATTTTTTTATTTTAATTTTCAATTTATTGTGTAGGCATGGTTTCAAGTGTCCCACTCAATATCATTAATTCTTTGGTGATTTACTGCCTTGTCCCTAATCCTTATTTTCCTTGTCCTTTTTATTCTATTTCTAGGATATTTATTTAATATTTTTCCTTATTCTTCCACTGATTTTTGCCATCAGTTACATTATAATGTTTTTATAGCATATCATTCTTATTTAATAAATATAATATCTCTCTAAGATATCTCTAAATATAGTAGGTATAGAGACCATTTTAAAATTCTCTTATTTCCTTGATTAACTATTCCATCTTTGGCCACTGTTGCATTATTAATCTTGATCTTTCCTTTTGACATTTCTCATTTGTCTGGTCATCCTTAATTGCCTATTTGAATTTAAGGTTCAGATGACAGAATAATTAGCTGAGGTCTTTGTATTGATGGGCAAGAGTTTACCAATTGCAGGTTTCATCCTGGTTGAGTCAGGAACAAGTCAACCATCGTGGTTGGCTGAAATATTGAAGGCTCCATTCTAAAATGCCAATTCCCACATTAACCATTCATATTTCACCAGACAGCTGTTTTCATTTCTATATATAAGAAGTGTCCTTTCATTTATTTCATTGTGATAAATATACATAAAATTTACCATTTTAGCCTGACCAGGCAGTGGCACAGTGGATAGAGTATCAGCTTGGGACACTGAGGACCCAGGATTGAAATCCTGAGGTCAATGGCTTAAGCACAGGTTCACCAGTTGAGTGTGGGCTCACCAACTTGAGTGTAGGGTCACCAGCTTGAGCATGGGATCATCAACATGATCTCATGGTCTCTGGCTTGAGCCTAAAGGTCACTGTCTTGAGTAAGGAGTTGCTGGCTCTGCTGGAGTCCCCAGTCAAGGAATGTATGCGAAAGCCATCAGTGAACAGCTAAGGTGTCACAGCTAAGGTGCCACAGCCATGAGTTGATGCTTCTCATCTCTTTCCTTTCCTGTCTGCCTTGCCTGTTCCTATCTCTCTCTCTCTCTCTCTCTCTCTCTCTCTCTCTCTCACTTAAAAACAAATTATCGCTTTAACCATTTTAAATGTATAGTTCAGTAACATTAAGTACATTCACACAATGTAACCATTGCCATTATCCATCTAGAACTTTTTCATTATCCCGTACCCATAAAACAATAACTTCCCACTCCCCCAGATCCCCAGCCTCTGTTAACCATTGTTCTACTTTCTGTGTTCATTTTCAATTAACTTTTACTTTTTGTCTGAAAGCATTTTTGGCTTTCAGTTTTTTGTCTGAAGGAAATGAAGCTATGTGGGAAGTTAACATTATTTGTTATCCTATACCCTCTTGCTTTTGACTATTCTAATCTGAAGACATACCAAGCCACAGATGACCCCTAAGATTTATAAGGTAAAATTCTTCTAATTTGTGTCCCCCTTGGCATTTCCTAAGCTGTGGTTTGCTCTGTGCTTTTGAACGAGTCTCTACCACTTCATCTGCATTCGATACCTCCCATTAGATTTGATAACATCTTTCACACACTATTGGTCCTCCATTCACTTCCTATTTCTACATTTTTATTCCTATTACAATGAATTTGGGAACACAATAGTAGATATCAGCATATGCTCAACCTACCATATTAAAACATAAGCCTGTATTAAAATTTTTAACCTCTTAAGTGTTACCTGGTATACTTAACTAGAAATCTAGCAGTGTTATATCCAAAATCAGTATCAAAATATTCAAAGAGGTTCTATACATAGTTGTTCATAGCATAAGTATTGATGACTTTAAAATCAACTATTTTATGACCAGCATATTTAAGTTCTCTAGTAATTATTTATGATTAAGTTCCCAGCAGAGTAGCATCTTGTCATTAAATGGACATGTGCTATGAACTCATAAAACAGCATAAAAATCTATATTCCCCTGTTCATGATGATCATTGTATCTAGCACAGAAAAGTAATGATATATAGTAATACAGCAGATAAATCTAAAATGCTTAAAGTTCAGGTTTGGGCATACATTAACTTTATTTAAGCAATTTTTTCAGTATCTCAAGTCATTCTTCATCTGTAAAATGGGTTTAAAATAATACAGGATATCTGTGAAGAATAGATGAAGCTGCAGTAATCTAGTCCTGGACTCAGAGTAGATGCTGAATAAATATTAGCTATTATAATCCAAAGTCAGAATCCAGTATCACTTATGTGAGTCAAGACCCTGGGTCCAATACCAGTTCCCTAACATTAGCCATTCTGCTCAACCTCTCAGTGTATGCTCCCTCGTCTCCAAAATGGAGATGGTATTGTGCCTACATTAAAGGGTTATTTTGAGGATTAAATGCAACAATATAGATATAAGATTTAAAATAATACTCTTATCATCATCACCTGAATCATTATATCATTGTTTGGCCTCTCTGAAGCAGACTATATTATTGAACCCATTGCCTACAAGGTCACTGCAAAAAGCTAGATCCAAACATTATTTTATTGTTGTGCCATCTTGTTCTAGTCTCTTCCCTGGCACTTCTCTCCGGCATTTTACCTCAAAATACTTAAAAACATTTTTATTTTTACATTTTGAACCAACATCATATTTAGAATATTTCACATTTGAATCATCACTGATGACATATAGAATCAATAGATGTCCTTGTCATCTTCCACTGAGCCACCACAGGTCAGGCTCCTTTAAAAACAACTGAAATCTACTAAAAAATTGTTACAATTTTAACTTCTACTGCTTCTACATTTTACTGAATTTTAAGCATGCCTTTCTTGAATTGCTGCCATATTATTTTTTCCTTCAGTAAGTAAAAATGTTAAACTTCACTGCAATGGCCTTTAAAAGCTTTCTAACATTTTATCTTAACTTGATCTAAAAAAATTGTCATTTTCACTATAGGATATTCTTACAAGTGGAAACTACAGTTCAGTTTAATAGAAATTGAGTTATCTAGGATAAGTTGCACTGGCTTCCAGCCAAAATAGACAAACTCAGATTTTACCCTGAGTCAGGATTTTTTTCAATCTGCCTCCTTGTAATGTCTATTTTGATTATAATATACATGCTAGCTAATATATAAGAAGATGATACTCTTACTTCCCTTTCCAAAATGTCCTTGCACCTGCAGTTCCCTCTTTCTGGGCTTCCCTTCCCATTGCATCTGCCTTGTATAGTTCCCACTCATTCTCCAGATCCAGCTCACCGTCACCTCTGGCATATCCTTTTCAAATTACTGTACCCCACTTAGTTACACGTTCTTCCTGGCTCTCTCAGAACTTTATTTCTACCTCCTTATAGCTCTTACCACTATACATGGCACTTGTTAAAGACCATTCCCACCACTGGACTGAGCCTAAGGAGTGGAAGTCAGTGTGGGGTTCCTCTCTATATCTCCAATATTTTATGATCAATAAGTGTCTTTTGATAAGTGTGCTTAGTAAGTAGTTCCAGTGGAGGCCATCAGCTACTTTTTTTTGTTCAGCATCTCTTTCTTTGGTAGAACCATGCCCAGAATCTCACATATCCTCAGATACCCATGGGGTGATACAACCTGTGGTTTCAAAGATGGATGTGTGGCCCAGGAATGGACAATCAGAGAACTCAAAGTACTTCATCCCACTGGTCACTATAATTAAGTCAAGAATAGACATGTGACTCAGTCTGGGCCAAGAAGTGTCATCCTTGAAACTTTTGCAGGGGAATTTGCAGAGATGTACATTCTTTTCTCTTGGACCACTAGGTGTGAAAGGAAGCTAATCCTAGTTAATGTTAGCCATCTTTGCTGCCACATAGGGAGCAAAGTTAGAGCTAAGTGATGGCTCAAGACCAAATTCTACTGACATCACTTTAGCCTCAAATCCAGACATGCCTGGAGTTCATTTCTATCATTTCCAGTTACATGAAGTTTTTCTGTGTTTGTTTGTTTGTTTTTTTAAGCTAGTTTGAGTGTCATTTCTGTCACTGACAATAAAAATAAGTCCTGGAAAAGCACATTCTCCTTCGAACAAGGACATAAATTTTTAAAACCATGGGATGAAACAACACTATTATTACCACATAGGTATACAATTTATAATCTTTGAATCCAGTATCATGCTGTTGCAAATAATAAGCTAACCCACCACCAACTACTTTTACAAGGACAAAGAAAAGGTAAAAAATGGTTTCTTCTTCTATCTGAAATCCTCTTAGATCAAAAGTATGTGCAAAAGCAAATATATTATTATTGTTCTTATTAAGTCGATAAATGAAAGCAAGGAAGTGAGAAACCTACATCAAGAAAAGCATTTTTAGAAGATAACAATTTGTGTCAAGGTTTCTGCCCCAGGTTTGCACAAGAAGGAGCAGGTTTTTGGATTTATGATAACGAACATAAATGGTAGTTACACACTGAACCCTCAGTCATGAAGAACTATTGCATACATTCTTGAACGTTAATATACAAAGGAATTTTCTGAAGCTATTTTTTAAATGTTAGTATTCAAAGGGCAACACCCCAAAGACTCTCTAATTCATTGTGCCTGACTTGGGGCCAGGAATCTACATTTTAAATAAGCACCCCAAGTTAGTCTGAAATAAATAGTGCCCTGCTCTCGGAAATAAAGAGAATCATAAAAGATGATAAACCTGACAGCTGAAACCTTTTTTACAAGGTGAGAATTAAACTAATTTTTATAAAATAAAATATTAAAAATGAAAGTGTTAGTTAGAATTTAGTGCACTATTATTTTAGAGTCTATAAGATGAAAGATACAGAAAGCCTCATCAGACCAGAAAAATATAAAGCCCCAGTTCTATTCCTTTCTCATTCAGGAACTAGTTTGTTTCTTTATTTTTTTACTAAATGAGACATGAGAAATGGCTCAGAAATAATATGGCTTCCTGAACTTATATCTAAGGCATAAAATTTGGTAGATACATTCTTAGAAACATAAAATGTTAGGTTTCAGAGGAAGCTTACAGGTCATTTAACCCAACCATTATGAAATGTTGGACTCTTTTTCTGCTCTATTCCCTAAAAGTGGTCATTCAATCTCTACCTGAACACCTCCAATGACCCAGAACTCATTACTTCATGAAAAAAGCAATTTTTTTTCTCTTGTGGTAAGCTTATGTTTGTTGGTTGGTTGGTGATTGATTGGTTTTTCCCTTGCACTAGGCTAAAATATACCTCTCAATATAGGATTTTCATTAACCTTAAGTCTGCCTGCTCTGTTGACACACAAAAACAATATAGCTGTCCTATATGACGGGTCTATAATTATTTGAAAAGTTATCAGTACACCCCTCTAAATCCTCCTTTCCAGATTAAACAACCAGTGTTTTCAGCTATTTCTTTTCTGGCTTGGTTTTTAGAGACTCTCCACCTCATAACTGTCTGTACCTTCTTCTCCTACTTGTTCAATTTGCCCCTTGAGTTACAAGATTTATTTTTATTTATTATCTGAGGACTAGGGTGTTAGGAAATACATAATCACATACAGTATCTCAAATCCAGAAGCTCCCTATTACTACCCTCTTTTGTAGATGAGGAAACTGAGCCTTACAGAGGCTAAGTTACTTCCAAGGTCACACAGCCAAGAAACAAAATGGGATTCTACCCCAATCTGTGTGACTTCAAAACCGTCTATTCTTTTTTTTTTTTTTTGTTTATTCATTTTTAGAGAGAAGAGAGAGAAAGACAGGGGGGAGGAGCTGGAAGCATCAACTCTCTTATGTGCCTTGACCAGGCAAGCCCAGGGTTTTGAACCGGCGACCTCAGCATTTCCAGGTCGATGCTTTATCCACTGTGCCACCACAGGTCAGGCAAAACTGTCTATTCTTTTTCCTATAGTCTGATGTCCTTATGTTCTTCTCCTCATTCCACCCAATGACTGAATACCTCTACAAGTGCACATCCAATCTCCACAAGTACATCTTTGGTGAGACATGGCTATGTCTGACAGAAAATTTTTTCTTGCATTGAGCCAAATATCTCTTTGCCCTTAAACTTTACCCAGTGATCATGGCTCTACCTTGGGGAGCCAAAAAATGAAATTGCTCCTACCTCCATGTGACAGTCTTCACATATAGCTCTGATTCTGATTCTTTATTCCCATTTTTACCTACTGTGACTCTAGCTATGGCTAGTTCAACACAAGCCTGATTGGGAAAGGAGGAGGTATTTACAGTGGCTAAAAAGGTGAGATTTTCAACTTTAGTTTCAGGAAAGCACCTCTCAGGGACCAGGGTTGTAGTCGTTGATTGTTCATGATATTTCATCTTTGTATTGACCAACCCTTGTTAACCCATAAGGGTATTTGGAGCTATCCAAGTTCTTTATCACTTCTGTGCACTAAGACAATGGCTCCCACACCTGGCTTGGCAAAAGAAACACCTGGAAAGCTCTACAAAGGGGGTCCTCAGGTTATGACACAGTTCTGCTCCTACGACAGTGATGTACCTGAATTTCAGTGTAAGTTGAAATACACCCTAGCCTAAGTCATTTACCTATCCTAACACAGTTGTAAAATTATAATCTAGAACATAAAAACACAACTAAGCCACAGAAAAAGGAAAAGGACATAAATATACTGTACTGTACACTGTACTGCATATTCTTCCACCATACACAACAAAACTAGTTTGCCCATGTCGTCCGTAAGTACGACGCTAACAGTGTAAACTGAAACACTCATGTCTCATTCTAAGTTTTTATGGGAGTGAGCATCATAAACACAAAACATCATAAGTTGAGACGATCGTAACCCGAGGACCCCTTGTATATGTGATATTTATTACTGACCTCACTAAAATCCATGTTTTGTACCAATTTTAAAGGATTTCATTGTTTTTCAGATATATTTACATCATCTGCAAAACATAGTTGCCTTTTTTTTAGTTCTTTTTTTTTAAATTCATATGCCCCTAACCTCACCCTTTTGCAACTATCAGCCTGTTCTCTATACTGTTGGGTCTCTTTCTGTTTTGTTTTAATTATTTATTTATTTTGATTTCTTAGATTCCACATATAAGTGCAATCACATAGTATGTCTTTCTCTGACTTATTTCACTTAACATAATACCTTCTAGGTCTATCCATTTTGTTGCAAATAGGAAGATTTTATTCTTTTACATTATATTTCATATGTGTGTGTGTGCATATGTATATGTGCATCACATCTTCTTTATTCATCTATTACTAGACATCTAGGTTGCTTCCATATCTTGGCTATTACTAGTAATGCTATAATGAACATAGCACATATATCTTTTTGAATTGGTTTTTTGCTTATTGTTTCCTTCAGATAAAGACCTAGAAGTGGAACTGCTGGATCATATAGCAGCTCTATTTTTAATTTTTTGTGGATTAAAAATACTGTCTATACTGTTTTCCATAGTAGTTGTACTAATTTACAATCCCACCAACAGTGTACAAGGTTTCTGTGTTCTCCACCTCCTCACCAGAACTTGTTATTTGTAATTTGTTGATGATAGCCATTCTGAGAGATGTGAGGTGATATCTCATTGTGGTTTTAATTTACTTTTCTCTTATGATTAGTGATGTTGAGCATCTTTTAATATGTCTGTTAATCATCTGTATGTCCTTTTAGGAGAAATATCAATTCAGGTCATCTGCCCATTTTTAACTTGGATTGTTTGGGTTTTTGGTGTTAAGTTGTATAAGTTCTTCACATATTTTAGATATTAACTGAATGTATCATTTATAAATATCTTCTCCCATTTAGTAGACTGTCATATCATCTTGTTGATGGTTTCCTACACTGTGCAAAAACTTTTTAGTTTGATGTAGTACCATTTGTTTATATTCTCCTTTGTTTCCCTTGTTTGAGAAGATATACCAAAAACAGTATTTCTGCCTGACCAGGCAGTGGCACAGTGGATAGAATGTCGAACAGGGACACAGAGGACCCAGGTTCAAAACCTCGGGGTCACCAGCTTGAGCGTGGGGTTTATCTGGCTTGAATGTGGGCTCACCAGGTTGAGTGCGAGATCACTGGCTTGAGCGTGGGATCATAGACATGACCCCACGGTTGCTATTGATAGATTGAGCCCAAAAGTCTCTGGCTTGAAGCCAAAGGTTGCAGGCTTGAGCAAGGGGTCACTCACTTTGCTGTAGCCCCTCCCCACCTGTCAAGGCACATATGAGAAAGCAATCAATGAACAATTAAGGAGACTAAGGAGCTGCAACGAAGAATTGATGCTTCTCTTTCTGTCTGTCCCTCTCTTTTCTTTCTGTCTCTTTCTGTCACACACATACACACACACACACACACACAGTATTTCTAAGAATGATGTCAAAGAGTTTATTGCCTATGTTTTCTTCTAGGAGTTTTATGGTTTCTTGCTTAACATTAAAGTCTTGAATCCAGTGTGAGTTTATTTTTGTATACGGTGCAAGAAGGTGGTCCAATCAGATATTGTTCTATGTATCTGCCTAGTTTTATCAACACCACTTACTGAGGAGATTGTCTTTACTCAGTCGTATATCCTTGCCTCCTTTATCATAGACTGACCATATAAACAAAGATTTGGCTTTGAGCTTTATATTTCATGTGTGTGTCTATGCCAGTACCATAGTGTTTTGATTATTGTAGCTTTCTAGTATACAGTGGTACCTTGAGACAAACAGACCAACATATGAATTTTTAAGATACAAGCTATGACTCAGTCTGTATTTTTGTTTGAGATCCGAGCGAAATTCCAAGATACGAGATTTGAGTCGTGATTCAGGAAGCTGCCACTAGTTGGCGCGTTGGCGCATGGGTCCAGTATTGGCAGTTTGATATATGAGTTGACTGACTTACGAGCTCGGTTACAAAACGAATTAAATTCGTATCACTGTAGTTTGATATCATGATGCCTCTTCGTTCTTTCTCAAGATTTCTTTGGCTATTCAGGGTCTTTTGTGGCTCCATATAAATCTTAGAATTATTTGTTCTAGTTTTATGAAAAACACCTCTGGTATTTTGATAGTGACTGTATTTAATCTATAGATTACTTTGGGTAGTATGGACATTTTAACAATGTTGATTCTTCCTATACATGAGCACAGTATAGGCTTCCATTTATTTGCAATATTTCCATTTTTTTCTTCAATGTCTTTTAGTTTTAGAGTACATGTGTTTCACCTCTTTGGTAAATTTATCCCTAAGTATTTCATAGTTTCTTATGCAATTGTAAGTAAGACTGTTTTCTCAATTTCTTCTTCTGATCATTTGCTATTGGTATATAGAAATGCAACAACTTTCTGAATATTGATTATCTTTCCTGCTGCTTTACTAAAGTCATTTATTAGTTCTACAATTTTTTTTGGGGGGGGGGGGGTTGGTGGAGTCTTTGGGATTTTCTATATATTTGGTATATCATCTGCAAATAGTGAGAATTTTACTTCTTTTCCAATTTGGATACCTGTTATTTTTTTTCTTGTCTGACTGCTGTGGCTAAAACTTCCAATATTATGCTAAATAGAAGTGGTGATAATGGACATCCTTGTCTCATTCCTGATACTAATGAAAGGCTTTCAACTTTTCACCATTGAGTAATATTAGCTGTATTTATCATATATGATCTTTATTACATGGAGACATATTTCTTCTATACCCAATTTGTCAAGTTTTTCTGCACCTGTTCAAATGCTCATGTAGTTTTTATCCTTTATTTTGTTAATGTGCTATGTTGAATTATTTGATTGATAGATGATGAACCATCCTTGCTTCTCCGGATGAATCCCACTTGAATCCAAATTGGTCCTGGTATATAATTCTTTTAAACTATTGTTAAATCTTGTTTGTTAATATTTTGTTTAAAATATTTGCATCTAAATTCATCAAGGATATCATCCTGTAAATTTTGTTTTTGTAATGTTTTTATCTGGTTTTGGTATCAGGGTAATGCTGGTTTCATAAAATAAGTTTGCAGGTGTCTCTTCTTCTTCAATTTTTAAAATATTTTAAGAAGTATATGTATTAGTTTTTCTTTGAATGTTTGGTAGATTTCACCTATGAAGTGATCTGGTCCTGGACTTTCATTTTTTCAAAGATTTTTGATTACCACTTCAATTTCATTACTAGTAATTGGTCTGTTTAGATTTTATATCTTCCTGGTTCAGTCTTGGAAGCTTAAATACTTCTAGAAATTTATCCAGTTGTTTTTTGGGTTTTTTTTGATTGTCAAATTTGTTGGCAAATCTTTGTATTTCTGTAGTATCAGTTGTAACTTCCCTTTCATTTATGATAGTAATAATATGGCTCTGTCTCCTCCTCCTTCTTCTTCTTCTTCTTCTTCTTCTTCTTCTTCTTCTTCTTCTTCTTCTTCTTCTTCTTCTCCTCCTCCTCCTCCTCCTCTTCCTCCTTCTTCTTTTTTTATGAGTTTAGCCAAAGTTTATTTACTTTATTTTTCTCTGCAAAGACCAACTCTTAGTTATATTGATCTTTTCTATTATTTCTTTTATCTCTATTTTATTTTTATTCTCATCTTTCCTTCCTTCTATTTATTTTGGGTTTGTTTGCTCTTTTTCCAGTTTCTTTAGGTAGAGAGTCAGACTGTTTATTTGAGATTTTTCTTCTTTCTTGAAATAGGCCAGTAAAGCTAAGAACTTCCCTCTTAGAACTGCTTTTGCTACATCCCATAAAATTTGAAAAGTTGTGTTTTCATTTTCATTTGTTTCAAGATAGATTTTGATTTCTTGTTTGATTTATTCTTTAATTCATTGTTTGTGTAATGGCATGTTGCTTAGTCTCACATACTGTTTATTTTTTTCAGTTTTCTTTCTAAAGTTGATTTCGAGTTTCACACCATTGTGGTTGGAAAAAATGTTTGATGTAATTACAATCTCCTTGAATTTATTGAGGTTTATTTTGTGGCCTAATTTTGTGTGTGTGTGTGTGTGTGTGTGTGTGTGTGGCCTAATTTTGATCTATTCTAGAGAATGTTCCATGTGCATTGTGGGAAAAAAATGTGTTTGGGGATAAAATGGTCTAGAAATGCCTGTTAAGTCAATCTCATTAATATAATGCTTAAAGCCCTTATTTCCTTTTTGATTTTCTGCCTGGATAACCTATACATTGATGTGAGTGGAGTATTAAAATACATTGCTCTTACTGTATTACTGTGGATTTCTCCTTTTATGACCATTAATAATTGCTTTATATTTTTTAGTACTCCTCTGTTCAGTGCATAGATGTTTTTGATTTTTATATTCTCTTCTTGGCTTGACCCCTTTATAATTATATAATGTCCCTTTTTGCCTCTTTTTTTACATGTTTTGTTTGTTTCACAATCTATTTTCTTTGATATAATATTGCCACTCCAGCTTTATTTTAATTTGTTTGTATGGAATATCTTTCTCCATTCCTTTACTTTCAGTCCATATGTGTCTTTCAAACTGAAGTTAGTCTCTGGCAGGCAGCACATAGATGGGTCATGCTTTTCCATTCTTTTAGCCACCTATGTCTTTATATTGGAGCATATAATTCATTTACATTTAAAGTAATTATTGAAAAGTGTGTACTTATTGCCATTTTATTAACTATATTTTAGTAATTTTTATAGTTGTCTTCTGTTCCTTTCTTCCTCTCTTGATCACTTGTGGTTTTCTGTCTTTAGGCTCTTTTCTCTTTTTTTTCTTTTTATATTTTTTATGTGCTTTTAGTTTGAAGTTACCATGAGGTTTGTATATGTTGTTCTTTATTTATAATGATCTATTTTAAGCTGGTAGGCATTTAAGTTCAAATATATCTTATAAGGACTACATTTTTTAATTGCCCCACCCATTTTTTGTTATTGATGGTCTATTTTAGATCTTCTGTGTTGTCTATCTTTTACTTATTATAGTTTGAGTTGAGTTTGATACTCTTTTCTTTTAATCACTTTAGTAGATTATTTGCTGTATTTATTAAATATCTGACTTACCTGTCAAATTTTTTCCTTTCTCATATTTTCTTATTTCTGGTTTTGGCATTTATTTTTCTACTTAAAGAAGATCCTTTAACATTTTTTGTAAGCTGTGTAATGGTGATGAAGTCCTTTAGATTTTGCTTTTCCAGGAAACTCTTTATCTCTCCTTAAATTCTAAATGATAACTTTGCTGGGTAAATTATTCTAGATTGAAGGTTTCTTTCTTTTAGCACTTTAAAAGTATCTTGCCCACTCCCGTCTGGCCTGAAAGCAACTGATAAGAAATCAGCTGATCACCTTATAGAGGTTTCTTTATATGTAATTTGTTTTTCTCTTGCTTCCTTCAAAAGTGTTTCTTTACTTTTTTTTTTCCTAAAGATTTTATTTATTGATTTGAGAGTGGACAGAAAGAGGGAGTGAGGATCATGACATATCAACTCATAATTGTTACTTCTCATATGTGCCTTCATTAGGCAAGCCTGGGGTTTCAAACCAGCAACCTCCAGATTACAGGTCAACACCTTATCGACTGTGCCACCACAAGTCTGGTTGTCTCTTTACTCTTTAAAGTATTTGTCTAACCATCATGCTGTACATTTTAAACTAACACAAAATAATCTTGAATGTAAACATAATTAAAAATAAAACTTAAATTAAAAAAAAAGACTGTCTCAGCCCTAGCTGGTTGGCTCAGTGCTGATGGGCCAGCCTGGCATGTGGATGTCTTGGATTTGATTCCCAGACAAGGCACATAGAAAAAGCAACCATCTGCTTCTCTACCCTTCCTTTCCCCTTCTTTCTCTCTCTCTCTCTCTCTCTCTCTCTCTCTCTTTCCCTCCCACAACCACAGCTCAATTGATTTGAGTGCATTGGCCCCAGGTTCTGAGGATGGCTCCATGGAGCCTCTGCCTCAGGTGTTAAAAATTGCTCGATTACAAGGATAGACCCAGATAAGGAGAGCATCATCCCAAGACTGGGGTTGCCTGGTGAATCCCGATCAGGTCATATGCAGGAGTCTGTCCCTCTATCTCTCCACCTCTCAACTTGGAAAAGAAGGAAAAAGAAAAAGGATTGTCTCTTTAACTTTTGCCATTTTAACTAAAGTGTCTTGGTGTGCAACTATTAGGATAGTTTTTAGCCATTATTTCTTTTAAAGTTCTTATTATTTTCTTTCTTCTTCTTCTAGTATCCCTATAATACAAATGTTTGAATACTTGATGTTATCCCAGAGTTCCCTTAAACAATTCTCACTTTTTCCATTCTTTTCTATTTCTGCTATTCTGATTAATTGATTTCCACTACTCTGTCTCCCACATTGTTAATCCATTCTTCTGTGGTAAATAACCTGCTGTTGATTTCTTCTAAGGTGTTTTTTATTTCAGTTATTGTGTTTTTTAGGTCTGCTTGGTTTTATTACACTTTTCCTTTGTTGAAAATTCTCCCTAAGTTCCTCTATTTCACTGTCAAGTTTCATGAGCATCCTTAAGATGGTTTCTTTTAATTCTTTATTGGGCAAATTACTTATTTCTGTCTTTTTTAGTTTTTTTTCCTTGGGGACGTTTGTTGTGCTTCATTTGAGAGATATTCATCTGTCTTTTTATTTTGTTTGACTTTCTATGTTTCTATGTCTTATTCTATGAATAAGACAAAATAGCTTTCTCTTCCAATCTTGAGAAAGTGGTTTTAAATAGTTTTGTCTCTGAGTGGACTGTGTGTGCAGGGTAGTTTTGATAGAAGCTGAGTGGGTACTCAAGGCTCCTGGTCATTGATCTACTGAGTCAGAGTAGCTCCAGTGGGAAAGGCCAAGTGTGTGTGGTAATACCTTCTTGGTCCCGCTTGCTCCCTTTCTTCAGGCTAAAACTGGCTTGGGTAAAGTGTCTGGGGATACACTGCAGAGACCTTACCAACAAGCTAGAGCACCTAAAGAGAGACCCACCCCTCACCCTATGGAGTTGGAAGAGGGACATAAACTTGATACTCACCAACTTCTCTGACTGTGGAGAATTTCCATAGTCTTCAAAAATTCCCACAGTTCTTTAGTCTTCTCTATACAGTCTCTCTCTTGTTTGTTGCACCAAAAGTGACCTAGTATAGAAGAGGCCTCTGTATAGGCTTTGTGTACTAGATAGTTTTGGGGAAAGCTGCTTGGAGTCCAGCAGGCACTAATGGTGCCCAAGTCACAAGCCTGCTGGCCTAGCAGCTCTCAGCAGGGAGGCCAGGTGGGTATGATGATGCCCTGCTGTTCATGCCTGCACCCTTTTTTCAGAGACAAATGGTTCCAGGAAATGTAACTGTGAACAGGCACTGAGGTGATCTTTCCGGCAGGCCAAAGCACTAACCCAGAGCTCCCACTCACCCAATCAATTTAGAGGAGAATGTAAACAATGGCACTCACCAACTCCTCCAGCCCCAGAGAGTTCCTAGAGGGGTTCTTTGACTTCCCAGCTTCCTCTGTTTAATCTCATTCTCTTGTTTGCTGTAAGGAGCTGTTCATTCAGTGCTTGATTGTCTCATTGAAGTAACTGCAATGCATACACAGGTATATTTGATTTTGTTCATGGCAGGGGGCAAGTTTAGCATCATCTTATGTCTCTGTCATCTTGGACCACTTCTGAGTTACAGGATTTGAAGAATGGGATAAACAGTTTATTCTAGTTCTCTATAACTAATCCACATGGACTAAAGCTACTCTTTTTTTTTTTTTTTTTTACCGAGACAGAGAGAGTCAGAGAGAAGGATAAACAGAGACAGACAGAATCGGAGAGATGAGAAGCATCAATCATTAGTTTTTCATTGCGCATTGCGACACCTTAGTTGTTCATTTATTGCTTTCTCATATGTGCCTTGACCACAGGCCTTCAGCAGACTGAGTAATCCCTTGCTTGAGCCAGTGACCTTGGGTTTAAGCTGGTGAGCTTTGCTCAAGCCAGATGAGCCTGTGCTCAAGCTGGCAACCTCAAGGTCTCGAACCTGGGTCCTCCACATCCCAGTCCAACACTCTATCCACTGCACCACCACCTGGTCAGACTAAAGCTACTCTTAACAAACTCTTTTAGTACATCATGCTCTCAGCAGAGAATAAAAAAAGCTCCACTTCACTTTGAGCAATAAACAAAAGGGAAAGTGATAATCCTAGTTGTTCTTTCCCTAGCCTTCAGGATTGGGCCTACATGAGGTCTCTAGGGCTGGGTATCCACTCACTTGAGTTGATAATATGCGTGCTCTTAATGATTTCCTTTGACCCAGAATTTGTGTCCTCTTGGGCCAAATTTGTTTATAAAAGGCAGAAGCAAGAGCATGGTGCTGATTGTGGACATCACTGTCCTGTAGTCACAGCCCATTTTTCTTGCACACATTATTGCCCCTCGTTGCCACTGTTGTCTCAAGCACACTGCCTATACCTCCTTGCCAAAGGCTCACCTACAGGATGACACCAGAAGTGGTCTACCTCCTACTAGCTGATTTACTTTCTCATATGAAGCAGAACACTAATTTTTATTAGATAAATTTGTATCTTTCCTAGTGAGATCATTTTTTTAATACTAGAAAGGGAACATTTTTGGAATCCATAGTTGCTGTCTAAAATCAGGTTTATTTTTAATTTTTATATGTGTCATGTGAAACAAATTTAGCATTTTGTTATCCTTTATTCATCTCCTAATGCACAAGAGTTAAATAGAAGACCCTGACTCACTTATATTAACAATTCATGCCTTAGATTTGCTTTTCAGGCTGCAAAGAATACCCATGAGTTACAGAGTAGGCTCTCAATTAGGGAAAGCTGATAGTCTCTACAACATATGTGTAGTATTTGGCCTTTGCCACAAAAAATATTTACATGATATAAAGTAGTAAGTGCTGCAAGGGAAATGCAGGTAAATATTTTAGAAATACAGAAAAAGAAGAAACTGTTTCAGAATAAAGTAATTAAGGAAATATTTAAAGTTACAGAGAAAGAAGGGCAAGAAACTTCTGGAAAAGGGGACTCTGTGAGAAGAAAACGGAGGAAGAAACATCAGTGTAGTGGCTTTCTTCATGAATTAAATATCAGAAAGTAAAGTATTAGAGCTAAAATAAAATTAGTCAAGAAATAGTCTATGGATCCTGAATATTCTTTTTAAAAATGATTCCCTGGCAGTGCTGTTAAAAGATCTAATCAATTATTTCTTTTCTTTGTGGTAAAAATCAATAAAACGAATTCTTAGTGCAAATGAGCTACACTTTTTCAACTACAGGGGCTTGAAAATGAAAACTACTGCATAGGAGCCATATAATAAATACTACACTCATTTGTGTCTGATTTTGACTAGACAAATAAGATTAAGGATAATGCAGAAGAAATGTAAACCTACCAAGTACCTATATATGATTCCAATAAAGCTTATAAGTAAAAGTTCACGGCTTAATTTTTAATATTTCACAAATTTTATCTTATGGAAATCCTTTGAGAATACTACATGGATAATCATTATCACCACTTATTACATTAACTTAGCATCCAATCTATTCCTGCACTTACATATAGATATGTCTGCATGAGCACATAAAATATACATGTATAATATCATTTCACTAACTGGTAAAGCATGTTAATGTCTAGCAAAATACCTACTAACAAACTAGACACTGCTTATTTAGGATTTACTGTTTTGAAAATAACTTCTTTTTCTTATCACAGCTCCCTTAAAAATGTCTTACATTTTATTAGTTCCAATACAGGTGAATATCCCAAACTTGTGTTATTGTTGTGTCTTTTCATCTACTCTTTTCTTTATATTGGCCATAAAAATTTACCAACTTTAAGTCTAAGACTTACACAAAATAAGGTTCTGGGACACAAGTAACGATAAGAGTTAACACTTGTTGAGTATTGACTGTATACACTGTTTACAGTAGTTTATGCTTTTACTAACTAATCCTATCAACCGTCCTTCAAAGTAGACATCCTAATTTTCAGGAACCTGAGGTGTGGAAAAGTTAGTCAATTTGCCATGGTCATGTAGCTAATAAGTAATAAAGAGTTTGGCTAGATAATAGTAACTACTCTACCATGTTGCTGCTATATGTATATACTATATAAAGTAATAAAATATATTAAGATTAGCAATTCTAATAGTGGCATATATCTGTCAGCAATATGGTTCATAAGTAAAATCATACTAAAGACAGGAAGTTTTAAAAGTATTATATTTTTGTGGGGCACCACTATTGAGTTCTTCAATACAAAGAAACTGCTGATAAATAAACTCCTTTTATTGCCAGCACCATACACAGAACATAGGCATGTTATTGACACAAGTATATGTTGAATAAATGAGTAATAAAGAAGAGATCCAGAGAACACACACTTAATTGCTGTCTCTCAAACCAGGAACACTACTAGTCTATCTCCTTGGCGGAAGGGGTCCGTGTAACCCAGTGGAAAGAGCACAGGCTATAGAATCAGGCTTAAAATGGAAATCAAGATATAAATTCCACTTGTTAGATCTATGACCTGAGGATTCTCACTTAGACTCTTAAACCATTATTTCTTAAAATCACAAAAATTATAATTAATATAAATGTATTGATTTGAGCATTACATTTTAGTAAACGATCTACCAAGATTTTGGCATACAGTATACAGCTTAACAATAGTAATTCTCATTCTCCATGGTCACTCTGGCTCAATACTTCACTGCCTTAGAATTTTCCTTTTCTAACTATACCCATGGTATCCAATCTATATCACTATTTATTTAGTCTGTTTCTGCCATAGTTTTTCCATCGGTCTCCTTCTGGTCATTTCCACTGCCACCACTCAGCTTCTCCCCACTATTTTATACAAAGAGTATTTTAATTGTTCATTCGATAGTCTCTGTGTATCCACACTGCATACTGAAAGGCTAATCTTCTAAAACAGCAATTTTTAAACTTTTTCATCTCATGGCACACATAAACTAATTACTAACATTCTGTGGCATACCAAAAAATATCTTTTTGGTTAATCTGACAAAAAAAATAAGTATAATTTTGATTGACTTACAAAAAGTAATCATAGAAACTACCCAGCCTTTTTGCTCTGAAGTGACTTTTTAAGAAATCAGATAAGTATTCTTGTATAAAAGGATTTTCAGTACCAAGCATGAGCCAACCAGACACATTTATACAATGTGACCAGCAAGATGCAACTCTATTATATGACCTATATATTTATGGTTCAAGATAGGGCATTCACATTGGACAGCTTTCATGTTGACTATTTTATTTCTTTATTTACTCTTAAAAGAGAAGAGATTAGTGCCCCTGACTAAATAGTCAGGTATTGCATGTTTTAAAAAATCTTGCAGCCTGACCGGGTGGTAGCACAGTGGATAGAGCATTGGAATGGGATGCAGAAGACCCAGGTTCGAGACCCCTAGGTCGCCAGTTTGAGCAAGGGCTCATCTGGT
The DNA here is from genome assembly GCF_036850765.1 of Saccopteryx bilineata. Classification (NCBI taxonomy): domain Eukaryota; kingdom Metazoa; phylum Chordata; class Mammalia; order Chiroptera; family Emballonuridae; genus Saccopteryx; species Saccopteryx bilineata. The sequence goes on along the minus strand of NC_089490.1, from coordinate 34,962,320 downwards.
TTGAACAAAAGCTCACCAGCTTGAGCCAAAGGTCGCTGGCTCAAGCAGGGGGTTACTTGGTCTGCTGAAGGCCCGTGTTCAAGGCACGTATGAGAAGGCAATCAATGAACAACTAAGGTGTCGTAACATGCAATGAAAAACTAATGATTGATGCTTCTCATCTCTCCGTTTCTGACTGTCTGTCCCTGTCTATCCTTCTCTCTGATTCTCTGTCTGTAGAAAAAAAAAATTAAAAATCTTGCAGCATACCAGTGTGCCTTTTGCAGCACAGTGGTTGAAAATTGCTATTTTAAAGGTTTATTATAGTAGGCTTGATAGGCATGTGAGCTATAAAATTGCATAAGGCCTTATGCTAAGCAAGGCTATGGTTTGTTTAATATTCTGCTGTCGCTCTCTTGAAATTTTTAATTTGTAAACACGGAGTCTCACATTTTAAATTTTCACTCTGTTCCACAACTTATGTAGACAGGCCTGAACGTATACTACTCCCTTATTTCGAAAATGAAAAGCACATTTTCATTGTCTATTGTTTTAATGATAACACTGGAGAACAATTTTTTTTTTTTCATTTTCTGTTGCATGAGGTTTTAGAACTGTTTTTATATATCCCTGTATCGCTGATTCAAAATCAGAAATCCATTTTTGATGCATGCTCCAGTTTTTATGCAATTTTAATTTTTTTTGTTATAGTTAATGGCATGCATTAGTTTTTATATTGGAGTTAAAGGCCAACGACTCTTGGATTGAACATAACCACAAGGCAATTAATGTTTTACAAACATCACTTTTACATAATTGTAGTTGTATTTAAATGTAAAAAATTATTATCTGATAAAAACACACTCTTATTGAATCATGGCTTCTTCCAGTAGGCATAAATGTAAGAATAGTCCTGATACCTTCTGTTATATATGTGGCTATTACACACTTCAACGTCAAAGGCACAATATTTCATTATTTGTGACACGTGCATATATTGCCTATTTTCAAGTTCCCCTTGGCAATCAAAACAAGAATTGGGCTCCTCATATTATGTGTCATAATTGTGAGGAAATGCTTCATGATTGGACAAAAGGAAAATGCAAAGGAATGCCTTTTGGTATTCCCATGGTTTGGTGTGAACCTAAGGACCACAGCAGTGACTGTTATTTCTGTCTGATCCATACAAAGGGCATCGGCAAGAAAAAATGGCATATTATTGCATATACTAATATTCCTTTAGCAACATGACCTATCCCACACTCTGAAACACTCCTGATTCCAGTTTTTAATGGTTTTATTTTTTGTAAGGATGAAGAAAGTGAACATGGTGATCAAGTGTATTTTGATAAGATGCATGAGGAAATGGTTGTAGAATCTGAAGGATCTTCTTCTGATGCCAAGCAGTCATTAACCCCTCAGCAGTTTAGCCAACCCGAATTGAATGACTTAGTAAGATATTTGGGCCTATCAAAGAAAGCAGCTGAGTTATTAGCCTCCAGGCTTCAAGAAATGGATGTACTTCACTGGTCAGCTAAAATATCCCATTTCAGGAAGCATGAACAAATGTTTTTGGACTTTTTTTCTGAAGACAAACACTTTGTTTACTGTCATGATATCAGTAGTCTTCTCAGCCAGCTAGGTGTTACCACTTACAGTCCAACAAAATGGGGGTTATTTCTTGACAGCTCTAAATGGAATCTGAAATGTATTCTCCTACACAATGGTAATGTTTATGCAGCAGTTCCAATTGGTTATTCAACTCATCTGCAAGAAGATTATAATGACATAAAAATTGTCCTCGACTTTCTGAAATATGAGGAGCATAACTGGATCATTTGTGTGAATCTTAAAGTGGTAAATTTACTACTAGGACAACAGAGAGGTTTCATAAAGTATCCTTGCTTCCTGTGTTTATGGGACAGCTGAGCTCGGGAGAAACACTGGACACAGAAGGAGTGGCTGAACGTGAAGCTCTGGAAGTAGGGATGCAAAATATTGTGAATGAACCTATAGTTAATCGAGACAGGATCATTTTTCCCCCACTTCACATCAAACTTGGCTTAATGAAGCAGTTTGTTCAGGCTTTGAATAGAGAAAGTGAATCCTTTCCACATATAATTTCTGCTTTTCCTGCTTTGTCTTTCGAGAAGATAAAAGCAGGTGTATTCGATGGACCTCAGATTTGAACCCTCATAGGTGATGAAGAATTTGTCAGGAAGATAAATAAGGAGGAGAAAGCAGCATGGCAGTCTTTTGTGGCAGTTACAAAGAACTTCCTGGCAACAAAAAAACTATGAACTTCTGGTTCAAAAGATACTGTTGGCTTTCCATGACATTGAATGTAATATGAGCGTTAAGATTCACTTCCTGCACAGTCACCTTGATAAGATTCCCAAAATTCTTGGAGCTGTTAGTGATGAGCAGACTACTGCAGGAGCATCAAACGAGATTGTCCTCAACAAGTACACAAACGCAAGACCTACAAATGCAAATCTTTGCCTGAATAGAATTTAAATAAGTTTTGTGCAAATTTTTTTTTAAATAATTTTATTTTTTAATGGGGTGACATCAATAAATCAGGATACATATATTCAAAGATAACATGTCCAGGTTATCTTGTCGTTCAATTATGTTGCATACCCATCACCCAAAGTCAGATTGTCCTCTGTCACCTTCTATCTAGTTTTCTTTGTGCCCCTCCCCCTCCCCCTTTCCCTCTCCCTCTCCCCCCTCCCCGCATAACCACCACACTCTTATAAATGTCTCTTAGTCTCACTTTTATGTCCCACCTACGTATGGAATAATGCAGTTCCTGGTTTTTTCTGATTTACTTATTTCACTTCGTATAATGTTATCAAGATCCCACCATTTTGCTGTAAATGATCTGATGTCATCATTTCTTATGGCTGAGTAGTATTCCATAGTGTATATGTGCCACATCTTCTTTATCCAGTCATCTATTGACGGGCTTTTTGGTTGTTTCCATGTCCTGGCCACTGTGAACAATGCTGCAATAAACATGGGGCTGCATGTGTCTTTATGTATCAATGTTTCTGAGTTTGGGGGGTATATACCCAGTAGAGGGATTGCTAGGTCATAAGGTAGTTCTATTTTCAGTTTTTTGAGGAACCACCATACTTTCTTCCATAATGGTTGTACTACTTTACATTCCCACCAACAGTGAATGAGGGTTCCTTTTTCTCCACAGCCTCTCCAACATTTGCTATTACCTGTCTTGTTGATAATAGCTAATCTAACAGGTGTGAGGTGGTATCTCATTGCAGTTTTGATTTGCATTTCTCTATTAACTAAAGAAGATGAACATCTTTTCATATATCTGTTGGCCATTTGTATTTCTTCCTGGGAGAAATGTCTATTCATGTCCTCTTCCCATTTTTTATTGGATTGTTTGTTTGTTTGTTGTTGAGTTTTATGAGTTCTTTGTATATTTTGGATATTAGGCCCTTATCTTGAGCTGTTGTTTGAAAATATCATTTCCCATTTAGTTGGCTGTCTGTTTATTTTGTTATCAGTTTCTCTTGCTGAGCAAAAACTTCTTAGTCTGATGTAGTCCCATTCATTAATTTTTGCCTTCACTTCTCTTGCCATTGGAGTCAAATTCATAAAATGCTCTTTAAAACCCAGGTCCATGAGTTGAGTACCTATGTCTTCTTCTATGTACTTAATTGTTTCAGGTCTTATGTTTAGATTTTTGATCCATTTTGAGTTAATTTTAGTACAGGGGGACAAACTGTAGTCCAGTTTCATTCTTTTGCATGTGGCTTTCCAGTTTTCCCAGCACCAGTTTTGTGCAAATTTTACAATTAAAATAAATGTTTTAATATGTTCTATTTCAAAATAGTAGACAAATTCTGATGCAATTATATCTTTTAGTGTATTAGTGTATTTACTGCATTATATAAATTATTATATTATATTTTCACAAAGATGATGCCCAAGAAGACATTCTACTTCATTATGTTAAACTAAATGTTGAAAATTTTACAATAAGATGAAAACCTAAAATCTTGAATTGCAAAAAAAACTGTAGCTTACAGAGAAAAACTAATGTCAGATTTGAGATCAGCACACTCGAATTAGGTAAGAACAAGTGTTTTTGAGGATGCAACAAAAATTTTGTTTCCCAGAGTAATCATTCCAGACCAGTATTCAGAGACTTTCACAACATGGCACAATGTGCTTCTCCAGATCGGTCAGTAGATTTTTATTCTTTCATTTTTTTACCCATTCAATAAATCTTTATAAAATGTTATCATGACCTACTCAGATATATATACATAGTGTATATCTGCCTGCTTCTTCAACTGTATCTAGTAAGTCTCTCCCTTGTCTAATTACTCTACCCACCCAAGCCAATACTCACGTCCTATAACCTCTTCTAAAATGTTGTGCCTTGTGGCATTTACTCTTTCATTTTTTCTACTGAATTATTCTTTCTCCCTCTATTATTTGCACCGCTTGCTTTTTTCTAATATTTCAATTTCACAAATAATATCATAGCAGAATGACTTTTCTTAACCCTTGTTTATAATAGTGGTAGTCCCTTTTAATTCTTTGTAATATACTGTTTACTCCTTAATAACATTTATTTATTTATTTTTAAGATTTTATTTATTGATTTTAGAGAGAAGAGAGAGAGAACCCAGACAGTAGCAGGAAGCATCAACTCCCATATGTGCCTTGACCAGACAAGCCTGGGGTTTGAACCAGCAACATCAGTGTTTTAGGTCAGTGCTTTATTTACTGCTCCACTACAGGTCAGGCACTCAATAATATTTTTAAAAAATCATTAATTAAAATAGTAATGGTAAAGCTCTAGGTACATTACATATTTTAGCATATGTGATCCACACAACAACTCTATGAGATTAGCATTATTCCTTCATGGTTCTTTGTATAATGTACACTCATTTAGTGTATTTACTGCTTTATTAGGTCTACTTTATGTGATGGTGAGTTCAGTAAGAACCGTGACCATGTCGTCTTGATTCACTCTTGCATCCACCATTTGTACATAGTGGGGACTCAGTAATTTCTTCATGAATGATTGCCTATTCTATGCAAGGTCCTGATTTTTATTTTGTGAATTTCCCAAATGTTCAAGAAACTGAATATTCTTCTCCTTCCTATCTTCATGGTTTAACTACTGCTTTTGCTCTTCCTTCAGACTAAACTGTACTCCCTTTTGTTAAAATCCCATCCATCTAATAAAACTCATTTCAAATAATATCTTCCCTATGAAGCCTTTCATAGATATTCTCTGTCCACGCCTTCTCCTATCTTTTGCTAACCTTTGTTTACCTCTTTCTTCCTTGATTATACTTCTTTTTTGGTGCGTGTATCTTGCTTTACACTAGAAGCATCTTTGTATTTATCATCCTTTAAGTAAGTGACAAAGATTCCATCTTGCTCACCCTTGTATTTAGTGCAGACCCTGGTATAATGTTCCCATACTAGGTACTTGATACATAGTAATTGGAATAGTACCACCAATATTCATATTTTGAGGGGACTTGGATAGTCATCTCCAAATCTCAAATAATTCTAAACCATCACAATGCAGCAATGTATCCAACTAAATTCTAAATATCCTTTAATCTACCTGAAAAATGGAGATTTATGTAAAGGTAATTAAGAATATTTGCTTTTCTTTCTCTTTTCCACTTTGAGAAATCTGTAATGATAAAGTATATTATTTTCAAGGGTTCCCAGAGTCAAATTTAGTTATCAATTTAAAAATAGCATAAGAGCCCTGGCCAGATAGTTCAGCTGGTTAGACCATCATTCCAAAGTACAGAGGTTGCTACTTTGACCCCTGATCAGGGCACATACAGAAACAGATCAATGTTCCTATCCCTCTCTCTACCTCCCCCCCTAAAATCAATAAATAAAAAAGTTTTTAAATTAAAAAAAAATAGCATAAGAACCAGGTACGCAGAGTGAATGAGCATGGTATTTAGAATCAGATACATCTAGAATTGTAAACATCACTCATCACTACCAGAGAGACAAGTCTGACAAATTATATAACCTATTAATTCCTCATTTTCCATATAAGACATCTAAGGAAAACCTCAAAGAGTTGTTATAAATGTTAAAGGAAAAAATATAAACCAATATATAAATCATTAACTATTAAAATCTAAAAAATTTAAATGTTTAAAAATCTTGACACAGATTTCTGGTTAAAGATAGATGACTGAATATATATGTATATTTATTCTCTTCCTGCAATAATAATAAACCGGAGACCAAATAGGATAAGAGTAAAGTCATCAGCAGATTTGAGAGTTCAAAATATAGAAAGTAAGTGGAAGAGGATAGAGACAAAATAAGCTGAGGAGAGAAAACCAGGGGATAGAAATTTTAAAATATGTGCAGAAGAGGCTAAAGTCAAGGAGGGAGCCAGCTTAACTTACAAGTCCTTGGAGAGGAAAGGAATAATTGAGGGAAAGTGTGGGGTGAAAAATGGCGAAATGCCTTCCACTTATGGAGGGAGGATGCTGCTGACCTTCAAAGTCCTTTAGCTACAAAAGCATCAATTCAGTACAAACTTAGACTAAAGATATTTTTAGACACACATGACTCCATAATTCCTTTTCAGGAAGTTGAGAATGCCCTTCAGGAAAACAAAGAAGTGAAACATGAAAGAAAAATATGAGATTCAGGAAACAGAGGAGGCAACCTGGAGGAGTGGAGAAAGAAGGAAGCGAGGTGAATGCTGCATTCACAGGTCCAGGCAGGAGCCTAAGAGCAGCAGACACTGGAGGAAGATGTGCACATAGGGGACAATAGCAATTAGATAGTATTAATGATAACCTGGAAAATGAAGGACATTAAAATAGCACAAAACGCTAGAAAAAAATCAATTATTAGAAAACCAATCACTAGAATAAAATTATATTTGAAATAAAAAACAACAGTTAATCCAAATTCTAAGAGGAAATTAATGACTTTCAAGGAGAAACATGCAATGGATTTTAAGGAAGAGTCAGAATGATCAAGAAACTAAAAGCATTAGGTTTTGGTGAAAAGGGTTTAGGATTATTTTCCCAATAAGATAACAGCAGGATAAACCAGCATGGTGTCCAAGGCTGGATGTTGGGCCATAAAAGTGGGCACAGTCCATATATGAGGCAAACTCTAATGTACAATGAATGAGGGCATGTGAAAACAAACAAGCAAACAAAAAACATCTAAACAATCATCTTTGAGTGAAAAAGATACTAGGACCGTAGATAAATAAAAGAAATACTAACACACCCCTTGACTTTGCAATGAAGAATATTCCTATAGTCATGATAATATAAATGTCAATTCTCAGCTTTTAACTTTGAGCATCTATCAGTAACAAAATAGGAAAATATTAGTTATTGTTACAAAACAGAAAATGTTTTCAAACTTAGCAATTTGGAAGTAAAACTAGATTGGCAGTTGTGGGAAGTGAAAGGAGAGAAAGAGGGAAAAGGGCAGGTAAGGGCACTAATTTTCTCCTTCGATAAAACTGAGGAGTCAAGAGGCACTGACACTAGTGAATGGGACAAGAGATCAAGGTTAAGTATGGTATGTATATTATGGATATTATCAACTTTATAGATACACAGTGTAGAAACTAAAATAGCAATGTTAAGCACAGTAAATAAAGTTGGGGAAACTGGAAAGTGAGCTAAATCTGATGTAATATTATGTGTGGTTGATAACAACATCTACAGTTGTTAAGGAAAAAAAAAACGTGACATAATGAGTAGTTCTATCATTAATGGAGGAAATGACTTAGAATGTTTGCCCCTGCAAGCAGGGCTGGACCAGTACGTTCAGGAGCTGTTGCTGTTCATAACCAGCCCTTCTGTGCTGGTTTATTTTCCATTCATGTGTTTGTATAATTTAGATAAAAGATTAATACGAATAATAAAGACACTGAAATTTGCTATGTGGAGCCAATGTTTCTCACTAACAAAACTAAAATGATTCGTAAACTTGTTTATGTTATTGAAAAATAGCAACAAACTCACAAGCCAATTTTTTTGTGTATATTTCTCATTTATTCTGAGAAGCATTCTTCAAGTGTGACTATTTATGCCCTGGGAGTATGAATTTGAATAAAATATAAAATTAATTTAATAGTCATAGTTCAGATAAGGAGGTTACATCTCGGGGTTCATGGTTTCCTGTTTCTTGATTTCTATTTTTTTCTGTTTTTTTCTTTTTTTGTTTTTTGTTTTCTTTACTGTTCAGTCTTGGCTTAACATCAGTCTTTTTTTCTGATGGGTTGTCACTGCAATAGACTCACAGAATAGCTGTGCTTAGAAAACACCTAAGGGAAGTTACCTGGTTACAGAAATGAAAGATAAGTTCCGAACAAGTAATGTACAGAAAATAATGCATAAAACTGAGATTAGGGGACTCCAAAGGGAAATTCTTGTTAGGTGTCTGGCATAGGCAAAAGCCAACATGATGTCTGTTATCAAGATGAACACAGAACCATATCTAAGATGGTATGAGCATTAAAAATAAATAAGAATCATTGCTTTTTTTTTACTTTAGATGTTTATTCTGCTTTTTTGGCTAAAGCTAACAAAGCAAAGAAACTGTAGAAGCTTAATATCTGTTTTACCTTGGTTACTTCCCTAAATTTTCTTCAAAAGAGTAAACTTATCCCCCAAAGTCCCCTTTCATTTCTTTCCATATTAAATCATTCTTTAGATAAGGCCATTATACTTTTAAATATGCTATCAATAGTTTTCCATATGTACATACTCAACTTAAGCACTGAGACCTGTATCCAATAAACTAGCACTAATTACCTACATTCACATGCATTTACCTCAGTAACCTAAACAAAAGCATTTAGGGGGTCCCAATTTTCAGAATATATGAATGAACTTTTTTCTTTTTTATTTTACCTGGTGCATGCAATTGTGTAACTAAAGTTAGAATTACAGTTGAATTGTAATATCTGTAATGATTCTCCTCATTTGACAAAATTGTCCCATTTATCAGAAATAATTTAGCTATCTCTATGGAGTGGGATTTGCTTTCAAGTCTTTCTTAACAGAAATCTCACTATAAATTAGAATCTAGCCGTTCAGTTGGAATAATTAGCAGGTAAGGTTAAATGGGCTGAGAAGGCTTCTACCTTCTACCCAAACAGAAGATGAGTCACTTGTCAAAATGCAAGCAAATATTTCTGTCTCTAGCTACTGCTCATAAAATCTTCAAACTCTCAGAATGTTCAATAGCTCTTAGGTTTTCTGTTAGATATCTTCTCATTAAGGGATAGGGTTTTTTGTTGTTGTTGTTGACTGTATTTTTGAGAAATATTAATTCTCTGAATAATACAATAGTATGAATTCTTAGAAAAATCCCCAAAGTACATGTCAGAGATATAAATGAGAATTGACACCTGTCAGGATAAATAGAAAAGTGAAGATTGGCAGAGTGTAAGCAATTATTTTAGTAAAATAGGGCCAGACTCATTCTTATGTGGGAATCATCACTTTAATATTTTATAGACACCATTTTATTCAAAATTATATTCTCTATATCAGCACAATATAAGATTCTAAATTTTAATCTTAATCAATTTTTTATTATAGAATAATATAGTAACCCGATGGAAAAATATCCATTTCATTTTGAAATTATCTATTCTTTTAATTTAGTAATATAAGCATCTCTACCTTAAATTACATACCCTTGCAATGATATTTTCAATTCAGTTTAGCAAACATTTATCCTGTAGCTATACATCAGAGCTATTTAATATTAAGCATGAAAGTTTCAAACATAAAATTAAAAAATGCAAGAAAGTTCTGAGAAATATTTTTGCATACATAGTGATGGGAATTTAACAGGGAGGTTTTCAGAAAAACAATTTTGAGGTTATGTATTAAAATCTTAATATTCTTTGATCCAGGAATTCTACACGTTTAACTTAAGGAAGGGCAATACATCTAGCAAATATTCACTATATGGCACATTTATTATTCCCCCTTTATATATACATATATATAATTTCTAAATGTGTCATGTAGTGAATATATATAGTGAATATATATAAAAACATATATTTATAAACATATATTTTTATAAACATATATATTTTATAAACATATATTTTTTATTTTGCTACTCTCTTCATTATGGGTTCATATATGTAACACAGCTACAAAATGGAAATTTACTAAGGGATAAAGTAGTTAGAAGACTATTTTTAAAAGGCCCTCAGAGGATTACTAGAGAGAAATTCTGAAAGTCTCTGTAAAGAAAAGGAAAAGGTCATAGAAAAAAAGAGGAAAATATCACTGTCATTAGGAAATTAGAAAATAAATCCTCCCAGTTCTTCACTGACAGATGAGTTGTAAGAGACACAGTGAATAATTATCACATGCATCTGCAGCACCTATATCTGCATGGCAGCTCACATGTCACTAAAGCACAAAAAATACAGCAGCTCCAGGATTACAGCATAAACTTTAAGAAGAAATACTGCAGTTTCCAGCAAATGCAAAAGAAAAGAATCTCCCACCTACTCAGTACTAATAATCTAGTTTTAAGGGAGCAGTTGGTTTCTAATACAGAGTGAGAAAAAGGTAGGTTTACAGTTGTTTGTGTAGCAAATAACATAATAAGTAAGAAATAATAGTATAATAATAAACTTGTTTTGCACTCACAACTGTAAGCCTACTTTTGCCCTACCCTGTATATCTACCAGAGAACATTTTCTTTTCATACTAAGTTTAATGCTATGAAATTTGTAAGAACACTCACACATTTATTTCAAATATTCTCAAGGGTGTTGGGCAGAGTAAGAAAGGGTAATACATAGAAGAGTAATGGGGTGCAGTAGAAATAAGAATAGGATTAAAACAATTCGAGAAGACAATTATCTTTAGCAAAACCAACAGAATTTGTATACTAAAAAGGGTGACTTTTACAGGACATAAATTATACTTCAATAAACCTGGCTTATAAAAATTTTAGAATGTCAATCATCTGGGAAATTTTTGCTTAAGAATATATCAATGCCCTGGTCGGTTGGCTCAGTGGTAGAGCGTCGGCCTGGCGTGCAGAAGTCCCAGGTTTGATTCCCGGCCAGGGCACACAGGAGAAGCGCCCATCTGCTTCTCCACCCCTCCCCCTCTCCTTCCTCTCTGTCTCTCTCTTCCGCTCCCGCAGCCGAGGCTCCATTGGAGCAAAGATGGCCCGGGCGCTGGGGATGGCTCCTTGGCCTCTGCCCCAGGCGTTAGAGTAGCTCTGGTCACAACAGAGGGACGCCCCGGAGGGGCAGAGCATCGCCCCCTGGTGGGCAGAGCATCACCCCCTGGTGGGCGTGCCAGGTGGATCCTGGTCAGGCGCATGCGGGAGTCTGTCTGACTGTCTCTCCCGGTTTCTAGCTTCAGAAAAATACCAAAAAAAAAAAAAAAAAAAAAGTATATATCAAATTCCTGAAAACTCTAGTTGTTCAATTGACTAAGTTTAAAGTTAAATTCATAGTTGCTGTGGTAAAATAATTTTAAACCTTCATTTTTCTAACCAAAATGTTTCTTTTAGGATTGTGGAGTGCGGTCATTGTCAAACTAAAACTTGACTAGGTTATAAATGTCAGTTGCTAAATGTTTTATTTTTTAATTTATTTATTCATTTTAGAGAGGAGGGATAGAGAGAGAGAGAAAATGTGGGGAGGAGCAGAAAGCATCAACTCCCACATGTGCCTTGACCAGGCAAGCCCAGAATCTTAAACCGGTGACCTCAGCATTCCAGGTCGGCGTTTTATCCACTGCACCGCCACAGGCCAGGCTATATAATATTCTACAGTATTAGGCATCCCTTAATCATTTTTCCTACTATTGAAGGTTGTCTTAAAGGACCCAATCATTTTCTCTTCTTTTCTATTCAAAAGGGTGTGCACTTACTTCTTGTGCAGTAAGGCAGATTCTGGTTCAGTTCTTTCTCAGGGGAGTTTGTAATTGAGAGACTAAGAAAACTGAACTGCTTAGCCTCAGGTGCTACATCTTTCAGGAGTCTGGGAAGCAGCCATTACAGGGCCATAAGTACTGATGAGCAAGGATGCAGAGAATGAATCAAAAAAAGCTTTATAACATCCATCCTTATTACAAGTATCCTGAATGCACACACTGGTTTCTGGAGCAGAACAGTTTAATTAGTATTTAATTTACAACAAATAACCTCAATTTCTCAGGGCAATGAGATGAAAGCTCAGTGTTGTCCTACATGAATATGGGAGTCTGTCTTTTGGGCAAGAAAGGCAAAACTATGAATCCAATGGCTGAAATATAAATTGTATATTTCCAGATAGAGAGAATTAAAAATAAGCCTGTACTTCTTGGGAAGGATCCTGAGTTCCCACTCTAACCCACTGGAATGCAAATAAATTTACGCAGAGAAAAAGATAAAACTACTTTGGCTTTAGAATCTAGGGATGTCTTCACATTCAAGATCTCACCTTACCTCTTTTTAAAAATATTTTTTTAATCTATTGATCTTTAGAGAAAGGAAGACGAAGAGAAAGAAACATTGATTTGTTGTTCCGTTTATTTATGCTCTCATTGGTTGATTTTTGTATGTGCCCTGACTGGGGATCAATCTACAACCTGGGCATGTCAGGATGATGTTCTAACCAACTGATCTGCCTGGTCAGGACCCCCACCTTCCCTCTAGATATCCAAATACGCTAGAGTTAGGTACACCTCTCTGGAGTTCTCACAATTGTACATTGTCTTCTGCTTCCTGTTTAAGTCAGTCTCAGGTTTCAGTAAAATTGTCTTAGAAAAATCCCTAACTGTAAAAACACAAAACCTATTTTCTCTACAGCGCCATAAAAGCCAGGCAAAGAAAGGCAAGAGATTGTGGAGCATTGGAGACAGATACAAAGAACAGGGCTCTTCTGAATACAAATGGCTTTATTTAGTTTTATGTTTGGGTTCTCTCATCATCACTCGTACTTCCTGCTCCTGGGTTCCCTGAAATACCTATGAATACCTGTACACATGACCTTCGCCCATTCCTTACGTGATGTACTGCAGGTTTCACAGGCAAAAGACTAAATGACCCAAATGAGGAGCCGTATTTAGGCTGTTTCCAATTGTTTACTAAGCTAAGAATATATTTTAAAAATATAATTAAAAAGAGAATAGACTGTGCATTATAGTATAGAATCTTTTAAGTTCTTGATATCTACTAACATATTGATTTTCAGGGAGTTTGAAAAAAATTTACAATCTGATAGAATATGCAAGTGCTCATTTTACCACCTCATTTCTAACACTGAGTATCAATAACTAAAACTTTGCTCATTTGTTAAATTATTTTAAGAACCAGTACCTCAGCCTGACCAGTGGTGGCACAGTAGATAGAGTATGGATCCAGAACACAGATCCCTGTTTCAGAACCCCAAGGTTGCTGGCTTGAGCACTGGCTCATCAGGGTCACTGGCTTGAGTGTGGGATCATGGACACAATATGGAGGTCTCAGGCTTGAGCCCAGAGATCACCGGCTTAAAGCCCAAGGTCACTAGCTTGAGCAAAGGGGTCACTGGCTCGTCATGAGCTCCTCAGTCAAGGCATGTATGAGAAGCAATAAATAAACCATTATAGTGAAGCATATACAAGTTGATGCTTCTCATCTCTCTCTTCTCTCTCTCTCTCTCTCTCTCTCTTAAAGAAAAAAAAATAGTATCTCCTGGTATGAGTTTGCATTTCTAAAACTGAAAGTAAAGCTAGATATTATTACACAATGATATTGGACATGCAATAGAAGCTATTCCTTGTGAGCCATGGCTCAGAAGATTTTTATGCCTACAACACATTGGTTTTCATGAGAATTTTGTAACATATTTACCTATATAGTACTACATGCCCTGCTCACTACTTTTGCTAAATTGTATTGGCTAGTATGATTTTATATTTCCAAAAACTTCACATAAATTTTAAGATTACTTTGTCTAGCTTCAAAGAAAAACAAAACAAAAACATAATAATGGGGCTTAGAATGTAATTACATTAAACACACAAATTAAATTGCAAATAAGTCAGCTGTATTATGAAGGCAGCTCTTACCAGCATGGAAAAGCCATTTGTTAAATAATTCAGGTATTTTGCCAGATGGTATTAAACTTTTAGTATATTGAAATCAGCCATGATGGGAGTTTTTACACCATGAAAATCAGCAAATACTACAAATCATAGCTCTCCCATTCTGTCCTCACAGAAAGCCAATTTACCAGTGCACCACTTAATAATTTATGATATTTAGTCATTCCTGCTATCATTATGTATTTCATATCTTATTTTTAGATATTTCAGCAAAGTTTTGTAACTGACTTTATTTTTGTCCATACAGTATTTTCAGGCAGTTTATAATTTGTTAGTTTTTTTCTTTCAGTAAAATTGTCAAATAACAAAAAATTAATATTGTTCTTTCCACCTGAGAATATATTGATCTTTCTTATTATTTCTATAGGTTTTTAAAAAATTCTCTTGAGTTTTCTAGATAGAGCATTAATGTATATGCAAATTATGATACCTAAATGTTTTCTTTTCCAAAATATATACTACTTTGTTTTATTTCTCATTGAATTGGCTAAATTTTTTTCCCCCGAAGTGAGACATGGGGGCAGGGGTGTGGAAAGAGACAGACTCCCACATGTGCCCAACTGGGATCCACCCAGCATGCCTGCCAGGGGTGATGCTCGACCCCTTTGGGGCATTGCTACGCTGCAATCAGAGCCATTCTAGCACATGAGGCAGAGGCCATGGAGCCATCCTCAGCGCCTGGGCCAATTTTGCTCCAGTGGAGCCTTGGTTGTGGGAGGGGAAGAGAAAGATAGAGAGGGAAGGTGGAGGGGTGGAGAAGCAAATGGGCACTTCTCCTGTGTGCCCTGGCTGGGAATTGAATTCAGGACTTCCACACGCGGGCCGATGCTCTACTGCTGGGCCAACCAGCCAGGGTCTTGGCTAGAATTTTTGAAAATGTGTAAAACTATATGAGTAGAGGGCACACTTGCCCTGCTCCTATTTTTGGTGTTTCATTGTTTACTATGATATTCATTTTTATGTTGAAGTACATCTTCTTTGTTATATTATATATCTACTAATTTTATGAAATGATACTAGTAGTCAGTGGTCAGTGGATTCATTGATAGTGGTTGCTGTTATGTGGTTTTTATTGTTGTTGTATTTAATCAGAAGTAGAGTCTGTGAATCTGTGTGCCAGTAAATAAGAGCACAGTTCTTATGTAATATTTTCTAGGTTCACATCCTAGCTTTACTATTTCCTAGTTGTGCAACCTTGGATAAATTACTTAAACGATCGTGCCTTAGTTTCTTTGGTTCCTGTAAAATGATAATGATAGTACATAGTTTTTAATGGGTTTGTGAGAATTCAATGAGTTAATATGTATAGAGTGTTTGTGATAGTGTCTGGCACAATTTCAGCATTCAATGAGAGTTAGAAATTATAACTTAATAAAGTTAATAATTATTATTAATTAATACCTTCAAGAAATATTTTGAACTTGTACTTTTTCTTCAACATGTTGAAACGTGTTATTTCAATGCTGTATTTGCATTGCTAGAACAAAACATACTAAGTTGCATCCATTTCTGTTAATAGGATGTTGAAGTCAATCTACTAGCAAAGTTTTGAAGTTTTTTCCTTAAAATAAATGAGATTATTCTATAGTTAAAGGAAGGTCTATATCAAATAAAAGAACATATATCTTCCTTTTCATTCTAATATTATATATTTGAGAATTTTGGTCCATTTTTTTTATTAAACATGCTAAAGTTATATATATAAGACTTATTCCAAGGGAGAAAAAACAACTCTTAAAATTATTTATCATTTCTACTACTTTTCTTTATTTTCCAATAGAGAATGTAGGTGTTTGTTTTTTATCATGCCTTCTTTCATCTTTCCTTGGCTTATTTATATCTCTTTCTAATGTCTTTACCTAAATGCTCAGTTCATTTATTTTCATACTTCCTTGTTTAGTAAGAATGCTTGATTTATTGCATCTTTAAAATGCATATTCAATTACCTGAGTCATTTTTCATTTGTAATTTGGAAAATTACATCAGTGATAGATAGTATAGATGTCAAGTCCTGTCATATCTCCCACATAGTACCTAAGAATGTTAATGTTCACTGTCAACCTTTAAAAATCAGATACACCCAAAACTGGGAGCAACCAAGATGGCCTTTAATGGGCAAATGAATAAACAAACCATGGTACATCCATACTATGGACAATTGTTCAGTGAACAAAAAAGAACAATCTATTAATCTATGCAACAACATGGGTAAATGTTTTATGCTACTGCTTAAATGCATATAGCTTAAATGAAAGAAGGAAGTTTCTAGAAGGATGTATACTGTATGATACTATTTCTATGAAATTCTGAAAAAGACAAAACTACAGAGACAGAAAACATATCAGTGCTTGCCAGGGGTTTGGGAAGTTGGGAGGGTTAACCAAATAAAACACAGGGGATTTTTTAGACTTTTTAGGCCGAAACGTATCTGATTGGTATTGTAGTGGTGGAAATCACTGTGCGTGTAACAATACGCATAGAACTTTGTAGTACAAAGAGTAATAGTGACAAAAGAATCTAATCATATTAGCACTACATTGAATTCAAAGTGTGACACAAATGTCTTTTAAATTAAATCAACACAACATTGGTCATAGTCTTTATGTTATTGAGTTTTGTTTGCTTCATCTGTGCGAAGGAGTAAGAAAAGGCACAAGTCAGTGTTAGAACCCAGACTCCAGAATCAGATAACCATGGGTTTGAAATCCAACTCTACCTCTTTCTTCCTAGTTGTTGAACCCTGGCATATTACTCAAAATTTCTAACAAAGTTTTCCTACCTATAAAATGAGAAAAATAGTATCTGCCTCAGCATTGTTGGAAGATTAAATATTAATGCATATAAAACTCTTAGCCTAGCCCTAGACTATAGTTTTATACTCTGCAAACATGTCATTTTTCATAACTGTTTTATTTATCCTTTTATATTTAGTAGTTTGAATTTTTAGATGTATACAATAATATCTTTTCCTGTTCATTTAAATACATGATTTACATGGTTTATAATTTTATTGTGCATTACTTGATTCATAAATATATTTCAATTTTATAGTTTGAAAATAATGTTATGTTGGTCTTATTTTTGCTAGTTTTCCTAATAAATCTTTGCCTATCCTTATTTTTAATCTTAAAATTCTTATACTATTTTCTTTTGAGTTTTTCTGTGTCTTATTTACCTTTTAACCATATTCATAAATATAACTTGAACAATAAGGAAGAGAATAAATAAAAGGAAAGATAGACATAATAAAAGAGTTAAAGAAACGCTATATACAAATTTTTAGACTGAAAAATCTCCAGAGAAAGACTGACTAAAGGCCCATACCTACATATGTCTCTATAACATTTTAGAACATCAAAAATAGCCTGACCTGTGGTGGCGCAGTGGATAAAGCATCGACCTGGGAATGCTGAGGTCGCCGGTTCGAAACCCTGGGCTTGCCTGGTCAAGGCACATATGGGAGTTGATGCTTCCAGCTCCTCCCCCCTTCTCTCTCTCTCTGTCTCTCTCTCCTCCCTCTCCCTCTCTGTCTCTCTCTCCTCTCTAAAAAAATGAATAAATAAATAAAAATTAAAAAAAAAAGAACATCAAAAATAAAGAGAAAAACCTTATATGCTTCCAAGGAGAGAGACCAACAACAGCAACAAAGAAACAGGTATCATTTCAATATAAATATACCTTATCAGTAAACTGGATCCCAAATAAAGCAATAGTTGTCAACTTCTGAGAGAAAGTAAATTGGGGACTAGAACTCAATATGTAGGTGTAGACATAAAATTAAGAGAAAAATAAAGATATTTCAAGTATGCAAAAACTGAAGAATACTGACTTTCTGTTACAATCTGTTGCCCTCCCTCCTTTCTTAGAAAGTTACTTGAAGTCATTTAGCAAAAGGAAAGGTAAACCAAGGAAGAGCACAATATGGAATCTGGGAAAGAGCCGACTCAAGCCTGGGAGCAGCGGAGGAAATTCTGGGTGATAACCAGAGCCATTATAAATCTATTTCATAGTAATGCTGAACCACCAGGGCACAGCTCAAATGCATAATTCTATATTTTCTGGGACTCAGAGACATTTACATGCAACGTTGAAAAGAAAAAGATTTCTTTGTGGCATTAAAAGGAGGCCTCAACACTTTCTACAACCCGTTCTTAATCTGCTTTTTCATATTGTCCTATGATTCCTACATTAAAAAACAAACAAAAAAAAAACTTAGGCTCCCACCATTTCCCCCACAAAACGT
Organism: Saccopteryx bilineata; assembly: GCF_036850765.1. Taxonomy (NCBI): domain Eukaryota; kingdom Metazoa; phylum Chordata; class Mammalia; order Chiroptera; family Emballonuridae; genus Saccopteryx; species Saccopteryx bilineata. The sequence continues at coordinate 34,943,960 of NC_089490.1, read as the reverse complement.
TCATTCTTTTCCTACAAATCAGTTTTCTCTTGTCATTCTCCCACATATAATTTTCATAGATGTTATAGTTTCCTCGGAAAGTCTATTATCTTTCCAAGTCTGTCTTTAATCTGTTTCCTATAAAATCTCAGTGTAACTGAGTGCTGCATGATCTCAAATATGTTGCCTCCTTTTAAACTACAAATTCAGCAGAAAATCAGAGACTTGATCAATTCAACATCACTATTTACACAATCATGTACCTCATAATAGCATTTCAGTCAACAGTGGACTGAATGTACAACAGTAGTTCTGTAAGATTATTATATAATGGAGCTGAGAAATTCCTGCTATCTAGTGACATCGTGGCCATCCTAAAATCATGCTCAGGTGTTTATGATGATGCTCGAGTAAACAAACCTATGGTGCTGCCAGTCATGTAAAAATCTAACACATATAATTATTTATAGTATATGATACTTTATAATGATAATAAATGAATATGTTACTGGTGTATATATTTACTATACCTTGGAGGTATTGCAGGTCAGTTCCAGACCACTGCAATAAAGTAAGTATCTCAATAAAGTGAGTCATAATCTTTTTGCAGGTCAAGGGTCTTGACTTCAATTTGTAAAAAATGCAATATCTGTAGAGTATGAGAAAGCAAAACTATAAAATAAAGTATGTCTGTACTATACATTTTTTAACATGTGGCCTGTACTATACTTCTAATCATTATTTTAGAGTGTACTCTTCCTATTTATGAAAAAAATAGTTGGCTACAATACAGTATGCTGGCAGCAGCCTCAATGCACCTCGGTTTATCTTGTCTCTTGATTACACTGTTTTCTCTTGTGCTCGATTTAATCTTGTGGTGTTTTTTACAGTAAAATCCTGTTCAGGCTTGTAGCCTAGAAGCAATAGGCTATACCCTATAACCCAGGCATGTAGTAGATTATACCATCTAGGTTTGTGCAAGTACAGTCTATAATGTTCACACAACAAATAAATTGCTTAACAATGCACTTCTCAGAATGTATCCCTGTCATTAAACAGCACATGACTATATTGTTACTTTTCTCCTTTTAGTTTTAACTTAGTATGCATATAATAATTTATAGATTGTATTTGCTTTCTATTGCTCCTATAACAAATGATCTCAAACTTGGTTGCTTAAAACAACACAAATTTAGCCTGACCAGGTGGTGGCACAGTGGATAGAGTGTCAGACTGGGATGCGGAGGACTCAGGTTCGAGATCCCAAAGTCACCAGTTTGAACTCAAGTTCATCAGGTTTGAGCAAAGCTCACCAGCTTGGACCCAAGGCTGCTGACTTGAGCAAGGGCTTACGTGGTCTGCTGTGGCCCCAAGGTCAAGGCACATATGAGAAAGCAATCAATGAACAACTAAAGTGCCACAATGAAAAATTGATGCTTCTCATCTCTCTCCCTGTCTATCCCTCTCTGTGACTCTCTCTCTGTCTCTGTCCAAAAAAAAAAAAAAAAACCACAAATTTATTATCTTATAGTTTTATCAGTCAGAATTATTACACAAGTCTCATCAGACAAAAATCAAGATGTTATCAGGGCTGCATTCCTTTCTAGAGACATAGAGATGAACCTGTTTCCTTGTTCATTTGGTTGGTTGACAGAATTCAGTTCCTTGTGGTTGTGGGACTAAGATCATTGCTGTCTGTGAGCTTATAGAAGCCATTTACATTTTTTTACTAATGGCCTCCTTGCTCCAAATTCAGAGCCAGCCTGATGAGCTGAATCCATCTCATGCTTAGAACTCTCCTCCTTTTATCTCATTTCTCTGACCCAGCCAAATAGTTGTCTGCATTTAAGTATTGATATAATTAGATTGGACATACCCAAACAATTCTGGATAACTCCCTATCTCAAATTCCACACTCTTAATTATTTCTTCAAAATCTTTTTTGCATGTACAATAATATGTTTACAGGTCCAGGAATTATAATTTCTATATCCTGGGAACTTGGAGAGTGCTATTCTGGCTACCACACAGACTATACTAAAATTATAGCCTAGATGACACTATGGACTCGAACCATGCAATACCTCAGACAGGGTATTATTACACATTATACATTAAGTTATACAATATTTATTATATACTGTATATAGACTATACTGTTCTATACTATAGATTCTTTGAGATTCATATAGTTGTTAACCCAGGGTCATACACATTGTATATGTTCAAGTAACATTTATGGATTATTTAGAATGTTATCAGGAAAAAATTCTTCATCATTGGTTTACTTCAAATATTCTCCTTGTTTCACTCACTGTCTCTGTCAAAAATACTATCACCTGCATTAGAAAAAATGTGAATAGCCCTATAATTTTTAGAGCATTCTGCAACCTGATGCTGTCACAACTCCTCTTATCTTCTACAGTTAGTCATTTAAAGATCAGTTCTTATTTTCTACTTTTCCTTTTTTGAACAATATTTACAGTTTCATTTCCACTTTCTTTTTCTAATGAAATTGTTTTTCTTGCCATTCATTCCTCTTCATTACCCTTTGCAACTTACCCTTTATAACAGACCTCAATTCTTTGTAGTAAGCTCATACGGATACCGAGGGGTTAACAGTGAAGTGCCATTTGCTTGTATCAATTTCATCTGAAGCACAGGGATAATGTTCCCAGCTGTGGCATCTGGCTCCTTGGCAATTTCATCAGACAGTGCCAGCCGTTATTGTCGAGTTCTGGGCTTGTCACAAGGATTAAGCTGTTGTGCAGCCGTTTCTGCCACCTCAGTGCTGTACAGGTACAAGTTGGCTTTCAATTTTTCCTCGGAGTAATTCCTGTTTTTCTCTCTATTAATATTTTGTTAAAATACCTAGGAGGCTTGTGTCTAGATAAAGTCTGTATTCCGACACATGCCTTCACAGGTGGAGAAGCATGAACCATATTCACTCTCAAAAGAATTTCAATAGTTCAATATAATTTTCTTTGAAAATAAAAGTAAAATGCAAAGTTTTTAGTGCTTTTGTTCTAAGCATTTTTGTTTATGTGAAAGTGTAGCTTTTATAAATAGTAAGCAGATAAAATCTACTGCTGCATTCCTCTGATAAATAACTTTTTAAATACACAAGATTTTATTTTTTGATTTTAGAGAGAGGAGAGAGAGAAGGAGGATGCGGTGGAGCAGGAAGCATCAAGTCACAGCAATTGCTTCTCTCATATGCCTTGACCAGGCAAGCCTGGGGTTTCGAACCAGAGACCTCAGCATTCCAGGTTCAAATAACTTTCCTAATCTAGTGTTACTGTCAGCACATAAAATAGAAAGTATTACTTAATAAAGTTTATTTTGTGAATGTTCCCTTTATCTTTCTCATGAATTCATTTGCTAACTACAGTTTTTTTAAATTGCTAACTCACCATCAGTGTCAAAGGGATTGATCTGGTGTGTTCTTTTTCAACTTAATTCTAATGTTCTCTAAATAGTCTCATTCCTTTTGACAGCATATTGACTCAGAATAAGAAAAATCATAGAATCATAGATTTTAAAACTATGGTACAACTTAGAGATTATTTGGTGCTTTTGTTTATTTTACAGATGATGAAACTGACAGCCAGTCATGTTAAATAATATACCTCAGGCCACACAAATAATTAGTACCAGGACAAGCCCAGAACTCAGTGCTTTTGTTCTAATCCAGTGCGTGTTCCACAATCCATCTCTGCCTCCTCTAATTCAAATTCATAGTACATGATTCTTTTTATTTTTTTAATTTTTTTAAGTGAGAGGAGGGGAGATGGTGACACAGACTCCTGCATGCCCCCCCCCCAACCAGGATCCACCCAGCAACCCTGTTTGCGGCCAATGATCGAATAAGCAGAGTTATTTTTAGTGTCTGAGGCTGACACACTGAGACCAACTGAGCTATCCTCAGCACCCCAGGCCATGCTTGATCCAATCAAGCCACTGGATGCAAGAGGGGAAGAGAGAGAGAAGGGGAAATGGTAGGGGAAGAAGCAGATGGTCGTTTCTCTTGTGCACCCTGACTGGGAATTAAACCCGGGACATCTATACGTCAGCTGATACTCTATCCACTGTGCCAACCAGCCAAGGCCAGTATGTGATTCTTAGTTCCATTCTTCTGTCTAAAACTGACCTTTCACCTGTGGCTACATCCGCCTCCTATCCACTACCTTCTTGAGACACTGTTCTCCCCAGACCTTGCTCTTCCTTTGTTCTGTTTCTGACTCTTGGTCTTCAGTTCCTCCTATGTGATTCAGAGAACCATACACACAGTGAGCTATCTCAAAGCTTCTATGGAGAATGCCCTCTTGTTATTAGGGAGCTGAAATAATTGAGGCTCATTTACTAACAATGAAATGTAAAGCAATTATGGGACTCAGAAAGATCAGAAATTATGACAAAACTCAGTGTTTTAAATTGTATGAATCTTGAAATAGGGACTCTCTTAGAACAAAGAAAGGCTTCTATATGTGTAGAACTTTCTATCCCATTCTGCCTCCTACCCTGGGAAGGCTGTATATGAAGACTATCTCATCTAACTCTTCATTCTACCTTGATGATTCAAGTGCAATCTTCACTCTGAATGCCAATTTGACTCTTCTCTTTGGAATAGATGATCATTATTCAATGCCTTCGCAATGAATTTGACTAGTTCTATACTTCACTCAATTTCCTACTCAGGCTATAACACCTATAATTTCCCTTTCTTCTGCCTTGTTAATTAAAAAAGTTTTGCATTTGATTGTGGAAAGTGATTAATTATTTCATTAGTTAGCTGTTCTCAGGGAACAAGACAAAAATATTTCTCCGCAGGTTAGGCGTCACTAAAGAAATTAGGTCAGAATTCATCAAAGTGTGGCACAGCCCTGCAAACAGGGGATGTACACACTGATAAATGTATTATGTCAAGAAACTTCAGAGCAATAACATGCACACTCTTCAGCTCCCTCAGGCATTGAGTTGTAAGGTAAGAACTGTGCACTTGTGAGCAAGAGAGGAACAATATTTCTTGAGCTGAGTGTAAACAGAGTAGTTAATAACCAAAAGGTAACCTGAATGATAATCCTGCTGAAAATAACAAAGTAATACCTTTGCTAATGGAAAAAAAATATGTCTCTGCACTAGGAAAAAAAAAAGGAAAAAACTCACATAATCAGAATTCTCAAAAAAAAAATAAGTGCAAGAAAAAAAATTTCCTGTTGACACCTACCCTTTCCTATTTTATATAACATAATATATCAAAGTAAAAAAAAGGAAAATAATAAATTTGAGTAAATAAGATATGTAAATGGATAAAATAGTCAATATATATTAAGGTTTAATCATATGGTATTGGGCATAAGTTAATCAAAGCTTATATCACCCTTGTTTGCTAAGAGGTTTATGACTAAAACAATAGTGCCAATGGCATAAACTTTAAAAAGTCAGCCTAATTTCTGCAAGAAATTTTTTTATAACCGTTTTGTTTCTTTTACTATTTGGGAATATTTTCAAGTCACACTACAGTGCTGTTGAAGTACCCTAGGGAAAAAGAGTGTGAAAAAAAAATAGAGGACGGTTGAAAATAAGTTGTATACTGATAAAAATGCAAAAAAGAGAAAAGAACATCTTTCTTAGAGTTAAGCCTAACAAAATAAAGCCTATATATCCAATGATGCAGGTCTTGAGGCCAGTCCAAATCTCTGTCTCTCCTGAATCTGTATCATTATCTTAAAGTGGGAAAAATCAAAGTCATAGAGTATAGTACCCATATGTCCTTCTATGCATGAGGGACATATGGCCCTCAATCCAAATTGGCCCACAATCTTGCAGATTCCCAAATATCTTCCAAACATGCACCACTTCTGCACCAGAATCAGTCTGTTTCTGAAAGCAAGAATGGAGTGACTTTTACCTTATAACAGGGTTTCTCTACAGAGTAAGTTTCTATAAAGGAACCTGTTTTCATCCATTTATTAGTGTCAATAAAGAATAAATGGGCTCTGGCTGGTTGGCTCAGTGGTAGAGCATCAGCCCTGCATGTGGAAGTTCCGGGTTCGATTCCTGGTCAGGACACACAGGAGAAGCAACCATCTGCTTCTCCACCCCTCCTCCTTTCCCTTCTCTCTCTTTCTCTCTTCCCCTACTGCAGTCATGGCTCAAATGATTTGAGAAAGTTGGCGCCAGGTGCTGAGGATGGCTCCATGGCCTCACTTCAGGCGATGAAACAGCTAGATTGCCAAACAATGGAGCAGCAGCCACAGATGGGCAGAGCATCAGGCTGTAGGGGCTTTGCCGGGTGGATCCCAGTCAGGGCGCATGCAGAAGTCTTTCTCTCTGCCTCCCTGCCTCTCACTTAATAATAATAAAATTTTAAAAAAGAAGATAAAAAAAAAGGATAAATGACAATGAAATTTTGTAGCCTACATATAAATAAATATATAGTGCAACTGCCTACTATTGAATCAAACTTTACTAAGGATTCTAAAAATCATGGTGAACCTCTCACTTCAATCAATACCTTTGGATTTATCAGCAGCCCTAACATGTCATGATCAGACAGCTGTCAGCATGTAAGCTACTTGGATATGAAAACAAATGAGAAAATGACATATGGAAAGCTGACCTAGAAATTATTAAATAAGTGCAAGAAACCTAGAACTGAAAAGAAAGTGGAAAAATAGAAAACCCTCCACCTTAAAAAATAGCATTTAAGCCAAGATAAGTCACTGTCATGTTTGTTCCTCCCATGTAAAGTCAGTGTTAAATAAAATAACTTTTGATTTGTTCATTATTATAGGAGACTGACCTTTTTAAAACATGTACAATCTACCTATAGTTTGTTTTGTTTCTTTTTCCTTCTAGTAAAACCTAGCCTACTTTATATTTTTCCACAAATAAAATTATAAGCTATGTAAAGTATACATTGTGGTAATCTGATATACATTGTGAAAAATTCCCATCATTTAGTTAGTTAACACAGATATCACCTCATGCATTTATCTCTTTTTTTCCATAAAAACATTTAAGTTCTATTTTCTTAGCAAATTTCAATTATACAATACAGTGTTATCACCTAGAGTCACCCTGTTTTACATTAGATTCTCAGAACTTCTTCATTTTATAGCTGAAAGTTTGTACCCTTTTACCAGTCTCTCCTTATTCTCCCCTGCCCAACACCTGGCTACAACTTTCTACTCTATACAAGCTTGACTTTTATTTTTGAAAGATCCAAGATAAGTGATAGAATGTAGAATGTGTCTTTCTCTCGCTTAGTTTACTTAGCATGATGCCCTCAAGATCCACCCATATTGTCACAACTGGCAGGATTTACTTTTTCTCATGGCTGAATAATATTCCATTATATATACATATGTATATACTAGAAAGCCCGGCGGTCATATGACATGACCACTGTTCTAGATATTATAAATTGTAATTAAAATGATTTGTGCAAAGGTGTCTGCTAATTCAAACTGAATTACCCAGGGCAGGCGGCGAGGATGCCCCTTTGCTTAGTGCCCCACGGGGTTTCCCCCTTCTACTTGCTTAATTGCTTAAAGTAGAGTGCAATGAAGAAAACCACTGGTGGTACATTTCTTAAGAGCCACTGCTAGCTCAATAAATAAAGGTGATTTAAATAATAAAATGTTAATTCACATGTCAAAGATCTCTTTGTACACAACATTTCTTGTGTAGATCTTTCCATCATTTTTAAGCTTGCCTTGCAGAGGACCATCAATTATTTTTAATTTTATATCCGTTCTTTCACGAACTCTTGAACAGGCAACATAAAGTTGACCGTGTCCAAATGCAGGCTCAGGTAAAAAAATGCCAACACGCTGATTAGTCAATAATTTATTCAAGAGTAGTGGATAATTCTCAATTAGTGGAACTACAATGTTTCCGTACTTGCAACATTGAGAAAATCCTTTCTTGCCACGGTCAAATTGATTAGTTTCTAACTTGAAGTTTAAGGACTGACAGTGTTCACATTTAATATTCATGTCACCAGAGGAATGCTCAAAAATTAAAGTTTCTTCGTTTGAAACTGTTTTAATCCTTTCTGCGTTTCGGTCAGCATTACTCTGTCGTTTTTTTTTGCATTTCTCTCCTGCCTTTGTTCAAGGGACTCATTTTGTCAAGACAGGCTTTTTTGTCTTGCATCTGAGGCAAGCCTTGTCTCTCTATGCTCATCAGTCTCATTTTGCCGAGAAAGACACATTTGCTCTGCGACTGAAGCAAGCCTTGTCTTTCTCTGCTCAGTGGTTTCCGTTTTGTCGAGAAAGCCGTTTTTGTGCAGCTTTAGCTCCTTTTCTCTCCTCTTCAGTGCTGTATTTTCTAGGAGGCATTCTTAAAAGAAATTATGTTAAGATGTAGTTTTTATGTAAAACAGATGATTGCCAATGCAAACAAATGTTCACCTTCCCCCTGACCCGCTCAATTTGCATTCAGCCGTGGCAACTTCACCCCATTGGCTAGTAGAGTTATGCAAGCAACCAATAAGCTATCGGCAACAAACAGACACTTAAGCTGCATATAATAAAGATTTCTATTATATATCACATTTTACTTATATGTTCATTCAGTGATGGACACTCAGGCTGTTTCCATATTTTGGCTATTGTGAATAGTGCTGCAATAAACATGGCAGCACAGAATTTTTTTAATTTCCTTTGGATATATAACCAGAAGTGGAGTTGCTAGACCATATGGCAGTTCTATTTTTAATTGTTTTTAGAAACTTCCATATTGTTTTCCAAAGTGGCTGTACCCATTTATATTTCCACCAAGGTGTACAAGGATTCTATTTTTCCCATATCCTCACCAACACTGTTATTTCTTGTCTTTTTAATGATAGACATTCTAACAGTTGTGAGGAGATATCACATTGTGGTTTTGACTTGATTTGCATTTCCCTAATGAATAGTGACACTGAATACTTATTCTTGTCCCTGTTGGCCATTTTAATGAATTCATTGGGAAAATGCCTATTCTATCTATTTTAAAATTAAATTGTTTAGTTTTTTTGCTATTGAGTTACACAAATTCTTTATATATTTTGGATATTAACCCTTGATCACATATATTTTCTGCCACTCAATGGGCTGCCTTTTCCTTATGTTGCTGGTTTCCTTTGCTGTGTTTGATATAGTCCCACTTATTAATTTTTGCTTTTGATACTTCTCCTTTGATGCTAAATTCAAAAGGTCATTTCTGAGACCAATGGCAAAGAGTTTACCACCTATGTTTTCTTCTAGGAGTTTTATGATTTCAGTACTTACATTCAAGTCTTTAATTTGTTTGAGGTTGATTTTTGTGTATAGTATAAGATAGAGATCCAATTTTCCCAACCTCATTTATTGATGAGACAATCCTTTCCCCATTATATAATCTTGGCTCCTATATCATAAGTTAATTGACCATATATTAGGTGTGGGTTTATTTCTGGGCTATTCTGTTCTATTGCTCTGTGTGTCTGTTTTTATGCCAGTAACATACTATTTTGATTGATACAGTTTTGTAATATAATTTGAAATCAGGAAGCATGATGCCTCTAGCTTTGCTGTTTCTCTTTCTCAAGATTGCCTTGAAATTCAGGATTTTTTGTGGTTCATACAAATTTTAGAATTGTATGTTCTATTTCTGTGAAAAATACCATTTGAATTTTGGAAGGGATCTCACTGAATCTGGAGATTGCTTGGGTGGTATAAACATTCTAACAATATTGAGTCTTCCAATCCATAAGCACAGACTATCTTTCCATTTAATTGTTCCTTCAATTTCTTTTGTCAATATCTCATAGTTTTCAGTGTATAGGTCTTTCATCTCCTTGGTTCAAATTGTTCCTAGGTATTTTATTCTTTTTGATGCAATTATCAACGTGATTGTTTTTCTTAATTTCTCTTTCTGATAGTTTATTAGTATATAAAAATGTAACAAATTTTCCTATGTTGGTTTTATATCTTGAAACTTTTCTGATTTTGTTTATTAGTTCTAACAGTTATTTGGTGGAGTCCTTTGCAGTTTTCTATATATAATACTATCATGGCAAAAAATAGATATAGTGTTACTTCTTCCTTCCCAGTGTGGATATGTTTTCTTTCTTTTTCTTGCTTAATTGCTCTGATGAGGACTTCCAGTACTATGTTAAATAAAAGTAGTGAGTGTGATCATCCTTGTCTTATAAACCCAATCTTTCTTTTTTGTTGTTGCTGTTTTAATTTTAGTTTTCAATTACAGTTGATGTTCAATATTATTTTATATTAGTTTCAGGCATACAGCATAGACAATTATATAATTTGTGAAGTGATCCCCCTGATAACTCAAGTACCCACCTGGCACCATACCTAGTAATTACAATATTATTGACTATATTCCCTATGCTGTACTTTACATCCTCATGACTATTCTGTAACCACGAATTTGTATTTCTTAATCCCTTCAGCTTTTTCACACATTCCCCCATCCTGCCTCCCATCTGGCAACCAGCAGTTTGTCCTCTGCTTCTATCAGTCTGTTTCTGTTTTGTTTGCTTATATATTTTGTTCTTTGGGTTCCACATATAAGTGAAATCACATGGTATTTGTCTTTCTCTAACTGATTTATGGACCTCTAGGTCCATCCACGTTGTCACAAATGATAAGATTTTTTTAAGGTGAGAGGAGGGGACATAGGGAGGCAGACTCCCGCATATGCCCTAATCGGGATCCACCCGGAAACCCCACTTGGGTTAATGCTTGAGTACCAAGCTATTTTTAGTGCCTGGCTCAACCAGGGCCATGCTGGTAACAACTGAGACACTGGCTACAGGAGAGGTAGAGAAAAAGAATGGAGAGGGAGGAGAGGGAGAAGTAGATGGTTGCTTCTCCTGTGTGCCCTGACCAGGAATCAAACCCAGGATGTCCATTCACCCAGCCAACATTCTATCCACTGAGCCACAGGCCAGGGCCAAGATTTCATTTTTTATGGGTGAATAATATTTCGTGTATATATTACCACATCTTCTTCTTCTTTCTTTTTTTTTTTTTTTTTTTTTTTTGTATTTTTCTGAAGTTGGAAACGGGAGACAGACAGACCCCTCGCATGCGCCCGACCGGGATCTACTCGGCACGCCCACCAAGGGGCAATGCTCTGTCCATCTGGGGCGTTGCTCTGTTGCAACCAGAGCCATTCTAGCACCTGAGGCAGAGGCCACAGAGCCATCCTCAGCACTCGGGCCAACTTCGCTCCAGTGGAGCCTTGGCTGCGGGAGGGGAAGAGGGAGACAGAGAGGAAGGAGAGGGGAAGGGGTGGAGAAGCAGATGGGTGCTTCTCCTGTGTGCCCTGGCTGGGAATCAAACCCGGGACTCCTGCATGCCAGGCTGACGCTCTACCACTGAGCCAACCAGCCAGGGCCTACCACATCTTCTTTATCCATTCATTGATTAGTACTTGGGTTGCTTCCATATCTTAGCTACTGTAAATAATGCTGCAATAAACATAGGGCTACGTATAGCTTTTCAAATTAGTGTTTTGAGTTTTTTCAGATATACACACAGAAATGGAATTTCTGGGTTATAGGTAGCCCTGTTTTAAATTTTTTGAGAAACTTCCATATTGTTTGTCATAGTGGTTGCACCAACCTGCATTCACAACAGCAGTACATAAAAGTTCTCTTTTCTCCACATCCTTACCAACACTTGTTTGTTGATTTATTGATGATAACCATTCTGATAGGGATCAAACCTGGGATATCTGCATACCAGATTGACACTTTATCCACTGATCAAAACAGTCAGGGCCACAAAAACATTTTAGTTTAATGTAGTCCCATTTGTTTCTTTTTTTCTTTTGGTTCCCTTGTCCAAAGGATTTATCAGAAAAAATATTGCTAAGATAACTGTCAGAGAGTTTACTACCTATGTTTTCTTCTAGGAGTTTTATGGTTTCAAGACTTACATGTAAGTCTTTAATTCATTTTGAGTTAATTCTTATATATGATGTAAGAAGTTGTCTAGTTTCATTTTATTTACATATATCTATCCAATTTTCCTATCACTATTTATTGAATAGATTGTCATTACTCCATTGTATGTTCTTGCCTCGTTTGTCAATATTGATTTACCATATAGGTGTGGGTTTATTTCTGGGCTCTCTATTCTGTTCTATTGATCTTTGTGTCCGTTTTTATACCAGTCCCATGCTGTTTTGATTACTATGGCCTTATGGTATATAGTTTGCTTTCACATAGCATGATACTTCCAACTTTATCCTTCTTCTTCAAGTTTGCTAGGGCTACTCAGGGTCTTTTGTGACTCAACATAATTTTAGCATTATTTGTCCTAATTCTGTGAAAAATGCCACTGGTATTGCTTTGAGTGGTATGGATATTTTAATGATTTAACTCTTCCTATCCATGATCACAATATATGCTTTCATTCATTTGCAACTTCTTTAATTTTTTTCAGCAATGTCTTATAATTTTCCAAGTATAATTTTACCTCCTTGGTTAAATTTATTCCTAGTATTTTTATATAATTATAAATGGAATTATTTTTTAATATCTCTTTCTGATAGTTCATTATTGCTATGTAAAAATGCAATCAATTTCTGAATATTTTGTAGCCTGCTACTTTACTGAATTCATTTTGCAGTTATTGGTGGAATGTTTAGGATTACCTAATGCAATCATTGTTAAACTGAACATTTATCCCACTTTATTCCATCAGATAATTAGGCCTACTCCTTGAATATGGAACCACTCTTGGAATATGAAATACACATAATTTTTGAATAAAGGGTAGTTTAGACAGAAACTATTAACAAATCATTTTAGAAATACAAACACCAGATGAAAATAGAAATAGAGGATAACTTCTAATGGATCCTAGAGTGCTATGTACATTCCCTATTTAGCGTTTTCTGTGAGTCACAAGATCACCAAAATCCTTTCTTGTAACATGAACTGCACAAAATGAACTTTTAACTTTGAGAATCAAAGCCATTTGCTTAGGTTGAGCAAAACTATTGCGTGAGCCAAGGCTATATAGTCTGTCCAACCATTTTCAGAAGCACATTTAAATGTCCTAATATCCCGATGGATTTTTTCCCCTCCAGCGAATTGGATCCAAGTTAATGGGAACCATTAAGTCTATTTTATTTGAATCTCTTAACTGAGTTTCTTCAAGTTGTTTTCTTTTCAGATGCCTTTTGAGATTTTTTTATTTGTTCCATCGGAGTCACTTTGAATTAAAACTTCTGCTGCCCGTGAAATGCATGATAAAACAAAAACAGCTAACAGTATTTAGAGGTTAAGTAGATATGATCCATGAGCTAATCATGTACAGCCCTGTATGAAAATAAAGCTTATGCAATGTCTGATATGCTATGACATTCAACTTTTAAGTGATGCTCAAGGAGATGGAAGGATTGACTCCACCTATATCCCAATGTACACTGGTCTTCTGTCTGTTAACTTGCTAATGAACCATGATTGAGTAAAGTAATGAGTTTACAGAGAGCCCCAGGAAACCAATTTCTAATTTTGCAACCAGCAAGCTTAAACTTCACTGTAGCCTTTGCTAATTTAGTCAGTAAGCGGACTTGGATACTAAATGCCATCCCTGCCTTGTGATACAGACAGGCTTTTCTAGCCCCCTATATTGGCCCATTAATGAATGTCTCTTCAGACAATCCATTATCCTTCTCTCTTTAGTTGTTCTAACTAGTCTGAGTAACTAGAAATTATTATAATGAATAATAAAATTTTAACCACTTTGAAAATTAGAAACACTGAAAAGCATCAACTTCATATCTGGCCTATGTAAGGCAGGAAACTAAATAGGAGGGCATTGCCTCACATTAATTTATGATCCAATGAAGCAAAAATTATAAAATAGTTATGTTGTGTTTATATGGTTAAAAGGGGATTATTTTTTATTACATTTAGTGTATACCAATTCATTTGTTATCATTCTGACTGACAATAAACTGCAAACTAATATATTTTAAAATACCCTTTAGATAGTCAACAAAACTTCTGAAAAAATGAGCATGAAAATTTCTACAGATTGGAGCTGCTGACAGGCAAAACTGTGTAGCTGACAGTAACACCTTCACATGGTAACACACACAAGATTCCCTGGCCATCAACTAAGACAACTCAGAATGTACTTACATGTCACTGACTAGCCTTAATCTGTTTTAAAAAAATTGATTTCATTTAAATATTTGGTAAATGTGAACCCACTCCTAACTACTAAGGAAATTCTCCTTTTTTCTTCTTTTGGTTATTCAAGAAGCACTGAAGTCCAATTCATTTCTACACAGACTCTTGAAAATTGTGCTCTCATTTAAGGAAGAGTAGGAGAACACCTTTTAAGAGCTGACTTTAATGACTCCAAAGAGGAAGTGTTTGTGAAGATAAAGAAAAAACAGGACACTTTAATGCTGGCGTGGTAAAGATGTAAGTCTGTATTCGTCGATAATCAACAGGCAGGTGAAGGAGGCAGGTTTCCTTCAGACAAGGCTAAAAATCTTTTAACCGGAAGGCATAGGAAAGAATAGAAATAATTTCTCCTTTTATTCCACTTCCATTAACTCCTGCCTTTAAAAGTATCTGTAAATGATAGCCTCATCATCAAGAGCCCCTTCTGATTAAATATATCAAAGAAATGGGAGTCTGTCAATAGCTTTTCAAGATGTGAGCAATGCTACTCAATTATGAAAAAAAAGAGGGGGGGAGGTTCTTTTTTTATTTTCCATTTTAAAGGTGTATAAAGTAAAACACATCATCGAGAGGAAAATGACTCTAGACATTCTGGCTATAACATTGTTATTATCTCTGAGATCCTTTCCCACTTGTTCCAGCTGAGTGAAGACTGCAAGCCTCTTGGGAATAAAAATCTAAATGCTTCAGTGACACTGACAGATCCACATGTCCGTCAGCATTAGCAAAGCTGGACGTTTCTTTTGCATTTTCCTAGTTTGTGTGCAGATCCCTATTTTAAATTATTATATCCAAGAAGGCTAGGTATGTAAACCCAAATCCTTTGAATTTTCAATAACCTCTCACAAATTTTAAATTCTTTGTTGCTTTCAGTGCCTCATGTTTGTCCAGAGTCCAGCCTAATAAATGCTGACACCCTTGGCTCCATTTAATTAACAAAGAGCACGCTGTGTGAAAACACGGTGGGAGCGCTGAGGCCGGGCCACGTGTGCTCCACGCATGCTACTGCCAATCACAGACAGGAGTCCCGCTTTCAAAGGAGCCCTGGGTAAGACATTCTGGCAAAGTCTCTGCTGGCATGACATTTTTATTGAAAGTCCTTTTCATCTGCTTCATAATAATAACTGCCTCCACATTTTATAATGACTCTAATATTTAAAATTTGAAAAACTCTAGAATTTACAAGTGCTTTTCATGCATTACCTCATACAACTCTAAGTTAGGCATGTTTGTTTGTTTGTGACATAAGAGAAAATTGAGGCTCAAGAAATCAAATTGATTTCATCAAAACCATAAAGCTACAAAGAATCAGAGCCTAGATTTGACCCAGGAAATTCCATCTCTGAGACCACGTCTCTTTATATTTTGCAAGAGCTGCTTAGAAAGTTTAAGCCCAGTAATATATGATTACCACCACTGTCTATACAGCTGGTAGCCACAGGGTACACAACTATACTCTGCTCAGGTAGAGTACATGTCTTGGTAAACACCAACTATTACAAAAAAATCAAGTTTGTAAAAGGAAGTGGACACAACCATTCGACTGAAATTAAACAAAGATACAAATATTCGTGATTTGTATAACCCTGGCAGCTCTCGTCATGATTTTAGTATCCTGCACAGAACATAAGTGCCACAAAGAAATATTAAAATGTATAAAAAATGAGTGTTAGGCCTGACCAGGTGGTGGCACAGTGGATAGAGCGTGGGACTGGGATGTGGAGGACTGAGGTTCGAGACCCCGAGATCGCTAGCTTGAGCACGGGCTCATCTGGTTTGAGCAAAGCTCACCAGCTTGAGCCCAAGGTCGCTGGCTCGAGCAAGGGGTCACTTGGTCTGCTGTAGCCCCCGGTCAAGGCACATATGAGAAAGCAATCAATGAACAACAAAGGAGCTGCAACGAAGAATTGATCTTTCTCATCTCTCTCCCTTCCTGTGTGTCTGTCCCTATCTGTTCTCTCTGACTCTGTCTCTGCCACAAAAAAATAAAATTAAATTAAAAAAAAAAAGCGTTAGTACATAAATAAAGAAAAATGTCATGATATTATATAATACTCCTTCTTACATTATGTAGCACGAAACACCAAACAGATGTCAGTGAAAGTATTCTTAGTCTCAAATATTCTTTAACTTGCTCACCAGCAATCTAAATGCAGCATGTGCAACTAGTTTTTTTCAGTGGAGGGAGACTAGGTGCTAAGAATTAATATTGCTAAATACAAAATATTATGGCAATCCAAAAAAAAAATGAGATAATCATCTCTAAATGAAAAGCCATCCCCCCACAAATTGCAATATATTGTACTAAAAAGTGATGATATTAATTCAACAATATTTTTTTTCTTTCCAAGTAAGAGGAGGGGAGATAGAGAGACAGACTCCCTCATACAGCCCGACCAGGATCCACCTGGAAACTCCTGTCTAGGGCCGATGCTCTGCCCATCTGGTGCCATGCTCACAACTGAGCTACTTTTAGCACCTGAGGCAGAGGCTCCACAGAGCCATCCTTAGTGCCTGGGGTCAATGTGCTTGAACCAGTAGAGCCATAGCTGAAGGAGAGGAAGAGAGAAAAAGAGAGAAGAGGGGAAAGGGTGGAAGCTGATGGTTGCTTCTCCTGTGTGCACTGACCAGGAATCAAACCACAGACATCCACACGCCAGGCTAACGCTCTACCACTGAGCAAACTGACCAGGGCCTCAACAATATATTCTGATGAGGACAAGGTCAGTTTCCAATCAGACTATCATGGCTTTTTCCAAAATTTAGCTCCATGAGACTGTATCTCCATCTCTCATGCCACAACAAATGGATCAGTAAAGAAGAGATGTTATCTAGTTCAGTAATACAATTCGCAGTGGAATTAGGGGAATTCTTACACTTTTTTTTTTTTCATTTTTCTGAAACTGGAAACAGGGAGAGACAGTCAGACAGACTCCCGCATGCGCCGGACCGGGATCCACCCGGCACGCCCACCAGGGGCGACGCTCTGCCCACCAGGGGGCGATGCTCTGCCCATCCTGGGCGTCGCCATGTTGTGACCAGAGCCACTCTAGCGCCTGAGGCAGAGGCCACAGAGCCATCCCCAGTGCCTGGGCCATCTTTGCTCCAATGGAGCCTTGGTTGCAGGAGGGGAAGAGAGAGACAGAGAGGAAAGCGCGGCGGAGGGGTGGAGAAGCAAATGTGCGCTTCTCCTGTGTGCCCTGGCCGGGAATCGAACCCGGGTCGGGAATTCTTACACTTTTACTAACAACAACATATACACTGTGTGGTTGGTGCTATTTCAGATTTTTTTTTGCATGAAGACAAGCAGACAGACAAGTTTAAAACATGTGGCATTCATAAATACATTTAACAAGCCTTGAATAAGCATATTCCTATGTAAGACAGGAACAGAGAATAAAGATGCATATGACTATATTACCCTGAAGACACTCAATCTGACATCATTTCTAAGGCTAAACATTATTGTGTCCATGGCAATATAAGGACTGAAAAACTATTTGGTGAATGAAGACATGGATCCTTGACCTCTCTGTATCTTTCTGCAGTTCAATGTTTAGCTAAAGTCGTCGTTTCTGGAGTTATAACCCACATATCCATGGAGCACACATGCCCAGGGCAAGCTAGTAACATCTTTTCACTTTCACTCCAGTCGACTCAAACACCAAAAATACAAGTTCTTACAAGAGGTTTCATGATTATTCAGTCATGGAGACAGAATAGAATCATAGTTTCTTTCTTAATTCTGAATGAAGAAAAAGTCCAAAATAATAATTATGCTAATACAGGGTTATAAAAATCACTTTCATCAATGCCATCAGATAGTCCCACATAAAATATCTTTAACTTATTGGTGAAATTAACAGAAATTGCTATTAAAATGTAATTTTTTTGGCAAGCAAAAGGTCAAAGAGATGGGGTAAAGTACATTTCTAGGTAAATACCAATATTACAAGATAATAATGTTTGTAAAGCAGATAGAAACAGCCATTTGACCCACTAAAATTGAACGAAGATACAAATATTCACGATTTTTAAGTTCTTGTTTTTCATACAGTAGTCTATTTTTAATGTAATTTTTTAAAGAGCATGTTCTATAGACAAATCCTCTCCTGCTAATTGAAAATGTATTTTGAAGGAAATGCATCAGTGAAACGTTGTATTCATTTCTGGTAGCAGATTCAATGACATTTGCAGAAATAGCTCTCCATTATCTACATTGTATTACTCGGTAAATTTAGCAGAAAGAAAGGGATGGAAAAATATGAAAACATGAAATGTGAAAATAATGAAACTTTAATGCAGCACAAAAAGTGTGACAGATGTAAAGCCACAAAGAGTCATTAAACTCTTCCCAGTCCATCTCTTTTTATCTCCCTCATCCCTTCACTATCAATTATTCCTAATGTGGTTTCTTTTCCTGCTAGACTTATGAAAACAATAATAACTTATAAAACGTGCTTGTTATCTCTCCATCTGAACCAATCTTTGGCATTACAAGTATGACCCCCAAATCATGTGGCATGAAATTTCCATAAATGAAGAAAATTATAGTAATTTTATCAAAGGTGTTTTTAGTCATTATAGTAGCTATAGTGTTTATTCTCACATTCATCAAAAAAAGGGCTAATGTATTTTGCTACTTTCAGGTAACTGACTCATCATAAATTTGCCCATTGTTTCTCAGATTCACAACATATTGCAATAAGAGCTATATTGGTTTTACAACATGGATCAATGCATATAAAAAGAGCCTTAAGCTATGCTAATCTGTCATTGTCAACTACAGATAAGCACCTAAATACATTTAAAATAAAATTATACTGGAGTCACCTGATGCTATTGGCTTCATTTAAAGTAAATAGAACTATTAGGTCTTTAGGGTTCAACTTTAAATTGTGATAGCTGACACAGGTGGTCATGCACCCACAGCAATACTCAAAGCCATTAGCTCCATGATGGCGAACTTTTTTATAAAAACTGCCCACTTTTGCAGTGTTGGTCAACCTGGTCCCTCCCGCCCACTAGTGGGCATTCCAGCTTCATGGTGGGCAGTAGCAGAGCAACCAAATGGCACTGGTATTGGCCCACCATGAAAGCTGGAACGCCCACTAGTGGGCAGGAAGAACCAGGTTGACCAGCACTGCAAAAGTGGGTGGTTTGTATAAAAAGGTTCGCTGTCACAGCATTAGCTTATACAGTTTATAAAGAAGTAAATACCTTAGAAATCTCTTTTCTTTTGAAGAGTCTCAGTGTCACTATTCTGCTTTCTAATATACTGCTCACAAAAATTAAGGGATATTTTATAGCTTCATATTCATTTTGAAATATCCCCTAATTTTTGTGAGCAGTAAATATGACTTCTAGTTTCTACAGAATCAAAAGAAAATACCAGGCAGGATAAGTAAAGATGAGTGGTTGGTAGTTACATGCCACTTACACAAAGGTAATATCCAAGTATTTTACTCTCTAGTGGTCTTAGGGCTGGGGAAGGGCAGGCTCAGGTAGGAAATGAATACCTAGAAGGAGCAATGGAAATAGATAAGAACTATCAGAAATCTCATTTAATCATATCCTTCCTTTATACATATCACTAACTGAAAAAATGTACTTCCTAGAATGGGTTAGGCTTGGCAAAACTTCAAATTTTAGGATCTTTTCAGAAGGCAGAATAGCAACGTAGCTGAGAACATGTGTCCTCAAATTGATCTCAGTTCTGGTATATATCTACTCAAACTTTAAGAAAATTACTTAAATTCTTTCTTATAATATGTATAATGGAGTCACAGCTTACGTGAATGAGTAAGCTTTTAAATTAAATGCAAAAATCCCTGATGGTAAAAATTACTTTTGGATATCCCTGTACAGTTTATTCTTTTGTGCTTTATATATTATTCCCATAAATTCTTTCTCGGGATGTTGACAGAGCTTTCCTGGACTATGAAATATGTTTCACATTTTGTCAGTGGTTAGGAATCCCTCAAATTACTCACACAAGCTTTTCGTACATTTTGTTACTAATTATTTCAGATGCTTCTAAGTGTTGTACACAGGCATACCTCTTGAATATTATGGGTTCAATTCCAGACCACTGCAATAAAGCAAGTCTAGGAATAAAGGGATTCATAACATTTTTGCTGGTTTTACCTTCAATTCATAAAAACTGAAACATCTACAAAGTGTAATAAAACAAGGTGTGCCTGTAAAGTTGACTTGTACAATGTCATAGGGAAATATCCCACCACCATGGCCACCATTTTCTTTTCCCCCTCCACAAGACCATATACTTAAGTTTCCTCCTTAGTAGAAGCTCCTTAGTTGCAAATAGCAGAAAGTCAGACAGGCTCCTCAAACAAAGGAAATTTTGTTATAAGGACACAAGAATAGTTTATAAAACTCATGGATAGTTGGGTTTCATGAGGGTTTCATGGATAGCTGAGTCCCAGCAACTAGAAAAGTCAGGAAACAAGATGACTTCCTTTGACTTTGGGGGACTTCATGGATTTGAGTTGGGTTCTCCCTGTATAATCTGTCCATTTTCTCTCTCTCTGAAAACTAGGTTTCTTTTGTTCAAATGAGTTATGAATCAGTGTTTCTCCAAAATTGAAAAACTCACCCAATGAAGACTGCAACTCACTACTTACTGGCTCAGAAACTCAAATAATAGGAAAGAGAATTTTATTAAGCTAAGCCTTTGTTCAAAGGGTGGGGATCGTGGAATATAAAAATAACTGCAAGTGTTCAATCACATAAAAGAGAAATATTTTTCAAAGAAAAGAATTGTAGGTGAGGCAGAGGCTCCTAAATATCTGTAAAAATGGTTCTTTCAGAATACCATCAATGGCAGATTTTTTGCTTATGGAGGGGGTAGGAATTCTTAGAAAAATTTCTCTAGGATTAATTAGCAAAGAAGAGGTAAACCAGATGGTCACAAGGGAAATATTTTGAGGTACTTAGAAATTAAAGAGTTAAAATATAGCTTTGTTATTCCTTTAAAAACTATCACCCAAGGGCACTTAAAATCTTGTATCTATATGTAACATACCAGAACACTAGAGAAAAAATATATAATTTAAATTACCTAAATGACTTCTCAAGAAAACTTCCTCTGAGGTGCTGTTCAAATATAGCCTGGTTTTGTTTATGCTTATATAACTTGGTATACTTCTTTGCTTATGACAATATTGGTATTAACCCCAAAACACTTAGTCAAAAATAATGGCATGTCATTGAAAACACTATTTTTAAACACTTCAAATGTATAGTAAGTTGTCTTTCATGCTTGTAGAAAAATATTTTATTTTGATAAATAATCCTGTGAATGCAAGATTGAATTGGGGGCGGGGGTATGGTAATTTTTTTACCCTGTGACTGGGCTGCTGAATGTCTAAAAAAATACATTTTTATATAAATTGCAATATTTTTCAAAAAAAAATCATATGATTACCCCCATTTAAGCAAACCAAGAAAACATTAGGATATTCTATTCAATGTATGCATTAGGTTTTCAGTCACTAACTTTAACAGAATTGACTTAAAAAGTAAATATATTCCCAAGAGTAAACTATATCTGAATATAAGAAAAACTCATACAATATGTCATTAGCATTTTATCTATGGCACTAGAAAGTGGGGAAAATGCTGTGTTTTAATAGATCACACGATTTTTTACTAAAGTCTATAATAATGTTTTAGTGGTGAATTTCAAAAATAATGTTTTTTTCCTAAAATGGTAGAGCTGCCTTTTGAGAATCTATGTTATATTTTGTACAATTGGCATAATACTCTGGAAATTTTTTATTCTTCTATTTCTGTCTGTGATAGGACTGGATAAAGATCATAAACAATCTGATAGACTGCCTTAAGGTTGTGTTTTAAATATTTTCTTCTAGAACCCAGATTACACTTCTTCTGGTAAATAAACTTGTCAGGCTCTGGATCTGATCTCTGAAAATAAAAAAATTTTAATAAAGTGGTGGGGGGGTTGTGGACAGACATAATAATAGTCCTCTTTGTAGAAGTCAATTAAGGAAGGTCCTTGTTGCCTCAACTCTGCCCTTCACAGAGCAGGACACGTTACCAAGACTTTCAACCTCTTTGAACCCAACTCACAAAGCCAAATGAGAACACTTTCACAGCTTCGAAGCCTCAGTTTTATTTTATATATTTTGAGGCAAAATCTGAGAGAATATTCAGCGTATTTATTTACTTTATATTTTTGCAGCTATTAATTCAATTTGTGGATAGACATCAAGCACTTGCAATTTTAAATATCTCCTTCTGGAAATTCTGAATTTCTTTTTCTAAAGCCTGACATATTTAGAATATCTTCATTTTAATAGACTATCTGAGTCTTAATGAAGCAGTTAAAATGACCTCTTCTTAATTTCAGACAAAATATTCAAACCATATTGTCAACTGACTTAATTATCATCTTCTTATCCTTCAAAGAATAATTTCCTGCCAATTTGGATTAAATTTCTATTTCATAATTACCAAGAACCTCAGGAATCTCTCTATACCCTTCACAGTCTTAATCAGACCTTAAATTTTGCTTAATCACTTTCTGGTCTACAAGGATTGAGATATGGGAAGGCTGCCTTATATCCCTAGAACTTCTCTAACTTCTCTTCCTAATGCACAAATGAGCAATTTGTTATATTTAGAACAACTTAATTCTGTATTTTCATGATGCTATAGAGCTTTGGAATTTTTCAAATTGAGTACTGGCATCAGAGACAAACAACAGAGACACGACACTGAAGAAATTCTATGGACGGTTCAAGTTTTTCTCCTACACCAAGTCATAGCTAGATTTCTATATTGTTCTTTAAATAAATATATACTGATTCAAGCACAATGCTGAAAACTAGAAAAAATTTAAAGACATAAAAAACTAGAATGTGCCATTTTTCATCTCTATTTTTACAGCAGTCTAACTAGCCTTCCCACATCCATTCTTGCTTTTCTACAAACTCAACTCTACACAGAGTACCCCTTCTAAGACAAACCTGATCACACCATATTTTTGCATAAAGTACCCAATAGTTTCCTATGATTTTCTGGCAAGACCAAAAATTTAAAAGACCTAAAAAGAGATAGTCTGATTTTTACACCCCACCAATATTACTGCATTCAAATGACTTCTTGTTTCTGCCTCATTGGTCTTATTTTGATCTCTTCAACATGCCATGCTCCTTCTCAGCATGGGACATTGTACATTTGCCCTTTGCATCAAATGCTCTCTCCTCATACCGAAACCCAATCTTCTCATTTCCATTCATTCTTCAATTTCCCATAAAAATACTGCTTCTAAGGGGAAACCTTTGAATGCCTCCCCTCATCTAAACTGAGTACAATTTACATGCTCTAACTTTTCCTAAAATAGGTCTTTCATTACTCTAACTGTAACTTGTAATTTTTTATGACTATCTAATTTAATATCTGACTCCCCTGACTAGCATGCAAGTCCTAAGAGAACACAAAAGAAGTCTGTTTTTATCATTTTATTCCCATCACCTGACAAAGGTCCTGCAAACAGAAATATTTTTGTTGGTTGAATAAATGAATTGATGTTTGTAGGTCAATCTTTTCTAAAACACAGGTTAATAAAATCATTATGTTTCTTGCATTTAGAGTGCCAATAACCCAGAATACTATAGCCTGACTTTTTCACTCTCATAATTCAGCTAAGAGAAAATAAGCTGTTAACCATAAAGATTATGTTTATTCACATTATTATTTTTTATTATGCCGTAATTGTAGTCTGGAGTCAAGAAGCACAATCATATCACAAGACACCTGGGGCAAGTTGGGCAAAAGAATAGTTGGGAAGCAAGTACTGACCACAAAATCTGTAGATTAACAATATGATGCCAGCCACTAAACTGTGGTCAACACCAAACAACAGTGAGAGTAATTCAAGACTACAGGAATTAAATTATAAAACAAAGCCTCAGAATTGAGGGACATATAATGGGGAAAAGATACAATAAAGGACAACTGAGCTCAGGGATGGAGTTCTGGTTTTAC
Source organism: Saccopteryx bilineata (assembly GCF_036850765.1). Classification (NCBI taxonomy): domain Eukaryota; kingdom Metazoa; phylum Chordata; class Mammalia; order Chiroptera; family Emballonuridae; genus Saccopteryx; species Saccopteryx bilineata. Next base: position 34,919,743 of record NC_089490.1, on the reverse strand, counting down.
ATGGGAACCCAGTGATTACTACTGGGTCACAAATGCTCATTCTGATTATCTGAAAAGGAAACCTGGGAGCAATAGGAAAGCTAAGGGATTGATTCCACGTTATCAAAATCTTATATAATGATGAAAGTAACACAATGCAGTTTTCTTTTCTAGCATCCAGCATGCAAATGTACATCTAATCCATTTACTAATGAGAAAAAAAGGTCCATTTTAAACTTCTCAATAATATCTGCAGACCAGAAAATACTGACATAGCAAACCAGTTCTATAGTTTACAAAATATCCAAAGTTGTGGACAGCAATGGTTAGAAGCACCTATTCTAAAATTTACACAAATTCTAATGCAATATTCCAAGCAATCCTAAATCTACACAAAGTCTGCAAGTTTCACTTGTGTGTTTTGTAACATTCTGGTTTATAGGCCAAATTGTTGCCAAATTTATCACTTTAGATTCTCAATATTCTTAGGGAAGAATGTTGCTAATTCCTGAAAATCATCTTAATAATTTACATCATGGGGTATTTATCAATTAAGACATCCTGGTAACACTTGAGTAATGTTAATTAGTAAAAGATATTTAACAAAATACAATAAATAAAAAATACTTGAATAATGTTAATAAAAAATATCTGCATTCTAATTCCTAAAACAGGGGTCCCCAAACTTTTTACACAGGGAGCCAGTTCACTATCCCTCAGACCGTTAGAGGGCCGGACTATAAAAAAAAATGAACAAATCCCTACGTACACTGCACATATTTTAAAGTAAAAAAAAACAAAACGGGAACAAATACAATATTTAAAATAAAGAACAAGTAAATTTAAATCAACAAACTGACCAGTATTTCAATGGGAACTATGCTCCTCTCACTGACCACCAATGAAAGAGGTGCCCCTTCCAGAAGTTCAGCGGGGGCCAGATAAATGGCCTCGGGGGACCGCATGCGGCCCGCGGGCCGTAGTTTGGGGACCCCTGCCCTAAAACTTGTGAGCATTATCTATATGACAAAAAATGGGGGGTAAATATGAATAAGATAAAGATCTTGATATGAGGAAATTGTCTTAAATTTTCAGGGTGGGCAATAGATGCAATCATATGTGTAGTTATAAGAGAGAAACAGATTTTACTCCAGATGGAAGAGGAGAAGGCAGCATGGCCACAGAGGCAGACTGGAATGATGAGGCCATAAGCCAAGGAATGGCGGCAGCTACCAAAGGCTGGAAAAGGAAGGCACTACAGACTCTGCCCTGGAGCCTCACGAGGAAATGCGCCTTGATTTAGCCCCCTCTGTGAAACCAATTTCAGACTTCTTGCCTCCAGGACTAAGAAGGAGTTTCTAAAAGAGATCGCTGTTGTTTCAAGTCACAAATTTGTGTAATTTGTATAACAGCCACAGGAAGCTATTACAGCTTGTTAAGTTCTTGTAATTTTCCATGAGGTTAAGAATCAACCAGTTGCATTTAGATCACCATTTATTCAACCAGAAAGAAAACTGTCTCCTCTTTTAGTTAGTAAGTCAGCTTCCCTAAAAGCCTAAGTAAAGACAACAAAGAAATATTTGTTCGTTCATCCTTTTACGTTTCATTAGATGGTAGTAACAATTATTGGAGGAGGTTCAAATTATAGGATTATCCCTTCAAGTAAGCATATACACAATATAGTTCAAAACAAAGAAAACAAGTAGTCAAATTATCTAGTCATTTATTGTAATTCACCATGTTTATCAGAGCACCTGAGAAACATGACTGCAAATACGACAAAATGATTTTAAGTCTTCTCAAAAACATTTCATGAGAGATATTAGGATGAAACAAGGCAATTAAAGATAAGCCTCTCTGCCCTTACTTCAATGTAGCAAAATTGGGAGCAATAGACCTGTGAAGCACTAGCCCAACCGAGGTAAAGAGAAGTGAAGGAAGGACATAATGACAGGCCTGAGCCCTCTTCACATACTGATGTTGCATTATATGTATCTGGTACCCACGATGATTGAAGATTCAACCCTACTCCTATCCTCAGGACAGAAGAGCAGGATGCATCAGAGGAAATAAAACCTGTACTGCAAAGATATCTTCCCTGGTCCTGGGGTTGGAAGAGGGAAAAGCTGGTTTTGTAAAAGACGAATGGACCTAGTATGATTTAAATTGCCTGATATAAAACTTGTTCAGTTTGATTTAAATGTAATGGTGTGCAAAGAAAGGCTGTGATAAGTTGGTTAGGAAACCAATCTATAACACCAAAATATCTTACCCCTCAAGGCATCTCAGTTGTCTCCAGGACTGATTCCAGTAACACATTCTTCTTTTTGTTATTTCTACTTTGACATACTATTGCTCAAAGTCGGCTTACTGAGCAGCCCTTTTTTTCTTTCTAAATTCACACCATAGCTAACACACTCCTCAACTCAACAGACAAAGGTAGTGACTGTTAAGGTAATTCACATATCCAATATCTACTTTTCACCATTAGGGGTAAGTTGGAAAAAAAGGCTTAGAAAGGCAGGGATAATGCATGTCTAGGAGAGCAGAGTATCTAACGTCCAACACAATTCTTCCTAATATATAATTACTTCAGATAAAACACAGCATAATTGACAGCATCATCACTTCTTGGTCTCTTCTGCTTCCCCTTTAAACAGTTGGATCTAGTTATTTTGATAGATGACTCATATAAACAGTTTCATTTTTGATTCTTCATGCTAAAGCATTAGCACCAGTGGCAATTACAACTTGAATTACTTATAAGCTATCAGCAAGAAAAAAAGAATTCTTCAAAGCAGCTAAAAACTCTTCTTCAAAGTTTCTTAACAGTAGGATAAGGATATTTTTACCAATTACCTATTCATCCAAATATTCCACTTGTTTCTAAGGGCAATAAGAATAAAACCTTTCTTGAACATGAGAAATGTTTCCAAGGGAAACATCAGAGCTGACTGTTCATCTTTCCTATCAAGAGCATAAACACATGAGAATGTATTTATAGGCTTGTTATCATCTTTGTGTTACAGTCTACATTTGTGTTTAGTGAGTTAGCAAGAAAATAATTTCGCCTAATTATTACAGATAGGACAGCTGTAGAGCTATGAGACCTGCTTTGGATGTTTCAGTAGGATGATGTCTTAACTCATATATATACAAAGAAGATCCTCTTGTGTGAAGAAAGGTAATCCTTCTTGAGTAAACTATTTCAAATAAGACACACATGGCATGGATAGGAAGAAATGCAACCCCATCAATCTGGTTAGTAGAAAGATAGAACCTGGTAACCAATCAGGTGATGGATGATGGATGCCAGTTCATTTAGTGCCTTAGCAGTTGTAAACATGGTGAGCACCACGATTATGGTGGTAATAATTAATTATCGTTTATTCAGCTTAAATGTGAATTCAGCACATTCACTTAAAATGTGCCGGGGCCTACTGGATCCAAAGCACCAAAGAGAATCAGGCCCTTGAAAATAATCTACTAATAATGGAAGTCTGGGTTAGTTGATGACCTGAGAATGAGGGAAGGTGGAGCTTCCTTTTGACTGAGGGGTCCTAGATGTGGAAAAGCCAAGGAAATTGAAATGAATTCCTTCATTAGAGCCGGTATTAGGGACAAATAACAACAAAAGAAAATTAGGAAAAGAACTAAGATAATGATTAAGAATTAAACTGCCTAGGAGGAGGTTTGGCTAAAGGAAAATCTATTTTCAGCAGTTCTGTCTCTGTCAGATTCCTTGCATAAGAAGCGGCTGTACAGTGCTGTGGAAAGCAGGTCTTGGGGCATATTCTAGGATGAAAGGATCAGGACTATTTGGCTCAGTTGCTTAAGGTTTAAATAACAGGGAAGAGCGCCCAGTAAACCAAAAGACCAGGTATATAAAAGCTCTTATAGTCCGCTGCCAAGATCATCTTCACCCCTCCCCAAAAGGTGGTATTCAATCAAGCTTAATCCTAAACAGAACATTGCAGGGTGAAAACACAGGAGTGGATCTGGCTTCACATACTGGATTCAAGGACTCAAATGCCATCCAGATGCTCTCTCTTCCTCTGTAAATTTCAGCTCTGTTCTTTTGGGCCCGCTGTCAGGAAAGGTCGGCAAGTATGACTAGGGAAGCTCCAAGCTAACATCTTACTGCAGACAAGAGAAATTTAAAAATAAAAATAAGAGTCCTTTCTCACATTTGCAAAATTCTAAGCAAGATTGATCTGATGTGGAGGTTATTACAACCTTTTGGTTACTACAATCACTTGTGGACTAAAAGAAGGCACAGTGATTGGCTTAGCTGTTCAACTGTAACCAGAAGTAGAGTCTATAACCTGAGCAAGGAGAGCAGTATATTTACAACCAGCTGGGAAGTTAGGAGCAAGGCAACCATACCAAGTCGTGTCTACTACAAATACATTTAGTAATAGCCTTATTTCAGAAATGCAATCATACTAGACATGCAAATGAGAGTTCAGAAACCAAATGAAGATCAAAGTAAATAAATTTGGACCTATTTGGAAGAACAGCAAGTGTTGCCCAAAAACGGTAATAACCCTAAGTTCCCAAGAAAGAGCTGTTTTGGAGGATGTCTCTTATAAAGACTGGCTACTTTGGTGAGCCCTGGCCAGTTGGCTCAGTGGTAGAGCGTCGGCCTGGCGTGTGGGAGTCCCAGGTTCGATTCCCAGCCAGGGCACACAGGAGAAGCGCCTGTCTGCTTCTCCACCCCTCCCCTCTCCTTCCTCTCTCTTCTCTCTTCCCCTCCTGCAGCCGAGGCTCCATTGGAGCAAAGTTGGCCCGGGCACTGAGGATGGCCCTGTGGCCTCTGCCTCAGGCGCTAGAATGGCTCTGGTTGCAATGGAGCAACACCCCATATGGGCAGAGCATCGCCTCCTGGTGGGCATGCCAGGTGGATCCTGGTAGGGCGCATGGGGGAGTCTGTCTGACTGCCACCCCGTTTCCAACTACAGAAAAATACAAAAAGTAATAATAATAAAGCTACTTTGGTGAAAATAAAAGATGAGGGCACTTATGAGAGTGCTTAGGACACTGTACTTGGAAGTTGAAAGATTTCCTAGACAACTGTAAACTCAACCTGTGCTTTTGTCACAGTTTTCCTCTCTTTTAAATTAAAGAGGATAGAATTAAGAGCGGATAAAACAAAACAGCTGAAACACTAAACACATCTGTACAGTGTTGTCCAAAATGCCACTGGTCGTAAATTCTCTGAAAAAGCAAGTAATTCACTGGAACCCACAAATTCAGAAAATAGCTATCATACATTGGAGCATGACAAGATTAAGAAAATACTGTAGTAAATAGCCATTGAAAATGTTTGGAATGACGCCTAAGGGGGTGTTAAACAACCATTTTGAAGTTAAATGAAGCCATAAAGGGACTGGTTCAATTAAAATAGAATATAATTAATACCTATCATTATTCTACAAACTGGGCTAAACTCTTTCCATATATTTTCTTACTTAATCCTCACAATTACCCTGGGAGGTCAATCCTGTTATTATTCCCAATTTCAGAGGAAGTTTAAGTACATTGAGACTAGTTTGTTCAAAGTCATGCTGTGATAATTGGCACAGCCAGGATTCGACTCTAGCGTCTGACTCTAGTGTCTATATTTTCAACATCCTCCTACAGAGAAGTATAATTAATAAAAAAACCTAAGGATACAGTAAAGTAAGCAAAAAAAAAAAAATGCATTACTCTTTTTCTTTCTACACGCTGTGCCCACTCTTCACCCTAGATGATGAAGAATCAAATCTTGTTGAATCTGATATTCTAAATGATTTCCTTTACACAAGCAGTCTAAACAGCCAACCTAATTAGAAAGTTAAGACTACACATGTCTCTCCTCCCTAAGATAACTCATAACACAGGGTGAGAACCACAGTTCTAGTAACAGGTCTTTAACCCAATAATAAGGTGTGTTATGATCAGCATGGCTTATTCTCACTGCTTTGGGTACCTCGGCTTACTCCTACAGTGGTGCTTTCTTTTCTACCTAAGAGGTATCCTTCCTCAGAGGGACCAGACTCCAAGCTTCCTTTACCTTCTCATCACCAAACTTGCCTTCCTGAAAAGGTAGACAATTCCAACCTTCCAATTTTATTCCAACATGGAATAAAATAATAGGCTTAAATTTTGATTTAAAAAAAATATTTGAGTCAGGCCCTGGCTGGTTGGCTCAGTGGTAGAGCGTCGGCCTGGCGTGCAGGAGTCCTGGGTTCGATTCCCGGCCAGGGCACATAGGAGGAGCTCCCATCTGCTTCTCCACCCCTCCCCCTCTCCTACCTCTCTGTCTCTCTCTTCCCCTCCCGCAGCCGCAGCCGAGGCTCCATTGGAGTAAAAGATGGCCTGGGCGCTGGGGACGGCTCCTTGGCCTCTGCCCCAGGTGCTAGAGTGGCTCTGGTCGCGAAAGAGCGACACCCGGATGGGGGATGGGCAGAGTGTCGCCCCTGGTGGGCGTGCCGGGTGGATCCCGGTCGGGCGCATGCGGGAGTCTGTCTGACTGCCTCCCCGTTTCCAGCTTCAGAAAAGTACAAAAAAGAAAAAAAAAATATTTGAGTCAAATAAATGATTCCAAACTTACAGAATAATCACTCGTGAGCTGGTAAGAGATGCGTCTGGGGGCTGATGGGAGGAGTAGGAGGGAAGTCAGAGACCTTTATAATGCTCTTAAAATCTACCTTCACAGGTGACGGAAGACAATTGGACTTTGGGTGATGGGAACGCAGCATAAGCAAATGTCAAAATAACCTAGAGATGTTTTTTCTGAACATATGTACCCTGATTTATCAATGTCACCCCATTAAAATTAATTTAAAAAAATTAAAAATATATATACCTTCACAGTTGCTAGAACTACACTTAGTTCACTCCAATGGTGCAGCTACATAAAAGGACTCAGGCAAAGAATCATAAAATCGTAAGTGAAACATTTGCACAGACTTCCAAAAAGAGAATAAAAAAGCCAAGGACTAAAATTTTTTAATACAAACCCAGTGGTTAAAAAATTGCCAATAGAAGAGCTTTGCTTTTAAGCAAATGTTCAAACACATTTGTTGAGGAATGAAGACAAAGGAAGTCTTAGAGATATAGAAGTGCTGAGGGTATTTATAAAGGCAAGGGACTGAAGGTGATAACCGGTGTTCCCAATTTCCTAAGCTGTCTGGCATACCCAGAGTTGCAGCAAATAAAAACTGACTCCTCTGTTGGGAGCAGTGCCCCCCTGGCAAGGACTCATTGTGGTGGAACTCCCTGAGGCTCTGATAGATGTGAACCCGTTTGACATTGTGTGCATTTATGGCTCAGTATTTACTTTCTGCAGTTAGGGGTGCTCATTACTGGGCTCCTGAACCAGTGATACACACACACACACACGTGTGCATGTACATACACACATACATATATCTCACTAGTAGGTAGTAGGAATCTACTGGTCCAGGGGGGAATACATAGAGGATAGAATGGAGCTTGCATACAAAGCTACCCAGAACAATAAATAATGATACACGAATTTTGAGAACTAGCAATAAAGAGCCATTAAAACTCAACAACAATGCCAATGGGTTTTGAGAGAGGCATGATAAAAGTGCAAACCTGAAGTTACCCAATAAAAAGAGGTGGAGAAAAACCAAGGGTTTTTTGTTTGTTTGTTTGTTTGTTTTGTTTTGTTTTGTTTATTGAGAGAGAGAGAAACATCGATTTGTTATTCTACTTTATTCATGTATTTCTTGGCTGATTTTTGTATGTGGCCTGACTAGGGACCAAACTTGCAAACGGGGTATATTTTGGGATGATGCTCTAACCAACTGAGCTATCCAGCCAGGGCCCTAAATCTTTTAGACAAGCTCTACTTCCACAGAAGAGAAGCAGAGGGCAAACAGGAAAAAAGCAGATCTCTGAAGTCTATGAGACATGACAGCTATGTGAACACTAAAGATGGAATAGAGGTTATAATTTCAGGTGATGTTGAACTGTGGAGTTATGAGAGAATTTATAAAAAAGCTAATACAACCAAATTTCAAAACCTATGTGAATTTCAGAAGAAAAATGTATCTGGATACTAACTTTCCACACAAATCTCTCATGATTCACCTGTGATTGCTTTGAACTATTCTGCAAGTAAGAGTTTCTGATATTTTTCAAACTTGAAATCTTTGAACTAGTTTTTTGATTCTCCTAAGCTGAGGCAAGGACAGGTGTTTTGCGACCTTTAAAGTCTCAGCAAAAACTCCCAACCTACTTTAGAATTGTGTAAAGAAATTTGCATTTCTATAATAAAGGGAGTTTTTAAAACAACTGGTGGTTTTCATTTATTAATAGTTTTTAAGAATTTTATCATGCATATGGATATCTATCTATCTATCTATCTATCTACATATTCCTCAAATTACTGACCAATCCAGAAATCAAAGGCAGTTCTCCTAAGAACTCCAAAACTTAAGTGGATTACACGATTTGTACAGAAACACAGCATTCAGTTAGGGGGTCATGGTTCACATCTTATCTCTTTAAATAACCAATTGTATGATCTATACAGATTTGTGTAGCTATTATAGGTCTCTGGGCTGCACCCTTCTCCATAATACAAAATAAAGCAAAGAAAAAATTATAAGCTGAATGTTGAATTATTCCAACCTCCAAAGAAATTAGAATTGGAATCCTTTTTATCATAAGTCAAAAATTCCCTACACATGCAGAGTCACAGACATAGAAGTATCAAGTTATGCAATGAAATGACCTCAAAACACCAGTCTTGTTGCAAAGATATTACAGAAATTCGCATTGTCTCTCTCAAGTAAGACACAAGATAAGCTCCGGAATTATTTTGCTTGTCTATTAGATAATAAAACTTTTAAATTCAAGCATTCAGGGGACTACAATTTTCATACTGAGTCATAAATTCAAATGCATGCATCTGACTGTTTAACTGAATGATGACTCAAAGTGACATCCCCTGTCATAACATTCTTTGAAAATATAGCAAAATGCCTTTAAGAAGTGTCTTGCTCCTCAGCAGATTCAGTTATTCTCCCAAACTCATGACACCCCCTGTGTACTCAAAGATACAGAGTGCATCACACAACACAAGCATGGAAATCTCTGTCAGGTATCATTAGCCCTGGACCACAATAGTAACGTCACCATGCATCTCTGCAGGAGACTGGATATCACTGATAATAAAAAAAGGAAAAATACAGAATAAAAAAAAAGTAAAAATATTTTTCTTTAAAAAAGAACCACAAATAATAATCAACTTACCTAAAATTAAAATTAAAATATTTAAGCTCCATGCTTCTTACCAAATAGCAACAGCCCAAAACTTTGGGAAAATTTGTCACAGCCTGAAAATCTTGGTATAAACAGTTTCTATTAGCCATGAAAATTTTATTATACATTCCCTTATTTGAGAAAAGTTTGTTTTTTATTAATTAACATTTGAACAATAATGGCATGTATGCTTAATATGCTAATATTAGCAAGAAATTAAAAATAATAGAAGTGTGAAGCTAGGAAAACTGAAATAGTAATTACATACACCGGGCTTTGTGTATTTATTTCAAACATCTGTGGTTTTTCTTCATACAATGACAAGGAATGTTTTAGAATCATAAATGTTATAAGCTGAAAGGAAACATAAATAAGCTAGGGAATCTCCTTCAATCTTATTATTTTGTAAATAAGAACATTCAAGCCAAAAGTGAGATATCCTGGGCCACAGGGTTGATTTATTTACTTCTTAACTGATTTATTCATCACATATTTGAGTGCCTATTAAGTTTAAGGCAACACCTTAGGGAGTGCAAAGAAAAGACCCAGTTCATCCTTATAAAACTTAGCTACAAAGGCCAGATATAAGACATCTGCCCACATAACTGTAGCAATTGTTATAATGTAAGAGCAACCAGAATGTATACAATATCTTCAAGGAGATTAGAGCTATAGAAAATCAGAAATGGGAGCAAAAACTTCATAGAAGTCAAGTTTATGATTAGGTGGTGAAGGCTGGAAGACTAGGAGAGAGAAGAAGGAGCGTGGTGAGCCATGGGTAGAGCAGGAGATGAATTTGGCTTAGTTTGATTGGATCCACAAGGTACATAGTAAGGCTAAGGAGTTAGGCTAAGATCATATCACATAAATCTAGAGCACCCTGTAAAGAAAAATTGACTTAATTTTGTTAAAAATGAGAAACTAGGTAAGGTTGCCAAGCATGGAGAAATAGAATCATAAGTGCTTTAAGAAAGTTAATTCAACAGCAGATTATCAGATGGTTTGGATCATCAAGATTGGAAATGAAATAATATGCACAAGGTCCTCAGGTGGCACCTGAGCTCCACCGAGTGAGGCCGAATTCAGGAAGAGAGTCCGTGGGAGAAAATGTTGTTTTGCAAGAAAAGAGGAATTCAATCTGGAATGCACGGATGACTGAGACTGTTTCTGAATTCAGGTGTTTGGTCTCTAAAGCCCAGTTCTCGTAGATTTGACTTTGGGTGATGGGTATACAACATAATCAACTATTCAAATGCTACATAAATGTTTACCTGAAACCTATGTACTCTTATTGATCAATGTCACCCATTAAATTTAATTTTCTAAATAAAATTATATATATATATAATATTACACACACACACACACACCCAGTTCTCTTTCCCATATCACACAATATTTCTCTTTTTTAATTTTTTTATTATTTTTTAGGAGAGAGAGTGAGAGAGAGAGAGTGAGAGAGAGAGAGAGAGAGAGAGAGAGAGAGAAAGAAGGGGGAAGGAGGAGCAGGAAGCATCAACTCTCATATGTGCCTTGACCAGGCAAGCCCAGGGTTTTGAACCCGCGACCTCAGCATTTCCAGGTCTATGCTTTATCCACTGCGCCATCACAGGTCAGGCACACACAATATTTCTTAAAAGTTAATTAGGAAAGAATGAATTGCCTAATAGCTAATCACAACTTATTTGTTCTCAGCTATGGATTAGGAACTCGATTTTGTAATTCTACCATGGTCTGTAATACCAGTAATTTTTATATTTTTATTTAATAACAGTAATTTCATTTTATTAGGTCATTTTAATATTCCTTCATATACCAATACACATTTATATAGTGTTTATAATGCCCTGTGTATTGTTCTAGCTACTTTAATTTTCATAGCAATCTAATATTATTCTCATTTTATAGATCAGTAAACCAGAGCTCAGGGAGATTAAATAATGTATTTAAGGACATACAGCTAGTCCCTGAGACAGTTCGGTTCTTGTCCTGAGGGAGTCTGCATTCAGACTAATGCTTTCAACCATTGCATCTGCTGCCGCTCACAGCCATCCCCGACGTTACTTCCAGCTCTGTCCCAATCTGTCTGCTCTAATGGCCAGAGCTGGCTGTGACGTCGCTCTCCTTTCTCTAGCTACAATGCAGAGAGTTCATTAGACTTTGCTTGCTCTCAGTCTCTCTCCTCTCTTGCCTCCCGAGAGTCTAGCTCTTCAAATGCTGCACGGAATCAGAGCTGCCCTCAGGTTTGGGCCAACACATGTGTACAAACGCATTACCAATCACTGTCATATCCATCTCTTTTTTTTTTCTTTTTCACATTATACATAAGAAACAGGTACAGTAATAAAGGGCTAAGGAAATAAGTGTAGTGCTTTCAAAAAACCTTCTTCCGGCCTGACCTGTGGTGGCGCAGTGGATAAAACGTCAACCTGGAAATGCTGAGGTTGCCAGTTCGAAACCCTGGGCTTGCCTGATCAAGGCACATACGAGAGTTGATGCTTCCAGCTCCTCCCCCCGTCTCTCTCTCTCTCTCTGTCTCTCTCGCTCTCCTCTCTAAAATGAATAAATAAAATAAAAATTAAAAAAAAAACAACCTTCTTCCCTTTAGATGATTAGTTATCTACTTCAAACAAATATTTTGAAATATTTCATTCTCCTTTATCTTAACATCACTGATTCCTAATAATTAACTTCATCCTACATATATATATATATATATATATATATATATATATGGCAATAACATTTGGGTTTTCTATACTCTACATTATACTTTTAATTTCATCCTTTTTTCTCTTACAAATATTTTACTTTAAAGTAATAGTTAAGTGTGTTTAATTAAATCCATACCAACTTTTGAGTGAGAGCTATATATTCAAATTTTATGTTCTCTTGTGGTTTCCACAGTAAAGGTGGGGCTACTTGTTGGTCAAATAAGTTTGTAAATATGATATATAGGCTTACTCGCTTAAAGTTTGCATTGGGTGTGGGGGACAGGCTGTAAGCAGTAGTAGGGTCATTATACCCTAAGGCTTAGTTTTAAGACTAAGCCTTCCCACTCTAAGTGACTGTGTATCAGAGACTTCCTTGTTTGTATATTGGATTAAAGGTTTTGATTTCTACACTATAAAATGGGGCAGAGTGGGAGCTTGCTCTCTTTCAGTTTCTGAGATTAGCATTAGAGAGGAGAGCAGAGAAAGGCCATGTGGAAGAGAGGAGAAGCAGCCAAGATGGTAGAGTGCTGAAGGAGAAGCCAGTTAGTGCAGAGTTTGTGCAGAGAGAAGGAGATGGGAAACAGAGGTGAATAAGGCTGATGAGGTACAAACCTTTGAATCTAGGAAACTCAGATAAGTCAGTGGCTTTGGGAGCCCTGAATGGAAAGGGAAGTGTTTTCCCACTGTGTGTATTTCTTGCCCGCTGAGTGCAAGCTAGGATTAAAGATGATGGCCCACCAGTTCTTGGCTCCATTGTTTCATTACCATCTGGCCGAATCAAATGTGAACCTGCACTGGCCAGGCGGCTGTGATGGTGGCTGTGGCTACTGGCTTTACACTGCTAAACACAGCAAGCTCTTTAACAAAGATATATGATTTAAAATCTTTTGGAAACCATGCTGGCATGATTGACTATAGTTACTCAATTTTACATATTGTATATGTCAGATAACTTCTTAAATCATTTCCAGAGCTGGGTATAATTCTTCAATGGAGAAAAGCCTGGTCTTCTCCATTAAAATAATTGCTTCTCTACCTTTCAAATCTTCATGCTACAACAGGAGATTAAATTGAAGTTTTGAAACAAGCAGCCCATAACAGACTTATCAGTAGTTGAGCCCTATTCCTAGGTATTTTCCTACACAACACAAGCTCACAGTTTTTGTGTTGGTATAGTGATATATGATCAATAGTGTGAGCTGTTTGCTAATCTAGTGTTTCTAACCTTTCCTTTCTCCTGAAAAGCTTTCCTTAGCTATCTTGACCTGTCTTTCTTAAGTACCAGAGTTTGAGAAGTCACTATGGTAGATTACATTTGTAAATGCTGTAAAATACCAAAACCCACCCCTGATATAATTATAAACACTCATGGGGAGTAGAGATAACTGAGGAAGAACATCATTTTGAACCACATGCCTCACAATAGATTTCACTGAATGGAGATCATCTGAAAAGTAGACCCACAAGGCATAATAATTAGCATTTTAGAGTACTAATTGTTTAATCCAATCACCTCCCTATGGAGAATATTTAATAACTTGCTGACCTTAACATAAGAAGATTGTCCTGCTGAGCCCCACCTGCCTCCCCCAGTGCATGCCACGAATTGTTTTTCTGGTAGCAGGGAAGAAGCTGATCCTCTCTTTCTCACCCAAGCTCCCTGTAACCAACAATAGCAACCTCACTGGCTGCTGAGATGGAGAACCACAGATGCAGGCCTTGGCTGGAGATAAGGCCAAGACAATGAACAGTCTGAAGAAGCGAGACAATGCTGTTGGTTTCATTAGCCCTGTGCACTAATCAGCTTAGCCACGACCACAATAGGCCAGTGTGAATGCTTTTCTGTATATATGTAAAACTATAAAATTAGTATCACACATTTTTAAAATCTAAGAGTCACATGCCTACTAAATCTCACCCTCTCAAATTTTTCCAGCATTGATTGAATGTGAGAAATTACAACCGGCATTAATAGACATGGCAGTTGTCAGCCGACCAGGGTTCCCAGACGTTGATTATACAGGTAGAGATGAGAAAGGAGAAAGAAAAGCACACAGTCACCAACAGAAGAGTGGGCAGGAAGAACAGACTCAAAGAAAATGGAGACAAAACTGGAAATATAGCCCAACATATATTGGTAGATTCACTTAAGGAGGAAAATTATTTTAAGCTAGATATTATTATAAAAAGTAGCTTAAACCTGGCAAACTGGTGAGTGGGTAGGATGTCCATGTCATCTGGACTTTTGCAAAAAATAGGAGACACTATTAATAGTCAGGACAACAAGAATTGCCAAATCTATTACCCTGGAGAACCAGGATGAATGCTCATCCTATATATAGCTGTAAGAAATGTCTGAGCACAGAAATAAAGAAACATTTCTCATATTGAGAAATATTACTTGTGTTGGTTCATTTTATCTCTGAACACGACTAGGCCACAGGGTGTCTAGATAGTTGGTCAAACATTTTTTTGAGTGTTCCTGTGAGGATTTCTCTTTTGTTTTGTGTAAGATTAACATTATTTTAAATCTGAAAAAAGCAGCCTGACCAGGTAGTGGTGCAGTGGATAGAGCATTGGACTGGGACATGGAGGACCCAGCTTCAAAACCCTGAGGTCGCCAGCTTGAGCGCAGGCTTATCTGGTTTGAACAAGGCTCCCAGCTTGAGTCCAAAGTCACTGGCTTGAGCAAGGGGTCAAGGCACATATGAGAAAGCAATCAATGAACAGCTGAGGTATCATAAAAAAGAATTGATGCTTCTCATCTCTCTCATCTCCATCCTGTCTGTCTGTCCTTATCTGTCCCTCTCTCTGACTCTCTCTGTCTCTGTCACAAAAAAAAATAAAATATGAGTAGAGCAGATTGCTTTTTCTAATGTGGATGGTCCTTATTCAATTGGTTGAAGGCCTCAACAGAAGAAAAAGGCTGGCTTTCCCATGAAGAAAAGGAAACTCTTCCTGCATGGCGGCCTTGAGCTGGAACAACAGTCTCTGCCTGTCTTTGTACTCAAACTGAGATATCAGCTTTCCCTGGACCTCAAATCTGCGGACCTTTGCACTGGAATATACCAGTGGCTCTGCTGGAACCCAGGATCTTCAGACTCAGACTTCAACTGAACCATCAGTTTCTCTGAAGAACCTGAGTAATACATTAGCTATATTTACTCATAAATGGGTAAATGTAAGAAAGGAAATAATGTCTCAAGTCATCTTTATAAGGTCATTCCTTTTACAGAGGACTTCTACTTTTTTCCTACAGTGGAAGAAACCTTCACTAAAAGTTAAAGTGACTCATCCAAAACAACTAAAGCCTTGGACTTAGCTGAACATACCTATGGAGAAAAACAGATAGAGATGGATTCTAAAGTTAGCTAACTCTTTTTTCTTTTACTTGAATTATTGGGGGGACAGTGGTTAATAAAAGTATACAAGTTTCAGGTGTACAGTTCTGTACATTGTATTATTGTGTGTTCACCATCCCAAGTCAAGTCTCCCCCTAACCTTCTTCAAACTCCTCCCACCCCAACCCCTGCCCCTCTAGTAATCACTGTGCTATTGTCTGTCTTTGAGGGCTTTTTGTTTTAGGGTGGTTTTTTTTTCTTAATTCCCTCAGCTTTTTTATCCAGTCTCGCAACAGAAATTGTTTATATATCACACTTTCCACTAGGATACTGAAGTGTTCATTTTCATCAATAAGAATAAATAGCCTGACCAGGTGGTGATGTAGTGAATAGAGCATCAGACTGGGATGCAGAGGACCCATGTTCGAAATCATGAGGTCACTGGCTTGAGCGCAGGCTCACCAACTTGAGTGTGGGGTCACTGGCTTGAGTGTGGGATAACAGACATGTCCCCATGGTCACTGGCTTGAGCCCAAGGTCTCTGGCTTGAGTGAGGGGTCACTGGCTTTGCTGTCGCCCCCCAGTCAAGGCACATATGAGAAAGCAATCAATGAACAACTAAGGAGACACAACAAAAAATTGATGCTTCTCATCTCTCTTCCTTCATGACTATTTGTACCTCTCTGTCCCTGTCTCTCTCTCTCTCAATCTCTGTCACAAAACACACACACACACACACACACACACACGCACAAATAATAATAATAAATAATATATTTAAAGCATCTTCCAGGCCCTTTGTTTCTGTTCTCACTGTAGTTTAAAGAGAGAGGTGAGGGGGAAATTGAATGGTAGGGCCAGAATTAGGGACTGCCCAATTCTCCTGGGGGCCACCCCAAGAGAGTGGAAACTTGAGAGAATGAAAAGAAATGTGGAATGAGAAGGACTTGAAATCATACCAGTGAAGTCTAACTGCAAATTTAAAGAAAGGCCAAGGCCAAGGTAAAGCCCTCATGAATAGCTCTGAGCTAGCATGCAAGGCAGCTTCTTAAGAAGGCCATGGTCAGATGAATGGCTCTCATGTGCAGGTGTATTTGGTGGGTATAAAGCATGAGTTTGTGGAAGACTAGGACTTCCTCTTCATCTTTCTACCCATGCAATTTCCTTCAACCTCTCTGCCAGAGATTGGGAGAAAGTAGAGCTCAGGAATCAGGAACCTAGGAGTTATTTGAAAATAGGTGCAAATTCTGATTCTATAATTTTCTGTGTGATTTTAAAGAAATAGTTCATTTTCCCTCAACTTCAATTCCCCAATACGTAAAATGGGAATAATACTGTTAGTTAGTATTTGTCTCTTTTAAGGAAAGTATTGCCTGATCTCTTTTAAAACACCAGTATCCCTGAGGTGGATCAGAAGGGATAGGTGTCATTTTGAGTCACAAACTCCTTAAGTTTGCTTTAGTCTTCTACTAACTCCATTATAAATGAGAGTATTGGTATGTATGAGTATGTAAGAAGAGAGGTGGATTATACGGGGGAAAAGTTATCCAGAAAACTATTGAACATGACCTGTGGTGTTGCAGTGGATAAAGTATCAATCGAGAATGCTGAGCTGACCAGTTCAAAACCTCAGGTTTGCCCAGTCAAGGCACATACAAGAAGCAGCTACTACGAGTTGATGTTTCCTACTCCTCCCAACCCCCTTCTCTCTCTCCTTTCTCTAAAACCAATAAATACAATATTTTTTTAAAAAAAGAAAAGAAAACTATTGAGAGAGGAATACTAATTTCATCTATTACTAACTAGCAATTTTCCCTGGATCCAGCTCTATTTTCAAAACACCCTACAGGCAACAAACATTGATTGACTGATTGACTTGGGTCAAAATTTTTTGTGAACAAAGAGCCCTTGCTGACTTTATGGACAATATTTGTGACCAAGGAACAAATAAACCTAATAGTAACCCTTGGCTGTCATACCTGTGTCTCATTCACAGAGTCCTACAACGAAGATAACCTATCATTTTTATGCACTAGGCCATCATCATGATAGGCGTAGTCAGACTTTCTTGTCTGCAGAACTAGAGTTCTGTATTGCTTCAGGACATTCTCCTTCCTAGGAAGCATTTTAATATTGATTATCATTATTGCCTTTTTACCGATGTGCCAGCAGACAACAACCTTTAAAATCATTTTGCACTCTTTAGTACTTAATAAAGATTTTTATTTACAGTAATACCCTCCAGATTTTTGGCACACTTACCCCTTGATTGAAAGGCCAGTCTGAATCTATTATTTTATGACCATAAGTGGTTTCATTTCCCTGAAGTGGAATGTGCATGCTTTAAATGTAGGGTTGAACATGCAAGGCACTTAGAAAATGTAATTTAAAGGCCTTAGGTAAATGGTCTCTGGAATGAGCTATTTGTACCCTGAACTGTCATTAAAGACAACCTGTCATAAGTTCATCCAGTATTTCATTTTATATCATGTTCCATTAAATTGTCATAAGAAACTGATAAGCACTGCTTGTCACTTCTCTTTCAAAAATGTACCCGAGCCAAAAAGCTTCCTTCTTGAAATTTTACTTGAAAGGAGCTTTTCTATAAGTGTCCATCATGGAAGCCAGGTCTATTGATGAGCCTAAATGCAAAAGTAACAGAATTATCTTACCAGGTATGAACCTTGTTTCTTCTTGTTTAATATTCAGTCACTGATGATGGAGCCAATAATAGGTAATTCAGGAAAGCCTAGCCTCACTCCTCTAATAAATGCTCCTCAGGAGCAAGAACTCAATAAATGACTCACTAGGTAAGGTCATTATTTCCTTTTATTGGTCCTATACTTTTCTTATAAGTTTAAGTTTTGATGATTGCCTATAGTACTAACCTGTAATTTGGTAAATGAGTCTATATTTACCCATTCAAGTCCTTAATCATACTCTCCACCCATCCCTGCCATCACGGTTATATTTCAAAGTAAATTATAAAAATAAACTATTGATTAAAATCAACTATTACTTATAGATTAAGTCACTATACTAATTATTTCTAAAAGAATGTAGGGAAAATAATCCCAAAAAAAGTGTACCCTCTGTCCACATATAATTCCTATATAAACTTACTTTCAAACCTAAGAGAAATATACAGGGTTTACATTACCTCTGTTAGTGATCTAGATGTTAGAGCATACCAAATCTAGTCATCCATTCAGGTTCAAAGAAAGCCAAGAGCTACGTAGGGTTAGGCAAAGTAATCTTTCATGCCACAGTTGGATGTATGAACTCAAGGAAGGGGCTTATTGTTCATAGTCTTTGGGAAAGTATATGAGCTTTGTGAAAAGTGTGAGTTCCCAGGAAATATATGTACATAGACCATCTACTTTCTTGGGAGTTGACACATGGATTCTCTACCCTGTAAAAACTTTTTAATAAAAATTTGAACTAGAGCCCTTGCAACATCTATCACATATATACAGTGTATGTATATATGTGTATTGGTAAGTATATATACATATACATTATATATAGTATTAAAATATTTTAAAACATTGTTATGGCTGGCTCCCTCCTACTTGGAAGCTTTGAAAAATTTAATGTAAAAATATAAATGAAAGAAACATAGAAAAAACTAGCCTCCCAACCAAAACAGGAATTGTATGATTTCAATAACCACCAACTTTTCTCAATACCAACATTTATTTGAACACAAGAGAGACCTTTAAAAAGACTCAAATAGCACATAAAACTTAATATATTTTTTAGTTCTATTTGTAGCAACACTACTAGTTTGGATGTATAGCATGCCTTTTCAAAGCACTTTCATTTACTTTCTCATTTTTCTTTCCTAACTTCCTGTGATAATTTTAAAGGAGAAGGTTTAAAAATTGTCCTATTTCATAACTGGGTAAATAAAACAGAATTTTAAGTGATATCCCCAATCACAACCAACTAGTACAAGATAAGTGTTCAACTTGGCTTCCAGTTTATAGTGCAATGCTCTGTTTTATGTGGGTAGAGCGCAGAGCACATTCCTAGCAGCTGTGGCTGATGCAATGCTGTGAGAATACTCCAGCTCCCAGAACCCTCCTGGGCATACCCAGGAAGGAAGCTCGCCCACTATAAGGAAGTGACTCAGCACCAACCACGCAGCTCCCTGATCTTTTCAGCCATTGGCTTTGAGGAACACGCTGTAACACACTATAGGCTGAATCCATGTATATAAGCTAGCTTACTTCCTGAATAAAGTGGATCTGCGTCACTGAACCTGGTCCTTGGAGTCGAGTCTTTGTGTCTCCATCGTCCTCACCCCTGGCAGGACTTGTCCACAGTTTTACAAATAGTAATACAAATGTAGTATTTGTATATGGATTAGTATGCAATTAACTATATATAATTTTTACAGCATTAGTTGATATGTTTATTGGAAGTGTCTTAAACAAGTTCACCCAACTATTAAATGGATAAAGATCAAAGAGATTATCTTCTGGTTTTCAGACTAACATTCAATTATTCCAGAAAGTATTTTATCTTCATGGTTAAATCAGGATTAATATATTAATATTTCTCCTTTGAATTTATTAAAATCATCTCTCCCAAATGAGTCAAACTATTTTATAATAGAGATGAAGTACTGTTACATAGTAGTTAAAAATGTGGGCTCTGGGATAAGATGACATCATTTATTAACAGTGTACTAATTTGTACCTCAGTTAGAAAACTATAAGTGGGGATAACTTTAGTACCCTTCTCTTAGTGTTGTTAATACAGAAGAAGATATGAAAAGAGTCTGATTGAAAATCACCTACATGGTCATTCCCAGAAGAGGAAACAAACGTGCTGCCTCTGCACTGCATTGAAGGGCCAACACCTGCGAAACAGACGTGCATGTGAACACTAGCACTTCTGCCCCATGCTGGTCTGGGACTCTTTCGGGCTAAAGCAAACTATGATATCTATGAATTCATTTTATTTTTTTGAGGGGGTCTAAAAGAGGGAATTTCAAGGATGCTACCCTCTGTAGAATCATAGAAATGTAAGCAAAGACTATTCATTGCAGAAAATGCCTTTGGGAACTCCTTTGGCCTCATACATTCTTCTTAACTTGGACTGCTCCTTTTTTCTGGCCACTGAGAGGTTTAATTTTTCAATCTGTGGCACTCTTGGTATAAAGCATGCCTCATTAGCTTGTAGGAGGTAGCTAGTCTTCATTAATTCAGTTCTCACATCATTTGCTTTGCACACAGTCATAATTAGCTTCCAAATAACTTAGGTAACTTCAATAGATTTATGACTAAAATGTAATTCTATATTTGCCTTTTTACTCCCTTTTTTCTTTTCTTTATTGGATATTCTATAAAAGTTAAATTTTAAAAGGACAAAGCTACTTTGGGGATTGATTTGATGTTAAAATTTTTGGCATTCAAATGTCCTATATGAGTAATACACAGTGATTTGGGTATTCTAGTAATTTTCTTACCTTATAAACTCTGATAAAAGGCAAAAGTTTGATTAAAAAGAAACCTGTTGAGAAATATTTTAAACTATCAATTTGAACCAATAAGCTATCCAAGTCTCACACCATTTCAGGATCCTGTATTTGATTGTATCTACCTACATTGAACGTGCTAGTGTTATATTTTAGATATACTGTTGTCACACAGGATGTATGCTACATCAACAAAATCAAAGCCAGGAATGGACACTAATGTTGTGGTAGACAGAAAACAAAACAATAATCACAGTAGTTTGTAGCTCCTTTCATGTAGAGATAGAATCTATTTCTCTCTCTCCTAAATCTGGACTTCACCATGAGACTTCTTCGGCCAAAGAACCTTAGCAAACATGAGACAGAGACATGAAGAATGCTTACACACTGGAACATGTCCTTTCCTATTGCTAACCCTATGGAGGAAGCTGGGTTAGCCTGCTAGAGAGTAGAAATATATGAGCAGCTGCCACTCTGTGAGTTAGAGCACCTGGAACCATCTAGACCCCAGCCTACCTGCCAGTTGACTGTGGTCACAGAAGTGAACTCAAGTGAGCTCATCAGAGGAACTGCCCAGTTGAGCCTAGCCCAACTGTCAACCCACAGAATTGTGAGTGAATGAGCTAACGCTGTCTTTTCAAACAATTAACTCTGAGGGTTATTTGCAACACAGTAAAACCTATTGAAATGTCAATATTTTTAAAAGCGTCAGAATAAATCTCAAAGCCTCTTTTTAATAATGACCATAATTTTAGAATTAATTAATCTATTTAAAATTTGGTTAAAATCACCAGAAGCTGCCCTGTGGTATAATTTGAATGAATCCAGCAAAAAAGAAACTAAAATACAGTCTTTAACCTGACCAGTGGTGGCTCAGAGGATAAACCTGGAATGCTGAGGTTGCCAGTTCAAAACCCCGGGCTTACCAGGTCAAGGCACATGCAAGAAGCAACTACTTATGAGTTGATGCTTTTCACTCCTCTTTCCACCTTTCTTTCTCTCCTCTCTCTAAAACCAATAAATAAAATCTTTAAAAATAAAATAAAATACAATATTTAGATACCCACTGAATAGTCAACATAATAAATATAGTAATAAATAGAGACTAAGTAAACAACCACATATGGCCACTACACACGAGAAGTTTACTCTGCAAAACCTCACTTCTAGAGAAAAATCCATCAAGAAATCTTACCTCGCTCCATCAGTAAAAAAACAAAAGTAAGCAATGTGTTTGACATTGTGACTACATTCAATAAAGGTTCTTCTTTTTATCCATAGGTGAATCTTTAGGTCTTCACAAAAGCTACTTAATCTAATTTATGCATAATTCTAACAAATTGGATCATCTGGTTTCCAAAAAAAAAAAAAATCAGATTAAGATATCAAGTTAGAAAGAAAAATGCTTGCAGACAGGTATAATGACACCAAAGAAAACAGCTGTTATTAAAAAAAATTAATAGAAAACCTTTAAAATAATGTACCAAACAAGTAAGGCATCTGACATCATTGAGAAATCTTCAGAGGTTCCCGGTGCATCACGCACACAGTGCATTAGCTCATGTTTCTGTGATGACTTCCGTCTTCAAAAACCTGTTAAACTGTTTTGAGTACATGTTGTTTAAAAGGTCCTCACCAACAAAATTTTTTTAAAAAACAGTTCATTCAAATACAGGCAAAGAACTTGAATAGATGTTTCTACAAAGATATAAAATGGCCAATGAGCCCAATGAAAGTCAACATCACTACCACTAGGTAAATACAAATCAAAACCACAATGAGATGCCACTACCAACCCATTAGGATGATTATTATATAAAAAGCAAAAAAATAAATATTGGCAAAGATATGGAGAAACTGGAATCTTTGTATACTGCTGGTGAAACTATAAAATGGTACCACCACTATGGAAGACAGAATGACAGTTTCTTGATAAATTAAGCATAGCATGATCCATAATTCCACTTCTGGGTAAATACACAAAGTCACTGAAAGCAGGGACTCAATTAGATACTCGCACACCAGTGTTGATAGCTTCATAATTCACAATAACCAAAATGTGGAAAAAACCCAACTGTCCACAAGCAGATGAACAAACAAAATGTGATCTACACATACAATTAAATATAATTCAGCTTTAAAAGGAAATGAAGTTCTGATACATGCTACAACATAGGTAAACTTTAAGAACCTTAGACTAAGAGAAATCAGCCAGACACAAAAGTACAAATATCGTATGATTCCACTTATTTGAAATAACTTTGAAGTCAAATTCATAGATAAAGAAAGTAGAATGGTCGTTATAATTTAGAATTAACAGGGAGTTGCTGTTTAATAGGTACAGAGCTTCAGTTTGTGATGATGAAACTTTCTGGAGCTGGATAGTGCTGACTGTTGCATACCACTGTGAATGTACTTAATGTCCCTGAATTGTACACTCAAAACCGATAAATTATACATTTTATGTTATGTATATTTAACCACAGTATAAAAAAGATCAGGGGTCAGTTACCTGTATGCATAAAAATCACTGACAAAGGAGTACTGTAGACATAATTATTTGTAAGTTTTTATATAACTTGGATTGGAAACTCCAAGGGCAAAGGAAACTAAATGACCTCAGAAGAATGGGTGGGGAGCACGGAAAAGCATGCTGGATGAGGGGAACAGTGATCACAAAGGCACAGAGGCCAGAAAAAAAAACAACCACAGCACAACACGTCCTCCTTTCTGAAAGGAAAAGAATATATGAAGAGGGCTATGGGGGAATAAGGGGGGATGTTCTTGTTTTAAAAGAGCCATAGAAGTGAGGAAAGAAATTAGGACATGATATAATTTAAATATTGGTCAACGAACGTACTCATATTTTCTTTTGTTGATGAGGGATATGATGTGATTTTTAAGGAAAATAACCCAAGCAATATAATGCACATGAATGGAAGGCAGAAGTCCACTGTCAGAGATGCAGGCTGCAGATGATTTCTTGCTCAGTCATCCTTGCATAAGGTGATAAGACCCCAAACTAGACTTGTGGTATAAGAAAGAGAAATGAAAAAATATAAAAGACATTTCAAAAGAAAACAGTGAACTTGGAGATCTACTGGAGTTAAAAATATATTTTATTCCAAGTCATTGACAAAAGTAAGTCTAAGTAAAGAATTAAGCAATGAAGACAATATAAATATAACCCTAGAATGATGGGTAAGAATAAAACCAAAGATGAGAATTTAAAGCCAAGAACTGTATAACAAAAAGCAAGAAGATATTCTGCTAGCCATCATATCTCAGTTCCTTACACGTCAATATTAGTGCTCCTTTCATTCACCCTTTACAGATAACAAAACTGAGACTAAAAGAAAATAAATGACTTGTTCAATATCTTTCAGTCAATAGGTGTTAGAACATTCTCTCTGTTGCTTTAGTAGTGAAAGAATGCAAGTGAAATAAATCGTTCTAAGATATACTTTTGGATAAGAATAGAAATATTTCTCAGGGACACAGCCCCAAATCAGTGCAAAACAAACAAAAACAAAAAAAAGAAAAAGAAAGAAAAAACAGAAGCAGTCCTGGCTGATTGGCTCAGCAGAAGAGCATCGGCCCGGCAGGGCACACAGGAGAAGCGACTATCTGCTTCTCATCCCTTCCTATCCCTCTCTTCCCCTCATTAGAGCAAAGTTGGTCCTGGTTGCTGAGGATGGCTCTATGGCCTTGGCCTCAGGCACTAAAATAGCTCAGTTCTTGAACAACAAAGCTATGACCCAGAAGGGCAGCGCATCACCTGCTAGCGGGCTTGCTGGGTGAATCCTGGTAGGTTGCCTGCAGGAGTCTGTCTCTCTGCCTCCCCAACTCTCACTTAATAAAAAATAAAAAAACCAGAAGCATGAATCCTAAATAAATTAAGTATATTAATATTGAATCACAATATCCCATAGTACACCAATAGTGTTTCCATCCTAATCTGAAGTTTTTTGAAGTTCTTTTTTTTTCTTTTTAAGTGAAACAAGGGAAGATGGTGAGACATACTCTGCACATGCCCCCACGGAGACCACCCAGCAAACCCCATCTGGAGCCAATGCTTGAATCAGCGAACTATCCTCAGCACCTGGGGCCACACTAGAACCAATTGAGTAACTGGCTATGAGAGGTGAAGAGAGAGCAAAAGGAGAGAGAAAGAGATAGGATAGGGTAGGACAGAGAAGCAGATAGTCACTTCTCATGTGTGCCCTGACTGAGGATTGAACCTGGGACATCCACATGCTGGGCTGATGCTTTATCCACTGAGCCAACCGGCCAGGGCCTTGAAGCTCTAAAGTGAGGTATGTTGAAAACCAGTCATTGCCTAGTTAACGTATCTCCAATTTTCAGCATAGCATATTAAAATAAAATGTGCTTTTACTTATTGCTATATTCTAGCCCTAAGTAAATAAAAATACAATTGCAATCCTAATTTTACTATTAAATAAATTACCTGATAATTTAGTATGTAATTCTTAAATTCTGAAACTGAGAAAGCAATCTTTCCCATTAACTATAGATACAATTTATAGGTTATATCTTAATAATGTTGACTAATTGCTTCTGAATGACATGTTCTCCCTCATTCCTTGTCTAATTATTAAACTCATTAATATGCACAGAGACATTTCAGAAGCTTCCTAATAAACCCAGGCTGTGGAAATAAAACTATATTAATGAATATCAGTCATATGTTGTGGTCTATTTTATTATTATTACTAGTTGTATTTTTGTAATTAGATGCACTCTTTTTCAAAAAGGATAATCACAGTGATTTTAAAATTTCTTAGATAAAGATAATGTAACTGTCCCCAGACCTCACCAATCTTTGGAGAAAGAAGCTGCTTTAACAGTGGATGTCCCAATTTCACTGGGTCATTGTCCCTACCAACACGTGGAGGAAGGACTCCAGTCCCCCAAGTATCACCTGCCCAGGTAAATCTGGGAGTTTCTGAAAGAGAAAGAATAAATCTGCTCCCAACTTTTCCTTTGGGGGGTTGCCTTCCTGCATGAAAAGTGCTAATCACGGCCATTGCTTCATGTGCCCTGTGAAACGTCTGTATTCATGTCAAGGTGCCAACTCTCTGAGTTCCCAAAGTAGCCAGAGTTTTGCCGATCCAAGCAGCCCAGCTCCCCTCACAAGTATCCAGCCAGCGGGGTATTTTCCACGAAAGCAGCTTCTTCTGTTGTTTCTCCTACCGTGCTCTGTCAAAACTCAAAAATCCAAATGGGCTATAACCATCATGCTCCTCTCATTGTTTATATTTCTCCCACTTTACCACCATGTGTTCTCGCAATTAAAAAAAAATGATTTCTGATATAGCCTAAAATAAAATCTCTTAGGCATATCAATGTATGCTAATAGATGTCTTTATAGGTCACCAGCACACTGGCTGGCTCAGCAATCAATAAAATGCTTTTTCTCAATTTGAGCTTAGCTAGGACCCACTTCAAATGGCTATGGACTGAAATTATTTTTATAATTTAAATGTAACAAAACAAATACTCAAACCATAAATAGATGCATAGTTACTATATTTTTTGCTCCATAAAACGCATTTTTCCCCAAAAAAGTGAAGAGGAAAATGCCCGTGCATCTTATGGAGCAAAAAAATATGGTACTTTATTAAATATTTTAACACACCATTTGGTTCAGAATTTTTTTTCCTTATATTCCTCCTTAAAACCCTAGGTGTGTCTTATGGTCAGGCATGTCTTATGGAGCGAAAAATACGCTATATAACATGCCGATACACACCAGCATTAGGGGATTAAATATTAGTCAGAGACATTTCTTCCTCTATTTATCCATTTGTATTAACAAAAGAAAGTAAACCACTGTCTGATATCACCTGAAGGAGGGCCATTGGCTAGTTCAGGGGTCAGGAACTTATGGCTCACGAGCCAGATGTGGCTCTTTTGATTGCTGCATCTGGCTTGCAGACAAATCTTTAATGAAAAAATAATAATAACGTTAAAAATATAAAAACAGGCCCTGGCCAGTTTGCTCAGTGGTAGAGCATCGGCCTGGCATGCAGGAGTCCTAGGTTCAATTCCCGGCCAGGGCACACAAGAGAAGCGCCCATCGCTTCTCCACCCCTCCCCCTCTCCTTCCTCTCTGTCTCTCTTTTCCCCTCCCACAGCCAAGGCTCCACTGGAGCAAAGTTTGCCAAGGCGCTGAGGATGATTCTGTGGCCTCTGCCTCAGGCACTAGAATGGCTCTGATTGCGGCAGAGCTATGACCCAAGATGGGCAGAGCATCGCCCCCTGGTGGGCATGCTGGGTGGATCCCGGTCAGGCGCATGCGGGAGTCTGTCTGACTGCCTCCCCATTTCCAGCTTCAGAAAAATACAAAAAAAAATAAATAAATAAAACATTCTCATGTATTACAATCCATTCATTTCCTACCGCTCAAGTTCATGGTTGCGGGTGGCTGGAGCCAATCACAGCTGTCCTCTGGGACGATGCCAAAATTTTATTGAATAATGCATAACATACACAGATCATTGTATGGCTCTCATGGAATTACATTTTAAAATATGTAGCATTCATGGCTCTCTCAGCCAAAAAGTTTCTCGACCTCTGGGCTAGTTCAAAAGTACAGTCTGAAAGTGATGAACTGACATTTTAATAAACCTTTATTATTCTCTGAATTTGGAATTCAATCCCTGCATTTAGTTGGTCTAATATAAACCCTCTTTTCTTGGAATTTACTTACATAGTAAATGCTTGCTACTTTGTGTGAGAATCTTGGAATTTTTGGATGTGCTTTGGGGACCAAATACAAAAATGTCATTATCTCTTTTATAGCCTTTTTTACAGACAAAGGCAATTTGTTTAAAATAGAGTACTTTACTATGAAGAAAATTATGAAATTATTAAAGTGAGTTGCAAATGCCTATATGCATCTATACAATCAAATAAATGCCCAAAACATAAACTTTTCAAAAAATTTTGGTGTGTGTGTATGTGTAAATATGTGTACATATAAAACACACTAAAGAAAACTTCTTAATCCCAGTGAATTTGAATGTATATATATTCTATGTATGTGTGTATACATATAGTATAAATAGTATATATTTCAACAATACAGTTTATAATTCCAAAATTAAAGATAATTAGTCACTTTTTTCTCATTTTCATTAACAGGCTCAACATTAATACATTCAAACATGTAATTTTTCACTAATTGGGTCTATTCAAGTGTCTAAATGTACATTTGCTACAAAGCATTAATTATCTATTCTCCAAATGAAAACAGTTGTGGAAGTATCTGGAAAGTAATTTCTAGGAAAAAACAGAGAAGGTTATGTTTTAAATAAAAATATCAATAAGATTCAAGATATCCATCATATAACAAAAGCAGAATCTGGGTCTATTTTATTTGTGATGTTTCAAGAAACTAAAGGGAAAAAGTATTAGAACATGTCAAATCCAAAATTCTAGAACTAAAAGGAAATGAAACTAACGCTCACGCACTCATCAAAACTGACTAAACTGCTGTATTTAAAAATAAAATGACAGTATTTTAATGGAACTCTTTATCAGGGAGTTTGTTATTAGAGGTAGAAGTTGTTATACTTTAAGGAATCAGAATAGACATCAGATAACATAACAAAGTCGGTGCTTAAGAAAATCTTAAACATTAAAAAAAATTTTTAACATGTTCTAAAAATACAGATTCTGCTTAAAATCTGAAACTAAAAGAAAATATTTAGGAAAAGCTCCGAGATGTCCCACCTGTCCTTTCCCCAAGAACAAGAGATGATACAGTACAGGGATGTAATAGGTACAGTTGATAAATAGGTCTAAGTCCCTCTATCACCAATAACTTCTAGAATAGGACACAAATAATTATTGCCTTTCCACATGGAAAAACAAATTAAGGTATGTCTAATGACAAAATCAATCAAAATCATGCCAATCAATACTCCGTATCCTGAGAAAATGCGAAAGGGTGCCATATTTTCCTGATGTACATCAATCCGTTCATTATCATTGTCCCCATCCATACCCTTTTCAATGGATAGCACTCACTTCCAAGAATTTTTCTGTTTCTGACTCTGAATTTTCAACTTTTACAAAAGGTATTCTCTGTACCTCAGTTCTGTCCACATCACGCCCTCCATCTTCACATCCTCCCACAGCATCTCATTCCCAGACATGACCCTGAGATTTCCGCTGTAACCACTGGGCCAAAGCTCCCAGGGAAAGCTCACCTCTCCTTCCCTCCCCCGTTGTAACCACCCCCTGCTGCACAGGGAACGAAGCACACAGAGAAGCCTACAAGGTCCAGGTGTTCTCTTCCTCTGACTGCCTTCCTTGTGAGAAAGTCTCATGAAGAATTTGTGTAGATTAATTTCCTTATCTCAGAATCAGACTTCTGAATCATTAAAGCAGTGGTCAAAAGAAAGAACCAACATTTGATTACATGGAACTCTTCCTCCATTTCCATGATGATGTCTGAAATCAGGGTAGGAGGGAATTTTATGAACTATCATCTGAAATCAGGGTAGGAGGGAGAGGGCTTTATTTTCATAATTAAAATCAATGTGCATGTGCTCACTTTTGTAAAGCTAATTCAAAGTCAGGCAGGCCACTAGCATCTATGTCAGGTACTAGAACCTTACCTCCTTATGTAGGTAGGAGTCTCAACGGAAGTGGAAAAGGACTCAGAAACTGAGCTATTGGAAAGCAGCAAACAGTCCTGCAGGATTCAAAATTCTGTCTATAAAACTGCATGTTACCTGGATTCTCTCTAGAAAAAGAAGATGTGTCAAGATATTTCCCAGTGTATTCACCTGGAAATGCATACAAACTCTGAATGATTTATGAAGAGTTGTTTCTATTTAGTTATTTATTTATTTTTAGGACTCCAAAGGAACCATCCTCAGTGCCCGGGGCCACTCTCGGACCAATCCAGCCACTGGCTGAGGGAAGAAAGAAATAAAGAAGAGGGGGGAGAAAAGGAGGGGTGGGAATTAGATGGGTGCTTCTCTAATGTGCCCTGACCAGGAATTGAACCCAGGACATCCATATGTCAGGCTGATACTCTATCCACTGAGCCACTGGCCAGGGCAAGTTGTTGTTATTTTAAAACACATTTTCCTATAAAAAAAAAAAGCTTGTCTTTGGCCCTGGCCGGTTGGCTCAGCGGTAGAGCGTCGGCCTAGCGTGCAGAGGACCCGGGTTTGATTCCCGGCCAGGGCACATAGGAGAAGCGCCCATTTGCTTCTCCACCCCTCCGCCGCGCTTTCCTCTCTGTCTCTCTCTTCCCCTCCCGCAGCCAAGGCTCCATTGGAGCAAAGATGGCCCGGGCGCTGGGGATGGCTCTGTGGCCTCTGCCTCAGGCGCTAGAGTGGCTCTGGTCGCAACATGGCGACGCCCAGGATGGGCAGAGCATCGCCCCCTGGTGGGCGTGCCGGGTGGATCCCGGTCGGGCGCATGCGGGAGTCTGTCTGACTCTCCGTTTCCAGCTTCAGAAAAATGAAAAAAATAAAAAATAAATAAATAAAATAAAAAAAAAGCTTGTCTTTTAAAAATAATTTACTAATCAAAACATCACCAAATTTACAGACTCTCTCTCCCCCTCTCTCTCTCTATTTAATCAAGTCTTAATCTTTGTCAACTGAAAACTGGGATAGAGGTGAGAGGCGATATACAAATTGGAGTTCAGAGACAAACTGCTGTCAAATAACCCACACATAAATTTTATAGTGACTGGATGAACATGGAAGTAACCTTCTGCATTGTTCATTGAGTATTGATAGTGTTTCAAATTATCAGTATATTTACTTTTTTTTTCCTATATGGAAGACTCAACTACTTATTCTTCATATAAAAAGTGTAGTCTTTTATACATAAAATAGTCCAATAAAGTCTAAATGATACTCTAAATAAAATGATTGTTTATGATTTCACCTCAGTGAGGTAAATCTAAATCTTTCAGTACAGTGGTTGCTAATACGGGATGATTTTGCCCCACAAGAGACATTTGACCATGTCTGGGGATATTTCTGTTTGTCAAATTTAGAAGATGATACAGCGCATACTGGGCATAGGTCAGGGATACTGCTAAACACCCCACAATGCACAGGGACAGCCCCTTTCAATGAAGAATATTCAACCCAAAATGTCCCCAGTGTTGCCTGTAAGAAGCTCTCTTCCAGAAGAGGAATGTATTCTACCTGTGAATGCTCTTTCCCCGTTAGTGCCCCATTTCCCGCCTCCTCCCAATCCATTCAGCGGTCTTCATTCGGCATGTGACTCCTCAACTGAAAGAACTTCAAAATGTATTAAGTGCTTTAGAATTGGTCATTGTTTTTCTAGAAAAGTAAGACAAAATTACCCATCTCCTTCCTATTCTAATTTGAAAAAAATCTCTCTGCCCCATAAATACAAAATCCAAAGAAAGATTTCACATGTAGTTAATTTGATATCGCAGTGGGCACAAAAGAAGGATAGGATAGAATACACAATGAGAAGGTGAGAAAAAAATCTTGCAAAAGGATAGAATAGCAAAATACTATTTTATTAAGCTTTTATTTATTGCCAAGTACCGTGCTGAGGGAAAAAATACTAATAAGTAAGATACTGTCTCCTTTCTGAACAACCCAGGCAGGCAAACGAAGGCACAGCCTCGGAGTGCCGTGGGCAGGCTTGCGGGTTTCCTCAGTGAGGGCGGATTAGAGAAAACAGAGCCATCTAAAAGGCTTCAGAACACTCCACACCTGTCCTCTTTGTTCTGCCCCGACTTCTGCCTCCACGATGACTGCCGCACTAGCCACTCGCTGAGAGGCCTAGGCCACCTTATTTCTCAAGAACCAAGAAGCTCAGGTTGGTTTAAAGGCTGAGAATCATTACTAGATTGAGCTGGAGAAAAGAACACGATAACGTCACGACCAAGTTTTTATTTTTATTTAAAAAGATGCTTTTGAAGTAAGAGCATAATATTTCTGAGAGCACTACAAATTTGTACTTTAAGTACAAATAGATTTTGAGATTTAGGACTGTGGTGTTTTTGCAAATATTGCTAAAAAATAAAGTGGTTGTCAAGTTTAGGTCAGTCCCAGAATCCCTTGGGGGACTTGGTGACAGTACAAAGGCCCGAGCCTTGTCCTACCTGTCAAAGTAAAAATGCACTGGACCCTTGTTAAAAAACTACAAGAGGATTTGATTTGGGGCTACTGCAGGAAGGGAGAGAGATTTCAGTGCAGGGCTGAGCCCCGCTCTGCAGAAACAAAAGTCGGGAGGGTTTCTGAGTGCTCAAATGGGGAAAAGGACTAAAGGATGTTGGAGGAAATCTGTCAGTGTGATTAGAGCATCTGTGTTGGCTAATTGTCCGTTATTGAAAGTAGGCTTCTACTCTCCCACAGAAACTGGGAGACAAGGAACTTCCTTCCTTGATTACATTTCAAAGAAATGGCTCCTAGATTCTTGAGAAAGACATGAATGTGTTGCAAAAATGGCAAGAGGCTGGGAGAAGTTTTACATCACAAAGGAGCAGAGAAAGAATTTACCTGTTGCAAGTTACTAAAGTAAATGCTGTAAGAAAAGAGAGGTTAAGGGGTAGTAGTCGAGAAAAGGCCTGTTAGGGCAGCCGCCCAAGAGGAGCTGGGGAGGATAATGGCCCCGAAGGCTAGTCTCAGACAATGTGCTGGGGATGTCTCCAAGCCAGCGAGGCAGCCTGGGCTGTGGCCTCCCACCGGTTCCTAGGAAGGGGCCAGCAGCCAGCGCTGGAGCAGTGACCCCAGAGGCTGAGGCTCCAGCATGTCTTCCTCCCAGTCATCCTGAGCCCGGGGAGGCAAGGAGGCCCAGGTGGCTGGAAGGGTTCCCTGCCCGAGAATGGGAATTCTTTTCACCAGGCCATACGGAGACAGTGCAATCACCAGGAACACAAGCCATCACTGTTGGGCTGGATAATGCAGGAAAAGCTGCCATCCTTCCCTAGTTTTCTGTGAATGAAGTTCCACATAAATCCCCTACCATAGGAAGCAATGTAGAAGAGATAATGGTCTGTCTGACCAGGTGGTGGCACAGTGGATAGAGTGCCAAACTGGGATGCTGAAGAAACCAGATTTAAAACCCCGAGGTCACTGGCTTAAGCGCAGGCTCATAGACATGACCCCATGGTCTCTGGCTTTAGCCCAAAGGTCACTGGCTTGAAGCCCAAGGTCACTGGCTTGATCCCAAGGTCGCTGGCTTGAGCAAGGGGTCAATCACTGTGCTACAGCCTCCCAGTCAAGGCACATATGAGAAAGCAATCAATGAACAACTAAAGGAGCCACAACAAAGAATTAATGCTTCTCATCTCTTTCCCTTCCTGCCAGTCTGTCCATATCTGTCCTTCTCTCTGACTCTCTCACTGTCACTGTCATAAATAAATAAATAAATAAATAAATAAGAGGCACTCGTCAATTATACATGTTTCCTAATGTGGGATATAGGTGGCCAAGAACCTCTTTGTTCTTCCTGGAACACTTACTATCCTAACACAGAGTTTGCAATAGTTGTTGTGGATAGTACAGACAGAGAAAGGATTTCTGCAACTAAAGAAGAATGCTCCACAATGTTAGCCCATGAGGATCTAAGGAAATCCAGGTTGCCGATTTTTGCTAATAAACAAGATGTTAAAGAATGCATGACTATAGCAATCTCTCAGTTTTTGAAAATAACTTTTAAAGACCACCAGTGACATCCAGGCATGCTGTGCTCTTATGGCAGGGGTCCCCAAACTTTTTACACAGGGGGCCAGTTCACTGTTCCGCAGACCATTGGAGGGCTGGACTATAAAAAAAACTATGAACAAATCCCTATGCACATTGCACATATCTTATTTTAAATTAAAAATATAAAACGGGAACAAATACAATATTTAAAATAAAGAACAAGTAAATTTAAATCAACAAACTGACCAGTATTTCAATGGGAACTATGGGCCTGCTTTTGGCTAATGAGATGGTCAATGTTCAGTTCCATATTTGTCACTGCTAGCCATAACAAGTGATGTGACGCACTTCTGGAGCTGTGACGTGTGCATCCCGCATCACCGGAAATAGTACTGTACGTAAGCAACGCCATGCTTTGCGGCGTACTCTAGGAGCACAGGATGCATCCTATGCTCCTCTCACTGACTACCAGTGAAAGAGGTGCCCCTTCCGGAAGTGCGGCGGGGGCCGGATAAATGGCCTCAGGGGCCCGCATGCAGCCCGTGGGCCATAGTTTGGGGACCCCGTCTTATGGTGAGGGACTATGCCAAGGACTTGAATGGATGATGTCACTTTTAAGATTAGATGATCTCTACTGTCCTCTTCTCAGAGACTT
Source organism: Saccopteryx bilineata (assembly GCF_036850765.1). NCBI lineage: Eukaryota > Metazoa > Chordata > Mammalia > Chiroptera > Emballonuridae > Saccopteryx > Saccopteryx bilineata. Next base: position 34,885,604 of record NC_089490.1, on the reverse strand, counting down.
TGTACAAAGTGCAGGGCTTTACCCGAAAGCTGCAAAAACTAGTGGTTCAGCTATATTTATAGTAAACTGATTTTAACTTTTTCTATAAGAAGAATAATTAAGATCACTTATATAAAGATGAAGATAAAATCTCACCTTTCAATTGCTTTCTCATTATTTTCTTCCAAAGCAAGGTCTTCAAGCTGTGATTGGCATTTTTCTCACAACAAATCTTTTCAGGACATTATACGGCAGCCTATGGTACACACAAAGGAAGAGGAAGACATTTTTAACTGCAATTGCTTTATTATCAGTATAACCCTCTTTAGTTGAATGTTGTTCCCTTCTTGTTCCATTAAGTCAAAATAAAAATCAGCACAGATATTTAGTTTCCAATATTTTAAAATGTAATGTTACTTATGAAAAGTATTTTGCACAAGATTGTGTATGTATTGTGTTTATACTTCAATGGCTTTGATTTATGTTCTAAAGAAAAGTGAATAGCCTTGGCCTGGTGGTTCTGCGGATGAAGTATCAACTCAGCGCACCAGAGGTGTCGGCTTCAACCCTTGGCCAGGGCAGTACAGAAGCAACCAGTGAGTACACAACTGAATGGAACAAGTTGATGTCTCTCTCTCTCTCTCTCTCTCTCTCTCTACCCACTTCCTCTCAAATCAATGTGAAAATTAAAAAAAAAAGAAAGGAAAAGTGAATAATAAAAATTTGTTATGTTCTTAATTATAACCATAATGAGATGAGTACTGGCATTGGTTTGTATTAACCATCCCCAAATCATTGAGCTGCTAGGAAGGAAGGAAGGAAGGAAGGAAGGAAGGAAGGAAGGAAGGAAGGAAGGAAGGAAGGAAGGAAGGAAGGAAGGAAGGAAGGAAGGAAGGAAGGAAGGAAGGGTTTGAAAAGAAAAGGGAAAAGTCTGTTTAATATTTAGTCAAGCTAAGACTGGCTTGAGCATACCTCAACGAGTTTTATTAGTTTTCCAGGTAAATATCTAATAGCTACTCAAATTTGAAACCACTACTTTGAAATACTTAGAAAAACTCTCAAAACTGCCCCCAAACTAAATTAAATGGAATGTTGGCAAAGTAACATAATCATATCCATTTGACTTTTTGAATTCTGTCACCATTTGTGACAGGAAAATAAGTGTAACTTTTATATGTGCTTTAAAAAAAAGAAAAATAGAACTCAAATGTAGGGTTTCCAGATAAAATATAGGACACATGGCACATACCTGCTTTCTGAAATTCAAATTTAACTGGGCATCATGAATCATTATTTGCTAAATCTGGCCGCCCTATGATGGAGATTGTGACAATGCTCTTTCTAATGGCACACACTAAATTCCTAATTAAACATCTCAAAGCTATTTCATGGAGAAGAATTTATTTTTAATGTGTCAAGACTGGAGTCTTTAGCCTGTAAGCACAGAAATCTTTTAGGACCTCCCATTTCCTGAACATCCATTCTCCACAATTCAGCTGGTTTAACAATGCAGCCTCCCCATGTGCCTGCGCCAGGTGTCTCTCCCTGCTGCTGTGTGTGTGAGGCGACCCCCTGCTGCCTGGGGTACCTTGATTTGCAGAAGCCACTTACTAACTTTTAAATGTGAGGAGCTCAGCAGGTTGAAACATAAACATTTTTTTTTCAACCAGGTTCAAAGAACATGAACAATCTACAAAGGACATAATCAAATGTCTTCAAAATTGCCAAGCCAGAGAGGTTCCAGACCCCACCTGATTGCGGTTTTGTGACTATTTTATCTGCTTGGCTTCATTATCAAAGGCATCTGTTGTTATCCTGTAATGACAAAAGTGGGCCTACACGACAATTTAACATAAAAGCCATTTATTTCAATTGTATCCTTTAAAAAAAAAACAAAAAACTGCCAGGTAATTAACTTCACAGCAGTTTTGTTAGCCAAGTAATACTACAGACAAAATGAAACACTCATTAATAACTGACCGTGAAAACGGTAGTTAACTAGTGTTGAGCTAATATAATCACTAACAGAAGATAGAGCAGAATGACGGTGATGTGCTGGAAAATAGAACCTATTACAAAGGGGCCACAGCTCCAAAGGGCTAAACTGTGAGAGAAAGAAAGTGAACGATCAAAAACAAATGGTAAAAGCATTCCTTACAATCCCTGTATTTTCATATATTTGTGGGCTGAACAATGTGTTCCAGTCTTCAAAGCAAAACACAAATTCCCCTTTAAAAGACACTGCCTCAGAAGAAGACCCAAATGTGAGAACACACAAATGTGATAAATAACCAAAAGCCCATCAAAGCTGTAAAGTACCCAATTAAACCGGTGATAATGGTGCATCAAAGCAAGCACTTGATTTCCACTTGAAGGCCTGTGTCTTGTCCATTTTACTGGCCTTTAACTAAATGTTGACAATGAGTCTAATTTCCACTTACAGTGTGACTATTGTTCTATTCACTATACACAAGCTTCTAATTAACTTCGGCCAAAATGTTTTGAGTTCAAAGGAATCCTTAAATAAATAAAAGCTTTCCTCTGTAACAGTGATATCCTGAGTCTCTCTGACCCTTCTTCTTTGGGGCGGCATTGTTCCCATGACCTTCCATTCAGGCTAATAGCTCTGGCCTTACACGTGCTAATTATCAGAGTAATTCTGCTGGGGTCTTGAGTTTTTAGAAATAAACAGCCCCTCCCATTTCCCTTTCCTTGATTTAAAGGAAGCCTGAACGTTGGCCTTGCTTAAGATAAATTTGAGGACCATCAACCTTCTCCCCTTCTTCTCCATCTGACACCTTCTGGATCAATAAACCTTTCCTAACTCCAAACTCTAACGTTTTGAATTTTGGCCCTTGTGAAGCCACAGGCACACAACTTTTGAACCGCTAATACCATTCAAAACACCTGCAATTTCTTTCATGCAGAAAACTAAAGCAAAGGAAATAATTTCCTCTCCCTCAAATGAAGGTGTATCTCAACTTCAGTACCTAGGTTACCATGCATTCTGAGCAAAACTATAAAGAATGGGGAGAGACTAACCTTATACTAAAAAGATAATCTTTTAGCTGTTACACTAGTATGTTGTTAAAATGATGTGTGCTATATTGCTTTGATCTAAAGATTACGAAATATCATCAAGTCTTTCCTCCCGATAATTGCCTGAGTATAAATAATTAAACTTTTTTTTTTTTTTGTATGTGTAATCGGGAGACCTGTTAAGCCTAATCCAGAGGGACTCGAAACATTGAAGACACAAACAAAGTCCCTCGATTCCACACCAAAGCTTTGTTGTCTAGCTTGGCCAAGTGGCAGCAACTCCGACAGAGGTCTGAGGGAGAGCGCGCCGGCCCTTTGTTCTACTTGGTTTTTATAGTTTTGTAAGTGGGAAGTACAGAAGCAAAAATTGTAATTAGGAGCCCCTTACCACTATTGGTTATAGTCATATGTCCTTTAACATGATAGGCCCACGTTCAATTTGCACGGCATACATCATTTTGGAGAAAACAAAATTTACAAGTCAACACAATGGTAGAAAGATGTCTCTTTACATATTAAAAGGCATTCCTATATTATCTAGTGTTTATCTATCATCTTTCTGTGCAGAGTCACACATGTTAACCACACACATTTACATAGGACAGATAGTTTCTGTGGGGACAAATGCCCGCAAATGGTTCATTGCTATAAGAAAAGGTTTATTTTGGCTTTTCTTTCCCTGTACCTGGCTAGCCATTCACCCCTTTCCCCACAGGCGTGGTTGAATGTCTAGGAATTCATGTTTTTCTCCCCTTGGCATTTACAATACAATGCCAAGGGCCATCCTGGTCATGCCAATCACACAGTACAGAGACTATTTATCACAATTTCTCTGCACACCTTAATGCAAATTAATAAAATGTTCTTCAAGCCTCCCAAAATATTAATATTAATTCTGTAGTGTTTGGTACTTTACAACACCTGCGGGTGAGGTGGCGCAGTGGCTCCTCAGACCCAGGTACTGAGCCTGCTTCGACGCTGCTACAAAGCTCCAAAATAGAAAATAAGTTTCCATTTTTTGTTAATCTATTCAAATCAGCAGACCACATAATATCCCTGGAAATTATTTTTAATAAGTTCTTAAAAAGGAAAATGTAGTGATATTGTAAAAAAGTACATAGGGCAAGGATATAGTCATAAACAAAAATCTTAATTGCAAAAGACTTGTGGCACCTATAGTAACATTAGAACATCAGTAATCTGTTTTGAACTGGTCCAGAATTTCTGGTGCAATTCAAAAATAATTACTAATGTGCTTTTTTAAATTATTATTATTGATATTTAGAGAGAGGCAGGAGAGAGAGAGAAATGATTTGTTGTTACACTTATTTATGCATTCACTTGTTGATTCTTGTATGTGCGTCCTGACCAGGAATAGAACTCACAATCTTGCTGCATCAGGACAATGCTCAAACCAACCAAATTACCTGGCCAGCGCCACTAAAAACTTGCAGTTTTCAAAGCCATAAGCCATAACATTCACTATGAAAACATGGGGCTTAAAATTTGAGAAGAGAAATGCTGATGTTTTTTCTTTATGTTCTCATTCAAAGACAAGCAGCCCTCTGGATCTATAAGACGTAGGTAGGTTTGGTCTAAAACACAAAGAACCAAGGGAGGAGGAAAAAAAGGAAAAAATGGCAAAGAGAAACGAGTACTTACCTGCCTCATATCAAATTAATACACAAAAAAACTATTATTTTCTGACTCAATGTTGGGTAAATATGTACTAACAAAGGTTTTTTAAGTTTGCTGCCATATATTTTGCATTGATCTTGGCAGCGCCATATGTATGCAATCTTTGAAAGGCTAGATGTGTATGCAGTCTGTGAAAGGTTGGATGTGTATGCAGTCTGTGAAAGGTTGGATGTGTATGCAATCTGTGAAAGGCTGGATGTATATGCAGTCTGTGAAAGGCTGGATGGGTATGCAGTCTGTGAAAGGCTGGATGGGTATGCAGTCTGTGAAAGGCTGGATGTGTGTGCAGTCTGTGAAAGGCTGGATGTGTGTGCAGTCTGTGAAAGGCTGGATGTGTGTGCAGTCTGTGAAAGGCGGGATGTGTGTGCAGTCTGTGAAAGGCTGGATGTGTGTGCAGTCTGTGAAAGGCTGGATGTGTGTGCAGTCTGTGAAAGGCTGGATGTGTGTGCAGTCTGTGAAAGGCTGGATGTGTGTGCAGTCTGTGAAAGGCTGGATGTGTGTGCAGTCTGTGAAAGGCTGGATGTGTATGCAGTCTGTGAAAGGCTGGATGTGTATGCAGTCTGTGAATGGTTGGATGTGTATACAGTCTGTGAATGGCTGCAGTGCTTGAACTCTGGGCTGCAGATTGCTAATCACGATTACATTCCTGCTTGGGAGGGGCCATTGTATTGCTAATGTTTGCTGGAGAAGGGATTTTTTCTCCAGCCTGGGTTTTGCAGGAAGAGAAGGAGTATGCAGATGCGGAACCTGAGCTGAGGGGCTTTGGGAACTCCTCAGAGATTGGTGGGGGCCTTTGATTCCAGGAGAAACAGGAAAAGATTCTCTAGGTTGTGGAACCAGAGACTGCGTCAGGGCTTTGGGAGTTCTGAATGAGAGGGAAGCAGTCTTCCCTGCCTGTTTGCTCATCCGCTGGTATAAGACTTTAAATAAACGGAATGGCCCACTGTAAAGCCAGTAACCATGACCACCATCACAGCCGCCTGGCCCATGCAAGGTTCCTTGGGCAGATAAAATATATTATGCTCACTTTGTTAAAGATGGTGCTGCCCATGTGGAAGCCCATCGCCCAGGTGATTGCTTGGGATGGGCGTGATTATGTTAATATGTGTTGTGGGAGGGCTTTCGTGCAAAAACGGTTTTAAAAGGAAGAGAGATTACGTTGTTCCAGGAGAAGAGTGATTATGTTCTAGAAGGAGCCCATGCTGGAGGAGAACAGAGAAAGGCCACCTGGAGGAGGCGAGTAGAGGAAGCCAAGATGGCAGAGTGCTGAAGGAGAAGCCAGTTTGTGCAGAGAGAAGGAGATGGGAAACAGAGATGAATGAGGCTGGTGAGCTAGAAACCTTTGATTCTAGGAAACTTGGATAAGTCAGTGGCTTTAAGAGCCCTGAATGGAAAGGGAAGTGTCTTCCTACTGTGTTTATTGCTTGCCTGCCAGGTACAAGCTAAGATTAAAGCTGATAGCCCACCAGTTTTTAGCTCCATTGTTTCATTACTATCTGTCCGAATCTAATGCAAACCTGCATGGGCCAGGCAGCTGTGATGGTGGCCATGGCTACTGGCTTTACAAGGTTCAAATTTGATTCAGACAGACGGTAATGAAACAACAGAGCCAAGAACTGATGGGCCATTAGCTTTAATCCTAGCTCATACCCAGCAGGTGAGAAATACACACAGTGGGAAAACACTTCCCTTTCTATTCAGGGCTCCCAAAGCCACTGACTTATCTGAGTTTCCAAGAATCAAAGATTTCTACCTCACCAGCCTTATTCACCTCTGTTCCCTGTAAGGTCAGTGGATAATGGGGGATGGTCACGTGGGAACTCAGACTCGTGAACTTTGACTAGGACCACCCACAACCAAGTGCGCTAAAAGAGGCTTCACTGGAACCGTTTGGAAAAAAGCTACCGTCTACCAGCCAGTGGGATTTCACCACATCATGTTAGCTCGACTTCTCTAGAGGGACCCCTTTAAATATCCTCCATGCGGTTTAATCCTTGTGACTTCCTTGGCCTCCATTTTACCTTGGGGCCAGGGAACCTCGCCGGGTGGGATGCGTGCTCTGTACTCAATAAAGCCATTTATTATTCCACACTTTGTGGCTCCGGCCTCTTCTTTCCTTCTTGGCGGGGAAAAATACCTTACATTCCCCATCTCCTTTTCTCTGCACAAGCTCTGCACTAACTGGCCTCTCCTTCAATGCTCCGCTATCTTGGCTGCTTCTCCTCTCCTCTACGTGGCCTTTCTCTGCTCTCTTCTCTAATGCTAATCTCAGGAACCAAGAGAGAGCAAGCTCCCAGTCTGTCCCATTTTATAGTGTAGAAATCAAAACCTTTAATCTAATATACAAATAAGAAAGTCTTTGATACAAAGTCACTTATCTGAGGCAAAATGGAATTTCTTATGAGAGTGCACCACCCTACATCAAAAGGGTGGGAAAGGCTTAGTCTTAAAACTAAGCCTTAGGCTATAATCCTGCCTGCTTACAGCCTGTCCCCCACACCCAATGCAACTATAAGCAAGCAAACATATATATCATATTTGCAAACTTACTTGACCTACACCCACGATTTTTTGGCTCCACTGTTTCTTTCTTTTTTTATTTTTAGAAGTATGGCATGAGAGAATGTATTATTTTATTTATTTATTTTATTTTATTGGTGACAGAGTCAGAGAGAGAGAGAGATAGGGACAGACAGACAGGAAGGGAGACAGATGAGAAGCATCAATTCTTCATTGCAGCACTGTAAGGCCAGGAGCCACAATTGTGGCCATTCACATGCAGGTTTGCATTGAATTTAGGAAGATGGTAAAGAAATGGCAGAGTCAGAGGATGGTGGGTATAAAGCCAGTAGCCACAGCCACCATCACAGCCACCTGGCTCATGCAGGTTCAGATTTGATTCGAACAGACAGTAATGAAACAACAGAGCCAAGAACTGATGAGCCATTAGCTTTAATCCTAGCTTGCACCTGGCAGGCAAGAAATACACAGAGTAGGAAAACACTTCCCTTTCCATTCAGGGCTCCCAAAGCCACTGACTTATCTGAGTTTCCAAGAATCAAAGATTTCTACCTCACTAGCCTTATTCACCTCTGTTTCCTATCTCTTTCTCTCTGCACAAACTCTGCACTAACTGGATTCTCCCTCAGCACTCCACCATCTTGGCTGCTTCTCCTCTCCTCCACACAGCCTTTCTCTGCTCTCCTCTCTGATGATAATCTCAGGAAACGAGAGAGAGCAAGCTCCCGGTCTGCCACATTTTATAGTGTGGAAATCAAAACCTTTAATCCAGTGATCCCCAACACCCAGGCCACGGACCGGTACCAGTCCATGAGCCATTTGGTACCGGTCCACAGAGAAAGAATAAATAACTTACATTATTTCCATTTTATTTATATTTAAGTCTGAATGATGTTTTACTTTTTAAAAATGACCAGATTCCCTCTGTTACATCCATCTAAGACTCACTCTTGACGCTTGTCTTGGTCACATGATACATTTATCCATCACATCCTAAAGGCCGGTCCATGAAAATATTTTCTGACATTAAACCGGTCCATGGCCCACTGCTTTAATCCAATATACAAAAAAGGAGGTCTCTGGTACAAAGTCACTTATCTGAGGCATGATGGGATTTCTCATAAGAGTGCACCACCCCACATCATACAACAGTCAAGGGTGGAAAAGGCTTAGTTTTAAATCTAAGCCTTAGGCTATAATGACCCCGCCTGCTTATAGCCTGTCTCTCACATCCAATGCAAACTATAAGCGAGCAAACATATATATCATATTTACAAACTTATTTGACCAACAGTGGGCCATTCTCTTTATTGGTGTCTCACCAAGACAGGGAAGCCACAAGAGAAGCCAAGGGAATAGCAGAAAACCTGCTTTTCCCATGAAGGGCAAGGAATCAGGGAGGCCCCTGCAATGGTGATAGCAGGAACCGAGACAGCGAGCCCCCAGTCTGTCCCCATTTGATACTGTAGAAATCAAAACCTTTAATCCAATATACAATTGGATTAAATAAGGAAGTCTCTGATACAAAGTCACTTATCTGAGGCATAAATGGGATTCTTCATAAGAGTGCATCACCCCTTATCATGCAAGTCAAGTGTGTGGGGAGAAAATTAGTTTTAAAACTAAGCCTTAGGTTATAATGACTTTACCAGCTTAGAGCCTGTCTCCCACACCCAAAGCAAGCAAACATATATGTCATATTTAAAAACTTATTTGACCAACAAGCACCTTAGTTTCTCACTGATTGCTTTCTCATATGTGCCTTGACCGGGGGGTTTCAGCATACTGAGTGAGCCCTTGCTCATGCCAGTGCCCTTGGGCTCATACTGGTGACCTCGAAATTTTGAACCTGGGTCCTCCAGGTCCCAGTCTGATGCTCTACCCCCTGCACCAACACCTGGTCAGGCTCCACTGTCTCTTTACCATCTGCCCCAATCCAATGAGAACTTACATGGCCACGATGGCAGCAGCTACTGGCCATACATTCAAATATGTTAATTACCTTGATTCCCAGGTAACAAGAACAATAAATACGTAACACTGGGTATTAGTCAAATAAGTTTTTAAATATGATATATGTTTGCTTGCTTTTAGTTTGCATTGGGCGTGGGGCACAGGCTGTAAGCAGGCAGGATGGCTATAGCCTAAGGCTTAGTTTTTTGGGGTTTTTTTTGTATTTTTCTGAAGCTGGAAACAGGAAGAGACAGTCAGACAGACTCCCGCATGTGCCCGACCGGGATCCACCCGGCACGCCCACCAGCAGCGATTCTCTGCCCACCAGGGGGCGATGCTCTGCCCCTCCAGGGCATCTCTCTGCAATTACCAGAACCACTCTAGCACCTGGGGCAGAGGCAAAGGAGCCGTCCCCAGCGCCCTGGCCATCTTTGCTCCAATGGAGCCTTGACTGCGGGAAGGGAAGAGAGAGACAGAGAGGAAGGAGGGGGGAGGGGTGGAGAAGCAGATGGACGTTTCTCCTATGTGCCCTGGCCGGGAATCAAACCCGGGTCCCCCGCACGCCAGGCTGATGCTCTACCACTGAGCCAACCGGCCAGGGCCTAGCCTAAGGCTTAGTTTTAAGACTAAGCTTTTCCCCACACCCTTGACTGATTGCATGATGTGGGGTGGTGCACTCTTATGAGGAATTCCATTATGCCTCAGATAAGTGACTTTGTATCAGAGCAGGGGTCCCCAAACTTTTTACACAGGGGGCCAGTTCACTGTCCCTCAGACTGTTGGAGGGCCAGACTATAAAAAAAACTATGGGCCCTGGCCGGTTGGCTCAGCGGTAGAGCGTCGGCCTGGTGTGCGGGGGACCCGGGTTCGATTCCCGGCCAGGGCACATAGGAGAGGCGCCCATTTGCTTCTCCATCCCCCACTCCTTCCTCTCTGTCTCTCTCTTCCCCTCCCACAGCCAAGGCTCCATTGGAGCAAAGATGGCCCGGCGCTGGGGATGGCTCCTTGGCCTCTGCCCCAGGTGCTAGAGTGGCTCTGGTCGTGGCAGAGTGACGCCCCAGAGGGGCAGAGCATCGCCCCCTGGTGGGCAGAGCTTCGCCCCGGGTGGGCGTGCCGGGTGGATCCCGGTGGGGCGCATGCGGGAGTCTGTCTGACTGTCTCTCCCCGTTTCCAGCTTCAGAAAAATACAAAAAAAAAAGAAAAGAAAACTATGAACAAATCCCTATGCACACTACACATATCTTATTTTAAAGTAAAAAAACAAAACGGGAACAAATACAATATTTAAAATAAAGAACAAGTAAATTTAAATCAACAAACTGACCAGTATTTCAATGGGAACTATGCTCCTCTCACTGACCACCAATGAAAGAGGTGCTCCTTCTGAAAGTGCGGCGGGGACCGGATAAATGGCCTCAGGGGGCCACATGCGGCCCGCGGGCCGTAGTTTGGGGACCCCTGTATCAGAGACTTCCTTGTTCATATATTGTATTAAAGGTTTTGATTTCTACACTATAAAGTGGGGCAAACTGGGAGCTTGCTCTCTCGGTTACTGAGATTAGCATTACAGAGGAAAGCAAAGGAAGTAGAGCAGAGAAAGGCCATGTGGAGGAGAGGAGAAGCAGCCAGGATGGAGGAGTGCTGAAGGAGAAGCCAGTTTGTGCAGAGTTTGTGCAGGGAGAAGGAAGGAGATGAGGAATAGAGGTGAATAAGGCTGGTGAGCTAGAAACCTTAGATTCTAGGAAACTTGGTGTAAAGCCAATATCCACAGCCACCATCACAGCCACCTGGCCCACGCAGGTTCCCATTGGATTCAGACAGTCGGTAAAGAAACAACAAAGCCAAAAACTGGTGGGCCATCATCTTTAATCCTAGCTTGCACCCAGTGGGCAAGTAAAAACACACACTGGGATCCAAAACCCACTCACATTCAGTGCTCACAAAGCTACTGACTTATCCGAGTTTCCTAGAATCAAAGGTTTCTAGCTCACCAGACTTATTCACCTCTGTTCCCATCTCCTTCCTTCTCCCTGCACAAACTCTGCACAAACTGGCTTCTCCTTCAACACTCCACCATTTTGGCTTCTTCTCCTTTCCTCCTCCACATGGCCCCTCTCTGCTCTCCTCTCTGCTCTCTCCTCTCTAATGCTAATCTCAAGAACCAAGAGAGCAAGCTCCCGTTCTGCCCCCACTTTATAGTGTAGAAATCAAAACCTTTAATCCAATATACAAAATTGAGAAGTCTCTAATACAAAGTCATTTATCAGAGACATGATGGGATTGTACCACCCCACATCAAATAGGGTGGGAAAGGCTTAGTCCTAAAACCAAGCCCCAGGCTACAAGGATCCTGCCTGCCCACAGCCCACCCTCAACACACACTAATATCACCTGGGCAACAGGCTTCCATGGAGGCAGCGCCATCTTTAACAAAGTGAGCATAATATATTTTATCTTCCCAACACTCGGATAAGTCAGTAGCTTTGTGAGCATTGAAGGAGTAGGTTTTGAAGCCCCATGTGTGTTTTTACTTGCCTGTCAGGTGCAAGCTAAGATTAAACCTAATGGCCCACCAGTTCTTGGCTCTGTTGTTTCTTTACCGACGATCCGAATCTAATGCAAACCTGCATGGGCCGGGCTGCTGATGGTGGCCGCGGCTACTGGCTTTACACTGGGGAACAAAATTTTTGTTGCTTCTACAAAAACACTTGTTCTTATCTATTTCAAGTATGTTAATCTCAATCTGACATTAGTTTTTCTCTGTAAGATACAGCTTTTTTGCAATTCAAGATTTTAGGTTTTCATCTTGTAAAATTTTCAACATTTAGTTTAACATAATGAAGTAGAATGTCTTCCTGGGCATCATCTTTGTGAAAATATAATAATTTATATAATGCAGTAAATACACTAATACACTAAAAGATATGATTGCAACAGAATTTGACTACAATTTCAAAATAGAACATATTAAAACATTTCTTTTGAATATAAAATTTGTGCAAAACTTATTTAAATACTATTCAGGCAAAAATTTGTGTTTGGGCCCTGGTCAGTTGGCTCAGTGGTAGAGCATCAAACTGGTGTGCAGGAGTCCTGGGCTCGATTCCCGGCCAGGGCACACAGGAGAAGTGCCCATCTGCTTCTCCACCCCTCACCCTCTCCTTCTTCTCTGTCTCGCTCTTCCCTTCCCGCAGCCAAGGCTCCACTAGAGCAAAGTTGGCCCGGGCACTGAGGATGGCTCTATGGTGCTAGAATGGCTCTGGTTGCAATGGAGCAATGCCCCAGATGGGCAGAGCATCACCCCCTGGTGGACGTGCCAGGTGGATCCTGGTGGGCGCATGCAGGAGTCTGTCTGATTGCCTCCCCGTTTCCAACTTTAGAAAAATTCAAAAAAAAAAAATTTTGCCTTTGTAGCTCTTGTGTTTGTGTACTTGTTGAGGACAATCTCATTTGATGCTCTAGCAGTAGTCTGCTCATCACTAACAGCTCCAAGATTTTCAGAAAACTTATCAAGGTGACTGTTCAGGAAGTGAATCTTAATGCTCATGTTACATCCAATGTCGTGGAAAGCCAACAGCATCCTTTGAACCAGAAGTTTATAGTTTTCTGCTTTTTTGTTGCCAAAGAAGTTGTTTGTAACTGTCACAAAAGACTGCCATGCTGCTTTCTCCTCCTTATTCATCTTCCTGGCAAATTCTTCATTACCTATAAGGGTTTGAATTTGAGGTCCATCAAAAACACCTGCTTTAATCTTCTTGAAAGACAAGGCAGGAAAAGCAGAAATAATATGTTGAAAGCATTCACTTTCTCTATTCAAAGCCTGAGCAAACTGCTTCATTAAGCCAAGTTTGATGTAAAGTGGGGGAAAATGATCCTGTCTCAATGAACTGCAGGTTCATTCACAAAATTTTGCATTCCTACTTCCAGAGCTTCATGTTTTGGCCACTCCTTCTGTGTCCAGTGTTTCTCCCGAGCTCTGCTGTCGCACAGACACAGAAAGCAAAGATACTTTGTGAAACCTCTCTGTTGTCCTAGCAGGAAATTTACCATTTTAAGATCCACACAAATGATCCAGTTATGCTCCTCATACTTCAGAAAGTCAAGGACAATTTTTATGTCATTCTTACTAAGTCATTCAATTCGGGTTGGCTAAACTGCTGAGGGGTTAATGACTGCTTGGCATCAGAAGAAGACCCTTCAGATTCTACAACCATGTCCTCGTGCATCTTATCAAAATACACTTGATCACCATGTTCACTTTCTTCATCCTTAGAAGAAATAAAACCATTGAAAACTGGAACTGGGAGTGTCTCAGAGTGTGGGATAGGTCGTGTTGCTGAAGGAATATTAGGATATGCGATCATATGCCATTTTTTTCTTGCCGATGCCCGTTTTATGGATAGGACAGAAATAACAGTCACTGCTGTGGTCCTTAGGTTCACGCCAAACCATGGGAATACCAAAAGGCATTCCTTTGCATTTTCCTCTTGTCCAGTCACAAAGCATTTCCTCACAATTATGATACATAATATGAGGAGCCCAATTCTTGTCTTGATCACCAAGGGGAACTTGAAAATAGGCAATATATGCACGTGTCACAAATGAAATATTGAGCCTTTGACGTTTAGTGTGTAACAGCCACATATAAAACAGAAGGTGTCAGGATTATTCCTACATTTACGCCTACTTGAAGAAGCCATGATTCAATCTTAAAACAAAATAAGAGTGTGTTTTTATCAGATAATAATTTTTTACATTTAAAAACAACTACAATTATGTAAAAGTGATGTTTGTAAAACATTAATTGCCTATAGTTATGTTCAATCCAAGAGTCGTTGACTTTTAACTCCAATTTAAAAACCAGTGCATGCCACTAACTGTAACAAAAATAAATTAAAATTGCATAAAAACTAGAGCATGCACCAAAAAACAGATTTCAGATTCAGAATCAGCAATGCAGAGATATATAGAAACAGTTCTAAAACCTCATGCAACAGAAAATTAAAAAAAAATTGTTCCCCAGTATTTATGAAGGTAGAGTTCAAGTGGATAGCCCAAATTTTAGGAAATGTTTTATTATGGCTAGTTAGTGAGGTTTCTTGTAGGTTTGGGTCCAGAGCCCCTTATCAAAAAACCTCTATTAAACTGGTTAAACTAAGTAATCTGGCACCAGGGCGGTTCCTGTACTTCCTCACCTGAGCCAACCTGACAGATACCCCCACATCCCCTCATCCAACTTACTGACTAAGCAAATCCCCCTGCCCCAAAATTTCACGCCAAAACTATCCTGGCCAAGCCTTGCTCACTGACCCTAGAAAAGCTTAAACCCCTAGGCCCTTGGGGCTGATGCCACTAGGGTCTCAGCCCATCTGTACACAGATGGGTAAATAAATTTCTTATAAAACTTGCATCAGGCCATGTGTACCCCTCCTTGGCCACCTAACAGTTTCCTTTAAATAACTATAACAATATACAATATTATGGGTTTCTTTGCTATTTAACTAACTTGAAGTCCTTTCCACAAATCTGAAGCAATTCTAGCTGTGATTAGGCCATTACATACAAATGCCTAAAAAAAATTACACTGATTAAATTTGAAATAAATTTCTAAGATAAATACTGTAAGTAAAATGCTTTGCAAATGGTCTGTCTAGTCATTTGCAGTCCAACTGTTAGAGTAGGTAGCTAATCAGATGTGAGCTGGGTGAGGGAGTAGAAAGGGAAAGGAAATATCAACCTTAAACATACCCATCAGCTGATAACCAAGGGGCTGACCCTGGTTTTGAAGCTCCTGCAAGGCCCTGGGCAGTTACCAGTGGGGAGCAGGTACAAAGGGACTGGCAAGCAAGATAGTGACCTATATACGACCTTCCACTGGGGCCGCAAGAAGTGGAAGGGTAAAATGATAGAAAAGAGCGTGCATGTGGCTTCAGAAACAGCACAGGCACCCCACCGCCCACCGCTGGCAGAGAGGAGCTCATGGGATGGGCAGGAACAAGCCCCTGGGGAGGAGGAGCCAGGAGGCGGGGAAGGTACCCAGACAAGCATAAGAGTCTGAGTATATAACCATGCAGGACACTCAGAGGAGTCTTAGTCACCCACTGGAAAATCTTCTAATTGCACTTTCTCTTTGCTTATAAACCGCCGCTGCTTACTTTGCTATTTGCATCTCTTGCCTGAAATCTTATTCTTGGGAAGAACTGAGAACCCGGAACAATAAATGTGGAACCTGTGACACAATCAGTTGTCTTTAATCCAAATGGACTGACGTAAGCAAACTGTTTCATCCCTGGCCTCAACGATAAGTATAATCCAGTTACCTCCCTGGGGATTCAAGGCTCTCTAGTCTGGCTCCTATAACCTCTAGATTGGCTCATAACTGAGAGCAATGAGGAATGACCTTCTCACTTCTAGCCCTCGTGTTACCACCGCACACTGGGGCACATGCCATAAAAGATACCTCGTGTTATAACAACTCTTAATCTGAGACACTCTCCTACACACATACACAGGTCCACGTGGTTCTGTCATTGCAAAAGGCTCAGCTACCTTCCTGCCTCTGCTGGTGTAAGCTTTTCACATTACAATGAAGAATTTGGAGTTTTATGACCTGATATCTTTAGGTAGATAAACATCCCCAAAAGGCAAAGGTTCTCCCTGATGAGTCTAGCCTGGCCTCACTATTCCATATGAGCACAGATCAACCTCAAAACGGGCTCCGTGATAGGTTTGTTTCTAACTAGAAACTTCTATGTGGAAAGGTTCTTGTACATATCCATTGTCTTGTGTAGATCTGAAGAGAAAGACAATCTCTGGTTTCTGTCTTTTATTTTGACAGTGTAGAAATTTTGAAAACACCTAGTTTCTAACTGATTCTCTTGAAAAATGTTTTAGCTCTAAATACTACTCACTTTGGGTCATGTTTTCTTTACTTTATCAAGGCTGAATAATGTCACTATTTAACAAAGATGACTCAAATTATTGCATTTCTAAGATTATATAGTAAGCTCCTTAACTTTAATTACATATTATTTCCTTCAAATTAATTTATAAATAGAAAATTTATTACATGTGTTAGTGATTCTAAAACTTAGCATTTGCTTTAACACATAGGAAAATAGAACACTAAACTACAACACCATCTCTTTGTTATCTTTTTAGGTAATTGCAACTGGATCATGGTTTATATACTGATTTCTACATAATTAGCCTACAAAAGATGATAAATTTTCCAAAAGTTCTCATGTGATTAAAATATTTTATAAATACAGATTTTCCATTTCTTTGAATTAAAGTGTGAAACACATTCTACATCAAATCATTGGATAAATAAATTTTGAGCTACTCCTACATTCAATAGGCCAAGATTCTAAATTAGTGTATTTGCTTCCCACCGTAATTAGGTTAGAAATACTTTTAAAGTTAGATATAATTTTATGAAACAGAGAAAGAGCTAATGAATATTTTTAGGGACTTAGGATATTTTTTCACTTGCCAGGGAAATAGACAAACTGACCTTCGTGGCTGGATCTGGATAAAAGGAAAAGAATATAAGACAATAATGTCTATTTCCCCACCTGTCCAGAGTTCTGTATAATGTGCCTACGTGTGAGTCAATGGAAAATCATGCTATCTTTGTAAAGGCTTGTTGAAAAGTGGAGTTTTATTTTATTTTTATGGTTTAAAAATAATGTGGCCTGATAAGCATACTACATATTTTACCAGAATTACATACTGTGTGTTTATAAAATTATATATGCACACACGATATATAAACATGAACCATACCATAGTTATTTCTGTATCTAGGTACCTACAAGGTTTATTACATATTCGGTCACTCAATGAATGTAAACTGAATTGACATTAAGTAAGATATCAGGAAGTGGAAGAAAGAAAAGGAATGAGAAGAGAAAAAGAGGTCGATATATGCAGATCATATTCCCTCTGCACCCAGAGTCAAAATACGCATACAGAAATGTATTTTTATGTACAAAAAGTAAAGCACATCCCTAAAGTTTCCAAATAAGCCAAATATATCCATTGTTCAAACATTCACATGGAAGGCCTGTTTCAGGGAATAAATATAGCCTCATCATGCTCACGAAGGAAGGTATAATGAGAGAAGGACAGAGCCCAAGGTGCTGATTCATTGGTCTCGTAGGTGCCTTTCCTTGCTGATTTATTGAGGTGCCATGAAAATACCTTGGGAAGAAGCCAGTTCCCTTTTTTCAGGGAATAGTGACTGCTCTGACACTCAGCCATGGAGCAGAAAGATAAAAATAAAATATAAACATTAAGATGATAAAAAGTAACTTGTAAGTAAAATATGTATTTTTCTTCATGCTCCATAAATTTTAATAAATCATTAATATTTAGACAACAGCAGGTTGTACGGAATTATACTCTAAATCTTCACTGCCAAAAATAGTGCCTGTCAATGTTTGTAATGCTGTTAGGTTCTGACATTATTCCAAATAAATTTTGGGTGACAAAATCCTGCAAAACGAACATAGTAAAAAGAAGAAAAATAATGTCAAGAGGTAAATTTGAGCTCCATTTTTGTTGTTAAGAAAAAAAATAGAGAATCTTTTATTACGTGGTCCATGATTCATAGCATAAAATCTATAAAGCATATATGACCCATTGCAAAGAGGAATGTCCAATGCTAGGGCTGTGTGAAATTCTGGGAAGGTGGGGGAGCCCTGTTTCCCTCTGGTCTCGAAGCCAATGCAACTGCTAATTACAATCCTGCCTTCCTCCTCCAGCCCCGATTGCCCATAACATACATCAGCAGCAGCAGGGAGACCTAACAGGCACATCCTACCTTGTGAAACAGAACGGCCAGAGGCAAAGACAATTACTAAATGGAAAAACAATAAGCAGACATAGGAAAACTGAAATTCAGCATGACAAAAGACCTTCTAAACATGAACATGATTTTCAAAAATTCAGTAAATGAATTTAAGGAAAGGATGACCATTATTTTTTAAATCTTTTGGGTCCTAAAAGGACAAATATCTAAATAAAATATCTTTCAAGAAAAAGGGCCTGCAAGTGTAGGTTTCAAAGGAGAGGTCATTCAAAAGGGGACGAGGGATAAAATGTGATAATGAAACAGATAACAGGTAAAATTCCTCTAAGCTTCAGTATAGGGCTAGTATCAATAGTTGCCACAGTCATGGCCGTGGACATGCAGGTTCTCACTGGATTCAGGCAGACCGTGTAAAGCCAGTGGCCAGGGCCACTATCACAGACGCCTGGCCCATGCAGGTTCGCACTGGATTCAGACAGTCGGTAATGAAACAACAGAGCCAAAAACTGGTGGGCCATCATCTTTAACCCTAGCTTGCACCCAGCGGGCAAGTAAAAACACACACTGGGATCCAAAACCCACTCCCATTCAGTGCTCACAAAGCTACTGACTTATCTGAGTTTCCTAGAATCAAAGGTATCTAGCTCACCAGACTTATTCACCTCTGTTCCCCATCTCCTTCCTTCTCCCTGCACAAACTCTGCACAAACTGGCTTCTCCCTCAGCACTCCACCATCTTGGCTGCTTCTCCTGGCCTCCTCCATGTGGCCTCTTTCTGTTCTCCTCTCTAATGCTAATATCAGGAACCGAGAGAGAGCAAGCTTCTGGTCTGCCCCCATTTCATAGAGTAGAAATCAAAACCTTTAATCCAATATACAAAATTGAGAAGTCTCTAATACAAAGTCACTTATGTGAGGCATAATTGGATTGCACCACCCCACATCAAAAAGGGTGGGAAAGGCTTATTCCCAAAACCAAGCCCCAGGCTACAAGGATCCTGCCTGCCCACAGCCCACCCCCAACACACATTAATATCACCTGGGCAACAGCTTCCATGTGGGCAGCGCCATCTTTAACAAAGTGAGCATAATATATTTTATCTGCCCAAGAGACGGTAAAGAAACAGTGTAGCAAAAAAAATGGTGCACCATTCCTTTATTTAACTCTTGTACTGGTCAACGAGCAAACACACAGGGAAAACACTTCCCTCTTCATTCAGAGCTCACAAAGCTGCTGACACATTATCCGGTTCCACAACCAGGGGAATCTTCTCTGGTTATTCCTAGAATCAAAGCCCACCCACCCCCCAGTCTCAAAGCCCCTCATCTCTGGTTCCCCAGCTTCTCTTTCAGCACCCTACATTCTTTCTGCTCTCACTCTGCAAAGACATGGCTTCCTTCACCACAAACTGACTTCTCTCTTCCCATGCCATCTTGGCTTCTTTCTGCCTCTTCTCCTTCTCTCTCCTTTCAAAACTTTTCAGAGGTGAAACCTCTCCTCTAGCAAACATTAGTATAATGACGGCCCTTCCCAAGCAGGAAGGTAATTTGCAGTTTCACAGATCACATACCTGGCACTGCTCAGCACCATTTTTAACAATAAAAGTGAGCAAACTCAAAAATCACAAACTTTACAAACTCATTTGCCCACCATTCAGAAAAACTTTAGTCCTCTAAGTCCCCTAGTTGAAAGGGCTCACCAGATACCAAATATGTTTGTCACACACATAAGCACAAGTTAGTATATTGACCAATTACTTGAACAAATAATCCAAATTTTCAAGAACGAATGAAGAAAATCTTAAAAGCTCCTAGCCAGACAGTACATGACACCTTACGATAGGAGGTAAACCATACCCAAATTATAACATACACTTCAAAGCAGGGGAAGATGAAAAGCAGAGGACACAATAGTAAGGGGAACTGGGAAACTTTAAAATAACAAACAATATACTAATTAAATTGGAAGACAATAAGTCATTGAAGTACTGAGTACCATTATTAAAACTCAGGAGGGGGCGTTGGCTGGTTGGCTCAGTGGTAGAGCATCAGCCTGGCATGCAGGAGTCCCGGGTTCAATTCCTGGCCAGGGCACACAGGAGAGGCGCCCATCTGCTTCTCCACCCCTCTCCCTCTCCTTCTTCTCTGTCTCTCTCTTCCCCTCCCACAGCCAAGGCTCCACTGGAGCAAAGTTTGCCCGGGCGCTGAGGATGGCTCTGTGGCCTCTGCCTCAGAATCTAGAATGGCTCTGATTGCAGCAGAGCAATGCCCCAAGATGGGCAGAGCATCGCCCCCTGGTGGGCATGCCGGGTGGATCCCGGTCGGGCGCATGCGGGAGTCTGTCTGACTGCCTCCCCATTTCCAGCTTCGGAAAAATACAAAAAAAAAAACAAAAAAACTCAGGAGGAATTAGGTCTCATTCATGCAAGTATAACCCTTTTCTAAATACATGGTGGAGTGGTGCTGAGTTTCCACCAAACTCACGAACTTCTTGTAATACTAGTATAGTTTGATTCTTCATCCAGCACTGGGATCTCTACACTCTTAACCTTGGCCTTTGGAGATTCAGAAGATGTTGATTTTATGCCAGGATTTAATAAGATGGATGGTCAATGAAAGAAACAGAAACCTTATCTTCTCTATATTCTCTGAGACTTAGATTAAGTACATTTCTTCCTTGGTCTGAACTTGAGGTAAAACTGTTAACGTATATCAATGTAAAAAAAAGTCCAAACTTGTAACCTTTTTTATGAGTTAATTTGAGCCAAACTGAGGACAATTACCAGGAAGCAAAACCTCAACTGATTGAGAAAAAAACTCTGAAAAATGGCAGTTTTACCACTTACTTGATACATCAGAATCCAAGAGGAAGAAAAAATAAAGGGTAACATGAAATCCACTGGTGATAGAATAGGGAGGCAGGAGAAAGCGAAGTGGAGATTTCTCTAGGATTGGATAAAAAAGTAAAACAAACACATACTTTTTGCATAGGATAGTTAAGAGTTAACAATTAACATGAAAATAATAACAATGAGGGATTTGTGGTCTCTGCTCTGGTGAGGCAGTTGTGCTTTGGTATTTCAAAGGTGTGTTATCATAAAGTGACCAACTTTTCTACAATGAAAAGGAGGACAAAAATAAATTGAAGAAAACAATATCGTAAATAAAAGAAACATTTTATTCATTGCAACAATAAAATATACTATAATATTATAAGTGCATAATAAAGACATTTGTAATATTTTATAGTATAATTATGCTTACATGCCTATTAATTTTTAATAATAATTGTAAAAAAAAAGTACTCATTTAGATACAAATATGTCACATCACATGCAATGGATCGACTCTGCATCGATCAAATAGGGACATTTACAGATTAGTCTTCCAATATCAAAAAGGAGGACATGTAGGACATGACTTTTCGAGGGAGGATGGAACTTACAAAAGAACAACTGTCCTCCCTAAAGGAGGACTGATTGGTCACCTTAGTTATCAGGTATGTTATCTTAGATACATAAAGAAAACAGGCTCAGTTGAGGTGAAAATTGACCTTTGTTAGGAAAAAATATTGGCCTAGAATATGACTGCCCAGCATGAACTGCTTTTAGTTAGAAAGTGTTTTTGTCTTTGTTTTTTTACTTTTCTTTTTCTTTTTGTAACAGAGACAGAGAGAGAGAGACACAGAAAAAGGGACAGATGGAGACAGATAGGAAGGGAGAGAGATGAGAAGCATCAATTCTTTGTTGCAGCACCTTAGTTATTCATTATCTGCTTTCTCGTATGTGCCTCAACTGGGGGTCTACAGTAGACTGAGTAACCCCTTGCTCAAGCCAGCAACCTTGGGCTGAAGCTGGTGAGCCTTGCTCAAACCAGATGAGCCCCAAGCTCAAGCTGGTGACCTCGGAGTTTTGAACCTGGGTCCTCCAGGTCCCAGTCCAGTACTCTATCCACTGCGCCACCGCCTGGTCAAGCTCCACTGTTTCTTTACCATCTGCCCCAATCCAATGAGAACTTACATGGCCATGATGGCAGCAGCTACTGGCCATACACTCAAATATTTTAATTACCTTGATTCCCAGGTAACAAGAACAATAAATACATAATTTATGAAGGAAGAGTTTCGGTGGATAGCCCAAATTCTAGAAAATGTTTTATTATGGCTAGTTAGTGAGGTTTCTGGTAGGTTTGGGTCCAGAGACCCTTATCAATAAACCTCTACTAAGCCTGACCAGGTGGTGGCGCAGTGGATAGAGTGTAGGACTGGGATGCGGAGGACCCAGGTTCAAGACCCCGAAGTCGCCAGCTTGAGCTCGGGCTCATCTGGTTTGAGCAAAGCTCATCAGCTTGGGACCAAGGTTGCTGGCTCGAGCAAGGGGTTACTTGGTCTGCTGAAGGCCCGCGGTCAAAGCACATATGAGAAAGCAATCAATGAACAACTAAGGTGTCCCAACGAAAAACTGATGATTGATGCTTCTCATCTCTTTCTGTTTCTGTCTGTCTGTCCCTATCTATCCCTCTCTCTGACTCTCTCTGTCTTTATATATAAAAAAAAACAAAAACCTCTACTAAACTGGTTAAACTAAGTAATCTGTCACCAGGGTAGTTCCTGTAACTTCTCACCTGCGCCAACCTGACAGATACCCCTGCAAATCAGTGACCTTGGGCTTCAAGCCAGTGACCATGGGGTCATGTCTGTGACCCCATGCTCAAGCCACTGATGCTGCGCTCAAGCTAGTGAGCACACACTCAAGCTGGATGAGCCTACACTCAAGCCGGGGACCTTGGGGTTTAGAACCTGGGTCCTCCACGTCCCAGTCGGATGCTCTATCCACTGCACCACCACCTGGTCAGGCTATTTTTATTTTTAAGAGAGAGAGACAGGAGGTGGTGAATGGGACAGACTGACAGGAAGGGGGAGAGAGAAAGATGAGAAGCATCACCTGATAGTTATAGCACCTTAGTTATTCATTGACTGCTTTCTCATATGTGTATTGACTAGGGGGGCTCCAACTGAGCCAATGACCCCTAGCTCAAGCCAGCAACCCTGGGTTCAAGCCAGTGACTTTTGGGCTCAAGCTAATGACCATGGGGTCATGTCTATCATCCCATGCTCACATCAGTGACACCACGCTCAAGCCAGAGGAGCCCTCTCTCAAGCTGACAACCTCAGGTTACAAACCTGGGTCCTCAACATCCCAGGCAAAAGGAAAAGCCAGTAGCCGCCTGGCCCGTGCAGGTTTACATTTGATTCGGACAGACGGTAATGAAACAATGGAGCCAAGAACTGGTGGGCCATTACCTTTAATCCTAGCTCACACCTGGTGGGAGAGAGATACACACAGTGGGAAAACACTTCCTTTTCCATTCAGGGTTCCCGAAGCCACTGACTCATCTGAGTATTTCTAGAATCAAAGGCTCCACCATCCTTATTCACCTCGGTTCCAATCTCTTTCTCTCTACACAAACTCTGCAGAAACTGGCATCTCCTTTGGCACTCAGCTATCTAGGCTGCCTCTCCTCTGCAATGCTGATGGCAGGATCTGAGAAAGAGTGTCCCTAGTCTGTCTTATTTTATAGAGTAGAAATTAAAGCCTTTAAGCCAATATACAAACAAGGAAGTCTCTGATACAAAACCACTTATCTGAGGCAAAAATGGAATTCCTCATAAGAATGCACCACCCCATATCATGCAACAGTCAAGGGTGTGGGGAAAAGCTTAGTTTTGAAAAAATCTTAGTATTAAAAGGGTGGGAAAGACTTAGTCTTAAAACTAAGCCTTAGGCTATAAGGACCTTGCCAGCTTACAGCCTGTCTTCCACAATGCAAACTCTAATCGAGCAAATATAAACATCATATTTGCAAACTTATTTGACCTACACCAATGCTCTATATGCTGCACCACTGCCTGGTCAGACCAGTTAGAAAGCTTTAATTACAGACCATCCTATGTGGTTACTTTAGGTCTCTGAATTTGTAAGGCCACCATGTAAGCCTCCCCTGAGCTTGTCAGGTATGTCCACATACATGTTATATTATTACTGACCAGTTGGAGTATGTGATGGCCCTAGATATGCCTCTCCTTTTTAAAAACAAGGAAAAAAGGAGAATCCAATACAAATTTTGGTAACATAAAATAAAAAGATGTGCATGTCATAGGACACAGAAGTATGTGCTCTCTTTATGTTCTCAACTTTTAAAAATGTAGAGGACTTTACAAATGGAAGAGGCCAAAGATGAGCTGAGCTGATAAGAAAACCACCTAAACTAAAAGGCCATCTTGCTTAGAAATAGAGGAGCTGAATGAGATAAAGAGTTTACAGAGACAGAGAGTGAGTCAGAGAGAGGTATAAACAGGGACAGACAGACAGGAATGGAGAGAGATGAGAAGCATCAATCATTAGTTTTTCATTGCACGTTGCAACACCTTAGTTGTTCATTGATTGCTTTCTCATATG
Source organism: Saccopteryx bilineata (assembly GCF_036850765.1). NCBI lineage: Eukaryota > Metazoa > Chordata > Mammalia > Chiroptera > Emballonuridae > Saccopteryx > Saccopteryx bilineata. The sequence continues at coordinate 34,861,143 of NC_089490.1, read as the reverse complement.
TGCCTTGACCGTGGGCCTTCAGCAGACCAAGTAACCCCTTGCTGGAGCCAGCGACCTTGGGTTCAAGCTGGTGGGCTTTTCCTCAAACCAGATGAGCCCACACTCAAGCTGGTGACCTTGGGGTCTCGAACCCGGGTCCTCTGCATCCCAGTCCGATGCTCTATCCACTGCACCACCACCTGGTCAGGCGAGAGATAAAGAGTTTAAACACACAAAACCATGGTCATTGAATTTAAACTGAAGGTCTTAGAGGCATTAATAATTAGAGTGAATATACCAGAAAACATTATTGAGAAAAAGCTTTAGAAATTTTACCTATAATGCCGAGAGAATTAAGAGATAAACAGCATAAGAGAAAATAGATAAGGGAGAAGTGATTCACCATTACATATAATTGGAGTTAATAGGGGGGGGGGAATGGAATCAAAATAGTACAAGTTATTAGTTATAATACAAGAAATTTTTTCTAAACTTAGAAAATACAGATGAATTTACATATTTAAAAAATTTGTCACAGGTAAAACAAAAAAAAACAACTCATGAAAATGGGCCAACATCTGGACATATTTCGGCAAATTTTCAAGTTGAAAAATAATAATTAATGTATAATCCATATAAAAATGAAAAACATCACGTAAAAAGAAAGAAAGAAAAATCAAGTCATCTTCATTAAAGAATAAGATACAATGGAGCAACGACTACAGAATTTTGACTGGAAAAAAAAAGCTGAACCCAAGAGGCCTGTACTTAATCCTGCTGGCATTCTTATATGCAGCCTACAGAAATGTATTCTTCAGTCATTCTGTGACTCAGAAAGTATTTCACTGCATATACCAAAGTCAATTTCCAAAAAATAAATTAGTAAAATTTACAACAAGGAAATTAAAAAGTACTAGAAGAAAATGTCAGTTACTATTATTCTGCTCTACTGATAAGGAAGACCATTTTAAGCATAAACACTAAGTCAGAAAACATAATAAAAGAGATGAAATAGATTTACTTGCAAAAGTTAACTTGTATACATAAGCAAATAAACTTGAAAAATTAAGAACATAAGTAGACTAGATGCCTATTATCCTTAACAGATCAGGGTATTTCACACAGTAGTATAAAGAAGAATGACTCAATTAAAAAATCAGATAAAAATAAAATCAAATAAATTGCTGACAGAAAATAAAAAATATATTAAACATGAAAAAATGATTAGTCCTGTTTTTACACAAAACATATATAAATACTAGCAGCAATTATTATTATTTTTTTTATTGAAAGCGTTCAATAGCATACTGGGAAATGGATGCTTTGATATACTATTTCACACAATGTAACTTGACATAACTCCCCTGGAGAACTTTTCGGCAACATATACTATTATCTTTGAAATGTGTGCACATCTTAGCAGAGCAATTCCAATTTCAGAAAATTACCCAGCCTTGTTTATAGGGGCCCAAAGTGTGGTATCTAGAGATCAACAGTACTGGACTATTGAAACAGATGACCAAGCTATGGAGAAAAGAATACTATGTAGTCACTAAAAATGTTGAAGGAGAATATTTTTTCTTACTTTTTAAAAATAATTTTATTTAGAAAATTAAATTTAATGGGGTTCTTTTTTTTTTTTTGCTTTATTTTACTATTATTGAAATCCTATAAAGTAATTAAAACAGATTTTTTTTCCATTTTACGAATGAAAAGATTAAAGTCAAAGTAAGGTATTCTGCCTCAGGACAGAAAGGCATCTGTCGCAGAGGGTGGAGGGCTTGAGAACACCATTCTTCTAGACCAGGGGTTGGGAACCTTTCTGGCTGAGAGAGCCATGAACGCCACATATTTTAAAATGTAATTCCGTGAGAGCCATACAATATGTTTAACACTAAATACAAGTAACTGTGTGTATTTTATGTAAGACCAACACTTTTAAAGTACAATAAGTCTCTGAATTCTTTTTAATAACATTGTTATGCTGTTGCTCACCAATGATGAATAAAGTACTTCTTACCATTAATGCGACTTCTGGTGCTGCATGGTTTTGCTGATGGCTTTGTAGTCTGGTTGGTTGATACGTGGTGAGGTTAAGCTTCATGCGGGCGTTGAGACTTCCATTTGTTAAACGTGATCATAGGTTGGTCTTAACATTCTTTAGATGTGAGAAAGACTGCTCACATGCATACGTAGAGCCAAACATTGTCAGTACAGCAATACTCACATGCTGCAGTGTGTGGTATGTGACCGGAAGCGCATTCCAAGTTTTGACAATCAGCTGGTCTGCGGGTTGAAGTTTTTTCATTTCTCCCCACTTATGTTTGCTCACCAACTCTGCCTGCTGTCATGCAAGTCTTTCCAAATCTTCATTCAGTGACTTGAACTTATTCACCCACATGTCTGAGGCCTTCAGGTCAGCAGCTTGTAGCTCAAAATCTCTGATGGAGACACTGGGGATGTAACTCAGGTCGGCACAGTCCACTGCACACTCATGTGGATGGGTGATGAACTTAAAAAGACAAGTGTGCTCACGAAATTCTCCAAAGTGCGCTTTGAATGACTGCAGGAGATTAGATGTGAAGCTCTCTAGCTGCTGGAGATCAAGATGTTGAGCAGGGTCACTTGCTGTTCATGCATCTTTAAACTCTCCCAGTTTTTTAAAGTGTAGTAAATGACCTGTTTCAATGTCAGCGATGAAGAGTTCCAGCTTGTTTTCAAATGCGAACACTGCTTGTTGAAGGGATAAGACTGTATTTCCAACACCTTGCATTTTCACTTTGAGCTGGTTCAGATGTTCAGTCATGTCCACGAGATAGTAGAACTTCAGGGGCCACTCAGTGTTATCTAACTCAGGATGCTTAACGTTTTTCATTTCAAGAAAAGTCCAGGCCCTGGCCGATTGGCTCAGTGGTAGAGTGTTAGCCCAATGTGCAGAAGTCCCGGGTTCAATTCCTGGCCAGGACACACAGGAGAAGTGCCCATCTGCTTCTCCACCACTCCTCCTCTCCTTCCTCTGTGTCTCTCTCTTCCCCTCCCACAGCCAAGGCTCCATTGGAGCAAAGATGGCCCAGGCACTAGGGATGGCTCCATGGCCTCTGCCTCAAGTGCTAGACTGGCTCTGGTCGCAACAGAGCGATGCCCCAGATGGGTAGAGCATCACCCCTTGGTGGGCGTGCCCTGGATTGGCAGAGCATCGCCCCCTGGTGGTCGTGCCGGGTAGAACCCGGTCAGGCACATGCAGGAGTCTGTCTGACTGCATCCCCATTTCTAGCTTCAGAAACACACACACACACACACACACACACACACACAGTCCAGATTTCATTCAGACAAGCCGCAAAATGGCTGAGCACCTTCCCTCTTGACAACTGTGCAGAAGCAGACCAGGATAATTATTCCCAACTTCATTCAGCAGTGTTTTAAACTGGCAATCATTTGAAGCTCAGGCAACAATAAAGTTAACCACCCGAATGACCAGCGACATCACCTCACCAAGCTGCTCACCACACATCTGAACACAAAGCGCCTCCTGATGTAGGATGCAGTGAAAACTTAGGATGGGTCTCTTTTCATGTTCACAAAGAAGCACTACAAATCCTCTGTTTTTCCCCACCATGCACGGAGCACCATCAATACACACCAAAATGAGTTTATCCATCAGTAGATTTTTTTCTTTAGCGAACTCAGTGAAAGACTTGAATAAATCCTCCCCTCTTGTTGTCTCTTTCATAGGCAAAACAGCAAGACTTTCCTCATGTAGTGTGTCACCAACAGCATACCTTGCAATCACGCTGAACTGGGATAAATGGCTTAATGTCTGTTCACTCATCCAAAGCGAGAGAAAAGAATGGTGCTGTATTTATGTCTTTCACTTGTGTTGCCTCAATTTGATTTGCCATCATGATGGTACGATTGTGAACAGTTCTTGCCAACAGAGGCATGTCTTTTATTCATTTTGATTATCATGTCTTTATCCGAAAAGTCGTCAAAAAGTTCATTGGCAACATCAAGCATGAATGTTTTGGCATACTCCCCATCTGTGAATGGCTTTCCATTTCTCACAATTGCTAAAGTGCCAGCAAAGCTGGCTAAATTCCAGTCACCTTGTTGGGTCCAAATACAGAGTTGCTGCAGACTAGCTTGCACTCTGTACAGTAGCTCTTGACAGGCTTTCTTCCTGCTGTCCCCTGCTGGATATTTTGGTGCAAATGTAGTATGGCGTATGTTGAAGTGCCGCTTTATATTTGACCATTTCATTGATGCAATTTTATCATTGCATATTAGACACACTGCAGAACCTGCTCTCTCCACAAAGGCAAATTCCTCTGTCCATTCTTGCTGAAAAGTATGATACTCCTCATCTTTTTTTCTTTTAGCCATTTTCTTCATCAAAAGGGTTTTTGCAATTAGCTAGCTGACTACTTAATTAAAAGGAGGGAAGTTTACTTCCTGACCTCACAATGACCTGTGTATGTTACATATTATCCAATAAAAATTTGGTGTTGTCCCGGAGGACAGCTGTAATTGGCTCCAGCCATGAACATGAGCGGTAGGAAATGAATGGATTGTAGTACAAGAGAATGTTTTATATTTTTAATGTTATTATTTTTTTTATTAAGGATTTTTCTGCGAGCCAGATGCAGCCATCAAAAGAGCCACATCTGGCTCCCGAGCCGTAGGTTCCCAACCCCTGTTCTATACTCCTGTTTGTCTTTGTCATCTGGTGGCATTCCTCTAAATCAGGTTGCAGTATAAGTATGATGTTTATAAGTTACTTTCCTGTTGTTTAAATAATGACATCCCTTCACCTTGATATTTGTGCCAAAGAATAACAATATTCATACTGTGGGCATTATCTCTCAATTAATCACCAGTTATATTTCTGCACCATTTTTATGTACTGTGTTTTATTATATCATTAGACTTTATTTTTATATTCATAATTGCTGAACATTTTTTTATTAGCTGAATTTATTGGGATGACATTGGTCTATAAAACCATACAGGTTTCAATTCTTTAACTCAACAAACTATCTGCACAGCATATCATGAGCCCTCCACCTCAAGCAAAGTTTCTTTCTATCCCCATCTTCCCTCAGTGTTGAACTTCTTTAACATGGAAGTAGAATTTAGTCATTAAAAATAATAAAATGTTAAAGGCAGAATGTTAATTATTTCATTTGAAGTTTTTAGATAGCTAATAGAGATCCAATTAAAATGTATACTACCTTTCTTTTCCTTTTATTGCATTTATCGGGGTGACATTAGTTGATAAAATTATATAGGTTGTAAGTGTACAACTCTATAATATAATACATCACCTGCATATTGTACTGTGTATTCGCCACCCAGATCAAGTCTCCTTCCATCACCATTTATTCCCTCTTTACTCTTCTCTACCTCTTCCCACTCCCTTTCCCTCAGGTAATCACCCTACTGTTGCCTATGAGTTTTTTTTCCTTCATTTCTTATATTTTGCTATAGAAGAATATTTAAACCTATTAGGATTTTCAATAAATATTAAATAAATAAAAAAATAAATTGCTTCAGTGAAAAACAATAGAATACAGTACATGCTATTAATTACATTTAAATTTGACAAATACATAGAATATGCATTGAAAAAGTAACTAAGAGATCTATGTCAAAATATTTACCATGACTATCTTTTAGTGATGTAGTTATTGGTGATTTTTGTTGCCTTCACTATAGTTTCATGAAATTCCCAGAATTAGTATAGTATGCATTAACTGATATGATAGAAAAAAAGTACAAAGATTTTATGTGAAGTACCAGAAACAGAGTAAGAAAATGATAAATCTAGCCATATTAAAGGATTAACTATAATATTAAAATAACAATTTATCTTTCATAAAAAGCAGCTCATCAAATCTAAAGACAAAGACAGCTATTATACAAGGAGGGGCTCCGGACATACCAGGACTTCTGCCTCAGTATCCCCTCAGGCTCTCCCAAACACTATATAACTCGCCCCTCGTCTGTAACTGGTGCTCTTCTCCCTGAGAAGTGCCCAGCAGGGTTCCTTTCTTCCTTTCAATAAAGCCTGTTACTCTGGTCAAAAAACAAACAAACAAACAAAAAAACCCCAGCTATTATAATAAATATTTACTATGCACCTACTTTTTATATTAAACCTTATAATATGATTTAAACATTATATATGAGAATTGTTAGTTCCTAGTGTTTGAAACCACCGTTCTAGAGTTTCTCAAGAACTTGGACAGTAGTTAATTTATTGGGCTATTTCCAGGGCATAGAACAGTACCTCTAGTTCATAACACCTGGAGTGATTAATAAATGTAATTTTACCAGAATTAATCTGCTGAACTAAATTTATCACAGTCATATGATGGCATAAGAATTGATTTTACATAATTATCACCCTAAACCAAAAGAATTTTTTGGAGCTATCAACCAGAAATTAGGATAAAACAGGGTTAGAAAAACTTCCCCGCTTTGTACGAACAGTTGAACACTACTAAAACTCGCTTCTTGTGGGTCACAACCATTTGTTCCCTGTATAGAAACTACTTCTTTTCTAAGAGTAAACCTACAATTGTTTGTTTTGTTTTTTGGTGTTTTTTTTTAAAAAAAACAGACAGAGAGTAAGGGAGAGATATGAGAAGAATCAAGATGGGCACTGGTCAGTTGGCTCAGCAGTAGAGCATCGGCTGGGCATGTGGAAATCCTGGTTCGATTCTAGTCAGGGCATACAGGAGAACTGACCATCTGCTTCTCCACCTTTCCCCCAATTCTTTCTTCCCTTCCTGCAGCCATGGCTGGAATGAGCAAGTTGGCCCCAGGCACTGAGGATGGCTTCATGGCCTCACCTTAGGTGCTAAAATAGCTTGATTGCCAAGCAACAAAGCAGAGGCCCCAGATGCAGAACATCAGCTCCAGATGGGGGTTGCAGGCTGGATTCCAGTTGGGGCACATGCGGGAGTCTGTCTCTCCACCTCCCTGCCTCTCACTTATTAAAAAAAGAAGAAGAAGAATCAACTTGTAGTTGTGATACTTTAGTTGTTCATTGATTGCTTCTCATACATGCCTTGACCAATGGTATTCAGCCAAGCAAATCCTTGCTCAAGCCAGCAACCTTGGGCTCAAGCCCAAGGTCGACACTCTATCCTCTGTGCCACCATCAGTGAGGTTACCTGCAATTCTTCACATGTGAATTATGCAGATTGTAATGTAACTTCCTAGGCAGAACTGGTATAAAAATAATTAGTTTTATAAAGCAAGGAAGATCTAGTACTGTAATTATATGACAGCAATGATAACAATCAGAGTGATCACAAAAGCAAGCATACATCAGACACAATATATGACATAAAATTAGCCATCACCTTGACAGATTTATCTAAACTTCACACACAAAACAAATGAAAAGGAAGTAAAAGAAAAACTATAAGGGGAAACTAAATACCCATCAAGAAAAAATATCTGAAAATAGGTACATGTGGTAAAAATAAGCAGATAATGGTCTTTCAGTGCCACAAAAAAAACATCCCTTATCTTCCCCATCCGTGAGTTCATATTAAATCAAAACTGATAAAATCAGTGTTCTCCCATTCAAGGTTGGAGTCTGTACATACTGTATGGTTAGCCTGGAGATGCTGCGGGAACTGGCGAATGTCAGGCAGAATGAATGTGTCTGTCAAGAGAGAAAGAAAAATCCCAGTTTCTCCCCATCTCTTGACCTTTAAAGTAAATGGGTTTCTTCATTCATATGTGCTTGAGATATAATTACTGTACACATTGCATTTCCCTATAATGTGTGTTTACAGATAAACACTTAGATCAATATGCATCTGCTGACCTGAGCTTATGGCATACAAACATAAATGTTAAAAATAACAATCAAAATGTCAGTCTGTGTGGACATAGCATATAAAAATATCAGCTATTTATGCTTATTTCTCCATTGTAAATAATAAACTGTAGTCCTTTTTTGAAAATATAAATTTTAATAAAAGCATATTTTAGAATAAAAAGATACTTTAATATTTAATATTAATCTATTTACAATTAGCAATGTAATTTTATTAAGTATAACTTAGGTGTTACTATTTATAAACCTATGTCACTTAATTTTTAGATAAAAATTTAATATAGGCCCTGGCCGTTTGTCTCAGTGGTAGAGCGTCGGCCTGGCATGCAGAAGTCTCGGGTTCAATTCCTGGCCAGGGCACACAGGAGAGGTGACCATCTGCTTCTCCACCCCTCCCCCTCTCCTTCCTCTCTGTCTCTCTCTTCCCCTCCCGCAGCGAGGCTCCATTGGAGCAAAGATGGCCCGGGCGCTGGGGATGGCTCCTTGGCCTCTGCCCCAGGTGCTAGAGTGGCTCTGGTCGCGACAGAGCAACGCCCCCTGGTGGGCAGAGCGTCTCCCCCTGGTGGGCGTGCCAGGTGGATCCCGGTCGGGTGCATGCGGGAGTCTGTCTGTCTATCCCCGTTTCCAGCTTCAGAAAAATACAAAAAAATAAATAAATAAATAAATTTAAAAAAAAATTTAATATAGCTGTAATATATTATCCCCTTTTTGTGTACCCTGAATAAAGTTTTTCAAATTGGATACCCTAAAGGTAAAACAAAAAGTCTTGTACTTGTAAGACATTTTTGTAATTATAAATATTAAATCAATCACTAATGTTAAGAATATTTAGATTTCAATATAATATATAAAAATATTTTTGAAATATTTTTAGAGATATAATGGCATACAAACATAAAATGTTAAAAGTAACAATCAAAATGTCAATCTGTGTGGACATTGCTATAAAAATATCAGCTATTTACACTTATTTCTCCATTGTAATAAATTAAATTAAAAATAGAAAACTAATATTCCCCAATTCTTTCCCAAACTTAATTTGCTGTCATCTTACTGTTTTGTAAGTAGCAATAACACTGACAATAATAATAATTCAAGTAATTTTGAACAATGAAAGGAGAGAAAATAGGTAGAGATCTCAGTAACACAGTTAAAAAGTCCCAAAATTTATCTGCCTCAAGACAAGAAAGATAAAATTTCAGACAGTAGAGTCTAAAAATATTTTAATTAATACAAACATACAGAAAATAGAAATGAGTGGTATCATTACTAGAAAGATAAGTCCTCATTTTAATTATTTCAGAAGTTCTAGCCAATGCAATAAAGCTTAGAATTCTTCACTACTGAAAAAATCAAAACAATCACTATGTTAAAAGAATTTGAAATTTTACCTGGATAATATGAGAATTAACTGAAAATGTTATTGGAATAAATAAAGCAAATTATTTAATACAAATATTCAAAATTCACTAGGTCTTATATATTCTTTCAATAACCAATTAGAAAACAATATAGAAAAAGATCCCACTAACAGAATAAAATATAAAACAAACAAAAAATCTCCATGACCTAAATAAAGAAAACTACAAAACTTTATTAGGAATGATAAGACAAACAAATGAACAGACATAATAAGCATATTCTTGAATTAAAGAGTAATTATTATAAAGATTTCAAATCTCCCTAAATTAATGTATTAACTTAAAACTTAACAATATGATTTTGATACTTAGCTGAAAAACTAAAAGACCCAGAAAAAAACAGCCAAGAACAATTTGAACACAGAAATAATCAGGGAAGAGTTAACTATATTGGGGACCAAAAAGTCAACAGGGTTTTTGCAGTTTAGATTTTGGGGGAACAGAGGTGTGGGGAACTGGCTGTAAGCTGACAGTCTGCCCAACCCCCCCCCCCACCTCACTTGTTCTGTGAAGTTGCAAAAGGCTGTTAAACTGTGGTGCTGAATTGTTATTCTCATCTTACTCCCCCATGTCCCCATGTCCCCCGGAAAGACTGGAAGCAAGTTTCTTCTATCCTTTGTTTTATGTGAAGTTAAGATGTTATGAAGATGTTATGTATGGTGGGGGTTTTCTGCACTGGGTAAAATTTTTGGGTTGCCTTGGAAACGTGATCAGAGATCTCTGATTTGCTAAGGCCCTCACTTTGCCCTATAAATAAAGCAATAAACTGGCGTGGAGCATTCTCTTCTTGTCAGCAGCAATTGCTGAGCCCTCCCAACCCCATCCTTTATTTCTTTAAGCCTATTTTCTTTTCTTTTCTTTTCTTTTCTTTTCTTTTCTTTTCTTTTTTTTAATAATTTGATTTTTTTAATGGGCGACATCAATAAATCAGGATACATATATTCAAAGATAACAAGTCTAGGTTATCTTGTCATTCAATTATGTTGCATACCCATCACCCAAAGTCAGATTGTCCTCTGTCACCTTCTATCTAGTTTTCTTTGTGCCCCTCCCCCTCCCCCTTTCCCTCTCCCTTTCCCCCCTCCCCCCATGACCACCACACTCTTATCAATGTCTCTTAGTTTCACTTTTATGTCCCACTTACGTATGGAATAATGCAGTTCCTGGTTTTTTCTGATTTACTTATTTCACTTCCTATAATGTTATCAAGATCCAACCATTTTGCTGTAAATGATCCAGTGTCATCATTTCTTATGGCTGAGTAGTATTCCAGAGTGTATATGTGCCACATCTTCTTTATCCAGTCATCTATTGACGGGCTTTTTGGTTGTTTCCATGTCCTGGCCACTGTGAACAATACTGCAATGAACATGGGGCTGCATGTGTCTTTACGTATCAATGTTTCTGAGTTTTTGGAGTATATACCCAGTAGAGGGATTGCTGGGTCATAAGGTAGTTCTATTTTCAGTTTTTTGAGGAACCACCATACTTTCTTCCATAATGGTTGTACTACTTTACATTCCCACCAACAGTGTATGAGGGTTCTCTTTTCTCCACAGCCTCTCCAACATTTGCTATTACCTGTCTTGTTGATAATAGCTAATCTAACAGGTGTGAGGTGGTATCTCATTGCAGTTTTGATTTGCATTTCTCTATTAACTAAAGAAGATGAGCATCTTTTCATATATCTGTTGGCCATTTGTATTTCTTCCTGGGAGAAGTGTCTGTTCATGTCCTCTTCCCATTTTTTTATTGGATTGTTGGTTTGTTTGTTGTTGAGTTTTATGAGTTCTTTGTATATTTTGGATATTAGGCCCTTATCTGAGCTGTTGTTTGAAAATATCCTTTCCTATTTAGTTGGCTGTCTGTTTATTTTGTTATCAGTTTCTCTTGCTGAGCAAAAACTTCGTAGTCTGATGTAGTCCCATTCATTAATTTTTGCCTTCACTTCTCTTGCCTTTGGAGTCAAATTCATAAAATTTTAAGCCTATTTTCTTAATTCCGCGCTGTTCCCACTCAGGACTTGGAATTACTAGCTGCGCTGGTTTGCGGCATAACTATATCAGATATTAAATTGTATTATTGAATTCTGATAAAATAAAAGCACATTTATGAAACAGCCTAACATGTTCTCAATTTTCTATAACTGGAAGTATTCAATTAAGAGACGTAATGGAAACGGTTTAGCAAAGATAATCTTATTGGGCCATAGCTGTTCTATATTATTTCTGTTTCCTTCAACTCTAAAATTCTGTGCCTCTACATTAACAATGATGATATATCAGATATCTCTGAAATACATGTTGCTTCATAATGAAGCCTTCATAGTTTACCTCAAGTCACAATATGTAGACACATGCTGAGCCTACCTACCTATAAGTAGGATGACCCAACAAAGCACAAAATGAAAACTACACATCATGAGAGGGTGCTCTACATGCTACTAATTAATACAGTGGTGGGATTCAAATAATTTAATAACTGATTCTCTGCCCTAATGGCCATTTTAAGTATAAAAAATGATATACTGAAAGCTAATTTATTATTTCATGCATTTAATATTTAAATAAGAATAATAAAAGATGTACACAAAACTAGATTGTTATAAGAAAGAGTTTTAAAATATTAATGAAAAAATCTTAAATAATACCTGATAAAAACCAATAAAACTGGTTAAGATATTAAGATATTTCCATATTGCTTCTTGATTGGTGTCCTCACTTGCAATTTTCTTGCTTTTATCTGAGTATCATTGGCTATGTGATTTATTGAAGGAGTGGGATCCCATTCCTCCACCTATGAGTGAAATGAACATTATTAATATGGGTGTTGAGAATATGCTGTTGCACAGATGAACGTTAAAAAAGAGTAAGGAATGTAAATTTGTGATTTCCACATTGGGTGGCTGCCCCAGGCACCCACCTTACAGAGGACCCTGTTTACAAGTGCCATTTTAACAACCGGTTCACCGAACTCAACAAAAAATTAGGTATCGGTTCTACCAAACCAGTGCAAACTAGCTGAATCCCACCACTAAACTAACAGCAGGAGGTCCAGAAGCCCAATCTATCTCCTCCAAGGTTCTTATCACTTCTCTGTTACGGCCCACGAGTCCCTTCTTGCTCATAAATATCTTGGGGAAAGAATAGGAGAAAGGCTTCCTAAATTCAATCCAGTTCCTTCCTGGCTGAATCTTCTAAGTGTTAGGAAGGAGTCTAGAAAATCCAGTCTGAAGCACAGAACCTGGACGCACACTTCAGCAACTTGGCAGGTATAGGTGTAGAGATGTTGGACACCCTCAGAGTGGCAAATCTTTGAAGATAGCTACTACCTAAGCCCCTTCTGTTACAGTTCATTCCAATCTGTCAACTAACCGGTGTGAGCCGGCAATAAGCATCGCAGTGAAAGACAGGCTCCCTGGAGGTCCTGGAGACCCTACAAATGAGTGATATTCATGTCCTATCCTTAACAGCCCCACTCAGCTCCTATAGACTTATGCCAACGGCTTCTTTGCAAAGTCAAGCCATCTCATAGTTGATCTTCCTTTTTACCAGCTGCCTTTCATTTCTGTCAGCATTATTGTCTTCTCCAAAGAACTGCTTTTCATAATGTGCCTAAAGAAGGATAATTTCAGTTTTGTCATTTTCACTTCCAGCAATATTTCAGGCTTAATTAGCTCAAAGACCCACTTGTTTCTCTTTCTGGTGGGCCAGACTATCCGTAGAACTCTCCTCCAATATTGTATTTCAAATGAATACAATTTTTTTCCCCTATCATCCTTCTTCATTGTCCAACTTTCACATCCATACGTGGTAATTGGAAATATGTACAAGGGTATGGATGATCTTAGCCTTGGTCTATAATGACACATCTTTGCTCTTGGTAATCTTTCCTAATTCTTCCATTGCTGCCCCTCCAAGTCTCAACCTTCTCTTGATTTCTTGGCTGCAGTCTCCATTTAAATTGATAACTGAACCAAGGAAATAGATCTTTAACATTTTCAGTGTCTTTATAGTCTGTATTGAAGTTGTGTATTTCTTCTGTAGTCATGATTTTGTGTTTTTGTTCAAATGCAGCCCTGCCTAGCCACCTTCTTCTTTCACCTTTGTTTGAAGTCATTTCAAATCATTGCTACTTTCTGCCAGTAAGATGGTGTCCTCTACCTATCTTAAGTTCTGCTATTTCTTCTATCAAATTTCACTCTTCCTATTTCTGAGCCTAGGCCAATTTTTTCCTGTAATCCGCATACCAATTAAACAAATAAGGAGATAAAATGCACCCTTGCCTGATGCCTTTGCCTGTAGGAAACCATTCTGTCTGTCCATATTCCTCTGTCCAGACAGTGGCTTCCTATCCACAGTACATGCTATTCATCAGGACAATCAATTGCTGAGACATATCTTTTCTTTTAGAGCAACCCATAGCTTTTCATAATCCACACAAAGGCTTTACTGTTGTCTATAAAACGTAGACACTCTTTTCTGAAATTCTTTGGAACATTCTAGTATCCAGTGAATGTTTTCTATTAGATCTCGACTCCCTCCTTTTTCTCTAACTCTACCTTAAACATCTGGCATTTCTTGCTCTAGGTAAGGAAGAAGATTTTGTTATACCACCTTGAGCATGACTTTCCTTGGGAATTAGGGCAACGATCCTTTAACCACCTCACTCCTAAGCATTTCCTTTCTTGAAGGTTGAGATATGCAATAAATGTTTCCAATCTGAAAGCCGTTGTTTTTATTTCCATATTTGTTGACATATTTTTGTTATGAATTTGACAGATTCAGTTTCTGTGGCTTGAAATAATTCTACTGGTATCCCATCTACTCCTGGTGATTTATTTCTTCCCCATTTTTTCAAGGAACCTTTGACTTTACTTTCTAAAATTATGGATTCTTCCTCATAGGAATCTTTACAATGCTATCTGTTATATTTCTCTCTCTTTTTTTTAAAGATAGCTTTTCCTTTTTTTCTTTTTTTTTAAAGATTTTATTTATTGATTTTTAGAGATAAAGAAAAGCAGGGGGAGGAGCAGAGGAGCAGGAAGCATCAACTTGTAGTTGTTCTCGTATATGTCTTGACCAGACCAGGCAAGACTGGGGTTTTGAACCAGTGATCTCAGCATTCCAGGTCAATGTCTAATGCACTGCGCCAACACAGGCCAGTCTTTTTCTCTCTTCTGTATACCTTTTCAGTATACTGTTCCCATCTCCCTTTTATTTTCTCCTGCTCAGATAATGTGCTCCTTTGTAAGTTGTTCAGTATTCATATCTAGGTTTTAATTTCCCTTTTATGTCATGAATCTTTTGGTAGTGATCACTCGCTTTTCCTTTGCTGTTGTTCTCTTCTGTTTCCTTATATTGACATTCATAATACTTCTCTTTATCTCTCTGTGATAATTGTTGAAAAAGTGAGTTCAGGATTCTAATCCTGTCTTTGTCACCTTTTGCCTCTCATCGGTCTCTAACAATTTTCAGTGTTTCTTCTGTCATCCATATCAATTTGCCTTTCCTTTTTACTTCTGGTATTTTCTTCTCACATTCTTTCATAATAATATCTCTAGTTTCAGTCCACAGTTTTTCTGGTTCTTGGTCACCTAAGTTTAAGAATGCAGATCAGTTTTTAGATGGACTTCAAATCCATTAGGAATGTTACTGGCATTATATTCTGGTACTACAATTCTGTTAATGCTTTTTTTTCAGCTTTACTCTAATATTTGATATTAGCAGTTCATGGTCAGTACCACAGCCTGCTCCTGGTCTTGTTTTGGCAGAGAGAATGCAGCTTCCTCATCCCCTGCTTCCAGTTACATAGTCTGTTTGATTTCTGTATTGGCCATTGGTGATGTCCATGTGTATAGTCACCTGGCTATTTGAAGTATGTGTTTGCAATGGACAAATTGTTGGCTTCACAGAAATTTACGAGCAAATCTCCTCCATTTCTAACCCTTAGTTCAGATTTTCTAAAATCATTTGGTTGTGCTTTGTTTCCTACTTTGGCATTTCAGTCACCTATAATATCAGCACATCTTGTGTAAGTGACGTCCTGCCACACCACAGAGCAGTCGCTGGTGCTGCAACCTGGAACACAACACCAGGGGCTGTTTGCATGTCCAGATGGAGCATGCTGGTACTTGAGGCCAAGGCATGTACCCTGTGGCATGCTCAGAAATGGAGCCCTCTCACCCGACCAGACTGAGGCACAAAGGGTTACACTGTGGGAACATGCTGTGAAAACATGCAGAGTTAGGATAACAATCAGAGACAGCAAGGCGCCCTAGGGCGAAAGCCCTGAGCAGACAAGAGTCCAGGGGCCTCTCTGACCCGTAATGGAGACAGTGCGTGCTGGAAACAGTGAAACAGCAGGATAACATTTAGCAACAGAAAATGTTTAGACTCTCAGTACACAGATCAGGAGTCACCATGTACCTTGTCCTTTACTTCACCCCCTGAAAACTTCTGTTGTCTGCTTCCTTGAGTTATTTGTACTGGCTAATAAATATCTGAGTAAGGCTGGGGACAGGGCTTCAGTCTTTTGATCTGCAATCAGGACTGTTGCTTCCCCTTGGTCGCTTGGTACATTTCATCTGGTCTCTGAGTAGTCCTTGTCTCCACAACATTACACCTCTAGTGTTCACCTTTCAGTTTATCTCCCAGACAAATCTGAGGGTGCAAGCCAGCTCCCAGAGACCTGGATCCAAACACCTTCTACCTCAGAGTTCTAGAGCCTCACTTCCTCTAACGGACCAAGTGAGCCACACACTTCACTCCAAAGCTGGAAATTCTTCTCTTCTAGGATAGTCAGGGCTTCTCTCTTTATGTGATTGATTGCAGGACGTCCTCCACCTATCCTCTAAAAGGAGAGAGTGCTCTGTAAATCCAGCAGGTTTTCGAGTTCCCAACTTCACTGTGACACAGACGCAACTTTTCTCACTGAGAAAAAATAAAATTCATGCAAATTTAAATCTGGGAGGATTTCCGCTTTTATCTCCTATCAAATCCCTCCACTACATATCATTCAGAGGCCTTGTCACAATTTAAAATTCCTGAATCCCACCCAGATATACTGAACCAAACACTCTGGAGATGGAATTCAGGAACAGCCATCTTTTAACATGCCCCTCATGAATCACTTAGATAGGGAAGTTTGAGATTCACCATCCTAGGCTTTCCTTGCTTTATGCTTGTCTCTTTCCCATTCATTAGCATAAAACAATACTAGATAACTTCAGTTACACTTTCCATTTCTGTGGCTTCAGCAAGAACACCTTGTCCGACTTGAAAGAAAAGGAAGAAACAGAATAACATGATGGCAACATTGGTAGAAATAGCGATCAGAAACAGGAATAGCAAATGATGAACTTTCTTTTAAAAAGGAAAGAAGACATATACACTTCAGAGTAGGGGCAAACTAGCATCTTGTGGGTCAACCCCTTCACTGCTGCAAGCACAGAGGAAAACTGCATCTCCTGCCCCACGACTTGTAGATTCTCTTCATTGACTTGCTCATTTAGAGGTTGTGCCAGGCAATGTTTCACATTCCATTTATTATACAGTGAATAAAACAGATTGAGTTGCTATCATGAGGAATCTCACTTATAAGCACTAAATTCAAAAAGTGTCATAACTTAGAAAAGGAATAGATATGATAAAAGAGAATGATGGAAAAGTACAAGAGAAGACCTCCAATAAGAAGGAGAGGTCTGTTTAACATTTAAACAGAGTTGTTAGATTGTAGTGAACTAGGTAGAGAGTGTGGAGACAGGGTCTCAGCATGCTGAGAGAAAGGATACAATACAGGCAGGAAGTAAAGCAAGCATCAAGACTCTGAGATGGACATGAGCTCCACGCCTTAGTGTCTGAAAGTGAGCAAGGGGAAGGATGAAGACAAATGATGCTTAATAAATACTTAGAGATCAAATCATGTAACACCTTAAGGCTATTGTCAAGCTACTAGATTTTATTTTATGTGCCACTAGAAATTAAAAGGTTTTAAGCTAGGGAGATTAATCTGTTTTTATTATTATTATTATTATCATTATTATTATTGATTTTAGAAAGAAGGAAGGGAGAAAGAGAGAGGGATAGGAACACTGATCTGTTTCTTATGTGCCCTCACCAGGGATGGAACCTGCAACCTCTTCGCTTCTGGACAATGCTCTAACCTACAGAGCTATCTGGCCAGGGCATCTTTTTCTTTTTTAAAGATCACACCAGTTGCTATGTGAAAAACAGATGGAGGTATCTAAGGTATGCAATAAGATAAGCACTCTAGGCAAGAAATGACAGTGATTGTTATAAGGGTATTTTCTTGTGTAAGAAGCTGGAAAGGGAGATGGCTCCAATTACTAAAAGAAAATAGAGCAGGTTTGAGGGATGACACTTGAGAGTTCAGTCTTGAACATGTTATATGTGAGATGCTTATAAAATATGAAAAATGTAGGCAGTATAATATAAGAGTCAAGAAAATGAAACTATGGACTGAGCTAAAGATATGAATTTGAATTGTTCACCTAAAAGCGGTACTGAAAGCCATGGAAATGCATGAGATTACCCAAGGAGAGTGTGCGGCCAAAGACAATAATAGTAAGGCTAAGTTGGAGCCTTCATAACTCCAACATTAGAAGTCTGTGGACAAATAGCCCTTCCCATCTAACTAGTCCCAAATACTTTATATCAGTGTGCAATGCCAAGTACTGTCAACTGGAAGAGAAGATTAAGAGTCCCTCTCATAGAACAAACTGTAACTTTTCAACTGCATGTCCCATAATTTTTATTTATAGTTCTATATGCACCCAATAAGTGTGGTCCAAGAAGTTACCAGTTATTGGCCGATTATCACGTACCAAACATTATATCAGGTCTTTTGCACACAGTAGAAGAAATCACTGGGCTATACAGAATAATGACTATGCATAAAGTACAAAGTTTAAAAAGAGATCTACAACCTTGGTGTTAAACCAAATTCGGAGGGACCCAAAACATGGAAGACAGGAACAAGGTCCGTCGGTTACACATCAAAGCTTTATTGTCTAGCTTGGCCAAGCAGCGGGAACTCTGACAGAAATCTGACGGAGAGCGCGCCAGCTCTTTGTTCTACTTAGTTTTTATAGTTTTATAAGTGGGAAGTACAGAAACAAAAATTGCAATTAGGAGCCCCTTACCACTATTGGTTATAGTCATATGTCCTTTAACATGATAGGACCACGTTCAACTTGCAAGCCATACATCCTTTTGGGGAAAACAAAGTTTACAAGCCAACACAATGGTAGAAAGATGTCCCTTTACATATTAAAAGGCATTCCTATATTATCTAGTGTTCATCTGCTATCTCTCTGTCCAGAGTCACACGTGTTAACCACACGCATTTACATAGGAGAGGTAGTTTCCGTGGGGACAAATGCCTGCAAATGGCTCATTGCTATGAGAAAAGGTTTATTTTGGCTTTTCTCTCCCTGTACCTGGATAGCCATTCACCCTTTTCCCCACAGGCATAGTGGAATGTCTGGGGATCCATGTTTTTCCTCCCCTCTGCATTTGCAACACAATGCCAAGGGCCATCCTGACTATGCCAATCACACAGTACAGAGACTATTCTCACAATTTCTCTGCATACCTTAACCCAAATTAATAATAAGTTCTCCAAGCCTCCCAAAATATTAATATTAATTCTGTAGCTTTTGGTACTTTACAACAGCTGCGGGTGAGGTGGCGCAGTGGCTCCTCACAGGCACCACGTAGCAGCACTCTGGCCATGAGAAGCAATGAAAGCAGAGGATGTCAGACTCCAAATCTCTGTTCAGCATTTATTAATAGAAGACAAACTTCTACCATTTCCCACTTAGAATTAAATGAGATCAACAGGTTTATTGACAGTTCTAAGATGAGGAAGCCTCAAGAAGAAGATAATAGGTTTTGGCTAAAAGGATAGAAGGATACTCAAATGAAATATCATCAAAGACATACCCAGAGCAGATAGTGTGAGCCACATGAGTTACTCATATGTAACTAGCATATTAAACAAGATTATTTGGTATGGTACAACCTAAAAATGATCTTTTTTTTTCTTTTTAGCATGAGTCTCTCCCATTTCAGATAGTGGGTTGCAGTAAAGACAATCCCCTATTTTGTAGGCAGTGGGACAAGAGTATTTTCTAATGGCCAAGGCTGACATGCAGGAGGTACAACCGTCTCAACAGGAGCCTGTCCCTTAACGACTGCCTGCAGAAGTAAGGCCGCAGCATCAGGAAGAACCTTTTGGGGATGGACTGAAATAGGTAGTCAGGATCAGGCCTTTTAAGCTAACAAATCTCCTGAAATAAATCCCTTTTTCCTCTGTTTAGCCTGCAGATCTTCTATGATATGCAGCCTTTGTAGCACATGACAGATTTGGCCACTTTTTAGTAAGTCACTCTATTCAGAATGTTTGGGATCTTGTCACCTATTATCTTAAGCATTGTGTGTCCATCCAGATTCCTAGACAACATGATCCTAACTTAAACAAAACCTTTGTCATAGGTGATATTACCCCCGTTTCCCAAATGAGAAAACCAAGGCTCAGAGAGAGTAAGCGAATTGCCCAAGCCACACAGTTGCAGGGTGGATTTGCTCCAAGTACCATTTAACCCCTAAGTTGTTTAATGGTGGTGAACTGTGTTTAAAAAGTCAAGCCAGATGGAATATAATTTAGAACCTATCCATCATATTAGTTAGTTAATATGAATGTAACAAAACAAAACAAAAAATGTTTTTTGCAACCAAGGCATAGATTAGAACCACTTTTTAAAACTATAGATGCCAAAACGCCAATCCCAGAATTCAGATTTAAAAGTATGAGACAGGAGTTATTGACTCATATCTATTTTCTTTTTATTTATATTTTTTTGAATTTTTATACAAGTTTATTTGAGACACACTAAACTCTACTTTCATTTTTAATGTGGAAGCCCCTGGGTTAAACTTTAAGTTTTATTTAATATGTTGTTTTTAAATGTCTCAAAGACTACTTGGGCTTTTAGTGAATAAGTCTGTTAAGAAATCGAGAAACATAAGAATGAAAGCAGATTAAAGGATATTTATTTAAAGTAAAATGGAGAAGAAAATTATATTGTCAGAGTGTACATCACTCAGGCACACAAAGAATAAGGAGGGCCCCTTTCTATCAGCAAATTTCAAAACCAGCAGAGGCAAGTAAAGTGGCGATTAAGAACTAACCTGCCATCTGCCTGAATTCTTTCTGAATTTAATCAAAGGACAGCATAGGTAAATTCCTAACTTACTTTGCTCAGAACTTCATCTTTTGAAAAGTCAAAGGAACAACCAACAAGATTTCTTATTTAAATTGGCACTTGTTAACATCCCCTAATGCAGCCTCTCCTAGCTTTTTACTCACGCATTTACAAAGACATAAGAAAACCTGAACCCACATCACCACCCAAAATTAAGATTGACAGACAACCAAAAACAAACATCTGGAACGGAGCTCCACAAAGCACACGGGAGATTGATTTAGCTTGCCCTCAAACAAAAGCCTGAGCACATTTTTTTCCTCAACTTGACTTCCAAGTATAAATCTGAGAAGTGGATTTAGTCATGACTCAAATAGATAAAGAGATGGAAAAAGACAATCCAACAACTTGTCTATTGAAAAGTGTGGTCTGGATAGATAGCACCCCTTAAAAAGGCATGTAAGTAGCAAACAGCCAACATGAAACCTAGAAAATATTATTTTTTTAATAAACTTATTTAAGGTCATAATTTCTTTATCTGAGTACCATTTTATCTGCCTAGCACAAGTTTTGATATGTGCTCTTATTCTTGTTCCATTCTAAAAAGTTTACAACCCAGGAGTTATTTGAGAACGTATTTCTTTGGTTTTCAAACACATTTTTAGGCCAATTTTCTTCCTTTTATTGTTAATTTGTAATCTGATTGTTTTAAGATAATGGAAAATGCTCCATATGGTGGCTGTTTTTTGAAATTTGTTGAGACTGCTTGTGAGCCAATATATGGTCAAGATATACTTATAAAGAATACAGTAATGCTTCAGTTTTCGTCAATAATCCGTCCGAAAGCAATTGGCGAAATCCAAGCCGACAAAAACTGAGGCAATTATTTCCATATGAATCAATGTAAATTCAATTACTGCCCGCAGTAATCACTTACATGTAATTGTAGTATTAGCACTCGCAATCAATAAAAAAAAGCACTGAAACACCGGAAAGCAATGGGATTGTCTGGCTAGACGCGCAGGGTGATGCTCACACAACGAGAAACAGCACCACACTGAGCAGGAGCGGGGTCGCCTTTTGTTTTGCAAAATTAGCAGCGAGGTCACTAGGATATGCCAACCAAATTGGAGACAAATTTTCACGGGAAAAATTGACGGAAACCAAAATTGACAATAACCAAAGCTAATGAAAACTGAGGTATTACTGTATAAAGAGTATATTTTATACCATCTATGCATGATTTTTGTGATTTAGCTTAGATCAATGCTATTGACCGACAGCTAGTTCAGAGATAACATAAAGCAGAAAAATGATAAAATCTCACATAATGAACAGGAAAGTTAGACTGTGGACCAGAAAATTTGGGTTTCCAGACACTGACTGAGCCTTTTGGTAATTGTAGACTGTTTAAGAAGAACAATATTTATGATTTTCAAGTCCAAAAGATGTTCCCAGTAACTAAAATTCTCTCCTGTAATACAGTTACATGGGGTTCTAAGGTAACGACCCTGTATATTATCTTTTCTACTGGATGTTAGTAGTTTATATTAAGAGTGTGGGGGAAGCAAGTTTTAAAAGATTTAAGTTATGCTTAGTGAGAATCAAAATTTCGATCAACCCATCCAGACTTTGATGTTGACTACTTCTAGATGGACAATTGAATAATAATTTGTCTTCATATAGAACATTAGACAATATTAGACAGCAGCTATGTCTGCTTCCTAAAGGAATTAAGAAATAGCTCAAGTTTGATATATTTGTAATGACAGCCATTTCTCATGAATGGAGCAGAGTTCCTGCACTGATCATTGCCTGCTGGCCCCAGAATACAGGACTAAGCTCATTTGAAAAGACACACTCTCAGGTTTTACCTGTGTAGGAGACTGTTATGGGTTGAATTGTGTCCCTCCAAAATTCACATGCTAAAATCTTTATTCCCAGTACCTAAGAATATGACCTTATTTGGAATAGGTTGGAATAGGATCATGGCAGATGCAATAAGCTAAGTTCGGATGAGGTTATACTGGATAGGATGAACCCAATATGACTGGGGTCCTTAAAAAAAGAAAACCATTTGAAGAGGCAGAGACATGAGAAGAATGCCATGTGAAGATGGAGAATTAGAGTGACGCATCTACTAGCCAAAGATTTCCGGACAGAAAGAAGAAAGGAAGGATGAGTTCAGAGAAAGCATGGCCTTGCTTTATAACCTTGATGTATAACTTTTAGCCTCCAAATGTTAGACAATAAATTTCTGTTGTCCTTAGCTACCCAGTTTGTGGTACTTTCTTGCATCAACCCTAGAAAATGAATATAAAAATGTCTGCAGATATTTCTAAGTGAATCTAATGAGGAGTTTATAAAAGCATCACAATGTAAGAAAATTCAAAATAGTCTGACCGGGTGATGTCACAGTGGATAGCATGTCAGGTTGGGATGCTGAGGACCCAGGTTATAAACCCAGGTCATGGGTTTGAGTGCAGGGTTGCTGGCTTAAGCATGGGATCATAGACATGACCTCATGTGCATTGGCTTGAGTAGAAGGGTCATTGACTTAAATCCCCAAGGTCGCTGGTTTGAGCCCAACAGCACTGGCTTGAGCAAGGGACACTGGCTCAGCTGAAGCCCCCCCCCCCCATCAAAGCACATATGAAAAAGCAATCAATAAACAATTAAGATGCCACAACTATGAGTTGATGCTTCTCATCTCCCTTCCTGTCTGTCTGTCCCTGTCTGTCCCCCCATCCCCCCCCTCTCTCTCTCTCTCACTAAAAAAACAAAATATAATCAAAACAATATTCTTAAAAATAAAAGCAAGATAAAACTAAATAATGAATGAGTATCAGAATAAAACTGAATAAAAATATGGAATGTATTTAAAGTCATCTCCAAATCTCAGTCCAGAAAAGTCAATATCTCCAATATTTCAGCATTTATAATTCCTAAATTAAATATAGTAGAATAAAAACTTGGCAAATAGTCTTTGTCTAATGTATGCCTGTCCTAAATATTCTGAGAAATTTCTAATAATGCATTAAGTATGTGTTTTATGTGCCCTTATTAAATCTTAACTTACCTGGTGAGACTCTCGTGTGTGTGTGTTTGTGTGTGTGTGTGTGTGTGTCTAACCACATGAACCTTGAGGAAGATTAGCCAAGCTTTTCCTTTGGATATCAACTCAAAGATTTATTTTATTTCATCTAGTAATGATATTGAACAAGAAATAATCATTAGTGTGAAAAAATTTAGCAATCATTTTCAAATGAAGAAAATAAAATTTAAAAATAGGAAATGAGCCTGACTGGGCAGTGGTGCAGTGGATAGAGCGTCGGACTGGGATGCAGAAGACCCAGGTTCGAGACCCTGAGGTCGCCAGCTTGAGCGAGGGCTCATCTGGTTTGAGCAAAAGATCACCAGCTTGGACCCAAGGTTGCTGGCTCAAGCAAGGGGTTACTCGGTCTGCTGAAGGCCCATGGTCAAGGCACGTATGAGAAAGCAATCAATGAACAATTAAGGTGTTGCAATGTGCAACAAAAAACTAATGATTGATGCTTCTCATCTCTCTGTTCCTGTCTGTCTGTCCCTGTCTATCCCTCTCTCTGACTCTCTCTCTGTCTATGTAAAAAAAAAAATTTTTTTTTAAATAGGAAATGATTATTACAACACACTAAGCAACAACATTCCTTTTTAGGATTGTATGAAAATATGCATGTCATTAACTCTTGTTATGACCACATTTCAAAGCACTAAACTCATTTCTTTAGATTACTTGGGTTAACTATAAGATGACCAACTGCCCATTATCAGTTCAAAATCTTTTTAAATGAATATTTAGATATGCTCATAATATATAAATATATAAAGACATTTTAAGTGTACCCCTTTAGTCTTATTTTTGCCTACTAAATCTATCAAATGGCAGAAAACTTTATTGTTTTCAAATAAAAAAATTTAAATGGCACAATTTACTTTTTAGAGTAAATTGATTCATAAGAGTTAAAGCTTATTAAAATGCAAAAATAAAAATAGCATCTCAAGCATTGTACTTTGTAAGATCAGCTGTGTTCCTAGATTTGACAATCCACAAGAGCTCTGCTCCGGAACATGTATTTGGTACTGGTTTTCCTAAAAGCAAATGATAAAGCTTTTTAAGAAAAACTAAGTTATTTTTTTTCCCTCAGGAAAACATGCACCTGTCTAATTTTAAGTTTTCACTTTAAATGGTCAACAACATATGAAAATTGTTCAATTTCAAGATTTTAGAAACCTAAGCATATTGAGTTTAATGTTTCTGTATCTCAACGAGTCAAGAATATTAATATGTTATTGAAAATTCCAAATCCAAAAGGTATTATTTTATAAAATTTACAAATTAAAATTTTGCTAAAGCAAAAACAAATTCGGAGGGCACTGAATGAGAGATGGTGAAGGGGTTAGTCAAAGAACATACACGTAACGCATACAAACAGCAGGATGGCAACAGCCAGGGAGAAGGGGATTGTGAAGGCGGGGGAAGGAGGGCACAGGGAGGAGAACGGGGACAGACAGACACTCTGCCTGGGGCAGAGGGCGCAGGATGTGGTGAGGAGCTGGTGACATATTGAGTAGTACACACTTGAAACCTGAACAGTATGGTGAACCATGTCATCACAATAAATTCAAAACCATGTTTTAAAAATTCAAAATCTGTTACATATGTGTGTGTTAAAATAATCAATCAGATTATCTATAAACATAATTGACATAATAAACTGGTGACAGATTGATATTCAGTAATATTTCAAATTTTAGTATTTTTTAATTATTTTTATTTATTCATTTTAGAGGAGAGAGAGAGAGAGAAGGGGGGAGGAGCAGGAAGCTTCAACTCCCATATGTGCCTTGACCAGGCAAGCCCAGGGTTTTGAACCGGCAACCTCAGCATTCCAGGTCGAGATTTTATCCACTGTGCCACTACAGGTCAGGCCAAATTTTAGTATTTTATCTTTTAAACTCAAGAAGCAGGTATTACTGCCTGACCTGTGGTGGCGCAGTGGATAAAGCCTCGACCTGGAATGTTGACGTTGCTGATTTGAAACTCTGGGCTTGCCTGGTCAAGGCGTATAGGAGAAGCAACTACTACGAGTTGATGCTTCCTGCTCCCCTCTCTGTCCTCTCTCTCCTGTCTCTAAATTCAATATATAAAATCTTTTTTAAAAACCAGATATTAGTGAATAGAAATCTTAGTTATATTAGAAAGCAAGTATCAATTGTCTACTTACAATTTTAACCTAAATTTATGTCACCTACTCATTAAAACCAAACATTCAGTCATTAAAACCAAACATCCAGTCATTCTAAATTATTTGTGTTTGTGTGGTATCTGAATTTGACCACAAAAATTCTAGTATTCAATACTAGTGTTGAATAAATTCTGGTATTAAACACTCTAAACAGAGTCATTCAAAACATGTACCTTATTTATTTCTTCTGTGTTTGAGTTTCACAGAAACCTCTGTCTGGTATGAACCTGGTATATCTGTGGCTAGATGATTCCAAAATGTCAGTCTAATGAATGGAATAAAAGTAGAATGCAGGAAGAAAAAAAATCCATTAGCAATAGGTAGGTATGAGATAAATAGGTAAAGAGGGAGGGAGAAAGGGAGAGTAGGAGGGAAGGAGAGAGGAAAGGAGAAAGGGGAAAAGAAAGGAAGAAATTTTAAAAAATAAAATTCATTCGTCTGACCTGTGGTGGTGCAGTGGATAAAGCATCGACCTGGAAATGCTGAGGTCGCCGGTTCGAAACCCTGGGCTTGCCTGGTCAAGGCA
Organism: Saccopteryx bilineata; assembly: GCF_036850765.1. Lineage (NCBI taxonomy): Eukaryota > Metazoa > Chordata > Mammalia > Chiroptera > Emballonuridae > Saccopteryx > Saccopteryx bilineata. The sequence continues at coordinate 34,834,850 of NC_089490.1, read as the reverse complement.
CATATGGGAGTTGATGCTTCCAGCTCCTCCCCGCCTCTCTCTCTCTCTCTCTCTCTCTCTCCCTCTCTGTCTCTCTCTCTCTCCCTTTCTCTCTTCTCTCTAAAATGAATAAATAAAATAAAATTTAAAAAAGTTTAAAAAAAATAAAATAAAATAAAATTCATTCTGTTATAAGGGTATCTTTCAGATGCCTAGAAATTACTTCACCTGAGAAATATATGCTGTAATTATTTATTAAATGAATCATTCTGTGAAGTTTAGATACTTTATTTTTCTCTCTCTCTTTTTTTTTTCCTGAAGCTGGAAACGGGAGGCAGTCAGACAGACTCCCGCATGCGCCCAACCGGGATCCACCCAGCATGTCCACCAGGGGGTGATGCTCTGCCCATCTGGGGCTTCGCTCTGTTGCGCCCAGAGCCATTTTAGCACCTGAGTCTGAGGCCACGGAGCCATCCTCAGCACCCGGGCCAACCTTGCTCCAATGGAGCGTTGGCTGCAGGAGGGGAAGAGAGAGACAGAGAGGAAGGAGAGGGTGAAGGGTGGAGAAGCAGATGGGCACTTCTCCTGTGTGCCCTGGCCGGGAATCGAACCCAGGATTCCTGCACGCCAGGCCGACACTCTACCACTTAGCCAACCGGCCAGGGTTAAGTTTAGATACTTTAAATCATAGTCTCGCCTGACCGGGCAGTGGCACAGTGGATAGAGTGGACTGGGATGCAGAGGACCCAGGTTCGAGACCCGAAGTCTCCAGCTTGAGTGCAGGCTCATCTGGTTTGAACAAAGCTCACCAGCTTGGACCCAAGGTCGCTGGCTCGAGCAAGGGGTTACTCAGTCTGCTGTAGCTCCATGGTCAAGGCACATTTAAGAAGGCAGTAAATGAACAACTAAGGTGTCACAACAAAAAACTAGTGATTGATGCTTCTCATCTCTCTCCGTTCCTGTCTGTCTGTCCCTATCTATCCCTCTCTCTGACTCTTTGTCTCTGTAAGAAAAAAAAATCAGTCTCCAGAAACAATATTAATTCTCTGCAATATTATTCATCAGTCACACCTTCATTCTTTCATTCATCCAAACAGGTGACAAATGCCTGCTATAAGCTTAGATTATTGATTAATTTTGATTACCTCAGTTTCCAAATATAAAAGTAATTCTATTTAAATCATTTAAGGAAGATCTATTCTACCCAATGGTGAAATTCTTTTGGGAAAAATATGCATTGCTTTACTGAAGTTTAATTACTTCAGGTGGTGATATACTGAATGAGGAAATTATCCTTTCTAAATATTCGTATGTATACTTCGTTAACAATGTCTCATAAGGGCATTAAATAATTTCCATGAAAATAAACTTTAAATGGGCAGACTAAGCATTTATTTGGGAAATGTCCATCAAGCAACTACTATATGCTAGTCACTGTGTTAGAAACTGAACTAAAAAAAAAATTGAAGCCAGTCCTTGTCCTAGAGAACTTTACTGTCACTTTGATCAACTCTAAATTAATGGAATTTGCTTTTTTTCTCTTCAAACTATAAGTCAACAGTAAGATTAAATAGATAATTGAATAATTCATAAAATAGTGATGCCAACACAGATAGATGCCTTTGCCCACATAGTGTCTATGCCACAGTAGTTCTCAACCTTGGCTGTACATTGTAATCACTTGTGAAGCATTAAAATATATATAAAATGCCTGGACCCCACTCTCAAAGATTCTGATTTGTTCTTCAATGCAACTTGAGCACTGGGGGAAGAAGACGCCCCCTTGTGCTTCTATCTGAAGCTAACATTGAGAACCACCACCAGGTCTCAATGTCCTAGTTAGCCTGTTCTTTCTGCCTGAGGGCACAGATTTTCCTGTCGCAGGGCTAAAAGCAAAGTACGCTACAGAAAACTTAACAGGATATTCACTAGGCATATTATGTTTCGCTATGTTTCACCCCTTGTTTTGCAAACCAACTCTAAAATGAAAGCTGCTCTCTTTATTTTTAATCCTCACTCTGAGACAATGCGAACTCCAGGATGTCTAAACAGTCGACACATTTGTCTTTTTGTTATCTCATCCAATCAACCCAACAACCTAGAAACCTAGAAACCTTAAATCTCTCCCTCATCTGGAAAGAATCAAGCATTTTCTTCTTTCCTCAAGAGACCTAGGCAATTAGTTATAAAAACTACTTTCTTACGTTGACATTTGCATGTACCAAAGTAGAAAGTAGTAGGATGGGGCAAGTGTCAAACTGCCTCCAGCTGGAGAGGGGACATAATGAAATTGGTCTTGTATGGGCTTAAATGAGTTCCAGAACTCACACAATGGGTCCTAGTTCTTTGATTTCCACTCTCTACAATAATATTACATATGATAGATAATAAGTATGTCAAGGTCATGTTTACCTAAATCTAATGAAGCAAAGCAAAGATCTCAAATTGGTAACCATCTGCAGGGAATGAATAGCTTTCTTTTTTTTTTTTTTTTTTTTCTGAAGCCAAGTAATTAAAATGGAAAAATGTATTTAGTGTTAAAAAAAAAAATGGAATGCTACTATATTAGACAAGGGAGCAGTCCATGACCACATAATGTCATTAAAGTGATCGGAAATTATGTGGTCCCTTAAATTGCTTTATGTCCCTCAACAGAATATTAATTTCAGGTGAGTAATTTAAATTGCATTAACAGCAGACTCCTTAAGATGACACTTCATTTAGTCTTGAAAGTTGCTGCTGTTTAAGACATCCCCCAGCCTGCCATTTCACACTGGTGCTAACTTGTGCCAGATTGTATATTGGTTTTTTTTCCCCCCAAAATACCATGGGGGTGTCAAATGCTTTATTGCAAACCTGCTGCTTTATGGGAATATGCAATGTAAATAAACCAGAGAGCCGCTTCTGTTAATTGCCGTTTTAGATGGAAAACATTTCAATTAGATGTATGAAATCAACTGACAGTTTTATGAACCAAATTGTTTTGGAAATCTCCTGCACAAGCTCTGGCTATCAGCACAGTTTCCGGAGACCATATGGTCTGAAGCAGATCCACAAGATCTTCAAGGGCGGGCAAACGCAGGCTCCGTGTGACCCTCGATTCCAGGGCCTGTGTTTCCTCCACTCAGAAGTGTGCCGGTGAGACAACTTTCAAAGTTGCTCATTTGGTAGAAAGGAAGTATCAAAAAACATTTTTATATGAAATTATTTGTTGTGGTTATTTTGCTGACCAAAACAAGGTAAATGCACATTCCTCTGCTTTCCCATGTACCACCAACCCGCTAACTCCAGTGTGTCAGACAGACCATTGGAGCCTGGGCCACGCAGGCGACAAGGGCTATCGGGTGAAGGATGGGTTTGCTTTGTGAGGACCCTCTCATATCCACTTTGAACAGGAATAATCATTTGCATGAGAATAACAGTTTCATGGGTGACTGACTGAGAGTACTACATGGTTCAAGACACTTTAACCTGGTGGTAAATATATTATTCGATTTAAATTTACATTTGACCTCCAAGCCCACCTCAGATAAAGGGAAGGGTGTGTTCTAAATTGGATATGACAAAGTCATTGGTTCAATCCCCAACTTCATCAAATAACTCTCTCTACCTCTTCTATGCCTTCTTTTCTAGTGTTAGAGATTTAAAAGCACCTTCAGAGAGATGTGACATCCATTTTATGCCCACACGGGGCCTTTGCTCTCTCAGACCTAAGTCCCACTGCTTTCCTTTTTTCCTGTAGCTTCCTCCACTAAGTGTCATGACGCCTCTCTCCTATAACTTGCACGCGTACTCCTGAATGTTGCCTTCTGGCTGCTGCCTTCCTTGCTGTCACTGCTTTTTCTTCTAAGCTGTTCCCCTGCTGTTTACCTCCGTTGCCGTGGTACTTCTGTCCCTGATTGCCAGCCGCCTCCTGCATCAAGCTCACATAGTCCAAGGCCATTCTCCCAGCAGGGTAATGTTAGGCCGTAAATCCACCCCTGCCAACCACTCATTTGACTGAGCACATCTTTCTAATTCTCATTCCCTACAGGATAAAACAGATCCTCTCTCCAGAAATCCTGAGGTTTGGGAAAAAGAAAAGCCCAGCCCTCCCAGCCTTCCCAGCAGACCACCAGCAGGAGTAAGATTTCCAAACTCGAACTTGATGGAGCTTCCTGTTTACTTCCTTGAGAGTTATCCCTGCCTGCACGTAAAACCAGCCAGCCACGTGACGTAGCAAAGCTGCCTGCCACCCAAGGGTTATAGAGGGTAAGTGTGCCTTTTCCAACACACTCCAAGAGAAATTTGAGAATGCCTGAGTAAGTAATGGGAAAGAAGGATCCCAGTTACATAGGAGAAGACCACTATCCAAGGGAAGAACGGATGGCTACTTGGGACATTCCCTAGAATTATGGGTAATCCCAAATTAGTCTCTGTTAAAACTATAATAAAATGTAACCTAGAGAGAAGAAAACACATTTTCTTTCTAATGATGGTGATCAGATCAGCATACACTCCCCCCAACATGTGCTACTTTGGCATAATGATTATTTTCAGATGAATGCAATTAAGAAACAGCGGACATAGAAGGAACTCTCTCTTTCATCGCGCTGCCTAAAAACAGGAATAAGCTTCCCTTCCTGAAGGTGACCCTCCCCACCTTTCCCTTCCAGGGAGTAAGACTGTGACCCATCCTGGAGATGGCAAAAACTTGAGTCTGCACAAACAAACCTGACTAAACTAACCCTGCTCTTCCATTAGCTTCCTCCATATACATTTACCTGCCCACAATTCAGTGCCCCTAGAACCCTAAGTCCCTTGTCCTCTGTCATGCCCTTCTCTACAGTTTATCAGCATTTTAACAATGGTCTATAAGCCTCTGGACCTAATCACTTCTTTGGAGTTGTCACTTCTTTTCTGTGACGCTCCTGTCGTGCATGTTCCTGTTAATTTGTCTTCTGTCGGTTGAATTCTCCGGCCCCACCTACTGAATTTAAGAGAGTATCAGGAAAAGTGTCTTTCCTTTCCTACACTGAGATTAACCAATTAAAATCATGTTTTATCTTTCAGCAAAATCTAGCAAAGTGCCCCAGAAATCTTGTATGTTTCTTTTACAGTGATGAAACAATGCAAGGAAACAGAAGATCATGAATACTTGCAAGACTGCCCTTAGCTATGGCATCTCAACTGTATTTCCTTCCATGTGTATGTTGCTTTTCGGATGCTTCTTTTTTTTTTTTTTTTTTTTTTTTTTAGGTATTGTAGAGATGAGGGCCAATTTAAATGGAAAAGCCCTCAGCCACAATCCCTGATAAATATCATCCGTGTCATCTGTCCTGTTGTCTCGTTGTACAAAGCAGTAGGACTCCAGTGACAGACGCTGCACTCACATCAGCTGAGCAGCGGACAGAAATAGCACCACTTCGTCTCTGGGGAACTAAAGGCAATTTACAGGCTTATTTAATTTTAGCCCATCTTCAAACGACACTATAAAGTTGTAGGGGAGCAGATATTGTCATCACAGCATGACAGCTAGGGAAAACAAGACTCTGGAAGAACAGAATGAATGAAGCCATTTGTAGGCCAAGGGATCAGAAACTCAGTACTGTACCAGTTATGCAGAGGAGCAGGCTAGCAGGATAAACGGGTAGTTCAGCCTCCCTTTCAACAAGAATCTCCCTCTCCCTCTTTAGCATACAATACCTTTAGCCGAAGATAATATCTTGGGTTTATCTTAGGTTTGTGCACCTCTTCAACTACTGTCATTCAGAAAATTCTTTCCCTGAGGAATGCTGCCCCCTCCCCCACAAAGCTTCTAATTCTTATAAAACTCATTCAGTTCAGATGAAGAAAAAAAAATGCTTGCCCCTGAGGAATCCTATTTGATACATTAAATTTTTAAAAATGTTATTGTGAAAAAATAAACATTAAATTTACATTTCTCATGTTGTATTGTCGAGTTGACTGCTGATGTGTAACTATAACTACTATGATTCTGATAGATAAAATGACTACTCAGCTGCCATCCGAAAACAGTGCAGGCCTGAAGGAAGAGGAAGGGCTCCAAACAAAACATTCTCACCCCACACTGTGAGGTTGTATAGTTCATTTGCTTGCTATTCTCTCTCTTAATGGCTTCCTGGCCTTTACTTAGACATGTAGCAAAAAGTTTACCTTTGCAGGAATGTCAGGGGAAGCTTACATGAGGAGGGACCTGACAATTAGGGGAGTTTAAATCACACTAGCTGTTTTTGAAAGCCCAGCTGCAGACCCAGAGGTGCCAGGTCCCAGATGTTCCTGGAAGGCACCTGACCTCTTAGCTGTCTTCAAGATTTACCAAGAACACCAGATAGGACCATGCCGATTAGACCTAAGCTACATCAGAAAGAACTTTCAGAGGAGGTGTTTCTGCAGCTGAATCCTTCTCTTCCTGCTCACTGTCAAGTCAGTGACCAAGGCCACAAACCAAAATATGCTAATCTGAGCATGTCCAGGTGCACCCAACCCCATGCCAGCAAATGCCTGCAGCAACCCTTATATCTACTGCTCCCTCCCACAGCTCAGGGCTGATACCCTTCATTGGTCTCAGCCCCCCTGCACCCAGGCTCTTTTAAAATAAACTTTCCTTTTGGAACACACCAACCTCTTGTTTTCTGTTCAGCACACAGTTTCTGCCTTTCATTATCCATCTCCAGAAACTTATCTTCCCAAAATGAAATTCTGCTTTGCTAATATTTTGCTAAAAATGTAGCTAAATCAGGGATATTGGTCTATAGTTTTCTTTCTTTGTAGTGTCTTTACCTGGTTTTGGAATGAGGATTATGCTTGCCTCATAAAAGGAGCTCGGAAGACTTCCCTCCTCTTGAATTTTTTGAAATAGCTTGAGAAGGACAGATGTTAGTTCTTCTTTGAATATTTGGTAAAATTTGCCTGTGAAGCCATCTGGTTCAGGACTTTTGTTTGTTGGGAGTTTTTTGATGACTTTCAATTTCATTTGTTGTAATTGATCTGTTTAGGCTTTTTGATTCTTCCAAATTGAGTCTTGGAAGATTGTAGGTTTCTAGGAATTTATCCATTTCACCTAGATTGTCCAATTTTTTGGCATATAGATCTTCATAGTATTTTCTTACAATCCCTTGTATTTCTGTGGTGTCAGTTGTTACTTCTCCATTTTCATTTCTAATTTTATTTTTTTGAGTCCTCTCTCTTTTTTTCTTGATGAGTCTGGTTGAAGGTTTGTCAATCTTGTTTACCTTTTCAAAGAACCAGCTCTTGGTTTCACTGATCTTCTGTATTGTTTCTTTAGCCTCTATGTCATTTATTTCTGCTCTGATCTTTATTATTTCCTTCCTTCTACTTCCTCTGGGCTTTATTTGTTGTTCTTTTTCTGTTTCTTTTAGATTCAGGGTTGTTTACTTGAGCTTTTTCTTGTATGTTAAGGTATGCTTCTAATGCTATGAACTTCCCCCTCAGGATTGCTTTTGCTGTCCCATAAATTTTGATTGTTGTAGGTTCATTTTGATTTGTTTCAAAGAAGTTTTTTATTTCTTCCTTGATCTCATTGTTAATCCATTCATTATTTAATAACATGCTATTTAGCCTCCAAGTGTTTGAATGTTTTTCAATTTTTCTATTGTAGATGATTTCTAATTTCATGCCATTGTTATCAGAGAAGATGCTTCATATGATTTCAATCTTCTTAAATTTATTGAGACTATGATTTTGACTATTCTAGCTACCTCATATCAGTGGGATCACACAATATTTGTCCTTTTGTGTCTGGCTTATTGCACTCAATGTCCTCAAGGTTAATCCATTTTTTAGCATTTATCAGAATTATATTCCTTTTCAAGGCTAAATAATATCCCATTGTGTGTGTGTGTGTGTGTATGTGTGTGTTGTGTGTGTGTGTGTGTGTAATATTTTGTTTATCCATTCATCCTTTGATTCACATTTGGGTTGTTTTCACGTTTTGGCTATTATGAACCATGTTGCTAGAAACATTGGTGTACAAACATCTGCTCGAATCCCTGCTTTCAATTCCTGTGTATCTCCCCCCGGTGGAATTGCTAGATCATATGATAATTCTGTTTCATTTACTGAGGAACTACCATACTGTTTTCTACAGTGGCTGCACCATTTTACATTCCCATCAGCAATGTATGTGAGTTCAAAGGTGTTGGGCAGATAAAATATATTATTCTCACTTTGTTAAAGATGGCGTTACCCACGTGGAAGCCATCGCCCAGGTGATATTAATGTGTTTTGGGGTGGGCTATGGGTAGGCAGGATCCTTGTAGCCTGGGACTTGGTTTTAGGACTAATCCTTTCCCACTCTTTTGGTGTGGGGTGGTACAATCCCATCATGCCTCAGATAAGTGACTTTGTATTAGAGACTTCCTTGTTTTGTATATTGGATTAAAGGTTTTGATTTCTGCACTATAAAGTGAGGCGGACCAGGAGCTTGCTCTCTCAGATCCTGAGATTAGCATTAGAGAGTAGAGCAGAGAAAGGCCACGTGGAGGAGGCCAGGAGAAGCAACCAAGATGGCAGAGTGCTGAAGGAAAAGCAAGTTCGTGCAGAGTTTGTGCAGGGAGCAGGAAGGAGATGGGGAACAGAGGTGAATAAGTCTGGTGAGCTAGAAACCTTTGATTCTAGGAAACTCGGATAAGTCAATAGCTTTGTGAGCACTGAATAAGTGGGTTTTGGAGCCCAGTGTGTGTTTTTACTTGCCCGCCAGGTGCAAGCTAGGATTAAAGATGATGGCCCACCAGTTCTTGGCTCCATTGTTTCATTACCATCTGTCCAAATCTAATGCGATCCTGCATGGCCCGGGCAGCTGCGATGGTGGCCCTGGCTACTGGCTTAACACAAGGGTTACATTTTCTCCACATCCTCATTATATTTCTTGTCTTGTTTGTTTGTTTGCTTGTTTGTTTGTTTTAAATTGGCAGCTAGTGGGTGTGAAGTTATATTTTATTGTGGTTTGGTTTTGGTTTGTATTTCTTTGATAAATTAATGCTGAGCATCTGATATATCAGATGTATAGTTATTTTACTCATTTACTTTTAATTGTACTATTTAATATTTTTCTTTTTAAGCTTTATTAAAGTTACAGTTCTTCCATATTCTTGTCAACACCTGGTATGGTCAGTCTTTTACATTTTAGCCAGTCTAGTGTGAGCACTGAAACATCTCATTGTAGTTTAATTTGCATTTCCCTATGACTAATGATGCTAAGCATGTTTTTATTTTCTATCTGCATATCTTCTTCAGGGAAATACCTATTCAAATATTTTGTATGTCTTTTAGTTAGGTGATTTTCTGTCTTATAATTAAATTATAAGAGTAGTATATCATTTTTACAGATTATCACTTATATCACACAATAGATATATGTCATATTGTCAGACATGTTTTGAAAATATTTTCTCCCACTCTGTAGCTTGCCTTTCTACTTTTTAAATCATATCTTTTGAAGAACTAGTGTTTAACTTTGATAAAGTTCAATTCATTTTTTTTTCTTCTGTAACTTGTGTATTTTGTGTTATATTTAAGAAATACTTAATTCAAGGTCACTAATATTTTCTCTTGTATGTAATTAACCTCTTATTTAAAAATAACTTAAGTACCGGGGTCCAGCCCCAGGGGGAATCCAGGGGTCCCACAGGAAGAGACGGTGTCGGCGCGAATCGAGAGAGAGCTGGATTCCTTTTTCTCTTTAGCATTTACTGCCAGGCATCTCTGCCAATGGCTGGTCTAGCTTTATTTTTATACACACACTCTAAGTTACAATCACATGGTATTCAAAATACATTGATTAATCATTGCTTTTGTTTCACTATGGTTACATATTTCTAGGCAACAGTTAATTCATTTCTATAAGCTATAAATCAGGTGGTAAGTCATACAAAGTACAGTTATACAATAACTGGAACAGCAATAACAATATTGGTACAAACTTCTAAAAGGTCAGTACTGATTAATAACTCTACCTTACCTAAGGTCCTATTGTCTAGTCAAATTTTATTTATCTACTATATTCATATACTAGTTAAGTTCTAACTTTATTCTTCTCAGAGTGTTCCACCACCTGCAGGTCAGGTATGCAAGAAGAAAGGAAAGTTTCTCTACTCTACCACATGAAAAGGCTAGGGAGGTAAAGTAATGAATTAAGTGAAGGCTGAAAGGTGCTTCTGTGTATAGTTACTGTTTCCTACCTATTCATAAGTCACAATCTATTTTTTCTAACATGATTAATAAGAAGGAATTCTCCTACAAACTTAACCCTTTTCGAGGGATATCATAGCCAGCCTCTTATATCTAAGAGCCTAGGCAAAGGGGCTTACAGGCTTTTCTGTGGAACTCACACCCTCTGTCTCATTTCCAAAGAAATTACTACGAATCTACAGGGAAAGCACGGTACTATTATCCCTGTGCCATAAATGATAGCACACACCCAGAAAAGGGAGGATATAATAAGGCCAAATTAATTCAAAAGGTCAAAGGGGAAAGTATCATTGTGCCTTTTCTCTGCTGTGACTTTGTCAACCAATAGCCATTGATCTTCACTGTGGTGACTTTGTCAACCAGCAGCCATTGGTCTTCTCTGCTGTGACCTTGTCAGCCAGCAGTTGTGGATCTTTTTCTGCTGTGACCTTGTCAGCCAGCAGTTGTTGATCGGCTTCCGACACTTAAGTAAATAAATACCAAAAAGGGAGGAGGACTTTGACTATTGACTATTCACCCTGTAAGGCGAGGAGCCGCCATCGTGGCCATTCACATGCAGGTTCCCATTGGATTTGGACAGACGGTAAAGAAACAACAGAGCCAAAAACTGGTGGGCCATCATCTTTAATCTTAGCTTGCACCCGGCGGGCAAGTAAAAACACACACTGGGCTCTAAAACTCACTCATTCAGTGCTCACAAAGCTACTGACTTATCCGAGTTTCCTAGAATCAAAGGTTTCTAGCTCGCCAGACTTATTCACCTCTGTTCCCCAACTCCTTCCTTCTCCCTGCACAAACTGGTTTCTCCTTCAGCACTCTGCCATCTTGGCTGCTTCTCCTGGCCTCCTCCACGTGGCCTTTCTCTGCTCTGCTCTCTAATGCTAATCTCAGTAACCAAGAGCACAAGCTCCGGGTCTGTCCCACTTTATAGTATAGAAATCCAGACCTTTAACCCAATATACAAAACAGGGAAGCATCTACTACAAAGTCATTTATCTGAGGCATGATGTGATTGTACCACCCCACATCAAAAAGGGTGGGAAAGGCTTAGTCCTAAAACCAAGTCCCAGGCTACAAAAATCCTGCCTGCCCACAGCCCACCCAACACACATTAATATCACCTGGGCAACAGGGCTTCCATGTGGGCAGCGGCATCTTTAACAAAGTGAGCATAATATATTTTATCTGCCCAACACACCCCTACCCTGAATTAGTGATGATCCTATGGGCCTAAATGACTGTAACCCTGAGGAAAGCTAACAACCTCATATGTAAACAAGGCCTAAGGACTGTGCTAACAAAAATCAGCGGCATCTATAAAAACACCACCTCAGTAATGCCTAAACCATCTCCTAACTTTTACCCAATTCTATCCTCTTTTCCAAAGACTGTCATCATTCTCTATATCTAGCTATTTAATGACTTTCTCCCTCCCTCTGGACAGCTGGACTAGAAATTCCATACACTCAAACTGTAAGGAAGTAGAATTAATTAAAGTGTTGAAAGAAAACCTAAAATTCTATGTCCAGAAAATTATCCTTCCAAAGTAAAGGAAACATAAAGACTTTCTTGGACAAACAAAAAGTGAGGGAATTCATCACAAGCAAACCAGCCTTGTGAGAAATGCTAAAGGAAGTTATTAAGGCAGAAAGAAAATGACAAGTCAGGATGAACATAAAGAAAGGAAGTATGTCAGAGAAGAAATTAATAAAAACAAAATAAAATCTATTTTTTCTTATTCTTCATCAAAAAATCTCTTTTGTCAAAGCAATAGTAGTAACAGTGTTTTGAGTGATTATTGATTATAACATGTGGATAAGTGAAATGATCGCAATGCCACAAGAGCAGAAAGAATTGAGAATACATTGTTATAATGTAACTACTACATATGAAGTGTTAGAGTGTCACATAAAGATGGATTTAGATAAGTTTAACAATGTATATTATAAACTATAAGGCAACTGCTAAAAAGTTTTTAAGTTATTAATATGCTAAAACAGGAGATAAAATAAAATCATATAAAATGCTCAATTAAAAACAGAGAAGATGGAAAAGGGAGAGGACAAAATGAAAAATGCAAGAAAACAATTATGAACATAATAGTTATTAATCCAACTATATTAATAATCAGTTTTAATGTAAATGGTCTAACTGGGTAAATACTGATTCTCTTGCCTATTGATTTCACTGAAAACTTTTGATGGGGCTGCTATGAGAAGTCTCTATAATGCTTTTGCAACTTTTCTGTAAATTTTAAATGTTCTAAAAGAAATACTTTATTTACTTAAAAATAAAGAGGTTATTTCCAAATAGAATTCAGCTAAAACCAAGAGTCTATAATCTTAGATATTTGTAAATACTCCCCCACAAAAGCATTGCATTAAAACCAATAGTAGGCCCTGGCTGTTTGGCTCAGTCCTAGAGCATTGGCCTGGCATGTGGATGCCCTAGATTTGATTCCTGGAACACACAGGGCACAAAGGAGAAGCAACCATCTGCTTCTCCACCCTTGCTGCTCCCCTTCTATTTTTTTCTCTCTCTTCCCCTCCTGCAGCCATGAGTCAATTAGTTTGAGTGTATTGGCCCCAAGCCCTGAGGCTAGCTCTATAAAGCCCATGCCTCAGGCATTAAAACTAGCCAAGTTGCGAGTATGGCCCCAGATGGGTGGATCCCAGTTCGGTGGATCCCAGTTCGGGTGCAAGTGAGATTCTGTCTATCTCCCCTCCTTTCACTTGGAAAAATAAAAAAATAATAATCCCAATAGTATTGTAGTTCATCAGTTAATGTAGATTTAAAGACATGTTGTCTAGAAGAGTGCTATAAAATAAAACTTTTTGAAATGACAGAAATGTCCCAAATCTGGGCATTGCAATATGGTAACTACTAACCACATGTGTCTATTGAAAACTTGAAATGTGATAATGTGACGAAGAAAGTAAATTTTTTAAATAATTAATTAAACTTTAAACTTTAATAGTCAGATGTGACTAGTAATTAGCACAAGTCTTTTGTGGAAGTCCAACATAAACTCATCATTTAGACAGGCAACTCACACTACTATCCAATTCTAGCATTTTTTGGATTTCATAGATTCTAATATTTTCATGGTTGGAATTCAATGACATCACAAATTTCAAAAAACATTTTGTCAATCTTTACCTGCTTATCTATATAAGCATAATTTTGAAAGCATAATATTCTAAAAAGAGAAAAAAAATGAAATCTCAATTTTAGAAACACTTTTTTTAATAATTTTATTTTTTTAATGGGGCGACATCAATAAATCAGGATACATATATTCAAAGATAACATGTCCAGGTTATCTTGTCATTCAATTATGTTGCATACCCATCACCCAAAGTCAGATTGTCCTCTGTCACCTTCTATCTAGTTTTCTTTGTGCCCCTCCCCCTCCCCCTTTCCCTTTCCCTCCCCCCCCCCAACCACCACACTCTTAGCAATGTCTCTTAGTCTCACTTTTATGTCCCACCTACGTATGGAATAATGCAGTTCCTGGTTTTTTCTGATTTACTTATTTCACTTCCTATAATGTTATCAAGATCCCACCATTTTGCTGTGTAAATGATCCGATGTCATCATTTTTTATGGCTGAGTAGTATTCCATAGTGTATATGTGCCACATCTTCTTTATCCAGTCATCTATTGATGGGCTTTTTGGTTGTTTCCATGTCCTGGCCACTGTGAACAATGCTGCAATGAACATGGGGCTGCATGTGTCTTTAAGTATCAATGTTTCTGAGTTTTTGGGGTATATACCCAGTAGAGGGATTGCTGGGTCATAAGGTAGTTCTATTTTCAGTTTTTTGAGGAACCACCATACTTTCTTCCATAATGGTTGTACTACTTTACATTCCCACCAACAGTGTATGAGGGTTCCTTTTTCTCCACAGCCTCTCCAACATTTGCTATTACCTGTCTTGCTAATAATAGCTAATCGAACAGGTGTGAGGTGGTATCTCATTGCAGTTTTGATTTGCATTTCTCTAATAACTAAAGAAGATGAGCATCTTTTCATATATCTGTTGGCCATTTGTATTTCCTCCTGGGAGAAGTGTCTGTTCATGTCCTCTTCCCATTTTTTTATTGGATTGTTGGTTTGTTTGTTGTTGAGTTTTATGAGTTCTTTGTATATTTTGGATATTAGGCCCTTATCTGAGCTGTTGTTTGAAAATATCATTTCCCATTTAGTTTGCTGTCTGTTTATTTTGGTATCAGTTTCTCTTGCTGAGCAAAAACTTCTTAGTCTGATGTAGTCCCATTCATTAATTTTTGCCTTCACTTCTCTTGCCTTTGGAGTCAAATTCATAAAATGCTCTTTAAAACCCAGGTCCATGAGTTTAGTACCTATGTCTTCTTCTATGTACTTAATTGTTTCAGGTCTTATGTTTAGATCTTTGATCCATTTTGAGTTAATTTTAGTACAGGGGGACAGACTGTAGTCCAGTTTCATTCTTTTGCATGTGGCTTTCCAGTTTTCCCAGCACCATTTATTGAAGAGGCTTTCTTTTCTCCATTGTGTGTTGTTGGCCCCTTTATCAAAAATTATTTGACTATATATATATATGTGGTTTTATTTCTGGGTTTTCTATTCTGTTCCATAGGTCTGAGTGTCTATTTTTCTGCCAATACCATGCTGTGGCCCTATAATATAGTTTGAAGTCAGGCATTGTAATGCCCCCAGCTTCATTCTTTTTCTTTAGGATTGCTTTGGCTATTTGGGGTTTTTTATAGTTCCATATAAATCTGATGATTTTTTGCTCCATTTCTTTAAAAAATGTCATTGGAATTTTGATGGGAATTGCATTAAATTTGTATATTGCTTTGGGTAATATGACCATCTTGATTATATTTATTCTTCCTAACCAAGAACAAGGAATATTCTTCCATCTCATTATATCTTTTTTGATTTTCCTTAACAATCGTTTATAGTTTTCATTATATAAGTCCTTTACATTCTTTGTTATGTTTATTCCTAGGTATTTTATTTTTTTGTTGCAATCGTGAAGGGGAATATTTTTTTGAGTTTGTTCTCAAATGTTTCATTGTTGGCATATAGAAAGGCTATTGACTTCTGTATGTTAATTTTGTATCCTGTGACCTTACTGTATTGGCTTATTGTTTCTAGTAGTCTTTTTGTGGATTCTTTGGGGTTTTCGATGTATAGGATCATATCATCTGCAAAAAGTGATACCTTTACTTCTTCTTTTCTGATATGACTGCCTTTTATTTCTTTGTCTTGTCTGATTGCTCTGGCTAGAACCTCTAGTACCACATTAAATAAGAGTGGAGAGAGTGGACAACCCTGTCTTGTTCCTGATTTAAGGGGGAAGCCTTCAGTTTTGTGCCATTTAATATGATGTTAGCTGATGGTTTATCATATATGGCCTTTATCATGTTGAGATATTCTCCTACTACACCCATTTTGTTGAGAGTCTTAAACATAAAACTGTGTTTTATTTTATTGAAAGCCTTTTCTGCGTCTGTTGATAAGATCATGTGGTTTTTGTTCTTTGTTTTGTTGATATGGTGTATTACGTTAACCGTTTTACGTATGTTGAACCATCCTTGAGATTCTGGGATGAATCCCACTTGATCATGATGTATTATTTTTTTAATATGTTGTTGTATTTGATTTGCTAGTATTTTGTTTAGTATTTTAGCATCTGTATTCATTAGAGATATTGGTCTGTAGTTTTTTTGTGTGTGTGCCATCCTTGCCTGGTTTTGGTATGAGGGTTATGTTGGCCTCATAAAATGTGTTTGGAAGTATTGCTTCTTCTTCAATTTTTTTGGAAGACTTTCAGTAGAATAGGAACCAAGTCTTCTTTGAATGTTTGATAAAATTCGCAGGTATAGCCGTCTGGCCTGGACTTTTATTTTTGGGGAGGTTTTTAATGGTTTTTTCTATTTCTTCTCTACTAATAGGTCTGTTTAGGCTTTCTGCGTCTTCTTGACTCAGTCTAGGAAGGTTGTATTGTTCTAGGAATTTATCCATTTCTTCTAGGTTGTTGAATTTAGTGGCATAAAGTTTTTCATAGTATTCTACAATAATTCTTTGTATATCTACGGTGTCCATGGTGATTTCTCCTCTTTCATTTTGGATTTTGTTTATATGACTTTTTTCTCTTTTTTCCTTGGTAAGCCAAGGGTTTGTCAATTTTGTTGATCTTTTCAAAGAACCAGCTCCTTGTTCTATTAATTTTTTCTATAGTTTTTCTGTTCTCTATTTCATTTATTTCTGCTCTGATTTTTATTATCTCCTTTCTTCGGCTGGTTTTGGGTTGTCTTTGTTCTTCTTTTTCTAGTTCCTTAAGTTAAGTGGTTCACTTGGGCTCTCTCTTGGTTGTTCATATAGGCCTGAAGTGATATGAACTTCCCTCTTTTCACTGCTTTTGCTGCATCCCAGAGATTCTGATATGTCGTATTGTCATTTTCATTTGTCTGTATATATCTTTTGATCTCTGAACTTATTTCTTCCTTGACCCATTCATTTTTTAAAAGTATGTTGTTTAGTTTCCAAATTTTTGTGGGATTTTTCCCCCTTTTTTGCAGTTGAATTCTAGTTTCAAGGCTTTATAATCAGAAAATATGCTTTATACAACTTCGATTTTTCTGAATTTGCTGATGTTGTTTTTGTGGTCCAACATATGGTCAATTCTTGAGAATGATCCATGTACACTGGAGAAAATGTATACTCAGTCACTTTGGGATGAAATGTCCTATAGATGTTTATCATATCCAGGTGCTCTAGTGTTTTGTTTAAGGCCACTATACCTTTGTTGATTCTCTGTTTGGATGACCGATCTAGAGCCATCAGCGATGTATTGAGGTCTCCAAGTATGATTGTATTTTTGTCAGTTTTTGTTTTAAGATCTATAAGTAGCTGTCTTATATATTTTGGTGCTCCTTGGTTTGGTGCATATATATTAAGAATTGTTATGTCTTCTTGATTTTGTGTCCTCTTAGCCATTATGAAATGGCCATTTTTGTCTCTGAGTACTTTTGCTGTCTTGTAATCAGCATTATCAGATATGAGTATTGCTATACCTGCTTTTTTTTGGATGTTATTTGCTTGGAGTATTATTTTCCAGCCTTTCACTTTGAATTTGTTTTTATCCTTGTTACTTAGATGAGTTTCCTGTAGGCAGCATACAGTTGGATTTTCTTTTTTAATCCATTCTGCTACTCTGTGCCTTTTTATTGGTGAGTTTAATCCGTTTACATTTAGTGTAATTATTGACACTTGTGAGTTCCCTATTGCCATTTTATAGATTGCTTTCTGTTAGTTTTGTGTCTTGTTTGATCCTTCTCTTTCGTTTTTCTATCTTTTGTTTTTATTTGGTTGTATTCCATACATCTTTCCTCTGTTGCTCTTTTTTATTTTAATTTTTTTGTATTTTTCTGAAGCTGGAAACGGGGAGAGACAGTCAGCAGACTCCCGCATGTGCCCGACCAGGATCCACCTGGCATACCCACCAGGGGCGATGCTCTGCCCACCAGGGGGCGATGCTCTGCCCCTCCGGGGCGACGCTCTGTCACAACCGGAGCCACCCCAGCACCTGGGGCAGAGGCCAAGGAGCCATCCCCAGCGCCTGGGCCATCTCCGCTCCAATGAAGCCTTGGCTGCGGGAGGGGAAGAGAGAGACAGAGAGGAAGGAGAGGGGGAGGGGTGGAGAAGTAGATGGGTGCCTCTCCTGTGTGCCCCGGCTGGGAATCAAACCCGGGATTTCTGCATGCCAGGCTGACACTCTACCACTGAGCCAACCAGCCAGGACCTGTTGCTATCTTTTTTAAATCATGTGCTTCTGTGCTGGTTTTTTCAATGGTGGTTACCTTTAAGTAATGAAAAGGGTTCCTACCCTGTTCATTGCAGTGCACTATTTTGTGAGTACTTTTGCACTCCATTGTCCTTTGCTACTGTTAATCTCCATCCTCTACCCCCCTTTCTTTTTATTGTTGTCACAGCTTAAATTTGGTTTTATTGTGTTATTCTTGGAGCTTTTACTTGTGGCTTTGGTTTTTTTTGTTTGTTTGTTTTGTTTTTGTTTTGTTTTGTTCTTTGTATCTGGAGAACCCACTAGTAAATCCTGGAGTGGGGGTTTTCTGATGATAAATTCCCTCATCTTTTCTGTATCTGTGAATGTTTTTATTTCTCCTTCATAGTTGAAGGATAGCTTTGATGGGTATAGTATTCATGGCTGAAAGTTCCTCTCTTTCAGGACTTTAAATATTGGGGTCCACTCTCTTCTAGCTTGTAGAGTTTCTGTTGAGAAATCGAATGATAATCTAATGGGCCTTCCTTTATATGTTATATTCTTCTTTTCCCTGGCTGCCTTGAGAATTTTTTCTTTGCCATTGGTTTGTGCCAATGTCATTATGATGTGCCTTGGATTAGGTTTGTTGGGGTTAAGAAAACTCGGAGTTCTGTTTGCTTCTTGAATTTGAGGCTTTAGTTCTTTCCACAGGCTTGGGAAGTTCTCATTTATTATTTGTTTGAGTATGTTCTCCATTCCATTTTCTCTCTTTTCTCCCTATGATATACCTATTATTCTTATGTTATTCTTTTTGATGGAGTCAGATAATTCCTGTAGGGCTATCTCATTTTTTAAATTTTTTGAGTCTCTTTCTTCTTCTCTCTGTTGTTCCTCAAGTTACTTATCTTCTATTTCACTAATCCTACTTTCTATCTGACCTGTTCTATTAGCTAAGCCTGTTACCTTGTTTTTCAGCTTGTGAATTTAGTTTTTCATCTCTGATTGATTTGTTTTTATAGTTTCAATTTCCTTGGAAATATATTCCTTGTGTTCAATGAGTTGTTTTCTGAGCTTCTTAAATTGCCTTTCTGTGTTTTCTTGTATATCTCTGAGTATTTTTAGGATTTCTATTTTAAATTCTGTGTTGTTTAACTCCAAGGTTTCCAATATATTACATTTTTTCTCCATATATTTTTCCTCATCTATCTGTGTTACCTCTCTTTCTTTTGTACCCATGATATTCGATATTTTCTTTCTTAATGGCATCTGAGGGTGGTTTTCTGATAGTATTAATGAGATTTAATAAAGAATAAAAAGTTAAAAAAAATCAAAGAGTTGTTTTTTTAAAAAAATTAATAAATAAAGAAAAATAAAATTTAAATTTAAAAAAAGGAAATTATTCCCCCCCTCTCCTTTTTTCCTCTCCTCTCCTCTCCCCTCTTTCTTGAGAAAATCTTGTGGTGAACTGTGAATTATATTGTACTAAATAGGACAAACAATGCCTGTAATGGAGGGCCTGAATTGGGGAGAAGTAATAAAGGGGCAAAAAAAGGGGGGGTATGGACCCACAAAAAGCTAATAAGGAAAAAATTTGGGTCAAGAATAAAATGATTTGCTTTCAGGTGTTGGTTGACTAAGAGTTATGATGAGAGGAATGATAGGGTAACAGGAAAATGAGGAGACAAATTAAAAATTACTATTGTATTTAGTGGAAGAAGAACTAGATAAAATGGAGAGCCAGGGATGGGAGCACTGCTAGTGAGTTAAAAAGGTGAAGTAAAAACCCCCCAAAATGCCACAAACATAAGTTTGAGTCCCAGATAAGATAATTTGTTCGTTATTGAGGTTTGAATGAGAGGAGACGTAAAGGAGAAAGGAAGAAACAAATATAGAGGGAGAAAAGAAAGAGAGAGAGAAAAAAAAGAGGGAACCACTAAGAGAAAAAAAAAGAAAAGAGAGGAGAGAGAGAGAGTTAAGGGTTTTGGAGTGCAACCCTCATAGAGAGAAAGGAAGAGAAGAGAAAAGATAATGGGAGATGTAACACTTATGTGTAGTGTAGTTCAAGGAGAGGAGAGAGTAAGACCAGCAGAGAGTTAAACAACCAAATTGGAGAAGGAAAAAAAAAATCAAGAATGAAGATAAGAGAAACAAACGAACAAATATAATAAAATGGGATAGGTTATAAAGTCTGCAGATTATTCTTAATTTTGAGAGGTTATCTTCTTGCTTTTTCTTTTCTCTACCTCTTCCTGGTCGGTGACTCTGTATCCCGGGTTCTGCCCCTTTGGCACGCTCAGGTAGAGGTTTGCAGTTGATAAGTCTCTATGGCGATGTCATGTATTGTGCTTCAGTCTCGTTGGCAGTCGAGGCTCATTAGCATTTATAGGCTCCGACAGTGAGAGAGTCTGTGTTCCTGGAGCCTCTATCCTAGTCTTTCCTTCCTTAATTAGTAGCCTGAAAATCCAGCTATGGGGTTGCTGCTGCCTCTGCCTGTTAAGTAAGAGGCTCAAAGAGCTGGCAACTCCCCACTCTATTCCCACTCAGCACAGGGCTCTGGGTAAGGCTCAGTCAATCAGAGCTGCTAGCAAAATCAGGCGGGGCTTCCGCCCACTCAAAGACCTCTGGCTCTGCCACTCTGTCCGGTAACACGAGCGGGCGCCCACTCCCAGGGCGCTTGGAAGAAACTCTCGCTCACTATCTGTGCACAGACCAGGATATCAGGCCAGCCGCCTCACCCTCTGAGTGAAACCGCCGCCTGCACAGAAAAGTTACAGAATTGGAATTGGCTCTCGCTCCCTCCCCGTGCTTGGCTTTTTCAGGGTGCTGGGGCGGCCTGGAGATTCCGCTTTCAGCCCACACAAAGGCCCCTGACTCTGCCTCTCTGTGGGGTAACACGGGCGCCCACTCCTGAGGTGCTGGGAGGAATCTCTCGCCCACTATCTGTGTGCGCCGACCAGGAGATCGGGGAAAATGGCTGCCCCACTTGTCTTTCTTTGTCTGGGTTTGGTGCGAGTGTTAGCTTGTACTGACTGGGTTGCCACAGGCACAGTTTTTCCTCGGCTTGGATCTCCGTGCCACAGCCTGGTGCGGCCGTTTGTGCCACGGCCTGGATCTATTCACCCCCTTTGCCTACCTTAGTTTCTATATTCTCAGTTCCCAGTTAAAGCAGCCCTGTTTAGGTTAGTGAGGAAGGCGGAGCATTTCTTACTCCCTATTTCCTTCGTTTCCTTCGGGGTTTGATTATATATTTAGCCAATTTTTCACTCAACCATACCTTCGGGTGTATTGCAAAACATCTGGAGGCTCCAAGGATAGGTTTTTCTGTTTCTGGTTGAAGATCTTGTTGAGTTTTGGGGGAGATTTATCGGTATCGCTTCTTACCATGCCATTACTCTGACGTCATCTCCTGAAACACCTTTTTCTCCAAAAATTACAGACTTTTATTTCACTGGATACTAAATCCAACTTTCATCTCAATTAGAATTGTTTTTAAACTAAATTGTGTGACTTCAGAATAGATTCCAAATATATATTATTACATCTTTCAAGCTTGTATCATTGTGCTACTAGCTTTCAGTTGAACAGAATCTGAAATAAGGATCCAATTCCACTGAATTTTCTCAGAAGGCAGATACAAAGACTATACACAAAAGCACTGAAAACTCGGACCAACTTCACTAGTGTTGGGAAGAATTCCACAGAAATTGAAAGAATTTCCATTGGTCATTAGACAAGTGGAACTAGATAGGAAAATACAGGCTTTGTCTTCTGTCAACTTAATCCTAAAAAACGGGGGCTATTTATTTGCCCAATACAGGGACAAATGACTATTAGTCCACTAAGCATTACCTTCATTTCATGAAACAAGATCTTTTTTTTTTCTTCTGAAGTGAGAAGTGGGGAGGCAGTCAGACAGACTCCTGCATGTGCCCAACTGGTATCCACCCGGAATGCCCACCATGGGGCGATGCTCTGCCCATCTGGGGCATTGATCCATTTCAGCCAGAGCCATTCTAGTGCCTGAGGTGGAGGCCATGGAGCCGTCCTCAGCACCCAGGCCAACTTTGCTCCAATGGAGCCTTGGCAGCAGGAGGGGAAGAGAGAGATAGAGAGGAAAGAGAGGGGGAGGGGTGGAGAAGCAGACTGGTGCTTCTCCTGTATGCCCTGACTGGAAATCGAACCCAGGATTTCCACACTCCAAGCCAATGAACAAGATCTTTCTTTACCTGACTTGAGAACTATTCCTCTACCTCAAAGGAGTACTTATTAAGGGCAGTTCCAGCAAGTACTTGCCTTTCTTTACATTTTGTGGAACAAAATTTTTCAATAAAAATATTTGGTTGCAAATGAAGACAATGGAGGTGGCACCAACCCAGAAGAAAGAGCTACCCCTAAGAAGTGGAAGCCAGGACAGCTCTGGTGACACATGGTGAATGGTCTTGTCCAATGCAGCCTGAGGTGATGGGGGAAAACATCTCTGTGTGACGGACACACTCAATGTCATTGGGAACTGGAACAGGACAGGGAACACCCACCCACTCTCTTCAGGAGAGGGTTCACCAGGCATCAAGTGGAATTTGAATTATAAATATAAAAAACTTGATCAAAAAAGAAGGTGATCCAAAATTCACACACAAAAAAGAGAAGAGATTTAAGACAAAAGAAATGATGAAAATATAGTAGATGTGGAGCCCAATTGATGAAAAGAGAAGTTTAGAACTATGGCTTTTCCCAAAGTTGTAACCAGAAAACATATAACAAAAACAATAGAGATAGAATTGGTGAAAACCTGTCTAAACTGATAGCTTTCTCAGCTCTAATAGTAGAGCAGAGAAGCCTGGCTTTGGAAATACATCCCATTCTCCCTCTAGAGCATATTCTTGTACAGCAGGGAATAAAAAACTAAACAATTCAATCAATAGGTTCTTTTGCAGCTAGAGTTTCTAGGTACAATTTAGTTTGAACCAATCAAATACACTCCCAGAAGATTTAGCAAAGAACTGGTGTTGCAGAAACTACCTTCTCCAGCTGCTGCTGCTGTTTCTGCTGATGAGCCATGAAGAGTCAGGAAGGTCCATGGTTTTTCCGGGGCAGTATTAGCAGTCAGTCTCTGGCTTCATGCCTGTCAAAAGGCAGGCCATGGGCCATCCACTTTGCTGGCACATGTTAAAACAGGTGGGGCATGAGTGTGTAGCCAGCAACAATAGAAGCAGTTTCTTTGGATCATGGCCTTGACAGGATGGCTCCAGAGCTGAATGCTTTCTGATTACATGAGAGGGAGAAGCTCCCTAGATGGTCTAGTTCTGTACTGTGGCTTGGGAGTTATCCTAAATAGAACCTATTTCTTCAGCCTTTCTGATGATTTCTATAAACTATTTAATACCTTATATATATATTTTTTCTTTTTTTTTGCTTAAGCCAGCAGGAGTGGATTTATTTCTCTCCACTGAATTCTCTGCAAATGAACTCTGACCAATACAACCAGAGAGCCTTGTGTTTGGGGCATTATTTTCTTTCTTTCTTTCTTTCTTTCTTTCTTTCTTTCTTTCTTTCTTTCTTCCTTCCTTCCTTCCTTCCTTCCTTCCTTCCTTCCTTTTTTCTTTCTGTCTTTCTTTCTTTCTTTCTTTCATCTTTATTTTGAGAGAGAGATAGAGAGAAAGTTGGGGGGTGGAGAGATAGAAAGCATCAACTCATTGTTTCATTTAGTTGTTCTATTGATTGCTTCTCATATGTGCCCTGACTGGGGCTTGAACTAGTAACCTTAGGATCAAGCTGGCACTTGGGATCGAGCTGGTGACCTTAGGCTCAAGCCAGTGACAATGAGATAAAACTGGCAACCTAGCACTCCAGGAGGATGCTCTATCCACTGCACCATCAGCCAGGGCACTTTCGGCATTATTGATCCCACTTGGCTCCCCACGTCTGTTATCAATTCTTTAGAATTTGGAGAGGAAAGAGTATGAAAGGTCAAGTTATCCTAAACCTCCAAAGGCAGTCAGTCAACTAGGAATGGCATCAAAATTAAAAACAACATTTTAGACAATGTTGTTGTATAAAAGGAATGGTGATGAGCACTGAAAGCAAATAATTATTAACTATAAAAATTATTGTAAAAATAATAGAATAAAAATCTCAAAACATTACATAAAATAGATGTACTGTCAGAAATATTAATTTAACCACTCCTATGACCTATTACCGAAGATAAGACTTAAAAAGTCCAGGAATATAAAAATGGGTCAAAAATAAAAGTGACATATAAGGATATCAAAGAGATGCTATTTAATTCTCTACTAAAGATTTAAAATGTAGGCCCTGGCCGGTTGGCTCAGTGGTAGGGCGTCGGCCTGGTGTGCAGGAGTCCTGGGTTTGATTCCTGGCCAGGGCACACAGGAGAAGTGCCCATCTGCTTCTCCACCCTTCCCCCTCTCCTTCCTCTCTGTCTCTCTCTTCCGCTCCTGCAGCCAAGGCTCCACTGGAGCAAAGTTTGCCCGGGCACTGAGGATGGATGGCTCTGTGGCCTCTGCCTCAGGCACTAGAATGGCTCTGATTGCGGCAGAGCAACGCCACAAGATGGGCAGAGTATTGCCCCCTGGTGGGCATGCCGGGTGGATCCCAGTCGGGCGCATGCGGGAGTCTGTCTGACTGCCTCCCCATTTCCAGGTTCGGAAAAATACAAAAAAATAATAATAAAAAATAAAATAATAAAATGTAGATGGAAGGTGTTTTTAAAAAGCAAAGTAAACCTCCTGTGTACCTCTTAATTGTTGAAAGAGAAAAAAAGCAAATAAACATAGGCCATCTATGGAACAAGTGATAAAAAAAATTAGAAAATATTAATCATGACAAGGAAATATAAACCATAAAATAAGATGACAACAGTTCAAAATATTAATCATGACAAGGAAAGATAAACCATAAAATAAGATGACAGCAGTTCAAACACTTTATATTATAAATGTGAATACCATAAATGTATTGATTACATGATAAAGACATTATATACTGCTTACAAAAGAAACAACAGAATCAGAATGATTAAAATAGGTTAAAAAGTAGAAACCTTGTGGGAAATATATCAAACACCAAAACAAAAACAAAATTCTCCAGGGGAAGCATATTAATTTTAAATAAAGTCACATTTAAGATTCAAATTATTAAGTGTAAAAAAGTGTTCAATTAAAAAATCTAATTCACAAATAATAGATATATACCATTATTTGATGAAATATATAAAATGAAAACTAAGAAGTACCAGGAGAAATGTATAGGCACACAATTATTTGGGAAACGTATAACTTCAGGTTCTAACAGATGATATTATTATTAACAGAGAAAAACACAAACATTTTAAATATTATAAAGAGGGTAGAAAACATTTGTTACTTATAAAAAAGGGAATAAATTCTCTAAGAATACTCATCTGTTCCTGGGAGTATAAAACCAAAAACACCTCTTTTTTGAAAAAAAAAAAAGTTGACAACTTGTGTTAGGAATCTTAAAATATTTATAATTCTAGGTACAAAGACTCTATATTTATAGAGATAAATGAAGATACTGTAATTCTAGGTACACAGATATTAACAACAGTTACCATTTGAGTGCTTATTATTTCTTTTACAAGTGCACTAATTTCACTCATGAGGGCTCCACCTTCATGACCTAATCACTCCCAAAGAATCTACCTATTAGTACCATCATATTGGGGCTTAAATTTCAACACATGAATTTAGGGGGTATGTAGGGCCGGTGGCCATGGCCATGCAGGTTCACACTGGATTTGAACAGATGGTAAAGGAACTGTGGAGTAAAAAACTGGTGGGCCATTCCGTTTATTAAAGTCTTATAATGACAGGTGAGCAAGCAGGCAGGGCAAATTGTTTCCCTTTCTCTCAGGACACACAAACAAACAGGCTGGGTGGGGGTAGCCCCTTCTCCCGCAAACAATAGCAAATGTCACCAGAACCCAGAGTCTCCCCATGCCTAGCTCTGCTTCCCTTTGTATTGTTTCCACCCCCCAGAAACCACTCGTATCATAGTTACAGGAGTGAGGATAAAATGCCTTCCCTCAGCCGCAGACTTATATTCTTTTCTTCTCAACCAAAGCAAAATAGAAGGGCTTTTCTCACCCATAGGTTCAACAGAAGTCCTGGGCCTTGCCTGCGTGGACCCAAACTGGGTCACATGTGTGTTCCTAAATCAATGCCTGTGGCCTGGAGGACGCAAGCTATACTGACAACCTCAGGCTGCACGCCAAAGTCAGCCACATCCCAACAGCTTTAACAATAAAAACAACACGGCCCCAGCCTGATTGCTCTGTTGGTTAAAGCATCATCCCAAAGCACAGAGGTTGCCTGTTCAATCAATCCCCAGTCAGGGCACATTGAGGAACAGAACGATGTTCCTGTCTCTCTGTTTCTCTCCCTTCCTCTCTCTCTCTAAAATCAATCAAAATAATAATAATAATAACAACAACATCAACAATAATAAAAAGAATGGAGGCCTAGCAGCCCCATAGAAATGTCTGCCCTAGTCAGATTTCCCATTTGAAAAACCCACACAGGAAATGAACTGAGATAAAGAAATGAGCTTGGGAAAACATCACCACAGCTTCACTTTCTAAATCTCGGTAATTGATAAGTACTCTGCTTGTCCTCAGCCACGCAGCACTCACTGCATGTTCACTGCAGGTGTCTCTGGAGCTGGGACACACATTCAAAGAATACCGAGTAGATCTGACAATAAAGAATGTTCTTAAATTTTTTATCTTTTAAAAACATCTTGTTCTAACCCGCAAGTTTCCAATCATACTTCCAGACAGATCAGCATTTGAGGCAGAAACCGTTCTCAATTTTTATTAAAAACTTCATTTGCCAGTAGCCTCGTATATTTTTTAAATGTCTAGCCTAATTTCTTTAAATTTGCCCTATCCTGTATTTTTCTTGGCTATAATTAGTCATTGGAAAACTTATTAGCATAGGACAAACTCCAAGAAACTCTGAAGTACAAAGTCAGCACTGAGTTTTGTTTTTTAGTTTTTTCTTGACTCTTGGGAAAAGCATTTGTGTTTTCCTCCCAGAAAAAGCCTTCACAATAGGTGTCTTCTTCCTACAATTCCTTGAGAATTGTCATTATTATTAAAAGGTAGCATTAGAATAAATTCTCAAAGTAACACATCAGAAGGATTAGGTTGAGTTTAAGCAGCCTCTCAAGTCTGTGACTACAGTGTAGCAAAACTCCCAAAAGCCAGGAGAAAAGCAAGTTAAAACAAACCCTTTACCAGTTGCTACATATGGGGTGCATCAATAACACTGACAACTTTTCATATGAAATTCAAGCAGCCTGAAGTTTCCTTTTTCTATTTCCTGAATATCTGTTCTCTCCACTTCAAAGGACTGTGAGCTGCAAAGCAAGGAGAGCTAGCTCATATACAACAGCATTCTTCCCCTGGTTAAATTGTGGCATCGGCACTCTGGGCTGCCTGGCAATGATGAAAGGGTGTGGGGCTTTGATTGTTTATTCCCCAATAGTGAAGGCAGGCGAGCACTGTGAACAAGGGCGCCAGTGTAGGAGCGGACATGGCTGGGTTCCAACCACAGCTCTGCCACCTGCTAGGCTTGTGTGTGACCTTGAGCAAATTAGTTAACTCTCTGAGCTCCTTCTTTCCTCATCTGTAAAATCATCATCATCATCACCATCATCATCATCATAATAATAATCTTTCTTGGTTGATAAGAGAATTAACTAAAGCATCTGTTATGAAGTATTTAACCTAAAACTTGGACTTTAAAATAACAGCTAATACTTATATTTACTGAGCACCTTTTATGCACCAGATATAAGAAGCAATCAATTCATGTATTTATCCAATAAACAAATACTTATGAGTACTTACACTGTCCCAGGCACTGTTCTCAAAGATTAGAATACATCAGTGAAAAACAATAAATAAAGTTTCCAGCCAGGAGCTTAAAACTTGTTGGATAACGATTAAGATTATACTATAAAGGAAATTCCTCAGAGTTAACAAATAATAAAAAAGACAAAGGCTTGCCTAAAGTCCTCAGGGGCAGTGGGCCTCTGCAAACACTTCAGGAATATGGCACAATGATGTCAGCCAACAAACCACAGGAAACACTCTCCCAGCCCGCGGGTTCTGTATCATTTTTTTTAGCTGAATTCCTTCTGACTGGAGAGAAATGAAAGCAATAAGAAGATCTTCTGCAAGGCTGAAATGCTACTAACGTTCTGACGAGCTGAGGAAATGTAGTAGACTACACTTCTTTCCAGTTCCTAGAGGAGTTTTAGGTGAGTCACTGCTCTCCTACAATTTCAAATTACAGCAAAGGGCCATTTAGCAATATACCAAGGTTGAAGTGACATGTGAAGCAGAGCTGTGACTTTCAGTTTCTATTCATTGGCTCTCACACACAAAATTAGATTTTCATTTTTGAACACTACTCCTGTTCTTGACCTGAATATATCTTGAGCGTCAGCCACCCAAATCAGGAACAGGGTCAGCGCTGCTTACAGGGAAGCTGCCATCCTTCGTGTTTCTCTCTAGTGGTGGTTAGCTGGCAAAGGCAAACAGAATAAATTTCACTTGACATAAACTATGGAACCATGTCCGTCTTGTGGCTGAAGGAAGAGGGTACAAAACGTGTTGGGCAAGCCATCAGGATGATGGAAATCAAAACCACAATGAAATATCACTTCACACCCGCCAATGTGGCTGTATTTAAAAAGACATAGAAAAACAAGAGTTGGTGAGAATGTGAAATAAATAGAAACCTCACACACTGCTGGTGGGAACTTAAATTGTACAGCTGCTTTGGAAACAGTCTAGTAGTTCCTGAAAAGGTTAATAAACAAACAGTTACCACAGGACCCAGCAATTTCACTTGTAGGTGTATACCTAAGAGAGATAAAAAGATATGGCCACACAGAAATTGTACACAAATGTTCACAGCAGCAAAATTCAAAATAACCAAAAAGTGGAAATAACCCACATGTCCACCAACTGATGAATGAATAAACAAAATGTAGGCTCTCCATATCATGGAATAATTAACAATAAAAAGGAATGAAGTATAGCCTGACCAGGCAGTGGTAAGTTGTTAGAGCATCGGCCTGGGATGCTGTGGACCCAAGTTCAAAACCCCAATATCCTGGGCTTGAGCACGGACTCATCCAGCTTGAACGTGGGATCATAGACATGAATGACCTCATGATTCCTGGCTTGAGCACAAAGGTCACTGGTTTAAAGCTCAAGGTCACTGGCTCAGCTGGAGCCCCCGGTCAAGGCACATATATGAGAAAGCAATCAATGAACAACTAAAGTGCCTCAACGAAGAGTTGATACTTCTCATCTCTCTCCCTTCCTGTTTGTCCCCCCACCCCACCCCTGCTTAAAAAAAAAAGATGAAGAAGAAAGTATGGACAGCTGCTACTACAACATGGTGAACAAACCTTAAAAACATTATACTAAATGAAAGAAAGCAGACACAAAAGATCACCTATTGTATGATTCTATTTTCATGAAATGATCAGAATAGGAAAATCCGCAGAGACAAAGCAGATTAGCCATTGCCAGAGCTGTAGGGAGAAAGGAAAGGACGGCCGCTAACGTGTCATTTCTTCGTGGGATAATGAAAATGTTCTAAAACTGGATAGTGGCAGTGATTGCAGGACTCTACAAATATACTAAAAACCATGAAATGTATACTTTAAGAGGTTGAATTGTATGGCATATTAAGCATATCTTAATAAAGCCATTTTTAAGTATTGAACATTGTAGGCAGAATAAATTGTCTTTACTCAAAATATTTCTCTTTTTGCTAATATCCAGCATTTCTCTCCATGGTATGATACCAAACTTGGGGGTAGGCTGTGTGTCCCTGAACCATCTCTTGCCCTTGCCCTATACCTGTTTCACTAAGCTTGTGAAACTATACCTCATTCACTTCACAGCTTTGTGGTAAGGTGTTGTTTTTAACAAATATTCACAATAGCTCAGGGAAAGGTTGCTCATTGAGCTTTATCAGTCATGTGCTGGTTAGTACAAATGAGTTTTCAGATCTTTTGCTGACAGAGGGAGTTGGTTGACAGCAAAAAGAATGAGAATAAAGTACCACAGGAAGGAGAGAAAAGAAGGTTGGGGACATGGACATTTTCATCTCAGTATTTTAATAGCATTGCTTCTGTTGCCCACCTGTCGCTGCTAATACTCTGACATGCTTCCTCTTTTTCTTCCTTTTTAATTCATTGATCTGTAATACCTCTGCATCCGGCAGGACCTAATTCAAAGGCCATTTCTATCAAAAAGTATGATTACATAAAACTACTACTCATATTTCCATGTCCTCTGCTTTTGGCTCATATCTTTATTTTAAATTAAAATTTCACTGAAATTTTTTATTCTGTTTTATATACCAGTTCTTCTCTTAGTATAAAAAAATTAGTTCTGTAATATGTCTATATCATAATGGCTTTCTTTGGAGGATCAACTCGAGCTGGTAGTCAGGAGCTCTCTGAAAAGGACTCCAAACCTTATTTACCCTCAGCAAGGAGTATGCTGTGATCAATTAGTTATGTCTGCAATGAGCATGGGATAGGATGGAGAGTATGCATGACATCCCTGAGAGTTGTGCCTGCTTATGGGAGTACGTTGTTATTTGATATTCTGCTCTTGTAATCAGACATGATTTCTACCTACACAGCAGAGAAACTTCCTTCATTATTGTATACCAGTATGAACTGGCTTACTAATAATCTCATTTGCTAATAATCCTAACACTCTATACTCTAAAACACTAAAATATTGAATCTTTCCATACTATCTATATGACTTAGATCTTCTGACCTCTATGAATAATGAAAAAAACTTTGGCATATTGTATAGCAGGCACTGTTGGTTGCCTACCCAACATCCATTTCTTCATCCTTCCTTCCTCCTTCCAGAAACAATTGCAATGTCATTCTCTTATCCACCCTCTTTTCATGAGTCCATGGTATTCACGAGATTGTGATGCCACTACCAACCAAAGAGTTGTCCTGTTTGGATAAAGCCAATCATGACAATCCTATTCTCCTTTCTGGAGTTGGTTTAAACTAGGAATATAGTACAATTCTGACAAGAGAGGGCTGAGGGAGAGAGGGGAGTAGTTCTGGGAAGGTCTTCTACCATTTTCAAGACTCACAGAAATAGACATTCTTTCTCTAAATGTCACTGTGTCCAGATGCTATGCCCATAACTGCTAGAGTAATCAAGCTGTGAGTCTGAAAACAAGGTTTACCCACAGAGGAGGGTGAAACAGAGAAATGACAAAGAGGCAGAGCCAGAGTCATGACAACCAGAATCTAGAGCTGGCCCTACTATTGGAATTCATGTCAAGAGAGGTAATGCTCCTGGCATTTTTAAAACTCACTTGAATACAGTTTACTGATACTTCACCCTAATTGAGATTATATATATATAAAGTCATTTCAAACTATAGCTATACCTACATATTTGATAGCACAGATATAAGCATTCATCATTAATCAAAGTATCTTTATTTGGTATGCATGTGTGTGTAATTTCAAATGTTCTTTGTAACACTTCTATAGTATAGCTTTTTTACAGGAATTATCGTCTTCAATTAAAACAAAGTAACTGAGACCCAGACCTGCTGAAGATCACACAATTGGTTAGTGGCATTCTTCATTCATTCCTCGAGGCTAACTGGCTTGGATCTAACTGTAGCATTGTTGAGTAACACAATTAATGTTTCAT
The DNA here is from genome assembly GCF_036850765.1 of Saccopteryx bilineata. Taxonomy (NCBI): domain Eukaryota; kingdom Metazoa; phylum Chordata; class Mammalia; order Chiroptera; family Emballonuridae; genus Saccopteryx; species Saccopteryx bilineata. Next base: position 34,803,110 of record NC_089490.1, on the reverse strand, counting down.
CCAAGAAAATCCAAGTGAATTCATTGTGCCTGACATCATCCTAAGGACTGGTGATACACTTGAAATAACCTTGATCTCATGGAGCTTTTAATTTTTAGAGAAGAAACGTATTAGACAACTATTGGGAGAAATTTTACATAATTAAAATTGCAGTAAGTCCTACGAAATGAAACAGTCTTAAGAGTGTTTAAGAGAATATGAAAGTGTTTAGAGAAACCTAATCTTGACCAGGATGCTCAGAATGGCCTTCCCCATGGAGCTGAACTTTTAAATCTAAGGATAAGAAAGTGTTAGTTCAGTGAGGTGGAGGGTTGTGGGGAAAGCATTTCAAGGAAGAACAGTGTGTATATGCAGACCCTAAGGGAGGAAGGACCTTGGGTTTCACCAGGAACAAAGAGAAAGCCAATCTGGGGGAACAGGAGTTCATAGGGATGTGGACATTACCATAAGAGAATGTTACATGAGCCAGGGGTGTTAAAAATCCGAAGCCATTGGAGTTTTAATTAGGTAAGTGACGAGACTGGATTTATACCTATAAAGTATGGGATGACAGATTAAAGAGAGGTAAAAGTGAAAGGTGTAGATGTGATTATTGAAGAGTAGGCAAGTAATGATGGTGGCTTAGAGAAACCAATTAATTTGTCCTTCTCTTTCCTACATGCTTTTGCCACTCAAATCCTCCTGTACTCTAAAGCAGTGCTATCTCCTATCCTGGAAATAGCACAACCCACAAACCTGTATGGCACTGGAATTCAATTGCCTTTCAATCCATGGAAGTGGACAAGAATCCCAGGGCAGCCTTTCCCTGGGGCCTGAAGTGTTCCTTACAAAAGTGAACGTCTCAAGTTACGGGGCCTCATGTTCTTACAAATTTATTGTTCATTATGCTATGGCTTCTCTCATGCATAAGGCTCATGCCAGGGGCCTCTCAGGCCTAGTACGTCTGAGGCTAGCCTTTCTGAGTTAACACAAGAATAACCAATAGTAACTGAGTGAACTAAGTTGCTAGTAAGGACAGGATTAACTATTACCTGGTTAATTGTTGAGGAACAATTTATCACAAATTACTGCCTTTGCCCTACAGCCCTTCTCTTTGTTGATAATTATGTTGTTAATTCAGTTTTACATTAAGAACTTCGATGTGGTGATCCACGGTAGGCAGTGGAAAAGAGACCCACCCCTGACCATGTCCGGCTCCCACAGGGGGCATTCCAGTGGAGGCTGCAAAGGGAACGAGGGACTGGGAATGCCTGATGGTCAAGAGGACCTTCGGATCTGCGCACCCGAAGACTGAGCCGGAGCTGGGAACCGCGGTGGCTAAGCCTCCTGCTGCAGCCCATCCCCCGAGTCAGCGAGTGCAGCAGCGCCCCCCAGAGGATTAGGAAGGAAGCAGGGCGCGGGAGGAGGACCTCGGTGGCTCCCAGGAGCTGGGCAGCACCAGGAGATGTCTTCTTTGAAGCTCAAAATGCCATCCAAAATTGTCACTCATTCTGGTGATTTCACCTTGAAGGCATGTGTAAGCCACAAGACTGGAAGTTTTAAAACTTGGGAAAGCCACGTAATTGGTTTTAACATGTTGAGCAATAATTAGAAGTGAAGTGAAAATGCACAAAATGCAGCATTACATTACGTTCCGGAAACCTCACGGAGGACATTTCCATCATGCTAATTAATGCACAGAGGGAAGTGGTAAAAATCAGCAGCCAGAAGAATGCCCACTTCGTGTCTCAACAGTTGAAATTAATCCTGTAAGATTAAACTGGCCCCAAGGTGTTGTACCTACAGTGAAGAAAACAAGTGTTTGGATCCCGACTGAAGCCTGAAATTGAAAGAGGAAAGTACAATAGAAATGTTACTGTAGTCCATATCTGTCTCCTCTGTCCTCTGCTTCGAAAGTGTGTTGGACTCAAATGATTCGGTCATTGTGTTCAGTGATGATGACGATGACAATAACCAATAACAGGACGAACAGAAGAGAAAGCGTCTCCTGAATTACAGGATTCAGCACGCTCCTCCACTGAGAAAGTAGAAGCAGCGCTAAACGAAAATCCCTGCGGAGCAGGGCATGATCTCACACCATTCCAGCAGATTGAGTTATACCACCAGTTATATTACCAAGGGAAACAACAAGGAAATTCCAGCTTATCGTTCTATTACCAACACACCTTTAAGTGTAATAAAGTGATGTCTCAAGAAAGTTTAGTTGATCTTATATCGTCCAGCTGGAAGCTTTTTTGAAGTGATCCTAATCTGTGGAAATGTACACCCAACAGGAACACTGTTCTGGTTATTAACAGAGCCTGGAATTTTTTTTGTTGAGCTTTTGTTAAGATAGAGCTAGAAGAACTAGAATATGATCCTGTAGATATTACTTTAAATATCACTGGCCTGACTGCGAATGGTACAATGTCTGAACATTACCAGTAGTGTTTCTATAGATGATACCGGCAGTTTATCAAAAGCTGAGAAGAAGCCTACAGAGTGTGGAATGATTACAAAGGAATAAATGAGTTAACGATTCTGAAAGAACAATATGTTATTTTAATTTTTAAAACTGGCCTTGATCCTCTGGCAAATATAGTATTTGAAACTGTTATTACTAACATTGATATAAGAGACAATGTTTCTAATTTCTCTGTGAAAATTCCCTTTGAAGAAGCCCACAGCAGATGTGTTGTCTGTGAAGAAAGCATCAAAGGAGGGTCTGTGCAAAAAGAAATTTTTTTTTCAATGTGTCCTTTGAATCTAAAATACAACTTTGAAACAAACCAGAATGCCAGTGTTTTGATGAGGAAGAAACTATAGAAAGCCACACCATTTCCACTGATCCTATTTAAAAAAAAATTTTTTTTTTGAGTCCCAGGCTGGCTGGCTCAATGGGAAAAGTGTTGTCCTCACACAATGAGGTCACAGGTTTGAACCCTGCCAGGTAGGAGAAGCAATCAACGAGTACACAACTAAACAGAACAATTAAGTAGAACTGTGAATTAATGTTTTTCTCTCGGTCAATGAAAAAAAATTTTTTTAATGATACTATACCAAGCACTTCCAACTAAGGGAGGCTGTTACTAATGAGGACCTACCTGTTCTGCCTTATCATAAAAAATTTAAAAAAAAGAAAGCAGCCTGGCCCTAGCCAATTGGCTCAGCGGTAGAGTGTTGGCCCAGCGTGTGGAAGTCCCAGGTTCAATTCCCAGTCAGGGCACACAGGAGAAGCGACCATCTGCTTCTCTACCCCTTCTCCTTCTCTCTATCTCTCTCTTTCTCCTTCTTTCCCCCTCCTACAGCCATGACTCAAAAGGTTTGAGCAAGTTGGCTCCAGACTCTGAGGATGGTTCCTGTGGCCTCTCCTCAGGTGCTAAAATAGCTCGATGGTTGTGCAAAGGAGCAGCAGCCCCAGATAGGCAGAGCCTCAACTGGGAGGGGGCTTGCCAGGTGGATACCTGCCAGGACCATGCGGGAGTCTGTCTTGCTTCCCTGACTCTCTGTTGAAACAAACAAACAAACAAACAAAAAAAGCCAGACTTTTGAAAGATATTATCACATATTTGTATTTAAAGTAAGTTAATTTTTTACTAAGCTTTTAGCAAGTCTTTAGCTATCTATCAAATTGTATATATTTACTTCGTATCAAACTGTATGAGTTTTGAATTCTAACATGGCCACTTACAGTGTAACATTTGCGAAGTTATTCTCTCTCTCCCTGTGCTTTGTTTTAAAAATGGGAATAATGTCTCTCTGAAAGTGCTGTTGTGATCATTGAGAAAATCAAGCTCCAGGAAAAGTTCCTGCTACATGTGAAGTGTTCAATGCCAGCCTATTGTGTTATTATTAAGCCTTTTAAAAAGATGGGGTTTTTTTTAGACTAGGAGGTAATTTGTTGAGCAAGTACAAAAATATGATTCATTCATTTCCTTCAATAAATATTCTAAGTTTCAAAAAAGTTATGTCATTATTATTATCACTATTTTATGTGAGGGTATGCTTCTAGCTAATCTAGAACAATAATCAAGATATGGAAAAATTATTGAGAAGGAGAATAAGAATGCTGTCCTTTTCTGTACAGAAAAAACTATTATTTGATTAATCAAACAGTCATGACTAATAATCCCAACTCTTACCATAATGATTAAGGCACAGTTTAATATACGCATAAATAGCTGAGGACAATATCAGTTTAGTTTCACCCATAATCAAATGTTACCCACAAATTAAAAGTCAATTAATTCTTGTCTAAATGTAAAGATTGCAAACAATCTTATTTTATTGTGAAGATGTTTCCACAAGGTAATATAAAGTATGATAAGTCAATAATGGAATAGCCATGCCTAAATCTTGCCCATTTGTTGGGAGAGAAATTAACATAAGAAATAAAATTCAGAATTCACCAAGGACATGGTCTATATTATCAAAGGAATTTATTAGATATATACATGTCTGTATTTTTTCCTTTAAAAAACCCAAAGATGGACTATATTTAGGTAACATCTGACATTAATAAATAAAAATATTGACAAGGAACACACCGTCTGTAGTCTCTGAACAACTCAAAACACATAAAACCTTCCATAAATATCTTGAACTCTGAAATCAACTATAGAATATGAAAAGGAATATAAAACAGTTTAGTAAAAATTCAAGGCAGGTGATCTTTCATTAGAAAGCTGTCAAATACATGTCATAAATCCACCAATATCTGCCCTCACTTTTCAAAATTCTAACTCAGGTAATTATATTTCAGCTCTTAATGCTCAGTTGGAGGGAGATTTTCACATAGTTTTATTTTACCAGATTTTTTAAAAAAGGTTTCAGAATTTAAATTTGATAGAATCTCATGTGGACACTTCTGATTTTTGTTTCCTGTGTTGAGCACTAACTAGTTTCTTTTTGTTGTTGTGGTTTTGTTTCGCATCGTTTCATCTGCTACCTAAAAGTCTTTGACAAAGCAAGCACTAAGAGGTTTCCACATTTGCTGGGATACCAATGTATAAAATCATTTTTAATTGACCAAACTGGTCACAGGAAATATGAGAAGAAAGAAATTTCTCTCATACTTAAGCTACCATGGTGAGTTGTGATAACGGCAGGTAACCAGTATATATTAAGGCCCTTTTGTTCATCTTAGTGTTCTCTGCCTTTTAATCTTATTAATCTAACCATGGGTAATATTGCTTCTGGTTTTTTTGTTTCCCAAAGATGAAAATAAGAGATATTGTTTTTTAATATTTAGTCCAAAGCATCCATTTTGAGATGATGTAAACAGAGGAGGCTTAACTATTAAATGGTCTATATTGCTGAAGTCTCCAGTAGTGTAGGGGAAAAGGCCTATGGAGATAGGACCCACTGTAGTCACTCCAGGAAATGCTTCTCTTTGCTTGACAACCATCCTGGCAATTAGTGACCAGTGATGATGAACTTGGTCAAGGGGGTTTATAAAATAAATAAAAATTGTCATCAAAAAGAGAATGAACATGTGCCCAGAATAGAGTGCACCCTGGTTACAGTGGTATTTAAAAAAAATCCTTTGTCATACGTGCTCAACAGCAAACCCAATTCTAATCTCAACCAAGCTTTTCACCTGTCAGCAAGAACAACAACAAAAAAATCTAAAGCACTAAATATTGAGAAGTAAATGTTCTAACTTCTTTTGTAGTTATATAATATAAAAACTCAAGTAAAGCTATTATTATATTAGTGTCCTTTCTTTTATGACCCCAACTGGCCACATATCATAATATAGGACAGATAATGGATCTCAAAGGCACAACCAAGTAGCTTAAAATCCATCAAATTCATTGCTCCAGGTGTGCAACTTTCCCCCAGATCTTAAAAGATAAACTCATCCAGTTCAAGGTAGAAGCTTAAAGACTTCTAGGGGCAATTCTTATATACTACATGATGTTGTTGGGGAGAGAGACAAATTAGGAAGTTTATCACGAACTCTCATCATGAAGACTTGAAAAAAGTTAGATTAAAAATATATTAATAGTCAGATACAATAAGAATAGAGATAAAAGGGATTTTTTAAGTAAGAAAATAACCAAAATCCTAGTTAAGATTAAAGATTAGAAATTAAAAATAGTGAGATAAGAGGTGAGATTTGAGATGAAAAGTCTCTATGCCAATAAAGTGATTTTTTTAAAAAGTAGTGCAAAAGTGATAATAGATTTTTTTTAAAATGTGAGTTAAAAATTGAAAATATAAAAATATGTGGGATTAATATTTAGAAACAATGACAGATTTAAGAAAATAATAGTAAAACTGTAAGATAAAAAATGGAAAATGTATGTTTGAAACAATGAAAATAATGTTTGAGAATTAAGAAAAAAGACAAAAATAATTAAAGTAGCCAATTAAAATAGCATAAATAAAATATTTGAAATATTAATAATAACCAGCCTTTCAATTTATTAGTTTTCCTCTTGCTCTGTGATGGACTATGGAGTGAATTCAAGTTTCTGTTTCTTCCTGCAGCTACTAGAATTTCAGTGTATGAATGTTGCTCGTAAGTAACCATTTGAGTTGTAACTTTGATTGTCTCATTTGAAAATAGAGATGATAATAATACCTCTTCCTATGGCTCCTTTAGAGCTTGATTGAATTAATTCCTATAAAGAGCTTAGAACACTGGGCAGCTTGGATTCAAGGAGAGGGAAATTGATTCTTTTAATGAGGGAGTGGCAAAGTCATATTGCAAAAGAGCAGGTGGGATGGAATATGCACCCACTTTTGACACCCAGTCTGCCACAGAGGAATACCTGAAATTTAACAGTGGTTACCAGAGGGAGTGGGTGGACACAGAGTATCAGATGGGATATGAGGAAAAGTGGGAAAGATATATATATATATATATATATATATATATATATATATATATATATATATTTTAAAATTGTATGAGTGTTGGGTAAATGAGTTTGTAAAATCTGTGTTATTTGAGTTGCTCACTTTTATTATTAAAAATGGCCACTGTCCAGGGAAAACTGCTAATTACCTTCCTGCTTGGGAAGGGCCATTGATGTGCTAGATGAGGGGGTTTTGCACCAAAAAGTTTTAAGAAGAGGGAGAAAGGAGAAGAAGGAAGCCACTTTTTTTTTTGCAGAGTGAGAGCAGGGAGGAAGTGTGTTGAGAAGGCAACCAAGATGGCAGGGGGCTGTAAGAGAAGCCAGTTTGTGCAGAGAAGAGAAGGGATAAGGTTGGCAGATGGGAACCAGAGGGGTGAGGGACTTTGTGAGCTCCGCTGAGACTGGTGGAGGCCTTTGATTCTAGGAAAAACAGGAAAAGATTCTCCTGATTGTGGAACCAGAGAATGTGTGAGTGGGTTTTGGAGCCCTGTGTGTTTTTACTTGCCTGCTGGTTGCAAGGCTAGAATAAAGGATGGCCCACCAGCTTTTGACTCCACTCTTTCTTTACCGTCTGACCAAATCCAATGGGAACCTGCACATGCATGGCCGCGACGGTCGCGACTACTGGATGTACAGTGACTCAGTTAAATAAAAATGGTTTCAACAATGCCACGGTTTCTGTGATAAATAAAACAAATATTGATTAAATGGGAAAATTTTTTCCTTGGATCCATTGGCTGCATTATTCATGCTCCTTAATCTCCATGCCTGAAAACACCTCACTCCGCCCTCAAGTTTATGTTTTCCAATACTATGGCTGAAATTCCACCAAGACATCCTTGTATGGTGATCCATTCTCTGGAACTACACTGTATTCAAATATTAATACCAGTGTGTGTTCATCCTAATGTACTTGGGATAATCTTAGTAAGCTGAGGTGAGACTTTAGAAGTTTTTAATTACCTTTATGTGTGTCATATACATCTTTAAAAATAATATCCAATATATTATTTTTAGATACTGTTAAAGTATCGGTATGCTTAAATAAAGTATGTTAAAAAACACACACATTGCCACTGTGTGTTAGTAACATCTGGGAAGATTGATATTTATGTGCTCTTTGCTTAGACAAAATTTTGAAAAGATACCCTCTTTATATTTTTATGATTTAACTCTGCAGAACTCAGAGCAATACTAGCCTTCCTCTGCCCCCAAAACCTGTGAAATAAAACCTCAAATATAAAACCACAACAACTCACATTTCCTTTCAGAGTAACAGTGTAACTGAGTCATACTCCCTGGATAGTATTAGCCTCCATCTTCCTAAAGCTACTTAATCCTTCTCAGTTCAAAAACAAAGGCTCCTGAGGGGAGGTGGGCAGAGCCTGTGAGCACATTCTAGGATCCACCTTTGTCTCTTCAAGCCTGCTTTGCGATTACCTCAGCTGACCCCAGAGCATGGTTCGATCACACATGTTGTTTTGATAGCTAGATTCCTGGGCCACATTTCTTTTGTTGTTGTTGCTTTTACTTATTAATCAGAAATCAGGTTTTCTAAGGATGCCATGGAGAAAAATAGGCAAGAGGAAAAAGCAGACTGAAATAAGCTGCTGCTGCTCAGTCTGTTCATCTTGTATCATGCAGGATTCATCTCCAGAAAAATCAGTTTGCAGCGAACCCCACCTTTTGATATGATTTGAAGATACGCATATGCATTCCTGATTCAAGTGACATTATTTCAGAGTATAATGAATTTGGTGTATCAAGTATTAATAGAAACCTTCTGGTTAAAGTAGTCTCCAAAATATATATATATATACTATGTCAATTAACATACTGAGGGAGAGTCATTTTGGTTTGTTTTTGTCTTTTTAAACTTATTAAGGGTGCTCTCTCAACTTAAAGATAAGAAGAAAGGTCATCAATATATGCAAAGGGTGACCATCCAGAAAAGGATAGTCCAGGCTTTCTTTCATGGCCATGTCTACCACAGCTGAGCTGCCATCTCTTGTACAGAATCTATTTTATTTTTATTTTGTTTAAAAATAATCTCATATCCAGTACCTGGGCCACCTTGACCTTTGCAGCGTACAAGAATTTCCCCATATTTTCTGATAGGTGCACAAATACTGCATCTAGTGTTCAGTTATGGCAACCCATAATGTAACAATCTTTACACCATCTCCCAAGTGAATTGAGATGCTTATGACTTTTGAGACACATACTGAAGCAAGATCATGATGTCTCGATATAAGCTCATATACAATTTTCCCTCTTTTCCTTCTTTCTTCTTAAAAAAAATAATAATAAACCTTAATGTTAAAACAAACAAAGAAAATCCATCAGAGTGTTCTAAAAAAAAAAGAGCCATTTTGGGGTCTAAATAGTATCTCTATTTCTACCACCTCCCCCACCTTGAGAATAGACACTAACCAAGACAGGACGAATAAAGTAAATAGGTTAACCAAGAAAAAGGCCAGGCTTGTCTGATGTGATATAGTCTGATCACCCAAAGTGATTGATTTCCTTAAAGAATCTATATCCACACCTCTCATAGGCATCCTGCCACCCTGCAGTCATCTACAAGGTGGCCTGCTCTTCCAAGGTCATTCACAGTGTTTGAGTTCCTGTGATTCTCCCAGGAAATCTGGACCTTCTGTAGACTTGTGTGATTTTTTGTGGTGTGCAGTTTTTCAATCTTTCTTTTTCTTTCTCAAAATATTAAGTTTTGAAAATAAAAGTGTTAAATCAGAATGATTTGACATCATGTTTTTTTTTGCATATCTCTAATACATGTGCCTCCATTCCTAAAATAAAATAAAAAACTATCTCTAGGCCCTCGCCGGTTGGCTCAGCAGTAGAGCATTGGCCCAGTGTGTGAAAGTCCTGGTTTGATTCCCAGCCAAGGCACACAGGAGAGGCATCCATCTGCTTCTCCACCCCTCCCCCTCTCCTTTCTCTCTATCTCTCTCTTCCCCTCCTGCAGCCAAGGCTCCATGGGAGCAATGTTGGCCCAGGCGCTGAGGATGGCTCCATGGCCTCACCGCAGGCGCTAAAATGCCTCCAGTTGCAACAGAACAAGGACTCCAGATGGGCAGAGCATCGCCCCCTGGTGGGCAGGCGGGGTAGATCCTGGTCGGGCACATGTGGGAGTCAGTCTCTCTGCCTCCCCTCTTCTCACTTAAGAAAAATAAAAGAAATAAATAAAAAAGAAAGAAAAACTATCTGTCCTACAATAATAATCAATCAATCAATTTCTCTCCTTCCTCTTCTTTTTGAAAAAGTGTGTGGTGGCAAAACTAAGCCCACTGGCCATTGACTCAGCCAAAACAGAGCTAATGCAAAGGAACCACTGGTCATTTATGACTGCTTAAAATAAAAATACAGACCATTCCATGACTTTTCCTCCACTCTCATCTAGAGCAGTCTTGTCCCCACACCAGATTCTTTCTCTTCTGTCTCAAGAAACAAAGTGATGAAGGATTCCTAATACTGTCCCCAAATCAGTGAAAACATTGAGCTTGTATCACAGCAGCTGCCTGATTCATCTTATTCCTCACAACGAAAGAGAAAAATAACCCCAAAATTGAGAAACGTCAAAAATTCACTCACACTATGCTAGTTTTTCCCCATCTATCTTGACCTGATCTCTTTTGTAACCACTACCCTTCACTACCATTGTTACTAACACCACCACTACAGAAAAACTTAATTTTGTACAATGCAGTAAGCTCAGTTTGACCTAATGATCTAAGCTCTCTTCTCAGGTAACTCAGTCTCTGTTTATATGACCCCAGTAAATCTTCAATGTTCCATCCATCCCTTCCCTCCTGTTCAAGATGGCATCATATTAATGAGGGAGGGGTGTGGCACCAGACCTTCAAACCCCATTTTCCACCATCTAGTGGGAAATGGGGGATGAAGGTAATCTCTGATGAGCAACCCGTCTGGTCTTCTTGTGCTCCTCAGGTCAGCAGTTGACATAGTATCAGAATACTGCCACCTCTGGACTCCTCTTCCTACAGCCCTCCCTCCTCCCCCACAGATTTCCTCAGAGCACGCAGATGTTTCCAGATGCCCTTAATAACCAGCCTATTTGAAACTGGTATATTGAACATAACCAATGTGATAAAAAAACAACAACAACAACACAAAAAACCCAAATTTTTTATCCTATTCCTTTAAACTACTTTTAGATTAAGAAAATGATTTTCCCCTGCACTTAAGACTCACACTTGTAAGCAATCTTTCAGTCATTACAACTCACAAAACATTCACATTTGGTAGATAAAGCTAGAGTATGTAACACTCAAACCGTGACTTTAGCATCTCTCCTCCCCCTTGCTGGGCCGGAGCCGGCCACTTGCAGTGGGAAAGGATGGGCAGGGTCTTCCTCTGTCCGTGCTAATCATATTCCTTTTTTCCCACAATTTAGTAAGCAAGATTTAGAGCTCTCCAAGCTTGGGCACAGAGGGAGAAAGAATTAAGGGAAAGGGCACAGACAATGGCAGGTACCATTGTTGTCTGGGGCGGGGGCTCTCAGGAAGGGGTTTAATGCTGCCTCTCGCTCACAGGGAATCTCATGGGCTCCTTGGAGATTGCCTTCACTGAGAACCTCCATTTCAGCCCCTGTGATATGTGGACCACTGCCCTTCTGAAGCCCCTGACTTTCACAGGGTCTCCTTCAATTTAGACTTTTAATTCAGAATTAAAAGATTTTTCATCCTCCCAACTTTGAGCAAGATCATTTTCCCACATGGACCACCACCATGAGAAACATCCATTCATCCTTCGTCTCATCTTTGCAGAGAGCCTGTCAAACTCTCTGCGTGGTCCCACTGAAGCCTCCTCCCGAACTGAACTTGGAGTGAAGGAGCTAGAACCCCTTCCCCACTACACACACACATCTCCTCAGCAATTTCCCTATGTCTACTTTCTCTACTTGTAAAGTCTGTTTTTTTAAGAATTTGACTCTTTTTAAAATTATTTATTTATTTTAGTAAAGGGAGAGAGAGAGAGAGAGAAGAGGGGAGGATCCAGAAGCATCAACTCTCATATGTGCCTTAACCAGGCAAGCCTGAGGTTTCAAACCAGTAGTAACCTGAGCATTCTAGGTTGACGCTTTATCCACAGCATAACCACAGGTTAGGCCCTTTTCATAATCTTAATGTAAAGGAGGGACCATTAGAGAGGCCCGTGAACTGTGTAATTTGGTATTTTCCATTTCTTCTGTAAAATTCAGTACAGTATATGCTAATCTAGCACCTCATTTTGGAATTTCACATATAGTAATTTTACATGTGCAAGTCTTCAAACTTGAATTTTAACCTCCTGTTACATATCTGTTCTTCTCTCTAACTTAACGCCATCCCATTTGTGTTAGGCTAGGCTGTGGCACTGAGCTGAAGAAGGCTTGTTCTCTCCCAAGTTTCTGTAGTCTGTCTAATAAGTCCAATATCCCTGGGATGCTTCCAGTGACTGTGTGGTTGAACCTAAGTAAAGCTCCTCCACACCAAAGTTTAATGGGGGTGAGGGAATAAGATACTCTGTTGACTGACTTTCCCATCTCCCTGTATTCCTGCCCACACTCCACGGGATCAGGGGGTAGGATTTCCTCTAGTTTTCTTTCTGAGGGGCTGTTACTATCTTCTCATATCCTCTCATTAAACCTGCCAGACTTGTCATTGGGGAACAAAGTTATATTGTTTCTGTCAAGAATACTGTAATAAGCAACAGACCCACTGAAGCAAATGTCCTCTGTTACATGTATTGATACTGTAATTGCCTGAAATTCTGCCCTTCTCAAAAACATGAAGTTTTTTCCCTTTTTGATTGCTGCAGTAGGAAATATGACCACCTCTATACTTCAGTCAAAATCTGGCTTATTACCAGAATCACATGGTGAGAGTTTTAAAATACTAAATCCTGGCTACCCACCCCCACCAACAGATCACTGAATCAGAATGCCTGAGGGCGAGACTGAATGTCTTATGATTCTGATGGTTAGCTATCTATGGCAACCAATAATTTTACCATTAAAATAGAAAAGTCTCTACAGAGGCTATAAACTATTCTACAAATAAATTATAATTAGGTATAGAGAATAAAAATCCTCTGTAAGATTTTTAATTTTTCCCATATTTCCAGCAATTTCCAGAATATAAAGATTCATGAACATTCCTAAAGTTTTGTTACTGGTCAATAATCAATGCAAGCTTATTAATGAAGCCTTAATTTTGAGGAGGTCAAACATATGCTTCTATTATACATTAGTTCACTCAGTACTATTATAACAATAATTTGAATTGATTTTGGGGGGAAATTCTTCATTGCCTGACCTTCATCTATAGAAAGCAGTAATAAATTTTGATATAATTTTTTAAATGCTAATGGAACAAAAGCTGAATAGCACTTTGACAAAAAAATAAAAAGGATGTGATCCTAATAATATAAGATATAAGAGAATTCAAAATCTACTTGCTATCCAAGGGATATATAATATGTGAAAGAAATACACCCGACCTTTTAAATGCCTGAGCCTCATAACACAGGTCAGAAAGGAAAGAATGTTATTATCAAGAAGCTTTTGAGAATAAGAAAGAGTCTTCACTGAACCTATTCCCAAATACACTTGCTGATTTTACACAATGACTCAAAAGGAGACTTTTAGGATACAAATTTAACAGACTTCTGTCTCATGAAAACACACCTCCTGATGCTAGCCTCTTTTGTACAAATCAACCTGAATAGTTCAAATACATCGCAAAAATTCTTCAATCATAATCTGAAAATAATTTTAACATCAATTATTTTTGCAAATGACATCAGAGGGGCCTTTTGGTGTTTTTATAACATGTAGCCAGTGCTTCTACTATGGCTTATGCTTCATAAATTAGAGGGCAAGTACAAAATATTTAGAGAAAAACAATAGAGAAAACAGGCACTCTCATATTTACCCCTGGAAGAGGGGAAGCCATTGCTGTCTTTCCCAGAGTTATATATGTTGTATCCTAAGCTTTGAGAAAGTACTTACAAAAGAATTAATTTTAATCCTTTGCTTATGTAGAACGATACTCTCCAAATGTATGTAAGAAACATTCATTTTGGCAATCTAAAATCAAGGGGAAGTAATCAGAAGTTTTGTTTTAGATGTTTTCTCTCTCTGAAATAACATCTTCAATTTCTTATATGCCCATTTTTCCTGAACCAGTCTTCTAAGATCAATTATATTAGTAAATCTTTCAGCCTTCAACAGTCTCAGAGCATTTGTAGCTGTATCTTCATTAGAATTATCTTGCAGCTCACAAACTCAGTTCCAGGGTATTTTATTTTATTTGGACACATTAGGTTCCTAAGAGACTGACAGCATTTCCCACTGATGGAACTTAATACATTTAAGAGAAGATTTGACTTGAGAGAGGGTCTTGGGGGTGTACACACAATAGGGTGTGCACAGATTATTGTAGAACTGGGTTCCTGAAACCTGTATGATTATGTTAACCAATGTCACCCGATAAAATTCAATTAAACAAAAAATACCATACCTTAGCAAATGCATACTTGGGTTAACCTGTACTTGCTAGACTTTTCTTCCTTAAAAAGTTGCCCTTAATGGAATTCATACAAGGTAGCAAAGTCTAATGAGGTGATTCTGACTAGTCATCGGAGGTTAGAGCTACCATATTGAAGACCTACTAGAATTTCTGGACTGTAACACTGGTCTTTATTCTATACATATTACCATAAAATAAAATGACCCACCTTAAATAGATAGTGTTTATTAAGTTATCAACTTGATTACACTATTAAAAATAATGGTCTCCAAGATGGTGTCTCCATTATCAGGGAATTCACAAAGCAATCCAAAAGAGTTTGAGAAGAAAATATTAAAACTTCTATTTGTTTCTTCATTAAAAAAAAATCTCTATTAATTTTCTAGTGCCTACTATTTAGACATACACCCCCACTCCCAACCATCCATGTATCAGGTGGTACCCATCACAGAGAGGAGCTGAGGTGTCTAGAGGGAAAAGAGCTGCTTCCCAATGTGGACAGGCCCAAACAGGTGCCTCCCCTGTCTGCTTGTGGTGTACTGTACATAGTGGACTTGAAGTGTGACTACTATGTCAATTGGTGGATTTTTTTGTTTTGTTTTAGTAACAGAACTCTTGTAAACTGTGCAAGTAGTTTAAAAATACTCCTGCAAAGACCACAAATTAAATACAACATCAATAATGGAAACACTGGTGAATATTACATGTCAGAGCTGATGATTATACTCTGTACATGAAATTTTCTTTACTATCATTGATTAACAAGATATTTAAAATAATATATTGATTTGTGCTCAATTTTGTCTTTATTTCTGTGTATGCTTTTTAAATACACACAATATATGAGTGCAATGATAAATGTATTAATATTTAATATGTAAGCAAATAAATATAAATAAAGATATTTGGGGAGTGTATACTAAAAATATTTTAGCAACAGATGCATTACTAAAATAGTTTATAGATCAGTGGCCTACAAAAATGGCAGAAAGAATAGAGTAAAAAGCAAGCAAACAAGTAATTCAAAAATAAAGGATATGTGTACATACATACATACATACATACATACACTGTTGGGATTTTTTTTCTGTTTTCATACTTATTCTGAATACCAGTATGCTTTATGTCTAGAGAATATGCACAAAGCAAAATAATAATAATTCCCACACTAAAGATTTTACTTAGAGAGCACTTAAAATTTCTAAATATCACTTTTATTTTTCGTTCTTCAATACATTTCTTCATAGTCCAATTCAGACTAAGAAATTGCTCCCTAGATCTAAGAAGAAAAGCAACCTGAGTGGCAATACAATTACATTCCCCTGTATGTTTCAGGTTTAAAGGAAGTCATGCTTATTTAATTCCGGGTTAAAATATGCCCTGAGGGACTAAAGAAGACGTATTAGCAGGAAAAGATTGCTGCACTAGTTTACTGGCCGTGTTTGAAATTATAGCCCAGCCCACAACGCTTGGGTAGGGTGAAGGAGTTTTCACTAGTGTTAGCACCTGCAAGGAAGACTGAGGTAACGCTTGCCCTCATCTGTGAGAAGAGAAAATGTTATAACTAAAATTAACACTTTAGTTTTATTATTAAACACTTTAACTCTAGAAATAGCAAAAACTCCTTGTGATTATAATGAAATCTAAAAGCAAGACACCTGTGAGCCACTTACCACCTGATCAAATGTCTCATCCTTTTATAGAATTTAAAATATTCTTAGTGAGTTGAACTTTTCACTTTACTATGAGTTTCCCTAAGGGTAAATCTTTAGTAGAAATAATTTGAGAACTTCCCTTGCATATGAAAGCTATCTTTTCTTGTCTCCTATAATTTTAAAAGGTATTTTTAAAATGTTCCTGGGATCAGATTTTATGTGGAACATGTCACAAGAGAGTGAATATTTATGATCAAATTGCTCTTCTAAAATGTATCATAAAATCAGGTTTATAGTAAATGTTCCTCAGACCATTACCTACCATAATTCTCTAGTCCTTTTCTTAGCTGTTTTATTAATAGTGTACAATCCTCATTACTACTAACTGTTACTTCTTAAACACAGACCCATCCACCCTCAGCCACATCCTCTTTGTTGCCTGTTTTACAAGATACCTATAAATAGCCTCAAAACCCATCTGTCTGGGATTCTTGAGGTCCTTCCCTCCTAGAAGTAGGGGGTAGGGACTCAGTGGCCTCTTGTGGACTTTTCCATTGCTTTAATTCAGTATGCCTCAAAACTTAGCCCAGAATTATAAATCATTTGATAAAATTTTTTTTTAAATTAACTGATCTCCTGATATCTTACTGTGCAGAAGAAAAAACGAAATTGACATTCAGAAAGAATTTTTTTTTAAAAAAATGCAAAACGAAAACCCAGAAAGAAAAGAGATGTCCTTCCCTTCTTCCATTATTACTTTTGATGTCAGTGGCACCTTATAAAGGCCACTTAGTAAAACTGGCAGCCGTGGGGATGTTTTGCCTTCAGGCTCTGTCATGTGCTATCCGGAGTAAATGGAGGCGCCTTCTAGAGGTCTCTGACAATCCCGGAGGAAATCTTCCTGCTTCCTCACTGAAGCCCAGCGGGGGAGGCTCATGGCAGTTCTGCTGAACCAGATTGCTTATGTGATGAGGACGGACAGCAGGAGAGTGAAAACATTCTGCAGAGAGGGTAGCAAATAATCAAAGAGAAGATAGGTAGCGGGAACTTCAAAGACTCAAGGGACACCATCTGTAGCAAAGTGACATTGATATCAACATCTAGGAAATGATAGAGGCAGATAAATTGCTTGGGCAAGAAAAAAGAGATGGGATGACCCAGTTTAAGCAAAAAGTAATTTGCTAATCACAAAGCAAAGGAATAACGCAATCGACTCCTCTTTGCACTCACACACAGCAGGGATAGCCATTATCCAGATACAGCGGTAGACAGAACAGGAGATCAACTCAAATGTGACTGGTGATCAAACCAGAGAGGGCTTCTTTGGAACAAGAGCTCACCCCAAAGAAAAATTGGCGGCCAGTGCCACCTGCAGAGGAAAGATATATCTTCTGCACGCACTAGCTCTCCAAAGCTGACAGCCTGATATATTCTGCTGAATAAATCGAAAAACTTTCAAGTGGTCTAAAAAAAGGTAGTCTGAAGTAGACTACACTGCAGGGATCCAATCAAGTTAAGAATGTCAGGAGCCTGTGGCAACATCCACACCAGGAAAAAGGCTCCCAAACTTCAAGATAAGTGCAAATGAGAAAATATCATGGTGGGTTTTGTTTCTTTGTGTGAGTACATTTTAGGGTTGTTGTTTTTTTGCAGGGTTTATATATTGTGATTTTTTTAAAAGGCACACAACTGCGAACTTCCTTTTTATATATGGAAAAAAAGCAGGCTCAGAACATACTTTTTCCTGAAACATATAGCAGATGTATTACTTTCTCCTCGAATTTTTTCTCTGGCATTTTGATGCCTCCGAACTGACTTTTGCTTTCCCAGGGCTCTGCTCAAGCCCTGCCTTTCCCATGGATTTCTCCTGAATAAATCCAGACCTCTCTGATCTCTCCTCTCTCTCACCTAGTAATTTACTTATTGGTTGAACCATTCAGTGTGAAGCTAAACTAAATAGTCGCTTAACATCAGTCACATGCATTTTCATGTGAGTTCGTTGTGTGAGTATCACAGAGTGCACTGACACAAACCTAGATGGTATAGCCTACTACACACCTAGGCTGTACTTGTTGCTTCTAGGCTACAAGCCTGTGCACCATGTTACTGTACTGAATACTGCAGGCAGTTGTAACACAATAACTATTTGTGTTACTATCACTTAACATATCTAAGCAAACAAAATATCTGAACAGAAAAGGTACAGTCAAAATATGAAATAGAAGAAAAAGATGGTATGCCTATGTAAAGCACTTAACCATGAATGGAGCTTGCAGGGCTGAAAGTCGCTCTGGGTGAGTGAGTCAGTGAACATGAAGACCTAGGATATTATGCTACTGCAGACTATATCCAGGGGTCCCCAAACTTTTTATACAAGGGGCCAGTTCACTGTCCCTCAGACCATTGGAGGGCCAGACTATAAAAAAAACTATGAACAAATCCCTATGCACACTGCACATATCTTATTTTAAAGTAAAAAAAAACAAAATGGGAACAAATACAATATTTAAAATAAAGAACAAGTAAATTTAAATCAACAAACTGACCAGTATTTTTTTTTCATTTTTCCAAAGCTGGAAACAGGGAGGCAGTCAGATAGACTCCCACATGCACCTGACCGGGATCCACCCGGCATGCCCACCAGGGGGTGATGCTCTGCCCCTCTGGGGCGTCGCTCTGTTGCATCCAGAGCCATTCTAGCACCTGAGGCAGAGGCCACAGAGCAGTCCTCAGTGCCCAGGCCATCTTTGCTCCAGTGGAGCCTTGGCTGCGGGAGGGGAAGAGAGAGACAGAGAGGAAGGAGAGGGGGAGGGGTGGAGAAGCAGATGGGCGCTTCTCCTGTGTGCCCTGGCCGGGAATCGAACCCGGGACCCCTGCACACCAGGCCGACGCTCTACCACTGAGCCAACTGGCCAGGGCCTGACCAGTATTTCAATGGGAACTATGGGCCTGCTTTTGGCTAATGAGATGGTCAATGTTCAGTTCGATATTTGTCACTGCTAGCCGTAACAAGTGATATGACTCGAGCGTCCCACGTCACCGGAAGTAGTACTGTATGTGAGCGACGCCCGCTTTGTGGCACTGCCACATACAGTACTCCAGGAGCATCAGCATCCTGTGCTCCTCTCACTGACCACCAATGAAAGAGGTGCCCCTTCTGGAAGTACGGCAGGGGCCGGATAAATGGCCTCAGGGGGCCGCATGCGGCCCACAGGCCGTAGTTTGGGGACCCCTGGTATAAACATTTAGGCTACACTGAATTTATAAAAATATTTTTTCTGGCCCTGGCCAGTGGTTCAGTAGATAGAGTGTCAGCCTGGTGTATGGATGTTCCTGGTTTGATTCCCGATTAGGGCACACAGGAGAAGCAACCATCTTCTTCTCCCCCTCCTCTCTCTCTCCCTTCTTTCCCTTTTCTCTTCCCATAGCCAGGGGCTCGACTGGTTCGAGCGCGGCCCTAGGCACTGAGGACAGCTCCATTAGAGCACATCAGCTTCAGGGGCTAAAAATAGCTTGATACTCGAGCATGAGCCCTAGACAGGTTGCCAGGTAGATCCTGGCACATTATCTCCCCTTCTCTCACCTAAAAAAAATTTTCTTTCTTTCTTCAATAATAAATTAACTTTAGCTTACTGAAACTTTTTACTTCATAAACTTTAATTTTCTTAACTTTTCAATTCTTTTGTCATAATGCTTAGCTTAAAATACAAATACATTTTACACTAAACAAAAATATTTTCTTTCTTTATATACTCATTCTTTTAACTTTTTAATATTTTTTTTACCTTTTTTAAACTAAAACACAAGCACATGCATTAACCTAGGCCTATACAGGGTGAGAATTATCCCAAAAGAAGGTCTTTAGAAGCAATAATATGTGTGGAGTTGCCATCTCCTATGACAGCAATGCCTTTTTCCAGGATCTCTCTCTGGAAGGACCTGCCTAAGGCTCTACTTGAGAAGGGGTCACTGTTTTCAGAAACGTGTTCATGGTAGTTTGGTTGGTTTGTTTCCTTTATTCTCATAGATTTACTTATAAACAGAGGATGCACCATGAACATTCCTCTCTATTAATGAAAACATTTTGGTGTTGTGGTTCAGGTTTTTCAACTTTTTAAGGACCTGCTGAGATCTGTAACACTCTTCACTGTAAATTTCTGGGGGCTTCTTGTTCATTTTTATTGTACTGCAGTTTTCTTTTTTTTTGCCTCTCTTCTTCACCTATGCATTCCGGCTCCAGTTCCAACAGCTACTCATGGGCCACTGCCTCGGGACCCACCTCTAGGTGCTCCTCAACGGCATCCTCATCCACACCCAGGTGGACGTTGTTCGCCACCTCAACCACAGCCCTGTTGACTTTACAGCCTCCTCATCCTTGGCAAATCCTTTGAAGTCACGGGTGAACCTCTTGAGTAACTTCTCCCGGATGCCATTCATACGTTCTTTGGTGACATTACCCCAGGCTCCTCAGGGGTCCTGATGCAGCAACAGATGCTGTGATCCCTGCAGGACTATAGCGGTGTCCTCGCAGGGTCCCCCTCAGAGGCAGCAACAGCCTGGCAAGGGTCCTCCTCATGGAGTAGTCCTGAAAGCTGCTGTAACTCCTTGATCCATTAGTTGGATAAAGAGGTGGTGTTTAGAGGGACAAACACCATTTGGATGTTGGGGTGAAGATACCAGTAAAAGGAGGCTGTCCAAGAGCATCATCAATAAGCAAAATCCATATCATTCTCCAAACATCACTTCTCCATTTTGCTGGCACAGCAATTCAGGAGGCCATCTTGGAAGAGGAGCTGGACCATCCATGACTTCTAACTGCTCTTGTAGGACACAGGCAGCGTGTGCTTACCAATATGCTTGAAGGCCCTAAAGTTCTCACTGTGCAGGATCACATGGATTTCAGTTTGTAGCTGCAATGTCTCCCCCAGGCAAGGCTGTTATCCTGTCCTTAAGAGCCTTAAAGCCTGGCGTTGGCTTGGCCTCCTTAAGAATGAAAGTCCTTTCAGATGTTTCCAGAATAGGGAGGTTTTATCCATATTGGATATTTGCTCTGGCTAATAATTTTTCTCAACAACCAACTTACCTAGAGTTTCCAAAAACTCTTCAGCTGCCTTCACATCAACACTCCAGGACTTACCTCTCACTTTCATATTATGTAACGAATAATGATATTTGAATTGTTTAAATCACCCAGAGCTTCTTATTATTATTATTATTCTTATTATTATTATTATTTTAAAAACTATGGCTTACTAAGTGTTTACTATGGGCTAACTATTACATGCATTTTTTCTCTTTGTTATCTCACAATTATGATAGATGTTATTACCTCATTTTGTAGATAAGCAAACCACATGGAGATGTGAATAACTTGCTAAGATCATATAATCAGAAAGTGATGGAGTCAGGAGTCAAACCCAGGATTGTGAACCCAACAATTACCTTTGCATCTCATTATAGAATAGTTAAACCCAGTGCCTGCAGTAAATGAGTGCTAATCCTCTAATCAGTCACCAATACCTACAAGGTAAAGTTCACCATGGCATGTGAGTTCTTTCATGATCTGGCCCATTCTACCATTCTTTTTTTATTTTAATTTTTATTTATTGATTTCAGTGAGAGAGGAAGAGAGAGAGAGAGAGAGAGAGAGAGAGAGAGAGAGAGAGGGAGAGAGAGACAGGAACATCGAGCTGTTCCTATAAATGCCCTGATCGGGGATCGAACCAGCAACCTTTGCACCACATGATGATTCTCTTACAACCGAGCTATCTGGCTAGGGTCATGCTACCTTCCTAGCCTTGCCCTGACTGCCACCATTGCAGCATTGCACTGTCCTGACATTCTAAACTATGGAGGTTCCTTGGAATATACCTTGTTCTTCTATTCCTTCTTGCCTTCTCACAGGCTATAGCTTCTGTTCAGAAAGTACTGGGTCTCCCCCGACCACTCTTTCCCAGTCCTTTTCTGAGCCACCTTCAAGACCCAGATGAAATAGTAACCCTTCAGGAATCCTTTCCTGGGCAGTTCAATGCTTCTTCCTGTGCACGCACCTAGTGTCATATGTAGCTCGTAACAGATATGTTACAAATATAGCAACTGACACACTGCTTTAATTATTTGTTTATACTCTCTTTGATATAAATCTTCATAACTTGTGAAACCCTGGAAGGAAGGTACTACATCTTGTTCTTTGCATTTTTAGTGCTCATCACATAATGGATATTTTATAAACGCTAGAAAAATTATTTGCTGGCTGGATAAATGGATAGATAAATGGTTTCTAGTTATTTGCCTATTGTAATACAACTCAAATTGTTCAAATAAATTTTCTAATAGAAGAACTTCTAAAAAAATATATTTTCTTAATCCTGGATCATCTAGTGCCTTAATCTCTTTTTTTAAAGCACACGTGCATAACACACACGCACATGCACACACCTGCACACACAAGAAATTGCCTTAAAGGGAAAGTCTTGTTATAGAAAATATGCTAAGCATTCACCAATCATTAATACTAATAAATAAAGAACACCTAGCTAATAATAAGTACATTTATTATTTACTATGAGCTTCATGTATTTTATACACAACCCCCTGTGACATATATGATACCCATTTTATAGATGAGCAACCTGCCTCTTAGAACAGCACAGAAGGACACATAGCTGAGAAAAGGTCAAATGCAGATCTGAAACCATGAATCCCCGACTTATAATTTATGCTTTTATCCACTGCTAGACTCAAATCACTGACATGGGCAGCACAGTTGTACAGGAAGTGACCTTCTCCTCAATAATTATGTGAACAGATGTAGTATTTTCTTGGACATGTTAAAGACAGGATCTAACCAACAGCTCCACCATAAGTATGGCAAGAAAGCAATGGCCGAATGGGTCAGTACGGAAATTGCTTTTCTACCACACAGTTTACACTGCCTAATTTATAATTCATTTTAAAAGACAAGTGTGCCAACAATAACCTATCATTATTTCTGCAATGAATATGAATAAGAAAGCAATGTTTCTAGTTCAGGTCCTGTTCTCTAAATTATTTCCAAACAATCCAGAAACACTCCTGCCACGATCAAGAACAGAATTCTCAGTAAATATTGTCATGACTGTTTCTGGTTTTCAGAAATGATTTATTTTCTGATTTTTTTCCTCTAATGAGAACAAAGAACACAGATAAATGGGAGCTTGGCTACACTGTGGAGGACCCTGTGTATAGAATTTGGTTGGTTCAGCTTTGTCTCACATGACTGCTTGGAATATTGACAAATACTAGAAACTCAAAAGGAGAAGGAACACACACACTTTCCCTGGGGGACACTGGGGGAGGCAGCTCCCATGGTGGCCCCCAAAGAGCCCTGACTCCTGGTGCTCACACCCTGGGGCTCCCTCCAAGGGCACACGGAAGTTATCATGTGGGACTTACAAGGCTAGGTCAGAAAAGGTACCTTGGTCCCCCCATCTCCTCTTTCTCCCTCTCCCATTCCCTCACTCACACTGAGTGAGGCTAACTTCTGTGACAGGATGCCACCCGGCTGCCTCTCGAGCAGCCCCATGGAAAGGTCCACATCATGAGGAACTGAGGCCTTTTGAAAAGATAGAGACTCTAAACTTGTCATTATACTTATGGACATTTGACTTTTACAAATTTTTTTATGGGGCTGAGTTGTAAAATGCTAAAGAAAATAAAGTATGATAAATTTTCTATCTTTTTAGATTTTACTTCTGTATTTTTTTTCATTTTAGAGAGGAGGGGGGAAGAGAGAGAGAGAGAGAGAGAGAAAGGGGAGGAGCAGGAAGCATCAACTCCCATATGTGCCTTAACCAGGCAAGCCAGGGTTTTGAACCGGCAACCTCAGTGTTTCCAGGTTGATGCTTTATCCACTGTGTCACCACAGGTCAGGCTACTTCTGTATTTGAATATAAAGTAAAAACAAAATTCTCAGGACTTTAGGTATTAAACGATGTCTTTCCATTAAAAATATGAAGTCAACAGCCTTGGCCAGATAGCTCAGGTGGTTAGAGCATTATGTGGTTATGCAAAGGTTGCTGGTTCAATCCCTAATCAGGGCACATACAGAAACAGATCAATGTTTCTGTCCCTCTCTCTCTGTACCTTCCTCTCTCTCTAAAATCAATCAATAAATTAAAAAATATATATGAAGCCAACAAAGTTCAAAAAAGTACCTTATGTCTGTCCATGATACATTACATAATGTGAACCTTTGTGAAAAGAAGATCGGATTTTAAAAGGCTGGGATTTTACTAACTTTTGGATTTTACCCAACACAAAGTCTTGTCTGGAAGCATTTGAAAAGAAGCCTGCCTGGCTGAAAAGATCTCATTGAAATCATTTGTTCTGTTTTGTGACTTGGAGCAGAGAAATGATAAAGAATCAGTGTCCTTGTCAAATGATGTCCCTGACTCCATGAAGCAGGTCATGAATTATAGGCGGCTATGACATTTACCTACCACCGAATTCAACAGTCCAGGGCTCTTAATGCAGACAAAACCTTGGTTTCTTACATCAGTACACACTGATTTGGTGAGCTTCTATGGGATATTGTAAAGGCTATCCTAAACAAGCAAAACATTTCTTTATCCAGAAAATATTTGACTTGGGAAAAAATCACAATAATTTTTCAGAGATACTGAGCTACAAAACCTAAGTGTCAAAGAAAGTAGCTCCACACATCACCAAAATTCACTGCTTTCAATTGCAAAATATCCTGGTATCAAAGGCTGTGCCAACATACCTGAACAATTCACGATTGTCTTTTTGAAAGTCATTAGTATGAATAGAGCAAGGCCTCTACTACACAGAAGTTCCCTGGCATTCAAGAGGATATAGTGTAAAGAGGCCAACAGAACCGGATTTCAATCCCAGATTGATCACTTACTGGTACTGTGATCTTGAAGAACTTTTCTAACACCTCTGAGTCTAGAGTTTTCTCATTATTAAAACGATAACAGTAATATTTTTCTAAAAATAAATGCAAAAGATGAAATGTAATATGTAAACAGATCTAGCTGTGTGCCTGGCACTCAGTAAATGTTTGGTTGCTTTAAACTCATTAATGACATGTAAACTTCTCTTATTCCTTCTTCTGAGGTTCCAACTCTAAATTTTCCCATTGAACAGAGAGGACTTTTCCCCTTCGGCCCCATCACTATTACCTGCAGTGCTTCCAGGACTGACCAAACAAAGGTTCTTCTAGATCCTCCAGCCAAGAGGGCCCCTTTGCTCAAGGTCAGACTACGGCTGCCTCAGCGAGGTAAGCTCTCTCCCCTCTTCTATCTGCACACTATTTCCACCCACACTTACCTATGCTGTTAGGTGCTCTTTCCAGGTATTTCAGAAAGCCCATCTGTTTAACAAGGCAGAGTCTTTCTCTGAGCTATGGATAGCTGCCTCCTCTGGATGAGCAGGGCTGCTCCAACTCCACATCGGCCCTTTTCATTTTCATTCAGTTAGCATCTGCCAGCCATTCATCTAACTATCCTCTATGCATATGGATACTGGGCTAAGATAGAATATGACAAATATAACCCTCACTGGAACCCCTTATTTACTTTAGATTTTACAACTCACCGTTTGACTATTGTATAATTCTGTTATTTTTAACTAACATTCACTGAGTGCTTTACACTTCAGCAAACACTTCCAAATATCTATTTGATCTTCACAAAAAGCCTATATGGTAGCTAAGCCAGATATTATTGTCTCACTTTTTTAGGATGGGAGACAGGAAATTTAAGTCGACTGGCTAAAGCTACTTGGCTAATCCATTGTCAAATGAATTAGATCCTAGGTCCTGTGATTTAAAATCCATGCTTTCCCACTCCAGCATGTTGTCGCCTAGTGTCACTGACTACTATCTTTTGTTTAACTGGTAATAGCAGCAGTCAGTACAAAAGGAAGCCTCTGAAATTAGCATCAGGGGATGTGTATCAAACCAAGGGATTAAAGAAAGCAAAACTGCACCAAGAAATGCTTTCTTTAATTTGGCTTTAAAATGTTATATTCCTAATAAAAGAAAAAATGTAAAATTAAATTATTTTTCAGATTATAAAAATTAAACATGGTAATTATAGAAAATATTGAATATGTAAACACAAAACTAAAAGTCACCTATTTGGAGTGCATTGGATATATATTGACCATTTTGAGTATGGGAACGATCTGAGGTGACATCTTTTTTATCTCTCCCTGTAGCTGTTCTGTGGAGAGTAGTCAAAGAGCCCGAGAGACAGAAGAGAGCTGTTAGGGGGCTGTGACAGGCCCAGCAGAGAGGTGAGAAAGGCTTGGACCAGTGAGACCACTGTGGGTGCTGATATGTGATATCTGGAACTGGGGTAAACTTTAAAGGTACAGTTGATGGAGTGGATGTAGGATGTGAGCAAAAAAAGAGAGAAGTCAAGAATACCTCAGGGTTTGGATGCAATAGGAAAAAGAAGGAGACGAGCAGGTTTTGCAAGCAGAAGCCAAGGATTCTGTTTGAGAAGTGTTATTACTAAAGTATCTGTTGGTTGTCCGTGTGACTCATCCAGTGGGCAGTGAGTTGAATGTATGAGCCTGGAGAGCAGGGGAGAGTCAGGGCACAAGATAGAAATGTGGATGCATTATCATTACACCACAGCGTCTCCATACACTACTGCAGCTTGAAATTTGTCTCAAACAGTACCCATAAAATTATAACAGCTGATCAATCAGCACAGGTATGTCAGTCATCTACAGAGGTTAATTTCAATTAACTCATTTAAATTAGTAAATTATGTGGCTGAAAGTATTAAATTGATAATACTACATTTGAACATGCTGGGTAGAGCTTATGCAAAGGCATTTACCTCCCTAACAATAATTTATTTATTTATTTATTTTAACCCAGTAAGAGTAGGGGAGGCAGAGAGACAGACTATTGCATGTGCCCCAACCAGGATCCACCCAGCAAGCCCACTAAAAGGTGATGCTCTGCCCATACGGGGTGTTGCTCTGTTGCTCAGCAACTGAGCTCTTCTTAGCACCTGAGGTGGAGGCCATGGAGCCATCCTCGGTGCCTGGGGCCAATCGAGCCATGGCTGCAGGAAAGGGGAGGAAGGGGGGGAGAGATAAAAGGGGGAGAAGTGAAGAAGTAGACGGGTGCTTTTCCTGTGTGCCCTTACCAGGAATTGAACTGGGGACATCCACACACTGGTCCAATGCTCTACCACTGAGCCAACCAGCCAGTCTTGTTTATTGATTATTATAGGAAATTTTCAACTATCCCTTGCTCCTACTTGCTTTGTTAGTTTTGTTTTTGTTTTGCTTTGTTTTGTTTTAGAATTAAGTAGATCCTCATTTCTTTGTATTTATGAAGCAGATACGGTTGGTCAGATAAAACCATTTTTATTTTTTTAATTATTCATTTTTTAATTTATAAATTAAATTTCACAGGGTTACATTGATCTAAAAGAGTACATAGATTTAAGGTAATATTTCTATAGCATCTGAACTGTTGATTGTGTTGTGTGCCCAACACCTAAAGTCAAATCATTTTTTTGTCACCATATATCTGTTCCTCTTTACTTGCCTCCCCCTTGCCTCCTCCCTCTCGTGACCACTTTAGTTTTACTTATATCCATGAGTTTCAGTTTTATATCCCACCTATGTGTGAAATCATATAGTTCTCAGCTTTTTCTGATTTTTAAATTATTTATTTTAAATAGCAGCAATTGCATGCTCTTTTGCTGTCCGATTTAATGTTAAATCAAAAATAAATTCTGAAAAACAAAGTATTTTATTCTCTCAAGCTTACAGCAATGATGGCTGAATCAAACAGCGTCTGTGCATGGGGGGGTGATGTATGTGAAGGAGTCATCTTATGTCTTATGTCTCTTAAACTGATTCCTATATCCCCAAACAACCTTCTGAATATAATTAGCTTCCTATCCTAAACCAGTAAGACTATGCTGGTCTGCACAAGATGCACAATTCTCATTGAAATTATTACATTGATCTTCTGAAATGCAATACGTACATACATAACTAAATTGTTCACACGAGAAGCACAGTGCTATAGTAAGCTTTGGAAGAAATAACAAAAGGAAAAGCTTGAGAGTAGACTTGAATGGGCAGTTTCAACACACCAATTAGAAACAACAACAGGGATTTGACGCAGCTGATGGTGGTAGAGAAGGAAGAAGAGCAGCAGCAATGCACAGCAGAAGAAAAAGAGAAAATGAAATAACTTTAAAGCCTGAACAGATGTCTGCCCCTATGGACACCTGCACTTAGGTGAATGTTGTTGAAGAAATGACACATTGCTGTTGTAGGTTAATAGCTATCTCCCCGATAATATCAGGGAATTGTGAAAAGAGCAAACCAAATGGCATAAGAGACTCAGGGAGCCTAACCAGGCAGTGGCACAGTGGATAGAGTATTGGCCTGGGATGCAGAGGACTCAGGTTCAAAACCCCAAAGTTGCCCACTTGAGCGTGGGCTCACCAGTTTAAGCTTGGGGTCGCTGGCTTGAGTATGGGATAATAGACATGACCCCATGCTCACTGGCTTGAGCCCAAAGGTTGCTGGCTTGAAGCCCAAGGTCCCTGGCTCGAGTAAGGGGTCACTGGCTCAGCTACAGCCCTGCAGTCAAGGCACATATGAGAAAGCAATCAATGAACTAAGGTGCTGCAACAAATAATTCATGCTTCTCATCTCTCTCCCTTCCTGTCTGTCTGTCCCTTTCTTTGTCTTTCTCTCTGTCTCTCTCACTACAAAAAAGAAAAAGAGCAACTCAGGGAGAAACTGCTATACACAGCACAGTCTAGTAACAAGCTAGCCTATTGATACAACAATAGCTCCACAATAATTTTTTCTAATGTGTACTTTATAATAGGCACCGTGCTAAGTGCTTTACATATATTCTTTTATTTACTCCTCAAACAACGTTGGAGATAAGTTCCATCACCCATTTACTGCTACAGCAGCAGAGTCCCTGGGAGATTGTCCAAATGGTGTATATAAAAGCAGTTGTATGCAACACAGCAGAGCTACTTTAGGCAGGCCTCTACTGGTAATTAGTGATAGAAAATCACCCTGAACAAGCTGAAGAGGAAAAAGAAAGTAAGTTTGATTCATATAAGCAAACTGTATTTACAAGGGCTGGGGCCACTCCTCTCTGCTTTCCTCACTGGATGGGCTCAATTCCCACTTTCTTCAAAGTGGTGAGAAATGGGCCAGAGGCAGCTTCTGGCTCATGCCTTCTAACTTCAACACCCAAGAGAGATGTCCTCTTCCTAAACCCAGACTGGCTAGTGGGCTGGGGAAGGCTGCCTGACAACCTCTGCTCTAACCTCTGCATCCGTGTGGCTGGAAGAGCCAGGGAGCTCACGGACAGGTCCCCAGGAATCCTAGTGCTGACAACCACCACAGATGGTATACTACATTGTCTTAAGAAATAAATTCACTTCCCAGACAAAGTCAAAGAAAAGAAGCAGGTCATTAAAGGAAAAGAAATGGGACCTCACTACTTAATTTCAGAAGTTCAGTTCCAGAACATTCATGATAGAGTAATTACTGGTTTGTCTGCTTTATGCAATACCAAAACAAAGGGAAATAAAATGCAGTCAACCCATGAACAGTGCAGGGGTCAAGGGCACCAACCCCCTCACTGTCAAATATCCATGTATAAATTTTGACTCCCAGAAGACAAGATGTGCTGGAGTAGGCGGACGTACCAACATCCATCTCCCAGAACCAAAGTGGATTACAAACTAATTTTAAGAACTATCATCTGGAAAAACCAACTTTTGACTAAACTAAGAGGACTCTTCAACCAAGGAACACTGAAAAAGCCACACCGAGACTGGTAGGAAAAGCGGAAACATGGAGAGGGTTGCCCAGCTCCCTGGAGCAAACAGCAGCCAGGAGATACTTGCGTGGCGGGAAGTGACTTTAGCAGAGAGGGGAAGGTCCTGAGCCCCAGGAACAAAGCCCCAGCCAGCAGCCCCAGAGCCCAGAAGAGGCGTATGGATAGTATTTAGCTGGAAACAAGTAAGGATACAGTTTGTGAGAAAGAGACAGATTTCTCAGACCCAGGATTCTTCTTAAAGGGACTGAGCAGAACACCTCTCTCACAACCACTTACCCGGGGCTCCAGGGGATGGGGAGAGAGGAGAGTACCAGAGTAGCAGGAAGAGGGTGTAATCTAGGAGGCACAGGGAGAAACATTTTGGGAGACAGCCACCCTAACCCCTGGGACGAGTCACTCCCCAAATCTGAAGTGAATATTTCCCCTGGAAACAGCAATACCAGCAAAGGGAAGCAGGACACCAGCCAAACAAGCTCTCCCACGGCACTCAGAGCAGAGTTGCTTAGAAGGAGGGAGCTTTCGGGACTACAGTAGTGAGTGTTAGGGTCTGAGATGCAGCGCCCACACCCCACAAGGCTGAGGGCTTGCCAGAGGGTGGGCAGCAGTGGGACACAGAAGCACGGTTCTGTCGGCAAGGGCGGAAGCCGGATGGCCACCACTGGGGCTCAGTCTTGCCTGGCTGAGGAGGAGGGGGCGTGCAAAAGGGGTCAAGCCCAGCTGCAGGCAGCCTGCAATCCAGCCTACGGGAGAAGGGCAGGAACCCCAGAAGGGGTGGAGACCAGCCCTTGAGCAAGGGTGTAGGAGCACAGCCTTGCCCCAACCACAGAACCAAGGCTTGTGGCCTGACTTGGGAGCCAGCTCCTCCCACAGGGGTGGAGCAAAAACCCAGAACAGGCAGAGTCCTGCTACTGAGTGTGGGCACGCAGTCCCACCTAGCCTGTGGAGCCAAGGCTTGCAGCCATCCCACGAGCAGGCTCCTTCTGCAAGGGTGAGGCAAAAGCCCAGAAACAGGCGGAGACCCACAGCTGAGCAAAGGTGCTGGCCACTGCCCTCAGGGCAAAGCATAATGCCACACACGGGGGTAGGGCAAAGGCCAAGGCCACCAAGGCTTATACACCTGAGCACGTGATCACAGCCACTAACGTGAAGGAGAGGCTGAAACCACAGCAACAGCCCCAGTGGGCAGACACCAGCAACGCCCATACCCAAATGCCCTAGGCAGCAACAGCAGAGGGGGTGGCGGACCTGCAGACAGACCATACCTAGGGAACAGAGGCCATACCCAGTGGACTCCAGTGGCCAAAACTTTCCTTTACACAGAGAAAATGAGAAGGCAGAGAAATGCAACAAAATTAATCAAGAGAAATCCCCAGAAAAGTATCTGAATGAATCAGATATAACCACATTACCAGATGCAGAGTTTAAAATACCAATTGTTAGGATGCTCAAAGATATTAGAACAACAATAAATGGTCATTGCGAACACCTAAATAAAGAGATAGCAAATATAAAAAAGGACATTGAAATAATAAAAAAGAATCAGTCAGAAATGACAAATACAATATCAGAAATGAAGAACACAATGGAAGGAATTAAAAGCAGGATGGATGAAGCTCAGAGTTGAATCAGGGAGTTAGAGGACAAGATAAATAAAGGTATGGAAGCAGAGCAGAAAAAAGAAAAGAGACTCAAAAAGTCTGAGAAAACTCTAAGAGAGCTCTGTAATAACATGAAGAGAAATAACATCCACATCATAGGGGTTCCTGAAGAAGAAGAGAAAGAACAAGGGATAGAGACTTTGTTCAAGCATATCATAGCTGAAAACTTCCCTCAATTAAGGCAGGAAAACATCTCACATGTTCAAGAAGCACAGAGAACTCCATTAAAGAGAAACCCAAAGAAATCAACACCAAGACACATCATAATTAAAATACCAAAGCTAAGCAATAAAGAGAAAATATTAAAAGCTGCTAGAGAAAAAAAGACTATCACCTACAAAGAAGCCCCCATAAGGATGACTTCTGACTTCTCAACAGAAACACTTGAGGCCAGAAGGGAATGGCAAGAAATATTCAAAGTAATGCAGAACATGAGCCTACAACCAAGACTACTTTATCTAGCAAGGCCATCATTTAAAATTGAAGGAGAAATAAAAAGCTTTACAGACAAAAAAAAAAAAAAACTCAAGGAATTCACTACAACCAAACCAAGGCTACAAGAAATGCTAAGGGACCTGTTGTAAACAGATCAAAGAAGAAAAGAATATAGCAAAACAGGAATACAGTTTTAAAGAATAAAATGGCAATAAACAATTATATATCAATAATAACCTTAAATGTAAATGGATTAAATGATCCAATCAAAAGACATAGGGTAGCTGCATGGTTAAGAAAATAGGACCCATACATATGCTGTCTACAAAAGACACACCTTAAAACAAAAGATGCACATAGACTGAAGATAAAAGGATGAAAAAAAATATTTCATGCAGGTGGAAATGAAAAAAAAGCTGGGGTAGCAATACTTATATCAGACAAAATGGACTTTAAAACAAAGACTATAGTTAGAGATAAAGAAGGTCACTACATAATGATAAAGGGAGCAATCCAACAGGAAAATATAACCGTTATAAGTATCTACGCACCTAATATAGGAGCACCTAAATATA
This sequence comes from Saccopteryx bilineata, assembly GCF_036850765.1. Taxonomy (NCBI): domain Eukaryota; kingdom Metazoa; phylum Chordata; class Mammalia; order Chiroptera; family Emballonuridae; genus Saccopteryx; species Saccopteryx bilineata. Next base: position 34,770,531 of record NC_089490.1, on the reverse strand, counting down.
TAAAGCAGACTTTGATGGATTTAAAGGGCAAGATCAACAGCAATACTATAATAGTAAGGGATTTCAATACCCCACTCACATCACCAGATAGATCCTCAAGAAAGAAAATTAACAAAGAAACAGCAGACTTAAAGAACATACTAGATCAACTTGATTTAATAGATATCTTCAGAACCTTTCACCCTAAAACAGCAGAATATACATTCTTTTCAAGTGTTCATGGTATATTCTCTAGAATAGACCACATTTTAGGGAACAAAAGCAGTCTCAACATATTTAAGAGATTGAAATCATATCGAGCACTTTCTCTCCTCACAATGGCATGAAACTAGAAATCAACCACAACAGAAAAACTGAAAAATACTCAAACACTTGGAAACTAAATAGCATGTTATTAAGTAATAAATGGATTACCAATGAGATTAAAGAAGAAATTTAAAAATTCCTAGAAACAAACGATAATGAGCATATATCAACTCAAAATGTATGGGACACAGCAAAAGCAGTCCTGAGAGGGAAGTTCATAGCATTACAGGCATAACTCAAGAAGCTAGAAAAAGCTCAAATAAACAACTTGACCCTACATATAAAAGAACTAGAAAAAGAACAGCAAGTAAAGCCCAGAGTTAGTAGAAGGAAGGAAATAATAAAGATCAGAGCAGAAATAAATGAAATAGAGGCTAAAGAAACAATACAGAGGATCAATGAAACCAGGAGCTGGTTCTTTGAAAAGGTAAACAAAAATGATGAACCTTTAACCAGACTCACCAAGAAAAAAAGAGAGAGGACTCAAATAAATAAAATTAGAAATGAGAGTGGAGAAATAGCAACTGACACAACAGAAATACAAAATATTGTAAATAAATACTATGAATTGTATGCCAAAAAAACTAGAGAACCTAGATGAAATGGACAAATTCCTTGAAACATATAATCTTCCAAAAATTAATCTGGAAGATTCTGAAAACCTAAACAGACCAATTACAACAAAGGAGATTGAAATATTTATCAAAAAACTCCCAAAAAAGAAAAGTCCTGGGTCTGATGGCTTCACAAGTGAATTCTACCAAATATTCAAAGAAGAACTAACTCCTATCCCTCTCAAGCAATTTCAAAAAATTCAAGAGGAAGGAAGACTTCCAAACTCCTTTTATGAGGCAAGCATAATTCTGATTCCAAAACCAGGCAATGACAACACAAAAAAAGAAAATTATAGGCCAATATCCCTGATGAATTTAGATGCTAAAATCCTCAACAAAATATTAGCAAACTGGATCCAACAATATATGAAAAAAATCATACGCCATGATCAAGTGGGATTCATTCTTGGGAGGCAAGGCTAGTACAATATTCACAAATCAATCAATGTGATTCATCACATAAACAAAAGGAAGGAGAAAAACCACATGATAATTTCAATAGATGCAGAAAAAGCATTTGGTGAAATCCAGCACCCATTCATGATCAAAACTCTCAACAAAGTGGGAATACAGGGAACATACCTCAACATGATAAAAGCCATCTATGACAAACCCACAGCCAACATCATACTCAATGGGCAAAAATTAAAAGCAATCCCCTTAAGATCAGGAACAAGGCCGGGGTGCCCCCTTTCACCACTCTTATTCAACATAGTTCTGGAAGTCCTAGCCACAGCAATCAGACAAGGAAAAAAAAATAATAAAAGGCATCCAAATTGAAAAGAAGAAGTAAAACTATCATTATTTGCAGATGATATGATATTGTATATTGAAAACCCTTAATTCATAGTCAAAAAACTACTAGACCTGATAAATGAATTCAGCAAGGTGGCAGGATATAAAATTAATACTCAGAAACCAGAGGTATTTTTATACACTAACAATGAACTGTCAGAAAGAGAAATTAAGGAATCAATCCCCTTTACCATTGCAACCAAAAAAGTAAAGTACCTAGGAATAAATTTAACCAGGGAGATTAAAGACTTGTATTCAGAAAATTATAAAACATTGATAAAAGAAATCAGGGAAGATACAAACAAGTGGAAGCATATACTGTGCTCATGGTTAGAAAGAATAAACATTATTTAAATGTCTATATTACCCAAAGCAATTTATAAATTCAATGCAATACTGATTAAAATACCAATGACTTACTTCAAAGACATAGAACACATATTCCAAAAATTTATATGGAACCAAAAGAGAACACGAATAGCCTCAGCAATCTTGAAAAAAAAGAATAAAGTGGGAGGTATCACACTTCCGGATATCAAATTATATTATAAGGCATTTATGCTCAAAACAGCCTGGTGCTGGCTTAAGACCAGGTATATAGATCAATGGAATGGAACAGAAAACCCAACAAAACCCCACTTTTATGGACAACCTATATTTGACAAATGAGGTAAGAGCATACATTGGAGTAAAGACAGACTCTTCAACAAATGGTGTTGGGAAAATTGGACAGCTACCTGCAAAAAAATGAAACTAGACCACCAACTTATACCATTCACAAAAATAAACTCAGAATGGATAAAAGACTTAAATGTAAGCTGTAAAATCATAAAAAACATCTTAGAAGAATACTTAGGCAGTAAGTTCTCTGACATCTCTCGCAGCAATATATTTGCCGATTTGTCTCCACAGGCAAGTGAAATAAAAGACAGGATAAACAAATGGGACTATATCAAACTAAAAACCTTCTGCACAGCTAAAGACAATAAGAACAGAATAAAAAGACAAACTACACAATGGGAGAATATATTTGATAATGCATCTGATAAGGGGTTACTAACAAAAATTTATAAAGAATTTGTAAAACTAAATACCAGGAAGACAAACAATCCAATCCAAAAATGGGCAATAGAAATGAATAGACAGTTCTCCAAAGAGGACATACAGATGGCCAATAGGCATATGAAAAAATGCTCAACATCATTAATCATTAGAGAAATGCAAATTAAAACCACAATGAGATATCACCTCACACCAGTCAGAATGGCACTCATCAACAAAACAACACAGAATACATGCTGGCGAGGATGTGGAGAAAAGGGAACCCTCCTGCACTGCTGGTGGGAATGCAGACTGGTGCAGCCACTGTGGAAAACAGTATGGAGATTCCTCAAGAAATTAAAAATTGAACTGCCTTTTGACCCAGCTATCCCACTTTTAGAAATATACCCCAAGAACACCAAAGCACTGTTTGAAAAGAAGAAATGCACCCTTGTGTTTATGGCAGCATTGTTCACAATAGCAAAGATCTGGAAACAGCCCAAGTGTCCATCATTGGATGAGTGAATTAAAAAGCTTTGGTGTATATATATATACTATGGAATACTACTCAACCATAAGAAATAATGACATCAGATCTTTTACAACAACAGGGCTGGACCTTGATAACATTATACTGAGCGAAATAAGTAAATCAGAAAAAACTAAGAACTATATGATTCCATACATAAGTGTGACATAAAAATGAGACTCAGAGACATGGACAAGAGTGTGGGGGTTACTGGTTTGGGGGGTGGAGAGGAAGGGGGTTGGGGGAGGGGAGGGGCACAAAGAAAACCAGTTAGAAGGTGACGGAAGACAATTGTACTTTGGGCGATGGGAATGCAGCATAATCAAATGTCAAAATAACCTAGAGATGTTTTCTCTGAACATATGTACCCTGATTTATCAGTCACCCCATTAAAATTAATAAAAAAAAAAAGGATTTGTCTCACGGCTAATTCAGGCAGTTAGAATAGTATAAGGATGCTAATTATGCTTCTCAGGCCACATCCTACAAAAGGGGCCCCAAGAAAATTGGTGATTTGGCTCCTCTGATTTTGCCAATTGGATTAAAAAAAATAGATCAGGAACGCCCTGAAATGGAACTAATAATACATGGGACTAAATTTTTTAAAGGACTTTTAGATACTGGAGCTGATGTATCTGTTATTGCTAAGCTACATTGGCCTCCTTCTTGGCCCACTCATGCAGCAGCCACAGAATTACAAGGTATAGGGCAGAGTAAATCCCCTCAACAAAGTTCTAGTTTTCTACATTGGAAAGATTAAGAAGGTCATTCTGGATTTTTAAAGCCTTATGTGCTCCCTGGATGGCCAGTTAATTTGTGGGTTAGAGATGTTTTGAAAAGTACAGGAGCGCTGCTTGTCAGTCCTAATGGTTTAATCAGTACTCAGATGCTTGATCGGAGATTTTTGCCCACTAAGGTCTAGGGAAAGAACAGCAAGGAATTCTCACCTCCATAGAAGTGGCACCCAATACCAGAAGGTGTGGATTAGGATATCAAAATTTAGCATAGGGGTCTTGGTAGCTCCTGCTACTCCAATAATGCATTGTGCAGACCCAATTACTTGGGAATCAGATAATCCTGTATGGGTAGACCAACGGCCCCTTTCTCAGGAGAAACTTAGGGCAGCTGCTCAATTGGTACAAGAGCAGCTAAAGCTTGGGCACATTGAACCATCTAATAGCCCATGGAATACACTTCCATAATTTGATCTTGTTGCCTCTGGAATATCAAGGGGCATAGGCAACCCTTACAGCTTATAGGTTTTGAGCCTTAAAATTATTGTTGTTCCTTTTTTCAAAGGATCAACAACAATGGCTCTGGGAAATTTCTACTAAATGGCAAATTGCTTTTGCAAATCAATGGACAACTTTATACTGAAACAGTCAACTTAAAATCAGCTCAAAGACTAGAATTATATGTCATTATCATGGCTTTTCAGCATTTGCCATATTTCTCCTTTAATCTATACTATATACAGACAGCAAATATTTACTTATGATTGTTTCCACTATAAAGACTGATGTCTTAGGGACAACTGCTGATGAACTATTTCAGCACTTCTTCCTTTTTCAAAGACGTGTATGTCAACATAGAGCTCCATGTTTTATTGGACATACTCAAGCTCACTCCATGCTCCCTGGAACTTTAGCACAAGGGAATGCCCTTGTTGATCAAGCTACCCAAAAGAAAATTATTTGGAGCAACCATGACAGATGGAGCAATTCAGTCTCATACTATTCATCACCAGAACTCTGCAGCCCTGTGTAAACAGTTTTAACTTTCTCGGGAAGCAGCATGGCAGATTGGTAAATCCTGTCCAAGGGGTCCTATACTACAATCTCTCCCTTCATTTGGAGTTAATTCTCAAGGACTCCTACCAGGACAACTTTGGCAAATGGATGTTACTCATATACCTTCATGGGCAAACAGTCCTATGTCCATGTTACAGTGGATACCTATTCTGGATTTATAGTAACCTCTTTCAGAACAGGAGAGGCTGCTAAACATGTTTTAGCTCATTGTCTGTATGCATTTTTCTATTATTGGATTTCCTAAACTGGTTAAATTGACAATGCTCCTGCATATGTAGCAAAAGCATTTACTGTATTTTGTCAAACCTTTTGAATTATGGGTATTTCTTACAATCTTTAAAGTCAAGGTATTATTAAAGTGTACCCAGCAAGTATTTTAAGGTCAATTTAAAAAAATTTAAAAGGGGGAAGTTATATCCTGGAACTCCTATGGGTCTACCATATCATGCTTTTTATTTAAAAAAATTTTTAATTTCTTTTGAATGCTGATGAACAGGAGATGCCAAATCTTTTTCTCCTGCAAACTTCTACCTTCTTTTATTTGATCCAACTAATAACATTGTTTTGTCTTTTTTGAAATAGCTCCAGATATATGGGAAAGGTTTATATAGGCGGGTGGGGATCCTCAAACCCCTCAGCGAGATCTTCTGAGCATGGCTTTTAAGGTACCAAGAGGCAGAAAAAGCCCAATAGAGATCAGGTGAACTACCAGCTTTTAGGATACGCCCTTAAAGGCTCCAATGCCCTAAAGGGGTCTCATAGGATTCCATCTGGGTCCTGCTTCAATAGTGAATAGGAAGGTCATTGAGCTAAAGCCTGCCAGGTTTACATGCCTTTGCTGTGAGGAAAAAGGGACACTGGAAGGTAGGCTTCCCTCTCACTCCTCTAAGGGAGGGTTCAGTCTCTTCCAGCCCTGCTCCAGCCACCTATGACTTAACCTTGCCCAGAATGCTGGGGTTTGCCACTGAAGGCTGAAGGGGCCCAGGGCCGTCAGCCCCATATACGATACTGTGGAAAAGCCTAGGGTATTTCTTCCAAGAAACAGGTAAACTGATCTCATTTGCACAAGGGCCACTTAACTATGTGTTGCCTGAATAGTCAGGTTTTTTATTCTTCCCTCAAAGATCTCTGTTGTGGGTGTTGATAGTCCTATTTTCTGCTGCTTTGTTTAATATATAGTGTTTCCTTTATTCCTCCTACTTCAATGCCCCACTCATATTTCAGGCTGGGACCTACTCCTAATTTAGAGCTCTCTTTCCTCCTTTTGCCAACTTCTATTATAAATTTATCTTTGCCACCCAGCTTAGTGTATCCCAAGGTTCTCTTTGCCATGCCACAATCGCAGAGCTCCAAGGAAAAGCAACCTGGTCTCATCTCTCCAGGCAGAGGAGAATAGAAGCTCCATCTCCACACATACTGCAGATGGCTTTTCCAGTCTACCTGAATCATTACCAGCTGGAAGCAGCAGTCATTGGGACTTGGACGTGAGTATAGAATTATGACAACAATTCCAGTGCCATGTGGACTTTTCCTGGATGTGGACTTTTACTGGACTCCTGCTCCTTGTGACAGCTTCTAACGGACTGAACTGGGGTTGGGTTGCATTCGCAGGGATTTGGAATGGTGATGATGCTAACTTGGACTTGGTGAACATGTTAAGGACACTACTCTTTTATGGATTCTTGCTGTATTGGCCAAGAGTTTGCTTAAAGGCTTTAATCACTGTAAAAAATATATATAAGACTGGATATAGAAGATGTGGCACATATACACTATGGAATACTACTCAGCCATAAGAAATGATAACATTGGATCATTTACAACAAAATGGTGGGATCTTGATAACATTATACGGAGTGAAATAACTAAATCAGAAAAAAACAAGAACTGCAGGATTCCATACATTGGTGGGACATAAAACGAGACTAAGAGACATGGACGAGAGTGTGGTGGTTATGGGGGAGGGGGGGAGGGAGAGGGGGAGGGACACAAAGAAAACTAGACAGAAGGTGATGGAGGACAATCTGACTTTGGGTGATGGGTATGCAGCATAATTGAATGACAAGATAACCTGGACATGTTTTCTTTGAATATATGTACCCTGATTTATTGATGTCACCCCATTAAAATTAATAAAAATTTATTTATTAAAAAAAAGAAAAAAAATTTTGACTCCCTCAAGACTTAACTACTAATAGACTACTGTTGACCAATAACATGGTTGATTTAACACATATTTCATATATGTATTATTCTGCATTCTTTTGTTTTGTTTTGTTTTGTTTTTGTTTTTTGCTGAGAGACAGGAACATCCAGCTGCTCCTTTGTGTATCCTGACCAGGGAATCGAACCAGCAATCTCCACACTCCAGAATAAGGCTCCAACCACCTTAGCTATCCAGCCAGGGCTTGTATTCTACTGTATTCTTATACTAAACTAAGCTAGAGGAAAAAAATCTTATTGAAAAATAATTTTAAAAATACATTTACAGTATTTATTGAGGAAAAAACTGCATATAAATGGACTTAGTTTAAATGTTTTTCAAGGGTCAACTGTACTCAGAATATTCAAAGTCATATTTATCTCTTCCTAGGAAGCAACACCTCCATTCATAAAGTAATCCTCTTCTCTAAGTATTAAGAAGTAGCAAGTAGAGGTTTTAATCTTTGGAGTTCCAATCCCCTTTAAGAATTTGATTAAATCTATGGGCCACAGTCCAGTAATGAGGCTACTATCTCTGAGCTTTAAATCCACCCAGTTTTGAGATGCTGCAAATCCCATTTCTGCTTCGCCAGCTGATGCCTGTTGGAGTCCACCAAGAGGGGGCACCTCAGGGAGACTGCGGATTGGGCAGAGGAAGGAAGGTCATGCATTTTTCCCTTTCAACTCGAGGTTCCCTTGAGCACAGCCCCAGTTATGCGTTTTTACCCAGCCCTGAATCCAGCTCTGAGGGTGCAGATGAGTCTAGCGTGAAGAACCAGCTCCAGGACGCCCTCGTTCCACCGGGGAGTCCTGGGTCCCAGCATCCTAGCACCATGTTAAGAGAGGGTCCTCTGAGATCTTAGTTTCAGGTCTGTAGGGTCCCTTCCCCATATTTCTAAATTTTAACTATACCAGCCCCTTTTCTGTGTTTCTCCAGGTCTGAGAATAGCAGCAGCTTCCTGAAATTGCTTTCAGATAACTTAGAATTCTCTTTTTGTCTTTCCAGTTACCTTGTTCATAATTTATACTTAGTTAATAGTTCCTTATATAAAATTATCTCTGGTAAAACAGCTGGTGTGATTTATGGTTCCTAAATAGATAGTTATGGGCCACACTCCCAGAAATACAGATATATTATTACATCCATACACTCCATAAAAATTTTGTGTTCATTGATACATTAAAATTCACCGACAGTCCCTTATGGAATCCATGAACCCAAGATTAAAAATCTAGGGGTCTAATGCAAGACACGTTCAGTAACGGCTCATAGAAAACATTGGAAAGCACTGTGTTCTAGGCTATTGCTCACTAAAAGGTTCAGTTTTATAAGTAAATGCATTTCCCTGTGTTGTGTGCTGTTTCCTGAAAGGTGGCCTTGGCATTTCAAGTGAAACATCACATTAGAAGACGACATATTCACCAGTGAAAAATGGTTAGTACATCATATTCCTGAAAGGGAATTTCATGGTCTTGAGGAGCTCCTTTTAGATCATAGTTTATTCTCTGAATAACTTTAGAGAAATGATTTTTTTAAAGTCTATTCTTGTAATATTTTATAACCTTTATTCTGGCAGTTCCCAATGAATCAAGTTCACTTGGTTTAAGTAGGCTCAAGGTAAAAGCTGATATTAAGATCTAGAATACTGTAGGGCTGGTGTCATGTGAGACATGTCATCTTTTTCCTAGTAGAGATAACTCTAAGATGAAATGTAAACTCCTCAAGAAGCAGGCAAGATGATCTTCTGAGGCACAGAAAGAACCTCTAGGGCTTCTATTTATTTTCATAATTTATCTCATGCTTTTTAAATTTCTATTTCTGTGCATGTTTTATAATGCACGTAATTTATTAGTTCGGTAAAATATAGTTATTTTATACATAAAAATCATGAGTACATTCTCAAAACTTTTAATAATAAAGGCCCACTCTAAAAATTTGGATACAGTGGCTCTAATGATAAAGAACTGCATGTTTGGAGCAAGGATCACCGAAATTCAGCTGCCAGCCAACTCTGACCCATGGTCTGTTTTGGTACAGCCCTCCAAGTGAGAATGAAAGACGCAGATATATGGGGAGGGTATGTGACAGAGACTGTACATGGCCCACAAAGACTAAGACCTTTAGTAACTGTCCTTTACAGAAAATATTTGCCAACATCTACCCTGGAGTAAGCCCACTTAAAACACCTCTGAGCCCTGGCCGGTTGGCTCAGCGGTAGAGCATCGGCTTGGCGTGCAGGGGGACCCGGGTTCGATTCCCGGCCAGGGCACATAGGAGAAGCGCCCATTTGCTTCTCCACCCCTCTGCCGCGCCTTCCTCTCTGTCTCTCTCTTCCCCTCCAGCAGCCAAGGCTCCATTGGAGCAAAGATGGCCCGGGTGCTGGGGATGGCTCCTTGGCCTCTATCTCAGGCGCTAGAATGGCTCTGGTCACAGCAAAGCGACGCCCCAGAGGGGCAGAGCATCGCCCCCTGGTGGGCAGAGCGTTGCCCCTGGTGGGCGTGCCGGGTGGATCCCGGTCGGGCGCATACGGGAGTCTGTCTGATTGTCTCTCCCCGTTTCCAGCTTCAGAAATAAATAAATAAATAAATAAATAAATAAATAAATAAATAAACCACCTCTGAAAGTGTTTGAAAGGAAGAGGGAGATTCTCTTTCTCACTTTATTAATGAAATTAGTACAAATGAGAAGAGAGGATGAAGCAAGATCACAGGTTAGAGCTTATGGTCCAACTATAGATGTTACAGACTTAAAAAATAATTATTCAAACAGGATGAAATGTCGAGAGCAAAAGTGAAGACACCGATGACTTCTCTGAAGGTGATAAAGGCTCTTGAAGGAGGCCTATTACACTGGCCCAAAAGATCTCACAATTAAGCTTTATTCTATGAGAAAGAAGCAAGTAAGCAAAGAGTAAGCTGACAATAGGAGTTTTACCTCAAGATTCATGACTATAAAATTTCATGACTATTCAAAAGGTAATTCTGAATCATCAAAATTGGGGTAAATTATTTCCAGTATCCTCTATTAAGGAGTGAGAAATACATTTATATCAGAGAGAAAGGCTGAAATAAATATTCCTGAATTTAATAGGTTCATTCACATCCAAGAAACTTGGCTACACAGAATGACTTGATACTCAGTTGACCAATTCTTGATAATATAAAGATGGAAACAGAAGCTTAAAGCCAAAATTCAGAGAACCAATTCATTGAAGATGCCCCTCAGTACCTGTTACAGAAAAAGAGAAAATTAAAATATAAGGTAATTAGGCTGCCTATGTTAGGGGCAATAAGGCTTTCCATTAGACCTAATTAGCTGTAATATGTTAATGCTATTCCATTTTCAAGTTCACCGAATATGCTATTCAACTTATCTAAAATCTGGAAACTGGGAATATAGCTGTCCTTTGACCACAAAAGCAAGTAGAATTAACCTTTTCAAATTTAAATATAAATGCCTACTAGAAAGCATATACCAACTAGAGTCCATCTTGCCAGGATGGAAGTTTTATTGCTCACTGAAGCCCCATATCAGAATGCGAACAGCTTGAACCACACGGTTGTCTGCGGCAGACACTGCCAGTCGGCCACCAATATCCATTCTACCTTCCTTTCCAACAGAACTTCAGTTTCGTTTGGGGCAACTGTGTAGTCAACTAAAAATATCCAATCCCCCAGCTAAGAGTGGCCATGTAACCCAGAACCTGCCAATTAGTATACGGAGAAAGTCCCTAAGAAGGGCATTTCCTCCAGAATAAAGATGCAGAGTTTGCAAGTAGAAGGTTTTCAGACCTGCCACCTTCTTTCTTTGTGGAATATAGATTTAGGCCTAGAGGCACAGCAACCATTCGTTACCATAACAGGAGCCACGTGCTAAGGCAGAGCAATGTGAAGACAGCAAGCTGTCATTGGCAACATTGGTGACAAGCAGAACCAGTTCTAGGGTGTCTATCTCTTGCTTTTTTTTTTTTCTTTTTGTCTGTGTGAGGAAAAAACCTCCTTAATCTTCTCAGCTATAGCTGATTAAGTGCTCGGATACACTTGAGCTAATGCAGTCTTAACTTTCACAATGTGTTACTGTGCTAAGGACAGTACTAGCTGCTTTACAGCATCTAATTTGTTTTTAAGTAGCTCTAGAAGGAAAACAATATTTTACAAGGATCATAAATAACTTCCCCAGGAAGACCCAGCTAGTAAAGTAGCAGAACTCAAACTCCAATCCAGATCTGATGGTCTCCACTGCTTCCTCCACTGTGCTCAACCCAGTCCATTGTGTGCAGATGACTGAGCAGCAACAGCTGAAGTTAGCATCGTAAACAGCCACAGAAGCCTAGTCAGAGAACACATTTATTTACTCACTCTAGGATAATAAAATATCCCTGCTTTCCTTAGAGACTTGCTTGCATTACAAAGTAATAAAAATAACGTCTTCCTTCAGGACAAAGATAGGACCGGTTTGTCCACACCCCGTAAGTTTAGGGGCTTCCTCAGTTCAGGATTCCTCATCTGTAACATACTCCTCTGTGTGTGGAGCTCTCACCTGGGCCCACATCTGACCACCCACACAATTTGGGCACAAGGGAAACTGATGTAAACATGCAGCTCATGCATCAAGTGTCTCAATACATTTGGGCTTGTCTCTTTACTGAAGGAATCTGTGCAATGGTGGCAAGCCGACCTAGCAACTGCAGTGGTCCCTGCTGCTTAGAGTCTGCTTGACCACCGGACAATACACAGGAAATGATTAGTGAATCAAGTTGAATTGCTCTTTTTGATCCAACAGGACAATATTGAAAGAATCAAGACCTACCATTCAAGTGCCTCACACCATTTTTTTAAGACATAATTCTCCCAAAGCGCTAGTTCTCAACCTTTTGGAATTTATCACACTCTTGAATTCTAGAAATTTGGCAATATACTTGAAGGGAAATACCAAAATCATCATCATCAAAGTCATTAACAATAACACAAATCACTACCACAATGTAATAATAGCGCACAGTTTCCATAAGGCTTCCCTAGTATGACTTCAATCATTCCCTTGTAGCCTTTCTAGAGGGACAGTTGTAACAGAGCTGTCTCCTGCTCAGAACTTATCCTCTTACACCTTCACGGTGCAAAAGACTTCACATGTCCCATATGTGTAAGCATATGCTCTTTCCTTAATGCCAGTTTCACATTGACTAAACTACATCATGCCACCCATTCACTCCACAATACATCTCAACAGGTTCCAAGTGACAGTATTGAGTCATAGCAAAGACAAAATGTTATAGATTGATAAAAATGTTGTGTCATCATGCAGCCCCATGTTTATTGCAGCATTGTTCACAGTGGCCAGGACATGGAAACAACCAAAAAGCCCGTCAATAGATGACTGGATAAAGAAGATGTGGCACATATACACTATGGAATACTACTCAGCCATAAGAAATGATGACATCGGATCATTTACAGCAAAATGGTGGGATCTTGATAACATGATACGAAGCGAAATAAGTAAATCAGAAAAAACCAGGAACTGCATTATTCCATACGTAGGTGGGACATAAAAGTGAAACTAAGAGACATTGATAAGAGTGTGGTGGTTACGGGGGGGAAGGGGGGAAAGGGAGAGGGAAAGGGGGAGGGGGAGGGGCACAAAGAAAACTAGATAGAAGGTGACAGAGGACAATCTGACTTTGGGTGATGGGTATGCAACATAATTGAATGACAAGATAACCTGGACTTGTTATCTTTGAATATATGTATCCTGATTTATTGATGTCACCCCATTAAAAAAATAAAATTATTTAATAAAAAAAATGTTGTGTCATGTTGTTTAGTGATGGGATATACCTAGCACACCAGATGAGAACCACTGTCTGGAGGCTCTGGACCTCACATCAATTAGCTAAACACTTTCTGGGTACAGAGAGAGATATTCCAGGTACAGTGGAAGATGCTGACATATTTTTAAGTGGTCCCTGCCATCAAAGACATAATATGCTTCAGGACATATGTGAAATGTGCAAAGAACTCATCTATAAATAATATCATTACAAGAACCAATTAATGCAGAGGGTATAAATCTCAGTCCATAATCCAGGTGCAGAGAATACATTGAATTTCTTTACTATCTTCACATAAACTAAATCCAGCTCCAAATACCCAGCCTAAGTTTCCCTCCTTCCATAAAGCACAGAGGTTGTGTGTTTTAGCACCAGGGATAGAAAGAGATCCCTTTGGCCCCCAGTCTTAGCTCATCCATCTTCACTAAGTGCTGCTGAGGCCTGACTAGAACCATACCTTCAGTGGGACACAGAAGTCATGGGCAAGGCCCTGCGCCCAAACTGAAGCCTCTGTGAGAACCATGTGGTCTTCTTCTTCTTCCAGGAGACTCTCCAACCATTCAGAGTGCCAGGGGACACACCCACTGTGGTCTGCCGACTTCTCTCCCCTTCCCAATCAGGAAGAAGACCCTCTCTTTCTCTTGCCTTCCCTCTTTCTCCTTCTTTCTCTTTTTTGGGGGGGAGGGGGACATTTAGCATCATCTCAATTACAATTATATAATCATTATATAATACAACAAAAACTAACAATTAGATTGTGTTTATTAGGTGTCAAGCATTATTCTAGTGCTTTATTATGTTTACTCATCTAATACTTATACAACTTTCTGAAATAGCACTATTCTTATCCTCATTTGACATCTGAAGAAACTAAGGCATGAGGAGGTGACTTTGTTCTAGGTCTTTTAACTGGTAAAATTGCTCATTTTGATCTTTAGTACAGATAAGAGGAGCCACTGACCTCAAGAAGCTTCGGCATACCCCTGTCTGCACAATGCTGTGGAGGCTTCCTCTGAAAATGTGAACCACAGATAAAAATAACACATAAATGTGGTCTGGCTTTTCCCTTTGTTATTTTTTTTAAAACCACAAATTAGAGTCAGTCATATCTTCAACACCATTCTAAAAACTTTACAGAGTTGGAGTTTTCTTATGATAGTTTTTAATTTGGAATGGCTTTAGATTTGAATAACATTAGCAAGAGAAAAAGGTTTAACTTAATTGTTCAAAACCAGGGAACATTCTTGACTAGGTGGTGGCGCAGTGGATAGAGCATCTGACTGGGACACAGAGGACCCAGGTTCAAATCCTCAAAGTCGCCAGCTTGAGCGCGGGCTCATCTGGTTTGATCACAGCTCACCAGCTTGAACCCAAGGTCGCTGGCTCAAGCAAGGGGTCACTCATTCTGCTGTAGTCCCCCCAGTCAAGGCATATATGAGAAAGCAATCAATGAACAACTAAGGTGCCACAACGAATAATTGATGCTTCTCTTCTCTCTCCCTTCCTGTCTGTCTGTCCCTATTTGTCCCTCTCTCTTTCTCTCTCTCTCTCTCTCTCTCTCTCTCTCTCTCTCTCTCTCTGTCATACACACAAAATAAATAAACAAAAATAAAAAACAGGGAACATTCAACTTTCTAAATTTATGACTCTGCTTCATCTGGATTCTGATAGTTACCCTGTGGTAATGAGTGCTAGCAGTATTAAGTTGTGGTTTTATAGGAAGCAAGGTCAAGAATGTTTATATCACAAATCCTCAACCTTGACCTGAAGGCTTTTAGATTCACCATCCACAGAAAATTTCAAATAACACTGAAGTGAAAAGCAATCTCCTGGACTCCCAAAATGTATTCCTTTGAGGGCTCCTGACACTCTGGTATAGAGGAAGGCTAGAAGTAATGACATTCTCTCTCTTTCTCTCTCTCTCTCTATCTCTCTCTCTCTCTCAATATATATATATAAAAGCTTTGGCCAAATCAGTATACTCTTAACACTTTATTCCCATAAAGTGAGATTTCTAGAAAATCTGAATTTTTTTCACATCTAAATGAATACTATGAAAAAATCAAGACTTTTCTCCTTACAATTCATCCAACATGAGCAAATGTGAAAATGGTATAAATTTCTTGTGTCATTTTTCTTCTTCCGAATGGTAACTATTAAGAAGCAGCCTTCATCTTTAAAGGAGAAGTACAAAGTCTGATGAGTATTTCAAGAGGAAAAACCAACTACAATTTATTCCCTCTATCATAGTCTGTCATGTAACAGCTGAGCCCTGGCACCGCCACCAACAAACAAATGTGCCAAAGACAGCAAGATGCATTAGGGAGATAAAGCACAGCAATCTTCATGCCAAAGCACCCACTCGAACAGATGAAGAGAAGGCGTGAATACTGCTTGAAGAAGGTGGATGCTGAGAAGGCAGTAGTGACAATGTAACACTGGGCAGTAATTGAGAATGTCGGTCTCGTTCCAGACCTCCGAGACAGGGCAGCTGCAATGTGTCTTTTGACATTGCCACTTGGAACCGAGTCATCTTTCTCATTAGGCTCTTAAAATGCCACCTGGCCACGCTGAGAAATCTACAATACAAAGATGAATTTCAGTGTTTCCCAAAGAAAGGTGTTGGAACAAGCTAAACAAAGGCAACATTGACACAATACAAAACTCTAACCTGTCCCTAACATATTCTAACATATTATTGTGTTGTCAAAAATTATGGGAGCTCAATTTAAAAATCTAAGTGCAAATTACAGAATGGTTTGGTAGCTTCTTCCTTCTATCACTGCAGGGAGAATTATTCATGTTCATTATGCCCACAACTAAGCTCTGAATGTCATTTTTTAAACTCAAATCAAGAATTTGGTGGCTGGCTTCTCAATTCCCAGGTGTAAAGCAGCCAGAGTGTTTTAATCCATACAAAATGTAGGTATCCAGAAAAGATACTCAGAAAAGAGTTTTGTGAATTTCTTAAACCATGAAAGGTTACTTATCACAAAGGCCCTAACTCTATCTCTACCTCCTAGGCTTCTTTGCTATTCTAGATAAGAGAGCAAAAAGGAAAAAAAGAATGAAAACTTGAGATAAAAAAAGGTTGAAATGATTTCTATTAAGCATCCTCCAACAGCGAAAAGCTAGCAATGCTCTTCCCATAATTAGAAGTGTACCACACGAAGGAGAAACTTAACCTCCAAAATTTCCAACTTCATTAAGATGATTATCAACCCTAGAAGTAAGGACCACTGGACACAACTCAGTGCTAGGGAACTCTGTAAACACATTCTGGATACTTGTTATTAAGCCTTTCCGTGATTTTATATATCATGTAGGACAGCAGTTCTCAAAGTGTGGCCTACACTAGTGGGCAATGCAGTCTACCTACCAGGGGTCCTCAAGGTCCTTATCAGCTCAAAACTATTTTCACAATAATAAGAATCAACCATTTGCATTTTTCCTATGGTTGATATAGCATTTACAGTACAAAATATGAGTTAATGGGTTGAACTACTGGCATCTTTGCCTGAATCAGTCCTTGCATTCTTCTGTACCTAGTGTGTATAGGTGTATGTGTGTAAGTGTTGGGGGAGGTGTTCTTTTACTTGAGTGTCCTTGATGAATCAATAAAAATTAACTTTACTGACTCTCAATCCTAATTTCACTTCTTTTTAAATATTTCATGTGACAAAATATGCATAAAGTTCTTCTGTTGTATATCAAAGTACAATGGTTGTCATAAGAAAAAGCACTTTCACGATCAAGTTACTAACTGGCCAGACATTCCAGTCAATAGATAAGCTATTGATTGACTCACCCAAGTATTTTTTGAGGTCAGTGTTCTTCTTAGTCTAGATTAGACAAATCACCATTAGTGGTCTCTCACAGTTGAATGATGCAATGGTAAGTTTTTAATTTTTTGTGTGTGTGACAGAGACAGTGAGAGAGACAGAGAGAGGGACAGATAGGGACAGACAGGAAGGGAGAGAGATGCGAAGCATCAATTCTTCATTGCGACTCCTTAGTTGTTCATTGATTGCTTTCTCATATGTACCTTGACTGGGGGGTTACAGCAGAATGAGTGACCCCTTGCTCAAGCTAGAAACCTTGGGCTTCAAGCCAGAAACCTTTGGGTTCAAGCCAGAGACCATGGGGTCATGCCTATGATCCCACATTCAAGCCAGAGTCCTCGCATTCAAGCTGGTAAGCCTATGCTCAAGCCAAATGAGCCTGCACTCAAGCTAGCTACCTCGGCGTTTTGAACTTGGGTCCTCTGCAACCCAGCCCAATGTTCTATCCATTGTGCCACCACCTGGTCAGGCTTCAATCACTTTTTTATAATAATAGTTTTACTGACATATAATCTACATACTGTATAATTCACAATTTTAAAACATATAATTCAATGGAGTTTAGTATATTCATAGTATTGTGCAACCATCACCATAATCAATTTTAGAACATTTTTATCACCTCAAAATGAAACACCCACAATCATTAGCAATCATTCCCATTTCTTTCCAACTTCTCCATTGTAGACAATCACTGATTTACCTTTTTTATGTAAATTAGTCTATGCTGGACATTTCACATAAATCATACAATATATGATCTTTTCTGACTGGCTTCTTTCACTTAGCATGCTTTTAAGGGTCATCCATGTTGTAGCATGTATCACTACTTTATTCTTTTCTATTGACAAATAATATTCCACTGTATGAATAGACCATGATTTCTTTATTTCACCAGTTAATGGGGATTTGTGTTGTTTCTACTTTGGGGCTATTATGATAATGATATCCTGCTATGAATTTTATGTGGGTTTTGTTTTCATTTCTCTTGGGAGTGAAATTGCTGGGTCATATAGTAACTCTATGTTTGACCTTTTGAGGCACTGCCAGACTGTTTTCCAAAGCAACCATGCAGTCATTTGTAAAAGCTTTCAGCACTAGTTTAGTCACTCCTTTAGGAAATATTAACTGAAAACTTACTATATCCAATTCCATGTGCTAGGTATTAGTAATACAGTGGAAAATAAAACAGAGTCTCTACCAAAATGGAGATTATAATTTATCAGGGAAAATAAACAAAATAATAATGTTTGGGACAGGTAAAGCTAGGTAAGGCACAGAGTGCACAGGACCAGGAAACAGAGGGGCCTGACCTGTTTAGATGCCTGGTAAGTTCTCCTTGAGGAAGAAATGTTTTCACTGAAACTTAAGTGAAGGGTGATTGGAATTAACTTGGCAAAGAAGGGTGAAAGTATTTGCTACAAAGGAACAAACTCATATAAAATCCTAAAGGTAAGGAAGGAGCATGTTCCACTTAGGAAACAAGAGAAATTCAATGTAACTGTGAGCTGTATGATGTGCAAGGCCAAAGGGGATAAAAATTGAGTCTGGAGAAGTAGACAGGGGCCACTGAAGGGTTTTAATAGAGCAGTAACACAATTAGTTTGCGTCTATCTGGGAAATAGATTGAAAAGAAGCAAAACTAGACAACTGAAACAAGCCTAGAGGTTATAGACAAAGATAGTCGAGAAGTTCTGGTCGCCCAGACTACAGCAGTGGGAGTGGGCCTGGGGGAGTGGGGTGGAATCAAGAGACATCTCGAGAGTAGAATCAATAGGACTTGGTGATTGATTGCACGTGGAGGGCAAGAAAAAGGGAAGAGTCAAAATAGATTTTCTATTTAGGTACCGGATGGATGGTAATGCCATTGACTAAGACAGAGCTATAGGGAGTATGCCAGATCATGATCCTCAGGTCAATGAACAAAGAAGCATTTCCTGTATACTCACTATATGCAAGGCACTGGGCTAGAGCTGTGAAAATAAAACTAAATAAAATAAACATGCTGTAGGCAGAATAATAAAACCCCCAAACATGTCCACATCCTAATCCCTTAAGCCTTCAAATACATTGCCTTACATGGTATACAGAAAAGTTAACAGAGCAGTCCTAAATTGCTATCCTTGAAAAGACCATCTTGCAAAATTAGCCCTTGGCTAGCATCTGGGAATCTAGATTTTATATGGTTGCCACCATCAACTGATAAGAGCCACTCACTGTGCCTAAAATTTTTGTTCAAACAATATAGTTTATGGTAAACACCTGCTTTCTTCTTTGGAGTCTGAAGTTTGGGTACAAGACGCGCAAAGGATGCTTACAAGACCAGCTCCAGTAAAAACACTGGATGCTGGGACTTGAATGAGCTTCTCTGGTTAGCAGCATTTTATATGTGTTGTCACAAATCATTGCTGGAAGAATTAAGCATGTTCTGTTTACTACGCCAGGAAAAGACCTTGGAAAGCCTGCACCCGGTTTCCCCTAGACTTTGTGCCACGTGCCTTTTCCTTTGGTTGGCTTTGCTTTATATTTTTCGCCTCACTAAATCAGGGCTATATGACTATGTGCTGAGATCGTCCTCTTAGCAAAGCCTGAGGGTGATCTCGGAGACCTCCTTCATGTAGGGGGATTGTCTTGGATTATCTGAGTGGACTCAATGTAATCAAATAGAAGTCAGAGTGATGTGATTGCTGATTCTGAAGATGAAGGAATGGGTCATAAGCCAAGGAAGACAGGCAACCTTGAGAATCTAGAAAAGATAACAAAATAGATTTTTCCATAAAGCCTCCAAAAGGAATCCTGTCAACACCTATGACACTCATTTTGGACTTCTGACCTCCAGCGCTGTAAGACAGGAGATTTGTGCTGTTTTAAGACAATAAATTTGTGGTAATTTGTTACAGCAGCACTAAGAAACTAATATGGATGTCCTAAAGGAGCATGAATTTTTATGGAGGAGACAAACACATAGACCCATAATATTGTACTTCCAGTTTCAATGCAAGCTTTAACTTTTGTGCACTATCCAGTTTATCCTAACTATTCTCTTTCCAAAGATAATGACAATAGTTATGAATAATCCGCAAGTAAAATCTTTCCATGCTATCAAAGAGGGGCTCATATGATGTTGTTCTGGGTTCCCATCATAACTTAAGAGGAAATTTTCCCAATGTCCAGAGCCATGGATGTCCTGTAAATATAAGAGTAGAATGTCCTTAAATTTCTTACATTAGGAACCTACTTAGGTAGTACCAACTTTGACTTCCATATGCAAAAAGAAAAGTTATGGCACCTACATCATACATCTGAAAAGAACCTGGGAAAGGCTTCTACTGCCAGCTTCTGTCATTTGTCGTTAAAAGCCTGGCTGTCAGTGTCACATCCTTCAGGAATACTGACCAGCGAGCGGTGCTGAAGTTCGCTGCTACCACTGAAGCCACTCCTATCGTTGGCCTCTTCACTCCTGGAATCTTCGCTACCAGATCCAGGCAGCCCTCCAGAAGCCACAGCCTCCAGGGGTCACTGATGGCAGGCTGACCACCAGTCTCTCACAGAGGTGTTTTGGGTTATCCTGCCTAGCACTGCTCTGTGTAACACAGACTCCCTTCTGTGCTATGTGGACATTGCCATCCTATGCAAAACACCAGGGAGCTCACTCAGTGGCTCACTCTGAGGTGCTGGATGCTGGCCCAGCTCACTCAGTGGGTCTGAGCATATGTGGTACCATCTCTCATGAGCATCCATCAGAGGTCACACCTGATCTCTACCTCCACACAGATCCTCAAGAGACTGAAAAGGAAGAGCAGACAAGTTCTGAAAAGGCTGTGATCAACGAGGGATTTCAGGGGGAATGGACCGCTCTAGTTTCTGAACTGGCTGCTCCTCAGCTCAAAGTCACAGACTGATCTGGAGGGGCAGGTGCCTTCTGTGTCTACATAGAGCAGTTCCCGATGGAAGCCTGGTCCACGGCCCTCACGGCTCGGGCTACTGAGTGCATAGGAACCACCATAGTGGTCTTAAGCTGACCTTCCTCAGACTCTCAAATGGAAAATGAAAATAAGGTTGATGGAAAATAAAAAGTTTCTTAAAAAAATAATAAAAGAAATTTAAAAGATAAAAGAAAAGAAAGTAAAATTTAAAGGGACAGTGTTATATTATAAATTGACAAAAGAACAAAACTGGCTCACTGGACATTCCAACTCTCATCACTCACAGCAACACTATGCAATGCAAAAGTTGAAATGACAAACTGCTTTATTAAATCATGAGCCAGAAAACATAATGCGTAGGCTTTAATGCCTGCTATGAACATTTTTAGGGGGTGAGAAAAAACCCTAGCTGGCTATGTATCAGGTTAGAAAGTTCTAGTATACTTTCCGGATACAAAGTAGAAAATAACATGATGTTAATTATTGTGAGACAGAGTTAATTGATGAACTGGTCAATAATACATATAAAACAAGGTTTCCACTACCAAGAAAACAGGTGTCTGCTTGATGGAAAGGTAAAATCAGACAATATAACCGCTTTTAATTTCACAGTCTGTGATTCTTCATAAAAATTAAAGATCAATTATGTCCCATCAGTGTTAGAGCCAAGCCAAACTGAGTGATTTATGTACAAATATCCCCACACATGGAGTAATTGTTGATAGAGTAACTTATCTTTATTAAATATGAACCCGAGATTATATTGGGAAGTAATTTACACTTATGACTTTCTCTATACTTTTTAATACACCTCCACTTTCTGTTTTAAGAATATACCCTTTAAATAACTGGAGGGCAAAGCTATTGCCTTTATTTTAGAACTAGATTAAACACAGTAGTTTAATACAGTGATTCATATGTGCTCATAAAATATAGGTGATAGTATATGTGATCCAGTTTTTCAAAATAAGAGCTTTTTGTGGTGCTGCACAGCAATGAAAATTCTAGTCCTGAGAGTTGGTTTCATTTATTCATTACACAAACACTCACATGGTGTTTATTTACTACTACTCCACTGAAGACAGAGTGCTGGGCATAGATGAGCCAAGAACAGCCTCTGATCTCAAGGGGCTCATAGTCTAATGGTGGAAACTGACACAGGAACAGATAACTATAAACATGGAATGAAGAATTCGTGATAGAAACATGCAGTACACAGGCACCTATCCCAGCCTCAGGGTGATGTAACATCCTGAAGTCAGGCACACCTGCTATGAGCCTTAATGACTGAGGGAGGAGTTATGTAGACTTCAGCAGACAGGACCAAGTCAGGAAAGACAAAGGGCAGTAAAATCAGCTGGGGTGTCCACGCAGCCACAACAATTGAAGCTGCCAGAGGGTGGAGCACTTCTCTGATCACTGCAGATCTGCATTTGATTTGTCTCACAAATTATGCAATTATTAAAATAGTATTAACTGAAGTGTCATAACGTAGTATGCATTTGTTTAGGGAAAAAGATATTGCAAACTTAGTTTTAATAGTACCATTCTGGTAGATTCCTATGATACTACCCACTTCACTAAAAACAGTTAATGTTTGAAGTCAGTTTAATATTTTCTCCACTTTTCATTGCCCCCCCCTTTTTTACTGTATTCCGAGTAATTTTATTTAAATGTTTAGTCAAAGGGAATTCTAACTCTTTTTTTGCTATGTCTGTTAACAATCTTAGATTAAACACCGTAGCAAAAATCCCTTGAAAATAATATTAAGTCCAAGAAGAATCTACGAAAATACCCATGGGCAGCCTAACACCACACCAATAGCATTATTAATCTTTATTGTCCCCCACTCTCATATCATTCTGAGCTGTAAATGAGTTGAAGTGTATCTACAAAATGCACCCTGTGGAGACAATCAGATTAGTCCGAACATACTTCTGCAGCAGACTGCAGCAATAATTAACTTACCATGCATTACCCTGGAATACCTAAAACTTAAAGGAAAACCCAAAGTTTCACATAATAACTGGACTAAATAATACTATCATGAAAAATGGTGATAATAGGTTGTATAACCAGCTCATGAATAAACATATAAACAGAGTAAGTACGATTAACTATATGTCTTCCCAATTATATTCTCAATAACTTATGGAAATAACCTCTAAGAAAATCATATTATTATTCAGCATATTCTTCATTAAAGTGTAACGTACAACATTAAGAACAATGTAGGCATAGATCTAAACCAATTCTGCTTTGTAAAATCTCAAAATGTTTTCAGTTCCTTTAACCCAAATGCTGAAAAGAGGTGATACAACTGGACTTTCTTAATTTTTCAGCTGCAACTTCTCAAGATACATTTTGAGGAAAAAGAAGCCTACAAATATGGAAAACAATGAATTTTCTTTTTGTACTAATGTAATTCCCAGCTAAATGGAAACTCAGCAAGTCAAAGGTTACATTTCACAATTGCACTTATATCAATTACATACATCAACTGTTTATATAAGTCCAGTCTTTTTCTTAGGCTAAAATAAGTTGTTAAGGATCATTTAGAGACAGAGCCTTAGATATAAATGTGTGATAAATTGCATTTGGCTTATTCAGCAGCCACTAAAAAAATAATAATAATAAAAGAATTGACTATCTTACTACCTACTCTGTTCCAGACTTTGAACACTTTCTGGGAACACAAAAACCATGTGAAAAGTGTTACAAGAGAAACAGGAAGAATTAGGAGATGTGGAGACAGCTCCTTGGGCAATGTGGAGACAGTTTCATAGATGAAGGCTCTTCACAGAAGAAGAATCTAAGTCAGGGGTCCCCAAACTTTTTACATAGGGGGCCAGTTCACTGTCCCTCAGACCGTTGGAGGGCCGGACTATAAAAAAACTATGAACAAATCCCTATGCACACTGCACATATCTTATTTTAAAGTAAAAAAACAAAACGGGAACAAATACAATATTTAAAATAAAGAACAAGTAAATTTAAGTCAACAAACTGACCAGTATTTCAATGGGAACTATGGGCCTGCTTTTGGCTAATGAGATGGTCAATGTCTGGTTCCATATTTGTCACTGCTAGCCGTAACAAGTGATATGACGCGCTTCTGGAGCCGTGACGCCTGCGTCCCGCATCACTGGAAGTGGTACTGTACGTGAGCCGCAGCGTTGCCACATACAGTACTCTAGGAGCACAGGATGCATCCTGTGCTCCTCTTACTGACCACCAATGAAAGAGGTGCCCCTTCCGGAAGTGCGGTGGGGGCCGGATAAATGGCCTCAGGGGGGGTGCATGCGGCCTGCAGGCCGTAGTTGGGGGACCCCTGATCTAAGCTTTCAATGTTAAGTCCATTAAGCAAAGATGGAGAAAAAGGAAATCTCAGTCTCGGGCGTAAAAAGAGGCAGCAAAATATGGCAAGACATAAGCTTGTGCAGGGAATTCTGTCTAGTACAATGCTGCTAGGACATGAGTGCATGTGTAAAATGGTGGCTTGCATATGGAAGGACTATGGGCCACATGAAAGCAAGCAAAACAAGATGCACAGAAGTGTGAGTAGCATGAGTAGACAGACAACTCTGAGGTCATGGGATAACCTGGAAGCATGGACACAACTAAGAGGCTGCTATAACTGAGCCAGTGATGGCCAATGGGGACCTCAGCTAAGAAAGGGAAATGGACCTGAGAGACATATCAGAGGAAGAACAAATGAGAATTGACAACTGAATAGATACACAGAGGGAGGCGAACTTACTGATATGGAAGTGTGGGATAATGCCATTTAATAGAGAGAGGGAACACAAAGAGTAGGTTTACAGGGAAAGAAAATGAGTTCAGCATTTTTCCATACGGTTGTGCATTACCTACAGGACTTCCAAGCAGATTTGCTCACTGTACCATTTGGGACTGGGACTGCAGAGTCAAGAAACTGATGTGACTGTCAAATTTCTGAGAAGTTCAAGTCTTTGAGGCCAGGGTCTTTACTTTTTACGACTTTTTTCCAGTGCCTTGCATACTGTCAGAAATGTAATAGGCACTCAATAAATATTTAATTATATTTCTAAAGGAATAAGCATAAAAGGAAAAGATAAGGCATTGAGCATAGGACCCTATAAATATATTTGGAACACAACTATCATATACACAAGGGCCAGGCAAAAGTAGAGATTCCAAAAAGGAGAACAAGAAAATGTCAGAGAGAAGGGGAGAGACTCAGGAAAGAAAGATGTGTTAGATGCCAGGAAAGAATAATAATGTGTCAGGAACAAAATTGGAGAGCTATAGATGGTAGCAAATTACAAAGAAGAAAGCTGACACTAAAATGCAAATTAATTCATTTCTAGAACATATTCAACCTCTGTGGGCAGATATCTGCTATAAACTAGCTTTAAAGACTGTAAAATTTTAATCTGGTAATTATTTAACATTTATATTTGCAAATTTCTCAAAAATATTTTTTGTATTTAGCACTACAGTCATGCAAACATAGTTTCATTTAATCCATTTAGCTAATAAGACAACTGGGACCTAGAGAAACAGGTAACGTGCTATATTTCCCACAAAATAGAAATCCCACAAACTTGAAAATACCTTGTTCAACAGTTTGTTACACATCCTTTACTGCATCATTTTTCAATGTTCTGAGGTCTTTGTGAAAGCCTATCAGAGAACCCTCCCCCCAAACTCCCTGTTAACATAAGTAGTACTGTTTAAACTGAGGGTTTCCCAACATCTCCTCCTCTGGGGATGCAGTTAGGGTACATCTCGTGTTTCTTTCTCATCCTCAAAAGGCCACTGTGTTTGTTGCAAATACTTCTCCAAAATTCCTTTTCTTTGGTCAGAAACTAAACTTAATCAAATAAGGATCCAGAGTAAGAGAAAAACACTTAGGCATCTGCAAGGAACTTTAGTTCCAAGAATCATAGAAGCAGTGGTTTAAAAATCCTTAATCATCTAGTCCTAAATATCCCAAGCTTTATTGTTTCTCAGAATCACCTGGGGTATTATTTACATATCTATCAGTGCTTTTCAACTTTTTTCCAACCCCCTAACCCACTTGTATTAGGCCCTGAGGAGTCCCAAAGAGGCTGATCAAGCTATAGTATAGCACCTGGCCAGGGGTCACTGACCTCCTGAGGACCAAAGGGATCAATATATCAATGCACATCCTCAGCCCTGTAAAGTCAAGGTTTAACTCAGGTCGAGATTGCTCAACGCTAAGCTTTCCAAAGTAAGGACTGGCCTTTGACTGGTTACTGGTTGATAACCTCAGAGCACTTGGAATATCCCAAATGATGTGAATGATTCTGTATGCATGAGGCCCTGGACCATGCTGTATCAGTTTGATCTCAGGGGGCTGGAGACTGAATAACTCAGGTCAGTCACTCAGATGCTGAATGCTTCACTGACCCCCAGTAAAAACCCCGAACACTAAAGCTTGGGTGAGACTACCTGGTTGGCAATACTTTGCACATGTTGTCACACATTGCTGCTGGGAGAATTAAATAGATCTCTGTCCAAGCAATTGCACTGAATGGGGACACTTTCACCTGGTTACTCCAGGACTTTGACCTATGCACCTTTTTGCATTTGTGGTTGTTAACTGTATCCTTTCATAATAGATCACAACCATGAGTATAATAGCTTTTCTGAATCCTGTGGGTCTTTCTAGTGATTCATGAACCCAAAGGTGGTCTTGGTGACCCCCAAAAAAAGCCTAGTCATGGCACAACATAACACCCAGTGGGAAGCTATGATGTACATAATGCAGCTCTCCCAGAGCTCACTGAACCAGAATCTCTATCCAGAAATCTTTATAGTTTACACACTCCCTGGGTTAATCTAACATAGCTAGTGAGCCACTAGTTTTAAACAGGTTTTAGAAGCTTCTGATCTAGCCAACCAGCCATGTGCTACTTAAAATAACCTCTAAAAAAATATCCTTGTCAGGCCCTGGCCGGTTGGCTCAGTGGTAGAGCATTGGCCTAGCGTGCGGAGGACCTGGGTTTGATTCCCCGCCAGGGCACACAGGAGAAGCGCTCATTTGCTTCTCCACCCCTCCGCCGCGCTTTCCTCTCTGTCTCTCTCTTCCCCTCTTGCAGCCGAGGCTCCATTGGAGCAAAGATGGCCCGGGCGCTGGGGATGACTCCTTGGCCTCTGCCCCAGGCGCTAGAGTGGCTCTGGTCGCAACAGAGCGACGCCCCAGAGGGGCAGAGCATCGCCCCCTGGTGGGCAGAGCGTCACCCCTGGTGGGCGTGCCGGGTGGATCCCGGTCAGGCGCATGCGGGAGTCTGTCTGACTGTCTCTCCCTGTTTCCAGCTTCAGAAAAATGAAAAAATAAAATAAAATAAAAAAAATATCCTTGTCATGTGATTTGTAAATTTCTACAGATAGGAAATTCACAATCTCCCACGACAGCCCTCTTCAATATTTAAGTGGTTTACATTGTTGAAAATTTTTCTTGTACGTGCATGTAAAATATCTCCACATGACTTCTATCCTTTGGTCTTAGTTACATGCAGTAAGTCATTCAGAGTAAATCTCATTAGCCTTCTATATAACAGTCAAAACACTGCAGTTTTCTTGTTTCTCCTAAGTCTTGTCTTCTCTTACCATGCAGAGTCTCTTTGATCAGGCTGGTGGAAAAGGAGCTCTCCAGCAATTGTCTATATCAAGATCTTCGGGACAATAACCATAATATTATGAGTATGTAACATATTTATTGGTCAGGGAAAGTGGCTACAGTTTTCAAGTACTATAGTCTAGTCTAAAAGCCTTTATAGTTAAATACTGTATCAAACACAGAAAAAATAGTTTAACAATAAAAAACTATAGTGTATGTACACTCAATATATATACAGGCCGACATCACAAAAATGTACAGATTTGAAGATAAGTGATGGTGTTGTTTGTTCATTTGATTGGTTGCCTAAAAATCAACTTACAGAGTCCAATAAAAATAGAATGAGCTTCTTGACTTGTGGCGGCTCAGTGGATAAAGCATTGATCTGGAACGCTGAGGTCGCCAGTTCGAAACCCTGAGCTTGCTGGTCAAGGTACGAATGAGAGTTGATGCTTCCTGCTCCTCCCCCTTCTCTCTCTCTCTCCTCTCTCTAAAATGAATAGATAAAGTCTTAAAAAATATTTTAAAATAAATAGAATGAAGTCTGGTGGATAATATTGGGCAAATGGATGGCGGAATGTAGAAGGGAGATACAATATTCCCAAGAGAGGAGAAATTACTTTTCTGATCAGTGAACTTTGGAAAAAGTGATGAGCCAGTGAGGTAGGGCACCTTCTGGTTCTCTTTACAGTTGCTGGCCTGAAGGCAGATGGCATTTTATCTGTCCTCTGCCAAGCGGTAAGGCCCTGTCTCTGTGGACCACGGCTTGTGGCTGACCAGCTCTTCCAGTGATTGGGCAGCTAATTCTGCCTATGTCAGCAGTCAAGCATTAAAATGAATGCAGCCCTTCGACTGAGCTTCTATCAGTAATAAAACCGATATCCCCTCCACGTGTCCTGACTCCTATGTTTTTTTCTCTCAATACGTTTAGACTTGGGAGGGCAAAAAATGATTACTTATTGGGCCCGTAAAATGCATCTTCTTTTCCCATCCAGGTTTCACCTGGGTCACAACTTCTGGGTTTACACCTTTGGAAGTGCAACACGTCACGAATATAAATGGACCCTCCAAAGTTACAGTTGCAGTCCCCCCTCCTCTTCGAAGCAGCCCAACTCCTGTGGACTAGATGGAGGTAACCTTCGCTGTGACTCATTCGGGACCTTTAACTTACTCCTTGCAAAAGTTTATTTCCATTTCATATTCACATATTGTTGGTTCGCAACCCTAGCCAAGAGCTTTCCAGGTGTGATGCGAAACCGGCCCCCCGTCAGAGGAGTGTGGAGGAGACTGAGGAACAGAGGCAGACCACTCCAGATTGGGAGCTGGCAGGTTTAATAACAGGGAACTTACCAGGGTTGTCTTGGGCGGCTGCCAGACGAGTCGTTTTCCACACCTGCCCGCCAGATCTTAAAAGTTTATATAGAGAACTCAACTGAGTTCAGTCTCAAACCCAGTCCAGAGAGTCTCAATGTCATATTTCTATTTCAAGAATACAACCTTGGAGCAGGTTCTGGGAGAAGGGACGGGATGTGAGCGGAAGGCACATTCCCAAGCACAGGAGAGGGATCACGGAGCCTTCAATGCCAGGGTCCGCCTTGTGGGTCATACAGGCAGGCATGTCTTAATGGCCTTCCCCAGCCTATATGCATTTCTCACACGTGATATGTGACTGTGAGTTCTCTAGAAGAAAGTATCTAAGTGGTATACTTCTCCTTTCTGCCCCTTGGCTGCTTTCTTAGTGCCATACACAGAGGAGGCAATCAGTAATCGTGGATGGCTGGGCAGTCCTTCAAAGCAGCTTAGAAATTCATGATTGACATGGTTTATGGGGCACATTAATCTCACAGTCTACAAATAACTAACGTCTCCTCTCTTCTAATTTGATCAGTGCCCGGGTGCAAAGAGTGCGCTGTGAATTCCTGCCCCTCGCAGGGCTGCTCTGCTCCTTCAGGGTAGGTGCCAGCGCGCCCTTGAAGCATTTCCTCTCTCCATTTCACATACAATTACATTCCTTCAGCTCAGCGCACACCACGGGCCCTGGCGTCCGGGTGTCATCCATTCTCATTGCATTACTGGTCAAGCATCATGGAATTGTGATAAGCTTGGCATGAATGCCTATGGAAAGTCTCCGTTTCCAAACCTCTTTTTACTGAAGACCATTTGATGTGAAATAATGCACGTAGGTACGGGGATGAACTCCTTCCTAATGCCAAAAGAATATTGGCTGCGAAGAGGTCCAAATGTCACACCCATACCATAAATAGAGCAAATTTTGCTTTGTCGACCTTTGCATTCTAGCTCTCTTCTCTGCTATAAAATCTGTTAGAAAATTGCCTCTAGGAGCCAACTATAAAAACCAAATGTTTCTCTGCAGTGTAGAGCCTAGGAGGAAAGTGTTAAATAATCTCAGCTTCTTTTTTTCATTCCTCCTAATATGTTCCTACTATTTTGTTTGTTTGTTTGTTTTTCATTGTTTTGTTTTGTTCAGGGGGTACAGTTGGCCATAGAACCTGCCAGCTAAACTGCAATGGCATTAGGACACAGAATATGATTTAAGACACTCAATACAGCTGACAAGCAAAGGCACTAATGGAGGCAGGGGGGCTGGTATGGTCAGAAACATCGGATGCAAAGTGAACATTCAAGGTCAGGAGGTAGGCTGAGGGTGATACTGGACATAGGCTCAAAGGAGGACAGTTAATTGGCCACCAAGAATTCAGGATAAACAGGCGCCTCTCAGTGTAGAGAGGACAAAGTCTCTTTTGGGGCTCAAGGCCTGGAAGGGAAAGGCAATCAGCAGGAATGTCCAGCTCACCTTGACCATCGGGGCTAATTAAAGCCAGCCTGAAATACCCAAAGCCAACATTTACATAGCCACACTTCTCACGGTTCATGTCAATAGGAATTTTGTTGAAATTCAGATTTTGATGGTGGAGCTCTGAAACCAGGCCTGGGAATCTGCATGTCTAATACGCTCACGTTGCTGGTCTGCAGACCACACTGTGACTAGCAGCTATGTGCCAGATACTGCTTAGTGCTCTTCGCACACGGGTATTCATTTCCTCCTCACTATAGGTCCTCTGCTGGTATAACCACTGAGCAGCACTGCTCTTTGCAGGCCATGCCGTGGAACTGCCCCTCAACATTTCTGAGTAGAATTAGTGCTAACCTTAATCCGGATGCCCTGGCAAAGTTAAGTCATTGTAACCATCTGTCTAGTACCCAATTTAATCCAACAGGAAGAGGAAATGATCCTAATAATATTCACATGGCGTATAAGTCATATTGTCCGCTGTGAGCTGGCTACGGGCTTGTTACACAAATTGGTGTGTCTGCATATACATTTTCCCATCATTTATTTATTGTATCATTTCCACTTGAATTTGTCCCTGAGAATTGAAAATGCACAACAGATTAGCACAACGAACAATACACAGGGATCTGCTCTCATTTTTTTTTTCCTGCCACAAGAGAATCTGGCTCAACTTCCTCCTTAAAACTTTGTGTCTCACCAGTCTCTGTGTGAGTACAGTTTTGCTTGTCTTTGTGAGGCAGAGAAAGACTAGCACCTCCCATGGATGAAAATAACAGTAAAAACCCTGATTTGAAAGGGCCTCTGGGCCTGCTGTCTGGCTACTCCAGGCAACTAAAGATTCAAATTGTATTGAAGCACAATCCAATGTGGTTGGCAGCTGCAGTGTGGGGAGGGAGCCCAGGACAGCCTCTCCACAGGTCCCAGCCTCTCTCCAGCCTTTGGTGGCAGCTACCGCTACCAGCGAGACAAGAAATCTCAGAAATAGCATGGCTGATGGGAAGGCTTAGCTGGCCCCATGCGTTCCCAGGTGAGCCCAGAGAGCCTCCTCTCAGTCAAACATAGCCATGAGAGCAGAGGGAAGAGGGGCGAGCAGGGCAGTGAGAAACAGTGGAGCAATGCTGTGTGCTCCCTGCGGAGAGAGAGGAAGAAATGAAGATTTCCTTATAAACAGTGGAAACAAATGTTGCTCCCCTCCGCTTTACATGAGAATACTTCCCCCTCCTCAATATTTATCGAATTGTTTCTGATAAATTTGTATCTTAGGCACAAAGGGATACCACGCAGAATAGGCAGGAAGCTTAAATGTGAAAAATGGCATCTGATACTAGTCAATGTGAACAACAGGCAAATATGTCATGATTTGCCTTTTTCCGTGATTCTGTCAATTGCATAAAAAGGAAGCAACTTTCCTATAACAACATATTTTTTAACATATTTTTATAGATACATTTATATTTTTGAGGTAAACTATTATGTGTTTACTAAGTCAGCTTATGAAGGTTATTATTATGCTTAAAGAACATCCAATTTACATCTCTACCAAGTGTTAAGATAAAGTGCTTTTTACTTACTATAATTGATTCTTTCAGGATAAGTGGATGTTAATATATATATATATATATATATATATATATATATTTGGAAAATACAAATATTTTCCAATTAGCTGAGAGTTTGAAATTCAATAAAAAATTTTACATGCTTTTTAGATTTTCTTTGAATTCATTAACCAGTATAGCAGAATAGCAAATATTTAACTGATGAATCAATTCAGATGTGCAGAGAAAATGAAACATTTTGGTTTGTCTATAATTAATTAGCCTTCCTCTCAAGCAGATTAGCAAGAAGAAAATAACCAACATGTCTAGTCTGTTTATTTGAGGTCTGATCCTGTAGTGTAACTAGTACCATCCAAATATTACTCGGTTTCTCTTGGATAAAAGTGCTTCTCAGAGGCTCCTCTCCTGCTGCTTCTCGCCATAAGTTTGCCTGTGGGTACTTGGTGGTGAGGAGGGCCTGGCGCTTTGGGGAGAGCTGTGCTCCTCGGATCCACACTGAATCTTACTCCGGTCCCTCCGCTGTCAGAGACAGTATGCCCTACCCGAGACTGGCACTTCTGTCATTGAAAGCTGATTCTATGGCAGGTATAAATTGTAGTTAATTTCTCTAGGTCAGGGCCTGGGAGTGTTCCCTCAATGGCACAGCCTCATCTCAGTGGGCACTGTGGTGTGGACTTCTTTGCGGTGTAAAGTGAACGTCTCAGTCATTGTGCTAAGTGAAAAGAGCCAGTCACAACATAGACTGAGGCAGCACTCACTCGTTCCTGGTAATCATAAGCAATGTTCCTTTGGTCCTTTGAAACAGCAGCACCGAGCCCACGAAGGCAATGAAATTCTCAGTGTACCTTGCAAAATGGCCCATTCCTGGACCTTTGTGACTGTGGTAGTTTTCAAACAAAAACCACAGTAGGATATATATAATATATGACTTAAATCATCTAACATGCTGACCATAAAACCGAGTCATTAGGAGCTTCTGTTTTCTCTGAAAAAGCCAATTACATTAAGCTGTTAAAGAATATAATAGAGACGCTGGAGCCCATAATACCTCTTCTCTTCTTCTGGGTACCCAACTAAACTACATTTTCAACTCTCTTGCGTTTAGGTTAAGACCATGTGATGCTGGTGGCTGAGGCCAGGCTGGTTCACACTGGACTCGGGCAGCCCATAGAGAAAATGAGGAGCCAGAAAGCACTGAGCCATTCCCATTTAATTTAGTCTCGCAACGGTGGACACGCAAACAGGCAGGGGAAACCTCTTCTCACAGCAGCAAAGCAAATAAAAGCAAATATAACCCCTCACAGGGGCAGGCAGGCAATCTGCAATCCACCCTGAGGGCAAACAACCGTAACCTGACTGACTATACACACGTGGGGCCTAACACAGCTGTTTTCCCAACAGACCATGGGACTCATTTCTGCCCAACAGACT
Organism: Saccopteryx bilineata; assembly: GCF_036850765.1. Classification (NCBI taxonomy): domain Eukaryota; kingdom Metazoa; phylum Chordata; class Mammalia; order Chiroptera; family Emballonuridae; genus Saccopteryx; species Saccopteryx bilineata. The sequence goes on along the minus strand of NC_089490.1, from coordinate 34,737,201 downwards.
GAGTAGAAGAAATATATGCTACTTCTATGGCAGAATCATAAAGAAATTCTACACAAAACTAGTCTAGCGGTCAGCAAACAATAGCTGGATGACTAAATCCAGCCCACCCTATGATTTGTAAATAAAATTTTATTAGGATAAAGTTACAGTTGCTTTTCTGGTACAATGGCATATTTGAGTAGTTTCAATAAAACCATAAGGCTTGGAAAACCAAAATATTGACTATCTAGCTTTTTACAAAAAAGTTTGCCAAGCCTGCTCTGGTCCCTCTCTCTTTCTATTATGCAATAACATTATCAGAGCATATTTGAAGGTGTCTGCCTCAAAATATGGAAGAAGTCTAAATTCTTGAATTACTGCATGTAACAAAGCTCCTCCTACCCGCTGGACCTTGTGTGTGTGAGAAAAATCAGCTTTTATTGTTCAATGCCACAGAGATTTTAGGTTTGTCTATTAACAATAGTACCAATTTCCCCAAAAGCTCCAAAGGCTATCACGAATACACCTGTGTGTCTTTGATTTATCACTCTGACTCTTAATTGGCCTGCAAATTGGAAACATGTCACTCTACAATGGAATCACTCTGCAAATATCTTCCTTATCACGAAAGCATACAAACTCTCAAAACCTTCAGCTGCACAGGATCTAAACTAGCAGGCGACTCTATAAAGGATACAGTCATTCCTATGTTCTCTGTTCATGCAAGTCAAATTTTCCACCGGTTAAAGATAAGAGGACGAGGGCAGGTGACTCTCAAAGTCTCTGGCTGTCCATTGGATTCTTAGTTGAACAAGACTGTGAAAGCGCACAGCTCACAACAGGAGCACTTCACAACGCAGTCCAGAAAAGCTCTTGACCTGGAAGGCCACAAGGGAACTGTTGACGGCTCCGAGCCATTATCTCCCACACAAGATTAGCTGTGATAGACAAGGTCAGAACCTTCGCAATCATGCATATGGATTTCCCCAGTCAGAACAACACCTGCTCTCCTTTCAACCAGGCACGAATTTCTAGTCTCTTTAGTCACATCATCAGAGGTATACTTTAAAACTATAATTTGGATCCTAAGAGTGGAGGCAAAACCATCTCAATCAGGACCCAGAGATTTCTTGACTCAGAGAACATGGAAAAGTAGGATATAAAATGACTCTAAGACCTCCATTACCTCATTGTTGTGCAGCAGCTATAGCCAGAAAAAGCACAAGATCACCTTCAATGGAGCCACGTAACTCTTCAGACAGTGGGGCACCAATAAGAGGTTAGCCCTGAGAACAAGTTCTCAATAGGACCAGTGTGTCTTGATGATGACAATGAAATTCCTTCTATAATCTGATGCCAAGGAAGTCAAAAGGGTGAAACAAAACAGGAAGATAAGCACATTTCAGATTTTAAGTTGTCCCTTATTGGGTGCTTTGGAAAAAAATCCAGGAAAGATGGCAAAACAAACCTGAAATTGTGCTGTCCAAAAAAGAAGAGATTCCAGATGCTCCACAGACTGTACTACTGAAGACTATTAAATTATTTACACATTCTCTCCAGGCAAGTTTTTAGCAGGTACGGTATATGTTCTGTACACATAGTTATCTTTGAATTGCACTCTAAATGCTAATCTAAGCATATTGGTTTTTAACCAGTATTGTTCTTGTGAAAGAGTATATGAGCATTTATTCTACATACAAATGTCCTTATAGGAAATGTCTTTAAAAAGTTTATTTGTTTGTTTGTTTTTAAATAGGATATAGGTAGGTAAAAGTAACAACTAAGCAAGGTTTTGTGGTAGTCATTTCTCTGAAGAAACCATTTATTCTCTGTTAATCTTACTAGGAGACTGGTCAGGAAGTTATGGCAATGCAAACAAACAAAAAAATAAGCACTTTATATCAAAATATATTCTCACCATCTCCCTCCCCCCTTAAAAGTCTCACCTCCCTCTGTTATATTGGAAGAGAAGGGGTAAGTTTTCTGAGTCCCTCTGACCTCCTGCTCCACAGTCTCGATCACCATCGGGGGCTGTCCCTGACAAGCAGAGTAAGTACCAGAACGGCCGGCCGGACAGCCGGATGCCCCTGAGGCCCCGAGTCTGAGCTTGTTCCTTTGGTATAGCTCTGGGGAAAGTCCCATTTCCCTTTACTCTCACTTTAATGCTACCCCACACAGCCATACTGGGGTGTTCAGCTTGACTCAAAGGTTGGAGGAATGAGAGAGAATTATGCATGGGAGAGAACTGTGAACTGTAGAGTGAACGTGGCTTTTCTCAGAGTCCAAAGAAAAAACGTCAAGATGTAAAGACCCCTTTCCAGGACTCCTCACACAGTTGCTTCTCATTCGTAACCCTTCTCTGCTGCCCTGAGGTCTGCACTTTTCCGCTGGCTCCTTCCTATGCCCTTCCCAACCCCGCCTGGGCTGCAGACTTACCTTATGGTAAATCCCACTGTACGCCCACAGGCTGTTCTCAAACCGGATTCACCTCTTTCTCCCAAGTAGTACATTTCTTTAACTCAGGTTAATTTGGCCTAGAATAAAATCTTGGAGGGCCTCAGCTTTCTAATCAGTGTTAGTATTTGACTTGAGGAATGAGGTATAACCTTGATCCTCAAAGTCCTCCAGGACAGAGGGGTCACTTTCAAGCGTGGCACCCTTCAAAATGTCTCTGCCAGGCCACCTTCGATCATACCTTTTCATTCTCCCAACCACTAAAACACTTGCTCACCTACACACGCAAATACACATAAAATCACAAACACACACATATCTAAGTATGTACTAAATAATACTGTCATTTTCCCTTTCCTTTTAAAAAACAAAATTTTCTTTGATATCAATATCAACTAATGTCTGCTGGAACTGGAACGTAGCTTAGCGACCCATCTCTTGATAATGACAGGCTCTGAGCCAGTTTCTAAGGCTGGCAGCAGCACACTAGCGGGGCCTGACTCATCTTCCCTGGCCTTCCAAGTAAAAGGCCCAGGAAGACAGAAAAAGACTGGAAGTTGTAACAATTTAAGTAAAGAATATCAATAAAGAAGTTCCCCAGTTTGGAAAAAACAATTTATCTCTAAATAAAAAGCAAATGAGTGGACCTGAGAAATAATTAGCACCCGAGTCACTTCTAAAGCACTTCCATATATAGAGATAAGAGGTAGGAAGAGGTTTCCAGCCATCCCTAATTTATACACTTGAAACTGCAATTATATCCCAGATTGCTGAGAGTCTCTCCTCAGCACCCCATTCTATAAAGAAGCTCTCGTATCAATGTCTCTCTGTATCCATTCAGGAGACCACAGCTCCCAGTAATATAATACACGGCAGGAGTGCAGCATACTCCCAGCTGTCACGTCAAGAGGACAGCTCTGGTGATCCAGAGCCTGAATGACTGTATTGGCTGACAATGGTGATGCAGGCAGTATAGTTTAGCGGTGAAGATTATGAACACTAGAATCAGAGAGATGTGAGTTCTAGTCCTGACTCCTCTACTTACTAGCTGTGTGATCTTGGGAATATAATTTAAACTGCCTGAGTCCCTATATTTTATTGGCAAAGTTAGAATAACATTTCATCTGATTGTTCAGAAGATAAAAAAGTTAAGAACTTGTCAGTGTCTGGCACATGGTAAGCATTAAATAAATAATATTCAAGAGTTGTCTTCAGCCAGCCGTGGCTAGTTGGCTCAGCAGTAGAGTGTTGGCTCAGTGTGTGGAAGTTCTGGGTTTGATTCCCGGCCCGGCACACAGGAGAAGCACCCGTCTGCTTCTCCACCCCTCCCCCTCTCCTTCCTCTCTGTCTCTCTTCCCCTTCTGCAGCCAAGTCTTCACTGGAGCAAAAGTTGGCCTGGGTGCTGAGGACAGCTCCATGGCCTCACCTCAGGCACTAAAATGCCTCCCATTGCAACAAAGCAAGGACTCCAGATGGGCAGAGCATCGCCCCCTGGTGGACATGTCGGGTGGATCCCGGTCGGGCGCATGCAGGAGTCTGTCTGACGGCCTCCCACTTCTAACTTCAGAAAAATACAAAAAAAAAAAAAATACAATAGAGTTGTCTACAGCCATACCACCCTGAACACGCCCTATCTTGTCTAAACTCAGAAGCTAAGCAAGAGTAAACAAAATAAATGAAATAACTTAGTAAATGGTCCGGAGCCTGAGCTCCCCTTCCAGCTAGATGTGATTAGGCTCAGCTATGTGTGGCTATGTTCTGGCCAATTAGATATGAGCAGAAATAATGTGAGCAGCATCTGGATCATATACTTGATGAGAGGTCCTCCTCTTTTCCTTTCTGCTGGATGAAATGCTGACACGGTCATGAACCATGTTCAGCAATACAAATGAGGGCCACACACAACAGAATGTGAATCAGTAAGACCCCTATCCTCCTGCTCCACCTTAAATCATTCCTCTCTAGTCCTGACCCACAGTTGTCAGTCTTCTGGAGACTGCCTGCATTTCCCTCTTTAATTGATTACTTTTGTTCCCAGATCTCAGGCCCTTCCTTATCTCCTTCCCTCATATTTCTTCATTAAAAAGAAATATATGGAAGGTAAACATATGTCCCTGCATGTCTAAAAAAATGTATTTTCTCTTGATATTGAGTGATAATTTGGCTAGGTATAGAAGTTAGGTAGAACTTCATTTAGCCATTTTTTTAAACATTATGTTCTACTGCTTTCCAGAATCCAGTATTTCCCTTGAGAAGTCTGATATATTCATCTAACTTAATACTCAGTAACCCTCTTCCATTTAAAGAATCATGTCATTCTCTGACCGTGAGAAACTACATGGCTTTACTTCTTTTAAAATTTTCTTTGTTCAGTCTTTCTGCTCTCTCTTTCTGGAAGACTTTTTATCATATGTTGAAATTTCTGAAATTATTCTTTTTTTGTGAGACAAAACAGAGAGACAGAGAGAGGAAAGATAGGGACAGAAAGACAGGAAGGGAAAGAGATGAGAAGCATCAGTTCTTTGTTATGTACCATCTTAATTGTTCATTGATTGCTTTCTCATATGTGCCTTGACCATATGAGGGCTCCAGCCAAGCTAGGGATCCCTGCTAAAGCCAGCAACCTTGGACTTAAGCCAGCGACCTTGGGCTTCAAGCCAGTGTGACCTTTGGGCTCAAGTCAGTGATCATGGGGTCATGTCTATGATTCCACACTCAAGCCAGTGACCCCACACTCAAGCTGGTGAGCCCATGCTCAAGCCAGATAAACCCACACTCAAGCCGGTGACCTCGGGGTTTTGAACCTGGGTCCTCCGTGTCCCAGTCTGACACTCTATCCACTATGCTGCCACCTGGTCAGGCTTTCTGAAATTATTCTTTATGTCTCTGAATGTTATCTCATAATTTTCTTTCATTGTCTTATATTTTGATATTTCCTGAACTTTTCCAGTTCTTTATTTATTTTTTTTTTAATTCATTTTTAGAGAGGAGAGAGAGAGGGAGAAAGAGAGACAGAGAGGGAGAGAGAGAGACAGAGAGAGAGGAGGGGGGAGGAGCAGGAAGCATCAACTCCCATATGTGCCTTGACCAGGCAAGCCCAGGGTTTCGAACCAGCGACCTCAGCATTTCCAGGTCGACGCTTTATCCACTGCGCCACCACAGGTCAGGCATTTTCCAGTTCTTTAATTGAAATGTCATACTGATAAGTATAACAGTATTTGCTGAGAATGCATTACTGTCTAGAAGCATTCTTTTTCATTGCATGTTGCTCTTATTTATAGATGCAATCTTTTCTTAAATTATCAAATTATGCCAAACTCTATATGGATTATCTTAGTATTTTTTGGAATCACTTTCTGCGGGATGAGTAATAATTATCATTACTTTACAAATAAGGAGAAAAAAAGCTTAGCAAAATTACATTAATTTTTATAAGATCATAAAAGAAATTAATCTAAGTGATAAAATTAGGATTCCTCCTCAAATAATCTAACTTTATAATTAAGAATTTTAGTGACTACATTGTAATAACTTCATTTTCTTTAATTAGATATAGTAGGTTGAATAATGAGCTCAAAAAGATTTCCACATCATAATCTCTGGATGCTTTGAATATGTTACCTTACATGGCAAAAGAGACTTTGTGAATATGATTAAGTCAAGGATTTTATGATTATCCTGGATTATCTAGGCAGACACAATGTAATCACAATCCTTAAAAAATGAAAGAAAGAAGCAGCAGAGTCTGCAAAGAAGCAGAAATCAAAGTGATGTGACTGCGCCGTTGAAGACAGAGGAAGGGGCTATTAGCCAAGGAATGCAGACATCCAGGAGGGACGATAAAATTCACAGTCTCCAAAAAGAATGCAGTTCTCTGAACTCATTTGGACTCTGACCTTCAAAACTAGAAGACAAAAATGTGTGTTGCCTTAAGGCATTACCTTTGTGATTATTTGTTACAGCAGCAACAGGAAACTAAGATGTAGATCTCGTACATTTTGGTTAGATTTATTCCTGGATGTTCTAAGCTTGTTGGCTAGTTTAAAGGACATCCTTGCATCAATTAAATTTCTAAATTTCATTTTTTCCAATTAAAATTTACTTGTCATTGGTAGTAGGTATTGAGGGGACTCCCCAAAATATGGTCTTTTCTTACTATTTATTGAAATAATACTTTAATTCAAATGTAACTAATGATAAATAGCTAACTTCTATTTATCATTCAAACTCTCACTTTCTGGGAAGCCCAGTTAAGTCTTCCCTCTCTCTCCTCCTGACTGAGCCTCTCTTTCCCCAACCTGAAAATATCACACATTATTATTTCTTTATTTAGTGCCTTACTTAACCCACTCTCCTAAAACACCTCAGGATCGAAGCCTTTCGCATCCAGACACCAGATTTTACCTATCTTTGTACTTATTCATTTTGGAGGTGATGCCATGTGTATGTAGTACAGGGAGGTGGTTCAACAAAGAACTACTGTTGAAAGCTGCTCTTATTCACTTGCAATGGGGGTACAAAGAGAAGAATGACTCATAGTTACCACTAAAACAAAATGCCACACATTTTTCCTCTCTTCGCTCATTTTGCACAAGACAGTGGTGGGGAAAACATAAGTTTTTGGAGCTAGAGGCACATTGCCTCTGCTGTTTTGAGTCTGGGCGGGAAATGAGATGCGATCACCCGGGACGGGAGACCATGGTGTTTCATATCCGAGATTCCTGGTGTCCTCACGCAATCTTGCCCCACTGTCAGCCCTTGGTGAAGCGGGAGCTGGGGGGCAGGAAAGATACCCGAAGCCCGGAGAGACACCGGAAGGAAATGGTGTATCAGAACAACTTCAGCTGCCGCTGCAAATGGGACTGAGGAGTGGAGCCCCGTGCAGCAATGTCAGCGTGAAGCAGGTGGGTAAGAAAGTAGGAAAATTTCTTGGCAAGTGGAATGAGGGAACCTAGCTAGACAAGTGCTTGAACAAATGACCAGAATGCCTAAGCAATTAACAGCCCTGATAAATCACAAGACTATCCTCCCTAACCAGAGATCTCTAAGAGCAAGTGGTTTAAATCACCTCATGCAGGGAGATAAATAACAACAACAACAACAACAACAAAAAAGAGCCTGACCAATCTAAGATGAAGGTGAAGCTAAACAGAAAATGCCCCTAGACACCATTATACTCTCATGTTAATAAATCAGCTCACTAAACAATGAATTCTTGATTAAAATCCTCCCTTGGGATCTCCCCTAAAAGTCCCACCTATAGAAAACAGATAAAGCCCTCAGGACAAGGGACACCCGCCTTCTCTCTTCTTTAAGCACACCATGCCCCCACTGCCCAGGCATGTATTTTGCTTTTTCTACTGTAAACTCCAAGGGTACCTACAAGACTTGCATTTAGCGGAGCAATGAGCAGCTCATCCTGGGTTTACCCCCAAGGTTATCTCCAGCAGCCCTTTCTTTGCCTCAGTGTCCCAAGCTTTAATAAATTTATTCTTGCTTTCATCTGGACTCATGTCTTGAAATATTTTTCTACCTGAGTCAAAAACTTGGGGGTCACTTCACACTTGAAATGTCCCAGACCATGTTGGGGGAGGTCCAGCCCTCGAGGAGGAAGCAGTCTGCTAACAAGAATAGACACAGGTGGAGATAATAGCCCATGTCCCACAGAACAAATAGCACCTAATACCCTACATGATGTGAGCTCTGGGAATCATGCATTCTTCACTGGAAAGCACCTTTGCTAGTTGTATTACTTCTCCAGTGTATAGTTATATAAATATAGAAAAGAATAAAGTATTATCCATAGTTCTTTTTTGTATCAGTCATTGTCTTCCTTCCATTTACAACTATTTGCCATACCTGTCACACTGACATTAACACAGACGTTTTCTTCAAATTAAACAACTTTCTGATTTCTAGTCACCAGCATAGTTTACTGCTGTTTGTTCACAATTACTAGCATGTTGGTTGAACTAGTTCAAGTGACGTCCCAGTAGCTATTTCTACCCTGAAAAAGAGAAGCCAAATATTTGCAAAAATTCTTCATGCAGGTGTATAAAAAGTCCACCAGAGGTAGAATGCATTGTCTTCCTGAGTATCATACAAATGCATATTACTCTTAGCCATTTAAACACAAGGTGTCGAAACATTCTTATATGAAACAAAATTGATTGTTACAGAGATTCTACAGGGATCACATTTTTATTAATATTTTTATGGAAGTCTCAAATTCCCTGAAGCAGAAAGGTAATTTCTGTTTATTTTCAGAAAAGAAACAATAATTCTTAACTCCTATAACCACCTTAGAAGAAACAAGGAGGAAGGGCAATTGGTGAAAACAGGGATGAACAGAAGTACAGCCATTTGAACTAAGCAGAGGAACAAATCCTATAGTCCTGCAACATAAAAAGAAAAATCCATCATTGACAAAAGAGACTGTCTGAGAACACGGGTCTCCTTTGACAGTCTGGAGAAGCAGTTCAGAATAACAATGATGGCCATTGCAATGACTACAATGTGCATTATAAATGGTACGTTTTTCATAAGTTTTTATACTGATATATCTCTTTGTTAGAAATATCCTGTTTCTCCCCAGGTCATTTTTCATGTTCTCCTTGAACACATCCTCCTTTTTCTAGCAAAACAGCCATATCCATATTAATGGTATAAAATGGATCCCAGTAAAAGAACAAATTGAGTGCCATAGCTCTATTAGCTCTGTCCCTGCCAACTAAACTGCAGTTGACCTTGGAGGAAAGGTTAGGTGTTACATCCCTAAGGATGTTAATTGGACCTGAAAAATGCAGGCTGTGGAAGTGACAACACACTTAAGGAGACAGAAGGAATGACAGTTGTTAGATCTACCAAGGCGAACACTGGATAATTCGTGGCCCAAACAGTAAAGCCAGTCTCTCTAGAGAAGCCATGCAATGGCTTCCATTTGACAACAAACCATCACTTTTGCAAAATGAGAGTAAACCATCCTTATTTCCAAAAGTTTGTAACTAGGTATCACTGTGACTGGTCCTTTAATGAACCTACAATATGTATACAGTCAGCTCTCTGTATCCATGTGTTTCCTATCCTCAGATTCTATCAACTATGAATCAACAGAATTAGAGAAAATTTTACATTGTTGCTGATGTGTATGATGTACTTAAGCCTACATAGTTGTCTCTGTACTGAACATCTACATACTTTTTCTTGCCATAGTTCCTAAACAACACAGAATAACAACTATTTACATAACATTTCCATTGTATTCAGTATTACAAGTAATACAGAGATGATTTAAAGCAGGGGTCTCAAACTCAACTCAGCATGTGGCCCACAGAGCAAGATCACAGCCGTTCGGCGGGCCGCACTAGGTCTACAAAAGGCAACTGTTACGCAACACTTTTCTTGAACTTCGTGGATTAGTCTGCGGGCCGCACAAAATTGTTTTGGCCGCGAGTTTGAGACCCCTGATTTAAAGTATATGGGAGAGGTTATATGCAATTACTATGCCATTTTATAGAAAGGACTTCAGCATCCGTGGATTTGGATGTCCGCGGGCATCCTGGAACCAATCTCCCAGGATGCTGAGGGTCGGCTGTATAGCCAAATGTGTGTTGTTTTTCAGAGGAGTCCATTGGGAGCTTTCTATGTTCATTCTAACTCCGGGATAAAATTGGGCAAAGCATTCCAAGAAGAGAGAGCAGTGAGACACACTATCTTTAAAGAGCACCAAGTCCAGCATAAGCACAGTGAGGCGGGGGAGATTGGTAGATGAGACAGGCAGAGTGGCCCTGATTGGGCTTGATAGGTCATGAAACCGAGTTTAAAATTCATTTTCATTTTGATGGGAAGCCATTAAAATATTTAGCCACGGAAGTGATAAGATACATTTAAAAATCATTCTGGCTGCTAGTGGAGAACAGACCATAAAAGGGCAAGAGTGGAAGCAGAGAGACATTTGCTAGAGTGCAGGTGAGGTCAACGTGGCTTCCCATAGTGGGGCAGCAAAGGAGGTGGTGGGAAGTTGGAAGTCGTTACATTGGATTTGTGATTTGCATGTGAATGAAAGAAAAGGAATAGAAGATGTGAAAAAGTCAAGTGTCTAAACAATCCATCCTTATTACCCTTTCATGCAATGAGATTAGGAGACTCTTGTGTTTCTTTAAAAATGTTTACTTCTACCCTTCTTTAACAAATCTCAAGAGAAATAGTAAATTAATAAAAATAGTGCTGTTTTGGCCCTGACTGAGTAACTCAGTGGATAAAGTGTTGTCCCAATGCATTGAGGTCACACTTTCGATTCCTGGTCAGGGCACATATGAGAAGCAGTCAATAAGTGTACAATTAAATGGAACTAAGTGGAACAATGAGTTGATGCTTCTCCTTCTCTCTCTATCTCTCTCAAATCAATAGAAAAATAAAAAACAATAAAAAAGTAAAAATAGTACTGTTTTAAGTTTAAAGTTAGTATACCTTAGTTTCAGTTTTTCTAAATTCAGAGTATCTACTTGTTTATTAATTACACAATGATTTACTGACCATTTACTATATATATACACACACACACACACATATATGTATGTATATATATATATGCTAAGTAATAGAAATTCAAAGATGGATAAGATAGAGTACAATTCAGTAATAGTGTCAAAAGAACAAAAATTTTATACAGCTCACACTTATAAACATACATAAACTCTTAATTGCCATTTCATGGAGGTATCTACCACCTCCAGATCTAATTGTACCTCCCAAATATGTATTTTTTCCATGTAATAAATTTGTATATGTTGTAGTAAGGGCAATAACTGTTGGTTTGGTTTGATGGAGTCTTGTCATTAATTAAGAAAAAAACAGTTAGGGGGCCTCAGAAAGGTACAGTTAGCTCTACTGTAGCAGTCAGGGGAGGTATGTCTTTGAACAAAGAATCCACAAGACTTCAGTGTTCTCATCTCTAAGATTGAGATAATAACACCTACCAAATACTTCATAGAATTTTTTATGGTATATGTCATCTTTTCTATATCTGTATGATTGTCCTATAATATTCCAGTTATGGAAATTTATCTAATTTATCTCTTCTCATAAATCTCAATAATCATTTCTTTGATTATTATATTGTAGCTTGACTCTCCCACTAAAAGAAAATTTCAGCCTCATGTAGTTCCACATTAGCAATTCTTTCCCAATTATATTTTAATTTTGTATTTGAGTTCTAATATTATTTATCTTTTGTGTCATTAGATTTCAAGTTTCTCAAAGCAGGAATTTGATTAATTAAAATACAGCTATGGTGCCTATATCTAGAAGGCTTAACATATATTAAATAATAATTACTTCAATATCAAAACAAATGAAAGGAAAGCCCAAACTGTTAACATTGTACCTTAGGATAAGTTCTGTACATAAAGAGAAATGTTGCAGTCACCTATCTCATGTACATATTTAAAATATTACTTATTTTTCTCTAAAAACAGAATATATAGAAAACTAGTTTTTGAAGACCTCCACTTCTAGTCAAGATGAGGTAATGCCTTGCCTGAACTTAAAAAAAAAAAAAACAACCCAGGCACTAGCCAGTTAGCTCAGTCGGTTAAGAGTGTTCTCCTGAGCCTGACCTGTGGTGGCGCAGTGGATAAAGCGTTGACCTGGAAATGCTGAGGTCACCGGTTCGAAACCCTGGGCTTACCTGGTCAAGGCACATATGGGAGTTGATGCTTCCAGCTCCTCCCCCCTGTCTCTCTCTCCTCTCTCTCTCTCTGACTCTCTCTCTCTCCTCTCTAAAATGAATAAATAATAAAAAAAAAATTAAAAAAAAAAAGAGTGTTCTCCTGAAATGACAAGGTTTCTGGTTCTATCCCAAGTCAGGGCACACACAGGAAGCAACCAAAGAATGCACGACTGAGTGGAACAACAAATGAATGCTTCTCTTTTCCCCTCCTTATCTCTCCCTTCCTCTCTCTCGGTCTCTCTAAAAATCAATAAAAATTAAGCCTTGGCTGAATAGCTCAGTTGGTTGGAGCATCATCCCAGAGTGTGGAGGTTGCCAGTTCCATTCCCCAGTCAGGGTACATACAGGCGCAGTTCAATGTTCCTGTCTCTCTCTCTCTCTCTCTCTCTCTCTCTCTCTCTCTCTCTCCCTGGCTCTCTCATTCCCTGGCTCTCTCAAAAACAAACAAACAAACAATAACATCAACAAAAAAGCCCAGCAAACCCCAAACAAATCAATGAAGCACAGTTTGAAGAGCCTGGATATGAGAGATAAAGGATAGCAATTCTTGAAATACAGGAAACAGTTTCCAGGACTCGGTACAGAAACGGGAACTAGGCTGAGCCTGATGAACTTTCTGAGTTGAAGAGACACAGTTGAGGGTCCAGGGAGACCAAAGAGGCTGGATAGAGTTCATAGGACAGAATATCAGATAGGAGAGAGCTACATGGAAAGAGAAGTGTAGAAACCAGCAGAAAGTCTCCCTTGAGTATTCAGCTGAGTGTTGATTGGCCCTGTGTGTGAGGCATGTACACACAACCAGGGAAAGAACCATTTGAAATAATTGGAAGAACAGTGCCAGAGGTTTGCACAGGACTAGGAATAGTGCCTGTTCACAACAGCCAGACTCCAAAACCTAATTCATATGACCCTGGCTATAATATTTAGGAGGGTCTTACCTCAGTGGTGGGAAATATTTACAGTGGTACCTTGATATATGAATTTAATTTGTTCTGTAACCGAGCTCGTAAGTCAGTCAACTCGTATATCAAACTGCCAATACTGGACCCGTGTGCCAACGCGCCAACAGGCTAACTAGTGGCAGCTTTCTGAATCACGACTCGTATCTCAGAATTTCGCTTGGATCTCGAACAAAAATATGGACCGAATCGCAGCTCGTATGTTGGGCCCTGGCCGGTTGGCTCAGTGGTAGAGTGTCGGCCTGGCATGCAGAAGTCCCGGGTTCGATTCCCGGCCAGGGCACACAGGAGAAGCGCCCATCTGCTTCTCCACCCCTCCCCCTCTCCTTCCTCTCTGTCTCTCTCTTCCCCTCCCTCAGCCGAGGCTCCATTGGAGCAAAGATGGCCCGGGCGCTGGGGATGGCTCCTTGGCCTCTGCCCCAGGCGCTGGAGTGGCTCTGGTCACAACAGAGTGATGCCCCGGATGGGCAGAGCATCGCCCCCTGGTGGGCGTGCCGGGTGGATCCCGTCGGGCGCATGCGGGAGTCTGTCAGACTGTCTCTCCCCATTTCCAGCTTCAAAAAAAAAAAAAAAAAGTATGTTGGTCTGTTCGTATCTCAAGGTACCACTATAGTCTTAGACCAGAGGTTCTCAACCTGTGGGTTGCGACCCTGGCAGGGGTCAAACGACCAAAACACAGAGGTCACCTAAAGCCATCGGAAAATACATATTGAGAACCGCTGTCTTAGACTGAGCACAACTCCAGATCCACCTAACAACCATAAAAATAAAACATGAAATGATCAAACTAATCTTAAGTAAATTAACAGCATCCTAGAACTAGCCTTGAGAAGATGTATAGAAACACAAAAATATTCAACATTTAATAAGATAAAATTTACAATGGCTGGCATCCAATCCAAGATTATCAGTCAATGCAAAGAAGCAAGAAAGTATAACCTAGATTAAGGAGAAGCAATTGACTCAGAATTAATGCAGATATTAGAATGATTAGACAAAGACATTGAAACAGTCATTATAACTATATTCCCTATGTCCTAAAAGTTAAATGGAGACATTGAAAATATAAAATTAATCCAAATCAAACTTCCAAAGATGAAACTACAATGCCTGAGTTTAAAAATTCACTGGATGGGATTACTAGCAGATTTGCATTGCAAAAGAGAAAACAACAAATGGGCTTGAAGATAGGGCAACAGAAAATTTTAAAAATGAAATTGAGAGAGAGAAAAAAAATTTTTTTAAATGCCCAGTGAATTAGTGACCTTGGGACAACTTATAGTTTATGTGTCATTGGAGTCCCCCAAAGAAGCAGTGAGGGGAAAATATAAAATGTATTTGAAGAAATAATGGCCGAATTTTTTTTCAGATTTGATGAAAATTAAAACCACAAGTTCAAGACCTCAACAAACCCCAAGCACAAGAAACATAAAGAATAAAAATAAAAATAAACTATAGTAAGGCACATCATCCAAGTACTAAAATCATGATAAAGAGGACATCTTGAAAGCACCAAAAAGAAAAACAAAAAAACATTATTTACAGGGAAACAGAAATAAGGATAATAACACATTTCTTGTTTTAGGAAGATATAAGAAAATAAAGTACAAACCACAAACTAGGAGAAATTATTTGCAAAGCCTATATCTGATAAAGAACTTATATATAATATATAAAACTCAATAATAATAAAACAATCCAATTTTAAAAGGCAAAAGATTTTAACAGACATTTCACCAAAGAAGATACATGGATGGCAAATAAGTACATGCAAGGGACTCCACCTCACTAGTCACAGGGAAATACAAATTAAAACTATAGTTGGATACCACCACCCATTGGAAAGTTGAAAATTAAAAAGACTGGCTAGTTTGACCAGGCAGTGGCACAGTGGATAGAGCGTTGACTTGGCATGCTGAGGCCCCAGGTTAGAAACCCCCCAGGTTGTCGATTTGAGTGCAGGCTCACCAGTTTGAGCACAGGGTTGCTGACTTGAGCATGGGCTCATAGACATGACCTCATGGTTGCCGGCTTGAGCCCAAAGGTCACTGGCTTGAATAAGGGGTCACTGGCTCAGCTGAAGCCCCCTGCTCAAGGCACATATGAGAAAGCAATCAATGAGCAACTAAAGTGCTGCACCAAGTTCATGCTTCTCATCTGCCTTCCTATCTGTCCCTGCCCGCCCCTCTGTCTCTGTCTCCTCTCTCTCTCTCTCTCACTAAAAAATTAAATTAAATTAAATTAAACTAAATTAAATTAAATTAAAGTCTGGCTATCCCAAAGGTTGGCAAACATTTAGAGGGACTAACTGGAACTCTCTATTACCACACTACTAATAGTAATATAAAATGCTATTTTATGTTGGAAACAGTTTGGCACTTTATTAAAGAGTTAAATATACATATCACATGCTCAGCCATTTTTTTTTTTTAGTTGTTTCCCAAGATAAGAGAAGTCATGTGTCCACACTGAGACTTGTACACAGTGTTTATAGCAGGTTTTGTGTAATTGCCAAACACTGGAGACAACCCAAATTTCCATCAACAGGTGAATGGGTAAACAAACTGTATGGGTACATTCATACAATGGAAAAACTCATCAAACAGGAAAAAGATAAACGCAACAACACAGACGATTTTCAAACACTCTGCTCAGTGAAAGAAGACAAAAAGGTTACATACTATATGAGTCAATTTATGTAAACTTTAGAAAATACCAGATTACCTGTAATGACAGAACAGTGGTTGTCTGGGAACTGATTATCAGGTGGAAGAGAAGGTGAGATTTCCAAAGGGCATAATGAAACCTTTCAAGGGGACAGTTAGTTAATGTTCACTGTCTGGATTGCATGGACGCTCACTGGTGCGTAGATGTGTCAAAATTTACCAAAATGTATACTACCAACATGTATGCCTGTTATACTTCCAAAAAGCTGTTAATGTTTTTAATGTAAAAAGAAATAAACAAAATGAAGGTTTTTAAAATAGATTTTCCTTCTAGAGTAGTTTTAAGTTTATAGCACTATTGAGCAGAATGTGCAGAGATGGCCCATACACCTCCCACCCCACCTAAGCTTCTCTCATCAGCAACATCTCGCAGCAAAGTGGTATATTTTTTACAATCAACAAACCTACTGTGATACATCGCTATCAGGCAAAGTTTATGGTTTACATTATGATTCACTCATGGCGTTGTACATTTTATGAGTTTAGACAAATGCAGAATGACATATATCCAACATTATTGTATTATACAGAATAGTTTTGCTGACCTAAAAATTATTTGTTCTCCATCTAGAAAATAAAATTTTTATTTAATTTCTTTTAATACTTTAATATTTATGTGCTTAGTAATTATAAAATAACACTATTATCTTTTTAATAACTACCTTTTGGAAAAATGAGTAAATGGTCAAAGAATATATACCTTAGTACACTTGGAAAACCCATCTTTAAATGATATATGTATTTAAGTACATTTTATGTAAAACTTTATATGAAGAGTTTAGGTGCTCATGTTCTTTTAAGAATTTTGTCATTGCTTGGTTGGTCTACGTGCTTTCGGCTTTTTGACTCAGTGTTGAAATAATCCCTGATGTGCAAACATTTCATACTGAGACTCCCTGGTGGACACTATAATGAAGGTTGTTTAGTTGATATGTTTATTTTTTTCAAACTCTACCACTACATTGACCCCCAAGTATTAAATCTCAGCATGAAGACGTTTTCAAGTTATATTTATACAACATAGTCATCCATAACACTCCAGGGAGTTTCTATCCGAGTGCCAAGGGTATCTTCTCTTAGCCACTGTAGTTTTTCATAATCACTTGGCCCTAACATTATGGCTACTGCTTATAAAAACACTATTTTTAAAGATTTTTCTCATCAAAGTTACGTCCAACAAGAATATTAGTGCACATTTCTGTGTCATTATAAAGTAAAATTCTTTATTACTTAATTATTTCCCGCCTAGCTGGATATAGACACATGATGTGTTTTATAGCTCATGGAATTTTCCAAATATAGCATTTACTGACATGAAAATTTCAGAAAAAAGTTTTCCTGTGATCTTTCAAATATGTGTTAATTAATATATTACTAAACTGGTTTTTCTTTCTTTCTTTTTTTTTTTTTTAAGTGAGAGGCAGGGAGGCAGGACAGATTGCTGCATGCACCCCAACCCAGATCCAGGATCCACCGGGCAAGCCCCCTACCAGGCAATGCTCTGCCTGTCTGGGCCATTGTTCTATTGCTTGGCAACCGATCTAGTTTAGTGCCTCAGAGGAGGCCATGGAGCCATCCTCAGCACCCAGGGCCAACTTTGCTCAAACCATTTGAGCCATGGCTGCAGGAGAGGAAGAGAGAGAGAGAGAGAGAGAGAGAGAAAGAGAAATAGAGATGGGGGAGCTTTGCTTCTCCTGAATGCCCTGACTGGCAATCAAACTTGGGATGTCCACATGCTGGGCTGACACTCAAACACTGAGCCAACCAGCCAGGGCTAAACTGTTTTAAATATTGGATTTTATTATGCTGTTCATATGTGTTAAACAATGATATTTCATAATCCCCCCCACACTTAATGAGAAAGAAAAGAATGAATGCATTGTCTTAACAAATGTACAACAGATATAAGCACAAACCACATTAAAATTTCAAGAATTCCAGGCTAACACTCAAAAAATTAAATCACATTATAATGCATTTGTTTTCTTGTTAGAGTTAAAAAAACACAAGTTTTCAGGAGACCTAAAATTTTTTTTTGATATTTTATTTCTCAGTGTTCTTGTAATATCCTTTTTCAAAGTTTTGGTACAAGTCACAAAAGGTAAATAATTCATGCCCTTTGTGGGGGGGTAGAAGATGGAGAGGGTGCTATACAAATGTTGTTGTGATTACAGTTGTAGCAGCAAGAAAATCTGGTGTTGAAGATCATCTTAGTGACCTTATTTTATTCTTAATAGGAAGATTCTGTAATTTATGCATTTTGATTTCATTCAACAAGCCTAAGAATGAGTGATGATAGGAAACTCCTATTTCACTCTCCAGGAAAACTACGATGGTCAAATACACAGGTTTAGCATGGATCCACATTCCTAAGGAAGGAATCTATAGAATTCCTGGGCCGAGATTAACTGAGAAACTGCACAATGGATTGACAGCACTGTTTTATTCAGGCCCAGTGATGTATAAAACTCTTGGTATTTTTTCACTGTTATGCTAATACGCACTACTGATGTTGGTATTTCTGGTGCTACAAACTGAGGACCCAAATATAGCCTGAAAGTGGGAGAACATTAAATGACATATGGTAAAAGGAAAGTGAGATTAGTTTGATTGTGTAAAAAATCTAGAAGTCAAAAGTAGCTACCAAAATTTGCCTGTAAACCTGCCTACTAGGCTGGTAACCAACAGTAGTGTGTGACAGACCATTGAGACAGAATATTCAGGATTGTTGGGAGAGAAGACGTCTTTTCTGGATGCTGGAAACTTCTATGTTCTCTGGCAGTTAAAGACTATTGCAAGAAATTTCTAGGAAATGGACTTCATAAGAAGAAAACTTGGGGACTATAATTAAGGAAATCAATTTAATCCCTGATTTTATCAGCCAATGTGCAATACATATTATTTGTGGATTTCAGAGTAAGTGAGCAAAGGCAGAATGCAGAAACACTATGCACCTCATGCTAAGGAGACCAGATAATAAGCAGTGTCTGGTATCAGAACATGAGCAGCAGGGAGATTTTTGAGTTTGTCGGGAAAGCTCGGATCAAAACAGTTCATACATGTTCAGCCATGATAAAAACTTAAGAACTTTGACAGCATATACATGACTTATAATAGAGAAACACAAATTTTAACCAAAATAGGGTAATATAGGTTATCAACTTGGAGAAATTTTTTTTTAATAATTTTATTTTTTAATGGGGTGACATCAATAAATCAGGATACATATATTCAAAGATAACAAGTCCAGGTTATCTTGTCGTTCAATTATGTTGCATACCCATCACTCAAAGTCAGATTGTCCTCTGTCACCTTCTATCTAGTTTTCTTTGTGCCCCTCCCCCTCCCCCTTTCCCTCTCCCTTTCCCCCCTCCCCCGTAACCACCACACTCTTCACACTCTTCACACTCTTATCAATGTCTCTTAGTTTCACTTTTATGTCCCACCTATGTATGGAATAATGCAGTTCCTGGTTTTTTCTGATTTACTTATTTCACTTCGTATAATGTTATCAAGATCCCACCATTTTGCTGTAAATGATCCGATGTCATCATTTTAAAGTTTGATGTTGTTGCCACATTGCTGATAGAAATTTCTACAACTTCTAAGGAAAGCAATTGGCAATTTGTGTCAAAATTACAAGTACCCACACTGTTTGACACAGCAACTCCACCTCTAGTAACTTTTTCCTACAGATGGGCTCACAAATGTGCAAAATGACCTAAACATTTCACAAGTGTACCGAGTTAGCGCCAACTACACACCGGACCTACCATTTGGGACAGCGGAGGCACAGCGGCCAGCAGGAGTTTCAGGGAGCTTATACTGGCTGAGGAGATAGACTGTAAACAAATGAATACATGATGCCTCAAGTGCTAGCGTACAGGCAAGGAAAGTAGGGTAAGAGAGAGATGAAATAATGAGGGAAGGATGCCGTTTCAGGCAAGGTGAGGAGGTGACGTTTACTTGATACCTGAATGAGATGAGGAAACAGTTGTGCAGATATCGGTGGGAGTAGTGTTCTAACTGCATGTCACTGCAGCACTGTTCATAAACAATTGAAAACAACCTAAATGTCATCAATAGGGAAGTGGTTAAATAAATTATAGATAGATAGATGATAGATCATAGATAGCAATACATATATATATTATATATAGTATGAACAAATTTATTTTATATGTGTGCAAACATAGAGAAGAAAATGATAAACTGGTTATGGAGGAGTCCTGGGTGGCTGAGGTTACTGATTCTATTTAATTTTTTTTATTTTTCAATTATATTTGATATGCAATATTATATTAGTTTCAGATGTACGGCACAGTGGTTAGACATTTATGTAACTTACAAAGTGATCCCCCCAATAGTACTGACTCATTTTTTTTCACTGAATCTCTGTGTACCATTCAAATTTTGTGCCACGCCCATGCATTCTTGATTTCTTATACAAAACAGTATATGATATGGTTTATGTTAAATAAATGTCTAAATTTGACTGAAGTAACACTATTTGTCCTGTTTTAAATATTTCTGGGAGTTCTGGAAATCTCAAATGATAATATTCTGCAGTCTAAACTATCTGGAGAGTCCCTGGCCGGGTGGCTCAGTGGAATAAAGTGTCATCCCAGTGCGGCGAGGTTCCAGGTTCCAGCCCTGGTCAGGGCACACAGGAGAAGTGACCCATGAGTACACAACTAAATGGAACAACTAAGTGGGGGAAAGTGTTGATGCTTCTCTCTCTCTCTCTCTCTCTGAAGTGAAAATGTTAACGTAAAATAAAATACTTGGAGAAATCTATACCCAAATACATGTCACTAGTTACACCAAACATATTTCTGGACTTGCTGATAAAGATATGTTACACAAAGAATAATTCTGGAATTTTTTTTTATCAGGGGAAAACTGTATCTTTAGAGAGAGGAATTCGCACATCATCTTCAGCTATATCACTAAACAGGACTGAAAGTCACAGATTTACAGCGCCTTGTCAACTTATTAAAAATTCATATTTGCCACTCTCACTTGAAAAAAATCCTATATATCTTGCCCTTCCAAATTTTAATTAAAACAGTCACAAAGCTAAGGCCTCAAACTAAAAACAAATTCAAGCCAAAAGCCTATCACGGCAAATCAGAACAAGCACACCCACACTGAACTCAAGGTTCTCATGAAAACTAATGCTAAAAAAAAAAAAACAACCCTCAATACATTCAATTTCCCTAGCTTTTCCTTGATTTTTTTGGTAGGAATATGAATTTATTAGGAAACCATAGATTTGCTGTTGACAGATAAGCTACAGGATATAAGATAGCTTTAACTCTAGGACAAATTTCCAATATTTAACTGATAAAGCTTGTTCACGCTGACTTACTCTTATTGACTGGGTGTACCACATCCTGACAGCTGTAATCCATGGCCCCAGTTGATATCATCAACCACTCAGTTGCAATGATGGCAGCCGCCCATGCTGGGAAAAGTGCCAGCAGGCTCATTAAATGAACAATGGTGATGGCTACACACCAATGGACTTGGACGCTCCACTCCCCTCAACCCCTCTCCAGTGTCTGGCTGCAGCCTTCCCCCACTGCCAATAACCGGCCTGAAAAGACTCTGCATTGAACAGCCACGGTAAGCAGGATATCTGGGGTTTTATCCATTTTACTAAATGATTTTCAAGTCTGAGGTAAAAAACAAAACAAAACTGTGAAACATGCAGAGAGGAGGTTGCGGCTGGGGTGGTGGTGACAGGGGAGGGACGTGCTCCCAGAGTCTGGTATCTGCCACGCTAGTCCTCTGCGGAACACGGGGGTTATATAAAGTTTGGACTTAGGAGACAAGTGTTTGGAAGCAAGCTCAGGATTTTCTTCTGCCTTTACCACTTTTTATGTTTGTGTTATATGCAGGTTCCTCTTTTCTGGTGTTTTAGCAAATAAAACATTCCTACTGCATCTTGAAATCAATATAGTGACACATAGACAGTAGCCACCCTTCCTGCGGCATTCCCTGTGATGACGGGAGTGCCCGGGTGACCTCCTACTGCTCATCTTCTTAGAACATTCTCACCCTCCTCAGCTACCCCAAGCCCAACTCAAATAAACCACCAAAATCAGTCTGAGATATTTTTAAATAGCATCCTTTCCTTCTATTTTTTCAGAGCTCAAAGTATAATGGCATGATACAGTACTCTTTTTTATAGCCTGGTGACCACAGAGTCTAGAGCCAAGTGAATGATGTGTTCTAGTGCTGATCTAATCCCAAGTTCTTTTCAGACATCAGGGAAATCAATGAATCATAAGTGGCATGTTTGCCCGTCCACTCATACATGTAATAAACATTACCTCATAATAGCATTAGCTAAAACTGCTACACTAGTTTTCTTTTATTACGCTACTACATAAATATATAACAACACAGGATTTGTCTGTGAGGAGAGGAGTGGGAAAGAGAGAACTAACAGTGATGGCAGGGGTTGACAAGAAGCAAATAGCTCAAGATTTAAAAGGCTCTTCTGAAAGCATCCCTCTGCAACCCTGACAGTTTCGATGATGAAATCAACATTATGTTGAACATTTTCACCCTCAAAATTCCTTCCCAGCCTGTATCGCACAGCCAGCAGATAGGAACACGAGGGACCAAAGAAAGGCAAGGGTCCCCAGTCTGGCTCATTGCCCCTGGGAATGAGAGCATGAAGAGCACATCTAGCTGCAGTGCAGAGCATCATTGCTTTTACTAAGTCCCACAAACTGTTTCAGGGTTTGGAGGTTTGTACTGTTCTGGGCCTTTTCGTTTCCTGCACAGATGTAGGTACACAGGGTGAATAACAATAAACTGAAGTTGCAGCTTTTTACAAAACACATTCTACACAGAGTTGTTTCCAAAGCAATTGGAATTTCATACCTTAAAACTCAAGAACATGTAGTAGATAGAATCTTATTGGTAGATATTTCATTTTGGGTGCAAACTTGGAGCTCCTAAAACATGATGTAGGATACTTCTCAATGAAAGATCAGAATAAGCTTATTAGATAAAACTCTAGTATATTTCAGGTAAGATCTAAACATGTCCTCTGTTTATAGCAAAGAATTTGTATTGCTGATACAAGAATGGACAATTAAGGAGAAATAAAGATGTGAAACTCTTCATGACAAAACTGTGGCTATTGGGTAACTAAAGGGTCTACCATGAATGTGGGTGCTATAGATTAAAACACCAGACACAGGCCCTAGCAAGTTAGCTCAGTCGGTTTAGAGCATCATCCTAAAATGCCAAGGTTGCAGATTTGATCCCTGGTCAGATCACATATGGGAAGCAACCAATGAATGCATAACTAAGTGGAACAACAAATGCTTCTCTCTCTCTCTCTCTCTCTCTCTTCCTCTCTCTCTCTCTCTCTCTAAAATCAATCAATAAAGAAATAAAAAAAAAAAACACCATACACAGTTGCTCTGACCAAGAATTAACTGTTATGTGTACAAAGAATGCAATGAAAAATAAGTTTTCAAACATAGCGGAGTAAATTTTGACCATATACCCACCAGAGTATATGGACAGAGAAGAAAAATACAAGGACCTATGTCAAAACCCAGGTTACACAATGCCCATCATCAATTTTAAATCACTTTATTTTTCTGAGAAAAAGACTCTTCAGAGTCTTTTAACACTCTGGATTCAACCTAATCTGTGCTTTCTGGGGATATGGGTTAAAGAGTCAGGAGAATCTTACCTTATTAAAGTATTTCTTATGTGAAAAGTATCAGTCTGTTCTTCTTACTTACATAATACCTGGCTTGGGCCAGATAAACACATAAATATTTTAAGAGTAATCAAAATAGTAAATGTCAAGTGCTTCAGCATTCACTTCTCAAAGGACAAGTTTTACTTTCAAAATAAGATTGACCTGCTCTAACGACCTCACATATAGCAATTACCACTTTAAGATTTCTCTGAACAGAGCAAAAAGAAAAAAAATAATAATAATAAAATAACCATTTGTAGAACAAGATGAGCCCTGTTGTCCCCTCCTCCCCTCACCCCCACCCAAATCATTCTCTGGGCTTACTTTCCCATCCATGAGAAGTTTCCATTGATTTGTCATTGAGTGCTCCCTGGAGTCCCATGAAAGCATAGAAAATGGGACCATATGTTTCAGCCATGCCCTTGGTCAGGGAGCTGCTGACACCTTCATTGTCCAGCCTTCAAGATTCTTTAGTACATTTTATGTCTTAGAGACAGAAGTTATTTTAAAAGTGATTGACTGGAGCAGGGCTTCTGGAATTAGAACAGGTGTGATTTGCGTACACATCTGCTTGGTGATAAAATATTGGCAAGCGGAAGATCCAGGTTTGCAGCTGCTCCTGGAAAGCTCCACCGCTCAGTTGACGCCTTCTAAGGCAACAGGAGGGGCTGGGAGGGTAAACTCTTCTCTCAAGGAAGACAACAAAATTAAATCATCCATGCTTTGCTTATAATTTATCCTATATTTCTGAATTTTAGTAAAATTAACCTATCTAAATTCATTGATTCTAATTTATTCCTTTCTTTTAAAATGCCTATTCTGTTTTCTTGTGGAACCCATAAGGCAGAGATGAAATATTTAACAAAATAAATAATTTGAACCAAATAACAATGTGGTTTCATCATTCCCGTAGAATAAACCTCTGAGGAAGAAATATAATATTTCCTCTTAAGAGGGGAGAGTAACCCCAGAGAACACACAGGCACACACTTGGAACCAATTAGGTATTTGTTTCTCTTTTTTCTCCTTTTGTAAAGATATATTTTAATAAATATTGACCAGTGTTGAGATGGAGGTTTCTAGCAATACTCTGTTAATGTATTCAGACAGCCAGATCTTTGCATTTTAGTATTACAGCACATGCTCAGAGAAAATAAATTTTAGCTCTGCTTCTGCAATTCCCCTTACACATTTATACGCAAATATTTTCTCAGGCCAGGAAACAAACTACCGAAAGAAAAATCATCCTGCCTTTCACACCAAGATCTAAGTTCCCCTTAGTTTCTCTCCCTGCAAGGTCAGTATTTCCATTGAGGTAGGGGTTGCTTATGGCAAGATTTCATATTCATTAGGAAACCATGCCTGGGAGGTTGATGGGGTTTTTGTTTTTTTGCTTTTTTTTTTTCACCTGTTTGGCACCTAAGAGGGAACTTTTCACTCAAGCCATTTGACTTTAAGTAGCTTAAGGCAAACAAAAATACCTAGCTAGCACTAGATTCCTCAGCGCTATTTTTTCCCTGGGCCTACTATACATGTTTGTTTCCCAACTGTCAGCCCACTCACTGGTGGTCATCAGGACCCTAATTGAAATTACCAGGTGTTTCACGTTGTATTTCCTTAGCAGTTTTGAAAGGTATGTGAAGTACTGAGCACAGTGCCAAATGTAAATTAGGCCTAGCAGACAATGTGGGCCAGCGCCCAGACAGAATTCTTGAAAGATAAGGCCCTACCAGCCCTCTTCCAAGGGCAAACTAATACTGTTGCCCAAAAGAAAGAGAGGAGGCTCTCAAAGGCTCACAGACACTAGGCAGGGAAATAAGGCTGGAGAGAAGCTGACTTGTTCAAATGCCCACCTCAGGGCTCAAATAGAATAAGAATCAAGAACTCTCTGAAGAGCCAGGTCGGTAACTATGGATCTCTCTTTTTGGCAATTCCCCAGAGGTCCTATCAGAGTTCTGACCAGGACTGCATTAAGACTCACTATCCAGCCTTGGCCGGTTGGCTCAGTGGTAGAGCGTCGGCTTGGCGTGCAGGGGACCCGGGTTCGATTCCCGGCCAGGGCACATAGGAGAAGTGCCCATTTGCTTCTCCACACCCCCCTCCTTCCTCTCTGACTCTCTCTTCCCCTGCCGCAGCCAAGGCTCCATTGGAGCAAAGATGGCCCGGGCGCTGGGGATGGCTCCTTGGCCTCTGCCCCAGGCGCTAGAGTGGCTCTGGTTGTGGCAGAACGACACCCCGGAGGGGCAGAGCATCGCCCCCTGGTGGGCAGAGCGTCGCCCCTGGTGGGGGTGGATTCTGGTCGGGCGCATGTGGGAGTCTGTCTCTCCCCGTTTCCAGCTTCAGAAAAATACAAAAAAAAAAAAAAAAAAAAGACTCACTATCCACACTGTCACAAGGACACACCACTGGAGTGTTCTGGAAGTTCAATACCAAATCAGGTGGCAGCCCTCTCCCTCTGCTCTTCAGCCAACTGAGAGGCAACCTTCCTTTTAAGCCTGCTTCCCTGCCCCCTTAGGTAATCATTTGTTTTTTATTTCAACCCACTGAGCCTTGACTGTTTATAGGTATAGTTATAGTGTGTGAATCAACCTCAATTAGCCTTCACTTCGTTCATCATTGGATTCAAGAATGTGCAAGCTCAAGGTCAGATTGTAGGACAGTATACTCGATACACAGCTGACCTTCAAAATGTTGAGTTCCTTCCTAGGCCACTCCCTATGCTACACAATTTTGATCAAATTTAGCCACAAAATCACATATGCTTCTCTACCAATCCTTCTGGTTTCACTATTTTTCCTATTGACCTCTGATTAATCCATCTATCACAAATACAGAGAGTCTTTGGTCTTTTCATTTGAATCTGGAATATTCTTCAAGATCATAGTTACCCACTATATTTAATCAGAAGGTTTAAAATAACAACATGCAGTGATAACATTGAGAATGAACCCTTGGGAATTACATGTAAGACTTTATCGAATATTTTCCTATCAGGATTATTAAGCAGAATAGGTGATCCTATGGTTTTTCATAAAACAATATCTGGCATTAGACCTACTTAAAAATCCGAACCAGCTTGAGCACATAAAGTACAAGTACAGAGATTAAGGAAGTTTTATTTTAGGATGAAGCTGTCTTCAAGTTCAGCACTCTTTTTCTGTTGCTTTTGTTAGCTCCTTTCCTTGACCAAATCAATCTTGTCCTATTTTTTTAAACTCTTCAATACCACCTTTTTGATAATGACTCAAAGTACTACCTGTAATATATTTTCCCTGCCAAGGAAGAAAGAAGGGCATAGGCACAAAGTGTGGAGTAGCAAAAGCTTTATTTAGTAGAGCACATCCCAGACAAGGTTCTCTGGTCCACGAAATGGGCCAGAGGAGTCGCGTCACCTCTCCTGTTTGGGGGTAATTTATAGCATCGGTAGGGTGGTCGGGTTGATATGACATGGCAAAATTTCATTGGCTGACAGGCAGTTGTTCTTTTTCTAAGGGCTTCTGGGAAGTATCTTTTGGCGCGCATGGGTCTGGGCGGTTCCAGCTAAAGTTCCCGAGCCTGGTTCCTCACGTGACCCTCCCCCATTGCCAACTGACCTCACACTACCCATATTTCCCCATGGATAAGATGCATCCATTTTCAAAAAAATTGGGGTCTAAAAACTGGGTGTGTCTTATACAGTGGTTGTAGTTTTTTTACTTGCATTTCCCACATTTTTGTGCTTGTTTTTGTGCTCATTATTGAAGACAGTGATTTATCATCAGACACAGATGAGTACGAGCTAATGGATGGGAGTTTTGACAGTGATGAGGAGTTGTATAAATTTTATGATAATTAAAACTTGAGTTTAATAATTTTATGTAATACATTTTTTTTCAAATTTCAGGCCCTAAAATTAAGGTGTGTCTTATACATGGGAGTGTCTTATACATGGGGAAATATGGTATTTTCAGCCCTGAATTTCCATGTGTGTGTTCTACCATTATGCTAAATACAACGTCTCCACCATTATTGTCTTCAGAAAAACCGAAGGGAGAGCAGAGGGGTCTCTGCTTTCAGTTTCTTTTTTCTCATCCTTTCAGTTACACCATTTTACATTTCCTTAAACTATTTTTTCATCAATTTTATCAATTAAAAATATTTTATTCTATTGCCTAACCGCCTCTAAAGATTTTTGTTTGCTTCAGTGCAAAATATGTGATATCTCTTGCTAAGATGTTTTATAATCTATCTCCACATTACCTATTTCAACTCCTCCCCAAGTCCTACCCTACATTCAAGACTATTATTTCATTCTTTTGACAACATGTTAAGCTTGGCCTCTATCCTAAGCTTCTGGTCACACAGTTCCTTTCACATAGAATATCTTTCCCTTATTTTCTAGCCAGTTTCTCTGCCTACCTTTTAAAAAGGAACTCATTTAACATAAACAGAGTCTTTCTGACCATTGCTGGCTTTATTAACATTCCCCTATCTAGACCACTCATTTTGTATATTTATATTATATTAGTTCTTCCTAGAGAACGAACAGGTAGTACTCCTTACATCTTTCCTCTTAGCACTGAGCAAAGTAGGCATTTTATAAATACTTACAGAAGATGAACCAATGAGCCAATGTACAGGTTTGATTTTACATGGAGTAAAGAACTATGAAGGAGTTAGAGCTGGATTTTAGCTTAGTCTGGCCTGCATGATTCCTGTTAAACCCTAAATGACTTACTAAATGCTAATGTTAACTGCAAATCCTTAAACATATTGTAAAAGCCAATCAAATGTGTAATTACTTCACAGGGGAAAAAAAGTGAGAATAAAAACATCACTGATGTACCAGTTCCAAGTTAACATGTTTGAAAAAAAAACACCTAACTTTGGCTTATATATACCAGGGCAGTATTTCCTGATATTTTACATAGAAAGGAGAAAGGAAATATATATATATAACAATTTCATGTGACCAAAATAAAAGTCCTGGGAGGACACCAGATAAATAAATGATATTTGTTAAATGAATTTTCATGCCAAAAATTTAAGTCTACTGTATATGGACAATAATTTCTAGTCAAGTCATCGTGGTGTATAAGTATGAAAACTGAAATAAAGTGATATACATAAAATATAAACTACTTTAAAATCTCAGTTATTTGAGGCCTTGGCCGGTTGGCTCAGTGGTAGAGCATCAGCTCAGTGTATGGAAGTCCTGGGTTCAATTTCTGATCAGGGCACACAAGAAAGAGACCATCTGCTTCTCCACACCTCCCCCTCCCCCTCTCCCTTCTCTCTCTCTCTCTCTCTCTCTCTCTCTCTCTCTCTCTTTCTCTTTCTTTCCCACAGCCATGGTTCAATTGATTCAAGCATATTGGTCCCAGGTGCTGAGGATGGCTCCATGGAGCCTCTGCCTCAGGTGCTAAAAATAGCTCAGTTTCAAGCATGGCCCCAGATGGGCAGGGCATTGGCCTCAGACGGGGGTTGCCAGATAGATACTGGTGGGGACACATGCGGGAGTCTGTCTCTCTATCTCCCCTTCTCTCACTTGGAAAAAGAAAAAGAAAAAAGTCTCAGTTATTTGAGAAATATATAATTGACAAAATAGTGCTTAATAAAAAAATAGCTGTACTTGCTATGTGCAAGACCCTGTACATTCTCATTTAATCTTCTCAACAAATCTATAAATCAGTTTATAAATTAGATGTCATTACAGTAAGTCCTCAAGTTACAAACATCCACCTTACATACAACTCATATTTATAAATGGAGCACCGTAAGGGCTATTGTTAATAAACTGCAGTTGGACAACAATGAAAACGATATCACTGAGTTACTCAACTCCCATGGTAAAAACCTAACCATCAAAGACCTTATGGAACTAGAGCAGCAGATGGTAGTATTTAGGGAAGAAAATAGGAATCTAGAAACCCCAAACCCAAAAATGTTTCCACAGAAGAGTTAGCTGATACTTTTTGTCTCATTGAAGCAGGAATGACAAAGTTAGAGGAGCAAGATCCTGATACAGAGAGGTTCGCCAGTTACCAAAGGCTTGAGATGCTACAGGGCCATTTATGATGAGAAAAAGAAAAGCTCTGAACAAATCTCTCTTGATGTCTACTTCAAGAAACTGACTCTAGCCTGACTAGGTGGTGGCACAGTGGATACACAGTTGGCCTGGGATGCTGAGGACCCAGGTTCAAAACCTTGAGGTCGCCAGTTTGAGTGCAGGCTCACCAGCTTGAGTACGGGGTCACTGGCTTGAGTGTGAGATCATAGACATGACCCCATGGTCACTGGCTTGAATTCCAAGGTCGCTGAGCAAGAGGCCACTGGCTCAGTTGGAGCCCCCCTTCGTAACCTCCATCAAGGCACATATGAGAAAGCAATCAATGAATAGCTAAGGTGCCACAACTATGAGTTGATGCTTCTCATCTCTCTGTTTGTCTGTCTGTCCCTGTCTGTCCCTCCCCCAAACTGCTAAAAAAGAAAGAAAGAAAAGGAAACTTAGTAGAGAAGCAGAACCAGACCCTGACTAACACCACCCACCCTCTCCAATCAGTCCATCCTCTGCATCATCTCAGGTTGTTTAAGGTTGTATTTAAAAACATTTAAGTATTTATATGCACAGAAAGGTAAAAATAAATACTATGTTAAGACACTCATTTAAGTTGCATCTAATAGGTAAATGTACCTGTTCCAACTTACATACAGATTCAGCTTAAGAACAAACCTACAGGCTGCAGGATTGGGGTTTGTCTTACCCCTCTGTAGTTGCTGGCCAATAAACCCCCCAAAAATAAAAAAAATAAAATAAAAAAAAAGAACAAACCTACCTCGTTCTTAACCCCGGGACTGCCTGTATTTCCATTTTACATCTGAGGAAACTAAAGCCAGACAGCGAAGTAACTTGTCTGGAGTCATCCAGCCAGTAGGGGCCAGAGCAAGATAAGGGTCCAGCAGTCCAACTGCACTTGGAGAGCAACCCTGTCTCCCAGTTTCATTTTGTCTGGGCAGGTAGTACATGAAGATGTGGTGACGTGTGCTTGAAGATGAATTCTTGCTAACACAAAAGAACAGAAGATCCTGTACATTTTTCAGTTTTAAATTGTCAAGACCAGTGGTAGTCAACCTGGTCCCTACCGCCCACTAGTGGGTGTTCCAGCTTTTATGGTGGGCGGTAGCGGAGCAACCAAAGTATAAATAAAAAGATAGATTTAACTATACTAAGTTGTTTCATAAAGATTTATCTTGCCAAACTTAGCGAAAATCCAACATAAAGTACTTGGTAAGTAATTATTATTATATGCTTTAACTTGCTGTAACTCTGCTTTATAAATTTTATAAAGTAAAGTTACTTCCCTACTTTATAAATCACCATTACTGTGGAACCTGTGGGCGGTTAGAAAATTTTACTACTAACAGAGATACAAAAGTGGGCGGTAGGTATAAAAAGGTTGACTACTCCTGGTCTAGACTGTTTTAACATCCACTATATTGTTCATTTCAGCATTACTACTACCTTATTCAACAGATCTAACAGACTTCCAACTGCTTTGCCAGTTTATGAAGAACTGGGTTAAGGAATAGAAAGCATCCCTACTGATACTTTAATCCCTGCTGATGTGAGAGAAAAATAGCAGACATAAAAAGAAGAAAAACAAAATCTTGGAAAGGTCTGTTTTCCCTGATCAAGTGTAATAATACAATGAGCTTCTTCAAGCCAAGAGCCTGAAAAGAAAATTTCTAGTATCCTAAGAACGATATTTGATGGTGAGTTGTTGTATAAAGCTGACAGAAATGGACTCTTACATACTTTAGAGTGTGAACTGAGGGGATTAACTTATTTGTGAATTTATATCTTCATCTGTCTAGTAAAGAGACATCATTTATTGCTTAATGTACTTGAATATTTGTTTGCATTTGCCTTAATTTCTAAATAATTTAAAGTAATTACATGATCTATAAATATTCCTATATATCTAAATGATGATTTAATGACTCGATGGTGAATTTTTATTGTCTTTTATTCCTCTACTATTTTAATTTTGAAAAATTGCAAAGCTCTAAGAAATTTAAAAGAATAGTTCGGTAAACACCATACATTCTTCCCCCTGATTCAGTTACTAATGTCACATACACAGACATACACATTTTGACAAGCCATTTGAAAGTAAGTTATAGATATCATGACAGCTCACCACTGATTACATGCCACACATCTCTTAAGAATAAGAACATTCTCTTACACAAACACATCATTGTCATACCCAAGACATTTAACAATGGAATAATTTTGTTTAATATACAGAATATTATATTTGTATAATATTCAAAATCTCTGATTATCCGCAGATGTTTTTTACTAGCTGTGAGGGTTTTTTTAATTATCTTTTTTACAATTAGTATTGACTATTTGACTTTATTTGAGAGAGAGAGAGAAAGGAAATACAGTAAGAGAGGAAGAGAAAGAAACATCAATTTGTTTTTCCATTTATTCTATTCATTGGTTGATTCTTGTATTTATACATGCCCTGACCTAATGTGCAACTTTGGCTTATGGGGACGTTACTCTAACCAACTGAGCAACCCCACCAGGGCCGTCTAGCTGTGTTTTTTAAATCCAAGATTCAATCAAGGAATCACACATTTCATTTATTTGAGAATTAGTCCTCTTTAACTTAGTACACTGCCTTTTGTTTGTTTTTTTATGACACTGACATTTTTTGAAGAGTCCAGGAATTAGAAAACTTTCTACAATCTGTACTTGTCTGATTGTTTTCTTGTTATAATTTTTTTATATTCAATGTGCTATAATCTCTTACTGTCCATTCTTTTTTATGTCCATATTGTCTCAAATTTAGTCTGCATCAAGTATGGTGCCTGTGTTCTTTGTCCCCATCACTCTTCCAGCTCTTCCTTGCCTTCTTCTGACCCACAATGCGTTTCAGGTTTATCTTACACTCTCTCACTGTAAGTCCTGGAATCAGGCAGTGCTCCAAAGAGCCCTGGTTCCTTTTAGTGGGAAAGGCATTTAGAAACTGATAGCTCACTGCTTGTAAGGTGTCAGTCACTGCATCTGGGCCCTTTTAGTGGACGCAGCTAGAAAACAGAATCTATTAAAATCATAACTTCATTAAAATAGATGATCCATGGGGAGTTTATTATGATGCATGGTTTGAATATGGACTCTATTTTTTCCTTTTTCAAGATTAATCAATTGTTCCAACATCACTTATTCAAAAGTCAATCTTTTCTGCAGCAATTTAATATACAGTTTTATTATTCACTTCTTTTCTCTATTTACTTGCATCTAATTTCTGTACACATTTAGGTCTGTTTCTGAACTTTTTATCTTTCCATTGGTCTATTCATTTATGTCTCCGTTTCATACTTTTTTGTATTTTGTGACAGAGACAGAGAGAGGGACAGACAGGGACAGACAGGAAGGGAGAGAGATGAGAAGCATCAATTCTTCATTGCAGCTCCTTAGTTGTTCATTGATTGCTTTCTCATATGTGCCATGACTGGGGGCTACAGCAGAGTGAGTGACCCCTTGCTCAAGTCACTGACCTTGGGCTCAAGCCAGCAACCATGGGGTCATATGTATGATCCCACACTCAAGCCAGATGAGCCCACGCTCAACCGGTGACCTCACGGTTTCACACCTGGGTTCTCTGCATCCCAGTTCAACGATCTATCCATTGCACCACCGCCTGGTCAGGCTTGGTTTCATGCTTTTTAAAACAATTTTATTTTATTGTGATAAAATAACACTTAGCACAAGATCTACCCTCTTAACTTTTTAAGTGTACATTATTGACTATAAGTACAATGTTATAAATCATATCTTTAGAACTTATTCATCTGGCTTAATTAAAAGTTAATCCTAGTTCATTAGTAACTGCCTAGTTCCTCACATCCTGTGCCCCTGGCAACCACTATTCCATGCTTTGATTCTATGAATTTGACTGTTTTAGGTGTCTCACACAGTATTTGAAATCATGTGGCATTTGTCCTTCTGTGACTTTATTTC
Organism: Saccopteryx bilineata; assembly: GCF_036850765.1. Lineage (NCBI taxonomy): Eukaryota > Metazoa > Chordata > Mammalia > Chiroptera > Emballonuridae > Saccopteryx > Saccopteryx bilineata. The sequence continues at coordinate 34,703,603 of NC_089490.1, read as the reverse complement.
ATTTAGCATGATGTCTCAAAGACGATATATGTCACCCATATATTGTCACATATTATAAAATTTTCTTCATTTTTAAGGCTGAATGGTATCTCATTATATTTATATACTACCTTCTCTTTACCCATTTATCTGTCCTGGACATTTATGTTGTTTCTACATCTTGGCTATTATGAATACTGGTGCAATAAATATAAGAATGCTAAAGTCTTTTCAAGATCTTGATTTTAATTCTTTTGGATAAATGTTCAGAAGAATGCTGCACCATATGGTAATACCATTCTTAACTTTTTGAGGAACTTCATACTGTCTTTCCGCAGCAGCTGCACCACTTTGCATTCTCACTAACAATGTATAAGGGTTCCAATTTTCCACATTCTCAACCAACATTATCTCTTTGGTTATAGCTATTCTGATAGATGTGAGGTATCAGTATCATAATCTTTTAATGATAGAAGCTTCAGAATATGTTTTAACACACAATTTAATAATTCTCTTCAGACAGCTCTTTTTTTTTCATATTTTTAGTGAGAAGAGAGGCAAAGCACCCAAACCAGGATCCACCCAGCATGCCCACTAGGGGATGATGCTCTGCCCATCTGGGGCCCTTGCTCTGTTGCAACCAGAGACATTCTTTAGCACTTGAGGCAGAGGCCACAGAGCCATCTTCAGCACCTGGGGCCAACTTGCTCCAATCAAGCCATGGCTACGGGAGGGGAAGAGAAGAGAGAAAGAAGTGAGAAGGGGAGGGGTAGAGAAGCAGATGGGCACTTCTCCTGTGTGCCCTGACAGGAAATCAAACCCAGGACATTCACATGCCAGGTTGACGCTCTACTACTGAGCCAACTGGTCAGGGCCTATAGCTCTTGTTTTTTAGGATATTTGGTGCATATTTACTTTTTCCACATAAACATTTTTACATTTTATTTTTAAATAATTTTTAAATTTATATAAAAATTGCTGAAATCATACAATTTCCTCTATACACCTCATTCATAACAAAGATTAGGTGTGCCTCGCTGTGTCAAACCTTTAACACATTTTAGTGGCTCTAAGCTGTAAGAGTTCTGAATGACAGCTTATTCAAATTGTAATAAAGTGATCAGATCAAAACTCAGAGTCCTCAGGGATTTTTATCTGATTCTTAGGTAAATCTAAAGAATTAAAAATTGAGACTATGTTATATCAATATAAAAGACAATATTTAATCATTTAGTCAGGCCACTTTAACAGAAAAAATTATATACATTTTTGCACATTACTTTTCAAACATGTACCACATGCTCCCATATATATAATTTTTTTGATAGAGACAGAGAGTCAGAGAGAGGGACAGATAGGGACAGACAGACAGACAGGAAGGGAGAGAGACGGGAAGCATCAATTTTTCGTTGTGGCACTTTAGTTGTTCATTGATTGCTTTCTCACATGTGCCTTGTCCAGGGGGCTACAGCAGACCGAGTGATCCCTTGCTCAAGCCAGTGACCCTGGGTCCAAGCTGGTGAGCCTTGCTCAAACCAGATGAACCCAAGCTCAAGCTGGCGACCTCAGGGTCTCAAACCTGGGTCTTCCACATCCCAGTCCAATGCTCTATCCACTGCACCACTGTCTGGTCAGGCTCCTATATTTTTTAATGAAACATAATGTACCTTTTAATTTGAATTGTTATTAATTATGTCGAGTTTCTCCAAGTTCATGTGTAACCTACATAATTATGTCAATATTTATTTATTACCTGTCACTGGACACTAAATTTTGTTCCATTCTGTTTACCCCACAATACCTCCAGCAAAGGTAACTATTATTCTAAATTTGTTACTGTCATCCCCATACATTTCTTCTTCATCCTTTTTTTAAATTTTTTTGCTACAAGTATAGAAATGTATGTATTGCTAACCAGTATTCAGTGTTGTTTTGCATGTTTTTAAACTTTATAGAACTGGTATCACATATGTACTATTTCTCTATGACTTGAACTTTTCATTCAAAATTATGTAGTAAGAGCACATGGGTGCATATATTGCTCTAATTCCTTCATTTTCACTGCAAAACACCATTCTATTATTTGATTACACCATAATTTGTTTATATATTCTTCTTTTGTTGGGCATTTAGATTGTTTATAATTTTTACTTTTACAAAAGCTATTATCATTCTTTAAATGCATCCTTGTGTGCCTGTGTGGAAGCTTCAAGTATAAATGTAGAAATAGATTGCTGATTCATAATATCTTAAAGCTGTCTAGTTGTTCCTAATTGTTCAAAGTAGCTGTTCCATTTTATTTTTCTATCATAGGTCTGGTATTTTAATAATAGGTGCCATGGTCTAAATGTTTGTGGCCCCTCAAATTTCCTTTATTGAAATCTAATCCCCAAAGATGATTATATTAATAGGCGGGGCCTTTGAGCAGTACTTAAAAAGCGAGAGTGAAGGCCTCCTGAATGAAAGTAGTGCCTTATTTAAAAAGACTCCAGTGAGATCCCTAGTTCTTCCTATCACATTGGGATATAAGAAGACTGTGACCTGGAAGAGGGCTGTCTCCTGACCATCTAGCGTCTTGACCTTGAACTTCCCGGCCTCCAGAGCTGTAAGCAATACATTTCTCCTGTTTATAAGTCATCCGGTCTGTGGCATTTTGTTGTAGTAGCCCAAACTGACTAATACACTAGGTATCCTCTGACTTGTGATATTTGCCTATCTGACAGAGAGTCCATTTTGGTTTTACATTGTAACCTACTAAACCAGCGGTTCTCAACCTGTGGGTCGCGACCCCTGTGGGGGTCATACGACCAAAACATAGGGGTCGCCTAAAGTTTCTGGTATCTCTATAGCAGTGGTTCCCAAAGTGCTGTCGCTGGACCAGCCCCATCAGAATCTCCCCGGAATTTGTTAGATATGCAAATTCCTAGCCCCGCCCAAGACCTACCAAATCAGAAATTTGCAGGACAGATTCCCGCCATCTGAATTATAAAAGCCTCCCAGATACTCTGATGAGAACCACTGATCTGGGGGATCTGAAGGCTGAGGAGTAATGAGAGGGGGCAAGAAACATTGTGTGGGGCAGAGAGGGAAATCAGACAAGAACAGCACACACTGAAATGAGCGAGAGGAGTTAGAGACATATGAGCATTTTATTAAAGGATTATTGTGTTGCTGATAACACCCTCTATATGGCTGTGGGTCAAAGTAAAATAAAAAGTGCTTAGCTAAAGGGGTCCCTTATACTTTTCAGGTCATCAAAACTGAGAAACTGTTGAACTAGATAAACATCCAAGATGTAACCTGAGCTCTGCTGTAGAGAACAGGGCTCATGATGCATCTGGCCTACGTGCAGCTGACACCAAAAGCAGGGCCAGCGGCGACACAATGGATAGAGAGTTGGACTGGAATAGCAAAGGACCCAGGTTCGAAGCCCCAAGAGATCACCAACCTGAAAACACACTTGGATTCATTGTGTCTCCATCAGAATACAATGTCCCACCTGGCCCAAACTCTATCTATGTCTCTGTGTTTTCCTTCATCCTCCATCGCCCCCACTCAGGTCTTCACTTCCCCACACAGGTTGTGGCACTCTACAATTGAGGAATCATTATTAACCCTTTGCTGACACTCAAGTGCCTGCCCATATGAACGTTGATCTCCTTCAATGATCAGACCATAAACAGGTCCAGAACCTGAATGAGGAAGACGTTTGGAAGAACCATGAGAAGAGAAAACACTGACGGGTAGCAGAAAATGAGGGGAAATTGTTGAGAAAGACGGCATCAAGCAGCAGTGCAGCTGGAAGGCTGAGGGGAAAGGCCGAGAGCCGAGGGGAGGAGCCAAGTCTGCGGAGTGGACCTGGGGTGGGGGTGGGGGTGGGGGGCGGTAGCTGGGCCAGTAGCGCCATCTGGGCTGCTGAGGTGACCATATGCCCTGGGCATTTGGGGCCTTCCACAGATGCCTCTGTGATTAAAAGGGAACCAAAAAATAACTTTTTCATTATTATTTTTTAATTGGATACGTTTACCATTATCTGCAACCACATCCAGCTTGGCCAAGTTCTCATTTAGCGAAATCAGCACAGAGAACCAGCTGGATCTGCCCATGCAAAAAGGACTTGGTGGGTTCAGGTGTTCAGCCTCTTTGTGAGAATTACCTATTAATGAAGCGATTAAAGATAATTAGCCTTTTGGTTGGATATCCTGTCAGAATTAGGGATAAATCCTCAGAGGAGACTGATTGTAAAAGGCACAGGGGTGGATTGAATATGTCTAAAATATTCCTGGGTCTTTTATTTGGTAGTGAGGTGCTTGCTCGGCTTAGAAAAATGAAGCACTCAAGATTTTCAAAATAACCCTGTGAACAGGAAGACTGTTACTGTAGCAGATCGTTGCCATCTCTTGGAATTTAAAGTAGCATTTTCAAGGTTTATTATTTGTATTGGTTTTAATAGGATTCTCTTATGAACCAGTTTAATGAGGAGTATTCAATTATTGCTTCCTAAAAACACTGCTGTAATATTGGACTCCATGCTGTGAGGCTTCTTTCAGTAAAAATGTGTGTGATCTGAATAAAAAGTAAAGGAACTAATAAATAGCTATTCCTTGCCTTTCCTGCATCCAGCTTTCTGTCTGCCAATGTGGGTGAATGGGGGATAATATATGCAAATATTCCATCTTCCCGGTTTGGTAAAGCCACTGCATTTAAAAAGAAAATGTATTTAAATCTTAAAATCCATATGTGACTCTTATCAGATAAGGGCGTTTTCAAACTAAGACTGTCTATATTTCCTTGGACAAATCAGAAAGGATTGGGCAGAAGTTTTCTAAACCTGTGGGAAGATTAATTAGAGAGGGTGCCCCAGGCAAAGTGCAAGAACCCCAAATCAAACACGCATATTTAACATGTAAAACTCAGTCTGAAGTTTTAAACTGGATCGAGCAACTTGGAGCAAATGCCCCAGGGCACGGCGCAGAGCCTCTGCTAAAGAAATGACACTGATACCCTGAGGGAAGAACCTAAAATTATGAACCCACTTTTAACCACCAATCAAGAGAACCTTTGCAAATGCTTGATAAAAACAAACCAGCATTCCACTTGAGTTGAAAGTGTTACTCGCCTTTTATGCCTATGTAATGACAAGCTATGAAAAACTCTCAAGAGCTCATGTACATATTTCATTTTTAGTAATGATGACTGGGAACCTTCAAAACCAGTTTGGGAGGTTCTGGAATAAGGCCATCATTGACATAATGGTTGGGGCAGGGGAACAAGTTTATCCCGACCAAATCAAGACTATGGGTATCCTTCCCTAATTATCCATGTGTTAATACTCAGACTTTGAATTCTTATATAGATGGAAGAGTTTTAACCTCTTATCACCCAAATATTTGTTATTTTGTACTAGACAATTTCATATATAGTGTGATGTGCACCTCATAAAAAAATTTCATTCACTTCCATGGAGGCCCTCCTTTGGAATTTGAGTCTTAGACGGTTTTTAGCTTTATCCTATGGGAGAATGACATGAAACAGAAATTACAGAACAAATAACACGTTCTTTAAACAAAGACTAAACCAGGATTATGTCTGCAGTAGGTCTATTGATGTGGATAAATTAGTCTCAGCTCTGCAAAGGCTAAGTGCCACGCATCAGCCAGCATTCAGAAATAGTTTGTGGGGAGTGAAGAGAGGGAGTGAGGCAGCCTGACACCGTCCTGTCCCTCCTCCACCCACTGGCCTTTCATTTTTAATAGTTGTCATTTTCTCAATCTTAGGTGAAGTGCTGTACCAATGCCACCTTGAGACAAGTCTCTAGTCTCCTCACCTCTTTCCAACTAGATTGCCACCCTATTTTTTTATCTTTTTTTTTTTTTTTGTATTTTTCTGAAGTGAAAAGCGGGGAGGCAGACAGACAGACTCCCGCATGTGCCTGACAAGGATCCATCTGGCATGCACACTAGGGGTTGATGATCTGTCCATCTAGGGCATTGCTCTGTTGCACCCAGAACCAAAATTCTAGTGCCTGAGGCAGAGGCTATGGAGCCATCCTCAGCACCCAGGCCAACTTTGCTCCAATGGAGCCTTGGGTGTGGAAGGGGAAGAGAGAAATAGAGAGAAGGAGAGGGGGAAGGTTAGAGAAGCAGATGGGCACTTCTCCTGTGTGCCCGGCCAGAAATCAAACCCAGAACTTTCACACACTGGGCCGATGCTCTACCACTGAGCCAACCAGCCAGGGCCTGCCACATTTTTTCTACATTTAATTTCTGGCACCAGTATCAAAAAATGGTAAGTACTGCCTGACCAAGCAGTGGCGCAGTGGATAGAGCGTTGGACTGGGATGCGGAGGACCCAGGTTTGAGACCCCTGAGGTTGCCAGCTTAAGCATGGGCTCATCTGGTTTGAGCAAAAACTCACCAGCTTAAACCTAAGGTCACTGGCTTGAGCAAGGAGTTACTCAATCTGCTGTAGCCCCATGGTCAAGGCACATATGAGAAAGCAATCAATGAACAACTAAGATGTTGCAACAAAAAACTGATGATTGATGCTTCTCATCTCTCTCTGTTCCTGTTTGTCCCTATCTATTCCCTCTCTCTGATTCTCTCTGTCTCTGTATAAAAAAAAAAAGGTAAATACTTTTGGTCTCCCCCCACTATTATTACTGTTATTATGATTATTATTGTAATTTTTCCCAGGTGAGGTTAAGGAATCACAGGACTTCCTGTCTCAGTTTTCTCCCGCCTACTGAGTTGGAGAATACCACCTCATTATGCCAAGTATTTGTTCATCACCAAGGGGATGCATTGGTATGGGAATATTTAAATTAAAATATTTTTCATAACAGCCTGATGAGTTGGTTAATATGATTATACTACTTAATTGAAGGAGGAAAAAATCTGAGGCAAAGTGATATCATATACTTCCCTGAACTTACCTCAAGTTAGAATTTATATGCCCTGACTTTCTCACTAGTAGTCAAGCCTATTAAAAACAAAAACCCACCGCCACCCAAAGAGGTATTTATCCCAGGGTAAGACACATTGACATAAATAAACTTACCTTTTTAGTGCACCAGAACTCATTCATCAGCTATTAGACAATTTCATTGCTATCGAAAACTTGAACAGTGAGTGAAATGCCCCATTGTCAACAATGTGGCCCAATTACTCAGCAGGAAAGAGGTACCAAGCCCAAAGTCTGTGAAATTTTCAAATATGAACAAAGCTTATCCCTACCTTTAAAGACTCCAATACGGTCGCGTATTTTTGTTTTTCCCATCACTGGAGTAATTTCAGCTAATTACCCACTGGACCTGTCAAAACCTGATACTTACACCCTTTCAGGTACTAGGTTAAGAGACTCCTATAATCCATTCCTCCACCTCTGGGACACAGATCTTTATCAAATTTGAATTCCTGAGCTAATCTTTTTCTTTACCCACTTGGTCCAGCTACGATAGGAACAACGGGCCAACCTCATGAAACTCATTAGTTTGCCAAAAAATGTTTAGACTTTCCATATATAGCCGCCTAGATCCTTGCTTCTTATAAGCAGTGATTAGGAGCATCCAACAGTAATACTTTTAATATCTCTATTGCCAGATCAAGCCATGAATGAATTATCATTGATGTCTTTACTCCTAGAAACAGCTATTGATGTCTTCAAAACTAATCAGATTCAAGAACCAAATCTGGAAACGCCAGAACCAATTCAGAAAACTCATCCTTAAAATTCTGTTTCTCCAGAACCACTCTTGGGACTAAAATCTGTATTAGACATCATTCTTTAGAGAAACAGATAGGTAGATAGACAGACAGATTTATTATTAGAAATTGGCACACATGATTATGTAAGCTGACAAGTCCCAAGATCAGAAGTCAGCAAGCTGGCAACCCAGGAAAGCCAACGGTTTAATTCCAATCCAAGGCTGAAGGCAGGAAAAGACCAACATCCTAGCTCCAAGACTAGCAGGCAGTACATTCTCATACTCTGAGTTTGCCAATTTTATCATCTCTGTGTTCTGTTCTCTGAAGACCAGCACAGTGGAAAGTCCCCAAATGTTAATATCACAAAAAAAAGTTTTAGATAGAATTAAAATCAAGTTAAGCAATAATTTTTTGAGTGCCAAATGTATAATATACAATGTTAGGAGCCCACGCTTCTGCTCTGGTCCTATAACAATGTTACTTTCAACCTGAGACTTTATATCATCTATGTCCAACTATGAATCCACTCAAATAATAGCAGGATGTGCCTCTTCCAAGAAATCTGTGCCAGTCCAGTTTATGCTACATGTATCTTTCCTTACTTCATGTTATCTGATGAGTGATTCTCTTCCTCACCATTCTAGAAGTTCCTTGAGTGCCTTACTCAATTTTAATCACCTTTAAATTTCCAATATCCTAGAGATTGACACAAAGTAAATGCAAAATTAAATAGCTTCACAATTCTTATGTATACAAAGCATGTGTGTATATACAGTCATGCTCCACATAACTACATGTCAGTAAACAACAAAACACATTATAATAGTGGTCCATAAGATTATATTGAACTATAAGCAAAAAGTTTGCTATGTTGAAATAAAAGTCTGGTCCTAAGATGTTGAACATACTGCTCGCTATGAGTGGCTTAAATAGTTGAGGCTCCCCTGCCCCGTTCCCTGGGGCTGGGAGAGGCTGGAGGAGAGGGCAGCCCTCCACTCACCCCCTTGCACACATGCACACACACTGTGCGCACGGGCTCTCTTCCTTTCCCTCAGTTTCTCTTTATTGCTCCCATCCATTCCCATCCCATCCCTCCTTCCTCTTCCTTCCTTCTGTCCTTCCCTCCTTTTCTCCTTCCCTCCATCTCTCCTCTCTCTCCCTCTCTCTCCTGCCCTCCTCCCTTTTATATATTTCTCTTCTCAAGTTTTCTCTCTGGTTCTGTTTCCATCTCTCTTCTCCCTATCTCTCCACGTCTCTTCCTTCCCTCTTTCTCTTCCTCCCTCCCTCCTCCTCATTTCTACTCTCCCTCCCTCAGTGCCTCACCCACACATGCACACACACGTCATCTTTTACACTGGCTGTATTTTTTACATACCTTTTCTATGTTTAGATATGTTTAGATACACAAATACTTATCATTGTGCTACAACTGCCTGCAGTATTCAGTACAGTAACATGCTATACAGGTTTGTGGTCTAGGACAGTGGTCCCCAACCTTTTTTGGGCCACGGACCGGTTTAATGTCAGAAAATATTTTCACGGACCGGCCTTTAGGGTGGGACGGATAAATGTATCACGTGACCAAGACAAGCGTCAAGAGTGAGTCTTAGACAGATGTAACAGAGGGAATCTGGTCATTTTTTAAAAATAAAACATCGTTCAGACTTAACTATAAATAAAACATAAATAATGTAAGTTATTTATTCTTTCTCTGCGGACCAGTACCAAATGGCCCACAGACTGGTACCAGTCCATAGCCTGCGGGTTGGGGACCACTGGTCTAGGAGCAATAGGCTGGACAATATGGCCTAGGTGTGTAGTAGGCTATACCACCTAGGTTTGTACAGTGCACTCGAGGATGTTTGCACATTGAATAAATCACCAACTGATGCATTTCTGAGAACATATCCCCGTCATTAAGTGATACACATACACATATACCTATATGTCACTAAAATAGTTTTTTACTTGCGTTACTTAATATCTGTCTTATGTTTTACAGACATGCCTTCTATGTAATATTAGATTATACACTGCCTCATAATTGGCTCTCTAGTTATTTTTATTCTCAGTTTTTCAGGAGCTAATTAGTCAAGGGTTGTAACCCAAGAATTCAATACTTATCCAAGTGGTCTTTCCCTGATGGTGATCAAATACAAGGTCTCTAAAAAGATATACCCTTATATTCTTGATGAAAAAATTATTTGAAGACAGAGAAAAGAAATATAATTAATAGATCAAGAACAAGAAAGTCGACACAAAAGAATAGGCAGAGAACATGCAGACCAATTAAAATAAGATATCTAAATAATTGTAACTGGTTATAAAACTGGAGGCAAATGTCAAAAAAAGTTTCTTAGTGGAAAAAAGTCTTGGTAATAATAGAGATCTAAATCCCAAGATATTATTAACCAAGGCTGAGAGGTAATGAGGGAAAAATAGAAATCCTCTTAAACAAAGCAGTTTCAGAATAAACCATTTTATTCTTGATTTTGACAAATACAGGGAATATTAATGATACTTTATAAAAACATAGAAGTAATCACATATAAAATGAAAAGCAAGACATATAACTTTAAAACATTGAAGAAGATTAGTTTATTTATTCATTTGTCAGATATCTTTTGAGCAACCATTGTTTGCTAGCACTGCCTGATTTGTGGGTTCACAGTAGGACTTTGCAATCTCTTGCAGGTGGTAGATAATGTCTTTTAAATTGGGTCTAAAAATGACTTAGAAAAATATGCTATTTATAAGAAATAGTCATAAAACAGCCTGACCAGGCGGTGGCGCAGTGGATAGAGCTTTGGACTGGGATGCGGAGGACCCAGGTTCAAGACTCCAAGGTTGCCAGCTTGAGCACGGGCTCATCTGGTTTGAGCAAGGCTCACCAGCTTGAGTCCAAGGTCGCTGGCTTGAGGAAAGGGTCTCTGGCTCAGCTGTAGTCCCCTGGTCAAGGCACTTATGAGAAATCAATCAATGAACAACTGAGGAACTGCAACAAAGAATTGATGTTTCTTATCTCTCTCCCTTCCTGTCTGTCTGTCCCTATCTGTCCCTCTCTCTGTCTCTCTCTATCTCTGTCACACACACACACACACACACACACGAGAAATAGTCATAAAACAAAACAAAAAGACTAAAAGGTTAAAGGTTAAAAGTGAAGACCTGCTAGATCCTAAGGAGGATCCTGCAGCCCTTTGCACACGCACTGGGTTACAGACTTCTTTGAAGCCCTGACCATATTCAACCTCACCTTGAGCATTTCTTTCAATTAGTCATAATACTCTACACAGTGGCTCAAGGGTACGGCACATCCCTGAGAAGTACATTTTTATTTGCCATAGGGACTGGAGGCCATCCTTGACATTAATGGATGGAGCTAGCGTGGTAAATAAATTTCCTACATTTCACACTATTTTAAAATATTTTACCAAACATTCGTATAAGTAAAACAATTTTTTCAGGTTTATTATTACCTGATCCTAATTATATTTTATCTATGAAAACAAATTCTGTTCTATAGGATTTTAATATAAACAACTTCTGTCAATCAAGGAAGTGGTATCTTATTTTGTTCAAAATTTTATCAATGTTGTTCACCATGTGGGAGTATATCTTCAATTGCAACTCAACTTATAGAACTGAGCTGCCAAGTAATACTCCTGAATCAGTCTGCCTTTTTATGGAGATATGACAAATATCTGACAATTTATTATACCTCGTAGGATATGTATAGCTGACAGTTCAGACATTAAAAACCTTATTGATTTATAAGATATTTATTCCTTTTTTTGTATTCTAATTGGGGCATTATAATTTTTAAAACTATGTATATATTATATGTGCACTTCATTTCAGCATAATGAAAGGGGTACAGCAAAATTATATTATGAAAGGGCTCCATGTTGGCTTCTATTAAGTTATTACAACATACTAAGCCTTTTCCCAACTCAGACTTTTTATACAGGTGAAGTTCACTGCCCTCCTCCTTTCTGAAATCCTAAAACCCCTACTATTCTATCCAGAGGTTGACTCCTTTTCCTTCTTTCCAAAGCCTTCTCTGAAATGTCTGAAATGTCATGGCTGAAATTTCACCTCTACAGAGAGGCCTTCCCTAACTGACCTAGCAGCTGGGTTTCCTGTGATATCTTTCATTTTTTCATGTCTTCTTCTTGTTCCTTACTCTCAGAGATCCTATTATCTATCTAAGGCCAGTGGCCACCACCATCATGGCCATACAGGTTCTCATTGGATTCAGACAGATGGTAAAGAAACAGTAAAGCCAAAAATGGTGGCCCATTTCTTTACTAGTGCCTCACACCAGCCAACAAGAAAACACACAGGGAAAACACTTCCCTTTCATTCAGGGCTCCTAAAGCCCTGACACATTCTTTAGTTCCATAACTGGGAGAATCTTCTCTGGTTCCTCCTAGAATCGAAGGCCCCCACAAGCCTTAGTAGGGCTTCCAAAACCCCTCAGCTCTGGTTCCCCATCTGCACACCTTCTCTCTCTCTGCACAAACTGCCTTCTTCTCCAGCACTCTGCATTCTCTCTGCTCTCCCTGCAAAACTTCCTGTGCCCACAAAGACCTCTCCTCCAGCAAACATTAGCAAAGCAATGGCCCCTCCCAAGCAGGAATGCAATCCACAGTTTGCAATCAACTGCCCTGCTCTGAGGGCAATCATACACGTGGCTGCCCAGTATCATTTTCTAACAATAAAAGTGAGCAAACTTCAAAAATACAGATTTTACAAACTCATTTGCCCAACAATCTACCATTGGCAATGATTGTTGTGCTGGTTTATGTGTTTAATACCCATCTCCCCCTAGTTAAAGCAAGACCAAGTCTTTTTCATTCCTGTTCACCACTATATAGACACGGCTTACTACAGGCCTAAAACATAGTTAGAGCTCAATATATATTAATTGAATGAATTAAAACTTAGAAATGAATTTTTTTAAGTCTTTGAATTTTATAGGGTGAATTGAAATACAACCCTCAATCTTGGGGGAAGGGAAAAGCATTGTAAAATAATAAATAAATATATGCAAAAATATGAATAATATGATTAATAAGGTTGCTTTTAGAGAAATACACTAAACTTTGTTATCTACAGAAGATCTTTTCTAGTAATCTTAGAGCATTTTGAAAACAGATCATGCAATAAACCACTTAGAAAATACCAGTTATTTCCAGAAAGCAAAACTAGACTACCCACATTCTATGATCACAGTATAATAAAGCTAGAAATTATTTTTTCATTCAACAAATATTCACCATGGGCCTATTATATGCCAGGTCCTTCCCTAGGCATTGAAGATACAGCAGAGAATAAGATAAGCAAGATCTTCACTTTAATTGTGTATATTTACTGATAGAGAGGGACAAACAATATACAAACAATGAGTAAAAAACAAAAAAAAAAGGTCATTTTCAGTGACTTTTAAAAACTCAACCACTTAGAAATTTAAAACACTCTCTTAAGTACATTTTACATTAAGGAGGAAAACAAAACTGCTAAGATGCTTTATGAAGTAAAACAATCAGAAAATTACAAATCAAAAATTGGGGGGATGCTGCCAAAGTTGTGCTTATAGGGCACCTCTTGGTGTTAAGTGCTTTTATTATTTAAAGAAAAAAAAGAATAGGCCCTGGCTGGTTGGCTCAGTGGTAGAGTGTCGGCCTGCTGTGTGGATGTCCTGGGTTCAATTCCCGGTCAGGGCACACAGAAGAAACAACCATCTGCTTCTCTATCCCTACCCCTCCCTTCTCTCTCTTTCTCTCTTTCTTTCTCTCCCTTGTCCTCCCACAGCCATGGCTCAAGTGGTTCGAGTGAGTTGGCCTCAAGTTCTAAGGATGGCTCCATGACCTCCACCTCAGGTGCTAAAAAAACAAAATGGCTCAGTTGCTGAGCAATGGGCAATGACCTCAGCTGGGCAGAGCATCACCCCCTAACAGGCTTTCCAGGTGGATCCCGGTCAGGGTGTATGCGGGAGGAGTTTGTCTCTCTGCCTCCCCTCTTCTCACTAAAAAAGAAAGGAAAAAGGAAAGAAGGGAGGGAGAGAAGGAAGAAGGGAAGGAGGAAGGGAGGGAGGAAGGGGTAGAGGGAGGGAGGGAAGGAGGGAGAGAGGGAGGAAGGAAAGAAGGAAGGAAGAAAGGAGGGAAGGAAGGAAGGAAGGAAGGAAGGAAGGAAGGAAGGAAGGAAGGAAGGAAGGAAGGAAGGAAAGAAGAAAGGAAAAGGAAAGGAAGGAAAGAAAAAAAGGAAGAAAAGAAAGAATAGAAAAAAGTACTAAGAATTTGACTCAAGCCAATAGAGAATATAGATAAATTAAACAAAAATAAAGTGGGGAGATAAAAATAAATACAAAAATTAAAGAATTAAAAAACATAGAAAACAGTATTCTAACATGTCCCTGTAATTATAAGTTTACTCAAAGTTAAATTAAGTGAATTTGGAATATTGTCACAAAAATTTCAATAAAGTATTAGTTTATGCACATAATATGAAATAATATTAATATCTACTAAGTTAAAAATTATGCAAGTTTTGCCTGACCAGGTGGTGGTGCAGTAGATAGAGCATTGGACTGGGATGCGGAAGGACCCAGGTTCGAGACCCCGAGGTTGCCAGCGTGAGCTCATCTGCTTTGAGCAAAGCTCACCAGCTTGGACCCAAGGTTACTGGCTCCAGCAAGGGGTTAATTGGTCTGCTGTAGTCCCCCGGTCGAGGCACATATGAGAAAGCAATCAATGAACAACTAAGGTGTTGCAACAAAAAACTAATGATTGATGCTTCTCATCTCTCTCCATTCCTGTCTGTCTGTCTCTATCCTTCTATCTGACTCTCTCGCTGTCTCTGTAAAAAAAAAAAAAAAATGCAAGTTTTAATTATGGGGGTGGGAAATAGCTTCATCCCTTTAAAAATGATAGCCTTATATTTACAGATGTATGCATATTATAGATAAGAAAATATTGGAAAAAAGACTCATATGAATAAAAAGTGGTTCTCTCTGAGTAGCAGAACTGTACGGGATTACTATATTTGCCTTTGTGCTTTCGATTTTTTTCACGTTCTTCATAATATATGTGGACTACTTTTTTAAATTTAAAAAAAATTGAAACATAACTAATTTTTTATCTTCAAGTAACCTAGGGGATACTTCCTTTCATTCTCTTCTCTGTAGGCTCTGATTTGGTTCTACCTGCATAAGGCAGAGGTTATGAAGTCCCAATCATCTTGCTACAGTAGCATCATACACCAGGGTAAAGATACAGGCTTCAGGGCCACACTGCCTGGCTTTCAATGCTGGCTCTGCCTTATCTCTGGACTACTCCAAGCCTTCGTTTCTAGTTTCTTCATCTGTAAAATTAGAGTAACAGTGGTTCCAACCTCATGGGATTCTTATGAAGATGAACCCATCTCATAAAGTTATGAGTATTAATTGAAGTAATATCTAAACTATCTGAAATAGTTCCTGGTTCACAGCATGGACTGTGTAAGAGTAATGTGATTATTAGAAGAGAGGCTGGGAAACGTGGTCTTCAGCTGGTTGACCATGGGCCCCACAACAGGGACCTTATATTTTTTTAAGTTTTTTTTTTTTAATTTTTCTATTAATTTGGGGAGTTGGGGAGAGAAAGGGGCAAGAAAGAAGAGAAAGAGAGAGAGAATCATCACCTCATTTTTCCACTTAGTTCCATTAAGTTGTATGCTCATTGACTGCTTCTGGTCTGTGCCCTGACTGGAGATTGAACCCAAGACCATGGAGTAGCAAGTACCATAGAGTACCACTCTATCCACTGAGCCACCAAGCCAGGGCCAGAGACTTCATATTTTAAGGGAGGAAGGATATTGGTGCTTTGATAGCAGTCTTGATCTCAAGCTATAAACCATGGAACATGTTGCTAGATAATCCAGAATTGTTGTTACGGGGATTGGGGATTTTCTCCTCAAATTGATTAATCTAGAACTGATATTAAAATCTCATTCCCATATTACACATACAGGAATTGACTCTTAAAGATGTTAAATAATTTACCACAAATCCTGTAGCCAGTAAACAGGAGCTGTGGTATTTGAACCCTCCTCTTTCTGACTCTAGTGGTAATGAGAGAAGACATACTCTAGAGGAGACCTGGTATCAGTAATAGGCATCAATATTGGCTGACGCCGTAGTCTGAAGAAGGTCACTTCTGCTATAATTATAAGGAGGTATTCTCTACAGAGGTTTCAAGATGAAGGTACTAACAAAAATGAAAACTGGGAGAGTCTAAAAAGTATGCCCTTTCAGATGACCAAATTGGCATCTGAAACACATGTCTAAGAGATCAACCATTGGCAATGGAAGCTGAAGAATTTGTTGAGCTGTCGTAACTTGGTTTCATAATTAGATAGCTCAATAAATTTTACTTTCTAGTTGCCAGTAATAGAAACTCCGTCATCCAAAGAGCAAAGAGGACAAGATATTCTGAGGACATTGAGATGTGTCAGGGAAGCAAAGGCCTGTAGCTGGCATCCCGAAAAACTGGGACCAAACAAGGGGAAACTCATCGGAGAGCAGCACAACTCTCACCCTCTCTGCTCTCACTCTCCTCATTCATGTCTCATCTCTCCATCGCTCAGCATGTTGGCTGCACTTTCCCCCTTCTCTGAAAATCAGTGTGATTCAGAGAAGGGCCATCCCATCCTCCAATAGCAGCCTCTGTTCAGGAATTTGTATCACTGCAGGCAAGACAACTGGACAAATTAACTAACATTTCCGAAGTCCAATTCTACATTTTCAGTAAAAATATTACATTGTCTTGACTCAGTTAAAAGTTTACTTCTAGTCCAGTCTGCTATGGCCAAAGGGCCAAAGTTGTGTTCAAATGTTGTAGGTAGGTGTGGTAGTGCAGCTCTCAAGGGAAGAGGGCTGAAGGTTGGGCAGGTGCCCTCAAAATGCATCCACTGGAGTGGAGTTTTTATTAAAGACTGTAACATTAGAGGATAGGTCAACTTGTGTTCATTTTTGTGATAAAATTAGTAAGATGGGACTATTTCAAAACAAAGAAATAATAATATGCCTGCAGTTCCCTTAAAAAAAAAAAGGCTTCATTAGAAACTGCAACAGCAGGGACTAAGAAGACTGTAGAGAAAAGTGTGATGCTCGTATTGATTTTTAACATCAGCACAACTTTTCCTTCATTTGAGGAAAGCCGGCATGTAATTAAAGGAAAGGCCCTAAGACCATTTCCAAAAAGCTCAGGGTCATCCAAAAAAAGGAAAATAAATTCTGCATCTTTTTTTTCTACTCCTTGACTGTTTTTTTATTTTTTTTTTTACAAGTAATAAGCTGAGTTCAGCTAGAAAACTTTTCATAATATTCAGTGTCCAGAAATAGCAACAGAGAAGAGCTTTTCAAAATAAGAGACTTTTCATAGTTCCTGAAAGGTATTTTCTACAGAATTTGTAATCAGTTTCTGATTCTGGTGAGTATGCTAGACTGTTACCTTGACAATGACTGGGAAGTTGCGCCATATGAAAGAAGACTATTATGTCCATTGTCCACATGTGTTAGCTGAGGATTAATCAGATGATCTCTGAGGATTGAGATGTGGTCCATAACAAGGAAGAAGGTTCTGTCCTCATTATCCATGGATGATTCACTCCCTCTAAGAATTGGTAGGTTTTCTGAAATGAGATATGGCTTCCAACTTTCACCTGCATTTATGAAAGTTAGAAAAACACTTTAGTAGCTAAACTGATATGTTATCTGTGGAGGTAAGACCAGTGAATAGTGTGTAATAATGTAGAATTTTACATTAGCCAATAGTTCCTTACAAAACAAGGTGAGGAAAAGACTGATAAGCACTGGGAGTGCGCAAGCTTATTATATAGCATATTTCTAGAGCCCACCAGCAGATCTTATAATTAAGTCAAAGACATCTCTTCTATTGGACACTTTTTATAGACAACTCTCAAGATTACAAATGTCTTCTCAGCAATAAACCCAGCTGTTTCATCCATAAATCCTAACACCATCCTCAGCACAGTTATTATGGGGGGGGAGGAACAAAAGGAGGTTTACTGTTATGAGTACACAAGACACACAATTTATTCTTGTATTATTATTTATCCTTGTATTATAAATTTATCCACATAACTACTTTTCCCCACCCCTGTATTGAACAAGTGAGATGCCTAAAGTGTAACAAAAAATAACTTCTTTTTTCTGCCATGTGCCCATTTAAGCCTACTCTGAGGGGCGGGTTCTTTTCTTTTCCTGCCCCTCTAAATTCTTGGGAAAATACCATGACTTTTCACTCTCCTGTTATAAAATATATAAGGATAGTATTCTTATGTATAATAGTGTTCATATTATGTGAGTAATATGTACATTTGTATCTATACACCGATATAATAAGGATAAACTTACAGCTGTATTTAGGGAGTTCAAGTTCTCTCCTCCTCTAGCTCATCGCCTGCCCACACGTTGTCCGGCTCTGGGCTGGCAACGTGCCGTGGGCAGGGGAGATGTCATGCTCCGGTGTTCTCTCTTTCCCTACCTGGCACTTCTCCTCCCAGCCACTCACTGGACCACTTCTGCCTCCTCAGGACCTGCCACTATAACTCTGGACTGTCTGAGCTTGGCAGGCATTTAGAGCTGCTTTTCTGTCTCCTAACATTCCTTGCAGATTCTTTGAAGCCTCTTTACATCCCGTCCTCCCGAGGGCTCTCACTGCACTCCCCTTGATCAGGTGAAAGCTGACTAGTTCCTACTGTCCCCTTACCCTCTGGCACTTGAATCACCAGCATCCTTCTGCGGTGATTCCTCTCCACGTGTGTAACTTTGGCCCAGAGGAAATGCTCCTGCAGCCTTAGCTGAACAAATTCTGCAGGTGCAAGTGCAGTGGTCTGTCAGGTCATTACATCCCAGTGTCCGAGAAGGTAACTGCCACCGTGTCTGCCTCTCTTTTCTCCACAGTCATAGCCAGATGACCCTCGTCTTCAGCTGAGTAGATATTTTTTTGGGAATAAGCAGACATGAGCTCCAGGAGAAGCATGTCTAACTCTCCACAGGGGTCCCTGAAGCCCCTTTTCTAGATTTTAGAAGAAAGAAACACACTCTCTTTACTCCTGCTCCATGTCACTAGGAAAAGGGAGACTCAACACACATTAAGAACTCTAAC
This sequence comes from Saccopteryx bilineata, assembly GCF_036850765.1. Classification (NCBI taxonomy): domain Eukaryota; kingdom Metazoa; phylum Chordata; class Mammalia; order Chiroptera; family Emballonuridae; genus Saccopteryx; species Saccopteryx bilineata. Next base: position 34,684,744 of record NC_089490.1, on the reverse strand, counting down.
ACAGGGGTCGGAAACCTTTTAGGCTGAGAGAGCCATGAACGCCACATATTTTAAAACGTAATTCCATAAGAGCCATACAACGACCTGTGTACGTTATGCATTATCCAATAAAAATTTGGTGTTGTACCGGAGGACAGCTGTGAGTGGCTCCAGCCACCCGCAACCATGAACATGAGCAGTAGGAAATGAATGGATTATAATACATGAGAATGCTTTATATTTTTAACATTATTTTTTTTATTAAAGATTTGTCTGCGAGCCAGATGCAGCCATCAAAAGTGCCACATCTGGCTCGCCAGCCAGAGGTTCCCGACCCCTGCTCTAACACATTATCTTTAAGACACCAACTCAATCTTTCATACCCTTAATGAGGAACAAGAGCTAACAGTTGCCAGACTGGATTGTAAACACCTCCACAGAAGTCTTCTATGGTGGTTTAACACCTCACTCTCAAAGGCAGAGTTGTCTGTGGCCATACCACCCTGAATGCACTTAATCTCACCAAATACAGAGTATCTGACGGCGCATGCTTGGGGCGGCAGCTGAAAGTAGAACTGATGTGGTTCCAGTTCCATCATGCTACCTGTGAGGCCACAGACAACATGGACAATCTTTCTTCCATATGGGAGCCTCTTAAAGACCCTTTGAAAGAACCCATAGACTCTTTGGAGTTTTCGAGTCACTTATATCTATTATGGAATCTGAAATTCCTCTAGAAGGTAAGGCACTAAATGATATAGAAGTAACTTTTTCAAAGTTCTGCACAGAAAGTTCTTTTGACCACAAATCCAGTGCCCAACCATAAGGTGAAAAATTTTGAAGCAAGTGAAACTGTTTGGTCAAATAGAATAAAAAGATACTGAAGTAGATACTTTCATTCTATCTACCAAACTATGAAGGACCCTCGAAAAAACAACCTCCTCCCTAATGTAGTGATTCCTATTGGAGAAGCCTAAGTATGTGTGTTTTGGAAAAAGTATTCCAGGTGATTTTTCTGATGCATAAAGCCCCCTACTTCCTTCTGCTTTTCTCCTCCATACTATCTTCAACCCATACTTTTCCTCAAGAAACATTGCTCTAATCAGGCTGAGAAAAATGGCGGTAGTGAATTAAGACAGTTAACCAAAAACTTGAGATAAAATACTATTTGCAACCCAGAAACAACTAGCTGTTTATACACATAGCCTGTATGTACTTGTTAATGTGTAGAGAGCTGAGAACCAAAATAAAAAATTAAAAATTAAAAAAGCCAGGGTCCATGCTTTGGTTATTTATCCTGATATACTTAACTACCGAGCACTTTGGAAAGTATTACATAAAATAGACCAGAGATAAAGAGGTAGCCGCCTGTGACCTTTCTCTTGTCCTTATATTTAATTTCCTTTTGTTTTTCTCATTCAATTTTTCTCCTGTCAAGTTGCAGCATTAAAAGAGATTGAAGAAAGCAATCCTATGAAATAATTTAGGTGTAAACAATTTTATTTGACTTAGGGATTCTTTAACACACAAATCTGAACTCAGTCGGAATATTTAGAACACATGGTCACTATGGCAGAAGCCCCAGGAGAGAGAACAAGAAAAGGTAATTTTTAAATTTTTGTGTGTATGCAGCAGAGCAGTGGTTTCCAACCGCAGACCCGTGGACTGGTGACTGTCCACTAAAGAGTTAACCCCTGTGATGTTCTGTGAAGATTAGAGACCCAGGGAGCCTAGTTGAATTTGCTTATGCTCAGGGTGATTGCTACCTATCAATCTTTTTTTTTTTTTTTTTGTATTTTTCGGAAGCTGGAAACGGGGAGAGACAGTCAGACAGACTCCCGCATGCGCCCGACCGGGATCCACCCATCACGCCCACCAGGGGCAACCCTCTGCCCATCCTGGGCATCGCTATGTTGCGACCAGAACCACTCTAGCACCTGACGCAGAGGCCAAGGAGCTATCCCCAGGACCAGGGCCATCTTTGCTCCAATGGAGTCTTAGCTGCGGGAGGGGAAGAGAGAGACAGTGAGGAAGGAGAGGGGTAGGGGTGGAGAAGCAGATGGGCGCTTCTCCTGTGTGCCCTGGCTGGGAATCGAACCTGGGACTTCTGCACGCCAGGCCGACACTCTACCACTGAGCCAACCGGCCAGGGCTGCCACCTATCAGTCTTTATCATTGATGAAAATACTACTGAGGTTTTATTAGAGATCTTTGGAACTTATAGTCTCCTTCAAACAGCCTTTTGCACTGTGAGAGCATTTACAAATTATGCATAATAGATAAAAAGCATTCAGACAAACTATGTATACTGCTCACAAAAATTAGGGGATATTTCAAAATGAATAAGAAGCTATAAAATATCCCCTAATTTTTGTGAGCAGTATAGTATTCAATGCTTCGTACATGTGGAATTCAAAAATCAAGCACCAGTTTGTCCCATGTTGCACTGTTAAGCGCAGCAACAAAAACACTTTTTTCATTGCGTGTTTCCATTTGCAGCTGGCTAGGTCACCAGTCCCCAAGTGTACAAAGGTTTAAAACCGGAGTGACGTCACGGAAATGGCGCCATGAGAAGCGCGTCGACAGCTCTCCCCTAAATCACAACAAATTTATCAACTAGAAACAGAAAAATTTATCCTCGGAGCATTCCGGAGTTCCACACAAACTGAAAGCAAAAGGACTGTTATCACTTGAATCTGAGAGACGAGGGTGTGGAGGAAGGTACCGCAGCGACGCTCATTCAAGCCGCCAGGGAGTGCGCCCGCGGTGAGTCAGCCCATATACTTGGGAACCGCAAGCCGCTGCTCGCGGCCGCGAGCCCGCGAGCTGCCGTGAACCCCCGCGAACCGCCACCGCGAGCTGCTGCGAGCCCCCGCGGAACCGCCACCGCGAGCGGCCGCCACGAGCCGCCTTGCGCGCGCCCGGTCAGGTTGAGCACCGCTGACGTTCCCAGCGGCCCGCACACTGCGAGTGGGGGTCGCCGGCCACCGGTGCCCTGAGCGCCCCATTCGCGCGCGTGCCTTGGGCATTCCACGCGCGCAGGGCGCCCTACTGGCCCGCACACCCAGGGGGCTCCATTATCCTGCTCCTGGTGCGGTCCAGCCGCCAGCGGCTGGGCGAGCGGGAGAGGCTTGGGAGATTCTCTCCGTGGGCGGGGCACCTCACCCAGCCATTCAAGCTAACAATCAAGCGTTGGGGGAGGGGTGCGCGCAGGCAGCCTAAAATACCTTCTGAAACACAGCTGCGACCCAATCACTGAAATTAGCTTAACCCATAAAATCTGCGCACCCTCGGTTCTAATTGATAAGATCTCTCTCAGTTCAGCGATCCAAGACAAGAGGCGTGATATTTTTTAGTGCCTCTCGCTAAAGGGGCGGGGGCAACTGCTGATTGATAGAGCCTCCATATTCAGGGATAAACGCTAACAAGAAGGACTTGGCAGATAATAAGGTCTATACTACACTAGTCGTAAGCAGAGACTAGTGCCTCTTCTTCCCTGCAAAAACAGGCTACAAAGTGTGGAAAGCCTGGGTTGAGAGGTCCAACTAAATAATAGGCGCTGAACAGTCACCTTGACAACAATTGACTCCCACCCCCGCCTAATTACACTGGAGGCCCTGACTCTCAGAGCCTTTCCCAAAGCCTTGCACTGAGGGGGGATAGAGTGGGGATTTCCCAGCTCTTTGAGCCTCTTACTCCCCAGGCAGAAGCAGTTGCAGCCTTAAAGCTGGATCACCAGGCTGCTAATTCAGAAAGGGGGGACTAGGAGAGAGAATCCAGGAAAGCAAACTCTCTCATCGTTGGACCCTGCAAACGCCAACAAGCCTTTACTTCCAGCAAGACTAAAGCCAATTATATGACATTGCCATAGAATCCCATCAACTGCAAATCCCTAACTAAGAGTGACACAGGGGCAGAGCCTGGGGTACAGAGTCACCGACTAGGAAGAGGGAGAGAAAAGAAAAAGGAAGAAGTTAACCTCTCAAAATCAAGAAAAACCCACAGACTTTACAACTTGATCCACTAATTTTTTTGTTGTTGTTGTTGTTGTTGTTGCTTGTTTGTTCTATCTTTTTGCCTTTATTTCCTCCACCTCGGTCCTTCTATTCTCTGCCCATCTTATGCTTCCCCTTTCTTGAACTACACTACCCATGAGTGTTGCATTTTATTTTTCTTCTTCATCCTCACCCTCCTTTAAGGTAATACTCCAAAACACTTAACTCTCACTCTCTCCTCTTTTGTTTTTTTTTTTTTTTGTCTTGCTTTATTTTGTTTTTTTCTCCTATTTTATTTCTTCCTTCGTTTTTCTCTTTTTCTTACTTTTTCCTTTCTATTCGTTTTTTCTTATCTCATTTTACTTTCCTCCCATATAATCCTCAATCACGAACAAATTAGTTAATTTGGGACTCAAGGCTTTTTTTTGGTTTTATTTCTCTTTTTTGCTTTTGTTTTTATTTTTTTTCTCTCTTGTTTGTTTATTTTTGTGGCATTTTGGGTCCTCCCAACCCAAGGTCTCCATTGTATTTAGTCTTCGCTCCACTTAATACAACAGATTTTTACTTATTATTTTTATTTTTTCTTCTTTATTATTCTTTTTTGGTCCTTTTTTCTGATTCCCTCTTATCCCTCTCATTATATCTCTTAGTTGACCATCACTTACAAGCAAATCATCTTATGCTTGTCTAAGATTTTCTTCTTTTTTTTTTTTTTTTTTTTTTTTGCATTTAGTAGGTCCCTACTCCCTTTTTTTGCCCCTTGAACTCTTCACCCCAAATCAGGCCCTCCATTATAGGCACGATATTTCCCTGAGGAGGGGAGAGGAGGGAAAGAGAAGAGAGAAAAAAGGGGGAAATAATAAATTATTACTGTTTTTTTTGTGGGGTGTTTTACCTTTTTTTTTTTTTACTCTTTATTAATTCTAATTAGTGCTATCAATAAGACCACCCTCAGATGCCGATAAGAAAGAGGAAATCGAATATTATGGATACAAAAGAAAGAGAGGTAACACAAATAGATGTGGAAAAATCTATGGAGAAAAGACTTAACATATTGGAAGCCTTGGAGCTAAATGACAGAGAATTTAAACTAGAAATCTTAAAAATACTCAGAGATATACAAGAAAACACAGAAAGGCAATATAGGGAGATCAGAAAACAACTCAATGAACACAAAGAATATATTACCAAGGAAATTGAAACTATAAAAACAAATCAAACAGAAATGAAAAACTCAATTCACGAGCTGAAAAACGAGGTAACAAGCTTAGCTAACAGAACAGCCCAGATTGAAGATAGGATTAGTGAAATAGAAGACAAACAACTTGAGGCACAACAGAGAGAAGAAGAAAGAGACTCAAAAATAATAAAAAACGAGAAAGCCCTACAGGAATTGTCTGACTCCATCAGAAAGAATAACATAAGAATAATAGGTATATCAGAGGGAGAAGAGAAAGAAAATGGAATGGAGAATATACTCAAACAAATAATAGACGAGAACTTCCCAAGCCTGTGGAAGGAACTAAAGCCTCAAATTCAAGAAGCAAACAGAACACCAAGTTTTCTTAACCCCAACAAACCCACTCCAAGGCACATCATAATAAAGATGACACAAACCAATGACAAAGAAAAAATTCTCAAGGCAGCCAGGGAAAAGAAGAGTACAACATATAAAGGAAGGCCTATTAGATTATCATCAGATTTCTCAGCAGAAACTCTACAAGCTAGAAGAGAGTGGACCCCAATATTTAAAGCCCTGAAAGAGAGGAACTTTCAGCCAAGAATACTATACCCATCAAAGCTATCCTTCAAGTATGAAGGAGATATAAAAACATTCACAAATACAGAAAAGATGAGAGAATTTATCAACAGAAAGCCCCCACTCCAGGAAATACTAAGGGGGGTTTTCCAACCAGATTCAAAGAACAAAAGAAAACAACACCACAAGTAACAGCTCCACCAAGAACACAATAAAACCAAACTTAAACTGTGACAACAAAGGAAAAAAAGGGGGGAGAGGATGGAGATTAACAGTAGCAAAGGATGATGAAGTGCAGAAATACTTATAAGATAGGGTACTACAATGAATATGGTAGGTACCCTTTTCATTACTTAATGGTAACCACCCTTAAAAAAACCACCACAAAAACACTTGACTTAAAAAAGGTAGCAACAGAGGAAAGAAGTATGGAACACAAACAAACAAAAACAAATGATAGAAAAACAAAAGAGAAGAATCAAACTAGATACAAAACTAACAGAAAGCAATTTATAAAATGGCAGTAGGGAACCCACAAGTGTCCATAATTACACTAAATGTAAATGGATTAAACTTACCAATAAAAAGACACAGAGTAGCAGAATGGATTAAAAAACAAAATCCAACTATATGCTGCCTACAAGAAACACATCTAAGCAACAAGGATAAAAACAAATTCAAAGTGAAAGGCTGGAAAACAATACTCCAAGCAAACAACACCCAAAAAAAAGCAGGTGTAGCAATACTCATATCTAATAATGCTGACTACAAGACAGAAAAAGTACTCAGAGACAAAAATGGTCATTTCATAATGATTAAGGGGAAGTTGAATCAAGAAGACATAACAATCCTTAATATATATGCACCAAACCAAGGAGCACCAAAATATATAAGACAGCTCCTTATTGACCTTAAAACAAAAACTAACAAAAATACAATCATACTTGGAGACCTCAATACACCGCTGACGGCTCTAGATCGGTCATCCAAACAGAGAATCAATAAAGATATAGTGGCCTTAAACGAAATACTAGAACACCTGGATATGATAGACATCTAGAGGACACTTCATCCCAAAGCGACAGAGTATACATTTTTCTCTAGTGTACATGGAACATTCTCAAGAATTGACCATATGTTGGGTCACAAAGACAATATCAGCAAATTTAGAAAAATTGAAATTGTACCAAGCATATTTTCTGATCATAAAGCCCTGAAACTAGAATTCAACTGCAAAAAAGAGGGGAAAAAACCCACAAAAATGTGGAAACTAAACAACATACTTCTAAAAAATGAATGGGTCAAAGAAGAAATAAGTGCAGAGATCAAAAGATATATACAGACAAATGAAAATGAAAATACGACATATCAGAATCTCTGGGATGCAGCAAAAGCAGTAATAAGAGGAAAGTTCATATCACTTCAGGCCTATATAAACAAACAAGAGAGAGCCGAAGTAAACCACTTAACTTCACACCTTAAGGAACTAGAAAAAGAAGAACAAAGACAACCCAAAACCAGCCGAAGAAAGGAGATAATAAAAATCAGAGCAGAAATAAATGAAATAGAGAACAGAAAAACTATAGAAAAAATCAATAAAACAAGGAGCTGGTTCTTTGAAAAGATCAACAAAATTGACAAACCCTTGGCAAGACTCACCAAGGAAAAAAGACACAGGACTCAAATAAATAAAATCCAAAATGAAAGAGGAGAGATCACCACAGACATCATAGAAATACAAAGAATTATTGTAGAATACTATGAAAAATTATATGCCACCAAATACAACAACCTAGAAGAAATGGATAAATTCCTAGAACAATACAACCTTCCTAGACTGAGTCATGAAGAAGCAGAAAGCCTAAACAGACCAATCAGCAAGGAGGAAATAGAAAAAACTATTAAAAACCTCCCCAAAAATAAAAGTCCAGGCCCAGACGGTTATACTAGTGAATTCTATCAAACATTCAAAGAAGACTTGGTTCCTATTCTACTCAAAGTCTTCCAAAAAATTGAAGAAGAAGCAATACTTCCAAACACATTTTATGAGGCCAACATAACCCTCATACCAAAACCTGGCAAGGATGGCACAAAGAAAGAAAAATACAGACCAATATCTCTAATGAATACAGATGCTAAAATACTAAACAAAATACTGGCAAACCGAATACAACAACATATTAAAAAAATAATACATCATGATCAAGTGGGATTCATCCCAGAATCTCAAGGATGGTTCAACATACGCAAAACGGTTAACGTAATACACCATATCAACAAAACAAAGAACAAAAACCACATGATCTTATCAATAGATGCAGAAAAGGCTTTTGATAAAATACAACACAATTTTATGTTTAAGACTCTCAACAAAATGGGTATAGAAGGAAAATATCTCAACATGATAAAGGCCATATATGATAAACCATCAGCCAACATCCTATTAAACGGCATAAAACTGAGGACTTTCTACCTTAAATCAGGAACAAGACAGGGTTGTCCACTCTCTCCACTCTTATTCAACGTGGTGCTAGAAGTTCTGGCCAGAGCAATCAGACAAGACAAAGAAATAAAAGGCATCCATATCGGAAAAGAAGAAGTAAAGCTATCACTTTTTGCTGATGATATGATCCTATACATCGAAAACCCGAAGGACTCCACAAAAAGATTATTAGAAACAATAAACCAATACAGTAAGGTCGCAGGATACAAAATTAACATACAAAAGTCCATAGCCTTTCTATATGCCAACAATGAAATATTAGAAAACGAACTCAAAAAAATAATCCCCTTCACGATTGCAACAAAAAAAATAAAATACCTAGGAATAAACATAACAAAGAACGTAAAGGACCTATATAATGAAAATTACAAAGCATTGTTAAGGGAAATCGAAAAAGATACAATGAGATGGAAAAATATTCCTTGTTCTTGGATAGGAAGAATAAATATAATCAAAATGGCCATATTACCCAAAGCAATATACAAATTTAATGCAATTCCCATCAAAATCCCTATGAGATTTTTTAAAGAAATGGAACAAAAAATCATCAGATTTATATGGAACTATAAAAAACCCCGAATAGCCAAAACAATCCTAAGGAAAAAGAATGAAGCTGGGGGCATTACAATACCTGACTTTAAACTATATTATAGGGCCACGATAATTAAAACAGCATGGTATTGGCAGAAAAATAGACACTCAGACCAATGGAACAGAATAGAAAGCCCAGAAATAAAACCACATATATATGGTCAAATAATCTTTGATAAAGGGGCCAACAACTCACAATGGAGAAAAGAAAGCCTCTTCAACAAATGGTGTTGGGAAAACTGGAAAGCCACATGCAAAAGAATGAAACTCGACTACAGCCTGTCCCCGTGTACTAAAATTAATTCAAAATGGATCAAAGACCTAAATATAAGACCTGAAACAATAAAGTACATAGAAGAAGACATAGGTACTAAAATCATGGACCTGGGTTTTAAAGAACATTTTATGAACTTGACTCCAATGGCAAGAGAAGTGAAGGCAAAGATAAATGAATGGGACTACATCAGAATTAAAAGTTTTTGCTCAGCAAGAGAAACTGATATCAAAATAAACAGACAACCAACTATATGGGAACTGATATTTTCAAACGACAGCTCAGATAAGGGCCTAATATCCAAAATTTACAAAGAACTCATAAAACTCAACAACAAACAAACAAGCAATCCAATAAAAAAATGGGAAGAGGACATGAACAGACACTTCTCCCAGGAAGAGATACAAATGGCCAACAGATATATGAAAAGATGCTCAGCTTCATTAGTTATTAGAGAAATGCAAATCAAAACTACAATGAGATACCACCTCACCCCTGTTAGATTAGCTATTATCAACAAGACGGGTAATAGCAAATGTTGGAGAGGCTGTGGAGAAAAAGGAACCCTCATTCACTGTTGGTGGAACTGTAAAGTAGTACAACCATTATGGAGGAAAGTATGGTGGTTCCTCAAAAAACTGCAAATAGAACTACCTTATGACCCAGCAATCCCTCTACTGGGTATATACCCCAAAACCTCAGAAACATTGATACGTGAAGACACATGTAGCCCCATGTTCATTGCAGCACTGTTCACAGTGGCCAAGACATGGAAACAACCAAAAAGCCCTTCAATAGAAGACTGGATAAAGAAGATGTGGCACATATACACTATGGAATACTACTCAGCCATAAGAAATGATGACATCAGATCATTTACAGCAAAATGGTGGGATCTTGATAACATTATAAGGAGTGAAATAAGCAAATCAGAAAAAAACAAGAACTACATGATTCCATACATTGGTGGAATATAAAAATGAGACTAAGAGACATGGACAAGAGTGTGGTGGTTACCAAGGGTGGGGGGGGAGGGAGGACATGGGAGGGAGGGAGGGAGAGTTAGGGGGAGGGGGAGGGGCACAGAGAACTAGATAGAGGGTGACGGAGGACAATCTGACTTTGGGCGAGGGGTTTGCAACATAATTTGATGACAAAATAACCTAGACATGTTTTCTTTGAATATATGTACCCTGACTTATTAATGTCATCCCATTACCATTAATAAAAATTTATTAAAAAAAAAAAAAAAAAAAAAAAAAACAACAAAAGCTATATGATAACCCAGGGATAATAGAAACTGAATTATACAAAATCTGGATCCTTACTGTTTTGAATGAACAGAATTGACACCCTAGGTTAGGACAGCATTTTTCCAGACTAACTTGTGAGCAATAAATAATTTCATTCTTGTTTAAACACTAAAAAAAAAAAAAAAAAAAAAAAAAAAAAAAAAAAAAAAGGTTTAAAACCACAGCAGTAGAGAGAGTGTATCAAGCTGTGGGAAGAGACAAGTAAAAGGAAATGATGTCAGTGATTATGCATTAAATATAGAAGATATATAAGAATGTAATACCTGGAAATGGGTTTCTGCCCCCCAAAAATGTAAGCTATGTGCCACTGGCTCTGGGACCAGGCAACAAGTGGACACTCAAAGGGCGCAAGAAGATGGTTGGTGAGAGTCCGCTGGAAAGTCTAGCAACAGCGACACCTGTGGTCATGTGGTGCACAAGAAGGGTACCTAAATGGACTCATGGACCGAGCTGAGGAAGTTGCTGGGCAGAAGGGAACAGATGCCTACCTCCCTGCAGGTACCTATAACAGCATATGAGAAAAAAAAAAAGATGAAATTTTAAAAGAACTATTCAGCTTTCAAGCAGAATTAAAATATATATATATATATATATATATATATATATGCAAGCCAACACTCACATGGTTTGAAAATAAACATAATTCCATATTTTCAAGGACATAGCTTAAGGAAAAGCTCAAACTCGGGGCGCCACTAGTCAAGGATGACTTCCAGATAAAGAATTCAAGGCCTGCCTGTAAGTCCATTTGTTAAGACCTCAGAAATATTAAGAGTGTGGCTAGGAAAAACTGTAAGAATCATAAAGCTATGCTTCCAAGAACTTCTCAGTTAGGCAACAGGGCTTTTTAGAATCCTAATGGCATTATCCTATAGCAGCCTCAGAAGAAGCCAAAAGGTAGAGAAAGAGCCTAAGAAAGAAAATATTGGTGTGGTTTTTGCCTAAAGAAGTTTATTATAAATTAGTATCTAAGAAACCCCAGAAGTTTATAAAGTAATTTTATTTGCTTGGATGGAACACTTCAAAATACGAAGATAATTTTGGATAATAACCTTCTATGAGAAGGAAGCAGGTTAAGGAAACTACTCAGCTTCAAACAGGGGACACAAAGAAAAAAGGATAATTTTGACAAAACCAAAAGCCCAGAAAGCAGAGTCAAGAACTGCGGGGGGGGGGGGGGGGACCATCCCACGGAGCAGAACTGGGCTGTAACCAAGGAACTGGCAGAATGTGGTCACTGGATTTTAGAATTTCTATGGACTAGTGACAGCATATTCCTTTCAGAATGGGAATGTCTATTGGGGTGACATTATCTCTGAGCCGACATTGTGTATTGGGGGTGTGTGTGAGAATGCTAACACATCGGGGAGGTCATGGCTCTTCAACTAGAAAGTCACTGCACTTGAGAGACTGCACTCAAGGAGCTGTGCTGCACCTGGACTTGGAGCTGATAGCAGGGCTTGACCAGATAGCCAACATGCTAGGTTTGTAGGCCATAAAGTCTCTGCCACAGCTACTCAACTCTGCCTTTGCAGCACGAAAGCAGCCGTACATCACCTACACATTAATGGGCATGTCTGTGTTCCAATAAAACTTTACTTATGCAAATAGGTGGTAGGCCATAGTCTGCCAATCCCTGAAGAGATTTTGGTGATCTTAGATGGAGTATTTTGCATATGAGAGGAATATCAGTAATTTGAGCAGATTAAAGATGGCCACGAATTCTTTGACACTCCTCCCTGAGAACCCGGGCAGGCTCTCTGGCTGCTGTGACCAATAGAATACAGCAGAAGTGACGTTGTGCCAGTTTCCCTGCCCGTAAGACTGGCAGCTTCCATGACTTATCTCTGGTGACTTTCATTCTTAGAGCCCTGAGCCATGGTGGAAGAATTCCAATCTCCTTCTGGAGAGGAAGCATTGACCACCTAGTGAGGGAGGTGGGTTCAGGGGAGCCATTGCGGTCAAGACACTGAGCATGTGACTGAAGTGACTGTGCACCCTCCAGACAAGGTTTGTTAAATACTATCAAGTGACCTCGGTCAACATGACGGGCAGCAGAAGAATCACCCAACCAAGAGCTGCCTGAATTCCTGACCCACAAAGTCAGAAGATATGATAAAGCACTTGTTCTTTAAGCCACTACATTTTGGGAAATTTTATTACACATAAATGTGTAGAAAACACACATACACCAATATTAAGAACAGTTCAAGGACAACGGGGAATTTAAATTTGTAGTTTTCTTTTGTTTTGTGTTTTATGATTTATTATATTTTTTAAGTTTTTAAAAATAAGCCTGAGTATTTTCCCCTGTCAGAGATAGCAATTGAGAGGCAAATCTGGACTCAAATAATGAGGAATGAATGGTCACATGACCCTTAAGAGAGAGCAATTATTTTTGCTGCTCTAAGAGAAAGAGCATGCAAGAAGGCTGACACAGGAGCTTTATCAGAGCCAGGAGGAAAGTTGATTAGGATCCGGCAGTGAAACTGAAGGAAAAGAGGCAGATCCTTTTAAATGTTACCCCAAAATTGATGGAAGTCGCTCTCTTCATCTTTTGCATTTACATTCAGAAAGATGTGAAAAGGCCCAAGGATCAGACCCAGTGGCAGCAGGACTGGAGCTCCATTCTTCTATTTCCATCTTAAATTTAAGGAATCGGTGAATATAAGAACAGAAACATTTTTGCAGTCCATCAGACTCCTGGGGACAATATTTGTGGGTGTTTTTCTCCAAAATAGATTCTTTTATTCTAATAATCTTTAAACACTGGAGTGTTCCTAAAAATAAGCCATCTGCCTTTTTTTTTTTCTTTTAGCTTTATAATCGCTTTATTGTGAACAAGTCTCAAGCAAGAATAGAGAGGCTGGACATTACTTGGACCCACTGAGACAATCTTTCTCAGTAGAGACAATCTTTGTCAGCCATTTTTGGCAGAAAAGTCCTCTGGAGGAGTATCACTCGCCCAGTTTGGGTCATTTGCTCACTCCTGAACCGCTCATTGCAGTCAGGGCATAGTTCACTTTTTTTTTTAATTAATTTTAATGGGGTGACATTGATAAATCAGGGTACATATGTTCAGAGAAAACATCTCCAGGTTATTTTGATATTTGATTATGGTGCATTCCCATCACCTGAAGTCCAATTGCCTTCCATCACCTTCTAACTGGTTTTCTTTGTCCCCTCCCCCTCCTGTAACCATCACACTCTTGTCCATGTCTCTGAGTCTCATTTTTATGTCCCACCTATGTATGGAATCATATAGTTCTTAGTTTTTTCTGATTTACTTATTTCGCTTTTAATCTACGACAGCCACCATGTCTATCCCCAGTCACTTTGTTTTCAAACATAGATGCCAAACTAGAATATTTTTATGGTGATATAAGCATTTTTGCTACATATAATATATATAATATCAAAAGTCAAAGGCTGCCTCATAATAAATATCTTAGGAGCAAATTAACTGTCTCCAAGGTGACTTTTTAGGGAGGGGAGCAAGAGAAACCCTTATTCTCTTCAGCAAAATGTCCAGACAATCTGTACTTCTCTTGCTATAATATTTTAATAAGCCATCATGTCAATTAAGTAATTTGCTTTCTAAGACATTAACTCTTAAAGGCAAATATTTTACCTTATTTGCAACACCCAATATTTTTTTAAATGTTACATTTCTTTTCTTTTTCTTTCCTGATCTGCCCTTACATGGTAACAATGGATAGCTTATTGATGTCCACTGGAAATTTAAATTCTTGCTTTGATTCTCTAGCAAGAGAGAGACAAGACACCTTTAATGAAGGACAACAGATCGCATAAGAGAAACTAATGAAAAGAACAGGATGAGGCCCCAAAGGTGCCTAATACATTGTGAATTCCATTATAAATAAAATCTGATGATTTTTTTTTAGTTTCTTATCAGATGCATCCTCTAAGCTTGTCTCTCATTCCTGCTGCAGGAAATTCTTCACTGACACGGAATTGAAGAAATAGTTATTTTCCCCAACTGATGTTTTATATTTCCGGCAAGATGACTTTCAGCATGCAAACTGGATGCATCAAAAATCATTCTGAAGCAAGACCAGAGCTTCAGAACTCTTTTCGCAATTTCAAAATGAGTATCCCTCCCAGAGGAAAACATAAGCCACACCAACGCTGGAGAAATAGCTTAGACATTTCTTTCTCGCCTGATTAACTGCTTAGATTAAAGAACTGTCTGTTTTTCCCCCAATTTTGAAATGGGTAAAAAGTGAAAAGGCAAAAGAAAAGAAGTTGACAAACTTGTGACCATAGTAGCATCGAGGCCCAAACAGACAGGAATGGGCTAATAAACCAGGAAAGACTGACATCATAATGATATCAAATAAGTACATCAGGACTCCCCAAACTTTTTACACAGGGGGCCAGTTCACTGTCCCTCAGACCGTTGGAGAGCCGTACTATAAAAAAAAAAACAACTATGAACAAATCCCTATGCACACTGCACATATCTTATTTTAAAGTAAAAAACAAAACAGGAACAAATACAATATTTAAAATAAAGAACAAGTAAATTTAAATCAACAAACTGACCAGTATTTCAATGGGAACTATGCTCCTCTCACTGACCACCAATGAAAGAGGTGCCCCTTCTGGAAGTGCGGCGGGAGCCGGATAAATGGCCTCAGGGGGCCGCATGTGGCCCACGGGCCGTAATTTGGGGACCCCTGAAGTACATAGTGCTTACTGCATATCAGCGCTATTATAAGCCCTGTTTGTACAGTAACTCATTGGATCCTCACAGCAGAAGTAATTTTGATTTCCATTTTACAGATGAGGAAATTGAGCCACAAAAAGGTTAAGTAAATTGCTCACATGGTATAAACACAGGCAGCTAGGACAACTAAAACTGTCCTGTGGATCTGGAAGTGGGGGCGGAGAGACTCCATCCTTCCTTATCTTTTCCAAAGTCTTAAGGGTGGTGAAAGAAATGCTTCCCGGTGTGATAAAAAAAAAAGGCATCACTGACTCAGGCTTCATAAATCATCTGCTAGGAATTCCACGAGAAAGCACAACAATGGTCTGGCTCCAATCATCTCCCCTGCTATTCCAATAGACCAAGATGTTTAGATATACTTCTTTGAAGTTTTTATAGAAAAACTAGGTTTACAGACAATATGTTTGGAGAGGGAAACCTAGAAAGAGCATTTCTGCACATCCCAGTCCAACACTCTATCCACTGCACCACCGCCTGGTCGAAAGAGCATTTCTGTGTTTCAGCAGTGAACGTGTTTTTTTTATGGACACAGGAATTTTTGTCACGGAGAGTCAACTGGGTCCCCGTGAAAGTTACTCAGTGTCTCTGTCCCTCACGTTTGACAGGCAGCCACTTCTTCCTGTGCAGTGCCAGCTGCGGCCCTGAGATGTGACAGTGAAGATCGGAGTGAACGGATTTGGTTGTATTGAGCACCTGGTCACCAGGGCTGTTTTTAACTCTGACCAAGTGGATGTTGTTACTGTCAGTGACCTTTTCATTCACCTCAACCACATGCTCTGCAAGTTCCAGTATGATTCCACCCAGGCAAAGATCCCGCCAACATGTAATGGCATGAGGCTGGTGCTGAATATGATGTGGAATCTGCAGATGTCCCCTCCACCTTACAGAAAGCTGGGACTCACTTTGAAGTATGGAGCCAAAAGGGTCATTATCTCTGCCCCTGCTGCAGGTGCCCCCATATTTGCGATGGGTGTGAACCATGAAAAGTATGACAACTCCTTCAAGATTATTAGCAATGCCTCCTGCACTTTCAACTGCTTGGCCCCACTGCTCAAGGTCATCTGTGACAACTTTGGCATCATGGATGGACTCATGACCACACTCTATGCCATCACTGCTCCTGAGAAGACTGTGGATGGCCCCTCTGGGAAGCTGTGACGTGATGGCTGAGGGGCTGCCCAGAACGTCATCCCTGCTTCTACTGGAGCTACCAAGGCTGTGGGCAAGGTAATTTCTGAGCTGAATGGGAAGCTCACTGGCATGGTGTTCTGTGTCTCCACCCTCAGTGCATATACCGTGGATCTGACCTGCCACCTGGAGAAAACTGCCAGTAGTGGTGAAGCAGGTGTCAGACGGGTCCCTCAAGGACATCCTGGCTATACTGAAGACTAAGTTGTCCCCTGCCACTTTAACAGTGATACCCACCCTCCACCTTTGATAATGGGGCTGATACTGCCCTCAAGGACCACTCCCTTCCCGATATGACAGTGAATTTGGTTATAACAGGACAGTGGACCCGATGGTCTATGACCTCTAAGGAGTAAGAACCTTCTGGGCCACCAGCTCCAGCGAGAGGAAGAGAGGCCCTCAGCTACTGGGAAGTCCTTGTCCCAAATCAACCCCCCAACACACTGAGAAGCTCCTGACCTCTACAGTTTCCATCCCCTTGACAGACTCCTGGACAAAGGGGAAGACTCAGGGAGCCCCACTTGTCATGAACCATCTATAAAGTTTACTGTACCCCCCCATAAAGAAAATGATCCAATATCCACAGGTCCACAAAGTTATCATATAAAAGCTATAAGTCATTAGGGAAAACTAAATCTGCCTAATTGTGTACTATAGTTGGAGCTCTTGTCAACATGATGAACTTAGAAAGATGTCTGTCCGAATAGATTTTGTTTTCATGGCTAAATAGAAACTACAAGTTACCTTGAAAGGAAAACATACTTACATCTATCTTTTTACATGGCAAATAGTTTTCCTAAGAATTCATTTTGTTTCAAATTACTATTTTTCTGGGAAGGAAGGATATGGAGTCTAATAACGCATTGTTGGACATTATTTTATTTTAAAATTTCAACCACATATTTCTCTGCATTAAGTTAACTTTAATATAGAATTTTAGAGCCTCTTGGAATTTTAACTAGGAATTATTCATTTACCTCAAACACTCCACTTATTCCTTCAGAAGCCCCCCGGGTTCTTTGGGGAGAAAAGAACCCAACACTTATTGACTACTTACTCAGGGCTAGGCACCATGCTAGACATCACTTGTGAGATAATTTTGTTCTCATAAAATACTACTATTCTCCATTTGCATTTAGGAAAAAAGACTCACAGGTAATAATCTTTTCCAAGGTCATGTACGTGCTAAGTGTCAGAACTATTATTGAGCCCATGGTTCGCTGACAGGACAGCCAAAACTCTTCTCATAGAAGGACCCTGCCTTCCTTTCAAACACACAGAAGCCAACCAGCATTTCCCTTCCCAGTCACAGCAGAGAGGTGAAGTGGAGGTTGCAAAGGAGGCTGGGAAGTGCCAGCTGCTGTGAGCTGCATCCGGCTTCCTCTAGGACCAAGGCAGGCTGGGAAAAGCACTGAACACCACGTAACACTAGTGCTGGTGCCGCTCTCCTCCATGCAACTTGTGCTCGAGGCAAAAGTGAGATTTTGTATCTGTGATGATTTGGATTATTGTTCAGAAATATTTATTCTCTGTACCCCACTTCTAGGGAGGGTGTATTCTCATTTAATTTATATAGGACTTGGTCATGTGACCTACTATGGCCAATTTTTATAGTTAGCAGAGTTGATATCAGCAGATTTGACACAAGCAGAGAATTCAAATTTGATCACATGGTTGGGTTTGGTCTCTCTGGCTTCCACGATTACCCTGAGAAGAATGTGATCCAGCTAGGAGGTGAGAGACACATAAACCCACGTAACGTGTAGCTAAGATGAAAATAAACCATGTTATTTTTGAACTATTGAGATCTGGGTTGGTTTTTGTGCAGGAAAAGCTGATTGAATTACTGTCTCAACCTAGCCTACTGAGATTTACCTTTTCATAAACTTCCCTTTAACTTCACCTATTTTCTAAAACTGAATTTTCCATTGCAGGGTAATAGTCTAAGATAACTGAGGCTCTGTCTGGGCTACTATTCTCACATATCAATACTAACCTTGCCGCAAAGGTAATTATAAGTAAATAAATAAATAAGATAGATGATAGATAATAAAGTTGTAAGTGAGGTGGGTTAGCAAGTTTTGTAGATATCCTTAAGTGTATGTGGTTTTAACAGAAACTACAGCATTTATACAAATAATATCCACTTCATTTTTGTGAATAAAGTGCTTTGCTTGACAATTTTAGGAACCACACTGGATGACATAAATGCATTTATGATATTCCTGTGAGGAAATATTCAATTGATGTAGAGCTTTCTTTATCTTAAAGGGCATTTAAACTATTTAATGGATTTGAAGTTTTTGCATTTATAGAACCCATTCCCACCACAGAGATCAGGTGCTATTTAAGTTCTCTCTTGGTTCTTAGATGGATTTTAAAATAGAAAGTCACTTACCAATCAGTGCATGATGTAGAGAGATATCCAAAGCACATCTGCGACAATCATTGTGCTGTTTTGCCTCATTTTATTGTTCTCTGCCAATCTGATGTCATTTCCCCAAAACAGCTAGAGGAAATTCCACTTTCCTCACATAATGGTATTATATATGCTAAACCTCACAATACGTTTATCGTAACTGCAATTCCACTAGATTTGTCTATGACTTCCCTCCATATTGCAATTTTTAAAATTCCATGTATCAGGAATAAGTCATTACTTAGCCTCCCCTCCCCCTCTCTCTTTTGGATAGAGAACTAACTCAAGTGTAGTCTATAAGGATTCATGGTTAGAGCTCCCTTGTGACTAAGAAGAAATTAAAAAAAAACACTTTGAGAATAATTTATTCTAATTATGGCTGTGTTAGTTCTCAGATATGCAAAGATCACAAAGTAGTGAAAGAACAAGTGAAATGGAACAAAAATTTGACTAAGATAATGATGACCTGTCCCTTTTCTCAACCAGTGGGGCAGTTTCTACTCATCAAATAGTGCCCTATCTCCTTTTTTCAGCTATTTCTTGTCATCCATTCTTCTGTAATTGCCAATATTTCAATCTTTCACTCCAGGCTTTCAATTTTCTGGGCAACATTTGTCAGCGTTTTGATGCTTGCATTGTACATGGCTCAAAAAACCATCATTAGCCTGATTTTTACAGTGATAACTCCATAACCATTATGTTATAGCAAATCTATAGTTTCTAAAACCGATGGATGTTAAACTATGAGGCAAAAAAGAAAGAGAAATATCTTTAAAACTCTACCACCCTATCCTTTACTTTTCCCCCATACAGAACAATACTTACCATACCTAAAGTCCAATGACTGATTCATCATTAAGATATTTTCTGAAAATTTCCTTAAAGATTTTTTTTTAATTCTTAAAGATTTTAAAAAAAGAAACTGAAGTTCTAAGAAGACAATTTGTCACTATGATAAAATGTAAAGGATACTTGTCTAGAAGTCGAAAGACTTTGATATCATTGGTCTGCTCAAAGTTGTGATTTTGGGTAAGGCACTGGCCTTTACCAAATGTCAGTGTTTTCTTTTATAGTATAAAGAATATTAGTTATGTCAGCATCATAGAATTGTTGGGATAATGAAATTACAGAATACCAGGGTTAATCTGTTTAAACGGTATCATCAATTTTAAAAAATAGTTTAAAAGTAAGGATTAAGAAAAATAATGTTTAACTTATATTTCGTGATTCTTGATTCTGACATATAATGTGTACTGAGCCTCAATATGGAGTCTTAGAATTCATAGTTTGAGAAACCCATATAAGAGGCTGAGGTAGGCTGAGAAATGACCTCTTCCCCCTGAGATATCCATGTCCTAATCTCTGGCACCAATATATGTTACTTTATATGGGAAATAATTGGTCTTTACAGGTGTGATTAAGTTAAAGGTCTTGAGGTGGAGAAATTATCCTGGGTTACCTGGGTGAACCCTAAATGCAATCACAAGTATCCTTATTAGTGGAGGCAAAGGGAGATTTTTCACACATGAAAGAGAAGTCAACATGCTCATAGAGACAGCTAGGACTAACGAAGCTGCAAGCCAAGGAATGCCGGCAGCCACTAGAAGCTGGGACAGGTAAGAAATGGAGTCTGTTTTAGAACATCCAGAAGGAGCATAGCTCTGCTGAGCCTTCATTTTGGCCCAGTGACACTAATTACAGACTTCTGGACTTCAGAATAATTTTTTATTATTTTAAGCCACTAAATTTGTAGTAATTTATTATAGCAGGCTTAGAAAACTGACACAGGTACTTGAGCCCTACACTTACCACAGCTCTTAGTATAGGAGGCAAAACACACCTGTTTTATATAAAACATGGCTTCATAATAAATAAGTTATGTAAAGCAACAGGCAGAGTAGGTGCTCATTAAGTATAAGTCTTAATTCTCCTGTTCTATTGAAAAGTATCCAAACAAAGCCTTTACCAAATGGCTACAATTTACTGAGAATGTACCATAAGCCAAGTAATTTTTAAAAAAAATTTTGTGCATTAATTTTATTTCATTCTCATAATAACACTCCTATGCCATTTTTCAGATGAGGATACCAAGACACTGAGAGATAATATAACCTACCCAGGTCACACAATAGCTGGCAGAGCCCCAACTCCAATCCAGGCAGTCTGGTCCAGAATCAATTTTTACCCATTATATAACACTGAGTCCCCATGTAGCAGATCAAGACACAAGCCTGATTCTCATGGGAGTTACAGTCAAGAGGCATCAGTATAAAAGCAATGTACTTTGTGGACTTATTATTATATAATGCACTCAGTGTTCTACAAAAAGAAATAATAATAATAAGAAAGAAAGAAAGAAAGAAAGAAAGAAAGAAAGAAAGAAAGAAAGAAAGAAAGAAAGAAAGAAAGAAAAAGAAAAAAAGAAAGCCTCATGTCATCACACTTGTTTGGGAACTCATTCAGTCCAGAACCATGTGGGTATCAGTGCAGGGACATCTCTTGGCCCCAGGATGTACTACAATGTCTGCTCTGCCTATTCCTGGGAGCTAAGATGCAGAGATAATAGATCCACGCAACTCCGTATGGCATATTTTACATCCCTAATTAATGTGATCCAAAGCCCGTTGCTCATCAGTGTAGTGAACAGAGTCTTTCATTCATCCAATCAACAGATGGCTGTTGAGTGAAAAACACTATCCTAGAGCTCCTGCAGGTGATGCAAAGATGAGCAATATACACTTTCTACTCTGAAGGAACCACACTGTGGCAAGAGATCCAGGCTGCCATTTGTGTTTCCAGAGCATTCAATGACCCAGTGCTGGACATCTAAAATTCAACTGGTTGTCAGCAGTTCTCACAGACCATCATGAGTGTGTGGCCAGTGGTCACAGCCATCATCACAGCTGCCTGGCCCATGCAGGTTCGCATTGGATTCATACAGTCAGTAAAGAAACAACAGAACCAGAATCTGGTGGGCCATCATCTTTAATCCTAGCTTGCACCCAGTGGGCAAGTAAAAACACACACTGGGCTCCAAAATCCACTCATTCAGTGCTCACAAAGCTACTGACTTATCCGAGTTTCTTAAAATCAAAGGTTTCTAGCTCACCAGACTTATTCACCTCTGTTCCCCATCTCCTTCCTTCTCCCTGCACAAACTCTGCACAAACTGGCTTCTCATTCAGCACTCTACCATCTTGGCTGCTTCTCCTGGCCTCCTCCACGTGGCCTTTCTCTGCTCTCTCTTCTAATGCTAATCCACCACCCTACATCAAAAAGGGTGGGAAAGGCTTAGTCTTAAAACTAAGCCTTAGGTTATAAGAATCCTGCCTGCTTACAGCCTGTCCCCCCACATTCAATGCAAACTATAAGTGACCAAACATATATATCATATTTACAAACTTATTTGACCAACAGCGAGGTAAAGATTATTTGGTGTTATTTGGATCACTATTATTTATAAGTATTGCCAGAGGTCTTATTTGCACCATAAACAAAGTGTTTTTCCTTGGAACATTTAGAATGATATTTTTCACGGACAGCTATTCTAGGGCATGCTGGCTCAATTTTGTATTCTGCCCTATAGGCACAGAGCTAGGAAGATGACCCTGTGAATATCAAAAATGCATGTCATCCTATTCACAAACCAGTCAAGATCTGAGTTCAGAATTCTGTTCCTCCTGAATGAGCTGGGGATTTTAGAGGCATCTAAAGCAGAGTTTACTCCTGCACTGTCTATGAGTCTTCATATCTTTAGATAATAAACAGAAACTTGCTGTATTTTTCTAGTGTAAAAGAGAGAAAACTGACATCTCAATTTTTTTGAAGACAGTCTGATTCCTCTTTCTCAGAGCAATATCAGAAAACCTTGACCCGCTTTTTTGAAACAGGCTGCATCGGTCAAGATCTTATTCCACTTAATATTTGGAAACAGCCCCTTCTAAGACTGGAGAGAAATAAAATACATTTCACCTTTATAGATCATCTTTTATCCAATTTCAGCAATGTTATCCAAGAGTTCCAAAATATTCTTAAGAGAAATTAAGAAAATTATTGCGTGTAATTTTTATGAAATTTGAGAATCTCTTCTCTAAAGTATGCTTAAAATTTTCAAGATATTAAAACATATCAATTTCTGAATACCAACATAAATATTTTCACAAATACTGCACACACACATATAAAGCATTTTTTAATAAAGTGACTTGTATATGACCTTGCATTATGAATAAGCTCTAGAAACAGCAGCCTCTCTTACTGGACTACTGAAAATTTCTCATTATTTAAGAACCAGTGCCCTGGCTGGTTGGCTCAGTGGTAGAGCATTGGCCTGGCATGCAGGAGTCCCGGGTTCGATTCCTGGCCAGGGCACACAGGAGAAGTGCCCATCTGTTTCTCCACCCTTCCCCCTCTCCTTCCTTTCTGTCTCTCTCTTCCCCTCCCGCAGCCAAGGCTCCATTGGAGCAAAGTTTGCCCGGGTGCTGAGGATGGCTCTGTGGCCTTTGCCTTAGGTGCTAGAATGGCTCTGGTTGCAAAAGAGCAACACCCCAGATGGACAGAGCATCACCCCCTGGTGGGCATGCCGGGTGGATCCCAGTCGGGCGAATGCGGGAGTCTGTCTGACTGCCTCCCCGTTTCCAACTTCAGAAAAATACAAACAAACAAACAAACAAAAAAACAAAAAAAAGAACCAGTGTCCACAGTTGTTCATTGTATGCCATGAAAGAATATATGCAGTATACAAAAAAAAAAAAAAAATGAATAAGATCTAATTTTGTATCTCTCCCAAAATATAATTATGGAGCACTACATGCAGGGTACTGTGTTCAATGCCTCAGCATGTGATACTTTACTCATAAGATGAACATGCAAACAGATACAGGTCCATCACAAAATAGTCACAAGGATGTAAAATACAGCACAGGACATGCAGTGAATAATATAGTAATTATATACAGTGCCAGATGCATACTGGAAATATTGGGGGGACCACTTTGTAAAATAGATGATTGTCTAACAACCACACTGTTCACCTGAAATGAATACAAAATAATATGTAAGCTATAATTAAAAAATAAAATTTAAAAATGATATAAAAGCAGATAGAGGCTTTTTTCAAACTCCTACTATATGCCAGGCACTGTTATAGGTGCTTTAAACATATTATTTTCAATCTCCTTACATCACTAACAGGTAGATATTTTGGTCCCTGGTTTACAGATGGGACTCTGAGAGGTGACAAGGTCAGTATTTTGCAGGACTAAAACTCCAATCTATGACTGCACGCTTTTCCTGTTTCTTAGTATTAGGACATGAGGCAGTGTGTGACAAGAAGCAACAGGCAACCCCGTGCATATCCAGCAGTCTCTTTAAAGCCTATCAGACAGGTCCTGAGAACCCTGATGAACTTTATCAAGGGGAAGGGAAAGCAGTGGAATTGCCAAAGTACAAATGATTGACAAGACGGACCAGAGGCTGCGTACACTTAGGTAATGCTAACCATTTCTAAAACCGCTTGTGATGCGTTAAAAATCATTGTGTTTAAGTGGCTAGGACTCTCCAAATACTAGTTCAAAACTTATATATCTATCCACACATGCCCATACATATGTCCATGTGCACATACACATACACACACACACACACACACACATATATTTACAAACCATCCTTTTCGGAACTAAATTAGCAATAGCTAGCAACAGAGGTGATAAGAAATATATGAAATAAACCATTATAACCTTTTCCCCTACCCTAGGCTGCTTGTCTTGACAAAACCCCTTGGGACCTTGAATGCAGAGGTACAGAACTCCTAAGTTCCCAGGTCACTATAGAAAAAAACCTACACCAGAAATGCCATGGGCGGGTTTTAGGACCAGTAGGGAATAACTGGTGACCGTTCTCATACGAATGGTATGAAAATGTGTTCATTCACAACCTCTCCAATGCAGGTACGCAATCCCTTTCCACTCATCTGTAAATGAGATCATATATGTCAAAGGAGAAGGATCATCCTTGGCTGAAGTACTAATAAATGCAGAAGTGACATGTCCACTAGTTCAGACATGAGAGGTGTTCTGTAAATTAAAATATAATACTTTCAAGTACACTATACAGCTCTTCCAAATGATCTTCAGAATTTCTATATAAATTTCAGAAGCCTAATCAGCCTTATGAGAAAGCAGCAGTTTATTTAAACATGATTCTGGAGATGCTAAAAAGGTTCCCTCTCATATAGCTATCTCCCATTACTTTTAATTCCCTCTAAAGAACCATTCCTTTTGAGTTCTAAAGCCTTTTTGTTGATCCTTAGAAGACTCCTATTAAAATGCACCTACCACTGGGGCCTCTGTTGGCTGAGAAGTAGAAGAAATTCTTATCAGCTGGTGTTTCTCCTGTGACAGCTGGCAAAGAATAAAGCTCTCCAGAAATAAGATGTGGGACTTCTGCCCTGGGGTGACTGCAGAGCTTGGCATTGAGTAGTGTGGGGGGAGAGAAACAGACCAACCTTGCCTATCTCACAATGTTGCCCAAGGGCAGCCCGGTTCACTGATTTTATCATAAAGATATCTTGCTTGACAATTTCAAATCGGATAACATGCTACTGTGTAATACTCGGGACTGCTTTCAGGCTACTCATTAATTACTGCTTCAGTGCACTAATTGGTGTCCCACTTGACTGAAGGAGGGACTACAGTTCCCTGAAGAACACAACTCCCCCCAAAGGAATTATTTTACACCCTAGTAAAGGCTGACTCAGTAATGTCTGCCTTTTACTGCTCCACTGGAAGCTAAATTTGAGTCAAGATAATCCACATATAGGTACCAAAAAAATAAAAGTTCTATTATTACAGTAACAACTGTTAATTACCTACTATAATCTGGCATTTTACCCACATACTCTAATTTCTAAAAAAAAAAAAAACTTGCAAGCTAACTATTCTTGTGCCCATTTTGCAGATATTGAAATTGAGCTAGAGAAACATAAGCCCAAGTCACAAAACCGTCAAGGAAGAGACTTTGAATTTGCTGACACGTCCAAGCATAGTGTATTGCTTATCTACACACAGGGATCTTGCATCCTCCTTATTTAGTACTGTTGACCAACTGCACCATTATCATCAGATAGTGTTGAAGGCCTACTAGCCATCAACCAAACAGGGCACAAAGAAGCAGTACACGAGAGAACACATATACTAGTTGAGCATCACAAAGAGATAATTAATAGCTCAAGACAGTGCCACGGCCAGGTATCTCAGTTGGTTGGAGTGTTCTCCATATATGTCAAGGTTTCAGGTTTGATTATGGTCAGGGCACATACAAGAATCAACAAAGGAAAGCATAAAAAAGAGGAACAACAAATCAATGTTTCTCTTTCTCTCTCCCCCTTCCTCTCTATCTCTAAAATTAATAAATTAATTTTTTAAAAATAAAATGAAAAGAAAATTATGGAACTGACTGGAGTCTCTATGGAAGTGAAAGAAACCCATCATGACCAGGACGTTGCAGAGGCGACCAAATGATCCTGTCCCTTCCTCTTCCAAACAAGAGGAGAAAACCGGCTCCTGCACAGCTAAACCATTTGTTAACAGATAAACAGATTATGGACGACCTGAGAATGTTAAATAAGCTCAAGTGACCCAAGAGACCAGCATCTCCGTCCTCTCCTGAACACTTGCCTGTCACACTTGCCGAGACTCCGGCCCAGAGATTTGAAGGCCCGATAGAAGATGGCAAGTTGTACTACAATAAAAGATGGTACCACCAGAGCCAAGCCATTCATCGGGGGCCAAAGAACAACCAGAAACTGAGCTGTGCGATGAGTTCTGTTGGAGCCAGTGAGATCTGGGTAAGACAGACAAGTGACAGCACCACGATGAGGATCTACTCGGGCCAGCTCCAGTGTGGGCTCTTTATGATCCAACAGAGATCAGCGGCTTGATTGCTACAGTGCTCTGCTTCCCTTTACCTTGTTTCTGGAGTGGTTCTTGGTTTTTGGTTTTGTTTTCTTCTTAATAGAAAGTTTTTAACTTAGAAATAGCTCCTTGGACTTGGAAAATAGAAAACACTGTTGGGGATTCTGCGAGGCACGTTCGTGGCCAGTCCCCTCCACCTTTTTGTTTCATTCTTTACTGCCTCAAATTTTTCTGGCCACTTGCAACCATGAGACAATTTTACGTGCAGGAGTATTGGGAGTTTGATTAATTTAACTGATTTTCTTTCTTTCTTTCTTCCTTCCTTCCTTCCTTCCTTCCTTTCGTCCCCCAAAACTGCCTTTGAGTTTGAAGGAATAGTTCATTTCTATCAATTATCTTTAGGTCTTTCTACCATGAAGAGGAGCAGGAAGGGGTACACTCTATAATGTATTTTCACATTTCGAATCTGATCAGTGGATCATGTAGCTGCTTCCTTGTTCAGCTCAATTTGCTTTATCCTCAGAAGCTTGGGGCAAAGGTCCTAGAAGAAGTAGATTAATATTCCTGGCTCTCAGCCTTTTCAGAAAAATGAATGCCTGTGTAAAATCTGGCGTATGCCATCACTTAAAAAAAAAAGTAGTTCAAGACAACATGTATATATTATTGCTTAAGGCATAATACAAACAATAAGTGTTCCAAAAGTTTTTGATCACTAAAAACTATGATATTCAATATTGTATTAATTTTAACCTGTAGATTAGATATTTATATAACACTGGGGAACACATTTTTTTTCATTTTCCATTGCATGAGGTTTTAGAAATTTTTCTATATATATCTGCATTGCTGATTCCAAATCTGAAATCTGTTTTTTGGTGCATGCTTTAGTTTTTATGCAATTTTTTTTGTTACAGTTAATGGTATGCATTGGTTTTTAAATTGGAGTTAAAGTGCAACGACTCTTGGATTGAACATAACCACAGGGCAATTAATGTTTTACAAACATCACTTTTACATAATTGTAGTTGTTTTTAAATGTAAAATATTACTATCTGAAAAAAAACCCTCTTATTTTGTTTTAAGATTGAACATGGCTTCTTTGAGTAGGTGTAAATGTAATAATAGTCCTGACACCTTCTGTTATACATATATGTGGCTGTTACACACTTAAACATCAAAGGCACAATATTTCATCATTTGTGACACATGCATATATTGCCTATTTTCAAGTTCCCCTTGGCAATCAAGACAAGAATTGGGCTCCTCATATTGTGTGTCATAATTGTGAGGAAATGCTTTGTGACTGGACAAAAGGAAAACGCAAAGGAATGCCTTTTGGTATTCCCATGGTTTGGCGTAAACCTAAGGACCACAGCAGTGACTGTTATTTCTGTCTGATCCATACAAAGGGCATCGGCAAGAAAAAATGGCAACCTATCCCACACTCTGAGACACTCCCAGTTCCAGTTTTCAATGGCTTTATTTCTTCTAAGGATGAAGAAAATGAACATGGTGATCAAGTGTATTTTGATAAGATGCATGAGGAAATGGTTGTAGAATCGAAGGGTCTTCTTCTGATGCCAAGCAGTCATTAATCCCTCAGCAGTTTAACCAACCCAAATTGAATGACTTAGTAAGAGATTTGGGCCTATCAAAGAAAGCAGCTGAGTTATTAGCCTCTAGGCTTCAAGAAAAGAATGTGTTTCTCAGGTCAGCTAAAGTATCCCATTTTAGGAAGTGTGAACAAATTCTTGCGTATTTTTTTTTTCTGAAGACAAACACTTTGTTTACTGTCATGATATCAGTAGTCTTCTCAGCCAGCTAGGTGTTACCACTTATAGTCCAACAGAATGATGGCTATTTCTTGACAGCTCTAAACCGAGTCTGAAATGTGTTCTTCTACACAACAGTAATGTTTATGCAGCAGTTCCAACTGGCTATTCAACTCATCTGCGAGATTATAATGACATAAAAATTGTCCTTGACTTTCTGAAGTATGAAGAGCATAACTGGATCACTTGTGTGGATCTTAAAATGGTAATTTTCCTGCAAGGACAAGAGAGAGGTTTCATAAAGTATCCTTGCTTTCTGTGTTTGTGGGACAGCCAAGCTCGGGAGAAACACTAGACACAGAAGGAGTGGCCAAAACGTGAATCTCTGGAAGTAGAGATACAAAATATTGTGAATGAACCTGTAGTTAATTGAGACAGGATCATTTTCCCCCCACTTCACATCAAACTTGGCTTAATGAAGCAGTTAGTTCAGGCTTTGAATAGAGAAAGTGAATGCTTTCAACATATTATTTTTGCTTTTCCTGGCTTGTCTTTCAAGAAGATAAAAGCAGGTGTATTCAATGAACCTCAAATTCAAACCCTCATATGTGACGAAGAATTTGCCAGGAAGATGAATAAGAAGGAGAAAGCAGCATGGCAGTCTTTTGTGGCAGTTACAAAGAACTTCCTTGGCAACAAAAAAGCAGTAAATTATGAACTTCTGGTTCAAAGGATGCTGTTGGCTTTCCGCGACATAGGATGTAACATGAGCGTTAAGATTCACTTCTTGAACAGTCACCTTGATAAGTTTCCCAAAAATCTTGGAGTTGTTAGTGATGAGCAGACTACTGCTGGAGCATCAAACAAGATTGTCCTCAACAAATACACCAACGCAAAAGCTACAAATGCAAATTTTTGCCTGAATAGAATTTAAGTAAGTTTTACACAAACTTTATGATTAAAATAAGTGTTTTAACATGTTCTATTTCAAAATTGTAGACAAATTCTGATGCAATCATATCTTTTAGTGTATTAGTGTATTGACTGCATTATATAAATTATTATATTTTCACAAAGATGATGCCCAAGAAGACATTCCACTTCATTATATTAAACTAAATGTTGAAAATTTTACAATAAAATGAAAACCTAAAATCTTGAATTGTAATAAAACTGTATCTTACAGAGAAAAACTAATGTCAGATTTGAGATCAGCACACTCAAATTAGGTAAGAACAAGTGTTTTTGTGGATGCAACAAAAATTTTGTTCCTCAGTGTAATTCACAAAATGATCACTTTGATAAATCTAGTAACCATCTGACACCATATATAGTTATTACAATATTATTATCTATATTTCCTAAGCTGTAATTGACATACCCATGACTATTCTGCAATTGTAACTTAAAATTTTTTAATTAAATAATTAAAATTCTAAAAATAGAAATTAAAAGGGAGAGAGAAGAACACATTCAAATGTTACATAGAGATCAAGTATGACAAAAGTTAAACAAAAAAAGCTATGATGATAAGAATAAAGACCATAAGAAGGACAAACATTAAATAATGTTGGAGAAGATTCTTAACCTTGACATTATTGACATTCTGGGTTACATTACTCTTTATTGGCGGGGAGGCTGTCCTGCATATTACAGGATGTTAAACAGCATCTCTAGTCTCTACCCATTGAACACCAGTAGCACAGTCCATTTATGACAATCAAAATTGTCCCTAGACATTGCCAACTATTCTCTGGGAGAGCGAAATTACTCTAGTTAAAAGCCTCTGGTAGAAAAATATTTAGAAATGCAGTTTTATAATATGTTATTTTCAAGTGAAAATGGTTATAAAATAAATTATAGTATATGATTTAATTTTTTTTAAAAAAAGAAAGTAGATGTATACCAAAAAATAAAACTTTAAGAATACCAAAGTGTTAGTGGTCAACCTGATGCTAGTATAAAGGGTAAATTTTTATTTTCTTTGTATATTTTCCAGACTTTCTGTGTTTACCATAAAAAATATAACTTTCTTTTGTAGCATGTTATAGCATTCTAGAAATTCTAGGCACTCATTTATTTTAAATCTATATAGTAAGGCAACAGGGAACCTCGTCTAACTCTGGACCAAAGATAAAGAAAAAGTTATTCCCAGATAAATGTAAACTCCAGACTAGTAAATCACACAGTCTTATAATTTTAATTGCTTCTATCTTGGTTGCCTGGGGACCTTTAAACTGAGAAATTACCACAAAAAAACAGCCAATCCTGAATCACATAGCAAAAGGAAATGCAAAACTGCTCTGGAGAATTCCTCCACATCCTAGGCTTCAAGGAGAGATTTTCACCACACCCCCAAAAAAGCAATAAACAAGTTTCCCCTAAATTAAGTCACAATTACCTGAGGACAAACTTACCATAGTGTTAGTCAAATAAGTCTGTAAATATGATATATATGTTTGCTTGCTTATAGTTTGCATTGGGTGTGGGAGACAGGCTGGAAACTGGTAAGGTCCTTATAGCCTAAGGCTTAGTTTTAAGACTAATAAGGCTTTCCCGCCCTTTTAATACTAAGATCTTTTCAAAACTAAGCTTTCCCCACACCCTTGACTGTTGCATGATGTGGGGTGGTGCACTCTTATGAGGAATCCCATTTATGCCTCAGATAAGTGGCTTTATATCAGAGACTTCTTTATTTGTATATTGGCTTAAAGGCGTTGACTTCTACAGTATAAAATGAGGCAGATTTGGGGCTCTCTCTCTCTCTCTCTCTCTCTCTCTCTCTTTCTCTCTCTCTCTCAGTTTCTGCTGTTGGCATTACAGAGGAGAGGAAGCCAAGATGGCGGAGTGCTGAAGGAGAAACCAGTTTGTGCAGAGTCTGTGCAAAGAGAAGGAGATGGGGAACAAAGGTGAATAAGGCTGGTGAGATAGAAATCTTTGATTCTAGGAATACTCGAATGAGTCAATGGCTTTGGGAGCCCTGAATGGAAAGGGAAGTGTTTTCCCACTGTGTGTCTTTTCTTGCCCACTGGGTGTGAGCTAGGATTAATTGTAATGGCCCACCAGTTCTTGGCTCCATTGTTTTATTACTGTCTGTCTGAATCAAATGCAAACCTGCATGAGCCAGGCGGCTGTGATGGTGGCCGCGGCTATTGGCTCTACATTTGGCATAGTCTGTGGCAGGATTCGAATCAGATTGGTATGGAGCCACCACCACCTTAGAGCGGTGGAGTGGAGGACTGGCTGCTGTTATGGTTCCCCATGGCTGTCCTTTTGGGGACCATAGGCTGGCTGACTTTTACAGTCTTGCATGAGGAAACTGAGACCTCTGTGAAAGAGACTTCTAGGGACTTACAAACCAAGCACTGGAAGGAGCTGGAGCAAACATGGGAGAAAGAGATGTCAATCCTGGAGCTGGAGCAAGCACCAGAGAAGGAGGCCAACCAGGTTCACGAGATTCACCGGGAAATGGAGCAAGTGCTGGAGAAGGAATCAAAGGTGTGTGAGTTACAGATTGCCCTGAAGACTTCTCAGAGCCAGCTGCAGCAGGAGGCCAGGGCTGAGACCAGGGCCGAGGCTGCAAGGCACATGGGGCGGCAGGCAGCAGCAGCCTGCGGCTCGAGCCCCGCAGTGGGAGCTGGCATTTCCAGCTCCTCTGCTGAGGATGAGAAGGCTAAAGATGCTGTCCGCAGTTTCCAGAAGGTGAGAGCCCCGCAGCAAGGAGTACCCACTATGCCCCTGGTAGGTCTGAGATTCTGGGATATAAGGATGAATGCCATCACGCTCTCTGGAGCAGAGATGGAAATGCTGACTGCCATTGCCACGTGCTCCTCTTTGGGATGATGTAAGACCTGCCAGGACGGCAGGGATGAGGGGGGTGGCTGAGGCTCCATGTGCATGGACTGATTCCTGGACTATGACCAGAGTGTGCACTGGCTCCTTTATTGGATGGACTTATGGATTTTGGACAATGTGAAATACCCTGATGGTGGGGGGGGTGGCTTTGCTGGAGGTGAATAAGACTGGTGAGGTAGAAACCTTTGATTCTAGAAATACTCAGATAAGTCAGTGGCTTTGGGAGCCCTGAATGGAAAGGGAAGTATTTTCCCACTGTGTGTATTGTCTCGCCCACTGGGTGCAAGCTAGGATTAAAGCTAATGGCCCACCAGTTCTTGGCTCTGTTGTTTCATTACCGTCTGTCCAAATCAAATACAAACCAGCAAGGGCCAGGCAGCTGTGATGGTGGCTGCGGCTACTGGCTTTACACATAGGTAAATCAACAGATACAAATAAGAATTTAAAGCTGAAAGACCATTAAATCACTAAAGGACAATCTAAAAAGAAAGCAAAGAGTATGTTTAAAGTGATAAGAGAAAGAATTAAGCACTCTTCCCCAAAAGGTAAGGCATTGTGAAAATAAATAAGTACTCAATAACTTTTTGGAAAGAAATCAACTGGTGCTTTGAGAAATGAAATGTATAACTAAAAAGAAAATTAGAGAAATGAAAGATCTGAAAATATTACTGCACCCCAGAGATGGAGATCATAAGAGACAAGTTAAAAATCATGGGGAACCAACTAACAATATCCAATATATCTTAAATATAAGTTTCCAGAAGAATGGGAGAGAGGCAATATTTAAAGAGACAATAGCTGAGAATTTTTTTCAAAATTGATTATAGCTATGAATTCATAGCTTCAAGAAGCTCATGATAAACAAACCAAAAAGCCATAGGTATAAACAGAGCAGTGAATTGATAAAATACGAAAGAGACAGCAACTAGATCAGTAGCTGATTTCTCAAAAGTTACCGTAGAAGGCAATGGGGAAATAGCCTCATGTGGATGAAAAAGCCACATCCTAAACCTGACAAGCTTAGGAGAGGCGAGCCTGGCAGGCCTTACAATGTCAGAGATCTAAAAAAACCACACAGGATGGTCTGAAATGAAACTTTCTAGTTAAAAGGAATTCATGGAGGGCAGTCATGTCCTAGGCTAGTATCTTTCCTGACTGTTGGGCAGATAAAATGTATTATGCTCACTTTGTTAAAAATGGTGCTGCCCACGTGAGGCCGTCGCCCAGGTGATATTAATGTGTGTTGAGAATCCTTGTAGCCTGGGGCTTGGTTTTGGGATTAAGCCTTTCCCACCCGTTTTGATGTGGGGTGGTACAATCCAATCATGCCTCAGAGAAGTGACTTTGTGACTTTGTATTAGAGACTTCTCTATTTTGTATATTGGATTAAAAGTTTTGAATCTACACTATAAAATGGGGCAGAACGAGAGTTTGCTCTCTTGGTTCCTGGGATGATTAGCATGAGAGAGCAGAGGGAGCAGAGCAGAGAGCAGAAAGAGGCCATGTGGCCAGGAGAAGCAGCCAAGATGGCAGAGTGCTGAGTGAGATGCCAGTTTGTGCAGAGTTTGTATCTGGGAGAAGGAAGGAGATGGGGAACTGAGGAGAATAAGGCTGGTGAGCTAGAAACCTTTGATTCTAGGAAACTCGGATAAGTCAGTGGCTTTGTGAGCACTGAATGTGAGTGGGTTTTGGAGCCCAGTGTGTGTTTTTACTTGCCCGCCGGGTGCAAGCTAGAATTAAAGAAAATGGCCTATCAGTTTTTGGCTCCATTGTTTCTTTACTGACTGTCCGAATCCAATGGGAACCTGCATGTGAATGGCCACGATGGCGGTTCCTGGCTTTACACTGACAAAGGTCAATCTTTATTTTAGCTGAACCTATTGTCTTTTTACATCCACAATAACATATTTGGAAGGTCAGGGTAATTTCCCTTTTTCCAGACCCCTCAGGGCACAATCTCACACCAGAGCAGACAACTGTTTATTGTTAACTGTTAACTATCCCTATGTAAAAGTATGTGTCCATTCATTTTACTTTTTATCCAATCCCAGAGATTTCCTCACTTTGCTTTTCCCACCTCCTTAATCTATCACCAGTGGATTTCATATAACCCTTACACCTTCTCCTTTGATTCTGATATATAAAATCAGCAGTAATATTGCTATTTTCTGAAGCATTTTTTTTTCAATCTGTTGAAATTTTGCTTCCCAGCAATTTGCATCAGTTTGACTCAAATCAACTCGTAAAAACTCTTTCCAGTTTGTCTGTTTCTTATATCAACACTCAAAATGTTATTAAAAATAACTGCCAGCTAGTATTTTATTTTGAGATAAATATTATTCAACAGGGAGAGTACACCCGGAAAAGAACCGAGAAAAAGATTCAGAATTCACAAAGAGCCCCAAGCATTCCCTTTTGCTGAAAGAACTACCAAAACAATGTCATTTAGGAAGAAGCAGACCAAGGCCAAAATGAATAAGTGGGTTGTAGAATGCAAGGAGGAGCAATGAAACTGGTAGACGTGTGGGTCGATCTAAACAGGTATTACTGTGTAAAACAACCACAATAATGATTAACTTGAGGGAATACATATGTCGAAACTAAAATAGTGGAGCGCTTTCCTTTAAAAAGAATATATCCAATTATTTACATCTAACATGATATAATGTCCGGGGTCTTCTTGGAAATGTCCAATGACAAGTGGAAGGTCTGGGGAGAAATGAAGATATAGGAATGAAACAGAATGGGAATATACTGGTAATGATTGAAGCTGAGTGAAGAGTCCATTGGATTAATCATGCTTGTCTCTATGCTTTTGTAAGTGTGTGGAAATTTTATTACGAAAAGTTTAAAATAAAATATAGAAACAATAAAATAAAAAGATGAAAGGGAGTATTAGGGTCCAGCACTTTCTATCCTGATATGTTTTGGGAGGAATAGAGAAATACTGATTACCTTTAGACTTTATTAAGTCAAGCAGGGTATGTTACAAATGTAAGGGTAACTACTGAAAGAACAAATATAAAATATATAACTTCCAAAACACTAAATAAAATAAAGGAATAAAAAGGGCACTAACACTAGAGAAGGTAAGAGAAAGAAACAGCAGCAAAAGAAAAATATGGTCTCTATGAATCACAAAGTAAGTCAATAGGAATAAAAAACACTAAATTATAAATGTAAATAGACTAACCTATTAAAATTTAGAAGAGCTGCATCTGGGTTTAAAAAAAATAAATCTGTAGACTGGTAAAGAAGGCCACAGAAAGGTTGAAAATGAAAGGCTAATACTTAAAAGCACTAATTTTATAATAGATATTAAGAAAAACGAATTATTAGAGATACAAAGGGACATAATATGATGAGAAAAAATAAATTGCTTAGGCCAAAAACCTAACGTCATCTTTAACATTTTGTTCTACTGCATTACAAATCCAAACCAATATCAAATTCTTTTGGCTTTACCTTCAAAAGAAGTTTTCAGAGCCAGACCACTTCCCACAACCTCCAGCTGTACCCTCTTTCCCCTTATTACAGTCTCCTAACAGTCTCCTGCTTTGCTCACGCTTCCCTTTAGTCTAGTGCTAGCCTCAACACAGCAGCAAAAATGATCCTATTAAATACAAGCTATATCATATTATTTCTTTTCTCAAAAGCTCCCACTGAATTCTCATTTCACTCAAAATAACAATCCAAAGGCATTAAGATGACTGTCAAGGCACTATTTAGTCTGTTTGCCCTGTCACTTCTACGACTTGTCTCTTACTGCCTTCTTTCGTACTCACTCCGCACAAAGGACATGTCCTTGCTCTTCCTAGACACATGCCATCTGGGACACAGGCACTTGCTGTCCCTTCTGCCTGAAATCTTCTTCCTATAGGTATCTGCATGGCTAACATTCTGCAAGTCTTTGCTATGATGTCACCTTCAAAATGAGATATATCTTCACTCACCTTATTTAAAATTACAAGCATCACCCACTAATATATCCCGCCACCATTCCTGGAAATTTTTTCCCATAGTACACTTTTCATCTAACATATACATTTATACAAGTTAACATATGTACGTGCATATATATTTGTGTAAATACATATACATATATGCATGTATTGTATATGTATAAAATAATATATGTATTACTGTATATAATGTTCAAACTCTACCTCTCATCAATAGAATGCAAGTTCTATGCTTAGAAAATTTAATATATATTTAAAAGCTACCATTTATAATAATATAGAGAGATTATTCGGTCTCTCTGTGCCCAATATTTTTTAAAAAATCTATAAATAGAGCTATAAAGAACTCTAAATTTGTATATAAATCTATAAATATATCTAACAAAAATATAAATGAGAAATTTATAAAAATTTTATTACTGAAAGACATAAAGAAGACCTAAATTGATAGAAAATATATACCATAGTCATGAATGAAACTTCAAGATGGCAATCAATTTTCTGCAAATTAATCTATAGATTCAATGCTATAAATTTAAGAGGCTTTATCCAAAACTTGGCTACTTATTGTTAAAATTTATAAGGAAGAGGAAAAGGCCAAGACTAGAGAAGATAAGTATGAAAAAATAATTAGGGGAGCTTTCATCCATAACATATAACAGTGTTCTACAAAAATATAGTAAGTTAAAAGTGTGGCATTGGTACAGTGATAACTTCCATATATATATCTATAGATAGGTTTTAGGCTATTTTTATACACATATTAAATTAGATTTATTCATAGGTAACTAATATACCGGTAAAAACAATTTCATCAACAATCAGGAAAATACAAACCAAGGAGGTGCCATTTTAAACCCATTTGTATGGGAAATTTTTACAATCAAATCAACTAAAGCCATGCCAGAGATATTAGAAAATGATGTCTTCTAGCCAATAACAGTGAGGTTTTAAATTAATGCAGTCAATTTATAAAGCAATTTGACAATACCTAAGAAAGAAGAATATGGGTATATCCTATGAGTCAAAAACTTCACTCTTACTTATAGCCACGAGGTGATACCCACACAGATGTTTATAGAAGCACTGTTGGTATGATGAGGAAACAACATAACTGTCCCTCATTTGAAAAACTAATTCATAAATTGGCATGTTTACATAATGGAATATAGGGGGTCCTCGGGTTATGACACAGTTCCATTCCTGCAACAGTAACCTAACCCGGATTTTGGTGTAAGTTGAACACATAGTAGCCTAAGTCACTCACCTAACACACAGAGTTGTAAAATCATAATCTAGAACAGTGGTAGTCAACCTGGTCCCTACCACCCACTAGTGGGTGTTCCAGCTTTCATGGTGGGTGGTAGCGGAGCAAGCAAAGTAAAATAAAAAGATAGAACTATAGTAAGTTGTTTTATAAAGATTTACTCTGCCAAACTTAGTGAAAATTCAACATAAAGTACTTGATAAGTAATTATTATTATATGCTTTAACTCGCTGTAACTCTGCTTTATAAATTTTATAAAGTAAAAATAAAAGCTACTTTCCTACTTTATAAATCGCCATTACTGTGGAACCGGTGGGCGGTTAGAAAATTTTACTATATACTAACAGAGATACAAAAGTGGGCAGTAGGTATAAAAAAGGTTGACTACCCCTGATCTAGAACATAAAACCTCAACTAAGCCACAGAAAAGTAGGAACAGTCTAAAATGACATAGGTAAGTGTACGGGGGAACACCAACTCTCTAGCTCATGCCACGTTACTGGTTATTCTTCCACTGCATGCAACCAAACTTGTTTGCCCATGTAGTCTGTAAGTACAATGCTGATGACATAAGCCAAAACACTCATGTCTCAATTTTTAAAAATATTTTATATTTTTATGGGAGTGAGCACTGTAAACTCGAAACATTGTATGTTGAGACTGTCATAACTCAAGGACCCCCTGTATTATGCAGCTATTTAAATGAAGGCAGTATATATGAATAAACCTTTAAAAACAATGTTAATAGGGAAAAAAGCAAATTGTAAAATGGATATATACAATGTGATGCTGTTTATTTTTATTAGAAACATGCCAAGTAAGGCAAATGTTGTTTTAAGGATCCATGTATGACAGATATAAAATAACATGCATAGGAAAGCTAAACGCCAAGTTCAGGAGAGAGGCTGACTATGGGAAGAGAAGGGGTGGGATGGCTGGGAGATGATGTAGATATAGATAGATATAGATACCTAGATATAGATAGAGATGATATAGACATAGGTAGAGATAGATATATAGGTGGGTAGATGTAAATAGATATGGTATTTGTTTATGAAAGTGAGAAATATTAGGCAAATTTGGCAAAAAAGGTTTTATTTATGTAATCTTAGTAATGGGTACATAGACATTTACATAACTTTCAATAAGTTTCTATTATGTTT
This sequence comes from Saccopteryx bilineata, assembly GCF_036850765.1. Lineage (NCBI taxonomy): Eukaryota > Metazoa > Chordata > Mammalia > Chiroptera > Emballonuridae > Saccopteryx > Saccopteryx bilineata. Next base: position 34,646,038 of record NC_089490.1, on the reverse strand, counting down.
GACATGTTTCTTAATTTGAATATTTAGTTGTATCTAGAATCATCTCCGGCATTCCAGAATGTGTTCCTCCTCAGTGTTTCACTGAAATCTCGAAGGAAGAGTCCATTTGAAGGCTTTCTTTGTCTTTCAAACTAAGGCTTGTCTACTTAAATTATATTAATGTTTTGGAGCTCAAGCACCTCACCATCCTTCTGTATTGTCACCCAATCTTCCCCTCCCCTCCACTGCATCCTACTTCAAAGCTTTATTGAAATGCACAACAGTGACAACCAGATCTTAAATACTCTTCTTAACAACAAAGCAGATTTCTTTAAGGCATAGAACCCATTTAGGAAAGTAAGGCATGACTAGTCAGTCATATCCTCACAAAATGGCAAGGCTTCCTGTCCAGTGGCCCTTTTATACATTAATCATTTCTCCAGCTGTTATTAAAGATAGACTTCACTTCTAAACTAAAAAAGGGGTGAGGGTAAAAGAACAGCACCCAGGAGCTCATTGCTATCTTCTCATATGTAATATCATCCAAATGCTAATTCTTTTTTTTTTTTTTTTTGGATTTTTCTGAAGCTGGAAAAGGGGAGAGACAGTTAGACAGACTCCCGCATGCGCCCGACCGGGATTCACCCGGCACGCCCCCCAGGGGCGATGCTCTGCCTACCAGGGGGCAATGCTCTGCCCCTCCGGGGCGTCGCTCTGCCACGACCAGAGCCACTCTAGCACCTGGGGCAGAGGCCAAGGAGCCATCCCCAGCACCCGGGCCATCTTTGCTCCAATGGAGCCTGGGCTGTGGGACGAAAAGTGAGAGACAGAGAGGAAGGAGAGGGGTGGAGAAGTAAATGAGTGCTTCTCCTATGTGCCATGGCCGGGAATCGAACCCGGGTCCCCCGCATGCCAGGCCGACACTCTACCGCTGAGCCAACTGGCCAGGGCCAAATGCTAATTCTCTTTAGCTTAGAAATCGCTTGTTCTAAGCTTGGAGTATTTCAAAATTGTGACAGTCACTATAATCTACTATCTAGTAAAAAAAGAAAAAAATCCACTATTTGTCTAATTAGTTAATAAAGGTCTAAATTCCAAACAAGAGAATTTGGATTAGGAATACGGAACAGTCAATCTGCATCTGATCAACTAGAAGTGACTTATTGAAGAGAAGCAAATATACTCTCATAAAAATTAGGAGATGTTGGAGAGAGACAAGATGGTACTGGAGTAGGCAGACGTACCAACATCTACCTCCCAGAACCAAAGTGGATTACAAACTAATTTTAAGAACTATCATCTGGAAAAACCAACTTTGGACTAAACTAAGAGGACTCTTCAACCAAGGAACACTGAAGAAGCCACATCGAGACTGGTAGGAAAAGCGGAAACGCGGAGAGGGCTGCCCAGCTCCCTGGAGCGAACGGCAGCAGGGAGAGACTCGCGTGGTGGGAAGAGAGTTTAGCAGAGGGGGAAGGGTCCTGAGCCCCAGGAACAAAGCCCCAGCCTGCAGCCCCAGAGCCCAGAAGAGGCGTAAGGACAGTATTTAGCTGGAAACAAGACAGGATACTGTTTGTGAGAAAGAGTCTGATTTCTCAGACCCAGGATCCTTCTTAAAGGGACCAAGCAGAACATCTCTCTCACAACCACTCACCCGGGGCTCCTGGGGACGAGAAGAGAGGAGAGGGCCAGAGTAACAGGAAGAGAGTGTAATCTAGGAGGTACAGGGAGAAACACTTTGGGAGATAGCCACCCTAACCCCTGGGACGAGTCACTCTCCAAAGCTGAAGTGAATATTTCCCCCAGAAACAGCAATACCAGCAAGGGAAGCAGGAGAGCAGCCAAACAAGCTTCCCTGTGGCACTCAGAGCAGAGTCGCCTAGAAGGAGGAAGCTTTTGGGTCTACAGTAGTGAGTCTTAGGGTCCGAGCTGCAATGCCCCCACCCACTCGGCTGAGGGCTCGCCAGAGGGAGGGCGGCAATGGGAGACAAAAGTGCGGTTCTGCTGGCAGGGGCGGAAGCCAGCTGGCTACCACTGGGCTCAGCTGTGAGCTCAATCTTGCCCTGCTGGGGAGAAGAAGGCGTGCAAAAGCGGTCAAGTTCAGCTGCCGGCAGCCTGTAATCCAGCCTGCGGGAGAAGGGCGGGAACCCCGGAAAGGGTGGAGACCAGCCCCTGAGCAAGGGCAAAGGAGCACAGCCTTGCCCAGACCGTGCAACCCAGGCTTGTGGTCTGACTTGGTAGCCAGCTCCTCCCGGGGGGGTGGAGCCAAAAGCCCAGAAGAGGCGGAGTTCTGCTACTGAGCTGAGCTTGGGCACGCAGTCCTGCCCAGCAGTAGAGGCAAGGCTAGCAGCCGTTCCTCCAGCGGGCTCTTCCTGCAAGGGAAGGGTGAAAGCCCAGACAGGCGGAGACTCGCAGCTGAGCAAAGGTGCTCGACAGTGCCCTCAGGACCGAGCATAACGTCACACACGGGGGCGGGGCAAAGGCCAAGGCCACCAACGCTTGTGCACCCAAGCGCATGATCACAGCCAGTCCCGTGAAGAGAAAATGCGGAGGCAGAGAAATATAACACAAATAAACCAAGAGAAATCCCCAGAAAAGGACCTAAGTGAATCAGATATAACCAAATTACCAGATGCAGAGTTTAAAATAATGATTGTTAGGATGCTCAAAGATATTAGAACAACCATAAATGGCCATTACAAAAACCTAAATAAAGAGATAACAAATATAAAAAAGGACATTAAAATAATAAAAAATAATCACTCAGAAATGACAAATACAATATCTGAAATAAAGAATACAATGGAAGGAATTAAAAGCAGGATGGATGAAGCAGAGAATCGAATCAGCAAGTTAGAGGATATGATAAATAAAGGCACAGAAGCAGAGCATAAAAAGGAAAAGAGACTCAAAAAGTCTGAGGAAACTCTAAGAGAGCTCTGTGACAACATGAAGAGAAATAACATTTGCATCATAGGGGTTCCTGAAGAAGAAGAGAAAGAACAAGGGATAGAGACTTTGTTCAAACATATCATAGCAGAAAACTTCCCCCAATTAAGGCAGGAAAACATTTCACATGTTTAGGAAATACAGAGAACTCCATTAAAGAGAAACCAAAAAAAATCAACACCAAGACACATCATAATTAAAATACCAAAGCTAAATGATAAAGAGAACATATTAAAAGCTGCTAGAGAAAAAAAGACTATCACCTACAAAGGAGCCCCCATAAGGATGACTTCTGACTTCTCAACAGAAACACTTGAGGCCAGAAGGGAATGGCAAGAATTATTCAAAGTAATACAGAACAAGAACCTACAACCAAGACTACTTTATCCAGCAAGGCTATCATTTAAAATTGAAGAAGAAATAAAAAGCTTTACAGACAAAAAAGAACTCAAGGAATTCACTACAACCAAACCAAGGCTGCAAAAAATGCTAAGGGACCTGTTGTAAACAGATCAAAGGAAAAAAAGAATATAGCAAAAGAGAAATACAGTTTTAAAGAAAAAAATGGCAATAAACAATTACATATCAGTAATAACCTTAAATGTTAATGGATTAAATGATCCAATCAAGAGACATAGGGTAGCTGCATGGATAAGAAAACAGGACCCATACATATGCTGTCTACAAGAGACACACCTTAAATCAAAAGATGCACACAGACTGAAGATAAAAGGATGGAAAAAAATATTTCACGCGAATGGAAATGAAAAAAAAGCTGGGGTAGCAATACTTATATCAGACAAAATGAACTTTAAAACAAAGACCATAGTTAGAGATAAAGAAAGTCACTACATAATGATAAAGGGAGCAATCCAAAAGGAAGATATAACCATTATAAATATCTACGCACCTAATATAGGAGCACCTAAATATATAAAGCAGACTTTGATGGACTTAAAGGGCAAGATCAACAGCAATACTATAATAGTAGAGGATTTCAATACCCCATTAACATCATTAGATAGATCCTCAAGAAAGAAAATTAACAAAGAAACAGCAGACTTAAAGGACATATTAGATCAACTCGATTTAATAGATATCTTCAGAACCTTTCACCGTAAAACAGCAGAATATACATTCTTTTCAAGAGCTCATGTTACATTCTCTAGAATAGACCACATGTTAGGGCACAAAAGCGGCCTCAACAAATTTAAGAAGATTGAAATCATATCGAGCACTTTCTCTGATCACAATGGCATTAAACTAGAAATCAACCACAATAGAAAAATTGAAAAACATTCAAACACTTGGAAACTAAATAGCATGTTATTAAATAATGAATGGGTTAACATTGAGATCAAAGAAGAAATTTAAAAATTCCTAGAAACAAACGATAATGAGCATACATCAACTCAAAATTTATGGGACACAGCAAAAGCAGTCCTGAGAGGGAAGTTTATAGCATTACAGGCATACCTCAAGAAGCTAGAAAAAGCTCAAATAAACAACTTAACCTTGCATCTAAAAGAACTAGAAAAAGAACAGCAAATAAGCCCAGAGCTAGTAGAAGGAAGGAAATAATAAAGATCAGAGTAGAAATAAATGACATGGAAGCTAAAGAAACAATACAGAGGATCAATGAAACCAGGAGTTGGTTCTTTGAAAAGGTAAACAATATTGATGAACCTTTAACAAGACTCACCAAGAAAAAAAGAGAGAGGACTCAAATAAAATTAGAAACGAGAGTGGAGAAACAACAACTGACACAACAGAAATACAAAATATTGTAAGAAAATACTATGAAGAACTGTATGCCAAAAAACTAGACAACCTAGATGAAATGGACAAATTCCTTGAATCATATAATCTTCCAAAAATCAATCTGGAAGAATCAGAAAACCTAAACAGACCAATTACAACAAATGAGATTGAAACAGCTATCAAAAAACTCCCAAAAAAGAAAATTCCTGGGCCTGATGGCTTCACAAGTGAATTCTACCAAATATTCAAAGAAGAACTAACTCCTATCCTTCTCAAGCTATTTCAAAAAATTCAAGAGGAAGGAAGATTTCCAAACTCCTTTTATGAGGCGAGCATAATTCTGATTCCAAAACCAGGCAAAGACAACACAAAAAAAGAAAATTATACGCCAATATCCCTGATGAACTTAGATGCAAAAATCCTCAACAAAATATTAGCAAACCGGATACAGCAATATATGGAAAAAATCATACACCATGATCAAGTAGGATTTATTCTGGGGAGGCAAGGCTGGTACAATATTTGCAAATCAATCAATGTGATTCATTACATAAACAAAAGAAAGGAGAAAAACCACATGATAATTTCAGTAGATACAGAAAAAGCATTTGATAAAGTCCAGCACCCATTCATGATCAAAATTCTCAGCAAAGTGGGAATACAGGGAACATACCTCAACATGATAAAGGCCATCTATGAGAAACGCACAGCCAACATCATACTCAATGGGCAAAAATTAAAAGCAATCCCCTTAAGATCAGGAACAAGGCAGGGGTGCCCCCTTTCTCTTATTCAACATAGTTCTGGAAGTCCTAGCCACAGCAATCAGACAAGAAAAAGAAATAAAAGGCATCCAAATTGGAAAAGAAGAAGTAAAACTATCATTATTTGCAGATGACATGATATTGTATATAGGAAACCCTAAAGTCTCAGTCAAAAAACTACTAGACCTGATAAATGAATTTGGCAAGGTGGCAGGATATAAAATCAATAGTCAGAAATCAGAGGCATTTTTATACACTAATAATGAACTGTCAGAAAGAGAAATCAAGGAATCAATCCCCTTTACCATTGCAACCAAAAAAATAAAGTACCTAGGAATAAATCTAACCAAGGAGATTAAAGACTTGTACTCAGAAAATTATAAAACATTGATAAAAGAAATCAGAGAAGATACGAATAAGTGGAGGCATATACCGTGCTCATGGTTAGGAAGAATAAACATCATTAAAATGTCTATATTACCCAAAGCAATTTATAAATTCAATGCAATACCGATAAAAATACCAATGACTTACTTTAAAGACATAGAACACATATTCCAAAAATTTATATGGAACCAAAAGAGAACATGAATAGCCTCAGCAATCTTGAAAAGGAAGAAAAAAGCGGGAGGTATCACACTTCCGGAGATCAAGTTATATTATAAGGTCATTGTACTCAAAACAGCATGGTACTGGCATAAGAACAGGCAAAAAGATCAATGGAACAGAACAGAGAACTCAGAAATAAACCCACAGCTCTATGGACAACTGATATTTGACAAAGGAGGTAAGACAATACAATGGAGTAAAGACAGCCTCTTCAACAAATGGTGCTGGAAAAACTGGACAGCTACCTGCAAAAAAATGAAACTAGACCACCAACTTACACCACTCACAAAAATAAACTCAAAATCGATAAAAGACTTGAATGTAAGCCGTGAAACCATAAGCATCTTAGAAGAAAACATAGGCAGTAAGCTCTCTGACATCTCTCACAGCAATATATTTGCCGATTTGTCTCCACAGGCAAGTGAAATAAAAGACAGGATAAACAAATGGGACTTTATCAAACTAAAACGCTTCTGCACAGCTAAAGACAATAAGAACAGAATAAAAAGACAAACTACACAATGGGAGAATATATTTGACATAGCGTCTGATAAGGGGTTAATAACCAAAATTTATAAAGAACTTGTAAAACTTAATACCAGGAAGACAAACAATCCAATCCAAAAATGGGCAAAAGAAATGAATAGATACTTCTCCAAAGAGGACACACAGATGGCCAACAGGCATATGAAAAAATGTTCAACATCAATAATGATTAGAGAAATGCAAATTAAAACCACAATGAGATATCACCTCACACCAGTCAGAATGGCGCTCATCAATAAAACAACACAGAATAAGTGCTGGCGAGGATGTGGAGAAAAGGGAACCCTCCTGCACTGCTGGTGAGAATGCAGACTGGTGCAGCCACTGTGGAAAACAGTATGGAGATTCCTCAAGAAATTAAAAATCGAACTGCCTTTTGACCCAGCTATACCACTGTTAGAAATATACCCCAAGAACACCATAGCACTGTTTGAAAAGAAGAAATGCACCCCTATGTTTATGGCAGCATTGTTCACAATAGCAAAGATTTGGAAACAGCCCAAGTGTCCATCAGAGGACGAGTGGATTAAAAAGCTTTGGTATATATATACTATGGAATACTACTCAGCCATAAGAAATGATGACATAAGATCTTTTACAACAACATGGATGGGCCTAGATAACATTATACTGAGTGAAAGAAGTAAATCAGAAAAAATTAAGAACTATATGATCCCATACATAGGTGGGACATAAAGATGAGACTCAGAGACATGAACAACAGTGTTGGAGTTACAGGGTGGGGGGAGGAGAGGGAGGGGGTTGGGGGAGGGGAGGGGCACAAAGATCATGGCTTTTCAGCATTTGCCATATTCCCCCCTTAATCTATAGACAGACAGCAAATATTTACGTATGGTGTTCCCACTATAAAGACTGCTGTCTTAGAAACAAATGCTGATAAACTATTTCAGCAGTTCCTCCTTCTTCAAAAACTTATATGTCAACATAGAGCTCCATACTTCATAGGACATACTCAAGTTCACTCCATGCTCCCTGGAGCTTTAGTACAAGGGAATGCCCCCCCTTATTATTTTTTTTTTAGTATTTTTTCTTTTATTTATTTATTTTTTGTATTTTTCTGAGGATGGAGATGGGGAGCCAGTCAGGCAGACTCCTGCATACGCCTGACTGGGATCCGCCTGGCATGCCTACCAGGGGGGAATGCTCTGCCCATCTGAGGTGTTGCTCTGTTGCAACCGGAGCCATTCTAGTGACTGGGGCGGAGGCCATGGGGCCATCCTTAGTGCCCAGGGTGGCTCTGCTCCGGTAGAGCCTTGGCTGCGGGCAGGAGGAGAGAGACGAAGAGGAGGGAGAGGGAGAGGGGTGGAGAGGTAGATGGGCGCTTCTCCTGTATGCTCTGGCCAGGAATTGAACCCGGGAATCCTGCACACCAGGCCAATGACTCCGACGGGTCTACCATATCATGCTTTTTACTTAAAAAAAAAAATTACATTTCTTTTGAATACTGATGAACAGGAGACACCAAATCTTTTTCGCCTGTAAACTACTACCTTCTTTATTAGATCTAGCTAATAACACTGTTTTGTATTTTTCCAAATAGCTCCAGATATATGGAAAAGATTTATATAGGTGGATGGGGATCCTCAAACCCCTCAGCGAGATCTTCTGAGAATGGCTTTTAAGATACCTAGAGGCAGAAAAAGCCCAATAGAGATCAGGGGAACTACCAGCTTTTAGGATACACCCTTAAAGGCTCCAACGCCCCAAAGGGGTCTCATAGGATGCCATCTGGGTCCTGCTTCAATAGTGGAAAGGAAGGTCATTGAGCTAAAGCCTGCCAGGCTTACACGTCTCTGCTGTGAGGAAACAGGGACACTGGAAGGTGGGCTTCCCCCTCGCTCCTCTAAGGGAGGGTTCAGTCTCTTCCAGCCCTGCTCCAGCCACCTATGACCTAAGCTTGCCCAGAGTGCTGGGGTTTGCCACTGAAGGCTGAAGGTGCCCAGATCCATCGGCCCCATCTACGACACTGTGGACGAGCCTAGGGTATTTCTTGCAAGAAGCAGGTAAACTGATCTCATTTGCACAAGGGCCACTTAACTATGTTTTGCCTGAATAGTCAGGTTTTTTATTCTTCCCTCAAAGATCTCTGTTGTGGGTGTTGATAGTCCTATTTTCTGCTGCTTTGCTTAATATATAGTGTTTCCTTTATCCCTCCTACTTCAATGCCCCACTCATATTTCAGGCTGGGACCTACTCCTAATTTAGAGCTCTCTTTCCTCCTTTTGACAACTTGTATTATGAAGTTACCTTTGCCACCCAGCTTAGTGTATCCCAAGGTTCTCTTTACCATGCCACAGTCACAGAGCTCCAGGGAAAAGCAACCTGGTCTCAACTCTCCAGGCAGAGGAGAACAGAAGCTCCATATCCATGCATGCTGCAAATGGCTTTTCCAGTCTACCCTGAATCATTACCAGCTAGAAGCTGCGATCATTGGGACTTGGACATGAGCTGCAAAGTATAGAATGGTGACAACAATTCCAGTGCCATGCAGACTTTTCCTGTGGGAAACTTTCCTGGACTCCTGCTCCCTGTGACAGCTCCTAAGAGACTGAACTGTGGTTGGGTTGCGTTTTTCAGGAATTTGGCATGGTGATGGGGCCAACTTGGACTTGGTGAACATGTTAAGGACACTACTCTTTTATGGATTCTTGCTGTATTGGCCAAGAGTTGGCTTAAAGGCTTTTAATCACTGTAAAAAAAAAAATAGAGGACTGGATGAAGAGGATGGGGCACATATACACCATGGTATATTATTCAGCTAGGAGAAATGATGACATCGGATCACTTACAGCGGAATGGTGGACTCTTGGTAGTATTGTGCGGGGTGAAATGAGCGAATCAGAAAAAAACAGGAACTGCAGGATTCCATACATTAGTGGGACATAAAAGCGAGACTAAGAGGCATGGACAGGAGTGTGGTGGCTATGGGGGTGGGGGGAGGGAAGGAGGGAGAGGGGGAGGGGGAGGGGTACAGAGAGAACTGGATGGAGGGTGGCGGAGGATGATCTCTCTTTGGGTGATGGGTATGCAACAGAACTAGATGACAAGATAACCTGGAGATGTTTTCTTTGAATGTATGTGCCCTGATTTATTGATTTCACCTCATTAAAATAAAAATTTATTTATAAAAAAAAAGAGCGATGAACCTTTAATGAGACTCACTAAGAAAAAAAGAGAGAGGACTCAAATAAATAAAATTGGAAACAAGAGTGGAGAAATAACAACTGACACAACAGAAATACAAAATATTGTAAGAAAATACTATGAAGAACTGTACGCCAAAAAAACTAGAGAACCTAGATGAAATGGAAAAATTCCTTGAAACATATAATTTTCCAAAAATCAATCTGGAAGAATCAGAAAACCTAAACAGACCAATTACAACAAATGAGATTGAAACAGCTATCAAAAAACTCCCAAAAAAGAAAATTCCTGGGCCTGATGGCTTCACAAGTGAATCCTACCAAATATTCAAAGAAGAACTAACTCCTATCCTTCTCAAGCTATTTCAAAAAACCCAAGAGGAAGGAAGACTTCCAAACTCCTTTTATGAGGCGAGCATAATTCTGATTCCAAAACCAGGCAAAGACAACACAAAAAAAGAAAATTATAGACCAATATCCCTGATGAACTTAGATGCAAAAATCCTCAACAAAATATTAGCAAACCAGATCCAGCAATATATGAAAAAAATCATACACCATGATCAAGTGGGATTTATTCTGGGGAGGCAAGGCCGGTACCATATTCGCAAATCAATCAATGTGATACATCACATAAACAAAAGAAAGGAGAAAAACCACATGATAATTTTAATAGATACAGAAAAAGCATTTGATAAAATCCAGCACCTATTCGTGATCAAAACTCTCAGCAAAGTGGGAATACAGGGAACATACCTCAACATGATAAAGGCCACCCATGACAAACCCACAGCCAACATCATACTCAATGGGCAAAAATTAAAAGCAATCCCCTTAAGATCAGGAACAAGGCAGGTGTTCCCCCTTTCACCACTCTTATTCAACATAGTTCTGGAAGTCCTAGCCACAGCAATCAGACAAGAAAAAGAAATAAAAGGCATCCAAATTGGAAAAGAAGAAGTAAAACTATGATTATTTGCAGATGATATGATATTGTATATAGAAAACCCTAAAGTCTCAGTCAAAAACTACTAGACTTGATAAATGAATTTGGCAAGGTGGCAGGATATAAAATCAATAGTCAGAAATCAGAGGCATTTTTATACACTAATAATGAACTGTCAGAAAGAGAAATCAAGGAATCAATCCCCTTTACCATTGCAACCAAAAAAATAAAGTACCTAGGAATAAATCTAACCAAGGAGATTAAAGACTTGTACTCAGAAAATTATAAAACATTGATAAAAGAAATCAGGGAAGATATGAATAAGTGGAGGCATATACCGTGTTCATGGTTAGAAAGAATAAACATCATTAAAATGTCTATTTTACCCAATGTAATTTATAAATTTAATGCAATACTGATTAAAATACCAATGACTTACTTCAAAGATATAGATCACATATTCCAAAAATTTATATGGAACCAAAAGAGAACACAAATAACCTCAGCAATCTTGAAAAGGAAGAATAAAGCGGGAGGTATCACACTTCCGGAGATCAAGTTGTATTATAAGGCCATTGTACTCAAAACAGCATGGTACTGGCATAAGAACAGGCACATAGATCAATGGAACAGAACAGAGAACTCAGAAATAAACCCACAGCTTTATGGACAACTGATATTTGGCAAAGGAGGTAAGGGCATACAATGGAGTAAAGACAGCCTCTTCAACAAATAGTGTTGGGAAAATTGGACAGCTACCTGCAAAAAAATGAAACTAGACCACCAACTTACACCACTCACAAAAATAAACTCAAAATCGATAAAAGACTTAAATGTAAGCCGTGAAACCATAAGCATCTTAGAAGAAAACATAGGCAGTAAGCTCTCTGACATCTCTCACAGCAATATATTTGCCGATTTGTCTCCACAGGCAAGTGAAATAAAAGACAGGATAAACAAATGGGACTTTATCAAACTAAAACGCTTCTGCACAGCTAAAGACAATAAGAACAGAATAAAAAGACAAACTACACAATGGGAGAATATATTTGACATAGCGTCTGATAAGGGGTTAATAACCAAAATTTATAAAGAACTTGTAAAACTTAATACCAGGAAGACAAACAATCCAATCCAAAAATGGGCAAAAGAAATGAATAGATACTTCTCCAAAGAGGACACACAGATGGCCAACAGGCATATGAAAAAATGTTCAACATCAATAATGATTAGAGAAATGCAAATTAAAACCACAATGAGATATCACCTCACACCAGTCAGAATGGCGCTCATCAATAAAACAACACAGAATAAGTGCTGGCGAGGATGTGGAGAAAAGGGAACCCTCCTGCACTGCTGGTGAGAATGCAGACTGGTGCAGCCACTGTGGAAAACAGTATGGAGATTCCTCAAGAAATTAAAAATCGAACTGCCTTTTGACCCAGCTATACCACTGTTAGGAATATACCCCAAGGACACCATAACACTGTTTGAAAAGAAGAAATGCACCCCCATGTTTATGGCAGCATTGTTCACAATAGCAAAGATTTGGAAACAGCCCAAGTGTCCATCAGAGGACGAGTGGATTAAAAAGCTTTGGTATATATATACTATGGAATACTACTCAGCCATAAGAAATGAAGATATAGGATCTTTTACAACAACATGGATGGGCCTTGATAACATTATACTGAGTGGAAGAAGTAAATCAGAAAAAACTAAGAACCATATGATTCCATACATAGGTGGGACTTAAAGATGAGACTCAGAGACATGGACAACAGTGCTGGGGTTACAGGGTGGGGGGAGGAGAGGGAGGGGGTTGGGGGAGGGGAGGGGCACAAAGATCATGGCTTTTCAGCATTTGCCATATTCCCCCTTAATGTATAGACAGACAGAAAATATTTACTTATGGTGTTTCCACTATAAAGACTGCTGTCTTAGGGACAAATGCTGATGAACTATTTCAGCAGTTCTCCTTCTTCAAAGACTTATATGTCAACATAGAGCTCCATGCTTCATAGGACATACTCAAGCTCACTCCATGCTCCCTGGAGCTTTAGCACAAGGGAATGCCCTTTTTTTTTTTTTTCCTCTTTCTTTTCTTTTCTTTTCTTTTTTTTTCTCTCTTTTTTTTTTGTTGTTGTTGTATTTTTTCTTTTATTAATTTATTTTTTGTATTTTTCTGAAGATGGAAATGGGGAGGCAGTCAGACAGATTCCCGCATGCGCCTGAACAGGATTCATCTGGCATGCCTACCAGGGGGGAATGTTCTGCCCATATGGGGTGTTGCTCTGTTGCAACCAGAGCCATTCTAGCAACTGAGGCAGAGGCCATGGGGCCATCCTTAGTGCCTGGTGTGGCTTTGCTCTGGTGGAGCCTTGGCTGTGGGAGGGGAAGAGAGAGACAGAGAGGAAGGAGAGGGGGAGGGGTGGAGAAGTAGATGGGTGCTTCTTCGGTGTGCTCTGACTGGGAATCGAACCCAGGAATCCTGCACACCAGGCCAAGGCTCTACCACTGAGCCAACCAGCCAGGGCCTACAAATGTCCTTGTTGAGCAAGCTACCCAAAAGAAAATTATATGGAGCAACCATGACAGACCGAGCAAGTCAGTCTCATACTATGCATCACCAGAACACTGCAGCCCAGTGTAAACAGTTTCAACTTTTTCAGGAAGCAACACAGCAGATTGGGAAATCCTGTCCAAGGGGTCCTATACTGCCCCTTCATTTGGAGTTAACCCTCAAGGACCCCTACCAGGACAACTTTGGCAGATGGATGTTACTCATATACCTTCATTTGGCAAACAATTGTATGTCCACATTACAGTGGATACATATTCCAGATCTATAGTAACTTCTGTCTAAACAGGAGAGGCTGCTAAGCATGTTATAGCTCATTGTCTGTATGCATTGTTCTATTATTGGATTTCCTAAACTGGCTAAACTGAAAATACTCCTGCATATGGAGCAAAAGCATTTACTGTATTTTGTCATGCTTACAATCTTTAAAGTTAAGGTATTATTAAAGTGTACTCAGCAAACATTTTAAGGTCAATTTAAAAAAAAAAAATTTAAAAGGGGGTAGTCATATCCTGGAACTCCTATGGGTCTACCATATCATGCTTTTTACTTAAAAAAAAATTTACATTTCTTTTGAATGCTGATGAACAGGAGACACCAAATCTTTTTTGCCTGCAAGCTACTACCTTCTTTATTAGATCCAGCTAATAATACTGTTTTGTCTTTTTCCAAATAGCTCCAGATATATGGAAAAGATTTATATAGGCAGATGGGGATCCTCAAACCCCTCAGCGAGATCTTCTAAGCATGGCTTTTAAAATACCTAGAGGCAGAAAAAGCCCAATAGAGATCAGGGGAACTACCAGCTTTTAGGATACACCCTTAAAGGCTCCAATGCCCCAAAGGGGTCTCATAGGATGCCATCTGGGTCCTGCTTCAATAGTGGAAAGGAAGGTCATTGAGCTAAAGCCTGCCAGGCTTTCATGCCTCTGCTGTGAGGAAACAGGGACACTGGAAGGTGGGCTTCCCCCTCGCTCCTCTAAGGGAGGGTTCAGTCTCTTCCAGCCCTGCTCCAGCCACCTATGACCTAATATTGCCCAGAAAGCTGGGGTTTGCCACTGAAGGCTGAAGGTGCCCAGGGCCATCGCCCCCATCTACGACACTGTGGAAAAGCCTAGGGTATTTCTTCCAAGAAGCAGGTAAACTGATCTCATTTGCACAAGGGCCATGTTTTGCCTGAATAGTCAGGTTTTTCATTCTTCCCTCAAAGATCTCTGTTGTGGGTGTTGATAGTCCTATTTTCTGCTGCTTTCCTTAATATATAGTGCAGGGGTCCCCAAACTACAGCCCATGGGCCACATGCAGCCCCCTGAGGCCATTTATCCGGCCCCCGCCACACTTCCAGAAGGGGCACCTCTTTCATTGGTGGTCAGTGAGAGGAGCACATTGACCATCTCATTAGCCAAAAGCAGGCCCATAGTTCCCATTGAAATACTGGTCAGTTTGTTGATTTAAATTTACTTGTTCTTTATTTTAAATATTGTATTTGTTCCCATTTTGTTTTTTTACTTTAAAATAAGATATGTGCAATGTGCATAGGGATTTGTTCATAGTTTTTTTTATAGTCCGGCCCTCCAGTGGTCTGAGGGACAGTGAACTGGCCCCCTGTGTAAAAAGTTTGGGGACCCCTGATATAGTGTTTCCTTTATCCCTCCTACTTCAATGCCCCACTCATATTTCAGGCTGGGACCTACTCCTAATTTAGAGCTCTCTTTCCCCCTTTTGCCAACTTCTATTATGAATCTACCTTTGCCACCCAGCTTAGTGTATCCCAAGGTTCTCTTTACCATGCCACAGTCGCAGAGCTCCAGGGAAAAGCAACCTGCTCTCATCTCTCCAGGCAGAGGAGAACAGAAGCTCCATATCCACGCATGCTGCAAATGGCTTTTCCAGTCTACCTGAATCATTACCAGCTAGAAGCAGTGGTCATTGGGACTTGGACATGAGCTGCAAAGTATAGAATGGTGACAACAATTCCAGTGCCATGCGGACTTTTCCTGGATGTGGACTTTTCCTGGACTCCTGCTCCCTGTGACAGCTCTTAACAGACTGAACTGGGTTGGGTTGCATTTTTCAGGGATTTGGCATGGTGATGGGGCCAACTTGGGCTTGGTGAACATGTTAAGGACACTACTCTTTTATGGATTCTTGCTGTATTGGCCAACAGTTTGCTTAAAGGCTTTTAATCACTGTAAAAAAAATAGAAGACTGGATAAAGAAGATGGGGCACATATACACCATGGTATATACTATTCAGCTAGAAGAAATGATGACATCGGATCACTTACAGCAGAATGGTGGAATCTTGATAACATTATGCAGAGTGAAATAAGTGAATCAGAAAAAAACAAGAACTGCAGGATTCCATACATTGGTGGGACATAAAAGCTAGACTAAAAGACATGGACAGGAGTGTGGTGGTTACGGGGGGTGGGGGGAGGGAATGAGGGAGGGGGGAGGGGTACAAAGAAAACTGGATAGAGGGTGACGGAGGATGATCTCTCTTGGGGTGATGGGTATGCAACAGAACTAAATGACAAGATAACCTGGAAATGTTTTCTTTGAATATATGTACCCTGATTTATTGATGTCACCCCATTAAAATAAAAATTTATTTATAAAAAAAAATTAGGAGATTTTTTTTTTTTTTTTTTTTTTTTTTTATATTTCTGAAGCTGGAAACAGGGAGAGACAGTCAGACAGACTCCCGCATGCACCCGACCGGGATCCACCCGGCACGCCCACCATGGGGCGATGCTCTGCCCACCAGGGGGCGATGCTCTGCCCATCCTGGGCGTCGCCATGTTGCGACCAGAGCCACTCTAGCGCCTGGGGCGGAGGCCACAGAGCCATCCCCAGCGCCCGGGCCATCTTTGCTCCAATGGAGCCTTGGCTGCGGGAGGGGAAGAGAGAGACAGAGAGGAAGGCGCGGCGGAGGGGTGGAGAAGCAAATGGGCGCTTCTCCTGTGTGCCCTGGCCGGGAATCGAACCCGGGTCCTCCGCACGCTAGGCCGACGCTCTACCGCTGAGCCAACCGGCCAGGGCAGGAGATGTTTTAAAATGAATATGAAGCAATAAAATATGTACTTACAGTTTCACCATATTTTTATAGATATTAGAAAATGCAGCTAGTACTCAATGCTATCAATGGTGGATATGTGAGTGAAGAAAAGAAATAAAACTAGCACCTTTAATTAACCCAGTTTTCATATTATATAAACTTTTAAAAATTATTTAAATTTTATCTATATAGTGTAACAAATAGATTATTTTAATTCAATAGCTAATTTTTAAAAGCTGCCCAAATACTTTAACTTATAGTTTGCATTGAATCACCTAGGTTTCCTTTTTTATTTTATTTTTAATTTTATTTGTATACTTGTTTGTTTGTTTGTTTATTTTGGGGGAGAGACAGACAGGAATAGACAGACAAAAAGGGAGAGAGAGAGAAGAAACATCAATTCTTCATTACAACACCTTAGTTGTTCATTGATTGCTCTCTCATATGTGCCTTCACAGGGATCCAGCCATGCCAGTGACCCCTTGCTCAAGCCAGCAACCTTGGGCTCAAGCCAGTGACCATAAGGTCATGTCTATGATCCCACGCTCAAGCCAGTGACCTCAGGGTTTGGAACCTGGGTTCTCAGCATCCCAGGCCAATGCTCTATCCACTGCGCCACTGCCTGGTCAGACTTTTTTTTTCTGTTTTAAATACTAAACATTGAATAGACCGAACTGACATCATAGGTAGACAAAACAATTATCTCGCTTTGTATTAGACCAACATGGTATATATGACCTCTGTTTGCTTACATCCTCCAATCTTTCTGAATCAGTCAGCAAATACATTTCTGAGTGTGTGTCCTATATTAGAATTTCTCTTTGCACTACATACCTTCCAAAAAGCTTGCATGATTCATTAAATAACAGCATCCTTCATAAAAACCCAATTTCATAAATAAAAAAAATGACCAAGTGTTCAGCAAGTTCCTGTTGAACTTTAGAAGAAAAAAAAATGGCCCTAAAAGTCTGTTACACATGTTTTTGCCTAAATTTGATTAACACACATATTATATATTTTTCCATTTTTAAAAAGCAATAATCCAGCTGGAAAATTAAGTAAAAGGCAGAAGGAGTTATATTATAGCAAGTCCAGAACTGCCTGAAAACAAACCTTTCTATGCTCAAGGAAATGCTGTCTGTTTGGTTAACATGTGTGGGGAAAATGTCAGAGAGTAATTATATTTTCTAATAATTTTAATTTGAATTTGCATATATGAGTCCATAACAGCTACAGGATACGTTTCAACATTGTGCTGGTGTAACTTTTCTTTTTTAAAACCTTTGCAACTGCCAGAGAAACTTGTACCTGGCAGTTTACCCTTATTTATTTTGCATTATGAAGCAAAAATCAGTGGGCTTTCCCCCAAAGTTTTTCTTTTCCCTTAGATTTTCCAGTGAACAAAAACACGATCTTTTACTGCTTCTGTGCCTTCCTCAGACTGTTCTCTGAATAGCAAGTCTCATCTGATCCCCTCTCTTCATTTAGGTCAGCCCTAGAGTCCCACCAACTCGAAGCTCAACACCCTTTCACACAAAAGCCTTCCCTGACTCCCTTTTCCTCTTCACATTCGCTGGGTCTCCCCTGAAACCACATCTTCTCCTTAAAGCTTCTTCCCAGTTCCTACGCCATCTCTCCTCTGAAATCTCATTAGCAACATGTATCTACTACATCACTGGTGTCAATTAGCACCAAGTATTTATACCTCATCAGTGGTTCACAGTCTGGAGGGCAGGAGAATCTCCCCTGGAGAGCTAATGGAGACCACAGGCCCACTGAAGTGGAGTAGGGCCTGTGTTTTTCTTTCCGGTTCCCCTGGTGACCCTGACAATGACCAAAGTTTGAGAGCCACTGTTACTAGAGCATCTGCAATTCTTCATTAATGGTTCCATACAGGTGAGTGTTTTCCTCAACACGATCTGAAACTCCTAATAAGAAGAAAATGGACTTATTTTTTGGTATCTTTTTATATCCCACCAAACCCCTCCATCATCAATATTGTTCATTAACTATGAAAACTGGAATTCTCTTACATCAGCTCTTTGCAGTTTCATGATTCTTGATAAATTAGGATAAGGAAAGATAAAGATACAGTACTTCCCCATGTATGAGATACACATTTTTTTTTGAAAAATTAGGGATTTAAAAACTGGGTGTATCTTTACAATGGTTGTAGATATTTTACTTGCATTTCCCAGTTTTTCACACTTGTTTTTGTGCTCATTGTTGAAGACAGTGATGCATCATCAGACACAGATGAGGACAAGCTAATGGATAGGAGTTTTGACAGTGATGAGGACTTGTATGGACTTTATAATGAATAAAACTTGAGTTCAATAACTTTATGTAATAAATTTTTTTTTTCAAACTTCAGGCCTCAAAATTAAGGTGCATCTTATACATGGGAAAATATGGTACTTAATTATGGCCGGTGAGAGAAGTACCTTATAGTGAGTCGCTATGTATCGCCCAATGATTAATTCTGTATTTGTATATGTTATGCCATTTTCTATTTGACATGTTCAAGGACTTTCTTTTTGGATATTTTGATTCTGTGTCAATTACAATGCTAACAAATAAATATGCATCAATATTTTCACATAAGTACTTTACATCTAAAAAAAAATGTATCCAATACGGCAATGTCAAATACAATGACAAAGAAAAATATCACAAGGCTTTTACCTTTCACTTAGCCAGTTAAGAGTATAGTAAACTCACAGCAAAATTAAAACTGTTGGAGCACGCTTTCTCCGAAAGGCACACCCACGCCTTCCCTCACCCAGCGCTTTCTCTTTCTCCTAAGCTTCCCTCTTTTGCCTCTGCAACTTGTTTCCTAAAGCCCATTTCTTGTCCCTCTCTGACTTTCTAAGAAAACTTTCTCTTATTAAAAAAAAAATGCTGACATAGTAGAAATCTATTGATTAAAAATTCATCTCTGAGGGTGGCGTGGTGCTGCAGCTGGCAGCCGGTGAGAGCCAGCAAGGAGCCAGGAGACTCAGACCCCGGGCGAGCGCCCCCTACCTGCAGTCACCGCCCACAGCCAAGCTGCCACCTTGGGCACTTCTGTTGTGCTTCTGGCTCCTGAGCAGAGTTGCTGACGTTACCACTCCTGACCAGATGACTGAAAAGGTAAAGAGGGAAACTGCCCAATTGACATGCAAATTAGACCTTATTATGTTAGACCAGGGACCACTGGACATCCAGTGGCTGCTATCACCAGTGGATAATTAGAAGGAGAATCAAGTGATTATTTTATATTCTGGACACAAAGTTTATGATGACTACTATCAAGTACAGAAAGGACAAGTACATTTTACAAGTAGTGATCTCAAATCTGGTGATGCATCAATAAATGTAACAAATTTACAGTTGTCAGATAGGGGCACATATCAATGCAACGTGCGGGGGTGGGGGCTGGTGTTGGAAATAAGATTCAGCTGAGAGTTCTTGCAGTAAGTTCACCTGTTATATCTGGGGGGAAATAACACTACTGAGTATTCTGGGACATACACCTGTACGGTCAACAACAGAGTTGGGACTGATCAATGCCTATTATGCCTGGGTGTTGGTCCTCCTTCAAAAAGAGCTGGAACAATTGCAGGAGCTATTATAGGAAGTTTGCTGGGCTAGTACTCATCTGTCTGATCATCTTTGCTGTGACAGAAAGCGCAGAGGAAAAAAAAATTATGAGAAGGAAGTTAGTTCATCACGGTATCAGGGAAGATGTGCCTCCTCCAAAGAGCCAGAGGTTTACTGCCAGAAGCTACATGGCAGCAACCACTCAACCCTGGGATTCATGTCTCTTTCCAACATGGAACGCTATTCCAAGACTCAGCATAGACACTTCCGGTCAAGATGGCATAAACATGGTCCTCCCCTTCTACCATAGCCACATCAAAATTACAACTAAACAGTAGAACAACCATCATTCAAAACGACCTGAAATCTGGATTAATGGAAACCCTACAACTAGGGATATAAAGAAGAAGCCACAAGGAGACTGGGACAAGGGGTGAAGACCCAGAATGATCAAGTCCCACACCAACATGTGGCAGAGAAAAATTAGGAGAGATTTATCAGCTGCAGGGGTTCCCTATGAGGAGCAATAGGTTTTAACCCCATACCAGGCCCCCAGCCCAGGGTTCCAGTGACAGAAAAAGAAGTCCCCATAACTTCTGGCTATAAAAACCAGTGGGGATGGAGGCTGAGGGAGACAGAGAGCTGCTGGAGTCCCAGGGCGTTCTTCTTAAAGGGCTTGCACAGACTTACTCAGACTCACTTCCTTTGAGCCCCAGTGCTGGGGCAACAGCTTGAAAGGCACCAGAGACATATGGGGAGGACCTGAATTGTCCAATATCATGATAAGAGCTTGGGGGAAAGCTGCTTTCTCCCAGGCAGAAGTGCTGGCAAGGCCATTGTTCTTTTGATGAGCCCTTCCCTCCACAGAGCTGACAGTTAGGTGGTGCCATATCTGAGTCTCCATCAACCTGGCTTCCACTGTTTGTCCCACCCTCATGATTTTCTGAGTCCCCACCCCACCCAACTTTCAGGCCCACTCAGGTTGTTTCTTGAAGATGTTCCATATGAATGGCCTATCTTGGCCCATGCTTCAGATTTTTAAAAAATCTCTCAAACAAGCAGCAGAAGACCTCTACAGTGTTCTCTGTATCTCTCAGTAAGTGGCCCAGGCCCAGCTCTAGCAGCAGCTGGCCTTAGTTAACAGCTTGACATTGCCCAGGCACCTCCAAGCCCAGCACAAGTAGCAGCCATTTGCAGATTGCATTGTAACTCATGCTGGCGGCCCTGGGAAGAAGCAGCACACTTCAAGTGCCTTGCTTGGGTGATCAGGGAGGCTGTGCCACTGGACCTCACAGAACACCTATAATATTAAGCCATGCTACCAAGCCTGGGAGAGATAGAAGCTCTGCTTAATGCATAGAAACAAACACAGGAAGGCTGCCAAAATGAGAAGATAAATAAACATGTCCCAAAAGAAAAAAAACAGAACAAAAACTTCAGAAAAAGAACTAAATAAAACAGAGACAAGCAATCTACTAGATGCAGAGTTTAAAACATTGGTAATAAGGATGCTCAATAAACTTAGTGAGAACTTCAACAGCATAAAAAAGGACCAGTCAGAAATGAAGGATACACTGATTAAAATGAAGAATAATTTACAGAGCATCAACTGTAGAGTAGATTAAGCTGAGAATCAAATAAGTGATTTGGAATACAAGGAAGCAAAAAACACCCAATCAGAATAGCAAAAATAAAAAAAATAATGAGGATAATATAAGAAGCTGTTGTAAAGTAGCATACCTTAATTCTACAAGTTATATAGAGACACCAAGGCAGGATACAGAAGAATTTTTAAGAGGAGATTTATTAATAAGCCAGCTGCATATGACTTACACAGGGTATAGCTAACCCAAATCGTGTAGCCTTGAATATAGCTCTGAGGCTAGTTATATACACTTGATCACACACAGGTTGGAGGGAAGAGGAGGGGGCTTACATGATGTCAGAGGATAAGTGTTTGTAAATCGCCCATTAAGGAGAATGAAAGGGGATAGGAAAGGGCTACTTAAATCTCTCTTCCCTCTCCTGCATTCCTGGCTGGCTGTTTACCTTCTTCCTCACAGGTGTGGGGAAGAGAGGGGGTCCAAGTCTCCTTCCTCCTTCCATTCAAAACCTAGTACAAAAACCTCTCTATTTACAATATAATAGCCCTTCCTAAGTATGAATGCGATCAACCATCTTGAGCTGGTGTAAATCACATACAAATATAAGAATCACATTTACAAAATCTCTCTGAATGCTTGGCCTAAATCATAAAATGACTTTTAAGCCTCTTAGTAAAAGGGGGTTTCTCATCTCAGTACATAGTATGTCCTTGTAAGCCAGGACACTCCTACTTTCTTCTCCCTCCATTCTCCATAGAAAGGAGGGGGCAAGAAACCTGACTTCTCCTCATTAAAATGGCGTTGCCAATACTAAGTTTTTATAGTTCTTTGGTACCTTATAACAAAGCCTTTAGGACAACTCCAAGCACACCAAAATTCAATTATGGGAGTGCTGGAAGGAGCAAAGAGAGAGCAAGAAATTGAAAATTTATTTGAAAAAAATAATGACCAAAAACTTCCCTAACTTGGTGAAGGAAATAGACATACATGTCTGGGAAGCACAGAGAGTTCCAAACAAGATGGACCCAAAGAGGTCCACACTAAGACACGTCATAATTAAAATGCAAAAGGTTAAAGACAAAGAGAGAGTCTTAAAAGCAATAGGGAACTCCGATAAGACTGTCAATTGATTTCTCAAGAGAAACTCTGTAGGCCAGAAGGGATTGGCAGTAAATACTCAAGGTAATGAAGAGCAAGAACCTACAACCAGGATTACTCTACCCAGCAAAGCTATCATTTAGAGTCAAAGGACAATTAAAGAGCTTCTCAGACAAGAAAAAACTAAAGGAGTTCATCACCACCAAACCAGTATTATATGAAATGTTAAAGGGTCTTCTTTAAGAAGAAGAAAAATATCAAGAATATGAACAATAAAATGGCAATAAATACATATTTATCAACAATTGAATTTAGCCTGACCAGGTGGTGGCGCAGTGGATAAAGCATCAGACTGGGATGCAGAGGATACAGGTTCAAAACCCCAAGGTTGCAGACTTGAGTGAGTGCTCATCTGGCTTCAGTACAGGCTCACCAGCTTGAGCACAAGGTTGCTGGCTTGAACATGGGATCATAGACATGACGGTGTGGTCACGGGCTTGAGCCCAAAGGTCGCTGTCTTGAAGCCCAAGGTCTCTGGCTTGAGCCCAAGGTTGCTGGTTTAAGCAAGAAGTCACTCATTCTGTTGTAGCCTCCTGGTCAAGGAACATATGAGAAAGCAGTCAATGAACAACTAAGGTGACACAAGAAAGAATTGATGTTTCTCATCTCTCTCCCTTCCTGTCTGTCTGTCCCTCTCTCTGTCTTTCTCTCTGTCACACACACAAAAAGGAATTTCAAAAGCAAAGTAAATGAACAAGTAGAACAGAAACATACTCACAGATATAGATAACATTTAATAGTTGTCACAGCGTAGTGTGGGAACATGCTGTGAAAACACGCAGAGTTAGGATAATAATTAGAGACAGTGCGGCGCCCTAGGGCAAAAGCCCTGGGTGGACAAGAGTTCAAGGGCCTCTCTGACTTGGTACTGGAGGCAGTGCATGCTGGAACAGCAAAACAGCAGAATAAGATTTAGCAATAAAAAATGTTCAGGCTCTCAGTACAGAGATTAGGAGTTCGCATGTTCCCTGTCCTTTAACTTCACCCCCAAGAACTTCTTTCTGCCTCCTTGAGTTATTTATACTTGCTAATAAATATGTGAGTGAGGCTGGGATGGGGCTCCAGTCCTTCAATCTGCTGACCAGGACTGTTGCCTCCCCTCGGCCCCTCAGTGCATTTCATCTGGTCTCTGAGTAGTTTTTGTCGTAAGAAATGGTGCCCCATGAGAGGAACAGGAGCCAAATGACAGGTTTGCTGCTCCAAGTAGTCACGGTCTTCATGACATAGCAGGGGTTTGGGAGGACGGGTGAAAAAGGTGAATGGATTGGGAAGTGCAAATTGGTTATTGCAGAATAGTCATGGGGATGTAAAGTACAGTGTAGGGAAAATAATCAATAATATTCTAATATCTATATATGGTGTTAGATTTATTGGGATGATTACTCATTAAGTTATGTAATGTCTGATGACTGGGGTGCACGGGCATCTGAAACTATTATCATAATGTATGTCAACTACAACTGGAAAATAAAAATATTTAAAAATTTTTAAACAGTAAATAAGTGAGGTGATGGATAGGTTAATTAGCTTAATTGGGGGAATTATTTCTTATGTATACATATATCAAAACATTATGCTCCATACATTAAACATATACAATATGTATGTATTTGTCAGTAAAACAGAAAGATCCATGCATTTCACTGTTAAAAAAAAAAAAAAAGACTCAGTATAACCAAGTACCCAGTGAAGCTTCTGAATGCGTTCCTGAGTCCGGCGCTCCCACTCGCTAAGGTAGTGGCCCCGAATCTCAGTAGGGTTGGAGTGGTGCCTATGATGATTCCAGCACAGAGCAAGGACAGGATTTTAGTATAAAGCTTCCATACCTTTCATCTCTGTACTCCACGCTCTTCTTTTCTTCTTTTGAAATATGAAAACCTATTCTGTTCTAAATTTTGCTACCAGCCTCAACAGATCTAAAAGAAGTGAACCAGAAACTGTAAGAAATATACTTCAAAAAGTTTTGTTTGGTTATATCAAAATAGTAGAGGCATTAAGGTTACTAAAAGACAACTTCACCATCTGA
This sequence comes from Saccopteryx bilineata, assembly GCF_036850765.1. Lineage (NCBI taxonomy): Eukaryota > Metazoa > Chordata > Mammalia > Chiroptera > Emballonuridae > Saccopteryx > Saccopteryx bilineata. The sequence goes on along the minus strand of NC_089490.1, from coordinate 34,621,308 downwards.
AAAAGATTTCCTTTAAGAGGTTGATATTATGGGCTTCTAAATAGCAATACTTCGCAAAATGTAGCCTGTTGGATGTGAAATCATAGGGGAAGAAATTGGTGAATTTCCATGCACACCAAGTTAATACTTGAATCATCTGAAAGTAGTACTTTATCATTTCTACCACTATTTTAGGATGCTTTCCTCAAATAATTTATGACCCAAAATTGGCAAAGAAGCAATCATGGCAAAAATTCTTATATATCTTTATATTTGTTCTTGTTTTCACAGCTTCTTTAAAAATTCCAAATGTGTTTGGAATAGCTCTAATAACAAAAACACTGCAGTGTTCCAGAAATTACTAGTTTTACTTTCGAGTCATTCATAAACCTTGCCTATGAAATGATTTCTTAAGTATTTGATTGATAGACTGCTTTAAGCAACAGAAACATCGTAAGCTGTTTTATATGCTAAAATAAAGGAGCATCTATGGATTTATTGAGAAAACTTGCTGTCAGCCACATAGAACAATGACACTAGGAATACAATAGTAAGGATGGATTTCAGATTTCCGTGATGAATAATTTGACACCTGGAGGCTGGTGCTGACCTTTGGAACAGTGACCAGTTAGAGCAGGAATGGAGGATTTTGCAACTCCCAACTAAACACTGGCTCTCTGCTTTACATAATATTCTTCTAAAAATAAAAAAATTTTAATTCATTTATTATTTGACAGATACAAAGTAAAATTCCCTAATTACAGGTTCCAAATTTAAACATTCTTTCTGGTTCAGTATTTTGTTGTTGTTTGGGATGGCGTTGCATGTTAGATGTTCTAGAAACATGTCATCGTAAATCTGTCTGCCTGAATGTAGTTTTTGGAGGATGTTTCCTTCATAGACTCAGAATGATGAAATTTGTTTTAAGCTAATATGTGACATCATCAATTTTGTATTCTAGACTTGGGAGAGTGTTTAGTTGCTATTGTATGGCCCACGTGTCTTTGTGTAGTTGCAGAAAATCAATTGAGCTTTGAAAACTTTGAGTCTTAGATTTGTGGAAGTTATTTATTCTTTTAAAAAAAGAAATAAATAAAAAGAAAAGGAGTAAAAGGAATATTCTTAACTGCCAAATGTGTTAAATATTGTTTTAGTAGAAGAAAGTTAATTTACTGTCTTTCCCTTAAGATTGTGAGGGAACATGGATATAGTAGCATGGGCTAAAAATTCCTTTATAGTAAATAAGGTCTGCAATCCATTATTTCACTAGCTCTAAAACCTTTCTGTAGGTTTCAGTGGGGAGTCGGTTTCTGTTCATCTCTTTGGGTACTGTGGCGGTACATACTATGTTATGAATTAATGTTGACATGAATTTATGATTAGGAAGAGTATCATATACACTTTTTAATGGTAAATTCAAGAGGAATATTTGGGTAATGGATTAGTATATAGTTTTCAATATTTTGAAGCATTTTTTTTCTTTCTTTTTTTATTTATTTACAGAGACAGAGAGAGAGTCAGAGAGAGGGACAGACAGACAGGAACGGAGAGAGATGAGAAGCATCAATCATCAGTTTTTTTCATTGCAACACCTTAGTTGTTCATTGATTGCTTGCTCATATGTGCCTTGACTGCGGGCCTTCAGCAGACCGAGGAACCCCTTGCTGGAGCCAGCGACCTTGGGTCCAAGCTGGTGAGCTTTGCTCAAGCCAGATGAGCCCGCGCTCAAGCTGGCGACCTTGGGGTATCAAACCTGGGTCCTTCCGCATCCCAGTCTGACGCTCTATCCACTGCGCCACAGCCTGGTCAGGCTTGGAAGCATTTTTAAAATAGGGTTTTAATCTTACATAATACTGTATTGCTTTTACACTTGTGTTAACATTTTCATTTGTGCCTTTAAGGTAATTTACTTTTTATTACGAATTTCTGGTGCCTGCTAGCTAGCTAGCATCTGAGAGATGCTTAGAGGTGAAGGCACTGTTCCTGCAACACCTTCCTTTCCTTATACTTTCAGTCTTGCCTCCTCTTTTCTGTTCTTTTTGAATGCGAGTTAACTGACTGTGTTATTCATAAAGATTGAAAAATTTCAACATCCTATCCCTCTTTGACTGTTTCTGATTTTACAACACTGTTTTATATGAATACATTTATTTATATCATAGTATAACAAACAACAGAGCACAAACTTTAATAAACAACTTTTGGTCCTTGAACAAAAAAAACTCATCCAACATCCTGGGGGAATGCTGTGTACCATGTGGACACATGAATGTTTATGGAATCAAACACCACACCACACAGTAGTTGGTAATCTGATCACAAAACTGCAGAGAGAGTAGTAACTGTTAGAGGTCATTTAGTCAGGCCAGCCGCCAGAAAAAACTGCATCTAAAATATTCCTATCGGGTTGTTGCATCTCCAATGCATAGAGGAGAATCAACAGACTCCCGTGGAGACTCGTCGTAGACCCTCTCGACACCGCCGTTGGTATATTTCCCCTGTCAGAACCTATGTCCTCACTATTCAAAGTGTGGCGCTTGATCAGCTTTATGGGCATCTGCTGGGGCTTGTCAGAAATGTGAAATCTCAAGCCCACCCCAGTCCTAGACATCAGACCCTGCATTTTAACAAGACCCCTCCCCCCAGGTGATTCGTGCGCACTGTGAAGTTTGAGATGCTTCTCTCTTGTGCATCAGGCTAAGAATCTAAACAGAAAACAAGGGTGTACAAGTCATGACCTAGAGACTTCATAAGCATTAAATCAAAATGCAGAACATAACTGAAGTTCTGACTACATTAGAGGTTTTTGAAATAATTACTCTAGCCACAGGATTTATTGGTGTTTATTCTATATTACCCAAGCACAGGCAGTAGGTTTGGATTAACAATCTCCAATGCCAGAGGCAGGGTGTCCACGGAAGATGGAGTCTTGAGGGGGTGTTTTCTGAGTTAGTTTGCAAGGGGATTAGGGAACAGTGTCTGCAGTATTTGGCCATAAATTAAACAAACGTGGATGCTACAGCACATGGGTTTATATCTGTCAGGTACTCCTTAGTGTACCAAATGAAAGATTTTCTCAGAAAATGTGAAATTCTGTGAGCTCAAGACCATTTCCTAAGTTTTCCTAAATCACCTCAAAGATTGTTACTTTCACTTTTTATTGTTTTTCAATGATCAACGTTTTCCTAATAACATAGCTTTTCATTTCTTTTCCAAAGTATTTCCTCTTAGTTACTAAAAAAAAAAAATCAATAAATAAGAATATAATCAACAGAAAAAAAGCACATCTTCCATAAACAGGTTATCTTAACAACTACTAATACGTGGAATGGTTACTATGAACCAAGTACTATATATCAATAGATTAAATAATTTGATTCCCACAACAAAGGTATGAAGTAAATGCTACTACTGCCTCACTGTACAGATGAGACAACTGAGATATATTTATCATTATTGTTAAGTAATTTGTCATAGCCACACAGCCACTAAGCAAGAAAGCCAGTTATGAGCCATGGTCATATTCACTATACTCCGCTTCAGTATACAAATACAGGCATGCAATAAATGACACATGCTTTCAAGTTCATACAGTTCACCTTACTTTCAACTGCAAGCTACCTGCCAACCGGGCTCGTTCTTGAGGTTCCCTCTGTGCGGACTCTCTCCCACAGTGAGTGCCAATCCTAAGAGACAGAGGGTGCTCAGTAGTGCTGTCATTGGTCATCCCTCCACAGAGGTCACTTCTAAATTATTCAGCACCTACCCATGAGGTCCTATCAGGTTCCTTGGTCTGCTACTTCTCTGCCACTCAAGAACCTGGCCACAGCCTCGTGGTGCTCTATGAGCCTGTGTTCTCTGGGACTCCACCAGACAGCCTCCCGAATTCCTGCCACATCTTGGTTATGGTCATGGTGCAGAGAGTAATCACATAGCCTTCCTTTCTCCAGCAGTTCTAGTATACTCATGAGTTTATACATTTGAAAACCAGAACAGAAATCCCCTGAAACAATTTCTCCAGGGAAAGGAAAAACAGGGGCATTATCTGCCTGAATTAGGAAAGAAAACATAATGAAATAGTCCAGAGTTTTGCCACACATGGATCCCAGTTACCGGATAAATAACAACTGAGGGCAACAAGAGAGGAGAAGAATCGGTTCTGTTAGGAAAACAAGGCCCCAGGTTACGCAGATCAACCCTGGGTATGAGGATGCTGACATAACTGTGGCCTCTTGGGGGCTGGAAGTGGCTGGAAGTGGCTGAACAAGACGGAGCAGTTGCCCTCTTTTAATGACATTCTGCCCAAGGTCATTGAGAGCAGACCAGGAATTGAACCTGAAGGAGGGAAAACTGTTGCCTTGTGTCTTTGGTGAGCTACCTGAGGCTAGTGGCCTGCCACCTTGACTGTAACCACGTGGCTTCTCCATCCCTCTATTCCAGAGTGGCTGGTCTATATTTTGGAAACGATAAAGGAAGAAATCCTGTCCAGACGAAATGATGAAAGGATCTATGACCTATGACCTAAGCTTCCTCTCAACCTATGATGACCAAATTTCTGATCATAAAATGTTATAAAAGAGCCACTTTTCATTTGTCTTCACAAACAGTGAAATCTAAAGAAAATGCCTATGTTAACTGTATGTCTCCTCACCAAATATAGAAGTCCCCCTAATGCCAAATATTGAATGACACTTAGAAACATGACTGTTTCTCCTGCAGGGAGCAAGGAGGTTCTCAGAAACAAGAGAGGTCTATTCAAATACAACTCAGTTCAGCTTCTTAGCTTACTGATATATCCCCAAAACCTAGAACGGTGTCAGCTTCATAGTGAGTAATGGACCAATAGCTGGTGTCTGAACGAATGACTGCATGAGCTAAATAATGTACAGAGATTCTGATTTAGGCCTGGGTATGGAAAAGTGTCGAAAGATTTTTCCGGTCTCTGTAGAACTGAAGCCAGATCGCTGCATTGTGCTTATAAGTCTCAGAGGAAAATATGTCAGAATCACCACCTCACAGGACGTGGGAGGAAGGCATGGACGCTTTTGTTCCTCTCATGTCTTGTATAGTACAAAACTATATTGGCTAGATTGCATTTGGGCTGCAATAAAATTTCTTACAACAGTGGCTTGAAACAAGACAGAAATTTGCTTCTCTCTGATGTCAAAGTTAGGAGGGCTGCAGCCCAGAGTTGTGTGTTGGCTCCAATCCACAGAATAGGTTTTTAACCTAAAAAGTCCTTGGGAATCTAGACTCTATCTTGCAGCTCTGACTTGCAAAGCCTCCATTCCCATGTCACCTTGTAGTTCAAGATGGCAGCTCCAGGTCCAGCCACCATTCCGGAATTCCAATAAAGTAGAAGGAAAGGGAAAGTAATAAAAAGGGCCAGGGACATACACCAGCTGTCTCTTGGAAAATGTTTCAAGAACTGCCACAGACATTATCGCATTGGCCAGCATGTAATCAAACGGACACACCCTAGTGCAAGGAAGGCTGGTAAATGTGGACTTTTTCTGGATAATGTGTGTCCTTAAAAATTCTATTATTACAACAGTAGGAGAGAATAGATATGAGGTGACAATAGCAGTCTCTGATCCAACAGCTAATCCTCCTGGAGTACCAAATACTAAGGAGAATAACACTTAGAATTTCTAAAGTCCTCCTACCCAAAGGAACACTGTGTTTATATATAACTGACAGCAGGAAAGACTAAGTACTGTTCTTTTATGAGAGCAGAGGCCATGTTAATAAATAATGATTTATTGTTATAGTTTTGATGACTATCACATATCAAGTGCTTATCGCATGCCAGTCACTATGCTAAGTGATTTTTATCATTGTTCCATTTAATCCTTACCACAACCTTTATAATGGTGCCAAGACTGAGGCCCTCAGAGGGAGAATAACTTGTTAATAATTGTAGGAGATGGAATTGCTTCTTAGGAATGTTTACTGCAGGAACCTGTGTTCTCAAACACCATCAGCATTTGTGGTCAAGCCAAGACTGGATTAGCAGGCAAAGGCAAGCTCTATGAGCGCATATGATTTGTTTAGAAAATATATATTATTCTGAGCACTTACTACCCATGAAGTATGCTGGCCTCTGGGACTATAAGCAGTGAGCAAAAAACTCATGGTGACTAAACACTTGCAGTGATTAAATCATTAATTAACTAATCCCAAGAACAACTGTGGTGACTACCGCAAATGAAACTTTTATAGAATTTGAAGATATGGCCTACTCTGGTGAATTTTAGAAGGTTTCTCTGAATAGGAAATATTTGAACTGAGATATGAGAGCTAAGAATGGGTGATGGGGCTGAAAGTATTCTGGGCAAAAAGTACAGCATTTGCAAAGGCCCTGAAGAGTCAGGGGAGATAGTATAACTAAGGAACGGAAACAAGGCCAGGTGGTTAGAGTGAAATGCATGTTGACAAAAGGTGAGGCTAGAGGAATAGGGACCTGATCATGAAGGCCATTTGATTTTGGTTTTTAACCTAATAATAACTAGAAATCTATCGAAGTGTTTTAATCTGAAGTTGAGGGTAGGGGAACTGGGGAGAGAAGCCTGATAGAATTTGCTTTGCTTTTTCATGATAGAAGAAGAACTTTGTCTATCTCGTTCTCCAATGTATCTTTTACACATAGTAGGAACTAAAACCATATGCATGAGATAAATGAACACCCTGATAGATTACTTTTGAAAATATCATTCTGGCTACAGTGTGGAGAATACTGATTGGACGGGGGAGCAAGAGGGTGATAGGGAGGCCACAGAAAGGGCTATTCCAGAGCTAAGTAGAAAGACTTTGTGATGGATTGAATATAGCCAGAGGGAATGGAAGGATCAGGATATGTCCGAGGTTCCTGGCATGAGCCACTGGGCAGATGACAGCCCTATTCATTGAGACTGGGAAAAGGGCCAGTTCTGAAGAAGAAGGTCACATCATGTCACTAGAAGTAGTTTCCATTTATATAACTGCAAGCTGTGAGTTCTGTCTACAAAGGTAGCAGGAAATAATAAAAATACATCCCAATAAGCCCAAACTGCACATCTGGAATGAGAAGTAGTCCAAGGTCTCCTGACCTGATCAAGTTCCTTTAAGAATCATCACTACAAGTTAAAATAAAATCTCCCTATGGAGACTTACCTTCGACATTTGTGATACAGGGCTCAAATAAATCCAAAAAGTCAGTGTGCATGGATTGGATGTATACAGAAGATGAAGTTGTTCAAAGTGCATTGGCTTGGTGACAGCAGAGGTAGTGTGGGATGGGGTATGTAATAGTTTCACACCTTTTGAAAAAATTAAATAAATCATCCACTAGAAGACTTATCACTTCATTGAACTGGTGCCTTTCCTAAGAAACTGCTGGATTACCAGCAGGGTTATGGCTCACTGTGCCCCTTTTCACCAGCCTCTGTTCTCCACCATAGTCACGACTACCAAAAACAGGTTTCATTTGGTCTGACAGCACTGACAGTCAGGCTTGATAATATTGTGTGTCCTAGGAAGGAAAACTTATGACCTAGTGATCTAGTAGGCATAAAATAAACTGCTTTCACAGGCTGTGAGATTATTCATGTACTTTTCAATCTCTGTCTACAATCCATATACCCAGGAATTAATCTAAAATAAGACACGCTAAAATATCTCTACCACTGGCACCCTGCTTTATCTTCCTACAGGACAATAATTTTCCAAAACCAGAATCGCATGGTTTCCCTGAGGTCAGAATGATTGACAACATTTTATACCACAGATGGCTGAGCAGATGTGTGCACAGGTATGATACCTCACTGCAAACGAGCTAGCCAATCAGCGAGGAGCTGTGAATTACACTCAGAAGCAATTAGAAATTCTATCCAGGGAGATCAGAGATCCAACCTGTACAGAATGGTCCCATTTTAAACCACATTGGAATACACAATTAGGCTATACTTGAGTCTAATCAAGTATTCCCCATATCTACAGCTAATATTCCCAAACCAATGAGCTATATGGAGAACTCCAATTCAAGAAATCCTTTGCTTAAACAACATTAGGGGTTAAGAGTGCAGTCTATGGAGACAAACAGACCTGACATTGAATTCCTGCTCTGTCTGTGAAAATGTAGGCAAATTGCCTCTCTAAGGATCAGATGGTTCACCTAGAATATGATGCAGTATTGCCGACTTTGCAGGAATGTTGTAAGTATAAATGAGGAACAGTGATAAGTGCAGTGTTTGGCGTATACCAACAACCAAAAGGGGCTTAGTAACTTTTAGAATTGCATAATCAGTGCCCTGCAAATCATGGCACAAAAACACTTCATTGTTTCCCTAGATCAGAAATAATAAGGCAAAGCATAATGAATCTTAAAAATTCCTGCTGAGGCCCTGGCAGGTTGGCTCAGTGGTAGAGTGTCATGACATGCAGGAGTCCCGGGTTCGATTCCCAGCCAGGGCACACAGGAGAAGCGCCCATCTGCTTCTCCACCCTTCCCCCTCTCCTTCCTCTCTGTCTCTCTCTTCCCCTCCCGCAGCCAAGGCTCCATTGGAGCAAGGTTGGCCCGGGTGCTGAGGATGGCTCCATAGCCTCTGCCTCAGGTGCTAGAATGGCTCTGGTTGCAACAGAGCGACACCCCAGATGGGCAGAGCATCACCCCCTGGTGGGCATGCCAGGTGGATCCCGGTCGGGCGCATGCGGGAGTCTGTCTGACTGCCTCCCCATTTCCAACTTCAGAAAAATAAAAAAATAAAAAATTCTGCTGAAAGGGAATATAAATATAAATTGATGATTTTGGAGGTATAGTCCAAAACAGTTGCAAAAATAACCTTTTTTTAAAATTTCCCTATTTTATCTTTTTAAAAGATGGCAGATTATTTGTTTTATGATATAATAAATCATGCATATATTGAAATTTAAATTAATTACCCTGGAATGAAATGTCCTTCAAGGAAAATATGATGTATTAGACCTGTACTCCTTGGTGCAGTTCTCTGCTTGCCTGTAATAAGCATGGTGAGGAAAGAACAAGAACACTGGAGCCAGATATGGCTTGCAGTCCTAAGTGTCGCCTCTCCTTTTACATGGGCAAATAGCTTACCTCTTTAGGCCATAGTTTCCCATTCGTAGAATTATAATTGAAAAATATTTTCTTCACGAGGGTTGCTTCCACTCACTCTTCCTCATCCACTCCATCTTGATACATAAAGGTATAACAGGATAGTATTTAAAAAAAAATTTTTAAACAGACTTATAGAGTCTAGTGCCAGACACAACTGTAAAGGCTAATTATTAAAGAAATTTAATGTCCAAAATTTAAAAGAAAATATCCATGATGACACCAGGCCTTTATGGGTCCCAGCCTGCAAAGTTCTATAGCATCATGTCTGCTGTATTCTTTTTTTAAAAAAACTTTTTTTTAATTTTATTTATTCATTATAGACAGGGGAGAGAGAGAGAGAGAGAGAGAGAGAGAGAAGGGGGGAGGAGCAGGAAGCATCAACTCCCATATGTGCCTTGACCAGGCAAGCCCAGGGTTTTGAACCGGCAACCTCAGCGTTTCCAGGTTGATGCTTTATCCACTGCGCCACCACAGGTCAGGCCATGTCTGCTGTATTCTGCTGGTCACAGTCAAGTCACTAAGTCCAGCTCAGACTCAAGGCAAGGGGGCGTATACCCCCATTTGATGGAAGGGGGGCTAAAAATATGTGGAGATGTTTTAAAACAAGTACTTAGGCAACCTATTCTTAAAGAGATCAAAAGAAAAAAGAAAGGAAGAAAGAAAAGAGATGAAATAAAAGGAAAAATAGAAAGAAAGAGAGGAAGGGAAAGAGGAAGAGGAAGAAAAATTTCCAAGAGTTCTAGACAGAAAATTACAAAATATTATGGGGATCCATAATTTGGAAAACTCATATTGTAAAGATATTAATCCTCCCTTTTTTAAAGATTTAATAAAATCCCAATCAAGATCCCAGCAGGCAAATATCAATCAATATAATTCACCATATCAACAGACTAAAAAAGAAAAACCATGTGCTAATCCCAATTGATACAGCAAAAGCATTTGACAAAATTCAACATCCATTCTTGGTTTAAAAGAAAAAAAACTCTCAGAAAATTAGGATTGGAAAAGGATCTTCTCAATCTGATAAAAGGCATCTACAAAATACAAAGAACATATATTTAATGGTGAAAGACTAACTGCTTTCCTTATAATACCATGAACTGATAAAGGATTTTCATTTTTACCTCTTCTATTCAAAACTGTAGTGAAGAATCTAGCCAGTGCAATAACAACAGAAAAGAATATAAGGCATCCAGATTGTAAAGGAAGAAGCAAAACTCTTTGCATTCTCAGACTACATGGTTATCTATGTAGGAAATCCCAAAGAATATGCAGTAAAGCTATCAGAACTAGGAAATATTTAGCAATGTTACAGAAAAAAAGAGCAAGTACAAAAAATAATTATATTTTTAATATATTAGCCATGAAGATGTTGAAATTGTAATTAACTAAAAAGTAACATTTAAGTAATAGCAAAAATATGAAATAACTGGGGATATTAAAATGTATGTAAGACTCGTACACTGAAAATGACAAAGTATTGCTAAAATATACTAAGGGATACATAAACAAATAGAGCAATATACCATGTGTATGGATCAGATTATTTAATATTGTTCAGATATCAATTCTCCCTGAGAATTGATCTGTAGAGTCAATGTAATCACAAATAAAATTTTAGCAAGCTTTTTTGGCTGGAATTGACTAGCTTATTCTAAAATCCATGTGGAAATGTAAAGGGACTACTAGAACAGCCAAAATGACTTTGAAAAAGAACAAGGTTGAAGGACTGACATTATATGACTTTAGGACTTATTAAAAAGCTACAGTAATCAAGAGAGGCAAGTATTGGTGTAAAGATAGAGAAAATGAATATACATTTGTATTTAAAAAATAGACTTTGATCCATATCCTGCACCATATAGATATATTATCTCAAGTGAATAGACCCAAATATAATAATAAAATCTATAAAAGTTATAGAAGAAAATCTTTGTGACTTTGGATTGAGCAAAGATGTCTTATATACAACACAAGAGCTATCATTGATATAGAAAAAAATGACAAATTGGACTCCACCAAAATTAAGAAATTCTGCTTTTCAGAATATATTCCTAAGAGAATAAACAAGTCACAAACAGGGAGAAAAGAATTGCAAAGCATGTACTTGAAAAGGCCTTGTATCCAAAATATATCTATAAGTAATTCTCAGAACTCAACAATAAAAAAATGAACTAATAAAAAAAATTTGATAAAATATTTAAATAGATACTTCAGCAAATAAGATATATAGATGTCAGGTAAGCAAATAAAAAGATGCTCAGTATCATTAGTCATTAGGAAAGTACAAATTAAATCACTTCACGTTTATTAGACTTTCTAAAATAAAAAATACTGATCATACTAAATTCTAGTTGGGAATGTTAAATAGTTGGAATTCTCCTACATTACTGGTGGAGAGGTAAAATGATTAATCAAGTTAAAAAACAGCTTGACAGTTTTCTAAAAAAATTCAACATACAACTACTAAAGACCTAAACATTCCACTCCCAGGTAACGTACTCAAAAGAAGTAAAAGTATATGTTTATATAAACAATTGCATATGAATATTCTTAGTAGCTTTATTTATAATGGCAAAAAACTAGAAACAATTCAAATGTCCATCAACAGATAAATAAACAAATCCATACAATGGAATGCTATTCAGTAATAAAATGGTATGACTATTGATAAACAACAGAATGAATGAATCTTAAAATAAGTATACTAAGTAAAAGAAGTTAGACCCCGTGGCCCTGGCCAGTTGGCTGTTGACCGGTGTATGGAAGTCCCAGGTTAGATTTCCGTTCAGGGCACACAGAAGCAACAATTTGCTTCTTCACCCCTCCCTCTTCTTTCTCTCTCTCTCTCTCTCTCTCTCTCTCTCTCTTTTCTCTCTTTCTCTCTCTCTTTACCTCCTGTAGCTATGGCTCAAATGGTTTGAGCAAGTTGGCCCTGGGCACTGAGGATGACTCTGTGGCCTCACCTCAGGTTCTAAAATGGCTCAATTGCTGAGTAATGGAACAGTGGCCCCAGATGGGCAGCACATTGCCTGGTAGGGGGCTTGCCAGATGGATCCTGGTCATGGTGCATGTGGGAGTCTGTCTCTGCCTCCCTGCCTCTCACTTAATAAAAAACAAGTTAGACTCCCCCCCTCCCGAAAAAAAGCATATACTAGATGTTTCAAGTTATGTAATATTCTGGAAAGTACAAAATAACAACTATATAATCTCAAATATTAGTGATTGTCTATGGATTAGGGAGTCTGAGAAGGATGGGATTGAGTACAAAGGGAAAACAAAGAAAGTTTGGAGTGCAATGGATATGTTTACTATTTTGATTGTTATAATAGTATTACAGGTGTTTTCACATGTCAGAAGTTATAATAATTATGCTGTAAAAAGCACAGTTTATTATATGTTGAATATACTTCAATAAAGTTGTTACAAAATTCTAAATATTTTTATAGAAGATTAAAGGCTATTTCCAAAATTTATATGAAAAATAAAAAATGCCAAGTACAGATCAGACAATTTTAAAGAACAAAATTAGAAGACATATATTACCAGATATTAAGACTTATTATACAGCTTCTTAATTAAGAAAGTGTGGTAATGTCACTAGAATAGAAAAATAGACCAATGGAATAAATTAGAGTTGACCTATATTCACTTGATTTACGAAAAATGTGACACTATAGACAGTGGGTGAAAAAAAATGGTCTTTTCAATAAAAGGTGCTGCATAAATTGGATATTCATAGAGAATAAAATAAATCTTGACTCCTAACTTATATCATACACTAGAATCAACTTTGGGTGGATTATCAGTCTCGATGTGAAAGATTAAACAATAAAACATCTAGAAGATAACAGAGAAGGTATTTTCATCACTAGAGAGTAGGCAGAAATGTCTTAAAGGGGGCACAAAGAACAGTAACCATAAAAGAGACAGATAAATTGGACAACATTAAAATTTAAAACTTCTGTTCATCAATAAACACCATTAAAACAATGAAAAGGCAACCAATAGAGTAGAGGATTTATACAATGCACGTATAACCCTGAAAAGATTTGTATCCTCCAAATCAATATAAGTAAGACAGTTAACCTAATTTGTTTTATAATTGGGCAAAAAACTTAAGCAGAAAGTTTACAAAGAAGGGTGTCCTATGATCCATATGCATCTGGAAAAGTGGTAAACTGCTTTAGTCAAATGTAAAATAAAGAATAAAAGTGAGACACTACAATACATCCAACATCTGATAAAAAATTTTAGTATGCGACACCACCAAACATTAGCAAGGTTGTAGAGCAACTTCCACATATTGCTGGTGGGAATGATAATCGGTGTACCAACTTCGGAATACTTTTGACACTATCTAAATTCAAACATATATATTCATTATCTAGGATCCCACAATTCCACTCCTGGTGATAAATTCAACAGAAATATATTATTAGTGGTAATATAATCAGTACAGACCATAAGCATATAATTCGGCAGTATCAAGTAAAATCCAGCAAGTCTACTATCAAGACTATCTCACAGAAATATTTACACAAATACCAAAACAAATCTATGTACATAGATGTTTGTAACAGCGATATTTGTGGTGGTAAAAATAAGAAACAACTTGGATATTATCAATTGGTGAGTGGTTAATTACAAGATCCATGAAACTTATCTGGGAGTTAAAAAGAATGAGTTAGGTCTATATGCACTAATTGGAAAGATTTCCTAGATATATAGTCATCCCTCACCTTATCGCGGTTCACTTTTTATGGTCTCACAGTATCGCGGATTTTTAAATTGTATATATCTAATTTTGAATCATGGATTTTTCACTAATATTGTGGAATTTTATGGTATATAGGTATTATTATATTTTTATTATTTTCATTATTTTTGCAATAAAATAAGCATAGGAAGTGTTTCTAAGAGTGTGGGAAAGGTTTCTAAGAGTGTGGGGAGGGTTTATAAAGCCTTAAAATATATATAAATAATAAACTAATTCGCTACTTCGCAGATTTTTTTCTATCGTGGGGGGTTCTGGAACCAAACCCCTGCGATAGGCAAGGACCATTGTATTGTTAAATAAAAAATCATACAGAGCAATACATATAGTATAATTCTTTATTAACAGGATATACAATTTCTAGCTTAAAATGGTTTAAGTTTGCATGTATACAAATACAGAGAAAGAGACCTGGAAAGACAGACACATATGGTTAATAGTCTTTCTTTTAGGAAAATACAATTGAGCGAGGGGGAGGCCTGAAGAGGGAAATTCGGGTGTTTTTCTATATACCTTAAACAACAAAAACATTTTGAAAAGTTACAGGTTACATATTCTTTAAAGACTAGTTTTTGTCATCACAGGGAGATTCCCAGATGAGGAAGCAGTGAAATATAAGCATCATTAGAGTTAAAATGAACGGTGCTCACTGCGTGAGGAGGACAGGGATAAACATGCTGACCTGAGCCACACGGTTCCCTTTAGAGAAACAGTAAGAACAATGGCTCCACCCCCATCCAGCACAAGTAAGTTTATGGCAAACTTATTTCTATGTGGAACATTATTAAATATCATAGAGATTTTGGATGTAATAATGCAACAATTTCCAAACAGAGAAGACAGAGTAATGTAATGAATAGTCAAGTGTCATCTGCCAGAGGAGTGTATGTTGCCAATGACTTTATTGCACTCTACCGCCTAAAAAATAAGTCTACATATTCAAACTACCAAGTGTTAAAAGTTCACATCCATGTTCTATGGTAACTTTAAGAACAACAAAAAACCCACAGCTAATATTTTTTTCTGACTTATTGAACATTTCCTTCCGCTTTAATAAAATACCTTACAATAGATTCATTTTTCTTTAAGCCTTTAAAAATTACTTGTCATTCTTCAGAAACTTTATTATAAGAGTATAAGAAAGTACTTATTTAGAAATGAGTATATTAGAGCCTGGCTTGTAGACACAGGGGACCAAAGAGTTGAAGCTGATGTGAAAGCGAGAGGTATTATGAAAGTTTCATGAGATCAGGAATCTTGGCTTGTTTACCACTGAGTCCCCATGTCTACTGCCTGTCAGAAGACCCAGCAAACCACAGTGATTCCCACATATTGAGCCAGATTCTGTGATTAGTGCTTCACAGACAGTATTCCTTTCAAAGATCCTCTTGGGACCATTATTATTCCCTTTATTATTGATTACAATGAGGCTGAGCTTGATTAGGAGACTCACCCAGAGTCACACAATTATTAAGTGGTAGAGCTTAATACTACCGTTTTCGAGGCAGACCTCTCTATATATTGGTTGTGGGTATACTTCATTAAATGGAAGGAAGACAGGAAGAGAAGGGAAGAGAGAGAAAGGGGAAGACAGGAGTAAATGAAAAGACCCGATGAATTCACTTTTAGGAAGAGAACCATTTCTCTATCTGGGGCTGACGCTCTAATCAATTGAGCTATCCTTAGCACCTAAGGCCGATGCTTGGACGCACCAAGCTATCCTCAACGCCTGGGGCCAAAACTCAAACCAACTGAGCCACTGGCTGCGAGCGAGGAAGAGTGAGAGAAGGGGAAGAGGGATGAAAAGAGAAGCAGATGGGCACTTCTTCTGTGTGCCCTGACCAGGAATCGAACTCGGGACATCCATATGCCAGGCTAACACTCTATTCACTGAGCCAACAGGCCAGGGCCCGACCTAGCATTCTCGTTTCAAGAAACTGTGCTGAGTGGATGATCAGGAAAGGCCAATGTAACGAGGCTGGTTCTCTCTCCAGGTTATTTTGCACCACTCTTCACCTTGCTCTGTCCTCTCCAGCCACGTCGGCTCTTCTCCAGAGTTGTGTCAAGCAGTCCTCCTGGTTCAATGGTTGTTTGTCCACACTGGTTACCATTGAGCTGTCCACTGTCCTAATCTCTCTCGTCCATATGGATCCTACAGGATTCCTATTTCCAGGGCACGAGTACCTTTGATGGAGCTGAATCTAGCCTCCCTAGGGATGTTCTCCTGTAGGTCATACCCATTGAAGTGCCACCCAGATCCCCCTGCAGTGATCCTCATAGAGAGAACTCCTCTCTTCCTAGATGGGTTCCTCTCCTTTCTCTCTCCTGGCCCTCAAAAGCCTTCTCCTTCTCAACTCCTCTCTGAAACTGAAGTAAACCATCTCCAAAGACCAGCCTTAGGCTCCAGGTCACTTACTTCAGGCACAGCCAAGATCACTAAGGCTGGGAGTCACACTGAGAGACTCACTGTGTGAGAAAGTCACCATTTTTAAATGAATTGGGAAGGAAAAACTTAAGGAGAAAAGACACAGTCCAACATTTCCACACATTATTCTGCCACATTTCACTGGTTGAAGGGTGATATCTTTCATAGAGGAAGAAATATAATACTAGGTTTGAGGCAGGAGACTGTAAGTCTGGCTTCTGGTGTGATAAATTGAGTTGCCTCTGAGATATCCAATAGGAGATATGAAAAGGCAATTGGATATACAAGTCTGGAGCTCTCTGGCTAACTTTTTGTACAGCCTAGTGCAAAAGTCCATTATTTTCCCACTTAGCCATTTCCAATATGAACAAACAATGTTTTCTTACTGTGTGATAGCTTATAGGACCAAGCCCATTTATTTCTAGCTCTCATTTGGTTCTCTAGTTTCACCCATATTCTGAAAACCATTTACAATTTCATGTTGGATGAAAAGGACAAGAACAGCAATTGAACAAAACAGTTTTTTCCTAGGAGTAGTTAAGGCCCATGAACTTATTTAAAAGCTCTTTTACTCAAAAACAAATTATTACAGGGGAAGAAAATTATATCCTTAGAGATCAATATCTCATTTTCAACTCAACACAATAATGTCCTTTTGTTGCACTTGATTTACACAATGCATTTTTGGACAAAAAAATTAACTTATAAAATATTTTAAAAGTTACAGAAAACTTTCCCTCCAAATTTTGTGTGTGTGTGTGACAGAGACAGAGAGAATGACAGATAGGGACAGACAGACAGGAAGCGAGAGAGATGAGAAGCATCAATTCTTTGTTGTGGCACCTTAGTTGTTCACTGATTGCTTTCTTACATGTGCCTTGACCCAGGGGCTACAGCAGAGTGAATGACCCCTTGCTCAAGCTAGCAACCTTGGGCTTCAAGCCAGTGACCTTTGGGCTCAAGCCAGTGACCACAGGGTCATGTCTGTGATCCCACACTCAAGTCAGCGACTCCGCGCTCAAGCCAGATGAGACTGCGCTCAAGCTGGTGACCTCGCAGTTTCAAACCTGGGTCTCTGCATCCTGGTCCGACGCTCTACCCACTGCACCACTGCCTCATCAGTCTCACTCCAAATTTTAACTGCTTAGTTAAACCATAGATATAGCCAACTGGTTAACCTAGTCCCTAACTTCCATGACTGTTATGTACTGCTGAAGGGACAATGTTCCAAAGAGAGAGAAACAAAATATGGTTTGTTGTGTAAATAATTTTAAGTTCTAAACATTTGGGATATAATAAAGCCATGCCATGCATACTCTGAACTTGTATATTTTGTGATGTTGATTGATTTTCAGCCATATCCTTAACATCAACTGTGGGATTAAGTTGTAAAACCAGGTCACAGCTCCAGGAAAAGAAAATATAAACTGAGAAATAACATAGAGTTTATAGCATATAAGTAAAGAATACACTAAGGGAAGAGTCACCTGGAAATGCCACCAGGATGCTACGGCTGCCACCTGCAGAGCTGATACAGAATGTCATCACCTCAGGGCAACACAAACCCACCCTGGTAAGCCCAACCCACTTTCCTTCATTACTGAACATGGGAGACAAGGGCCACCATTAAAACTTTGTTATTTGAATCTCCTTCCCCTCCATGGGTCTCCAAACTTTTTACACAGGGGGCCAGTTCACTGTCCCCCAGACCATTGGAGGGCTGCCAAATACAGTGGTCCTCTCACTGACCACCAATGAAAGAGGTGCCCCTTCCAGAAGTGCAGTGGGGGCTGGATAAATGGCCTCAGGGGGCCGCATTGCGGCCGCGGGCCGTAGTTTGGGGACGCCTGCATCTGGCCCAAACCTACCATGAAAGTCCGAAGTCAGCAAACAGTACAACAGTACTTTCTACCATCAATGTTATGAAACTGAGCCATTTTCTAAAATTCTAACTAGATCAGAAAACAAAGCTGCCTATATAATAAACAGAATGAGGTCAACTTGCCATTGTAGTTATCCTCTGTGAAATTTAAGTTAGAGGTGAGACTTTTGGCAAAATTCTGATGACATTGTGGACAGAAACCTAGAAATAACCAGTTCTTGTTTTGTTCACCTACGCTCCCTAAAATAATCTAACCTGAGGGAATATGTGCAAAATATAACAGAAGAGCGAGAGTCAAAGAGAAACTTAAATAATAGACCGGAAGTCATTCAACCCGCCCCGCCCCCAGTAAAATGACTTTTATAAAGGCAAGATTATAAATTTAGGTTCCTATTTTCTCCCACTACCGTTCATGTGTCCCTTCCGCAATTTAACATGGTTGGCGTCCCCAGAGTAGGGATAGATTATAGCCCCACTTGTATGCAGAAAGAAAATGCTTTTCTTCCAAATCTGTAACTCAACAAATGGCCTGACCAATTTGAGTAACAAAAAAAATTCTTCCAGGAGAAGTCTGGACTGAGGCCAGTCCAATGCAAAAAGATGTGTAGAAATGTCCCCACTCTTAATAAATAGCTCTTATTATAGCAAATAGTGGCTTTTATCATGACACATTTATATTAATTCAACCAAAGTATTATTGATCATCACTTACAGTCAAAATGTGGCCATAAGTGTTTTTTTTCTTAAGTGCTTACCATGTAGCATATTTAAAAATTAGCTAATTAGAATATGATAAAATAGGATATTGTGCAAGATACTGGAGAGTGCTGGGGAGAATATGGCAATAAATAAACACTCTCTTCAAGGGGTTTAACAATCTGGGAAAAAGAAGACAAGCAATTTATTCAATGAGTGTGCCTATATTAACGCTTGACAGAATGTGATGAGCACAGAGGAGGCAATGAGCACTCTGGTTGGATTGTTAATATCAGGGGAGGCATTAAGAAGGTAGCCGAGCCCTGGCCAGTTGGCTCAGCGGTAGAGCGTCGGCCTAGCGTGCGGAGGACCCGGGTTCGATTCCCGGCCAGGGCACACAGGAGAAGCACCCATTTGCTTCTCCACCCCTCCGCCACGCTTTCCTCTCTGTCTCTCTCTTCCCCTCCCGCAGCCAAGGCTCCATGGGAGCAAGGATGGCCCGGGCGCTGGGGATGGCTCCTTGGCCTCTGCCCCAGGCGCTAGAGTTGCTCTGGTCGCAACATGGCGACGCCCAGGATGGGCAGAGCATTGCCCCCTGGTGGGCAGAGCGTAGCCCCTGGTGGGCGTGCCGGGTGGATCCCGGTCGGGCGCATGCGGGAGTCTGTCTGACTGTCTCTCCCTGTTTCCAGCTTCAGAAAAATGAAAAGAAAAAAAAAAAAAAAAAAAGAAGGTAGCCGGATTTGAAAGGGGCCTAAAAATATTGGTGTTTGAAAATAAATATTATATATTTTTCCCATAATAAGATTAGTGCATACTCACTACATAAATGATAGCTATTTAGGAGGGGGGATTTTTAATGAAGGAAAAGGAATAAAATGAATCACCTATAGTCCCACCAGCTTCCAAGGGAGGATCACTTCAGGAAAAGAGAGAGCACATGCCATGGCACAGAGGTGGGAAGACACAGGGAAAGGAAAGAAAACATCATGAGACCAGTTTCATTGGGATATAGATGTTGTGTAAGGGAGAATGAAACAGTGACACAGACCTGAAATAAGCACCCCAAAGCCTGGTTGACTCAGTGGTAGAGTGTCAGCCTGGAGTGTGGATGTCCCGGGTTCCATTCCTAGTCAGGGCATAGAGGAGAAGCACCCATTTGCTTCTCTACTCCTCTCCCTATCATTTCTCTCTCTCCTCCTCCTCCTCCTCCTCCTGCTCCTCCTGCAGCCATGGCTCGATTGAAGCGAGTTGGCCCTGGGCACTGAGGATGGCTCCATGGCCACCGCCTCAGGAACTATGAACTGCTCAGTTGCTGAGTAACAGAGCTACACCCCAGATGGGCAGAGCATCACCCCCTAGTGAATTTGCTGGGTGGATCCTGGTCAGGGCACATACAGGAGTTTCTCTCTCTGCCTCCCCTCCTCTCACTGAACAAAAAAAAAGAGAGAGAGAGAGATAATTATCTTAAAGAGTGGTAGAAGAAGAACAAGTTTAGGTTTATAGAAACCAAATTAAGTTCCTTATCACTCTTACTAAAAGGTCCTCATGTATGGTAATATAGCTAAGTAAACATTCTTTTATGATAATTGGCAATTAACACTCCCAATAATGCAGTGGTAAACAACAAGAAGACAAGGACAAATGTGAAGCCCAAAAGCAGCCTTGTCATCTGAAGACTCCTGTGTTTTATGAGAAATGGTGAGAATGTGAGAGACGAAGGATCACAAGAGAAAAAAATGTAAAATAATTTAACATGTTCTTTAATAATTGATTATGCCTTTTCAAATAGAAGAAAGCTGAGGTCTCAATATTGAGAAAATAAATTTGAGGTCATTTCTTTTTCAATAGAAATTCTCCCTGTATCCATCACCAAACAGCAGCACTTGAAAATTTAATTGAATGTTTTCTATGCCTAGGGAGCTATGAAAAATGACAACAAGGGCAGTGAATAATAATTCAAGGTCCTTTGGAAATCTTAACTTTCAAGTAAACAGTAACACAATACTTCCATGTTGAAAATAACAATTTTAAATTGTCTAGTACTTTCAAAAAAAACATAACCTGACATCATACTGGTACTGTGTATAGGAAAGGGCTGTGGACAAGAGAGGAAGAGCCTCATTTTTTATGTTTTTATTTATTGCTCAAGGGCAAAAGAGAGCTATTATTGTCAGGGTCTTAACCATGAGAGAGAGAAAGGCCTTGACAGACAGGAGGGTTATGACCACCAAGTCTGTGATGGCCTCATATCTGATTGAGCAGACCCCTCACTCTCTCCATTTTAGGACCTCCATCCTGCCCAAGGTAAGCCTCATCTAATGACATAGACTTTCATATTGTATCAGGCAGAGGATTTTAAGTATATGTTGCAATGGAGGGGGGAAAACAACACTAGTCTAAGAGTCTGGAGGTCTATTGTGTAACCCACAGTTTGCCACTAATAGTTGTGTGACCATGGATGGTGACCTGTCAAACGAAGTGGATGGACTAGATCAGGAGGGGTCAGAAAACGCATTCCATAAAGAACCAAATAATAAATATTTGGAGCTTTGATGGCCACCCAGTCTTCGTGCAACTACTCCGTTTTTATTATAACATAAAAGCAGCTACAGATATTAAATAATCAAAGAAATACAGCTGTGTTGGAATAAAAATTTATTTACAAAAACAAGTAGCAGACCAGATTTGGCTCAAGGACTGTAATTGTCAACCCCTGGACTATATAACTTCATATCTCTTTCAGCTCTGAAATTCTATGAGTCTTTAATTTCAAAAGTGAGGTAGGCAGAGTGAGATCTATCAGACAGGCTTGAACTGTTCAAAAAGAACCTGCAGATAGACCCAGGAAGACTTCAGAGCCACTCAGAATGCTTTGTTTTTTCATTCTGGAACCTATAGATTCACCCACATCTAGCCAGTGCAACAAGGCAAGAAAAATAAATAAAAGTGATAAGGGTTGCCTGACCCTTATCACTGTGGTCAAATAAGCATTTTCTAGCCTAAAAATTTGAAAACAATATAAAAATATTAATTAAAACATATTAAGAGAATATTAAATTGAAATAAAATACATAGCATACATCAGATGAGTAGAAAAAGACTCACACTTATGAAAAATGTAGCTACGGCCATTTCTGCTTCAGCTAATTGCCCACGTGAGATTGTATGTGGCACTATTGGCTGATTAGTGGTGGTGGCGCAGTGGATAGAGCGTTGGACTGGGATGCTGAGGACCCAGGTTCGAGACCCCAAGGTCGCCAGCTTGAGCGCAGGCTCATCTGGTTTGAGCAAAAGCTCACCAGTTTGAACCCAAGGTCGCTGGCTCGAGCAAGGGGTTACTTGGTCTGCTGAAGGCCCGCGGTCAAGGCACATATGAGAAAGCAATCAATGAACAACTAAGGTGTCACAATGTGCAACCAAAAACTAATGATTGATGCTTCTCATCTCTCCATTCCTGTCTGTCCCTATCTATCCCTCTCTCTGACTCTCTCTGTGTCTCTGTAAAAAAAAAAAAAAAAAAAAAAAGCGATAAGGGTTGAAAAGGTAGTCATAAAACTGTCATTACTGTAGAAGATATACAGTGGTCCCTCACCTATCGTGGGGGTTAGGTTCCAGAACCCCTGTGACAGGTGAAAATCTGCGAAGTAACAACCTTATATTTATTTTATTACTTATATATAATCTAAGGCTTTATAAACTCTCCCCACACTCATAAACCTTTCCCACACTCTTGGAAACACTTCCTATGCTCTTAAATACTTTCTACACTCTTATGCTAGTAAACACAGTGCTCTCGTTGGTCGTCTCCCATCCATCAGCCAATAGTGTGCCACATACAATCTCACGTGGGCAATTAGCTGAAGCAGAAATGGCCGTAGCTACATTTTTCATAAGTGTGAGTCTTTTTCTACTCATCTGATGTATGCTATGTATTTTATTTCAACTTAATATTCTCTTAATATGTTTTAATTAATATTTTTATATTGTTTTCAAATTTTTAGGCTAGAAAATGCTTATCTGACCACAAAAATAATTAAAATAATAAATATATAAAAATATCTATACAGTAGTCCCCTGTTTATCGTGGGGTTTAGGTTCCAGAACCACCCGTGATAGCCGAGAATCCACAAAGTAGCAACCTTATATTTATTTTATTATTTGCACATATTTTAAGGCTTTATTTCGATTTCATATTCTTTTAATGTTTTAATTAACATTTTTAATATTTTTTTCCATTTTTAAAGCTCAATAATGCTTATTTTGCTGCAAAATAATTAAAATAATAAATATATATAAATACCTATATACTACAAAATCCCATGGTATAGCAAAAAATCCGTGATACAAAATTAGATAAATGCAATTTAAAAATCCGCAATGCAGTGAGTCTGTGAAAAGTGAACCGCGATATGGCAGTTGATGACTGTAATTGTGAATACTCAGAGGGAAAGAGCAATTATCCAAATAAATAACACATAAACTGTCCAACTATATTCATCTCAGATTTATCTCATTTTTCTTCTGTGCTGTACTGTATTAAAAAGAAGAACAGCTCTGGCCGGTTGGCTCAGCGGTAGAGTGTCGGACTAGCGTGCGGAGGACCCCGGTTCGATTCCCGGCCAGGGCACACAGGAGAAGCACCCATTTGCTTCTCCACCCCTCCGCCGCGCTTTCCTCTCTGTCTCTCTCTTCCCCTCCCGCAGCCAAGGCTCCATTGGAGCAAAGATGGCCCGGGCGTTGGGGATGGCTCTGTGGCCTCTGCCTCAGGCGCTAGAGTGGCTCTGGTCGCAACATGGCGACGCCCAGGATGGGCAGAGCATCGCCCCCTGGTGGGCAGAGCGTCGCCCCTGGTGGGCGTGCCGGGTGGATCCCGGTCGGGCGCATGCAGGAGTCTGTCTGACTGTCTCTCCCTGTTTCCAGCTTCAGAAAAATGAAGAAAAAAAAAGAAAAAAGAAAAAAAAAAAGAAGAACATTTTGCAATCACTTTTTCCCCCTGGTTTCTACAGACAGTCAAAGGAAGGACTGGCAGAATATTTGTGGACAGGGGAAAGGACAATCCCGGGTATTTCTTTTTCTTTCCACTTCCTATGGCATCTCAGGTAACTACTACTATTTTCTAGCTCTTTCTGTATACAAGCTCTCTGTGGTTCCACTTCTGCCTAATGTTGCTGGTCTCTGGGATTTAGTAATACTACCTTCCTTCTTTCTTCCCTCAGTCTAGAAGAGGAAGCATTTTACTGCTCTTTTATAATTTGAACTACCTCATTGCCTCTCCTCTTTCATTTTTCAAGCCCTTCATCACCAGCGCTACAAATCCCTTACATTAAGTTCTCTCTATATAAAATATTTTTCTGTTTTCCTGCTTGGAAAAAAAATTGCTATATACAAATTCAATGTTCAAAAATTAATTTTAGTTCCTATAACAGCAACAATTAGAAAATAAAGTTTTTAAAAGATACTATTTGCGATAGTGTCAAAATACAAAATATTTATGAATAAAACTAATAAAAGATATGCAAGTATTCTACATTAAAAATATAAAATGCTATTAAGAAAAATTGGAAAAATTCTAAATAAAGAAAGAATTATATTTTACAAAGAATATACAAGTGCTAACTATAAAGAAAAGATTGATAAATTTGGCTACAATAAATCAAATATCTTCTATAAATAAGATAGAGAAAAAACCAAACCATAAAATAAGAAGACAGATATATCAATAGGCAGGTACATATATTGATATGTATATACAGTATGTATATCAATATGTATATTTTCTAAATATTCCTATATGTAAATAAGGAAAAGACAGAAAATGCAATATAAAAATGGACAACACTCAAACTTCAAAGAGTAAAAGTAAAAAATCAAATATTTTAAAAGCAAGTAGCAGAGACCTAAAGCTTAAAGGAAACATACTGCAGCACTTCTAAAGCAACATAAATTTCTGAGCAAAATTTTCAAATATATACACAATGCTGCATGGGGTTCAAAAGTAAGTAAAAATATTTATGTTATGAGCCTTTAGACAGAAATGTCTTTTTATTAAACTTTCAAGAGAAATAGAATTACAGAAAAAAGTATTGTAAATGGGGTGGGGGGGAGAACAAGAAACTAGAAGATAAAGGCTATTCAAATAGCTCATGAAATATACAGTGGGTGGTCTCATTATTGATAAAAGAAATGCAAATTGAATAACACTGCTCCACACACCAGTATGGCAAGATTTAAAAGACCGACAGTACCTAAAATTTACAACTCCGTGGAACAACAGAAATCTCAGGAACAGCTGGTAGGAGTGTAAATTAGTGCAACAACCCTGGAAAATACTTGAGCCTTATTTCCTAAAAGTAAATACATACAAGTAATATTTTCCAT
This sequence comes from Saccopteryx bilineata, assembly GCF_036850765.1. NCBI lineage: Eukaryota > Metazoa > Chordata > Mammalia > Chiroptera > Emballonuridae > Saccopteryx > Saccopteryx bilineata. The sequence continues at coordinate 34,596,056 of NC_089490.1, read as the reverse complement.
CAATTCTGTTCCTTGGTATACACTCAATAGGAAACATACCTATGTGCCTCAATGAGTAGACTCTAGTTATGAGAGCAGAAAACAAAATATAACCCAAATGTCCATCAACAATAAAATGTATAAATAATGATACATTCCCATAATAGAGCCCCCCTATACAGCAGTGAAAATAAACAAAATCCAGCTTTCAACAATGAGAATCAATCTCTCAAAATGTGGTCAAGATAAAAAGGCTGTTCTGTACATCTTCCTTTTGCCCCTCCTGGTCCACTCTCCATCCTCTCTATCCATCTTTGTGTCCAGGAGCCTGATCTATACGGATTTCTTCAAATGGGGGTTTGCCCTCTGGCTTTTGGTCAGATTCCACCAATAAGAGGCAGGTGAGAAGCCAGGAGGAGAGAGGTTCAGGATATTTGTCTCTTCAGACTCTCTCTGGCAGGGCATAGTTGGCAGTGGCTACGTTTCTCTGCCAAAAGCCATACGGGCTGTTGAGCTGCTCTCCACATAGCAACAGGAAGCACAGGGTTCCTGTACCAGCTTGCCCTGCAGGGCTATGGGTAGTAAAGGCTCTCTGCTTCCCGCTATTGTTAGCCCTGGGGTGCTGCAACACCCCTTGTTGATTCTCTGTCATCTTGTACACAATTTCTATATAGTCTCTTCACGAAACTCTTACGTCCTCCTTTGGAATATGCTATTTGCTTCTTGCCAGAAACCTGACCCATACAACGCCAGATGCAAATGTTTATAAACTACTGTACATTTCTATAAAGTTTAAAAATAAACCAAACCAAACTACAAATTGAAGGAATTCATACATAGGTGGCAAAAATATAGAATACAGGAAGGAGGCAATTACCATAAAAGTCCTGTGAGTGGTCAATTTGTGGGAGGAAGGGAGATGTGATTGGGAGAGGATACATGAGGGATTCCAGGGTGCAGGCAGTGCTCTATTAACTTACCTGGGGGCTGGTTAACTACTCATTTGCCTTATAATAATTTATTAAGCTTTATACATTTTTACCATATGTTTGTCATTGTTCACCATAAAAACAGTTCAAAAAATAAGTTAAAGGGGGAATTTTATTTGATTGCTGCAACCCATTAAGTGCACTTCTGCTTTGAGGACATAGATGTCAAGTGCATAATTTAATCAGCTTCACACAGTTTGGAGAGAAAAGCAGAAATCAGGAGTATTGAAAATGTTTCCTCTAATTGTACTGAGACTTAACCAGAATTTTATCAGTTTACAAACGTCCAGTTGATTTAAGTGGCCCAGAGGAGAACAGAATGAAAGGCAAGAACACAGAGAAAGAGAGACAGATTGCTTGAGCAAGACGAGCACAGCAATAAAGAAAATAGAGTTAGAAAAGGTTTCAGAAATACACAAAACAAGTTATTGCTAGGACTACAAAGATATGTGAATACAGAAAGAGTGAACGATAAAGGTACTTACAACGGGGTTTGGGTTATCAACAAGGAAATGATTTCATTTGATATGATCTTTTAGTTATTAACTCCTGGATAAGCCGCATGATCTCTTAATCATAATAGGTAGGTAGAAAATGCAAAACGTTTACTTGCCCAGACCTATAAAAGAAATATCTAAACAAAGAAAAGTTAACAGACTACAGTCTAGGTCGGGTATGTTTTGTCACTGGCAAGATCAATTCTTGCCCAAACTAAATTGTAAAATGCAAAATACTTGGAAAACAAATATAGGTCATCGGATTAATGCACATTCTGCGAGAGCAGTCACATTAATGGCTTGTGAAGTAACGGTGTAATCTACTATGTGGAAGAATTACCGGCTTCAGTGCAGTACCACCAGGAACATGTATTCAAACCACACAAACAGATAACATAAGTCATTTTGTGTAGTGACATTCCAAATGCTATTATTGTACATAGCCTGACAACCAAGAGACAAACACTATCCCTCAGAAAGTCTCAAACATTGCCCATTAGATTTAAAAAAAATCGCCATAAAGTTTAAAAACAACAAAACATGGTTAGGATTAGAAAAACTTCTCTGACATATTTGCTGATTATCTGATAAAGGCTTAATATCCAAAATTTATAAGGAACTTATAAAGCAACACAAAAACAAACAAACAATTCAATTCAGAAATGGCCAAAGGACCTGAGTAGACACTTCTCCAAAGAGAACACAGGCTTATGAAAAGATATGAAAAGATGTTCAACACCACTAATCATCAGAGAACTGCAAATTAAAACCACAGTGAGGTAACACTTCACACCTGTCAGAATGGCTTTTATTAATAAATCAACAAACAACAAGTGATGTTGAGGGTGTGGAAAAAGGGAATCCTCCTGCACTGCTGGTGGGAATGCAGACTTGGGCAGCCACTGTGGAAAACAGTATGGCATTTCCTCAAAAAATTAAAAATGGAACTGCCTTATGACCCTGCAATTCCACTCCTGGGATTATATGCCAAGAAACTCAAACCACTAATTTAAAAGACTATATGCATCCACACATTCATTCCAAGATTATTTACAATAGCCAAGATTTGGAAGCAGCCCAGGTGTCCATCAGTGGATGAGTGGATAAAAAAGCTGTGCTACATATACACAATGGAATACTATGCAGCCATAAAAAAGAAGGAAATCTTACCTTTGGTGACAGCATGGATGGACCTGGAGGGCTTTATGCTAAGTGAAATAAGCCAGTTAGAGAAAGACAAGTACCATGTGATTTTACTTATATGTGGAATGTAATGAACAAAATAAGCTAACAAAATAGAAGCAGACTCATAGATACAGAGAATAGAATGATAGCCATCAGAGGGGAGGGGGTTGGGGGCTGGGTAAAAAAGGGGAAGGGATTAAGCAAAAAAGAAAAAGAAAAACTCATAGACACAGACAAAGTAAGGTGATTACCAGAGAAAAACTGATGGTGGAGGGGAACGGTATAAACAGTTATGGAGGGAGACTCGATTTTGGATGGTGAATACACAATACACTATACAGATGATGCATTATAGACTCATATACCTAAACCTACATAGTTTTATTAATTGACACCACCCCAATAAATTCTACAAAACAGAAAAATGTCTCTATTGTGGAGAAGATAACACAGAACACATTTCACTCAGTGGAAGAGAGCTTAGTTTTAACTGATTGGGAGACTATTCTTCCATCTCCCTTTGTGGGTTTAGTTAGCGTGATTTGAATCCTGTGGCCATAGCACATCTCTAGGTTTGTTCCCATTAATCCAAGATATTATAGATAGCAGCACTTTCCATGTGTAATTATTTTATCATAATTTTTTATTTTAAGAGCACAAAACTGAATATAAGATTTTAAAAAACTATACAGCAATTTAACCTCCACCTGAAATGTCATATTTTTAATTCCTATTTGTATTTTTAAATTTTTTAAAAAATGGCCTGACCTGTGGTGGCGCAGTGGATAAAGCATCGATCTGGAATGTTGAGGTCGCCGGTTCAATACCCTGCATTTGTCTGGTCTAAGGCACATATGGAGTTGATGCTTCCTGCTCCTCCCCCCCCTCTCTCCCACTCTCTCTCTCTCCTCTCAAAATGAATAAATAAAAATTTTTTTAAAAAAATGTTAAATTGCATTTGTTTCTGAGTAGATAACATTTGCGTATGGTATAGTACTCAATGCCCAAGGTATTCAGTGTAAAATTTCCCTCTTCTGCCTCTTCTCCAGGCAACCCGTTCCCAGTTTATGAGCAGTCAGTGTAGCTGAGAGGAGCCATCTGGAAATTTAGACCATCTCAGAAATCGCTCCCTCCCCACTCTGAGGTACAGACACCAGAAGGATCTCACTTGCCTCTCTTCACAGACCCATAAAAACAAACCAATCCTGGGAGGCCTCCTAACTCCCATGAAAGCAACAGAGACTCACCATGGTCATCACTGGCTCGCTTAGGTAGCATCGTGCAGACAGAGATCAGGGCCTTTCCCAATCCTTAAGCCCACATTAGGAGAGTTTTTCATGAGCAAAGGAGATTGCTCTAGTTCTCCCTATGCTGTTCCATTAGCAACTATTATTCTCCCATACGATGCTGATTGAGAATCATGTATAGACATTATACAAGGTTCCACAAGATTAATGTTTGTCGTTAAGGTTGCCTAGGTACATATAATCATGTTTGAAATTTTTACATGTAGTACAAATGAACAATTTTGTGATGTAACATAAAGTCTATTTTATATACCAATTTTACTGATCTGTGGGTATGATTTAACTTACCTCACTTGAAGAAGAAAGAGAAGGGTGATGGATAGAAATACGGTTAAATTTGATTGGGTTTTCAATGTTTGTCCATCATTGCTAAAGGATGATTCTCAGAACTTAGAATGCAAAGAAGGTAATCTAGAGATCTCAAAGGATATATACCAAAGAGAAGTAATTATTTCCTTTAGACTGGGAAAGGAAGGTTGAAGGTACATTTTGTGTTCTTCCAGCCCATCTCCTTTTTTTCCCAAATAAATGTATTACACTTCTGTAATATGGAGAAAGTATAAACTATTAAACTACATAGGAAGTTATTGTTCCCATTGACAGATAGCAAAACGGAAGCAGCGGTGACCTAAGTGACTTTGCATTGTCCCTCAGAGCTCCAGTAGGGAAACGGCGTTTCAAACAGGGTCCCTCCAGGCCTTGGTCTGTTTTTTAGCCCCCTGAATCCTCTGTCGTCTTTTGTAAGAATGCTGTATCTGAAAGCATCTCTCCGAGACACCTCTGAGGTTAATGCCTTAGAAAAGCCTATCAAACATAATGACTCTGATAGAGACCATTTCACATGACTTTTACCAATCTATTCTTCTTGGTTCATGGTCTCAAAAAAAAAAAAAAAAAAGGCTAACTTTCCCCAATGACACTGTTCACACTGATTCTCATTTTTTAACAACATAGGCAAAGATTTAAGGTCATTGTTTATGAGGCGAAAAGAAAATGGCAGTAGAATTCCATTTTCCGGGATAGATAGAGAATATGTGATCCATCTCCATATTAGGAACCATCAGTATTGCATTACCCAGAACAGCTAACGGGGACAATACTGGCAGCTTCATGAGATCCCTGGAGAAAGCTCTTTCCTCCTCCACTGCTACCCACCCCGACTTATTCCCAGATTATTCTTGGTGGCTATTAAGCTTGCCAAGGTAAGTGGCTCCAGAGCCCCGAAGTGTAAATTTTGTGGTGAAGAGAAATGGGAACTGTGGAGTAGAGAATTTCTAGAGAATAGAGAACTGTGGCGGCATACATTCAGTCTAATCCCCTCACAGACAGGACGTAAACAAGATCAAACCTTTTCATTCATTCTCACACGGTGTGCTCTGCTTCTCAAGGATTTTCATCTCCATAAAGAAGCAAATTCGTTTTTCTAGTTATCCCCATACTTTTTCCAGGACAAAGGAGTCAGAGTAGACGAGGGGGTGCCCTAAAGGAGAATATAGGAAGGAGGCTCTTTAAGTGCTAAGGGACTTCCTGGGACTTTCTTACTACCTTCCACAGGGACGGCCATCTCCCCACAAATATAAATATTCCACCTCCTCCAGGTGATGTTTCCCATGAGATAGTACTTATCTCTGCCTGTATAGCAACTGTCATTCCCCAGCATCCAGAGAACTGGAGTACAGTAGACTGAGATGAGCTAGCCAGGTTCAACCATAAAACCTGTCAAGTTACCTGTAGCCAGGAATTAGACCCCAAGGAAATAATTAACAGGCTAATTCAGATGTGATCAGTCTGAAAGAGATTGGTCTGGCCATTCCTCAGGGAGATGTAAGTCAAGCCATGGAGTCTAATCTACAACCCGGCCCAAGAATAGCACAGAGGCCTAAATATGGATTAGAGCTAAGAATCAGGAGAGGGAAATAAATGGAGTAGAGCTGGTCAGAGATGAAAATATGAAGTGTCTATGCAATTTTGAATTGGGGAGTCTACTGCTTGTCTTTAACTTAGCAGTGGACAGAATACCGTGGTTTGCATTGGACGGCTTAAAACAGGCACCTTTATTCGTAAGAATGTCCTATATCTCCACCTCAAAAGCCAGTAAGAACAGTCAGATCCATTTTCTATGCAAAACTAAAGTACAATTCATTACCTGAAATCTGACTTCATTTTTCCTTAGCATATGTATCAGTCAGATTCTAGGTTGTAAGCAACAGACTTTGACACTGGCTGGGAAATCAAAAATATATATGAGAACCCGTAGAAGTGCTGGTTGGGAGACCTGGAGAGCAAGGTCCAAAGGGTAACCTTGGTTATAATGTCAAAACCATGGTGTGGCTGGCCTGTTACAGAAGAGTCACCATTGCTAAGGCCCCACCAAGACTAGAGGAAACCAGCATGGGCACTGCCACCACGATACCAGAAAGCACAAGGCTACCCCTAGGCCTGTTTGCTCAGATCGCTTCCTTCTGTACCACAGACTCTCAAGGGTGCTCCTCATGGCTGAGTCCTAGGACACATGCCACATTTTAGCTGCAAGAGAGGCCTTAAGCTTGAGATCTGACTCTACCTCAAAAAATGTAGGACTCAAAAACTGGAAACTTCTTCAAATACAGAAAAGACTATTCAAAAAGTAATGGGTGGCCCTAGCTGGCTAGCTCAACAGTAGAGTGTCGGCCTGTTGTGTGGAAGTCCCAGGTTTGATTCCTGACCAGGGCACAGAGGAGAAGCACCCATCTACTTTTCCACCTTTCCTCCACAGCCAAAGCTCCATTGGAGCAAAATTGGCCTGGGTGCTGAGGATGGCTCCATGGCCTTCGCCTCAGGTGTTAAAATGGCTCTGGTTGCAACAGAGCAATGCCTCAGATGGGCAGAGCATCTCCCTCTGGTAGGCATGCCGAGTGGATCCTGGTTGGGCGCATGCAGTAATCTGTCTCTCAGCCTCCCTGCTTCTCACTTCAGAGAAATACAAAAAAAAAAAAAAAGTAAAGGGCAATTTTTGACAGAGGTGACAAAATAATTCAAGGAGGAAAACCAACTTTTTCAGCAAATAGTGCTGAACAACTAGATATTCACACTCAAAAGAATAAAGTTAAAAACATTTCTCACGCCACATACAAAAATTTACTCCAAATGGATCATAGCTCTATGTGTAATAACTAAAACTAGATCATTCTTGCTAGAAAGCATTGGAATAAATCTTTGGAACCTAGGGTTAAGCAAAGCCTTCTTAGATATGGCACCTAAAGCATAAGAGAGCAAAACAAAACAGAATGATAAATGGAATTTCATCATATTAAATCTTTTGTCCTTCAAATGATACCATCAAGAAAGTAAAAGATGACACAGAAAAGGAAAAAAAATTGTAAATTTTAGATGTATTTTGATTGCTTTTGTCTCTTGCTGACAGAAGGATTCCTGCCCTAGAGTTATGGAGACAGCCAGATGTACAACACCCAACACAAAGCAGATGAGAATGTCAGAAATTTATTGGTCACATACACTCACGGTCCAGAGAAGGAGGACAGCACGACATGTTGGGTCATGCGGAGCTATGTGGGCCAGGTAGGACTTGCACTCAGGAAAAGAGTGAACAATCAGGAGCTGTGGAGGCCAACTTTGTAGTATCAAGAGGATGAAATGTGAAATACCCACTGATTATCAATAAAAAATATAATTGGCTTATTTGAATAATTTCATGGGTTGGCAGGAAATTGAAACTCACTAGTCAAGAATAAGCAGAAAACCACATTTGGTCTGTTTGATGAGGAAGGTCATTTGGCTAGGTGGCCTTATACCTGGGAGCAGTGGGGGGGGGGTGCAGACAAGAAGGTAGGCCATTCAAGACCCTTCCAATTTTTTTATATGTCAAGGCAGCAGATGATATTGAAACTTAATTTTATATCTTACACCACCAGTCTTATAAGGGACATGTATCCAGAATATATATCAAGAACCCTTACAACTAAACAATAAAAATACAAGTAACCCAATTTAACAAACTATAGAAATGATCCCTGAAAGTATAGTCTTAGTAACCCAACTTAAAATGGGTAAAGGATTTCAGGGGACATTTCTCTAAAGAAGACATACAAATATTCAATAAGTATATGAAAAGATGCTCAAAATTATTAGCTATTAGGAAAATGCCAGGAGATAGCACTTCATACTCACTAGGATGACTAAAATTAAAAAGACAGAAAAAAACAGTTGGCAAGCATATACAGAAATTGGAGCCCTCATAGATTGTTGGGCGGGATGTAAAATGATACAGCTGCTTAAGAAAACAGTTTGACAGTTCCTCAAAATGTTAAACATAAGGTTACTATATGAACCAGCAATTTCACTCCTAATTACATATCCAGGAGAAATAAAAACATATGTCCACACCAAAATTTGTACATGGATGTTCATAACAGCATTATTCATAACAACCTAAAGGTAGAAACAACATACATGTCCATCAACTGTTGAATGGTTGAATAAAATGTGGTGAGTTCGTGCAATGAAATATTATTCAGCAATAAAAAATATGAAGTATCGATACCTAGTGCCACGTGGATGAATCTTGAAAATGTACTAACTGAAAGAAGATTGTCACAAAAGAATATCTTATATAGGATTCAATTTACAAAAATTTCCAGAACAGACAAATTTATAAAGACATTAAGTAGATTACTGGTTGCCTATAAATAGGGGCAGTGGATAAGGAGTGTCTGCTAATTGTTATAGGGTTTCTTTTTGGAGGTTTCAAGTGTTCTAAAGTTGATTGTGATGATGGTTGCACAACTCTGTGAATGTATAAAAAACCATTAAATTGTACACTTAAAAATGAGTGAATTATCATATTTACCCATGTATAAGATGTATTTTTTAAAAAAAAATTTGGGGTCTAAAAACTGGGTGGGTCTTAAAGAGTGGTTGTAGATTTCTTTTACTTGCATTTTCCATGTTTTTGTGTTCATTGTTGAAGACAGTGATTCATCATCAGACACAGATGAGGACAAGCTAATGGATGGGAGTTTTGACAGTGATGAGGAGTTCTATGAATTTTATGATAAATAAAACTTGAGTTCAGTAATTTTATGTAATAATTATAACAATAAAATAAGGGTTACTTGGCCCTGGCCTGTTGGCTCAGTGGTAGAGCGTCAGCCTGGCGTGCAGAAGTCCCAGGTTCAATTGCCGGCCAGGGCACACAGAGGTGCCCATCTGCTTCTCCACCCCTCCCCCTCTCCTTCCTCTCTATCTCTCTCTTCCCCTCCCGCAGCCAAGGCTCCATTGGAGCAAAGTTGACCCGGGCACTGAGGATGGCTCTATGGCATCTGCCTCAGGTGCTAGAGTGGCTCTGGTTGCAACAGAGCAACGCCCCACATGGGTGGAGCATCGCCCCCTGGTGGGCATGCCAGGTGGATCCCAGTCGGGCACATGCAGGAGTCTGTATGACTGCCTCCCTGTTTCCAACTTTAGAAAAATACCAAAAAAAGGGGGGGGGGAGGTTACTTGAACACAAGCACTAAAATACCTCATCAGTCAATCTCATAACCATAGCTGTTAAACAAGTAACTGGCAGGCAGCATACTCAGCATGGGTACATTAGACAAAGGTAGGTTTACATCCTGGTTAGGAGGGAGAGGGATGGTGCAAAATATTATTATGCCACTTAGAATAGCATGCAATAAAAACTTAAGAATCTTTTATTTCTGAAATTTTCTATTTAATATTTTTGGACCATGGTTGATTGTGGGTAATGCTAAGTATGGAAAGCAAAATTGCAAATAAACTGTATTCCCTTATAAATCTATAATCTTGCCAAATTTTTTGATGGTAGCAACAGTAAAAAATAATGTCATTAAGAAGGTAGATGAGAACAGCAATTTTATTTTTTAACTATCTGTGTGAACAAGGTTTAGGGAATAGGATGATCATGTTTTTTAGGGGAATGAAGGTTAATAGAGCCCTGACTGGGTGGTTCAGTGGATGAAACCTCGTCCCAGCCCACCACGGTCATGGGTTCAATCCCTAGTAAGGGGCATGTATGAGAAGCAATCAATGAGTGCACAGCTAAATAGAACAACTGAGTGGAAGGACTGGTTGATGCTTTTTTCTCTCTCTCTCCTTCCCCACTCCCCATCAAATCAATAGAAAATGTTTGGGTTTTTTTATTTTAAAAAAGGTTAATAGAGACCTACCAGATGATAAAAATTCATCTCAAAGTGTTAGGTGAAAAAGGTAAAAAGGTGAAGGGATTAAAGAAAAACAAACAAAAAACAAACAACTCATAGACACAGACAATAGTATTACCAAAAGGAACGGAGCGTGGGGGGAGGTAGCAGAGGGTAAAGGGGGTAAATGGCGATGGAAGGAGACTTGACTTGGGGTGGAGAACACACAGTACAATATAGAGATGATGTATTGTAGAATTGTATAACTGAAACCTATGTAATTTTATTAACCAATGCCACCCCATTAAGTTCAGTTTTTAAAAAATGCTAGCTAACTTTATCAAGTTCACACAGCCAATTGACGAAGCTATTGTGTATTGTGTAAACCTGACACACCATCTGAGATAGCCAGTCTCCGTGATGGACCCTACTGATCCTTGGCCCCTGGCATTTACATCCTTGAGTAGCCCCCTCCTGTATTTCCATCTCTCACTCTGGAGGAAGCTAGCTGAATGAGTGATGATATTCAAGCAACCTTTGGAGAGGTCCGTGCATTGAGGAACTGAGGCCTGCATACAACCACATGAGCGAATTTGGAAGCAGATCCTCCCCTACTCGAGCTTTCAGAAAAGACTGTAGCCCCGACTGACCACTTGATTGTAACCTCATGAGAGACCATGAGCTAGAACCACCGAGCTCAGCTACTCCTGAATTCCTGCCCCACAGACATAGTGAGATAATATATAAATTGGTTTAAGCTCCCAGGTTTGGGGGAAGTTTGTTATGCAGTAATAGATAACTAATACATCATTTATGCGTCTTCCACTCTAAAAGATACTTCTTATCTGGGAACTATTAAATATGTATTTACAATAATTTTCCAGACTGCATGGGTTAAAATTCAAACTCTAAACACTGCTTAGGATTTTGATTTACATTTCTCTACCTAAAGAGAGGAAAATTAAATCTCACAATCATTGTGTAAATATTTTCTATCTGATTAGTTTTTTCTTTCTACCTCTCTGGCTACTTCCCCTCAGTCTCCTTTCCTGGCTCTTCCTCTTTTGCCTGCTTTTTAAATGTTTCCATTTCTCAAGGCCAGTCCAAAGACATCTCTTCTCTCTTCTGAAAATTGCCCTTCTGCTCCCAACAGGTAAAAGTCCATAAAATGCCAAATTCCCACATTTAAGCCTTCAAATATATATAGCCAACTGTTATCTTGAGATCTCCACCTGCCATGCATACAGATTAAAGTTAACATGTCTAAAGCAGAACTCTTCATTCCCAAACAAATTATTCTCCTGGGTATCTTTATTCACCTAGATACTCAAGCCTGTAACTAACTGAAGTCTTACCAATAATTTCTCCCTCTCCCTTAACCTCCATCCATATTCAATCCAACAGCAAGTCCTCTAGAGACGACCTCCAAAATGTGTCTTGAATCCACGCACTCTATGTCATATGCCACCAACCTAGTGCAAGCCGCCACTATCTTTCACCTGTTATACTGCAATTGTACCTTTCAGTTCCCCCCCCTCTCTAATCCATTCCCCATAAAGTGGCCAGAAAAATCACCTAAGATGACACTTACCAAACTCAATAACAAACTTTCAACTCCCTGCCACCTCGCCAACCTCATCGAGTGCCAACCCTCCTCACGTGTGGAATACAATCACTTAGACCTTATATTTCCTGGAGCAAATCATAGTCTTTCTGACCTGGGATCTTCACAATTACTATTATAAATTATAAATATTTAGCAGCTCACAGAGAAGAGGCAGCTTGTAAAGTGGGAAGAGCATAAGGGTATATTGGTTATTTATTGCTACATAACAAATGTCCCTAATTTCATTCTGTCTAAAGCAAGCCCTTTCCCCATCCCACCCACCAAACTGTTTAGCTGACTAGTTTCTTATTTTTTATCTTTATTTTAGACTAAATATCATCAAAGTTTCTGGCTAAATCCTTGTTATTCTCTCTTTCCTAAGTCTCTACAGTTTATAATTGTGAAAGCATTTACATTGTCTATTGTGGCTTCACCCTCCTACACTGTAAATTCCATAAGCAAACCACCATCTTCTTCATCCTTCACTCCTAACTCAATGCCTAGGACTAGGTTCTGAAAGTGTTAATTCCTTATTAATATTTTTGAGCTAATAATAATTATAATGCTATATGAGACTCATATTTTTTTAATAAATTTTTATTAATGGTAATGGGATGACATTAATAAATCAGGGTACATATATTCAAAGAAAACATGTCTAGGTTATTTTGTCATTAAATTATGTTGCATACCCCTCGCCCAAAGTCAGATTGTCCTCCACCACCCTATATCTAGTTCTCTGTGCCCCTACCCCTCCCCCTAACTCTCTCTATCCCTCCCTCCCATGTCCTCCCTCCCCCCACCCCTGGTAACCACCACACTCTTGTCCATGTCTCTTAGTCTCGTTCTTATGTTCCACCAATGTATGGAATCATGTAGTTCTTGGTTTTTTCTGATTTACTTATTTCACTCCGTATAATGTTATCAAGATCCCACCATTTTGCTGTAAATGATCTGATGTCATCATTTCTTATGGCTGAGTAGTATTCCATAGTGTATATGTGCCACATCTTCTTTATCCAGTCTTCTATTGAAGGGCTTTTTGGTTGTTTCCATGTCTTGGCCACTGTGAACAGTGCTGCAATGAACATGGGGCTACATGTGTCTTTACGTATCAATGTTTCTGAGGTTTTGGGGTATATACCCAGTAGAGGGATTGCTGGGTCATAAGGTAGTTCTATTTGCAGTTTTTTGAGGAACCACCATACTTTCCTCCATAATGGTTGTACTACTTTACAGTCCCACCAACAGTGGATGAGAGTTCCCTTTTCTCCGCAGCCTCTCCAACATTTGCTATTACCTGTCTTGTTGATAATAGCTAATCTAACAGGGGTGAGGTGGTATCTCATTGTAGTTTTGATTTGCACTTCTCTAATAACTAATGAAGCTGAGCATCTTTTCATATATCTGTTGGCCATTTGTATCTCTTCCTGGGAGAAGTGTCTGTTCATGTCCTCTTCCCATTTTTTTATTGGATTATTTGTTTGTTTGTTGTTGAGTTTTATGAGTTCTTTGTAAATTTTGGATATTAGGCCCTTATGTGAGCTGTTGTTTGAAAATATTTCCCATTTAGTTGGCTGTCTGTTTATTTTGATATCAGTTCCTCTTGCTGAGCAAAAACTTTTTATTCTGATGTAGTCCCATTCATTTATCTTTGCCTTCACTTCTCTTGCCATTGGAGTCAAGTTCATAAAATGTTCTTTAAAACCCAGGTCCATGATTTTAGTACCTATGTCTTCTTCTATGTACTTTATTGTTTCAGGTCTTATATTTAGGTCTTTGATCCATTTTGAATTAATTTTAGTACACGGGGACAGGCTGTAGTCGAGTTTCATTCTTTTGCATGTGGCTTTCCAGTTTTCCCAACACCATTTGTTGAAGAGGCTTTCTTTTCTCCATTGTGTGTTGTTGGCCCCTTTATCAAAGATTATTTGACCATATATATGTGGTTTTATTTCTGGGCTTACTATTCTGTTCCATTGGTCTGAGTGTCTATTTTTCTGCCAATACCATGCTTTTTTGATTATCATGGCCCTATAATATAGTTTAAAGTCAGGTATTGTAATGCCCCCCAGCTTCATTCTTTTTCCTTAGGATTGTTTTGGCTATTCAGGGTTTTTTATAGTTCCATATAAATCTGATGATTTTTTGTTCCATTTCTTTAAAAAATGTCATAGGAATTTTGATGGAAATTGCATTAAATTTATATATTGCTTTGGGTAATATGGCCATTTTAATTATATTTATTCTTCCTATCCAAGAACAAGGAATATTTTTTCATCTTATTGTGTCTTTTTCTATTTCTCTTAATAATGCCTTGTAGTTTTCATTATATAGGTACTTTACATTCTTTGTGATGTTTATTCCTAGGTATTTTATTTTTTTTGTTGCAATCGTGAAGGGGATTATTTTTTTGAGTTCGTTTTCTAATATTTCATTGTTGGCATATAGAAAGGCTATGGACTTTTGTATGTTAATTTTGTATCCTGCGACCTTACTGTGTTGGTTTATTGTTTCTAATAATCTTTTTGTGGAGTCCTTCGGGTTTTCGATGTATAGGATCATATCATCAGCAAAAAGTGATAGCTTTACTTCTTCTTTTCCGATATGGATGCCTTTTATTTCTTTGTCTTGTCTGATTGCTCTGGCCAGAACTTCTAGCACCACGTTAAATAAGAGTGGAGAGAGTGGACAACCCTGTCTTGTTCCTGATTTAAGGTAGAAAGTCCTCAGTTTTATGCCGTTTAATAGGATGTTGGCTGATGGTTTATCATATATGGCCTTTATCATGTTGAGATATTTTCCTTCTATACCCATTTTGTTGAGAGTCTTAAACATAAAATTGTGTTGTATTTTATCAAAAGCCTTTTCTGCATCTATTGATAAGATCATGTGGTTTTTGTTCTTTGTTTTGTTGATATGGTGTATTACGTTAACCGTTTTGCGTATGTTGAACCATCCTTGAGATTCTGGGATGAATCCCACTTGATCATGATGTATTATTTTTTTAATATGTTGCTGTATTCGGTTTGCCAGTATTTTGTTTAGTATTTTAGCATCTGTATTCATTAGAGATATTGGTCTGTAGTTTTCTTTCTTTGTGCCATCCTTGCCAGGTTTTGGTATGAGGGTTATGTTGGCCTCATAAAATGTGTTTGGAAGTATTGCTTCTTCTTCAATTTTTTGGAAGACTTTGAGTAGAATAGGAACCAAGTCTTCTTTGAATGTTTGATAGAATTCACTAGTATAACTGTCTGGGCCTGGACTTTTATTTTTGGGGAAGTTTTTAATAGTTTTTTCTATTTCCTCCCTGCTGATTGGTCTGTTTAGGCTTTCTGCTTCTTCATGACTCAGTCTAGGAAGGTTGTATTGTTCTAGGAATTTATCCATTTCTTCTAGATTGTTGTATTTGGTGGCATATAATTTTTCATAGTATTCTACAATAATTCTTTGTATATCTATGATGTCTGTGGTGATCTCTCCTCTTTCATTTTGGATTTTATTTATTTGAGTCCTGTGCCTTTTTTCCTTGGTGAGTCTTGCCAAGGGTTTGTCGATTTTGTTGATCTTTTCAAAGAACCAGCTCCTTGTTTTATTGATTTTTTTCTATAGTTTTTCTGTTCTCTATTTCATTTATTTCTGCTCTGATTTTTATTATCTCCTTTCTTTGGCTGGTTTTGGGTTGTCTTTGTTCTTCTTTTTCTAGTTTCTTAAGGTGTGAAGTTAAGTGGTTTACTTCGGCTCTCTCTTGTTTGTTCATATAGGCCTGAAGTGATATGAACTTTCCTCTTATTACTGCTTTTGCTGCATCCCAGAGATTCTGATATGTCGTATTTTCATTTTCATTTGTCTGTATATATCTTTTGATCTCTGCGCTTATTTCTTCTTTGACCCATTCATTTTTTAGAAGTATGTTGTTTAGTTTCCACATTTTTGTGGGTTTTCCCCCTTCTTTTTTACAGTTGAATTCTAGTTTCAAGGCTTTATGATCAGAAAATATGCTTGGTAGAATTTCAATTTTTCTAAATTTGCTGATATTGTCTTTGTGGCCCAACATATGGTCAATTCTTGAGAATGTTCCATGTACACTAGAGAAGAATGTATACTCTGTCGCTTTGGGATGAAGTGTCCTGTAGATGTCTATCATATCCAGGTGTTCTAGTATTTTGTTTAAGGCCACTATGTCTTTATTGATTCTCTGTTTGGATGACCGATCTAGAGCCGTCAGCGGTGTATTGAGGTCTCCAAGTATGATTGTATTTTTGTTAGTTTTTGTTTTAAGGTCAATAAGGAGCTGTCTTATATATTTTGGTGCTCCTTGGTTTGGTGCATATATATTAAGGATTGTTATGTCTTCTTGATTCAACTTCCCCTTAATCATTATGAAATGACCATTTTTGTCTCTGAGTACTTTTTCTGTCTTGTAGTCAGCATTATTAGATATGAGTATTGCTACACCTGCTTTTTTTAGGTGTTGTTTGCTTGGAGTATTGTTTTCCAGCCTTTCACTTTGAATTTGTTTTTATCCTTGTTGCTTAGATGTGTTTCTTGTAGGCAGCATATAGTTGGATTTTCTTTTTTAATCCATTCTGCTACTCTGTGTCTTTTTATTGGTAAGTTTAATCCATTTACATTTAGTGTAATTATTGACACTTGTGGGTTCCCTACTGCCATTTTATAAATTGCTTTCTGTTAGTTTTGTATCTTGTTTGATTCTTCTCTTTTGTTTTTCTATCATTTGTTTTTGTTTGTTTGTGTTCCATACTTCTTTCCTCTGTTGCTACCTTTTTTAAGTCAAGTGTTTTTGTGGTGGTTTTTTCAAGGGTGGTTACCATTAAGTAATGAAAAGGGTACCTACCATATTCATTGTAGTACCCTATCTTATGAGTATTTCTGCACTTCATTGTCCTTTGCTACTGTTAATCTCCATCCTCTCCCCCCCTTTTTTTCCTTTGTTGTCACAGTTTAAGTTTGGATTTATTGTGTTCTTGGTGGAGCTGTTACTTGTGGTGTTGTTTTCTTTTGTTCTTTGAATCTGGTTGGAAAACCCCCCTTAGTATTTCCTGGAGTGGGGGCTTTCTGTTGATAAATTCTCTCATCTTTTCTGTATTTGTGAATGTTTTTATATCTCCTTCGTACTTGAAGGATAGCTTTGATGGGTATAGTATTCTTGGCTGAAAGTTCCTCTCTTTCAGGGCTTTAAATATTGGGGTCCACTCTCTTCTAGCTTGTAGAGTTTCTGCTGAGAAATCTGATGATAATCTAATAGGCCTTCCTTTATATGTTGTACTCTTCTTTTCCCTGGCTGCCTTGAGAATTTTTTCTTTGTCATTGGTTTGTGTCATCTGTATTATGATGTGCCTTGGAGTGGGTTTGTTGGGGTTAAGAAAACTCGGTGTTTTGTTTGCTTCTTGAATTTGAGGCTTTAGTTCTTTCCACAGGCTTGGGAAGTTTTCATCTATTATTTGTTTGAGTATATTCTCCATTCCATTTTCTTTCTCTTCTCCCTCTGATATACCTATTATTCTTATGTTATTCTTTCTGATGGAGTCAGACAATTCCTGTAGGGCTTTATCATTTTTTATTATTTTTGAGTCTCTTTCTTCTTCTCTCTGTTGTGCCTCAAGTTGTTTGTCTTCTATTTCACTAATCCTATCTTCTATCTGAGCTGTTCTGTTAGCTAAGCTTGTTACCTCGTTTTTCAGCTCGTGAATTGAGTTTTTCATTTCTGTTTGATTTGTTTTTATAGTTTCAATTTCCTTGGTAATATATTCTTTGTGTTCATTGAGTTGTTTTCTGATCTCCCTAAATTGCTGTTCTGTGTTTTCTTGTATATCTCTGAGTATTTTTAAGATTTCTATTTTAAATTCTCTGTCTTTTAGCTCCAAGGCTTCCAATATGTTAAGTCTTTTCTCCATAGATTTTTCCACATCTATTTGTGTTACCTCTCTTTCTTTTGTATCCATAATATTCAATTTCCTCTTTCTTATTGGCATCTGAGGGTGGTCTTGTTGATAGCACTAATTAGAATTAATAAAGAGTAAAAAGTACAAAAAAAAAAAAAAAAAAAAGGTAAAACACCCCACAACAAAAAAACAGTAATAATTTATTATTTCCCCCTTTTTTCTTTCTTCTCTTTCCCTCCTCTTCCCTCCTCAGGGAAATATCGTGATGACCTGTGAATTATATTATGCTAAATGGAACAAAAACTGCCTATAATAGAGGGCCTGATTTGGGGTGAAGAGTTCAAGGGGCAAAAAAAGGGAGTAGGGACCTACTAAATGCAAAAAAAAAAAAAAGAAAAGGAAAAAAATCTTAGACAAGCATAAGATGATTTGCTTGTAAGTGATGGTCGACTAAGAGATATAATGAGAGGGATAAGAGGGAACCAGAAAAAAGGAGGAAAAAAAAAGAATAATAAAGAAGAAAAAAATAAAAATAATAAGTAAAAATCTGTTGTATTAAGTGGAGCGAAGACTAAATACAATGGAGACCTTGGGTTGGGAGGAATGCTAGTGAGTTAAAAAGCAACGTAAAAAGTACCCAAAATGCCACAAAATAAACAAACAAACAAAAAAAACAAAAGTGAAAAAATAAATAAAACCAAAAAAAAAACCTTGAGTCCCAAATTAACTAATTTGTTCGTGATTGAGGATTAAATGGGAGAAAAAGTAAAATGAGAAAAGAAAAAACGAATAGAAAGGAAAAAATAAGAAAAAGAGAAAAATGAAGGAAGACAAAAAAAGGAAGAGAAAAAAACAAAATAAAGCAAAACAACAAAAAACAAAAGAGGAGAGAGTGAGAGTTAAGTGTTTTGGAGTATAACCTTAAAGGAGGGTGAGGATGAAGAAAAGAAATAAAATGTAACAATCATGGGTATTGTAGTTCAAGAAAAGGGAAGCATAAGATGAGCAGAGAATAAAAGGACCGAGGTGGAGGAAATAGAAATAATAATAATAAGATAGAAGAAACAAACAACAACAAAAAAAATTAGTGGAACAAGTTGTAAGGTCTGTGGATTTTTCTTGATTTTGAGAGGTTAACTTTTTCCTTTTTCTTTTCTCTCCCTCTTCCTGGTCGGTGACTCTGTACCCCAGGCTCTGCCCCTGTGTCAAACTTAGGTAGGGATTTGCAGTTGATGGGATTCTATGGCAATGTCATATAATTGGCTTTAGTCTTGCTGGTAGTCAAGGCTTGTTGGCGTTTGCAGGGTCCAACGATGAGAGAGTTTGCTTTCCTGGATTCTCTCTCCTAGTCCCCCCTTCCTGAATTAGCAGCCTGGTGATCCAGCTATAAGACTGCTACTGCTTCTGCCTGAGGAGTAAGAGGCTCAAAGAGCTAGGAAATCCCCACTCTATCCCCACTCAGCGCAAGGCTTTGGGAAAGGCTCTGGCAGTCAGAGCCTCCAGTGTAATCAGGCAGGGGTGGGAGTCAATTGTTGTCAAGGTGACTGTTCAGCGCCTAGCATTCAGTTGGACCACTCAACCCAGGCTTTCCACACTTTGTAGCCTGTTTTTGCAGGGAAGAAGAGGCACTAGTCTCTGCTTGCGACTAATGTAGTATAGATCTTATTATCTGCCAAGTCCCTCTTGTTAGCATTTATCCCTGAATATGGAGGCTCTATCAATCAGAAGTTGCCCCCGCCCCTTTAGCGAGAGGCACTAAAAAATATTACGCCTCTTGTCTTGGATCGCTGAACTGAGAGAGATTTTATCAATTAGAGCCCCATGGGTGCGCAGATTTCATGGGTTAAGCTAATTTCAGTGATTGGGTCTGCAGCTGTGCTCCCGAAGGTATTTCAGGCTGCCTGCGCACCCCTCCCCCAACGCTTGATTGTTAGCTTGAATGGCTGGGTGAGGTGCCCCGCCCACGGAGAGAATCTCCCAAGTAGGGAAGACCGCCCTGGCGCCTCTCCCGCTCGCCCCGCCGCTGGTGGCTGGGGCGCACCAGACACAGGATAATGGGGCACCCTGGTTGTGCGGGCCAGTAGGGCACTCTGGGCGCATGGGATGCCCAGGGCACGCGCGCGAATGGGGTGCTCCGGACACCGGTGGCTGGGGACTCTCACTCGCAGTGCGCAGGCTGCTGGGAACGTTAGCGGTGCTCGCTCTGCAACCCGACCGGGTGCACGCTGGCTGCTGCTTGCCGCTCCCGAGTGTGGGCCGACTCACCACAGGCGCACTCCCTCCACGGCTTGAATGAACATCCCTTCATTCAAGGAAGTTAGCTTCCTCCACACCCTCGTCTCTCAGATTCAAGTGATAACAGTCCTTTCACTTTCAGTTTGTGTGGAACTCCGGAATGCTCTGAGGATAAATTTTTCTGTTTCTAGTTGATAAATTTGTTGTGATTTTGGGGAGATCTGTCGGACGCACTACTCACGGCACCATTTCCGTGACGTCACATATGAGACTCATATAATCAAAGAATATTCTGTTTAAGAAACACAAAATCAAAAGACCTTTATAAACAAACTGGCCAGTCTTGTGCAAAAGGTACATGTCATTAGTATGCCATTCATTTAAGTTTACTGCCTCAGATTATAGGGACAGCCCAAAAGGTACATTAAACTAAGCAAGTTTCTATGCTGGGGATTCACAGCAAGCAGGATATGCTGATGAGAAGCAGAGTCATGCACAGGAAGCCCAAACCAGCAGCAAAACCAAGTGAAACCCACGAGCCCAGGTTTGAATGCACTCTGCTCAGCCGCACCTCACAACTCTTCAAGGGCAGGAGTGGCTCAGGGTTGCAGGGCATGGTGGGAACCCAGGAGAGGCAAGGGATTCAGGCAGTAGCTCTCAGTGGTGGTACCTCTCAGGATCTAGCTCACACCAGTGATGTGAGTAAGGGCAAAACCAAGTGTCCAGTGCTATAGGAGAAAGGGAGGAAATGGAAATAGGAAGGGAGGAGGAGTGAGAAGGCCCGTGGTGCTTTCTCAGAGGTCTTTAAGAAGTCTGACTTTGCAATCAGACAAGAAAAAGAAATAAAAGGCATTCATATTGGGAAAGAAAAAGTAAAGGTTTCACTTTTGCAGATGATATGATCCTTGTAAAGCCAGGAGCCGCCATCGTGGCCATTCACATGCAGGTTCGCATTAGATTCGGACAGTCGGTAAAGAAACAACAAAGCCAAAAGCTGATGGGCCATCATCTTTAATCCTAGCTTGCACCCAGTGGGCAAGTAAAAACACACACTGCGTTCCAAAACCCACTCATTCAGTGCTCACAAAACTACTGACTTATCTGAGTTTTCCTAGAATCAAAAGTTTCTAGCTCACCAGCCTTATTCACCTCTGTTCCCCATCTCCTTTCTTCTCCCTGCACAAACTCTGCACAAACTGGCTTCTCTTTCAACACTCCACCATCTTGGCTGCTTCTCCTGGCCTCCTCCACATGGCCTCTCTCTGCTTTCCTCTCTGCTCTCTCCTCTAATGCTAATCTCAGGAACCAAGAGAGCAAGCTCCCGGTCTGCCCCACTTTATAGTGCAGAAATCAAAACCTTTAATCCAATATACAAAATAGGAAAGTCTCTAATACAAAGTCACTTATCTGAGGCATGATGGGATTGCACCACCCCACATCAAAAAGGGTGGGAGAGACTTAGTCTTAAAACCAAGCCCCAGGCTACAAGGATCCTGCCTGCCCACAGCCTGCCCCCAACACACATTAATATCACTTGGGCAGCACCACCTTTAACAAAGTGAGCATAATATATTTTATCTTCCCAACAATCCTATACATCAAAAACCCCAAAGACTCTACAAAAAGACTACTAGAAACAATAAACCAATACAGTAAGGTCACAGGATAAAAAATTAATATACAAAAGTCTATTGACTTTCTATATGCCAACAATGAAACATCAGAAAATGAACTCAAAAAGTTAATCCCCTTCATGATTGCAACAAAAAAAATAAAATACCTAAAAATAAACATAACAAAGAATGTAAAGGACCTAAATAATGAAAACTACAAAGCATTGTTAAGGGAAATCAAAAAAGATAAAATGAAATGAAAAAATATTCCTTGTTCTTGGCTAGGAAGAATAAATATAGTCAAAATGGCTGTATTACCCAAAGCGATACACAAATATAATGCAATTCCCATCAAAATTCCAATGTCACTTTTTAAAGAAATGGAACAAAAAATCATCAGGTTTATATGGAATTATTAAAAAAAAACTCGAATAGCCAAAGCAATCCTAAAGAAAAAGAATGAAGCTGGGGGCATTACAATACCTGACTTCAAACTCTATTATAGGGCCATGACAATCAAACAGCATGGTATTGGCAGAAACATAGACACTCAGACCAATGGAACAGAATAGAAAGCCCAGAAATAAAACCACATATATATGGCCAAATAATCTTTGATAAAGGGGCCAACAACACACAATAGAGAAAAGAAAGCCTCTTCAACAAATGGTGCTGGGAAAACTGGAAAGCCACATGCAAAAGAATGAAACTCGACTACAGTTTATCCCCTTGTACTAAAATTAATTCAAAATGGATCAAAGACCTAAATATAAGACCTG
Organism: Saccopteryx bilineata; assembly: GCF_036850765.1. Taxonomy (NCBI): domain Eukaryota; kingdom Metazoa; phylum Chordata; class Mammalia; order Chiroptera; family Emballonuridae; genus Saccopteryx; species Saccopteryx bilineata. Next base: position 34,573,802 of record NC_089490.1, on the reverse strand, counting down.
AAACAATAAAGTACATAGAAGAAAACATAGGTACTAAACTCTTGGTTATAAATAGTATTTTATGAATTTGACCCCAAAGGCAAGGGAAGTGAAGGCAAAGATAAATGAATGGGACCACATCAGACTAAGAAGTTTTTGCTCAGCAAGAGAAACTGACAACAAAACAAACAGACAGCCAACTAAATGGGAGATGATATTTTCAAACAACAACTCAGATAAGGGCCTAATATCCAAAATTTACAATGAACTCATAAAACTCAAAAACAAACAAGCAAACAATCTAATAAAAAAAATGGGAAGAGGACATGAACAGACACTTCTCCCAGGAAGAAATACAAATGGCCAACAGATATATGAAAAGATGCTCATCTTCATTAGCTATTAGAGAAACGAAAATTAAAACTACAATGAGATACCACCTCACACCTGTTAGATTAGCTATTATCAACAAGACAGGAAATAACAAGTGTTGGAGAGGCTGTGGAGAAAAAGGAACCCTCATCCACTGTTGATGGGAATGTAAAGTAGTACAACCATTATGGAAGAAAGTATGGTGGTTCCTCAAAAAATTAAAAATAGAACTACCGTATGACTCAGCAATCCCTTTACTGGGTATATACTCCCAAAACTCAAAAGAATTGGTACGTAAAGACACATGCAGCCCCATGTTCATTGCAGCATTATTCACAGTGGCCAAGACATGAAAACAACTAAAAAGCCCTTCAATAGATGATTGGATAAAGAAGTGGTACATATATACTATGGAATACTACTCAGCCATAAGAAATGATGACATCGGATCATTTACAACAACATGGATAAACCTTGATAACATTATACTGAGTGAAATAAGTAAATCAGAAAAAACTAAGAACTATATGATTCCATACATAGGTGGGACATAAAAATGAGACTCAGGGACATGGACAGGAGTGTGGTGGTTACGGGGGGTAAGGAGGTAGTAGAGGGAGGGGGTGAGAGGAGAGGAGGGGCACAAAGAAAACCAGATAGAAGGTGACAAAAGACAATTTGACTTTGGGTGATGAGTATGCAACATAATCAAATGTCAAAATAACATGAAGATGTTTTCTCTGAACCTATGTACCCTGATTGATCAATGTTACCCTATTAAAATTATTAATAATAGTAATAAAAATAGAATAAAACCATGAAAAAAAAATGTCTGGCTTCCTGAGGTGATAAATGCGTTAAACAAACTTATTATGGTCATCATTTTTACCCCAGGATTTTCTCACTTTCCCACTTATCGATGATAAGCCCTTGGTAGATTCCCTCAACTCATTCCTTTCAACTCTTCTCTTTTTGCTACTGTTCCTTGGGTTGCCTCTAACCCCATTGACAGTGGTGGGATTCAGCTGGTTCACATTCGTTCAGCAGAATCAATACCTAATTTTGTGTTGTTTGGAGAACCAGTTTTTAAAATGGCACTTGTAATCAGGGTTCTCTCTAAGGTGGGCGCCTGGGCAGCCGCCCAATGTGGAAATCACAAATTTACATTCCTTACTCTTTTTTAATGTTCATCTGAGCAACAGCATATTCTAAGCACCCATAGTAATGTTCATTCCATCCATAGGTGAAAAAAATGGCAAGTGAGGATGCCAATCAAGGAACAATATGGATGCCTGACCAGGCGGTGGCACAGTGGATAGAGAGTCAAACTGGGATGCAAATGACCCAGGTTTGAGACCCCGAGGTCGCCAGCTTGAGCGCGGGGTCACTCAGTCTGCTGAAGGCCCACAGTCAAGGCACATATGAGAAAGCAATCAATGAACAACTAAGGTGTCACAATGAAAAACTAATGATTGATGCTTCTCATCTCTCTCCATTCCTGTCTACCTGTCCCTCCCTATCTATCCTTCTCTCTGACTCTTTCTTGTTAGATTCAGGGAGTACTGATATGCTGGGGCTGCCAACAGTGTAACTATTGAAGGAACAGGGAGTGCTGATAGGGCCCCTGTGAGGCTGAGAACAAAGAAGGTCAGAGACCCTTATCAGAAGTTTATGTTTGAAATTCGCCACTAAGCTAAAACCGGCCCCTGTTGCTATGCCGGCCCCTGTTGCTATGCTGCATGCGACCTCCCTAGCCAATAGCTAAACTGCCACATCTGCTTCTGTATAATGCTTGCTCATTTAGAATATATAAGGACCTGGCTGTAAGAGCCAGGCGTGGCTTCCGTTTGCAGTTCCTTGTGAGCACAGTGTCTCCGGACATCTTGGGAGTTTACCGCTGCGCAGGTTAAACTGGCCAATAAAGTAACATCTAAACTCCTGAAAGTCTCCGACGTTTGTTCTCGTACCCGGTGGATACAACATTTTGGGGGCTCGCCCGGAATTCTCCCTCGGCAGAGTTTTGGGTCGGAGACCGGAAGGACAGCTCGAGCTGAGTAAGTATTCACTGAGGATCCTCATTTGGTTTGGCTTTTGAGCTCTGGAGGACACAATCCTGAGGTAGTAGGTGGGACGCTGCCGGTAACCTACCCAGGGCTTTCAGAAGCGGGACGCCGCTCTCTGAAATTTGGATATTTGGATTTGTTAACTTTAGAGTGACCAGTCACATTAGGAATCTGTTTTGCGCTGCGCTGTGCTGCGTTTTGTCTGAGCTCAAATGATTGAGTTGAGTGTGAGAGAGACAAGTGTGTTCCTTGTGTTAATATTGTGTGTTGCCTGTATCCTACCCTTTCTCATTATTCCTGAGTCATCTAGAATGGGACAACAGGAGTCTGTGCCAGGATCCCCGCTCGAGTGCCTGTTGAAGAATTTTTCTGATTTCCAGAAGAGGGCTCAGGGGTACAGAGGTCCGCAGCCGAGTCCAGGTTTCCTCCGGACCTTGAGCCAGCTGGAATGGCCTGCATTTAATGTGGGATGGCCCACAGAGGGCACTTCTGACCTTCTAACTTTATTTGCTGTCAGAGCCACGGTCTATAGGGCTCCCCACCCAGACCAATACCTGTATATAGATGTCTGGGTAGATATAGCCACCGAGCGGCCTAGGTACATCAGAAAGTGTCTGAAGGACAGCCAGTGGGGCAGGCGAGCGGTTTGTCTCACTACAGGAAATGGGAAAGTTAGGAGGGTCAAAGAAAAGGAAAAGGGAGAAGCCCATTCCCAGACACGGCCTGGTGAACCATCCAGACTTTACTCTATTTTGCCTCCTCCTCCTGGAGGGGCAGCCATTTTGCCTCTCCGGGAGGCGCCGCCGGCACCAGATGCTGGCCCACGGGCACCTCCTCGCCTCATCTATGTGCCTTTTTCCACTAGTGACTTATACAATTGGAAACATCAGAATCCCCCACTTTCCGAGAAACCTCAGGGACTAATATCTCTCCTTGAGACCATTTTTAGGACCCATCAGCCCACATGGAACGATTGTCAGCAGATTTTACAAACCCTCTTCACTTCTGAAGAAAGGGACAGAATAATGAGAGAAGCTGCTAAGGCGGTTTTAGGAAAAGAAAGGGAAACTTGGGAGGGAAGACGGGAAATAGAAGATGCTCTCCCATCTCAACCTCCTACCTGGGACCCTAATACCACTGGGGGAAGGGACGCGCTCCTCCAGTATCGCTGGGCTCTGTTGAGGGGGCTCAAGGCAGCAGCTAGAAAGTCAACCAACTTCAGTAAGGTTAGTGAAGTCATTCAGGGAAGAGAGAAATCCCCAGCAGCCTTTCTAGAAAGACTCATAGAGGCTTATAGAGTATATACCCCTCTAGATCCTGAAGCAGAAGAGAACAGGAGATTAGTAAATATAGCCTTTGTGACTCAGGCTGCTTCAGACATTAGGAAAAAGCTTCAGAAGATTGAGGGGTTCGAGGGAGAGAATAGAAGCAAGCTATTAGAGATAGCCCAGAAGGTATATGTCAATAGGGATGATCCGGAGGTTGGCAGGGCGAAGGAAGTTGCCAAAATTCTGATTGCTGCCCAGAAACCTCCTCCCAAAGGGAAAGGGGGACAGCAAAAGGGCCAGGGATGGTGAATAGCAAAAGATCAATGTGCCTATTGTAAGGAGAAAGGGCACTGGAAAAGAGAGTGTCCAAGGTTGAAGGCTGACAGCCAAGGGCCAAGACAGGGCACAGAGGTCTTTCTCCAAACCTTAGACTGACGGGGCCAGGGCTCCATTCTCGCCAGCTCCCAGGAGCCCATGGGCACCTTAATAGTCGAAGGAAAACCAATAGACTTCCTAGTCAACACGGGAACCACCTACTCAGTCCTAAAGAAACCATAGGGCCAGATGCAGAAGACAACTACAAAGATAATAGGGGCAATGGGCAAAGCAGAAGCCTACCCATGGGCCACCGCAAGAATTACTGACTTAGGTCGAGGCACCATCACCCACTCTTTCCTAGTCATTCCAGACTGCCCTTACCCACTGCTTGGAAGGGAATTATTGCAGAAACTTCAGGCCACCATAACCTTCCGACGGGAGGAAAGCCCTATGGGGAACAAAGAGGCAGAGGTCAGCATGGAAGTAACTGTCCCACTGTCTGAAGAACACTTACTTGCCACCGTCCTAGAAGGTAAGGAGGCCGAGGAAGGGGTTCCAGACACCCTGCATGCCCAGGTACCTGAGGTTTGGGCGGAAACCAACCCCCCAGGTTTGGCTGCTCACCAACCGCCTGTCCTGGTGCAACTGCTTAGCACTGCTAGACCGGTTAGGATCAGGCAGTACCTGGTCCCAGCCCGAGCTAGACAGGGAATCGCTCTGCACTTGCAATGCCTGCTGGAGGCAGGCATCCTTTGAAGGTGCCAATCAGCCTGGAACACCCCACTGCTTCCCATCCAGAAACCAGGGAGCCAAGACTATTGTCCGGTCCAGGACTTGTGGGAGGTAAATGCACAGGTAGAGACTATTCATCCCATGGTGCCCAATCCGTATACCTTACTGAGCTCATTGCCCCCAACCCATACCTATTATTCTATCCTGGATTTGAAGGATGCCTTCTTTTGTATTCCCCTGGCACCTCAGAGCCAAGGGATCTTTGCCTTTTAATGGAATGACCCAGATAATAGACTGGTGGGGCAGTTCACTTGGACCAGACTACCACAAGGGTTTAAGAATTCCCCCACCATTTTTAATGAAGCCCTCAGCAAAGATCTGCAGGCTTTCTGCTCCTCCCATCCATTGATTTTACTGCTCCCAGTATGTGGATGACATCCTCATAGCTGCCAAGGATGAAGGAGAGTGTGAGGAAGCTACCTCGGACCTGCTACAAGATCTCGGGCGAATAGGGTATCGAGTCTCCGCCAAGAAGGCCCAGATTGTGATGCAAACTGTAAGTTATTTGGGGTATAACTTACAGAGAGGGCAAAGGACATTGTCCAGCCAGTGAATTCAGATGGTCTTGCAGATCCCTGAGCCTACTAACAAGAGACAGGTACGAGAATTCCTGGGTGTTGTAGGATACTGCATATTGTGGATAGTAGGCTTTGCAGAACTAGCTAAACCCCTGCACGAACTGACCAGGGGTAAGGAAGAGCAGTTCACATAGACAGATAAGGAGAAGCAAGCATTCCAAGCACTTAAAGAGGCCCCGGTGACTGCCCCAGCGAAACCCTTTCAGCTATTTATAGCAGAAAGGGGTGGGGTAGCTTTACGGGTACTGAGCCAGGAACTTGGGCCGTGGAAGAGGCCTGTCGCCTATCTGTCCAAGAAACTTGATCCTGTAGCCTCGGGATGGCCAACATGTCTGAGGGCACTTGCTGCCACCTCTATACTAGTCAAGGAGGCTAGTAAATTGACTTTAGGGCAGGACATCAAAGTCATTGGGGAACACTATGTAGAGCAAGTGCTGCGAGCACCTCCTGACAGGTGGCTATCTAATGCGTGGCTAACGCAGTATCAGGCTCAGCTGCTGAACTCTCCATCTGTTCAGTTCCTCAAAACTGCGGCCCTGAACCCAGCGACCCTGTTGCCAATACCGGACTCCACTTTGGTCCACAGTTGCAAACAAATCCTTGACACAGTGACTGGCTCCTGCCCGGACTTAAGGGATCAAGCATACGGGAAGGCAGACCTAACCTCTTTACAGATGGGAGCAGTTTTATTAAGGATAGACAGCAACATGCAGGGGCAGCAGTGGCCATAGAAAATAAGGTCCTGTGACAGAAAGCACTGCCCGCAGGAACATCTGCACAAAGGGCAGAGCTAATAGGACTAACCCGAGCCTTACAGATAGCAGAGGGAAAAGTTGCCAACATCTACACTGACAGCCGATATGCATTTGCCACTGCCCATGTCCACAGAGCCATATACAAGGAGAGAGGCTTACTGACAGCAGGGGGGAAAGACATTAAAAATCACAATAAAATTCTTGCCCTTCTAAATGCCATTTGGCTACCTACCAAAGTTGCCATCATCCACTGCAAAGGACACCAGAGAGGGGACTCGCCTATTGTAAAGGGTAACAACCTAGCAGACTCAGCTGCAAGAGAGGCAGTCACTGGGCCACAAGAAAGCCTTCTGCCATTGCTGCCTAAGCCAACGCTACCTCCGGATCCTAGATATTCCCCAGAAGAAGAGCAGGAAGGGATGCAGTTGAAAGGGAAGAAAAATCAGCAGGGATAGATAGAGCTTCCTGACTCCCGGCTCTATTTACCCCAGGGAATAGTAAGAGAAATAGTAGGAGATATTCATACTAGTACCCATCTAGGACAAAACAAGCTAGAACAACTTATCAGGAAGTATTATGTAGGGCCCAACATCAGGGATATTGTCCACTCCATTGTCTCGAGGTGCAGCATCTGTGCCAGAGTAAATGCACAGAATAAGAAGCTACACCCCTTTGTGAGGTATCAGGGGAAAGCTCCGGGAGAACTGTAGGAAATAGATTTCACAGAGATGACCCCTAGGAAGTCAGGTTATAAGTATCTATTAGTATTAGTAGTCACCTTCTCAGGATAGGTGGAAGCATTCCCCACGAGAGGAGAGGCTGCTTCCACAGTCTGTAAAGTCTTATTAAGGGAAATCATACCTAGATATGGCATTCCCCTAGCCCTAGGATCAGACCATGGACCTGCATTCATATCCAGGATATCTCAAGAATTAGCTGCTAAGTTAGGTATTAATTGGAAATTGCATTGCATTTATAGGCCCCAAAGTTCAGCACAGGTAGAAAGAATGAACAGGTTTCTGAAGGAAACTATAATTAAGCTGAGAGGGGAGACCGGCGAAAACTAGGTTGAGCTCCTCCCTTTTGCCCTTTTTAGAACCAGATGTACCCCCATCTCAATAAATAGACCCCTTATGAAATCTTATTTGGGCAACCTGTGCCCCTTGTACCTCGATTGACCAGAGGGGAACTAGAGATTTGTAATAATAATTTCCTCAAGTCCTTGCAGGCCCTGCAACACATTAGAAGCGAGGTGCAGGCCCTCCAGAGATCAGCCCAATCAAATGTGGAACACAGCTCTCGACTACCAGAGCCACCGGAGCCTGGACAATGGGTGTGGATTCTCAACCACCGACGAGGCAACCTTGAGCCGTGGTGGAATAGACCGTTCCAGGTGATCCTAAGTACACTCACAGCTATTAAGGTAGCTGAAAAGCCCTACTAGATCCACCTCTCCCACGTGAAGCCAGCCCAACCACCTGATGAAGGATCTCGAAGATGGCAAGTCAAGCGGACCCCTGGAGAGCCTCTAAAGCTCACCTTCTCCTCCACTTAGGACTGATGACTTTTTATTGTTTACCCAGCAAGGGACTAGAGTTGCAGGAATAGGTTTTAATCAGGACAGCAGATAGCACAGTTATAGCACAGAATAACAAGGACTGTGTGCTGCTTTAAGAGAAGAATATTGTTTTTACGCTAACCACTCTAGAGTAATTAGAGAGAATATCAAGATACTTGCAAACAGATTAAAGAATAGGAACCTAGAAGAAGACAGCCCTAGCTGGTATGCCTCTATGTTCAAGACTTCTCCTTAGTTAACTACCCTCATATCTGCAATTGCTGGACCCCTCCTATTATTATTATTGGCTCTTACCTTTGGACCAATAATCCTTAATAAGCTCCTTGTGTTCGTAAAGGAGAGGATAGATGTAGTAAAGTTAATGGTTCTGTCCCAACCTTACACCAGTCTCCCCACTGATGAAGAATCAAGGGTTTGATTTATGCCCAAAAGAGATGGGGGAATGTTAGATTCAGGGAGTGCAGATATGCTGGGGCTGCCAACAGTGTAACTATTGAAGGAACAGGGAGTGCTGATAGGGAGGGCCCCTGTAGAGGCTGAGAACAAAGAAGGTCAGAGACCCTTATCAGAAGTTTATGTTTGAAATTTCGCCACTAAGCTGAAACCGGCCTCTGTTGCTATGCCAACCCCTGTTGCTATGCTGCGTGCGACCTCCCTAGCCAATAGCTAAATTGCCACATCTGCTTCTGTATAATGCTTGTTCATTTAGGATATATAAGGACCTGGCTGTAAGCACCAGGTGTGGCTTCCGTTTGCAGCTCCTTGTGAGCACGGTGTCTCCAGACATCTTGGGAGTTCGCCCCTGCGCAGGTTAAACTGGCCAATAAAGTAACATCTAAACTCCTGAAAGTCTCCGACGTTTGTTCTCGTACCCAGTGGATGCAACATCTCTTTCTGGAAAAACAAACAAACAAAAAGGAGCAATATGGAAACATCTTAACAGTTTTATTGTTTTTGTCAGGTATGATTTAATGCTTTTTCATTAATATTTTAAAACTCATAATAATCTAGTTTTGTGTATCTCTTTTATTGTTCTTATTTAAGTATTAATTGCATGAAATAACAAACTACCTTTCTGTATAACATTTTTTTTGTGTGTGTGTATTTTTCTGAAGCTGGAAACTGGAGGCAGTCAGACAGACTCCTGCATGCGCCTGGCCAGGATCCACCTGGCACGCCCACCAGGGGGCGAGGCTCTGCCCATCCGGGGTGTTGCTCTGTTGCAACTAGAGCCACTCTAGCACCTGAGGCAGAGGCCATGGAGCCATCCCCAGCGCCCAGGCCATCTTTGCTCCAATGGAGCCTCGGCTGCGGGAGGGGAAGAGAGAGACAGAGAGGAAGGAGAGGGGGAGGGGTGGAGAAGCAGATGGGTGCTTTTTCTGTGTGCCCTGGCCGAGAATCGAACCTGGGACTCATGCACGCCAGGCCAACGCTCTACCACTGAGCCAACCAGCCAGGGCCTTGGTATATCATTTTTTAATATTTAAAATGGTCATTAGTGCAGAAGAACAGGTTGTTAAATTACTTGAATCCCACCACTGCCCTGTGAGCTCTGGTTACATGAGAGAACCAGATGCAGATGTGGGGAACTTCCCTAAATTTTTCCACTGACCCCCTGCAGTGTGCTGTGGTGAAGCCATAGTGTAAATAATACACTTATCTCTGTGGTGGAGAAGTGGGGGTAAGGAGGACACAGGGTGTTGACCTTGAAGAATGCTTCAGAAACTACACACAAGGGACCACAGAGATAAAAGGCAGACTCAAACAAAATGCAATCAGAGAATTCTGAGGAAAATAAATAAATTAAAGTAAAAAAACAAACAAACTGCAAAATGACTGTATTCTCGTCTCCACCAGCAGCATATTGTGTGTATCAGGTTGTGTTTACTTCTCAAAAGTTTTTTCTACACTTCTAATTTGTTTCCAGCACCTTCTCATTCAGATTGACCAGGATCTGTTTCCCCCTTCCAAAAATGCTTTTGATTCCTCTTAGGATATTTGACTTTAAAAGGCCACCTATCAGAAGCTTAAACATGTCATTTCCCCAGATGCAGAGGCTTGTCTCATTTCTTTAACCACTAAACTAAATTATAAATCAAGGATACTCTAAGGAGGGAAAACTATCAGAAGTCTTACTTAGAAAGCAGAATTGAAGTTGAAAAGACAGTAAGAAAGAGAACACTATCTGGGCATCAACAGCCACAGGGAAATCTTGACAAAATGTCAGAAATAGCTTCTCAAGGGTAACCATTTTCAATCTATTTTATTTCTTTTTATTACTCTTCCCAAGTAACACAAAACTTAGACTGACGTAAAACCTTTAAACAAATGCAGCTTGTAATATTGCCTATTTATATTCTTATTTTATTTGATTCAATTATTCTCCTGTAATTCCCCTGGTATTAAAAGTCCTTTGGATGGTTGCACTGTTTTCCATTTCCAAAGTCATTAACCCCATTCCCTTCCCAGGGTAAGGGGAATGCTCTGTGAGTGACAGCCTTGTTTACAGAGAGCAGGAAAGGGCTTGGCAGCTGTTCCAAAGTGTCAAATGAGATAGCCTGAAGAATGCTATAGATAAGTGTCACCAAATGGGGAAGCCACGTCGCGCTAACTAGACTGCCTTCTTGTCCACCACTAATAGAATTCTCTGATGTGTCCCTCTTGAGAGGGAAGGATTTGCTAGGAGGAGGAAAGAGTTCTAGGTAATTTCTTTGGTACCTTTTATGTGACTTTTACAGTCTTCAAACTTTCAAAAGCATAGGGCCTGTCTTTAAAAAAAAGCAAATAATGGGAAGAAACTGTATTAATTTGAATTACAACACAGTGCTCTTTTGAGAATTTTATTTTTAACATTTCAGAGTACCTCTAATATGCCAAACTTTTAGCATAAAATTGATGCTTTTTATCTGTTTCAAAAGGTATATCAGAAAGTATGCCAAAGTGTTCATTTGAATTCTCTCATTACCTAAAAAGCATATATGGAGTTAGTAAATGGTCCAAGTTCTGTAAAATGTTTAAGTATTTAATTCTGTTTTCTTGCTACATTTGGTCCCTTGGTGAGTTCAATTTGTCCGCTCATAGACATTTTTTGAATGCCTACTATGCAAAGGCACAATCCATGCACTTAAAGCAAATACAATTTTAAATTCAACTTCTAAATTGTACTATCCACATCTAAGAGATATCAAATAGTTCACAGTCTGATAGGAAAATGAGAAACGAGGATGGTAGTGCTATTGTAGTCATAGGAATGTCTACAAGGCAATATTCCCCTGTGCCTACTCTGGGCTCAACCCTTTGACCTGAATCCTAACCTAGTTCTTCTAATCCAATGGAGCTCCTATCTTCACCTCAAGGTCAGGATGTTCAAAACATTTCATTGTTCCCAACCCCAGTCTGATTCCCATCCCCAGACTGTCAAAATAATAACAAACAATGAGCACAAACTATGTGCAAGGAACTGATTTAACTTTCAAAATTTTCTGTGAAATAATATTATTGGTCTATTTTAAAAATAAGGAAATGACCAGAAAAAGATCTTCATTTAATGAACTTCTATGTGAAATACTTCAGAAAATAAAAGGAAGTAAAAGCTTAAAATACAAGATGGTTAGCAAAGATATTGGTAACATGATAACAAAACTAAAATATATAGCTACATAAAATATGTCTAATATTTAGAGTTTATTTATTTTAATTTTTATTTCTTCATTTTAGTGAGAGAGAGGGAGGGGGAGATAAGGAGGGAGAAAGAGAGAGAGAGAGAGAGAGAGAGAGAGAGAGACAGGAAGATTGATCTCTTCCTGTATGTGCCCTGACTGGGGATCGAACCAGCATCTTCCTTGGTTCCAGATGATGCTCTAGTCAGTCAAGCTATAAGACTGACTAAAATATATAGTAAATAAGATAAACCTAAAATATATAGTAAGCAAAAATTAGATGTAAGGTACAAGAGTGTCATTAAAATTAAAGTACTCTAAGGGCCTCTATATGCTCAAAAAGAGATTAATATTATATATCAAGTAACTTCCTGAAAGCAAAAGCAGTTTTAAGGATGAAGAGATTTACCATAATGTTTATAAAAGTAAGCTAATAAAAATCTTTAACCAGGAAGAAATAAAATCCTAAATCAGTATGCAAATAATGATATAATTTAAATGCTTATATTAATCTTAAGTGCTTATATTTTAAAAAGAATGTTTAAAACACAATGAAGTAAAAATTCACCCTAAATAGGTTTATAAATAAAATAACATGTCATACTTAACATTGTTGTGAAGGTATTGTATAAAATAATAATATATAACTTGTGGAGTTTAAAAATAAGATAGACATCGATATTGGACAAAAATTAAACACAAGATGCAATAAGCAAAAGGAAGCAAAGGTGTAAAACTTTCAATGAAGAAAATAAAACTCTATTTCCAGATGACATAATTGTACATCTAGAAACCACAAGAGAATCAACGGGGAATACTGCTACAAACAGTAAGAAAATTTAGCAGTAAAACTCTAATATTAATATACAGAAATCAATAGTTTTCATACATACAAATAATAACCAGTTAGAAGATATAAGGAGAGAAGGCTCAATTTTCAAGAACAACAGAAAAGAAAAAATACCTGGTTATAAGGTTAACCATAGATATGTAAACTTATCTGAGAAAAATGTTATATTATTTCTGAGTTATAAAACAGAATTGAACAGCGGGTAGAGAGATTGATCAAAAAAAGAGAAAGAAACTCGCGTGAACGGAGACTTGACTGGGGGTGCTGAACACCTAGTGCAGTGTACAGAGATGTGTTGTAGGATGATGCACCTGAAATCTGCATGATTTTTTAACCAGTGTCACCCCCAATAAATTCAATAAAAAGGAAAAAGTAAAATTGAACAAATAATTGAAAAATATTTTTTGGATAGGAATACTAAATATTCTAAAGATATCAATTTTCCCTAAATTAATTTATAAATTTGCTTTAATGCCCCCAAAATGCCTATAAGTTTATTCCAGACACAGGTAAGTTGACTCTAAAGTTAAGATTGAAAAATAAATAAGCAAGATGGAAAAGTTCTGGAGATCCATTGCCCCACAATGTGAATATACTTTACATCATACTGTACACTTAACAATGGCTAAGACAGTAAATTTTATATATTTAAAAAAATAGGAATACTGATCACCTCTCAAGTATTCTCATAGAACATTACAGATAAACCCTCCATTCTCAGGAAGTATCCATCTAGTGAACTAGAAATATTGATTATACTGAACTTCAATACATTTCCTCAAGTATGTTACACTTGAGCTTACTTAGCACAATGACGGACACAGAGTGAGTGATCAATAAATATAAATGGTAAGTAATCTCCAACACTCCTTGCAAATGTATTTATTGAGTTCGCAATAAATCTGTATGCATTTCTCTCCCCCAAAAAAAATGTATAAGGAAAAATCACCAAGAAGATTTTAAAAAGCAAGAAGAAAAATAGAGAAACTAACCCAAGTAGGTATTAAAATATTATTACAAAACTATATTTAAAGTTGTGTGGTATCCAGGAAAAACAATATATAGGATCAGAAAAACAAATGGACAAAAGAAACTATCCAGAAATAGGCTCAAGTACATATATTAATTTATTATGTGATACAGATTATATCTCAAATTAGTGGGGGAGAATATAAAAATAGCATTAATAAGTGATATAGAAAAAACTAAACAGTCATTTGAAAGAATTGTCATTGGATATATACTTTACAACATACATCAGGATAAACTCCACATAAATTATGTCAGTAAGTGTAGATAGATGACAGATAGACAAATAGATAGATAGATATGATAGAAAAGAAAAAGATAAGAAGGAAGGAAGAAAGGAAATGACAGAGGTACTAGAATAAGACATGAGTAAATTCCTCTATTACTTGGGAGAGGGAAAAAAGTTCCCAACCATGAGTCAACGTCCAGAAGCAATATGATAAAAATGGGTAATTTTAAAATATTAAAAATAAACAAGCTTTGTAAGGCAAAACAATAATACTATAAGCAAAATCAAAAGACAAATGACAATGATAAACCAAAAGAAAATTTAAATTTGTAATTATTTTACAGCAGAGCTGATATTTCTAATATATAAAGAGTTCCTAAAAATCCAGAAGAAATAAAAAGTAATAGAAAAATAGGACACTACACACCTATTGGAATGACCAAAATGCAAAATGCTGACAATACAAAATGCTGAGGAGGATATGGAGGAACAGGAACTCTCATTCACTGCTGGTAGGAATGCAAATGGCACACCCCCTCTGGGGGACAGTGGCAGTTTCTTACAAAATTAAACATATCTGAGCATACTATCCAACCATGACTCTCCTTAGTATTACCCAAATGAGTTGAACATTTATGTCCATGCAGAAACCTGTACATGGATATTTATAACATGGCTGTTTATAATTGTCAAAAATTTGGTATTAACCTTGGTGAAAGGATTAACAAATGGATATTATTTAGTGCTAAAAATAAATGAGCTATGAAGTCATGGAAAGACATGGAAGAAACTTAAACGCATATTACTAAGTAAAAGAAGCCAACCTCAAAAGGCCACATACTGAATAATTTCACCTATATGGCATTCTCTAAAAGGCAAAACTACAGTCACTTAAAAGATCTGTGGTTTGCAGAGGTTAGGGTATAGGAAAGGATAAATAGATGAGTACAGAAGATTTTTAGAGCAGTGAAACTATCTTGTATGATAGTATAATCTTGAATACATGCCATTATAAAAGATACATTTGTCAAAACCCATAAAATGTATAGCAAAAGAGAATACATGTCATTAGAAAGTACACATTTATTAAAACACTTAGAATGTACAACACCAACGTAAGCTATAGACTTTGGATGACAATGATATGTTAATAAAAATTTATTAAAACAAATGTACCTCTCTGGTTGAAGACGTCAATCGTAGGGGAGATGTACTTGGTAGAGTAAGGGGGTACAGGAATTCTATGCACTTTCCACTCAATGTTGCTGTGAATCTAAAGCTACTCTAAAAATTAAAGTCTCCTAAAAATAACAAATTAATAAATCAGTTTAATATACATATAATTAAAGTCTCATAAAAGAAGGAAAGACAGGAAAAAATATTTGAAGAAACAGTGGTCAAAATTTGCTGAACACTAAAAAGCAACAATCCAAGATATTCGATAAACTCTAAGAGGAAACATTTTTTTTGAAAATTACATAATAATCAAATTGCTGAAAATAAATGGTAAAGAAAAAAATCTTTTTTTTTTACCACTTTAAATTTATTCACTTTTAAATTGTTTGATTACAGTTTTCGTTCAGTATTATTTTGTACTGGTTTCAGGTGTGCAGCCTAGTGGTTAGACACTCGTATACTTTACAAAGTGTCCCCTCATAGTTCCTGTATACCCACCTGGCACCACATATAGTTATCACAATATTATCAACTATATTATACTCCACATCCCCATGACAATTCTGTAACTACCAATTTCTACTTCTTAATTCCTTCACCTCTTTCATCCAGTTCCCCAATTCCCCTCCCCTCTGGCAACCATCAGTCCAGTCTGGTAAAGAGAAAATCCTAAACAAGGCTAAAGAGAGAAAAAGTAATACATTATTTTTAAAAGAACAGAGATAATTATCACACCTGACTTCTAGACAGAAACCATGCTGGCTAGAAGACAATAAAATGATACCTTAAAAGCACTGAAAGAAAACACGCAAATACTATACTCAATGAAACGATCCTCTAAAAATGAAAGCAAAGTGAAGTCTTGTTCAGAACAAATGCTGAGAGCATCTCACCAGCACAGCTGCACCTAAACAACCAAGGTAATGATACAAACCTTCGAGTAAACCTGTGTAGGCTTAACGCTCTCAGTTTTCCCAAGGAATTAATTTCACAGACTATTTCTGTATAGTCAGTTACTCTAACTTAGTGGTTGTCAAGCCTGGGTATACAGTAGAATTATCGGAGAAACCTTTTTAATCTTAGAATTATTCATGTCCCAGCCCAGAGAAGTAGGGAAGACTCACAGTGAGTGAGGCAGAGCCTCCTCAGGTGATTCTAACGTTCAGGTCAGCCTCAGACCAGCCGCTTAACCTCACCCCTGAATTCCCTACCCCATTTCTAATCTTAGTTGGCCCTGCTGAAAATAGCTGACATACAGGTCAGCCATGTTTTCCACCAGTTAATTTAAAAATATATTGAACAGGGAAAGCCACATAAGGAATGTCAAGTGAAAATTTTTACTCTCTATCTGCCATCAAAATTCAATTTAAATGTTTGCTTCAACCACTGGACTAAAGAAACCCCTTGGCCTCTCCTGAGGGCAACATTTCCAGATCTTCCACACCTACAGGCAAGTCAATCTTGTGTATGGTTCCATGTCTTCAAGAGAAAATACATGGGAGAAACGGCAGTTCCTTTCATCTCTGTGCCGCCACTTGAAAGCTCACTCCTATGTTCAGTTTCTGCTTTTCTCCAACAGGCTCTTCCTTGCAGGAACCGCAAACTCCTGAAGTCTCTATCATCACCCTTTCACGGGCTTCTCTTTCACACTCCACTCTATGATACATTCTGAATCACTGTCATGTTAGTAAGAAAGAGTAGGTCTGTTTCTGCCAATCTCTTATTAAGATACAACCAAACACCAAAACAACTGTTTCTTTTCCTAGCTCAACATTATTTGTCCTAGAAAAAACTTTTCTAGCCTTTCTACAATAAAGTTGTACTTTTTTGTTTTGTTTTGTTTTTTGTCAAGCTAGTATTAGGTGAATTCAATTCTCTGTTACAAACTATTCAAGAAGAAAGAGATTGTCACAAGGATAGGGATAGTTTAAAGCCATTTCATTTCTAATCAAATCTCTGACAATGTGGGGTTGCCTATGTCCTAATTTAATTATTGATAGCATCCCTGCTTACTTTTAAAATTCTCCTATTTTGGATGATAAATTTCATGTTTACCTTGTTTGCAAACCAAATGTAAGCCAGTGTTCACCAGCGTGTCACCAAGGGAATTTTACTTACATGAGCCAGCTTTAATGAACTAGCAGGTTCATAGCCTAACCATCCTCCCTGTGCCATTGGCCACAAACCATTAAAAGGCCAAACTGTTACAGTTTCAGTAACTGAAACTAAGGCTGAATGCAATTAATTCTACAGGTCTGAGCTCTTACATTTGAGTCTCCTCGAACAGTATCATACAACTGGAGTATTAGAAAGGCTTGCTGGCAAAATGAGAATAAGAGTAGGTATTAATAATGCCTATACTGTACACTTGGTTTGTTTCTATTATTCATATGCCAAACTAGGACCCTTCTTGATCTACGTTGTTGGAAAAAACATTCATGCACCTCTTATACATCTGAGTTTCTGATCAGATGGTCTCCTACTGATATAATTCAGATGCTTCTTGCTGAAAACATGATTTCTTATGACCTCTAGCTTCATTTCTATCTACCTCTATCTACCCTCAGGAGTTACAGACATATGTTTTCCAGTTTTCCTGGTTAAAAGTTCCATTCTCCACAATTTGTATCCTGGCCTCAACATTGGTAGTTATCAATAGAATAAGATCATAGCTACTATTAGAACAAGTAGGAGGAAATACAATAGATTTCCTAAATCACTGAAATGGAAATATCTAATAAAAGTTGAAAGAATATGTAGCTAACTCCCTATGGGTGCTGAAAATAGGCAACAGTGACTTGCCCATCCAAGGAGGACCTCCTGAGGGCAACTGAATGAAAATAGGTCTACCTTCCCCAGTCTCCACAGAACCAACTCTATAGTATTGGTCTGGTTATACTTCCTCTAATAGACCCACTCATAAAATCTTCTAAATGAAATTAGTTTCTTTTAAATAACAAATGAATTTCCAGTGATTATTTCTACATGGCTATTCCCTATAAGTAAGCTAAACCTTCAAGATAGGGCATCACTGAAATAGAGAAGGCACATTTCTCCATAGAAATAGACCAGAATGATAGGCTACATCCATTGACCTTTCCAAATAATCTTGTTTTGTGAACAAAAGCAATGTTAATTTCCTCAAGGGTAAGAGCTGATCCAGTTGTCAAAGATAAAAGAAAAGGACACAATAGCTGCCAACTGCAAATGTGCTCTGGATACTGAAATCCTGACAGCAAAGGAGACCGGTGGCCTCGAGAATGACAACATAAAGTGGGATTTAGAGGTCCCCAAGTATAATGTATTCACCAACACTTTTTATTTTAAATGGACAAGCAATGGAGAATTAATGCCCTGTGGAACTCATGGCTGTGCATTGAAATCTACCAAGTTACCAAGACTTATGAGGCTTCCAAACAACCCCGGTGAAGGTGGCAGTCTTTACGGTGTGCCTGACCAGCAGAATACAGATTTGATTTCTTGACCCTAGAGAAAAATACAAAGCAGTCACTTTGAGCTAAGACTCCAAATTACAGCTGTGGTTCAGCTTAGATTCCTTTTGTAGAATAAAACTTGCTGACTAAGGCCATAAGATTTGATTTATCTTTTCCTTTTAATGGTGTTTATCAGAACAGAATTGGCCTCTAGTTACCACTCTGAATACATTGGGCTTTGCTGGATACCTCGCCCGGTCCATTTATTCTAACCTCATTGTGGCTATCAAGAAATGAATTTGCTAATTAATAGTAGAAACCAAAAAAATAAACAGAGAGAGTAAATGCGAAAGAGTACTATTCTTTAGGAATAGTGTCAACTATATTTCAGATAACTCCCTCTTGGCCAAATAGCGCACAAAACAAAGCATGCAGGGACATTCAGCCATGAAGAGGCAGAGAAAAGAAAAAACAGCAGGTTGAATATAGAAATAATTTGTCATCTCAAAAGACTTCCAAAGTGCAATAAAAGACTGTTTGCAATCTAATTGAAATGATTCTGGGAATGAAATGACATCAACGCTTGGTGAAGGCACATTAGAAAAATACAGTTGCTTGAGTGAAAAACTAACGGAGCCCTCACTTTGGCTTAATGGTGCATAGGGAAAAGGCACCTTGTAAGGTCATCCACTCCAGCACCACCACAAATCAACATGATGGAGCAAGCCGAAGACACAGGGCAGGCCCCTTGATAGCGCGTGTCAGTGAGCCCCGTCTGACTTCAACTGGAAGAACTTGTGATAAGAACAAAAAGAAAAAGGAAAAAGGAAAAGAAAAATAGGCTTCTGCCAAATTCTCCACAAAAACGTGTTTTAGGCTCCCTGGAAGATAAATAGTGTTTGCTACTTCCTCTACAGAAATAGTAGGGTGCACTGCCAGCCCTTTAGAAATGGAAGGGAAGACTCGAACCCTGCATTTGTTTAACATGATTCAATTTCTTTTAACGAATGTTAACTGAACACTACTAAGTACAAGGTAGACACTGTACATAGCTTTGGGGACCCTGAAAGTCACCACACTTGTTTTCATAAAGTTACTGCCTACTGAGGGATAAATTGTAATATTACGATGTGGACTTTATATAAAAACATATATAAAGCCCAGAATAATTCTGCTCCATCTGAATTCCTGCACGGGAGATGCCTGAGTGTGATGTTGTAGCATGAATATGAGTCCAACGTGCAGATAAGGGAGAGAAGGGTATACCCGCCTGACCCTGAGACGGAAGTGATGAGCGTGAACACCCACAGCTGCTGCTGCCAAGGACCACGGGAGGGCACTGACACAGCGGTTTGCTGTCCCATGTGGGTGCCCTTTTACATTTCAACCCTAAGCACTAACAGAGACTTCCCAATAAAATCTTCCCTTGATTTTCCAACCAGAATCAAAGAACAAAAAAAACCAAAACCACAAGTAACAGCTCCACCAAGAAAAAAAATAAAACCAAACTTAAACTGTGACAACAAAAAAAAAAAAAAAAGGGGAGAAAAGATGAAGATTAACAGTAGCAAAGGACGATGAAGCGTAGAAATACCCTTAAGAAAGGGTACTACAATGAATATGGTAGATACCCTTTTCATTACTTAATGGTAACCACCCTTGAAAAAACCACCACAAAAACACTTGACTTAAAAAAGGTAGCAACAGAAGAAAGAAGTATGGAATACAAACAAACAAAAACAAACAATAGAAAAACAAAAGAGTAGAATCAAACAAGATATAAAACTAACAGAAAGCAATTTATAAAATGGCAATAGGGAACCCACAAGTGTCAATAATTACACTAAATGTAAATGGATTAAACTTACCAATAAAAAGACACAGAGTAGCAGAATGGATTAAAAAAGAAAATCCAACTATATGCTGCCTACAAGAAACTCATCTAAGCATCAAGGATAAAAACAAATTCAAAGTGAAAGGCTGGAAAACAATAATCCAAGCAAACAACACCCAAAAAAAAGCAGGTGTAGCAATACTCATATCTGATAATGCTGACTACAAGACAGAAAAAGTACTCAGAGACAAAAATGGTCATATCATAATGATTAAGGGGAAGTTGAATCAAGAAGACATAACAATCCTTAATATATATGCACCAAACCAAGGAGCACCAAAATATATAAGACAGCTACTTATTGACCTTAAACAAAAACTGACAAAAATACAATCATACTTGGAGACCTCAATACACCGCTGACGGCTCTAGATCGGTCATCCAAACAGAGAATCAATAAAGATATAGTGGCCTTAAACGAAATACTGAAACACCTGGACATGATAGACATCTACAGGACACTTCATCCCAAAGCAACAGAGTATACATTTTTCTCTAGTGTACATGGAACATTCTCAAGAATTGACCATATGTTGGGCCACAAAGACAATATCAGCAAATTTAGAAAAGTTGAAATTGTACCAAGTATATTCTTTGATCATAAAGCCTTGAAACTAGAATTCAACTGTAAAAAAGAGGGGGAAAAACCCACAAAATTGTGGAAACTAAACAACATACTTCTAAAAAAAAATGGGTCAAAGAAGAAATAAGCGCAGAGATCAAAAGATATATACAGACAAATGAAAATGAAAATACGACATATCAGAATCTCTGGGATGCAGCAAAAGCAGTAATAAGAGGAAAGTTCATATCACTTCAGGCCTATATGAACAAACAAGAGAGAGCTGAAGTAAACCACTTAACTTCACACCTTAAGGAGCTAGAAAAAGAAGAACAAAGACAACCCAAAACCAGCCGAAGAAAGGAGATAATAAAAATCAGAGCAGAAATAAACGAAATAGAGAACAGAAAAAAAATAGAAAAAATCAATAAAACAAGGAGCTGGTTCTTTGAAAAGATCAACAAAATCGACAAACCCTTGGCAAGACTCACCAAGGAAAAAAGACACAGGACTCAAATAAATAAAATCCAAAATGAAAGAGGAGAGATCACCACAGACATCATAGATATACAAAGAATTATTGTAGAATACTATGAAAAACTATATGCCACCAAATACAACAATCTAGAAGAAATGGATAAATTCCTAGAACAATACAACCTTCCTAAACTGAGTCATGAAGAAGCAGAAAGACTAAACAGACCAATCAGCAGGGAAGAAATAGAAAAAACTATTAAAAACCTCCCCAAAAATAAAAGTCCAGGCCCAGACGGTTATACTAGTGAATTCTATCAAACATTCAAAGAAGACTTGGTTCCTATTCTACTCAAAGTCTTCCAAAAAATTGAAGAAGAAGCAATACTTCCAAACACATTTTATGAGGCCAACATAACCCTCATACCAAAACCAGGCAAGGATGGCACAAAGAAAGAAAACTACAGACCAATATCTCTAATGAGTACAGATGCTAAAATACTAAACAAAATACTCGCAAATCGAATACAACAACATATTAAAAAAATAATACATCATTATCAAGTGGGATTCATCCCAGAATCTCAAGGATGGTTCAACATACGTAAAACGGTTAACGTAATACACCATATCAACAAAACAAAGAACAAAAACCACATGATCTTATCAATAGATGCAGAAAAGGCTTTTGATAAAATACAACACAATTTTATGTTTAAGACTCTCAACAAAATGGGTATAGAAGGAAAATATCTCAACATGATAAAGGCCATATATGATAAACCATCAGCCAACATCATATTAAATGGCGTAAAACTGAGGACTTTCCACCTTAAATCAGGAACAAGACAGGGTTGTCCACTCTCTCCACTCTTATTTAACGTGGTGCTAGAAGTTCTGGCCAGAGCAATCAGACAAGACAAAGAAATAAAAGGCATCCATATTGGAAAAGAAGAAGTAAAGGTATCACCTTTTGCTGATGATATGATCCTATACATCGAAAACCCAAAGGACTCCACAAAAAGATTACTAGAAACAATAAACCAATACAGTAAGGTCGCAGGATACAAAATTAACATACAAAAGTCCATAGCCTTTCTATATGCCAACAATAAAATACTAGAAAACGAACTCAAAAAAATAATCCCCTTTACGATTGCAACAAAAAAAATAAAATACTTAGGAATAAACATAACAAAGAATGTAAAGGACCTATATAATGAAAACTACAAGGCATTGCTAAGAGAAATAGAAAAAGACACAATGAGATGGAAAAATATTCCTTGTTCTTGGATAGGAAGAATAAATATTATCAAAATGGCCATATTACCCAAAGTAATATATAAATTTAATGCAATTCCCATCAAAATTCCTATGACATTTTTTAAAGAAATGGAACATAAAATCATAAGATTTATATGGAACTATAAAAAACCCCGAATAGCCAAAGCAATCCTGAGGAAAAAGAATGAAGCTGGGGGCATTACAATACCTGACTTTAAACTATATTATAGGGCCACAATAATCAAAACTGTATGGTATTGGCAGAAAAATAGACACTCAGACCAATGGAACAGAATAGAAAGCCCAGAAATAAAACCACATATATATGGTCAAATAATCTTTGATAAAGGGGCCAACAACACAAAATGGAGAAAAGAAAGCCTCTTCAACAAATGGTGTTGGGAAAACTGGAAAGCCACATGCAAAAGAATGAAACTTGACTACAGCCTGTCCCCGTGTACTAAAATTAATTCAAAATGGATCAAAGACCTAAATATAAGATCTGAAACAATTAAGTACATAGAAGAAGACATAGGCACTAAACTCATGGACCTGGGTTTTAAAGAACATTTTATGAACTTGACCCCAATGGCAAGAGAAGTGAAGGCAAAGATAAATGAATGGGACTACATCAGAATTAAAAGTTTTTGCTCAGCAAGAGAAACTGATATCAAAATAAACAGACAGCCAACTAAATGGGAACTGATATTTTCAAACAACAGCTCAGATAAGGGCCTAATATCCAAAATTTACAAAGAACTCATAAAACTCAACAACAAACAAACAAACAATCCAATAAAAAAATGGGAAGAGGACATGAACAGACACTTCTCCCAGGAAGAGATACAAATGGCCAACAGATATATGAAAAGATGCTCAACTTCATTAGTTATTAGAGAAATGCAAATCAAAACTACAATGAGATACCACCTCACCCCTGTTAGATTAGCTAATATCAACAAGATGGGTAATAGCAAATGTTGGAGAGGCTGGGGAGAAAAAGGAACCCTCATACACTGTTGGTGGGAATGTAAAGTAGTACAACCATTATGGAGGAAAGTATGGTGGTTCCTCAAAAAACTGCAAATAGAACTACCTTATGACCCAGCAATCCCTCTACTGGGTATATACCCCAAAACCTCAGAATCATTGATACGTAAAGACACATGTAGCCCCATGTTCATTGCAGCACTGTTCACAGTGGCCAAGACATGGAAACAACCAAAAAGCCCCTCAATAGAAGACTGGATAAAGAAGATGTGGCACATATACACTATGGAATACTACTCAGCCATAAGAAATGATGACATCAGATCATTTACAGCAAAATGGTGGGATCTTGATAATGTTATAATATAATGTATAACATTATACGGAGTGAAATAAGTAAATCAGAAAAAAACAAGAACTACATGATTCCATACATGGGTGGAACATAAAAACGAGACTAAGAGACATGGACAAGAGAGTGGTGGTTACCAGGGGTGGGGGGAGGGAGGACACAGGAGGGAGGGAGGGAGAGAGTTAGGGGGAGGGGGGCACAGAGAAAACTAGACAGAGGGTGACGGAGGACAATCTAACTCTGGGTGAGGGGTATGCAACATAATTTAATGACAAGATAACCTAGACATGTTTTCTTTGAATATATGTACCCTGAATTATTAATGTCATCCCATCAACATTAATAAAAATTTATAAAAAAAAAATCTTTCCTTGAAAGAGTTGTCTACTCTCTTTTCCTCCAATCCTCTTCTCATATTTTCTCTGGAACCTATTCCAAACAGGCATTTGACTCCAACACTTGGCTAAAATTGCTTTTCCAGGGTCATCAATAATCTTTATATTTTTGAATCCAAAGTCAAGTTTTAATCCTTAAAATTTTTACCAACATTTAATAGAATGTACCATATCTGCTTTCTGGAAACACTTTCTTCCTTTGGCTTTGGGGACACCACCAGCCACTGAGTTCTCCTGCTAACTCAGATACACCCCTTCAGTCTCCCTTGGTTTCCCCTGCATTTCTGGGCACTCCCTAAAAGGTGGGGAGCCCCAGGACTCAGCCCTCACACCTCTTTGCTCTTTTCTGAATAACTTCTGAGGCTGTCTCACCCACCCTCACACCTTTAAAAATCTTCTATACGCTGACGACTCCCACATTTCCACCTCTGGCCCAGATCTCAACTATGAACTCCAAGTTCACATATCTCACTGCCTGCTAAGCATTTAGACTTGAAAGTTTCATAGGAAGCTCAGTCTTATCACATCCCAAAAGAAACTTCCTACTCCTCCCCAAACCTGTTTTAACACTAATCTTACCTGTCTCAATTAATAGTACCCCCATTTTCCCATTGTTCATGCCAGAAATCTTGATGATTTGTCTTTCTTTTATACCCCACATCCAGTCCAACACCAAATCTCCTTTTTCTTTTGCATTGAGAGGAGGGGGTATACAATACAGACTCCCACATGCACCCCACCAGGATCTACCCAGCAACCCAGTCTGGGGCTGATGCTCGAGTACTGAGCTATTTTTAGCACCTGAGGCGGATGCACTTGGACCAACTGAGCCATCTTCAGCTCCCAAGGCTACACTTGAACCAAACAAGCCACTGGCAGCAGGAGGGGAAGAGGGAGAGAAGGGAGAGAGAAAGAGAAGCAGATGATCACTTCTCCTGTGTGCCCTGACCAAGAATTGAACCTGGGATGTCCATACACTGGGCCAACTCTCTATCTACTGAGCCCCCAGCCAGGACCCAGATATCCTTCAAATCTTGGTCCAAGACACAATCATCTGTCACTGAGAATAGTGCAATTGCCTCCACAAAGGGTCTCTCTGCTTCTGTTCTTGCTGTCAGAGTGATAATTCAAAAACTTAAGTCAGATTCTGGCATTCCTCTGCTCAAATCCCTCCACTGGTTTTCCTCCCAACACTACCACCCCGGACCTTACCTCCATCACTTTTGCCCTCTCCCTGCTTGCTTAGCCTCAGCCACACTGTCCTCCCTGCTAGTTATTGAATATGCAGAGCAGTCTCCCACTTCAGTGCTTACTCTCCCCTCTGCTTCCAAAGCTCTTCCCTCAAGGAATTGCATGGCTCACTTACTCTTTTAAAACCTATTTAAAAATCACCTTTGTAGCAAGCTCTCCCATGACTATTTCTTATAGCATTGCCTATTCTCTTCTCCCTACGTTTTCTCAGTTGCACCTATCACCACTTAATACCTGCTGACATTTTATATGTTTGTGCATATATTTATTTGTTTGTCTTTCTACCCTCACCAGAATATATGTTCTATGAGGGCCAAGACTTTGTCTCTTGTTATACTGGTATACTTCCAGCTCTCAGAATGGTGCCAGCTATGCCATGGGCACCCAATAAAACTTTATTGACCGACTGCATTGGATGAACAGAAATGGTTTTTAGTACCCAAGTACTCAGAAGAACGCCAATTCTTTAGAATGCCATCAAGAGCAGGTCCTCCAGAGAGAAGGAGGTCGAGACTGTTAACAGAACCACGTAATTTCTTGCTTGCTTATACAAACAAAATACACACATACACACGTGCAGTAGGTACTAAAATTCTCAAAATTGGCTACAGATGCAACCATATATAAGGTCCTCTTATAATCTTTGTAAATTTACTAGTTTTAAGAACCTCATCTTAAGCATTGTCATATTTTGTACCTGAACTAGATTCATACTTGGACTTTATCTGACTAATAAAGTCAAGATTCTGTTGCCCTTGGAGAAAAATTTACACTAACATTTTTTTAAAGAATTTCTGGAGAAAAATAGGAACTAAAATTTGTGGTGTACATGTCTTTCTGCTAGGAATTCCATTCTAGAAAATGACCTAGGAAAACCACCCCGTGTGTACACAAGGAGACATGTATGCAAAATGTTTATCGAAGCATTATTTATAATACCGGGATATTGGAAGCAACCTAAATATTCAATAGGACAATGGATAAATTGTGGCATGTTCAGACAGTGGAATGCTAAGTAGTCCTTCAGAATTAATCTCATATATGAACATGGATAGATCTCAAAAGCATTTTTGAAAAAATAAGGAAGTTGCAAAATGTATACCACCTACTACCACTTACAGCTTAAAGTGTGCAAAACAATGCCATATAGAATTTATGGAGACATCAACAACATATTAAAAGAATTAAATAACTACCAAATTCAGCAGGATGGGACTACCTCTGGATAGAGAAGGATGGAAGGAGGAGAAGTAGGGTCTTAACTATTTCTGCAATGACATCTCTTAATAAAGAAAATATATCTGAAGGGAATGTGTCAAGGTTGTAAGATGGGACAAAGTTTGGCGGTGTTTTTCAGTATTTTTCTCTCTACTTTCCATAAATTTTCCGATGGGTTTGAAATAGTTCATAATAAAAAAATTTTTAAAAAGATTTTTTTTTTCAAAGTGGGGAAACCAGATAAACAGCCCCCTTAACACCATGGAATATTAATGCAGCTTGATTTTATTTACAGGGGCATTTGAGGTGGGGAGAACTGTATTTGCATAATTGCCTATTTGGGATAACACTAGTAGTCAGAGTTAAGTCATGAAGGACTTTAAAGGCATGCTGAGCCAGTTGGAATTCATCCTGTTGGCAAAGGGAGGTCACTGAATTTTAAGCAAGGGAGTACCATGATTTGATTTATGTTTTAGTGAGATCACTGTTGGGGAGCAATTTAGGGACTAGAGTGAAGGACTGAAGTGAATGGAGGTAGTAAGACCAGGTTGGAGGCTTTTACAATGATGCAGGAAAAATATAATGGAGTCCTAGACTGAGTTAGTGGCATGGGGATGAAGAAAATCTAATGAATATGAGAGTTCTGGGAATATCAAATCAACAGGACTCTGGCATGCAAAGTGCAGAAGGAAAGAGGTCCGGGGTAGCTTTCAAGCTCCTAGCTTGTTGAAATGACTGGATAATGATTGCAACAACGAGGCTAGGGGGTAAGGGGAAAGTGCTGATTTAGGGGTGGCAGGAAAGGCGAAAGTTAACACATGTTGAATTCCAGCTGGCTGTGACACATCGCTGGGGATGATATTCAGGAAGCAGGTGGACTGAATAAGTAAATCAGATTTACTAAATTTGTAAATCTGGGGGGACTTTGAAGCTAAAGATAAACATTTGGCATTCATCCATGTATAGCTGTCCATTAAAACCATGGATGTGGATGATATCAGCCTGGAGAGGGTAGAGATAAAGATTCAGGAAAGAAGAGAGCCAAAGAGGGGACACGGAAACACACCCAGGAGGAGACGCCAAAGAAGATCCCACATACAGGACTGAACAGAAGTGGGTGGGGCTGTGGAAGATGCATACAGAGACCATGGGAGGCAACTTCATGTGATTGAAACTAAGAGCTTAAGTCGGTCAGCACAAACCCTCTGGCCTCCCCGTATTGCAACCGTGGAGATTCTCCACCTGGCCTTTGGATGACTTCCCAGGTGGATAGGTAAACCCATGAAGAAGATTGGCTATGTTGTCAAGAAGAGTCTTGAAGGGATCAATTTCCAAAGCCTCAAATTCCATATGACCCCTCCTGAAACTGACCTGCCTGAGAATGCACTTTGGGCTAAAGCATTAGAAAAATCCTTTCCCACCTCCCCTTTAAGAATCACTTTCATTCCTCTTCAAAAAAAAGAGGCATTCTCCTCACCCATTCCTAATACTTGCATACATTTCTCTCTAGGGCAGTGATCCTCGACCTTTTTTGGGCCAGGGACCAGTTTAATGTCAGAAAATATTTTCACAGACCAGCCTTTAGGGTGGGACGGATAAATGTATCACGTGACCGAGACAAGTGTCAAGAGTGAGTCTTAGATAGATGTAACAGAGGGAATCTGGTCATTTTTTAAAAATAAAACATCGTTCAGACTTAAATATAAATAAAACGGAAATAATGTAAGTTATTTATTCTTTCTCTGCAGACCGGTACCAAATGGCCCACGGACCAGTACCGGTCTGTGGCCCGGGGGTTGGGGACCACTGCTCTAGGGTATAAAAACATGCAAAGGACCAAAGAAAGAATTCAAAGTTTTAGTCTCAGCAAAGCCTTCATGAATCTGTTAAGCACCTGAAACACACTGTGAGCCTTGTGTCTTTCCCTACCTTACATATTTCTGTTAGGGGCTCAGCATGGCTAGAATCCTGGGTTCTGTACCCACCTTTTGTGATTTCTTGCAATCCTCTCTATGTTCCCTTTTATTCCCCATGTCCTGTCCTGCACAGGCTGTGACCAGCTTCACGCAGGTACAAATTCCTGGCCTCAGTTGGTCTGGGCCTGTAGGTTGATGGGAACTCACACAGGCGCAGTCCTCAGTGTGAGGCAGTTAACTCTCTGCAGGCCAGACGTGGGCCATGACACAGGTGGATAACGGCTTCCCCCTGCATTCAGAGAGTTGGTGCTGAGACTCAGGCTCCCAGGTGATCCTGTGGTAACCAGCAGTCAGGCTGCTGTGGCTGTGGCCAGCTGGATAGAGCTTCCTTTATTGGCTCCGCCCCTATTCCCTTCACTCTTCTGCCTCCCCGCTGCAGGCTCGCAGACCTCATCCTCAGGCTCTGCTTTTGGGGAACCTGAGCTAAGAGAGCTGAAGTGTTCTGAATTCAGATAGTAAGATGGAGCAGAAGGAGTGATAACTATTTTTTTCTTTTACAGAGACAGAGAGAGAGTCAGAGAGAGGGATAGACAGGGACAGACAGACAGGAACAGAGAGAGATGAGAAGCATCAATCATCAGTTTTTCGTTGTGACACCCAGCTTAGTTGTTCATTGATTGCTCTCTCATATGTGCCTTGACTATGGGCCTTCAGCAGACCGAGTAACCCCTTGCTCGAGCCAGCGACCTTAGGTCCAAGCTGGTGAGCTTTTGCTCAAACCAGACGGGCTTGCGCTCAGGCTGGCAACCTCGGAGTCTCAAACCTGGGCCCTCCACATCCCAGTCCGACGCTCTATCCACTGCGCCACCACCTGGTCAGGCAATAACAATTTTGTTTAACAACTTCCTTTCTTCCATTCCCAGACTATTGCCAAAGGCTGCGTTACCTTAGAGGAAAGAGCTAAGAGAGAAAGCAGAACAGGAGAAACACCCAAGGTGACAGTGCCTTACTTTACCCAGTGACACGCTCATCTGTCCTAGAATTTGAACATTTGAGATATTTGAAAGGCACATCAGGAAACCCAGTTGGCTAGGAGGGGCACCTGCTCTGGTGGGGGCTTTTGTTGTTGTTGTTGTTGTTTTTAATGAAAATGTGATGAGAACTTAATTTAGGTGTCCTTTTTTCTTTCTAAAAGCAAGAATGATGAGAAGCATCAACTCATAGTTGCGACACCTTGGTTGTTCACTGATTGCTTTCTCATATGTGCCTTGACTGAGGGGTTGGGGGAGGGGCTCCAGCCCAGCCAGTGAAGCCTGTGCTCAAGCCAGTGACCTCAGGGTTTTGAACCTGGGTCCTCAGCATCCCAGGTTGATGCTCTATCCACTGCGCCACCGCCTGCTTAGGCAATCTAGGTGAATCTTGATCGAAGCCTCAAGTGTTTTCATCATCTCAAGGAGGAATTGAGAAAGCTCATCAACCAGTGAGGGTTACAGCTTCAAGGAAAAGAAACATATCTGAAGGTAAGTTAGCATTGTATAGATTCTTGACCATTTATTCAGATGTTGGCAAGAAACAATTTTATAGCCTGTACCAAAATGTTATTGGATACATATTCACTATTTTCTTATATGCAAGTCTCCTTTTTGCTGCTCCTTATCAATCACTTCAGTGGTACTTATTTCTATTATGTGTACATTAAGTTTCAATTAATAGAAATGTTATTAATTCTGTAAGTAATGTTAAAAATCATTAATTCACCTAAGTCCCACACTTACTGGTGACCCAGTGCCTTCTTTCTGCTATGAATTTCCACAAAGTAGATTAAAGTGCACTTTAAAAAACAATTATTGCCCTGGCCGGTTGGCTCAGCAGTAGAGCGTAGGCCTGGTGTGCGGGGGACCCGGGTTCGATTCCCGGCCAGGGCACATAGGAGAAGCGCCCATTTGCTTCTCCACCTCCCTCCCCTCCTTCCTCTCTGTCTCTCTCTTCCCCTCCCGCAGCCAAGGCTCCACTGGAGCAAAGATGACCCGGGCACTGGGGATGGCTCCTTGGCCTCTGCCCCAGGTGCTGGAGTGGCTCTGGTCGCGGCAGAGCGACGCCCCAGGAGGGGCAGAGCATCGCCCCCTGGTGGGCAGAGCCTCGCCCCTGGCGGGCGTGCCGGGTGGATCCCGATCGGGCACATGCGGGAGTCTGTCTGACTGTCTCTCCCCATTTCCAGCTTAAGAAAAAAAACAAAAACAATTATTGATTCTAAAGACAGAAGATGGGAGAGGGAGAGAGAGAATGAGAGACATTGATTTGTTCCAGTTATTTATGCATTCATTGGTTGATCTTTGTTATGTGCCCTGACCAGGGATCAAACCCACAACCTTGGCTTATTGGGATGATGCTCTAACCTAATGAACTACCCAGCCAGGCTACAGTGCACTTTTAAAGCAGAACATTTCCTTTGTATGAAAATAGAATAAAACATTGCACAAACCAATCAAGGATGTATGCCCTGAAATTTAGAGAAATAACTCTAATTAACATTAACTTCTCCCTCTCAGAGGCTGATATGCTATTTAATTCTTTCAATATATAAAGTAAAACAATTATCTTCAACTATAAAGTGAAATCACCAGTCTACATATAATACTCAAGTGTGTGACTCTCTGCCCTCCACATATTCTTAAGGCAGTTTCGATAATGTCGAAAATTAAAATTTAGATGAATATATACATCTTTTTTTGCAGCCAGTGAGAAATATTCTAAAATACACAATATCCAACTTGTATAGTGTTAGCTTTTGCTGAGTTGTCATGTATTTTTAAAAATATTAAAATTTCCATTTATACACATATTTTTCTGGCAGAGAAATTTGATAGTATATTATATAAGACTTTTAAGTGTAAAATTATATTACATTAGGATACAATTCTTTGGGGGAATTAAAATAAAAAAATTTCAAGGAGAAAAGGTAATAATGGAAATTTTTCATCTGTTAAAGAGCTCCATATACAAGAAATTTC
Organism: Saccopteryx bilineata; assembly: GCF_036850765.1. Lineage (NCBI taxonomy): Eukaryota > Metazoa > Chordata > Mammalia > Chiroptera > Emballonuridae > Saccopteryx > Saccopteryx bilineata. The sequence continues at coordinate 34,542,374 of NC_089490.1, read as the reverse complement.
TTAATGAAAGAATAGCAGATATAATTAAGAGGCATTTGATCAGCTATGATAAAGCTTTCTAGGTGTATTTTCCAGAAAACAAAAAAGTTAGTAATTCTAAAAATTAAGTAAAAAATACTTTGGTCAGTCACTTTTCTATGCTTTTCCTTTAATAGAATTAAATGTAGGAATCAAAATGGACAGTAACTAAATTTTTAAATATAATTTTTTATATATTACTATGAATTTGAGTATACAACAACTTGGAAGAATTATTCCATTTCTTCTATTTAATATGTGAATAATATTTCTCATTTAGCATATATAAAAATAGGAAAATAGTTGATACTAAACCCTGTTTCATTCTAGTAATGTCATATTTATCTATGGACACATAATCTAATTAGGAAAAAAAAGCCATCCATTTCACAAAGCAATGCAACTCCCACAAAATTTTACTTTCTAGAATTATCATAATATATATAACACATATATTGATTTGATAAACAAGTTAAAAATTATGTCGTATACTAACATGCAACCTTAACTGTGAGAAAAATATTAAAATTTCCATTTATACACATATTTTTCTGGCAGAGAAATTTGATAGTATATTATATAAGACTTTTAAGTGTAAAATTATATTACATTAGGATACAATTCTTTGGGGGAATTAAAATAAAAAAATTTCAAGGAGAAAAGGTAATAATGGAAATTTTTCATCTGTTAAAGAGCTTGTATTTTTAGATGATAGTGAATTAAATAGATATGGTGAATATCAAATCATGCAGTTTGATTTCCTTGTTTACATTTAAAACAGTAATGATTTATTTATCTATCTATTTATTTATTTATTTACAGAGACAGAGAGAGAGAGTCAGACAGAGAGAGAGTCAGAGAGAGGGATAGACAGGGACAGACACACAGGAACAGAGAGAGATGAGAAGCATCAATCATCAATTTTTCGCTGCGACACCTTAGTTGTTCATTGATTGCTTTCTCATATGTGCCTTGACCATGGGGCTACAGCAGACCGAGTAACCCCTTGCTCGAGCCAGCGACCTTGGGTCCAAGCTGGTGAGCTTTGCTCAAACCAGATGTGTCCGCGCTCAAGCTGGCAACCTTGAGGTCTTGAACCTGAGTCCTCCACATCCCAGTCCGACATTCTATCCACTGCGCCACCGCCTGGTCAGGCCAGCATTGTTTTTTTAAATAAAATATTAAATGCAGCAATAATTACACCCTTTTTAATTTTTTAGCCTTAGAATAAAACACTTTAGATGTTTGCATAAAAATATGTGAGCAGGCATATAGTTTTAAAATTTTTATTTAAGATTAATGTGGGCAAAAGGATTTGAAGATCCCCAAACTAGTTTCCTTTTGCTACTGTAAAAAATTACCATCAACTTAGTGACTTAAAAAGATACACATTTATTCTCCTCTAGTTCTGGAGGTCAGAAGTCTGACAAGGTCTCTCTGGGTTTGAAGCAAGGTGTTGGCAGGGCAGGGCTGTATTCTTCCATGGGGACTCAATCTAGGAGGAAAAGCTGTTTCCTAGCTTTTCTAGCTACTAAAGCCACCAAACCTCTTGACTCGTGACCCTGTTGCTCCATCTTCAAACCCATCAATGTCAGACCAAGTCCCTCTCATACTGCAATCTCTCTGACTCCCTCTTCTGCCTCCTTCTGGCACTCATAAGGACCCTTGTATCACAATGGGCCACCTGCGTAATCCAGGCTAGTTTCCCTGTCTCAGGGTCAGCTGATTAGCAGCTGTAAATCCCTTGCTATGACATATCCTAACATAGTCACAGCATCAGGGATCAGGACCCAGGACACCTTTGGGAAGGCATTATTCTGCCGACCACAACCACTGCTCCCGTTTCCATCCACTTCTTCATTGTCTCAGACCCCACTATCAGTTATTCTCATTCTCTCTTTGGATTATTAGCTCCTTTCTACTTGTCTCTTCCTCAAGAGTAGAGAATACATCTATTTCAATCATGTAGCCCATTTGTTGTGCATACATGAATAGGTAACACATTGTTTAAATAAAGACTTCTCTCCATTTTGAACTGCCCACCTTGAACTCCCCAGATGTTGCCCCACCTCTCTCTGCCCCTTCACAGTCAAATATTTTGAAAGAGCTTTTCCTTCATTCACTTTCTCCACTTCTGACCGTCAACCCACAATCTACCTTTCATTCATGAAAATGCCCCGACCCCCATGGTGAACAACAAACTTTGTCATTAAATCCAAAGGCCACTTGACAGCATATAACATCATGATGACCAGTTTCTCCATCATGAAACTTTTTTTTCTTTCCAGCAAGAGAGGGAGGACAGACAGGGACAGACAGACAGGAACGGAGAGAGATGGGAAACATCAGCTCATAGTTGTGGCACCTTAGTTGTTCATTGATTGCTTTCTTTTACATGTCCTGATGGGGTTGAGGGCCAGGTTCTAGCTGAGCCAGTGACCATGGGTTCATGTCTATGAGCCCACACTCAAGCCAGTGACCTCAGGGTTTCATCCTCAGCGTCCCAGGCAACACTTTATCCACTGCACCACCACCTAGTCAGGCATACTTGATATGCTTTTAATCTTCTTAAATGTATTGAGACCTGTTTTGTGTTCTAACAAGTGTTCTATCCTGGAAAATGTTCTTTGTGAACTTGAAAAGCATGTATATTCTGCTTTGGGGTGAAATGGTCTGAAGCTATCAATTAAATTCATCTAATCTAGTGTATCATTTAAGGTGGCTGTTACCTTATTGATTTTCTGTCTGAAAGATCTATTCATTGATGTCAGTGGGTTTTAAAGTCCCCTATTATGATTGTAATATTGTCAATCTCTCCCTTTATGTTCATCAAGACTTGCTTTATATATTTAGGTGCTTCTATGTTGGGTACATAAATGTTTACAAGGGTTGTATCCTCTTATTGGATTGCTCCCTTTATCATTGTGTATTGTCCTTCTTTGTCTCTTTAGCCTTTGTTTTAAAGTCTATTGTGTTAGCTATAAGTATTGCTATCCCAGTTTTTTAAAATTTTCATTTGTATAAAATAATTTTTTTATCCCTTGTCTGTATCTTTTTTTCTCTTGTAGACTATATATATGTGTATCTTTCTTTTTTATCTATTCAGTTACCCTCTCTTTTGATTAGAGCATTTAAGCCATTTACATTTAAAGTGATTATTGATAGGTATATATTTATTGACATTTTATTCTTTTAACTATGTTCTTTTTTTATTTTTTCTTCTTCTTAAAGAAGACTCTTTAACATTTCTTATAATACTGGCTTTATGGTAACAAATTCCTTAAGCTTTTTCTTGTCTGGGAAGTTCCTTATTTCTCTTTCAGTTTTAAATGATAGCCTTGCTGGGTAAAGTAGTCTTGGTTGAAGGTCCTTGCTTTTTATCATTTTGAGTATTTCTGCCAACCCCTCCTGGTCTGAAATGTTTCTGTTGAGAAATCAGCTGGAAGTCTTATTGGAGCTTCCTTGTAGGTAAGTAACTGTCTTTCCTTTGCAGCTTTTAGGATTCTTTCTTTGTTTTTAATCTTTGCCATTTTAATTATAATGTGTACTGGTATGGGCTTCTTTGGGTCCATCTTATTTAGGGCTCTCTGTGCTTCCTAGACTTGTAGGTCTTTTTCCTTCAACAGGCAAGGGAAGGTTTTAGTCATTATTTCTTAAAATAGAAATGATCATTTCCTCAATATTCCTTGCCTGCTCTCTTCTCCTTCTGGTATCACTATGATGTGGATGTTCTTATGCTTCATGTTGTCCCAAAGGTCCCTTAAACTATCCTCATTTAAATTTTTTTTCTTTTTGCTGCTCTAATTGGGAGTGTTCTGCTATCTTGTCTTCTAAAGCACTGATTCAATCCTCTGCTTCATCCAAGTTACTGCTTATTCCTTCTAATGTATTCTTTATTTCAGATATTATATTCTTAATTTCTGACTGTTTTTCTTTCATGGTTTCTATGTCCTCTTTCATGCTGCTGTAGTTCTCACTAAGTTCCTAGTAGTTCTAAGTTGCTTGAACATCCTTATAAACATTCTTTTAAACTCTATCTGGTAAAATGCTTGCCTCCATTTTATTTAGCTTTTTTTTTTTTTTTCTTTTTCTGAAGAGTTCTCCTGTTCTATCATTTGGGGCATGTTTGTCTTCCCATTTTTCAGCCTATTTTATTTAAGTGGCTTCAAATAGTTGAGGCTATGCCAAGACCTGTCAGTGCCCCATAGTGTAGGACATTAGTTAGCATCTAAATAACGGAATAAATTTCACTGTCCTAACTACAAGTTTACTGATCTTTTCTTCTACTTGCTCTAGTCTGCTTTTGAACTGCTCTACTGAAGTTTCAGTCCAGTTACTGTATTCTTCAGCTCAGTGATATTTGTTAGGTACTTATATTTTCTTTTTCAGGGCTTTAGAAATTCATTTGTTTCATTTCAGTGGGTTTTTAAAACTTAAGTTGAATTTGAGTGACATTGGTTCTCAATATACTTTGAATACAGGTTTCAAATATACAACTCAGTAAAACATCATCTGCACACTACATCGTGTGCCTATTGCCCCAAGCAAGGTCTCTTTCTGTCCCCATTTTTCTTCCCTTTTCTACCTCCTTTTACCCCCCAATTTCCTCTCCCCTGGCCATCACCACTATTGTTTCTGTCTGTGTGTTATGTATGTGATTTTTGGCTAATCCTTTAACCTCTTTTCATCCAGACGCCTCATAATCCTCCCTTCTGACAGCTGTCAGTCTGTACGATGTATCCATGCCTGTTTCTATTTTGTCCGTTTATTTTGTTCACTGGATTCCACACAAAAGTGAAATCATTTGGTACTTATTTTTCTCTGACTGGCTTATTTCACTTAGCATAATAATCTTCAACTCCATCTATGCTGTTGCAAAAGGTAAGATTTCTTTCTTTTTATGGCCACATAGTATTCCATAATATAAATGTGTAATGCAGGAGGTCCAGACCTAGAAAATTGGTCTGGTGTAGTTGTGGGATCCCAAAGAAACCACAAGGAGGACCAGATGGAGTGGATATAGCTTATATTACTTCTATAAGGGGCAAGAACCATTGGGTGACTGTGGAAGTTCTGAACCCCATTGAGAGGCGCCAGGGGTTTTTTATAGCTAAGCCCTGGGAAGTTGCTCAAGTGAAACTTTTTATCTATAGGCAAGAAAGCAAGGAAGCAGGAGGTAAGGGGGAAGCACCATTCAGTACTGTTTCTCCTTGATAACATCTGTTGACTCACTTTCATTGTTATTAGTAAAGCCTTCATTACAGGTCTAATACGTTCTATCTCATGGCCCATGGCCAGGATCCTTGACCACAGTGTCAGGGACTGGGGAGGGGGAAGGGCCATGTCCAGCATTAACCCTACAAAATGTACCACAACTTTTTTTATCCACTTATCTACTGATGGGCCCTTGGGATGTTTCCAGATGTTGGCTATTGTAAATAATGCTGCAATGAACATGGGGTGCATATATTCTTTTAAATTAGTGTTTCGTGGATTCTATCATCAATAAATCAACAAACAATGAGTGCTGGAGAGGATGTGGAGAAAAAGAAACTCTTGTGCATTGTTGGTGGGGATGCAAACTGGTGCACCCACTGTGGAAAACAATATGGAATTTTCTTAAAAATTAAAAATGGAACTGCCTTTTGACCCATTGAACTCACTTTTGGGAATACAGCCTTCCTAATTCTAAGAATGTATCCTAAGAATCTAAAAAATACTTTTTAGATGTTTTCTATTTATTTGTTGAAATTCTCACTTTGTTCATACAGTTGGTTAGACCTTGGTGAGCATCTTTAAGTCCATTATTTTGACATTATTCTGAACTCCTCTGTGTGTGTGTGTGTGTGCGCGCGTGCTCGCGCGCGCGCTCGCGTGTGTGTGTGTTTTCTGAAGTGAGAAGCAGGGAGGCAGAGAGACAGATTCCCACATGCGTCTGACCGGGATCCACCCGGCATGCCCATCAGGGGTTGATGCTCTGCCCATCTGGGGCATTGCTCCACTGCAATGGGAGCCATTCTATTGCCTGAAGTGAAGGCCATGAAGCCATCCTCAGTGCCTGGGCCAACTTTGCTCCAATGGAGCTTGGCTTCGGAAGGGGAAGAGATAGAGAGAAAGGAGAGGGGGAAGGGTGGAAAAGCAGATGGACACTTCTCCTGTATGCCCTGGCCAGGAATCAAACTCAGGACTTCCACACGCTGGGCCAATGTTCTACCATTGAGCTAGCCAGCCAGGGCTGATTTTGAACTCTTTATCAGGTAAATCACTTATCTCCATTTCATTAAGCTTTGTTTCTGGAGGGTTATGTTGGTTTCATATTTGGACGTTATTCCTATATGAAGGAAGTTATCCCTTCATTTTTCTTGACTCTGTGTTGATTTCTATGCATCCGATTAAACACCCACCTCTCTGTCTTGACAGGGTGGTCTCCTGTAGGAAAATAATCTTATCATTCAGTCCAGCCCCAGCTCTTGGTTGTCTCTTAAACTTTTGTGATTGTCTCACCGGCCTATTTTATTTTTAGTGGCTCCCAGTAGTTGATGCTGGGCCAAGACCTGTCAGTATACCAAAGAGTAGGTTTTCAGTCAGCATCTAAATGTGGGCTCACTGGAAACCTCTGCCAGCCACTCTAAAGTATGCAAATAGTCCTTTTAAGAAAAGACTGGGAGGTGGTCATTTCTGTCGGGTCCCTCTGCCTTGAGCCCTGAGAAGAAAACAGCCAGTTAAGAACTGTTTCTTTGTTTATTGAATTCTTCTGGGACATTTGAATTCTAGGCTGCTGGCCACCAGAATCAGGTGATCAAATGATGTGTCCCTGAGCCACAGCCACAAAACCCAGGGCCCTAGTCATGTGCATAAGCTGCTTCCGTGAAAATATTGATGGCCTAGATCTGGTCACAGGGAGAATGTGGAGTGGGTCTCTGGGTAGAAAAGCAGTCAGCGCCTAGATGTGTGCTAAATTGGAAGTCTCACCCTCGGGGCTGCAGCTTTTAGGATACATAAATAGGCCTCTTTCAGGGAAAGAATGTTGGTTGAGTGCTTCTGTCTGCTGCCTCGTTGGTAAGCCTTGGAAAGATACCTGGTTAAGAACTGTTTCTTTGTTTGCTGCAAACAAGAAAATCACTAGGGCCTGGCTGTCAAGGCATGTGTCTTCTGCGCAGCAGCCACAAGAGCCAAGGGCCAGAGATGTGCACAACCTCCATTTACGGGGACTCCAGCCACCTGGACTGGGCAGAGGGAGAGCATGAAGGCGGCACTCGCTGACTTCCAGCCTTGGAAAACGACAGCAGTGGGTTCCTAGACCTCTGTTAAATTAGAAGCCTGCTCCTCCAGCTAAAGCTTTGAAGATATGCAAATAGGCCTCTTTCAGGGAAAGTCTGGGAGGTGAGCAATTCTGTTTGCTGCTTTTACACTGAGCCATGAGGGGAAAACTGGGCTGAGTCCTTATGATCCCATTAGGTGCTGTGTCTTTATTTGCTATGGTCTTGTGTATCTCATGGACCTAGATCCACTAGTTTTTAGAACTAGTGTTTTGGGGGCCTGTCCTTCAGGCAGAAGTCTTAAAAACTGGTGTTGGGTCCAAGCCCTTTACTCCTCAGGGAGATGCTGGAAATTGTGGGTACCTTCCAGATTGTATATTACTGTACTGCACTGTATGGGTTTATGGTGAGAGTGTCTCACCATTTTCTATCCATCTCAATGTGAGTTTTTCCCTTGTTTACCCAATATGTAGGAGTCACTCAGCTAGTTTCTGGAATAATTTCAGAGTTACTAGTTCCCTGTGAACTAGTGTAGCTATAGATTTGGTATGTCCATGGCAGGAGATGAGTGAGTTCTGGGACTTCCTATATTGCCATCTTGGACAAGAATTTTCAGTTCTGGGTCCTAGCCATAAACAATATGTTCATTCCTATTTGGGTTTTGGTCACCTGCTCCTGACCTAGAGGCTGAAAAGCCGAGCATAGATTACAGTAGATTTGTGGGCAAGGGGAGATAAAAGTTCGAGTTCAGAGTCTTCCTAAAAAGAATTGGTTTTGGTAAACACACAAGGATTTCATCTGGGACTCATGAAAGGCTATAGCTGAGAAAGATGTCCAAAGTAAAAAATAGATTAGCCCTTACAAAGACCAAAACCATAACTTAAATCATGGACTGGGGTCATATACTCCTGTCTAATTGCCTCATAGAAGCAAATGTATATCATTTCTGATAGAAGATAAATTATCTCTGTAATATCTCTATATTCTGACATTTAATAAAAAATTATTAAATGAAAGATGAGACCATCAAATTGAAGATGAGACCATCAAAAAGCAAGAAAAATAATCATCAAACAATAGAAAAGAGCCACAAGGAATACAGATAATAGAAAACATGGGGCTTTAAACCAGTTAAGAAAGCTAATTTTTAATTGACAATTAGATCAATTAGATGGGGAATCTTTTTTTTTTTTTTTTTTTTTTTTTTTTTTTTTTTTTTTTTTTTTAGTGAGAGAGATAGAGAGAGAGGGACAGATAGGCATGAAGGGAGAGAAATGAGAAGCATCAATTCTTTGTTGCAGTCCCTTAGTTGTTCATTGATTGCTTTCTCATATGTGCCTTGATTGGGGAGCTACAGCAGAGCAAGTGGCCCCTTGCTCAAGCCAGCGACCTTGGGCTTCAAGCCAGTGACCTTTGGGTTCAAGCCAGTGACCATGGGGTCATGTCTACGATCTTATGCTCAAGCCAGCGATCCCGTGCTCAAGCTGGTGAGTCAGCGCTCAAGCCGGCGACCTTGGAGTTTCAAAACTGGGTCCTCTGCATCCCAGACCAATGCTCTATCCACTGTGCCACTGCTTAGTCAGGCTAGATGGGGAATCTTAATAGAGAACTGGAAGTTATACAAAGAATCAAGTGGATATTCTAGAGCTAAAAATTATAATAACAGAAATTGAAATCTCAATAAATAGGTTTAGTAGCAGATTTGACAATAAAGAAAACATTAGTAAACTAATATACCGGCTAGTAGAATCACCATAAACTGTGAAGTTTCTGAAAACATGAGAAATTCCTGGGTCAGAGACAAAGGTCTTTATTACTCAAGGCTTCATACTCATTTGTTCATACATGTTTGTCCCTGGTTGCATTTGCACTAACAGAGTTATGTAGTTGTGACAGAGACTATAGTTCCCACAGCTAAAAATATTTACTTTATTGGGTTAGAGGTTGAATTAGGACACCTCTAAAGTACCTGCTATTGGGTAGGCTTAAAAAAAAAGAGACACAGATAGATTTAGAGTGGGCTGTGTTCTTTCAGCTTAAGTGGCAGGAATCTGCAGATACCTTTTCTCATTAACTTTGTCCTTCTAAACAATGGATAACACCTTCACAGATAGGCTATTTTCCTAAGGTAAGGGTAAAGTCACCCAGCGGCTATATGTATTCCCTTTTGCCTTGGGGCTTTTTACAGCCCACTATTTGTGGACTAGCTGTATTTAACTCTGGTGTTATCTTATTTTGATGCACAGATCCATTTATGTAGGATATTGTATATGGATTTAAGTGGTATGCTTAGAGGTACCGAGAAGCTGGTGTGTTCCAAAGTTTCTAGCTTCTGAACAAAACTACTGACGGGAGTGTCCGCCATAACACAACACAGAATGAGAAAAATCCAAAGCTTCTTCCCAGTTTCTATGACTAACAACCCAGATTATGTTCTACGGGAGATAGGTTGTTGTGGTCTAGGTGGTGGGGGCATTGATTGAGATGATAGGGAAGATGCCATAGAATAGACAAGAAATAAAAGTATAGTACTCTGACCAAGGCACAAGGATGATATGTTAACTGTTCTTGAGAAATTTATGGACAACACAAGGCATATACAATTTCCCATAATTCTGTTTGCCAGTTGTGGCTCTTCTTTTTCTAGATTATTCCATGATGCCAAGGAAGCCAGGTAGGAGAAATCCTGGTAGTAGAAACTTTATCATTTTGAGTGTAATTTGCTTTTATTTGAAAATCTAAGGGTTATAGAATTTTTATTATGTAGAACAAAAATTAAAATATAATATAAAAAATACTCTAATGTAGTTTCCAAATTTTATTTTGGGCAAATCTTTCCTTTAAACAAAATTTAAAAGAAACTCCATAAAATAGCTAACAATTATTTAAAGCTTACCACGTGTCATACCATGTACAAAGCTTTTGACAAGTTATCTCATTTAATCTCACACCAATCATGAGATGTAGATATTATCCCAATTTTACAGATAAGAAAATTGAAGCAAGAGGATTAATTAACATGTCAAAGTCAATAGAAGAGTTGTTCTAGTTGGGGACTGCCGCTGGGCTGCTCAGCCATGGAGCTGGTCCTAAGGCAACTGGATGTGAAAACCAATAAGGGACAAATGCACAGGCCAGAGTCACAGCACCTGATATCATCAGGAAGTCTGTGACCCCGCTCGGGTGATTGAACCTCTCTGTGTATCATTTTATTTTTTAGGAAAAATGCAATGATGGATTATTCACCACCAGAGGCGCTATGGTAGCACCTGCTTTGATCTACATGAAAGTACTTTTGAAGTGCTGGGAGACTAGGGAGCAGGCAGGCATCATTGTCATTGGAAGTCATATGTTAGCCCACTGCACTATCACAGCCTCAACAGAGAACATTTGAGGATGCTGTCTATAAACTGACACTCAGGTCGCCTCAGGTCTTCCCTTTTAAAGGACGGGTAGTCCTCTGTGACACCATTTCAGCAACTTTTCATACCACAGTGTATGCCCTGTAGGGAAATTCTCCAGTTTGCATTTCTCCATCTATTCTGCCTGGCTACAAAAGTATCAAGATGAGACAGTCAAAGGATGAATTCACTGACATTAGTTTCTTCTACTAAAACCTTGTTTGATTGATGGCTCCCCTCCCACCCCAACCTACCATAGCATAGTGCACATATCAGGACCAATCTAGGTAAGAATTCTTCAGAATGGATGCCCTTCCACCAGGATGGACCCGCATATAACATTTGTAGGAGTGATTACCAAATAGCAACAACTAACGTTTACTAAGTGTTACCCTAAGTCAGGCAGTGTTCTAACTGCTGTAAATGTAACAGAGCTATTCTAATGGAATATTCTATTCTAATAGAATAACCCTTGAAATGGATGCAACTATTATCTTCCTTTCATAGATGAAGCAGATTAAGCACAGGGAAATTAAGAAACTTGCCTAAACCTCAAGTCTATTCTATCCCTTATTTGTAGGTTTTAGAAACTGAATTTGAAATTCCTGGGGAATAAAAAAGTAACCATTCACTCTACACATATTTTCTGAGTGTCCAAGATTTTCTGCATCATGCTAATGTCAACGTAAGAAACATCCAAACCTTTAAGAATTTTTTTATGAGTTTATTTGAGCCAAACTGTCAACAATTGCTGGTAAGCAAAGTCTCAACATATTGAGCAAAGCTCTGGAAAATGGCGATTTTACCACTTATTTTATACATTAGAATCAAAAAGGAAGACAGAAGGGAGTTACCTGAAATCCACAGGTGATAGGCGGGGGAAAGCAAAGCAGGGAAATCTCAGACTGGGTAAGAGTAAAATGTCTGTATGTGCTGAAACTTCTTTTACAATGAATGACAATAACAATGAGGGGGTTTGTTAGTCTCTGTTCTGGTGGAGGCCTGCCCTGAGCTGGGCAGGAAAAGATTGCCTTTACATTTCAAAGGCATTATTGTAGATGCAAAAGGCAACAGAGACTCCATTAGGGTAAGCATTGACCTTTGTTAGAGAAAACTATCTCTCTAGGACATGACTACCCAACATGAACTGCTTTTAGTTAGGAAGTTTTAACTTCAGACCATCCTGTGTGGTCACTTCAGGTCTCTGAGTCGGCAAGGCCACCGTGCAGGCCTCCCCTGAGCTTGTGAGGTTCAGCATGTGGCCCCTTTTTTGTCCTCACTAAAAACTAAAGACAATGCTAATTATTAGAATTCAAATATGAAAGTGAGAGTTCCTAACCATAATTCCTGCCCTTAAGAACTATATAGTCTAATGAAAGGACAGACAATAGATGGTGATAAACATAAGCACTGTGACAGAAATGTCAGAGAGCCTAAAAGGGACAGTGAACCCGTACTGGGCCTCTCAGAGAAGGCTGACAGGATGTGTAACTGACCCGAGCCTTGGAGGAGAAACAGGAGTTAGCAGGACAAGAAACGGGAGGATGTTCCAGGCAGGGAAAGTAACAGGGATGAGCGAGATGAGAGCGCACAGTGGCTATGCAGGACAAGCCTGGGTGGAGTGGCTCAGTCAGAGGGGTGTGTCAGGCCAGTGGCCGCCGCCATCGTGGCCATGCAGGTTCTCACTGAATTCAGGCCGATGGTAAAGAAACAGTAGAGCAAAAAATGGTGGGCCATTCCTTTATTCAAGTCTCACACCGGCCAACGAGCAAACAAGCAGGGAAGACCGCTTCCATCTCATTCAGGGCTCCCAAATCCCTGACACATTCTGCGGTTCCAAAACCAGGAGAATCGTCTCCGGTTCTTCCTAGTATCAAAAGCCTCACCAGTCTCAGTAGGGCTCCCAAAGCCCCTCAGCTCTGGTTCCACATCTACACACCTTCTTCTTCTCTGCAAAACTGGCTTCTTCTTCAGCACTCTGCATTCTCCTCATTTTCTCTGCAAAACTGCCAGGGTCCACAAAGACCCCTCCTTCAGCAAACATTAGCAAAGCAATGGCCCCTCCCAAGCAGGAATGCAATCCGCAATTTGCAATCAACTGCCCTGCTCTGAGGGCTCTGTGGCTGCTCAGCACCATTTTTTTTTTCTTTTTGCATTTTTCTGAAGCTGGAAACAGGGAGAGACAGTCAGACAGACTCCCGCATGTGCCCGACCGGGATCCACCGGGCACACCCACCATGGGGCGACGCTCTGCTCATCCTGGGTGTCGCCATGTTGCGACCAGAGCCACTCTAGCGCCTGGGGCAGAGGCCACAGAGCCATCCCCAGCGCCCAGGCCATCTTTGCTCCAATGGAGCTTTGGCTGCGGGAAGGGAAGAGAGAGACAGAGAGGAAGGCGCGGCGGAGGGGTGGAGAAGCAAATGGGTGCTTCTCCTGTGTGCCCTGGCCGGGAATCGAACCCGGGTCCTCCGCACGCTAGGCCGATCAGCACCATTTTTTAACAATAAAAGTGAGCAAACTCAAAAAATACAAATTTTACAAACTCATTTGACCAACAGGGTGGGGGGTGTCGTAGAGCAGAGGGTGAATGGCAATATTGGCACTGGCAAGGTCATGGAAGGCCTCATACATAAAGTCACGAAGAGTTAGACTTCGTATATGTCAGGGAGAGCTGTGTTTAAGATGATGTAAAGCAGTAGCCGCGGCCACCATCACAGCTGCCTGGCCCGTGCAGGTTCGCATTTGATTCGGACAGACAGTAATAAAACAACGGAGCCAAGAACTGACGGACAATCATTACATTTAACCCTAGCTTGCACCTGGTGGACAAGAAATACACACAGTGGGAAAACACTTTTCTTTCCATTCAGGGCTCCCAAAGCCACTGACTCATCCGAGTATTCCTAGAATCAAAGGTGTCTACCTCACCAGCCTTATTCACCTCTGTTCCCCATCTCCTTCTCTCTGCACAAACTGGCTTCTCCTTCAGCACTCCACCATCTTGACTGCCTCTCCTATGAAATGCTAATTTCAAGAACCGAGAGAGAGCACGAGCCCCCAGTCTGCCCCTATTTTATAGTGTAGAAATCAAAACCTTTAATCCAATATACAAATTAGGAAGTCTCTGATACTGTCACTTATCTAAGGCATAAATGGGATTCCTCATAAGGGTGCACCACCCCACATCATGCAATCAGTCAAGGGTGTGGGGAAAAGTTTAGTGTTGAGAAGATCTTAGTATTAAAAGGGTGGGAAAAACTTATCTTAAAACTAAGCCCTAGGCCAGGGGTCCCCAAACTACTGCCGGCCCGCAGGCCACACGCGGCCCCCTGAGGCCATTTATCCACCCCGCCGCACTTCCGGAAGGGGCACTTCTTTCATTGGTGGTCAGTGAGAGGAGCATAGTTCCCATTGAAATACTGGTCAGTTTGTTGATTTAAATTTACTTGTTCTTTATTTTAAATATTGTATTTGTTCCCATTTCGTTTTTTTACTTTAAAATAAGATATGTGCAGTGTGCATAGGGATTTGTTCATAGTTGTTTTTATAGTCCGGCCCTCCAATGGTCTGAGGGACAGTGAACTGGCCCCCTGTGTAAAAAGTTTGGGGACCCCTGCCTTAGGCTATAAGGAAGGACCTTGCCTGCTTACAGCCTGTCCCCCCACATCCAATGCAAACTATAAGTGAGCAAACATATAAATATTTGCAAAGTTATTTGACCCACAGATAAGAAACACTTTAGAGGGGAAAAGTAGTTGGGTTACATTTTGAAGGAGAATGGGAAAGCAAAGGGAGACCAGGAGGGCATGTTAAAAGGCCACCGTGGTAATACAAGATAGAAGTGACGAGGGAGGAAGCCAGTGCCACCAGGTGACAATGGGAGGAGAGGAACCCATTTAGGACTTTTCAACCCTCAGCACTAATGACATTTTAGGCCAGATTTTCCTGTTGTAAGGGGCTGGCCTGTGCATTGTGGGCTGTTAGCAGCATCCTTGGCCTCTACCCACTAGATGCCAGTAATAGGCCTCATTCTACTTGTGACAACCCCAAAAATCTCTTCAGACATTACCAGATGTTTCCAGTGGACAAAAGTGCCCCAGTTGAGAACCACAGGTTTAGAAGTATTGGTATTAAAACAGAACTGATGGGACTTGGACCTGTGAAGAAAGTGAAAAGTGAGAGTGGTCAAGGTTAACTTCAGCGTTTCTACAATGACAGACCCATGGGAAGAAAGAGAAAAGGTTTGGTTTGGACGTCTTAGAGATACTGGTGGGACACTGTAATAGAGAGGCCCAAGAAGCAGCTGGATGCATGGGGGGTCTGTGCTCAGAGATGGAAGCTGGAGATACAGATTTGGGAATTATTTGCATATAGATGGGAAGTAACACCATGGGAGTGAATGAGATCGCCAGGGAGACTCATGGAGCGAAAATAGCACCAGGGAGGAACTCGAGAGAGAACAGAGAGGTAAGAGTGGTCGACGATTATTAAACCACCCTTCTGATTCTCAGCAATGAAAGGGAAAACAGACAAGAAGCATGTTAGGACTGTGTCCTTCTAGTTAGTAATGATCTTAGTACACTCTATGACCCAAGGGCAAGCTATAATTAAAAAAAAAAAAGGCAGGGATAAAACAGGAAAATTTGCATGAGATGGTTAGTTTTCTTATTACACAGTCTTAAATGAAATGTATCATTTGCAGAATTTATTTTCTTTCTATGCACTCAGTGCAAAACTAAATAAAATCAAAAACCCTTAAAGAGCTTCCCAGTTCTATTAGGGTGAATGAACACCTCGAAACGCAGGGCTGAATGGGAAAATCCATCATGCATTTATTAGCAGTGTTGTTTCACTACCTTGTCATCAATGTTCAGAAACAGTACAGCAATTGAAGACTCAGGGGAAATACAGAAGCTTTCTACACAGAGATATTCCTTAGCTTTTGATTAGGTTCTACAGTGATAATTCTTAGAGAAAATAAAATGTCATGAAGCCATGGACAGAAAGTGCTTATGGGATAGAAAGCAAGTCCAATAACAAGAACTGCTATCACTTTAGGCAGGAAGGTCGGATGAAGTGGGAAGATAATTTCCTAACAGGTGACAAGATTTCCATAAAGTCACACAGCTAATTGCTTACAATGCCAATTATGGTGAAAAGTCTTAGTCTTGGGCAATAGTTACCTGTCAAGAAGGCACTCCATATTGGAAAGAAGGCCAGAAGCTTTTGGCAAATAAGTGATTACCTGAATGTAAGCTGGACACTCTTTGTGAGAAACACTAACTCTTCGGGCCAACGATGTATTTGGAAGGCCCCCTCCCTAACAATGCTGTGCATCTTCCAAAGGGCCTGACCACCAAACAGGCACATTTATTCAAAACGAAGTATTCACACACTGCAGTTCTGTCTGTGGTTGAAAGAAAAGACAGACCAAAAAGAGTTCTGACAACAATTCCCCCTTCTTGCGCATCTGTCCGAGGGGTCGCAGGCCATTTTTCTTTGCAAGGCACAGCCCGCTTGCACAATTTCAAAAGGGAGTGCTGGACGGCCATTTCTTGCCTCTCCCGCCTCTCCGTCAACCTTCTCTCACCCTCCCTTCGCCAACATTAGAAGCTAACAAATGGATCTAATTACCACAGTGGTTTGAGGCTTCTCAACTTTTTTCCCCTTCCAGCTGTAAAGATGTCCTCAGACTGAGTTTCACATTCAGAGCTGCTGTCAAACTTTCACTTTAATGGGCACTTAAATTTAATGTCAAGCTGATGCCTGTGGAAGACCTTGATTAAATTTGCAAACAGGAGACGTCTAACCAAACCAGAACTTGAGCGTCGTCTCATTTTGCCTTTCCAGCTTAAATCCCCGAAGTTCTCTTTTCTTCTTTGCAAAGAATTACAGAAGTTTGCTTGCGGAGACCCTGAGTATCAGTAAGACAGCAAAGAGTAACAAGGAAAAACACTCTGAATGCTTTTAGAGAGAGAAGAAATCCCTCAGCTTATTAAAATTCTATATGAATTAAAGATCTTTCCTATTGCTTTATTTTGCTCCCTCATTCAAAATCTGTACCTATTCACTTTTATGACTGTAATATTATAAGCAGTCCTAAAAAGTTTACTTAAAATCTTCCTAGTGATGTTTTATGCACATGGCAATTAAGAGTTTTGCAGTCTATAGGCAGAGAAAGAAACATTACGGAGGAGCAACATGAAAGAAATATGATAGAATCTTCACTAACAATATCATTGCTTCCGCCAGCAACCAATTTCCTACCTGGTCTCTTTCCTCTGCTGTGTCTTCTTTTGTCTCTGGTAATCACACAGCCTCTCCTCTTCGAAGAGGTCATAACAAACCAGAAGTTAAAAGACCTGGAAGACTCATTCTTTTTCACTGGCTACTGTTTTGAAAAGAGGCTGCTGTCTTTTGATCATCCTTTTGGGTTCTTCCTATATCATCCAATTCAAACAGGTCTGTTTTCAAAGAAAACAAATAAAAATTGTCAAGACCTGTGAAGCATGAAAAATAAAACTGCTTTTTCCAACTCCAAAAAGCACCAGAAAGGCATTAATTTCTGTCGTCTCATATAAACCTCTAACCCTATCCTCTAATCTACAGACTTCACACAATATTTATATCTTTTCCTATATAATACATGACAGGAGATCAAGCCTTATTACAAAGAAACTGAACTTGTAATACAACTAATATTTAAACTAGTGTTATTTTGGGGGTTTGACTAGAAACACATAAAACATTCAAGTAGGATGATAAATTCTTGGGGCCGCCAGTATAAAATAAGTCAGCTAAGACACATATCCTGCGCTGTTAATGGCTCTGTCCTGTTAGCTGGTGAGAGCCCCGGCTTCATAAAGCAGGCGAACGAACACGAGGCAGTAGAAAAGACAGCCTTGTGAAATGTTGCCACATATGAAATACCCTGTCATAAGATTTCTCATTGAACTACAGCAGTGAGACGGCTTCTAATATTTCCCTTCTTTTTAATACAACAGAGACCTACATTTCTGAGGTTGGCTTTCTAAAGCTAACTTAATTCTGTGGTTAAAACAGCCCCATGCAGCACTTGTTCTTAACATTAAAAAAAAAAAGAAAGGCTCATGGTTTTGCAGTTCCTGGATAAAGTGGTAGGCAATCATCAGATTCCTGTTGAGAACTATAAATGATAAAAAGAAAAGCAGATGGTTTCAGAAGGGAGACATTTATCTGGGTAATTTGTAATGGAAGAATACTATTTTCTGAACTAGGTAATAATAATTCACAAAGACAAGTCAAGGTTCAGATGGTATCTCATTATATTATATATCACCAAATATTTTAAGAAATCTTTGCCGAGCAGCTTAAAAGAAAACCCCAATCAGCGGCCATTCCTAGGTTCCGACAACTGCCTGCTCCTGTTGATGTCCTCCTCTTCCTACTGCTGCAGTTCTCCATGGGGTCTAAAACACGAACTTGTAACAGATCAGGTTTGTAGAGACAATGTCCTTCTTTCAGTTTCGTGAGTATCGGATTCAAGCAGATGAAGGGAAAGGACCCCTCTTCACCAGGAAAAGAGGACAGAAATAGACTGATACGTTTACATAATCCAAGGTAACAGATGAGGGAGGGTTCCATTTCAACCTGGGTCTCCCTCCTTAGAGGCCCCAGTCCTCTGGGAGAGCCGAGGCCACAGAGGGGAAATCATCAGATACGGGTCTCCAGAAGGCCACTGCTCTGCCTGGCATTGAGTACAGGGCCCCCCTCGCCACAGGCAGGCAAAGAGCAGGGCATCGCTCCAGCATGTCTGCAACTGTCCTTGACATTGACTAAATCCCGCTGCTGGCGCTGGAGGGCAGGGGCTTACTGTAAATATCAGTACATTCCTAACTGGGCTTAATGAATTTACTAAACCTGCCGGGCAACTCATAGCAACCACTGGAGCCACGGGTACAGAAGTTTGGAGGGTGGAATGAAGAAACACTTCAGACTTTCCTTATAACCTTCTTGCTTTAGTAGTTGTTTATTTATTCTCTGTGAACCCGGCCCCAGAGTGAATGGAAACTGATGGCACATAGGAGTTACCATCATTTTAAATAACAAAAACGCTTCTATCTGTTAATTATATAGCTGACCACATAATTCTTTTCTCTTAATTCCCGAGTCATAATTCCTTTCAGTGGAGTTTGCTGCCACTCAAGGGGCCCCGGCTCTCCCCGCTGATGTGGATTAGCCAGATGCCAAGAAAAGAAAAAGTTTAACATCTTCATTGGTATTCCAAAATACCACTTCAAAAATGAAGGTAATGTCTAATCTGGTATGACATAATATGACTCTTGCAATTACACACAGGCACACTCATATACATTTTGATATTTATTAACAAAAATGATCCAAAAAAGGGCTGGATCTAAATTACAACAATAAGGACTAAAGTAAAAGTTTGAAGCTGTATTATTATTCCCAGGGCAGTGTAACCAGTCTAGAAAGCTGTTTTATCTCCTAAAACAGGACTTAAATCACACCATTTAAGTGTTAGATTTCAAGATAAATTCTTTTGCTTCTCTGTTAAAGTAAAATATGGTGGATGTCTTTGTTTTTACCTGCACACCTGCTTGAGACATAGATGGATCAGGGTGGGGGGTGTGTGTGTGAGAGGAGTTAAACAGAAAGGTTAAAAAAGAAAAAGTAGGACGTGAAAGTTAGTGAGGAAAAAGGGTCACAAACTGTCCAAGTCTCATTCACTAAAGTAATCTTCCAGTCCCTCCATATCCACTTCCACGG
Organism: Saccopteryx bilineata; assembly: GCF_036850765.1. Taxonomy (NCBI): domain Eukaryota; kingdom Metazoa; phylum Chordata; class Mammalia; order Chiroptera; family Emballonuridae; genus Saccopteryx; species Saccopteryx bilineata. The sequence goes on along the minus strand of NC_089490.1, from coordinate 34,522,927 downwards.
AGGCACTGAGAGAGGCCAGAGCAGAGGGTGCATCCTTGGTCTTCTGGACACTTGGTTTGGGCTGTGGAGTTTCTGGTTGGATGAGTTCCTTCTTGATGTCTTTACCACCAGTTAGAATCCTTTGGCTCTCAACAAAGAATTGATTAGGATGATTCAAAGAAAAGCCGCAATCATCCACCTGCACAGGGAAGTGAATGTATATCACATTAACACATAGCTTAAGTATAGATAAAAGGGCTTTAAAAACTGTCCCAGACCTCATTCAAAATCTATTTAATATCTGAAACATGGATCCTAGCAGTTCTCATTCATAACACTCGTCTCATTCAAAGGAAGCTTCAACAACCACCTTCACATGAATGACTCCTGCACTGATATTTCCAGCCCAACCCTGCACTTAGCTCAGTTTCCTAGCCCTCTAGTTCCATTGCCAATTCCTCCTCAACAACCTGGTTGGCTGAAAGGCAGTTCCAAGCAAAATGCCTGACACGCCGTCAGTCAATAAATATTCGTTGTTAAAAAAGAAAGAAGGATCTTTAAACATTTCAGAATCACAGGGAACGAATATAAACACCGACACTGTTTTGACTGGTCCCTGATACCACGCAGGTGTGAGAGCTCACTTACTAAGTCTAGCATAGGTAACCGCATTTAGTATGATACCAACTGAAAAAGCAACCCAATTTAATGTGAGTTTCTTCATTCCAATCTTGGCCTTTCCCTGTTCTTTGTCTAGAAATTCCTTTCTTTCCCTAATTTTCATTGTGGCTTAATGCAAATATGATCAGGTTCATTGTTTCATGCTATTTCTTTTCTCAAATACTATCACTCAACTTGAAATTAAATTTTAAATATCACTTCAAATTACTCTATGCCTAATTAAATCCTACTCAATAAGCCTTTAAGGGTATCAATAATACTTTTTTTATTTGAAGATTTAGTGAGCACTACTTTTTATACATTTACATTTTGATTCTACAAAAATATATTCCTTAATAGTAGCTAACAATTATCTAATGCCTAACATCATGTGCCGGACATTAGTCTAAGGGGCATAAACACACACACTCATTTGCACACACTTATCTACCCAGTTAAATTGAGGATAGTTTATCAATATTTTCCCATTTTTTCAGATGAGGCATCTGTGAAAGGGATGGATTGAGTAACCTGCCCAGTGTCATACACTCACAGGGCTGGAGACGGGATATGAATCAGCAGTATCCATACTCATAACCAGTACGCGCAGCTGCCTTGTTCTTGTGTATTCATTTCTCAAAATTTGTAAACCTTTACTAACACGGTGCTTTATGTTGGGGTGTGGCATAGGGCAAGAGAACACAGCGAAGTCTCTCCTGAGTGTGAACCTCACCGCGAGGCTCTTTCTTCACATCCAACCCCCGCGTCAGACTGAGTGATCACCTGGAACACAGCCTAATTCCAGTCCCTGCCCTCCCTGCCTTCTGCAGTTGGAGTTGACAACCCAAAGAAAACTATTTTGCTTGAGTTAGTATTTTGTTGGTTTTTGTTATTGTTGTTAGGAGGGTATTTTCACTTCTTATTTTTTATAAACTGAGAAATCATTACACTTCTTTTGTTCATCTCTTATATTTATCAACCTTTTTATGTCTCACACTTTGTACTAAAGTGATTTGCATAAAGTAGATACCTAATAAAGGTATGCTGGGCCCAAAACTAACCAGTGCATGCCAGTCATACATTTAACATATTAATTGAAGACTCCATATGTCTAAGGCCATGTTATGAGCTAGCAGTTTTTCAGCATACAAGAATGTATTTGACTAAAACTAACTCTAAAGAAATTTCCAGCCTAGTAAGTCATATATCTAAAAACCGCTATTAAGAATGAAGAAGTGATAGGGGTCACAGATAAAGGCCTATTGTACTCCACATTAGAGAGAAATTCTGGCTGTGGAGATCAAGGAAAGCTTTGCGAAGGAAGTGGTATATTAGTTGAGTCTGGAAAGATGGAGAGTGAAAAGCTGATAATGAGGTCAAGGGCAATGAAAACAGCAGGACCACATGAGCAAGGTATTAAAGAGGCGATGTCCCAGGAAAGGAAGTAGTTCAGATGGCCTGGTGTGAAAGGCACAGAAAGGGAAGTTGATAGAAAATGAGGCTGGAAAGACAGGCTGGAGCCAGACCTTGGAGAGCCTTGAAAACCAGGCTTAATCGTCTAGACCTAATTCTGTAGGCAACAGGGAGTCATTAAAAATCCTTAAGAAGGGACGTGATGTGATTAGAGCTAGGTATAATCTTATGGTAGATTAAAATTGATTAGCAGGGGGTTAAAGGACTTGCTGTCATGGTCCAGAATGAACCCTCTTAACATGTGGTCCAATAAATAGAAACAAGGTGTTTTCTGGTAACACTTCAGTATCCCAGGATTCTCAGATTCTCTTTAGTCAATTGTTGATACATGCCGGGCCAATAATTTTACTGTAACTCCACTGTATAGCAGATTGATAGTATACAGAATGATTTAAGTTATTATCCAGATCACTAAGTACAAATTTTTATCTGCTACTTTGCTGCTTCATTTCAAAATTGTCCTGAATGTTTTATGCTACATCTATGATTTTTATTAATAGTGAAGTAATCGGTAAACTTATTAGATTCATTTTTATAGAATTCATTAAAAACTGGGACATTGAATGAAAAGTTTGCATTTTAGAAAATGTTGCATGAAAGTAAGTCTATTGCCTGGCACACTTCAATCAGAAGGCTTTATGTTTTATAAAGAGAACATTATACTGGAAAGAACTTGGGGCTCCTGTAAGTAGAACTTCCTCCATGTACAGACAAGGAAACTGGAGCCTAAGAGATTACATCGTTTATGCAAAGGTTTTGTCTGAAAGTAAAATTCAGGTCTTTTGACTACAGCACTTAGTTGCTCAAAAATTTCTTTTAAGAGGTTTTACACAGAGTCAAATAAATGTATAATCTTATCATAAACATGATTTCTAGACCTAAACTTGGCTACAAAGATTATAAAAGACATAGTGGTGTTATCTCATGCAAAAATAATCTAGCACCATGGTGCTATAATTATATATTGGTGATTTTTGTACATTTTGCTTTAAGTTGTTAGTTTTTCAATGAATCCAGAGAATACGAACGACCCTCTGGATTCAACTGAATATTAGACATCAGTGTGGACAAAAAAATAATGTAATCTTTATAAGCCTAGGTTTCCTCATCAATGAAGTGCAGATAGTAACAGTAGTTATATGATAGGGTTGCTATGGGGAGAACTCAAGAAAAATGAATATAAAAATAAAGAATTGTTGGTTCTATGTAGTGTATGTGTGTGTGTGTGTGTGTGTGTGTGTGTGACAGAGACAGAGAAAGGGACAGATAGAAGGATGAGAAGCATCAAGTCTTCGTTGCAACACCTTAGTTGTTCCTTAATTGCACTCTCATGTGTGCGTTGACCAGGGGGCTACAGCAGACCGAGTGACCCATCGCTCAAGCCAGCGACCTTGGATTCAAGCTGGTGAGCTTTGCTCAAACAAGATGAGTCCATGCTCAAGCTGGGGACCTTGGGGTTTCAAACCTGGGTCCTCTGAGTCCCAGTTCGATGCTCTATCCACTGTGCCACCGCCTGGTCAGGTGGTTCCATGTATTCTTTATTTTTTTATCATTATTTTTTTTATTAAATGAAAGGTAGGGAGACAGAGAGACAAGACTCCTGCATGCGCCCTGACAGGGATCCACCTGGAAAGCCCTCTATGGGGCACTGCTCTGCCCATCAAAGGCAGTTTGGTCTGTTGCTCAGCAACTGAGCTATTTCAGTGCCTGAGAAAAGGCCATGGTGACATCCTCAGTGCCTAGGGTCAATTTGCTCAAATGAGTCATGGCAGTGAGAGAGGGAATGGGAGGTGGAAGGGGAGAGAAGGGGGGGAGAGAGAGAGAGAGGAAGAGAGAGAGAGAGAGAAAGTAGGGGGAAGAAGGGTAGAGAAGCAGATGGTTGCTTTCCTGTGTGCCCTGACTGAGAATCAAACCTCGGACTCCCACACACCAGGGCCTACATTCTACTCCTGAGCCAACAGGCCAGGGCTGGCTCTATGTACTCTAAATTAAATGTTTATAAAGACTCAAAAATGCAAGTCACTCAAAAAAAAAGGGGGGGGGCTGAATTCCCAAAAGATAGTAAAAAAAGATTATGTTGCTTTGCATATATCTTTAAGTTTCTTTTCCATTTTGTTTTGCTTTAAGTCACAGAACCTACTGACAACATTGAGGACTTACTATATATGGTTGCTATTCAATTTCCTTTCATGCTGCTCAGAAAAATAAACTTAGGGTTTTGGGGGTGGAAGGGGAGGAGCATAAACCAAACAGAATGAAAATAAAACAACAACAAAAGATTCAGTTTGTTTCCTTCTGGATTTGGAAATAGAATCTTCAAAATTCTGCCTGCTGTTGAGTCCTCTGTTTCTTTCATTGCCTTTTTTCTTGTTTGGCTGCTACTGGTGACAAGTTTTTCTTTATGGTTGATGACTTATTACTGTTTTGTACATTTTATTAAGTATTAGGAGAGGGAAATTCTTTAATGCATTTTCATTCTGCCATTTTAGCTGGGAATTATCCCAGAATTATAAAGGATTTGAAACAAGATCTGTATAGTTGGAGTCTGGAAAAGGAGGTATGGGGGAGGACTCTGTAGGCTGCATTATAAATCTTCAATTTCGTCTGAAAAGCCATTTGAAGGTTTTTAAAAAGCAGGTTACTGAAATGATCAGATACCTCTACTTCAAGATCACACTAGCAGCTGAGTGGAGGAGAAAGCACTGGCATGAGGCATGTGCTGTAGATGCTGGGAAATGAGGTAGGAAGCTACTGTGGTGATCCAAGTGAGCGATTATGGTGGCTCCTAGCCCAGAGTTCTCACTGATATTCACAACAATGACCCTGAGTTATTAAAAAGCTTAACTATATATCTTGTTTCAAATTGCAGGAAAATGTGTGATAAATTTAACATGGTGTCTGTAGAACAGTGATCTTCCACCTTTTGATCTCATGGCACACATAAACTAATTACTAAAATTTTGTGGCACACCAAACCATATTTTTAGCCAGTCTGAGAAAAAAAAAAGTAATTTTGATTCATTCACACTGGATGGCTATTGTTGCATTGACTGTTGTCATTTTTTATTTGACAATCTAAGCAGGGATCCCCAAACTTTTTACACAGGGGGCCAGTTCACTGTCCCTCAGACCGTTGGAGGGCTGCCACATACATTGCTCCTCTCACTGACCACCAATGAAATAGGTGCCCCTTCTGGAAGTGCGGTGGGGGGCCAGATAAATGGCCTCAGAGGGCCACATGCGGCCCGCGGGCCGTAGTTTGGGGATGCCTGAAGGGAAAGAGGTCAGTGCGCCTGACTAAATAGTTTAAGTATTTCATGTTTTAAAAATTCTTACGTTATACTAGTTGAAAATCACTGCTTTAGAGATTTATATGGTTGGAAAAAGAATTATGCTCAGCTGTTTGGGAAATAGGTATCCAGAATGACTCACCGCCCAAAGAGGTCTTTTTCTAAAGAGATCATTTTCTCTTACAGTTCAGATTAATCTACACAAGGCCTAGTGTTGTCGTTTTCATATGGAGTATGCAGAAAGAAAAAAATAGATTCCAGCATAAAACACTGCTCCCTACAAATACTGAAAACAGTTTCAAGCCAGCTTTCTGACTTCTCCTGAGTGACTCTCGCTCAAGCATGTGCTTGGAATCAACACATTTTGCACAAAATAACCTTCACACAAACACAGTCTCATATTTCTACCACAACAAGTGTAGAGTCTGGAGAAACGTAAGCAGTATTTTACCTATGGGATGTTTGGGTTTTAATCAAGAGGTTTTGCAATGACAGTTTATAATGAGGCAGCTGGAATTACCAAAAAAGCCATATGGAACTATCACAGTGCTGCTGTAAATGGTATCAATTAACTACTTTATATTCAGAACTTTCATTAAAGTGAGTGTGAATATAGAGGCCTCAGGAAAGTAAGCACAGGGTTTCTTTTGTGTGTGGGGGGGTGTAAGGGGCAGGCAGAATAGCAGAACACTAGCAATAAAAATTCTGTTTTTAAATTAAATTAGAAAATTAATAAGTGGAGATACAACTAAAAATCTATAATGAGATATCCAGCAAACACAAATAGCCTTTTTATTTCACTGATTTGTATGCGGTTTAAGTTAGACTATTTCTGTATGTGGGAGAATTTAGATGCGTGTCTTTTCAATGTCTTTATTAATCTAAGGCAGGGTTTTAAAAATTGACAATAGTGGTACTCTTGTAGGAATAATCAATAGGACAGATCCTACAAAAGCAGTTGAGAACTAAAAAAATCCTTACCGTTTAATGCATACGTCACAAACTCAATGTTTAAGTCTAACTTTCATCTTATTAAAAAGGAAAGAGCTTGACTAACAAGACCTCAATTTGTGAGAGTTCTGAGGCCTCTAAATTAAAAGGGTCCACAAATAATTAAGAACATAAGCAAAATTAGAATTCTCAGGTTGAGCAAGCAAATGAAGAAAATCAGTCTTCAAGGGAAAGAGTGATATAAAACCGGTGCTGAAAATATCAAATATATGTGGCTTATCTGGTGAGATTCCTATTCTGATAAAACTAATGAAAATCTGTTGTTTACTATTTTATTCATATTCACGCCTTTTACATTACGTAAAAATATTAATAATTTTTAATTTTTCTATTACAGTTGACTCTCAAAATTGTATGAGTTTAACTTCCGAAGTGATTATCCAGATAAGTCCAATACACACTCGACACTATACACAGTTATTACGATATTATTGACTTTATTCCCTGTGTTGTACTTGAGTTCCCCATGGCTGTTTTGTAACTGCCAATCTGTACTTCTTAATTCCTTCCCCTCCTTCACCCTCCCAATCAACCTGCCTCCCATCTGGCAACCATCAACTTGTTCTCTGCATCTATGAGTCTGTTCCTCTTTTGTTTTTTAGATTCCACATATGAGTGAAATCATGTGGTATTTGTCTCTGTCTGATTTATTTCACTTAGTATAATATACCTGGCTAGGTCCATGTATTGGTTGTAAGTGGTAACATTTCATTCTCCTTATGGCTGAGCAATATTCCATGGTATAGATGTATCACCTCTTCTTTATCCATTCATCTGCTGTTCAACACTAAGTTGCTTCCATGTTTGGGCTATTGTAAATAATGCTGATACCTTTTCAAACTGCTGTTTTGGCTTTTTCAAGTAAATACCCAGAAGTGGAATTGTTGGGGCATATGGTAGTTCTATTTACAATTTTTTGAGAAACCTCCATACTTATTTCCACAGTGGTTGCGCCAATTTACATCACACCAACAGTGCACATTCACCACACCCTCACCAACACCTGTTGCAGATTTACTGATACCAATCTGACAGGTGTGAGGTGGTATCTCATTGTGGTTTTAATTTGTATTTCCCTGATGATTACTGACATGAAACATCTTTTCTTATGTCTGTTGGCCATCTGTATATCCTCTTTGAGAAATGTCTGTTCAGGTCTTCTGCCCATTTTTTAAATGGATGTTTTTTGTACTAAGTTGAATGAATTCCTTATATATTTTGGCTGTATCATTGGTGAATATCAACTCCTATTCAGTATGTCTTTTTATTTTGGTGGTGGTTTCCTTCACTGTGTAACATCTTTTCAGTTTGATATAGTCCCATTAGGTTATTTTTTTTTCTTTTGTTTCCCTTGCCCAAGAAGAAATATCCAAAGAAGTAATGCTAAGAACAATGATGAAGAGTTTACTATGTTTTCTTCTAGGAGTTTTATGATTTCAGGTCTTACATGTTTAATCCATTTTGAGTTTATAATTGTATATGGCAGTGGTTCTCAAACTTTTTGAAGTCGGAGCACATTTAAAATCCTACAAATAATTGTAGGTGCACTATATACAAATTTCTGAGAAATATGTTATAATAATTAAGTCAAATATTAAAGAAAAAAAAATAAAGTCCAAGCATGCTTTTATGGTACTTAAATGAAATAATACAACAAAATTAAATTTATTCTGACATTAATAAACATTTTTATGTTATATTTGTTAAGTTATGCTTTTTAGAATTTGTAAAAAAGAGGGGTTAAAAAATAAAAAAATGACAAAAAGTTATCTTTTTATATATATAGATACATACTTAATAAGATTTAGTAAATTCAGCAGGTGCCAGCATGAATGTGTTAAGTTTTTTCATTCTTGTGTTTATGAGAAACATGAGCCTGATGTGTCCTAGCAATTTCTTCAATGTTTGGGCATATATTTGAAAGGCAAACTCTCATTTCCTCATCAATACATTGAAGAATTCCTCTCTTTTTACTCTTAATTGTGTTGAGTGCAGAAACCCCCCACCATATATACATCTTAACTTTACACCAAACAAAAGATAGAAGAAACTTGCCTCCAGTCCTTCCAGGGAACATGTGGGGTAGTGTAAACAATCCAGCACCACAGCTTAACAGCCTTTTGCAACCTAATCAAGCAAGTGAGATGGGGATTTGGGCAGACTGTCAGCTCACAGCCAATTCCCTACACCTCGGTCCCCCAAAAATCTAAACTCCAAAAACCCTGTTGGTGTTTTGGTCCCCAACAGGCACATATTTCTCTGGAATACCACAGGATGCACCTGGAAATCTTCTAGGGTGCACCAGTGTACCCTGGCACACACTTTGAGAACCACTGCTATATGGTATAAAAAAGTAGTCTAGTTTAATATTTTTGCATGTCTCTTGTCCAGTTTTCCTAACTCCATTGATTTAAAGAGATTGTTTTACCCATTATATATTCTTGCCTTTGTCATAGATTAATTGGCCATATAGGCATGGGTTTATTTCTGGGCTCTCTATTGTTTCATTGATCTAACTTTCTGTTTTTATGCCAGTACCATGATGTTTTGATTTCTGTCATCTTGTAGTCTAGTTTGATATCAATGTGATACCTCCAGCTTTGTTTTTCTTTCTCAAGATTAGTATGGCTATTTGGCATCTTTTGTGGTTCTATATAAATTTTAGGATTATTTGTTCTAGTTCTATGAAAATGCTGTATGGTATTCTGATAGGGATTGCATTGAATATATAGATTGCTTTGGGCAGTACAGACATTTCAACAATGTTAATTCTTCCTATCCATTACCATAGTATATCCTTTCATTTATTTGTATCTTTTTCAATTTCTTTCTTAAATATCTTAATATTTTCTGAGTATAGGTCTTTTACCTCCTTGGTTAAATTTATTCCTAGATATTTTATTCTTTTTGATGCAACTGTAAATGGGATTTTGTTAAGTTCTTTCTGATAGTTCATTGTTGGTGTAAAAAATGCAATCAATTTCTGAATATTAATTTTGTATCTTGCTATTTTACTGAATTTATTAGTTCTAAGTTTTGGGAGTGTTTTTGGTGAAATCCTTAGTGTTCTCTCTATATACTATCACATCATCTGCAAATAATAGTTTTGCTGCTTCCTTTCCAATTTGCGTGCCTTTTATTTCTTCTTTTTATTTGACTGCTGTTGCCAGGACTTCCAGTACTATGTTGAATAAAAGTCATAAAAATGGACATCCCCATTTTATTCTTGATCTTAAAGAAGAGGTTTTCAGGCCTAGTCAGGTAGCTTAGTTGATTAGAGTGTCATCCTGATATGTAAAAGTTGCAGTTTTGATCCCAGGTCAGGGCACATATAAGAATCAACCAATGAATGTATAAATAAGTGGAACAATAAATCTATGTTTCTCTCTCTCCAAAATCAATTAAAAAAAGGAAAAAGCTTTCATTTTTCCCTGTTGAATGTTCTGTTAGCTGTGGGTCTGTCATATATGGCCTTTATTATGTTGAGATGTGCTCCCTCTATCTCTACTTTGCCAAGAGGTTTTATCATAAATGGAGGATTTTGTCAAATGTTTTCTCTGCATCAACTGATACATGATTTTTATCCTTCATTTTGTTTATATGTTGTGCCACATTAATTGATTTGTAAATATTTAACCATCCTCCCATCCCAGGAATAAATCTCACTTGATCATGGTGTATGATGTTGTTAATGTACAGCTGAATTTGGTTTGCTAATATTTTGTTGAGAAATTTTGTATCTGTGTTCATCAGTGATACTGACCTATAACTTTTTTTTTGTAGTGTCTTTCTCTGGTTTTGTTATCAGGGTACTGATGGTCTCATAAAAATCAGTAATATTCCATTGTATATACGTACCACATCTTTTTTATCCAGTCCTCTATAGAGGGACTCTGGTTGTTTCCATGTCTTGGCTACTGTGATGAACGTGGGGTTGCGTATGTCTTTGTGTACAAGTGTTTGAGTATTTGGGGTAGATAACCAGTAAAGGGATCGCTAGGTCACATGGTAACTCTAGTCTTAATTTTTTGAGGAACTGCCATACTGTCTTCCATGTGGCTGTACCAGTTTACTTTCCCACCAGCAGTGGATGAGGGTTCCTTTTTCTCCACAGCTTCTCCAGCACTTGTTATTACCTGTCCTGTTGATAACATCCAATCTAACAAGTGTGAGGTGGTAACTCATTGTGTTTTTTATCTGCATTTCTCTAATAGCTAGTGAAGACAAATATCTTTTTATGTATGTATTTGTTATGTATGTATATGTCTTCATGAGAAAAGTGTCTGCTCAGGTCCTCTCCCCATTTTTTAATTGGATTGTTTGTTTGTTGTTGAGCTTTGTGAGTTCTTTATATATTTTGGATATCAACCCCTTTCCAGAGCCTGGCCAGGTAGCTGATGATTATGAATATCATCTCCCATTTGGTTAGCTAGTTAGCTTTTGTTTTGTTGTCAGTTTCTTTTGCTATGCAGGAGCTTTTTAGTTTAATATATTCCCATGCATTTATTTTTGCCTTTACTTCCCTTGCCTTTGGGGTCAAATTCATAAGATGTTCTCTATGGACAAGATCCATAAGTTTAGTACCTAGGTTTTCTTCTATGTAATTTATTGTTTTAGATCCTATATTTAGGTCTTTGATCCATTTTGAATTAATTTTTGGGTAAATAATAATCATATTTTAAACATTTAGGTATAACAGAATGAGAACTAGACCCACAACAGACCGAAGCTCTAGCTCCAAATCTCCCACTACCCAGGTTCGGTAGCTCGGGCAAGTCACAAAGGACTGCTAGGCCTGTTTTGTTTTAATATAAGCTATGAAGGTTGGATCATGAATCCAGAAATGAAAAACTAATAAGCACAACAGTAGTTCTTACAAATCTGGTACCAGATATTGTAGAAAAGCACAGTCATGGTCAGGCTCATAAGTTCTAATTGAGTTATTCAAACACCTGATGCAAATCCCAAGTTCCATCCCCTATAAGCAGTATAATAAAATACAGGTTGCCTAGCTTCTCTAAGCTCTACTCATAAATGCTGATAAGAACAGTACTTGGCTATAATACTATAGTGTGGATCAAAAGAACTAATGTATCCAGACTACACTGTGCTATGTCTGGCATGCAGTAAGAGTTCTAGAGATGTTGGTTGATAACATCATTGTTGTTGTTGTTACTTTCATCATTAGTGATATTATAGGATATATTTTCCTATAAAATACTTCATCCAAAAAATTCTGCAGGCCTGGCTGGTTGGTTCAGTGGTAGACCATTGGCCAGCTGTGTGGATGTCCTGGGTTCAATTCCCGGTCAGGGTACATAGGAGAAGCACTCATCTGTTTCTCCACCCTTCCCCCTCTCCTTTTTCTCTCTCTCTCTCTCTGTCTCTCTCTTCTCCTCCCACAGCCATAGCTCAGCTGGAGCAAGTTGGCTCCAGGCATTGAGGATGGCTCCACTGCCTTGCCTCAGGAACTAAAATAAAATAGCTCAGTTGCCAAGCAATGGAGCAATGGCCCCAGATAGGTAGACCATTGCCCCTTAGAAGGCTTGCCAGGTGGATCCCAGTCAGGGTGCATGTGTGAACTTGTCTTTCTGCCTCCCTGCTTCTCATTTAAGAAATAAATTAATTAATTAAGAATAAAAATTCTGCAGTTATATAACCGCAGTAGAAAAATTTCATGAGAACTAAATTTAAAAACTTAAAAATGATTATAAAACAGTATAACATGGTAGGCAATAATGAATTTAATAAATACATCTTTTGGAGAGGGTGATAAATCCCTTTGTATCCTGAACACCACCAACTCCAAAAAATGCTTGTATGTACTAGTAGAAGAAATGTTTCAAGAGGTGCATGGACCTCCGAGTTCATTCTTGGATGTCCATCCTAGGTTAGGAAGCCATGATCAGGGTCCGTGGTTCCAGAATGAATGTCAGAGGGCTGAATTTGACCTGCAGATGTGTTGTCAACCTGTACAGGGTGTTAAAACTTGTCAATGTGAATGCCTCTTAAAGGTACTAATTCTTTAGTGAACCACAGTTCCCATTATACTCTCTGGTATTAATCTCAGAAAGCTTCACATTTTGGGGTTATTTGCCTGACCTCTAATAGGCCTCAGAGTTTGTGACCCTTGTCTTACACTTTTCAGAACCTTCTATAGCAGGGCTTTTTGCACTGAGGAGGTTGGCACGAGAGAAACCAAACACATTTCCCTGACTCGCTTGCAGGTAGGAGTCCACCACGTAACCTAGGCTCTGCATATAGAGAAATACAAGACTTGGGGAGCAGATCAGATAAACATGAGGTGGCAACAAGTAAAAGGATCAGATTTTCTGCATGGAAGATGGTCAAAGCCATCTTCTGGGAAACCATGGCCCAAAGTTCTAGATCTACCCCAGAGATGGGCTGAGGCCTATGTGTCAAATCTGGCCCAGTATCTGCCATAAAATAAAGTTCTACTGAAACACAGCCATGACTGTTCATTTCCGTACTCTCTGTGGCTGCTTCTGTACTATAACGGCAGAGCTGAGCAACTGTGACAGAGACCACAGGGACTGTAAAGCCTCAAATTTTTACAAGGTGGCACTCTGCAGAAAAACTTGACCAACCCTTGGTCTCGTCCCTAAACATTGAGTGGTAGGTGACAACGGTATTCAAGTAAGCTTTTCTCATGATATAGCTTCTCCTAGTAATGATACTCCTGGTTCTGGAGCATCTAAGCTTAATTCTCAGGCCCTTCTATAAACTGTATAAGCTAACTAGTACTGTGTAATAAATTCCTTTCTGCCAGAAATAGCTGCAGTGTCTTCTATTGCTGTAACGAAAAACCCTAAGGAAACACAGAGTAACAGAAGACAAAAGAATTAGGCTATAAATTTAACATTTTACTTACATTATGTGTCATCTCAAAGTACTTCTGGCAGGCTACCTGGTAATGTGACCCTTTTACTAAATCCAAAATCTAAAATGAATGGAAAAAAGAGAAAAAAGAATTAGAAATTAAGTTTCTTCTAAACCACTGTAGCTCATGGTTGTTGGCCATCTTCATTCCAGACAGGAAGTGCAGTAACTCATGTAGCAGGTTGTACTTCTGTAGCCTGGACACTGATGATTTTGACATTATACAGTACTGTTTAGGTCAGCATTAAACTACAGACGACAAGAGATAGTAAGTGATCTTTCTGACCTACTAACTGTGAATTTCAGTAAGTTTACCTAACAACAAGATGAAAAAAGATCCTAGTATTATGACTTTGACAGTTACTGTCAGAACATCATATTGCAACATCTCTTCTGTAATTGTAGATATAAATCTGGTCATCTAAATGGTTGGTGCATGAAGCAATCAAGTATACTCTTTAGATTTTTACTTTCCACATTACCAGTTTATACAGATACAGTATAAAATACAGCTGTGTGCCCATCAGGAAAATGTAATGGAAACCCTTCGGATGAATATCTATGGAGAGGGGATGCTTTTACCTTCAATCAGATTTGTCCTTTTTGGAAACGAAGTTATTTCTAGTAAAGCTCAGCAGAATATAAGAGTGAATAGTGTATTCTGGACACCTATTAGAAACATCACCCTATCTTTTGTAAATACAATTTCCTTTCCAATTCTACTTTGTGTAATCTCTTCAGAGTGGTACAAACTGTCACTCTTATCAACAGAGTGCAATGCCAGTTGAAATCTGTAAAGTTTCCTCACTTCCCGCACCAAATAAATATGTATATTTGGCCATTTTATTAAATGCAATAATATGCTAGAATTAAGAGACAGCCTCAAATGAAGGGAAATATCATTTGGGAGAAATGTACATTTTGAGACCTTTTTAAAAGGCTGACAAAAAGAAATGCACATGAAGTCTCAAATTCTTGCTCTTCATTATTGAATATCGCTTACCTCTTTTGACATAACAAATTACAGTTGCAGAATGGGCATCGTACAATACTGACAAGAGTGTGCCTAAAAATTGTTTTCCTCTGATTATCTTAGAGACTACATTTCTGAATTTCAGGTCATCTTGTAATTAAATCCTATACGAAAAACCTGTATGTCAATGCCAACCAGTCACAGTACCCAGGATCCTGCCTGGTTGCCTATCTGACCTATCCACTTTTATAAATTATTAGAGCAAAAGTAAAAAATAACTCACTTAAAATGAATAACTATAATTATTTTAATTTTATTTATTTATTTTTAGATAGAGGGAAGAGAGAGAAAGAGGGGGTAGAAGTGAGAAGCATCAACTCATAGTAGTTATTTCCCGTTTGTGCCTTGACCAGGCAAGCCCAGGGATTCGAACCGGCGACCTCAGCATTCTAGGTCGGCACTTTATCCACTGCGCCACCACAGGTCAGGCCGACTACAAATTTTTTTTAAGTGCAAAACTTCACAGAGTTTTCCCAGAAATTCTAATATTCTGAGCTCGTATTTGCCAATGTTTTTACACATAGATAATTAAAATTGTGTTGAGATTAACATACAAGTGATTGTTGGCAAACATCAATGATACCAATCCAGGGAGGGGCAAATGTAGGTTTACAGTTGATTGTATCATATATACAAGAATAAACTCTGTGTTTGACATACTCACAACTGTAAACGTACTTTTGTCTATACCTGCATAGGAATATCTTTGAATTATAATTTTGGAGAAGCAAAGATATAACAATGTAAAGTTAAGTTTAAATGATATCACAAGTTACCTGAAAAGGACTTCACAGAAATAAGCAAAATGCTCAATTGTGTGGTACATATTTTTATATAAATACAAAACAATGAATCCAACATCTTATTCTATACATGTGTATGTATGTATATATAAAATAAAACTTAGAAATTTAAATATCTTCCTCACAAAGTAAATATGCAACTTAATACACATAAAATCTAATATATATTAGAAAGCATGCTATATATAGTTGGGTAATATACAAACATGTAAAAAAAGTATTAAGAAAAATTGAGCCTGACCAGGCGGTGGCACAGGAGATAGAGCGTCCGACTGGAACACGGAGGACCCAGGTTCGAGACCCTGAGGTCGCCAGCTTGAGCACAGGCTCATCTCGTTTGAGCAAAGCACACCAGTTTGAGTCCAAGGTCGCTGGCTCGAGCAAGGGGTCACTCGGTCTTCTGTAGCCTCCCGGTCAAGGCACATATGAGAAAGCAATCAATGAGCAACTAAGGTGCCTCAACAAAGAATTGATGCTTCTCATCTCTCTCCCTTCCTGTCTGTCTGCCCCTATCTGTCCCTCTCTCTGACTCTCTCTGTCTCTGTCACACACAAAAAAGAATAATTGACATATAAGCTAAGTTTAAATGATACCACAAGTTACTCGAAGAAAAAAGGACTTCATAGAAATAAGCAAAATGCTCAACTGTGTGATACATATTTACTTTTATATAAAAACAAAACAGTGAATCCAACATCTTAATTCTATATGTGTATGTATGTATATATAAAATAAAACATAAATTTAAATATCTTCCTCACAAAGTACAGTATGTAACTTATACACATAAAATCTACTATGTATTGGAAAGTATGCTATAAAGAAATACTTAAAATATTAAAAATATGTAGTTGGGTAATATACAAACATGTAAAAAAGTTATTAAGAAAAATTGACATATAAGCCATAGAATGTGAGAAAAGCAGGTTTATATATCTTGAAATTTAGGTTCCATCAAAAAGTTAACCATATAACAATTCCCCCACTCCACTCCCAGACTAGGCTCTTCATTAACAAAAATATCATTTACTTTTCTTCTTTTTATATGATCTTTTCAGGAAGAATTTTTACTTGAAATTTTCTTGCAAATCCACAAATAAATCATTTAACCATCTATCCTTAGACAACTTTACTGGATCATGTCACAGCATATTTGAGGGGATAAAAGTTCCTGTGTAATGTAAAGGTATAATGGGAAAAGAACACTAAATGTTTTTTTATGGGCTAGAAAAGCCATTTAAAGAAAAGACATTAACTTAGGCCTAGGGAGCAGAGTTAGGAAAGAAGACTAAGTAATGAAAATATGGGGACAATAAATGAGCTAGTTAGAGAAATCCAAGTGAAGGACTGCTTTGAGGTCATCAAGTATTAGCTTTATTTTAGAAATGAAGAAATAAGTCCTCTTAAAAATAGGGGTGTCTGTCCAGTGAGGGTCATTTACTATGTACAGAAAAAATATTGAAAAATCATATGCGACTTAATGATCCTGTTTTCCTTAAGAGGAATAAAAATACATGTTTTAAAACTAAGATAGAAAATGTGCAACATTACTAAAAATAAAATCCGACTATTACAAATATATACCTTAATTTCACATTATGATGTACATTATAGAGATATAGGGAAAAAAAGGAAGGGAAAGAGAAGCGTCATATGGACCAATGAATAAAGTTTGGCTTTTCCTGAGTGAAATGGGGAGCTACTGCAATGTTCTAAGCACAGCAGTGGCTGTAACAGGAATATTCTTCCTTCGGTGTTCACAACAGACCATAAGGTTAGAGGAAACTGGGAGCTGATTACAAACACCCAGAGAATAGGGCTCTGGCCGGTTGGCTCAGTGGTAGAGTGTCGGCCTGGCATGCAGGAGTTCTGGGTTCGATTCCCGGCCAGGGCACACAGGAGAAGCACCCATCTGCTTCTCCACCACTCCCCCTCTCCTTCCTCTCTGTCTCTCTCTTCCCCTCCCGCAGCCAAGGCTCTATTGGAGCAAAGTTGGCCCGGGCGCTGAGGATGGCTCCATGGTCTCTGACTCAGGCGCTAGAATGGGTCTGGTTGCAACAGAGCAACGCCCCAGATGGGCAGAGCATCGCCCCCTGGTGGGCATGCCGGGTGGATCCCGGTCGGGCACATGCGGGAGTCTGACTGCCTTCCCGTTTCCAACTTCAGAAAATACAAAAACAAAACAAAACAAACAAAAAAAAACCCCCCAGAGAATAGATGAGAGAGGTTAGGATCAGGATAGTAATCATCATGGTGGTGAGAAGTGGTTAGATTTAGAGATGGAAGCATTTCCTACCTAATAACCATCAAATGTTTTTGAAAACTAGCTGTTCTGCACAAAATTTCTCCACAGGAACCTGATCCTCAATGTTTTGGAATAAGGCATTACCTGTGATTTAACCCCTCCCCTCCCGGACTGATTTCCTAAATAAAACTAACTAGTTTTAAAACTTAGTAAAATACCACATATAAGTAACAAACTATCATGTAAAATACCAAAAACACCATGTACTTACTGGTCACTAAGCAATATGATTAACAGCTATTTTTTAAGTAGTAATATTAGAGTCTGACACACCTTAGTGTCACCAGCATTTTAGATGAACAACCCTTCTGCTGACGTCAGATTTTTCATGTGATTCTGATGCACAGTCTATCGTTTGTTCATGACATGCAACTTGAGACTTTTTTAGCACCTTATTTTCTGATATAAACATCCCAGGCAAACACTAAGTGGGTTATTTTTTGTTTATTCATAATTCAAGTAACCTTTTTTATTTACTTTTTTAAGACTTTATTCATTTTAGAGAGAGAGAGAGAAGGGGGAGGAGCAGGAAGCATCAACTCCCATATGTGCCTTGACCAGGCAAGCCCAGGGTTTCGAACTGGCAACCTCAGCATTTCCAGGTCGACACTTTATCCACTGCGCCACCACAGGTCAGGCCTCAAGTAACCTTTTCTAAAGTGCTAAATTTTAACAGAAGAGTCCAAGTCCCAGAACGGTATACAGACAGGCTGACTCGTAGCCAGACTACTGTGAACCTGAGAAAGATTAGGATTTAACCAAGACTGGTGTGCTTGTCTTTGAAACTGAAAATTTTCTTTCATGTTTTCTCAAGAATGAAGACATACTGGATGTGGTAATATTTTACAATGTGCTAATTTTTAACATACCTACCTAATATATATATATATATATATACACACACACACACACACACATATATATATTTAAAATATGCTCATGAGAGGTACAGGGAGTTAGTTCATAACGTGCTTGTTTATGTATTTTGTGTTAGAATCCTATATTAAATATAACATTAAATTACTTTCACAGTGCTTTTTGACCCTGTTAATTGCCGTTCAGCTTGCGACGGGCCAGACCTCCATCCTCACAAACTGCCTTTGCCCTTCTTAAGGGATAGTTCCCCAGGCTGGAGTGCAGCCAGCAGAGACTGGCCAGAGTGAGGGTCAGACATAAAGTGGGTGGGAGAAACCCATACTAGACGGACGTGGAAACTCTGTGAGGGGAAGAAATGCAAGGAGACAAAAGGAAACAACCAGGAGGATGAAAGAACCGAGCGAAAGAAAAACGTGCAAAGTCAGAGAAACAAATAGGTGAATGAAAGGGAGTCCACAGCCTGCTATTCACGTGGCTTGTGAACACCACAGTGCAAACCACAGCTCGCTGAGCACAGCACGGACTCCCCAGTGTCCACACTCCGTTCTAGGAGTTCCCCGTGTACATAGTGTAAATACCCTGGAACAGTCCTCAAAGGAGGGAACCAAATCAAATGCCAGTTCTGATGCCTGGGCTAGAAGTCTCCTAATTCCGTTTAAAAATATTTAATCAAATAATTTGAACAATCATCTCAAATAAAGGCGTATTTAAAACACAAGCTTATTATTTAAAGAAAATATTTCTATGAAGCCCTAAGAATATTGCTCAAATGACAATTTGACCTTTAGTTTTTAATGCCAATATTTCCAGAATGAAGTACAAAAATGTCAAGCATGACAATCCATTTATTGTTGTAATCTAGTTCATCAGTAATCAAAAGGCCAAGGAAAATTAAGAGTAGTGATAGCAAACTACTATATTTTGGTAATTCATATCCTTTAACTTTTTCTCTATTTTTAACTATTCTTTTGATCAGCTGACCAGAGTTTACCAAAAAGAATACTCGACCTGTTTTTTTTTAACACTGCAGTTTATAATTTTTATAAGAAAAATGTTCTTCAGATTTGTATTTGCTAAATTTGGTTACAGCATTAATTATCCTCATCTATTTCCTCCTCAAGGAAAATTAGAATTTGGTTCTGCATTCTAATAGAGTGGCTAACTCAGGGATCATCGCAGTGGAAAACAAAGAATAAGGTGATATTTTCCTCATTTGGTTGGTAAAACTTCATAGTCAGCTGATGAACACGTGATACAACACACTGGTGGGGAACGCGGTGTTTATGCACACACATATAAAACAGAAATACAGACTGCATTTTATGACGTTGAGCCACACTTCCTTCTCCCTTCCCAACCTCTAATATTCCCTGCCATCTGCAAACTCCTCGCTGCCTTGTGCTGCAGTGCCTGCCAGCGCGGCCCAGACAACTATCTGGCAGCGGAATGCAGGCACCTGCCAGTCCATGGCTTCGGTGCCTGGGGTGCTGTAAACTAGCTACGCTACACTCGCCAATCAGAAACGCCGTTAGTCTGTCTCTAATTCAAGGTCATATTCTGCCCTATTTAAAAGTGATAGTAAGCGTGTTTCTTTCTAAAATGCACAGCCTTTCAAATGCAGACCGTGCTGATTTTTTTCCACCTCATTTCTAACCTTCCTTATTTCAAAGATGGGGAAGACGTGAAAGGGAGGCAGAGTCTGGAACACTGTGAAACACATGACTTTGCTTCTGTTTCTCACACTCGGCGTAGTGTGTCCTGCGCCGCCTTACAGCTCTGCTCTCACCTTCACTTACTGGCGGATCGGGGGCGGGTTTCCCTCTCTTGAGGATAAACTTTCACTTGCCTCAAACACCGTATGCCAAGAACTTTTCTGACTCATTCTTCATTGTCTGTAAATGTAGTTATCTGTCTGAATCGATTCTTCCTCCAAATGTCTTTAAAACCTCTTTTCCTCTCCACTGTTCAGACTCTCATCCTTCTCGTTATCATCACAGATCTTCTAGAGTTAGCCTTTCCTTATTGAAGACAGCTTCCAAACAGCCACAATAGTAACTTCTCTAAACCCCTCCCCCCAGGGAGGCGGGGCAGACTTCACGGTTCAAACAGCCACCCTGGTCAGGCTGCGGTTGCCCTCTGGCCCCTCCGCCCCACCGGGCGCAGGGGTCCTTACACCCAGGCCAGCTTCTCCCAGTCTCTTCAGCTCACATAATCAGAGTGATGGGTTTTCTAGTCTAATGCATTGTCTGGTTTCTTCTAATCCAGAATTATCTGGATTTCTTTACGGCAAGACTAATTGGGGTAGTAGTTCTCAACTAATTTGTCCCCAGAACCTATTTTCATCAATCTCTCAGGACTGGGGTTCCTCAGAACACACCCTGAAACTTGAGGTGAGCCTCCAAGCAGGTACCTGAAAGGCTCACCTTCCCCAGGTCTTGTTCTTTCCCGTATCCTGTCTAGTCTTCTCTCACACTTAACACCTGTTTATTGTCTGTCTCCCCCCGCCCCCAGGAATATCAGCTCCATGAAGACAGGGGTCTTGTTAGTTTTGTTCATCACTGTGTTATTCCCCGTGTCTGTGACAGTAACTGGAATACAGTCATTATGCAATTACTGTTTGTTGATGTTGAATGAATACTGTTCATTTTGTGTGATGTCTCACTTCCCTCCGCTGGAGAAACCTCTACTCAACACTCGAACTCAACTCCAATATCACTTCCTACACGACACATTCCCTGATGCCAGACCCCCACCCCCAGCAAATCTTTCTCCTCTGAATCTATAACTAGGACATAGAATATATTTTATTAAAGCTATTATCAAGCCTTATTCTAGTTAATTATGCCTTTTTTATTCCACTAGGTTAAAAGTTCTAAAACAATTTCTTTATCATCTTTCTACTTCCAGATCTGAATGCACTGCAAACCCAGTGACGTGTCGAGTGCTCAGTAAATGTTTATTGAGCGATAAAGTAAATGTCTTTTCTCACCAGAGCAGCTTCTGTTTCACTCAATATCGGAACACTTTTACCAGAATCTCTGCAATTAGACAGTTGCTTTTCATCCCCACTCCTCTTTTTCTGATGTAGCATCGCAAGGGAAAAAATCACTAGTTTACATTAGTTCTTCCCCAAGGCTTTTTAGGGGCCCAGACAGCACAGACGCGGAAGGGACCGGCCCTAGCTGACACTGGCAGTGGGGGGGTGGGCCCACAGCCCTCGCTGACAGCGCCGCCCTAAGGGCACAGGCAGCACTCCAGCCCCCGTGCCCGGTGCTCACGGCACTACACCCTGTGGTAAAGACAAAGCCTGGGATGCACAACCTCCCCACCCCACCCCACGCCCCTCCCCCACACACGGCGGTGGAGCCCAGTAGAGGCAGCCGGCACCCCGCAGATAGTAGGTACAGCACGGGCCGGCAGCCTCTGGTTACAAGGCAGCAGCACCAGGAACTCACAGGCCCAGAACCTCATAGCCTGCCATCTCACCACTGGGATGCTGCCCTGAGACCAACGTGACCCACCTCCTCTGGGCACAGGGCGCATTTCCACAGCCAGAACAACACCTCCGCACTGATACCCTAACATCCAAGCAGGGCAGGTAGAGGAAACAAAACCTTGCCCCACAGCATCATCTACTGGAAAACACAAGAAACACCTCTACTTTATCAACCTGCTACACTGTCAGCACCAAAACTGTACCTACAAAAGATTTCGATTCCTCAACTGCCCAGACAAACACTCCATCGAGGACCACGACTAGCCAAGGTCACAAGGTATCTCAGAAAGAAAATGAAGTCTCCAGAAAACAAAGACATTGAACACTGTGATTTAAATGACAGAGAATTCAAGATTGCAATTCTAAAAAAACTAAATGAGATACAAGAAAACTCAGAAAGGCAGTTCAATGATCTCGGGAATAAAATCAATGAACAGAAAGAGTATTTACCAAAGAGAATGAAGCTGTAAGAGAAACAAACAAAACAAAACAAATTGTAGAGCTTAAAAGCTCAATAAATGAGATGAAGAATGAATTAGAGAGCTTAGGAAAAAGAGCAGACCATATGGAAGAATTAGTGATCCTAAAGATAGAAATCTGGAAATGATTCAGGTGGAAGAACAATACAATATCAATGGGTAGGTATATCAGAAGAACACAGGGAGAAGGGAACAGAGCTTATGCAAACAAATAATGAGAACATTCCAAACCTATGGAAAGAGACCCTTAAATCCAAGAAGCTAACAGAATACCTAATTATCTCAAGGCAAAGAAACCCTCTCTAAGACTTATTATATTAAAACTGTCAAAAGTTAATGACAAAAAATTCTCAAGGCAATCAGGGAAAAGAGGACTGTAAACTATATATACTGTTTAAAAGTCCTATTCGATTATCATTGGTATGTTAGCAGAAACCATATAGGCTTAGAGTTAGTACAATCAGATATTCAAATATTGAAAGAGAGAAACCAGCCAAGGAAAATATATTGGTCTCAAAGGGGTTTTTGTGAACTTGACCCAAAAGGGAATGAAAAGCAAAAATAAATGAATGGGACCATACCAAACTAAAAAACTTCTGCATAGCAAAAGAAACCATCAAGAAAAAAAAAAGCAACTAACCAAGTAGAAGATACTTGCAAATGATACCCCTCAAAGGGGCTAATATCCAAAATAAATAAAAACTCATGCAACTCAACAACAACAAAAAAATCCAATTAAAAAATGGGCACAGGACCTGAACACGTTTCCCAAGAAAACCCACAGATGAACAGCAGATACATAAAATAAGATTGCTCAATTTCATTAGCTATTAGGGAAACGCAAATCAAAACCACAATGAGATACCACTCCACACCTGTAAGAATGGTTATCGTCAATAGACAAGAACTAACTAGTGTTGGAGAGGATGTAGAGAGAAGGGAACCTTATCACACTGCTGATGGGAATGTAAATTTGTGTAGCCTCTATGAAAATAATATGGAGGTTCCTTGAAAAATTAATAGAGCTATATAATATTGCCCAGAAGTCCCTCCTTTGGGTATCTCTCCCTCAAATTTGAAAATATTCATAAAGATATATGCACCTATATGTTCACTGCAGCATTATTCACAACAGCCCAGGACATGGAAACAACCTAAGTGTCTTTCAGTGATGACGGATAAAGATGTAGTACATCTATACAATAGAATAGTACTCAGCCATGAAAAAAATAAAACATTTCCATTTGTGAAAACAGGAATAGATCTTGAGAGCACCATGTTAAGTGAAATAAATCAGACAGAAAATGACACGAACCATATGATTTCATTCATGAGGGATATAAAAGAAAAAGCAACAAACAAAACTAACTCATGACACAGTCAACAGTAGGGTGGTTACCAGAGGGCAAGGAGGGTGGATGAAGAAAGTAAAAGGCATCAAACATATGGTGACAAAGACCAGATGCTGGGTGTTGAGCAGGCAATGCAATGTACAGACAACTGTACTATAGAACTGTGCACCTGAAACTTATTGACCAATGTTACCTCAATAAATGTAATAATTCAGAAAAAAAGGGGGGCTTGATAGGTTTCTCTAGTCATATCTGAGGACACTTTAGAGAATGAAAATATTCTGTCTATTTAACTTGAACCCTAATGTAGAACTCTACCATTGCTATATGTAATTTTACACAGAGGTAAACATACTAATACATGCAAACAGAGAGCCGCCTCTGCCAGTACCTCTCAGTGAAACTTCCTATTAACTGACTGAGTTCATCATTCATTCACTCACTCCATTCATTCAGCCCGCATTCACTAAACTCTTCAAATGGACTTCTATAATGAACTGCAGACACTATGGTTAGGGACTGGATTTATAGAAATAAAAGATACCATTTATGCTCTCAGGGAGGATAAGGCCACAATCACAATCTGGGAGGTAAGGCAGACAGACAAGAAAATGAACACTACAAAACAGGTGATGAGTGACCTAACACAGAAAAGCCCGTCACAAGCGGGGGAAAGCGAAGACAATTGCTCAGTAGAAGCTGCCAAGGGGAACCAGTTGACGGTAACTCTACCAAGTAGTCTGAAATGGCTTACAGCTAAGCAGACTAAGAATCTGAGTCACTTGCCTTATGAAACAAGGTCACTTATTTAATTTTCTGGATACTTACATCTGCTTCTCCAAAAGAAATGAGGGGAGGGGAAAAATGTAAAACTGATCCTGAAATAAAACTAAACTAAGAGATAATTTTATGTCTGTAAGTAGACAGGCTCAATTTTACTATAGGTATCCTAAGTTTGTACTGTTGTGTGTTACTGAGTGACTAGTATGCTACTGATATCTATATCCTCCAGAGATATCTGTGATTTCTCAGATAATGAATAATAAAATAATTATAGAAAGACACAACTGTAAACAGAGTACTAAATTTCCTGATAAGGAAGAGTAGTTTGGCAGTTTAATGCAAGTAAACTATATATATTAGGGTTAGCTAACAATGGCATATGTTATTTGATTTTGAAAGGTAATTTTTATTTGAACCACCTTGAACAATATTAAATAATCTTCAAGGGATCATATATCATCAGCCTAGAAAAAGAGAAGCACATACACAGAAATGTGTGATAGGACCAAAAATACAAGCACATCCTCCTGCACCAGCTCCACCTTTTCCCTAACGCAGCGAAGATTTACCAAGAACAATGTACACATTTTCAACTCCCAACTCTACGAAAAGCAAGCTAAGTGCAGCAAAGCACTGTTCTTATAAATCAAAAGAGATGCTCCTGGAGATGAAACAGATAGAAAAGCTGCTCTTAAAAGCAGTTACTGTTCATAAAGTAATGGACAGACTGAATACCATCATCTACTGATAAGTACCCTCACCTAAGAGGAAAATATATAGTTCTAGGTAGTTCAGATTTATATGAACATGGAATAAGGAGTCATTGAGATTTATCTTTGCCATAAAATCTTCTTGACATAGTGGTACTTTTAAGTCTTTTAAACTATTTTGAAAGAATTCTTCATTAAAAGTACCAGTTTTAGATTTAATATGTTCACTAACTTCTTGAGAAGTTTTGGACTGTGAAAATGAAAGGTTAAGCAACCTCTCAAAAAGTATAAAGAGCATACTTTATTTTCATATTTCATGGTTTTAATATCAATAGTAAGTTTTCTTGAAAGCACCAATTGATTTGTTTTTAAATGTTCGTTAATGGTTATGCTGAGTTAAAGTTATAAACCACATTTCTTTCCTCTGTAAAAATGAAAAAAAAACTAAAATAAGAAATAAAAGAGTTTCAAAAATGTTAGTGCAAAAATATATATATTTGTAAATAGTGTACCACTTCAGTAAAAAAAACTGAAAAAATAGTAGCTTTATACTTATTTATAGCTCAACATGTAAAAGTAAGTATTGGTTGTAAGAGGTCAAATACAACTGTATGCTAGCAGCAAACATTAAAATATATGGAAACAGAACCTAATCACTCTAATACTCAATAGTCCCAAGTAACTGTTTCCAGCAATGCTCATTGAGAAAAATGAGTGACATCTATAATTTTAGATATTTCTATATGAATAATTAAAAAGGTAAAGAGAAACAGATAGATTTAATTTTAATAATTTAAGTTATTAAATCAAGTGATTTAATCAAGTGATTTAAATCAATGTTGTCATAACATGTTATCAATATAAAAATCATTGCTGAAATATTTTACAATGTTCATTTTCTATGCTAATTCTTTAAAACCTGGTATCTATTTTATACTCACGGCAATGGTGTGCTGGAGCTGACTCAAACTGGCTTGTGAAAATGGACTGTGCATACCTCTTCCCAAGTCAGGGTTTGTAACATCACACTATAGTTTGACACAGTAGTATTCACATCATAGAAATCAGCAAGTGACACAAATCAGAGCTTTTTCCCCTCAGAAAGCTGGTTACCAACACAGCACTGCCTTCAGCCCATCTCAGTTTGGACCAGCCCCACCTCTCATCCTACAGAGTCAGCGCAGGTAGGTAGGTAGTGGTACTACAGAGAAGAGCACAGACCAGGCACACAGACAGTCGGACTCCAGAGTTAGCAACTCGTAATATTCAAAATGTACTCCTGTTTCCTAGAAAATATTATAAAGCATGCAAAGAAACAAGGAAGTAGGGCCTCTTCACAGCAGAAATGAATACAAACTGTCCTGCAGGAAAAACAGACACTGGACTTACTAGACGAATGCTTTAATTTTTAGTGAGAGTGATATAGGAAGGGAGAGAGAGAGGGAGGAGAAAGAGGAGAAGCGTCAACTCTTAGTTGTGTCACCTTAGTTGTTCATTGATTGCTGTTCAAAGGTGCCTTGGGGAAGGGGGGCTCGAGCCAAGCCAGTGACCCCTTGCTCAAGCCAGAGACCTTGGGATACTGTCAATGATCCCTTGCTCAAGCCAGTGGCCCCGAACTCAAGCTGGCAAGCCCATGCCCAAACCAACAAGCCCAAGCCTGTATTTAAGCCGACAACGTCAGGATTTCCGAATTGGAGGACCTCAGTGTTCCAGGTTGACACTCTATCCACTGTGCCACCACCAAACACTTTTAATCAACTATTTTAAACATGCTTAGAAAATAGATAAAAAGCTAAAAGAAACCATAAAAAATGGTGTTAACAAATAGAAAATAGAAATAAAGAGAATGAAACTATAAAAAGGAAACCGAAATTCTACAGCTGAAAACTTTAACTAAAAGGAAAAATGAAAAAACCAATTTCAGTAGGCAGTGAAAAAAGAATGAGCAGACAGACAGGGCGAACAGCACGTGACCATCAGGGTGGAGACCGCAGTGATGCACCGACAAGCCGAAGATGGCAGCAAGCCACCAGAAGCCAGGAGAGGGGCGAACACATTCTCCCTCGAGCCCACAGAGGACACCAACACGCCAACGTTTGGATTTCAGATTTTTAGCCTCAAGCACTGGGAAAGAATTA
This sequence comes from Saccopteryx bilineata, assembly GCF_036850765.1. NCBI lineage: Eukaryota > Metazoa > Chordata > Mammalia > Chiroptera > Emballonuridae > Saccopteryx > Saccopteryx bilineata. Next base: position 34,495,639 of record NC_089490.1, on the reverse strand, counting down.
TTTTGAAGGCACCAAGTTTGTGGTCCTTTGTTAGAACAGTCATAGAACACTAGTATAGATGGCTACACTATGAGAGAGGAGGGGAATAAGTGTTGACAAGGAAGTAGACAGAATAGAACTCTCATATTATTGCTGTGGGAATGGCACAGGCTTCATGGAAAGCAGTTTGACAATTCCTCAATAAGTTAAACATTGGATTACCTTACAATCCAGCAATTCTACTTTTAGGTATGTACCCCCAAAACTGAAAGTAGGTACTCAAGCAAATATTTGTATATATAGCAGCATTTTTAAATTATATAGTCAAAAGGTAGAAACAACTTAATGTCCATGAGTAGACGGATGGATAAACTTTACGGTAGACATAGATGGAATATTATTCGACATAAACAGGAATACACTGATACATGCTACAGTTCCAGGGATGGAACTGGAAAACATGCTATGTGAAAGAAGCCAGACACCAAAGATCACAAATTATACAATCTATTTAGATAAAATATCCAGAATAGGCAGGGGCTGGGAAGTGATTTTTCATTGGGCACAGAATTTTCTTTGGTGTGATGAAAGTGTTTGGATCGTGACGGAGGTGGTGGTTGCATAGTATTGTGAATGTACTAAATGCATGGAACTGTACACTTCTTTTTAATGTTTTACTTTATTGATTTTAAAGAGAAAAAGGGAGAGAGCAGGAGAGAGACAGGAACATCCGTTTCTGTATGTGCCCTGACCAGGGATCGAACCGGCAACCTTTCTGCTTTGGGACAACACTAACCAACCATACTATCTGGCCAGGGTGAGTTTGTACACTTTAAAATGGTTAATTTCATGTGAATTTCTCACTTCAATTAAAAAAAAAAGTAACTAGGTCTTTTGAAACCTTGTTACCACCTATCATCTGTATTTTGTGAGTCTCATCTTTATTTCATATTATTTACCAGTGTTTAAATAATATATTAAACATATTCCTAAATTAAGGTATATAAAAATCATTATTTACCTCAGAATAATGGCTTTCTCTGAAAGAAACCGAAAAGAATTTTAACTGAATTTAAAGTAAAAAGAAAAATACACTGCTCACAAAAATTAGGGAATATTTCAAAATGGATATGAAGCAATAAAATAAAGCATTTGATTTTTTTTATTAAACAAGAACATCAGAAAAGTAAATGAGAAAGGAAAGTTGTTCAATTATGCAAATGAGATGCAAACCCAACTTGTATTTCATTGGTGAAAATGCACTACCTAAGAGGCTGAAAGTGCTTGGTATCTGCAGTTCCCTGATCCCCTAAGTTTTGTGAGCAGTGCTACAGAAGCAGCCCAGTGCAGTGGAAGGAGCTTCGGGCTTCAGGGCCAGGGGAGATGTGAATCCTGGCTTCCTCATATCCTAGCTCCATGGTTGAGTAGACTCTTATGTTTTAGAAACTGCAGCTTTCTCATCTGAAATACAGGGATAATATTGCGGCAAAAAATCAAATGAGATCAGAAGAAATAAAAACTTCTAAGGAGTAAAGCATTCATGGATTACAACAAAAGCTGTCAGCTCGACTGTGGTATATGCTACAATGAGCCTTCTACGTTAGTCTGTGGGTAACAGTTATTATTGTTCATTGATTAGGTACTGTGAAAATCAAAGATATGCCATAGGTCAGTGGTCCCCAACCCCCAGGCCGCGGACCGGTACCGGTCTGCAGAGAAAGAATAAATAACTTACATTATTTCCTTTTTATTTATATTTAAGTCTGAACGATGTTTTATTTTTTAAAAATGACCATATTCCCTTTGTTACATCCGTCTAAGACTCACTCTTGACCCTTGTCTCGGTCACGTGATACATTTATCCATCCCACCCTAAAGGCTGGTCCGTGAAAATATTTTCTGACATTAAACCAGTCCGTGGCCCAAAAAAGGTTGGGGACCACTGCCATAGGTGATTCAGTAGAGTTAAAAGACAACTTCCTACTAAAAAAGGACACAGTACACTGTTTAGGGCACCAGCAAAAAAATTTTTAATGTGAAAATTCCATCTGTATTGCTCTTCACAATAGAAAAAAATCATTCATAGATTTTATCATCAATATTTTGAATGAATATTCTTAAAATTACTGTATCTCAAAATATCATTATCTTAATATAAAAATGCAGGTTTTTTAAAAAGCAAAAGCTGAAAGCTAAATGATAAGTAAAACCAAAAACCAAGATGTCTAAATTAGGAAGGAACTATTGATAGATACGGTTAGCTAAAAGAACTAACAAAGCATTAAAAGGATTATTACCCTTATTAGAACGTTTTATAACAAATGTTAATGAAAGTAAATTGTGATTAAAATGCATGCCAATATTTTAAGGAGAAAAAGGGAAGGTGCCAATAAAAAAAAGAATTGGCCAATATACCTTGTGGACTTATCTATTATTTATCCATTGGTCATCTGCCATGTACCATTGAAATAATTTTCCAGGGGTCTCAAGTTTCTGAACATGTTGCAACCAGAGAAAACAATAGCTTTTGCTCCAGTCCACTTTTTCAAGGATGTTCACAGGATGGACAGCCTCAGAAGACTTCGTGCCTTCCACTGAAAGTGTATAAATGCTATGGAGGGTATATGATTGTCTAACCACTAAACTGTACACTTGAAATCAATACAAAATAATACTGAACATAAACTGTATTGGGGGGAGTGCTTCCTGACTATTATAAAAGATTCAGATTCATTATACTCAGTTTCTCTCCTCCAACATAATCCACCGCACATGTGGGTAGTACCTGGCCTTCGTGTTGCTCTGTGGGAACTGGGATTCTGGGAAATTATAAGAAAATGTTGATATACTGCTACTTCTGGAATCTTCAAACCTTATGCCAGAATCGATAAAATTGTGACAACTAAATTCTTAGCTTGAAGGTAGGATGAACTCTCACACCCTTCACAGTTCGTAGCACAGACTAGACAGTATGGTGGGCACTGGGAAGACTGGGGGACAGGTTAAAATGTCGTATACAAGGTCTCACAGTCACCTCTTCTGCTATCACCATCTATCCATTAGGCCAGTGGTTCTCAAAGTGTGTGCCAGGGTGCACTGGTACACCCTAGAAGATTTCCAGGTGTGCCCTGTGGTATTCCAGAGAAATATGTGCCTGTTGGGGACCAAAACACCAACAGGGTTTTTGGAGTTTAGATTTTTGGGGGACAGAGGTGTGGGGAATTAGCTATAAACTGACAATCTGTCCAATCCCCCACCTCACTTGCCTGATTAGGTTGCAAAGGCTGTTAAGCTGTGGTGCTCGATTGTTTATACTACCTCCCCCCCCCCCCCCCCCCCCCCCGTTCCCCAGAAAGACTGGAGGCAAGTTTCTTCTATCCTTTGTTTGGTGTAAAGTTAAGATGATATGTATGGTGGGGGTTTTCTGCACTCAACAAATTAAGAATAAAAAGAGAGGAATTCTTCAATGGATTGACGAGGAAATGAGAGTTTGCCTTTCAAATACATGCCCAAACATTGAAGAAATCACTAGGACACATCAGGCTCATGTTTCTCATAAACATAAGAATAAAAAAACTTAACACATTCACGCTGGGACCTGCCAAACTTACTAAATCTTACTAAAAATATATCTATATATTTATATATAAAAAGATAACTTCTTTGTTGTTTTTTAATTTTTTAACCCCTCTTTTTTACGAATACTAAAAAGCATAACTCAAAAAATGTAACATAAAAATGTTTTTTAATGTCAGAATAAATTTAATTTTGTCATATTTATTTCCTTTAATTACCATAAAAGCATGCTTGGACTTTATATTTTTTTCTTTAATCTCTGTCTTATTATAACACATTTCTTGGAAATTTGTATATAGTGCGCTTACCATTATTTGTAGGATTTTAAATGTGCTCCGACTTCAAAAAGTTTGAGAACCACTGCATTAGGCACATGACCACTTAAACTTCATGCATTACGTGAAATTGTTTTTTTCAACCTTTGATCCAGTAATGTAGGGGAAGTTAAAATTTTACATATACAATATGGCTAATTGTTAATAGCAACCGTTCCTGTATCATATTTCTTCCTTGCCAGGTCAGTTCTGAAGAGGCTGTTATATATTTTTAACCATTTCCATTTTTAGCTATATAGGATGTTTCCTATATAATTCTAAGTTACATGATGATTAAGGTCTTTATTAACTTAATCTATTGGATTCTGCTATATAAGATAAATATTTGGCTCACTTATGCTACCTCCTACCTACCCGTTCTCTTTTTTTTCCATATAAAAAATAAGGTATAGGCCCTGGCAGGTTGGCTTAGCGGTAAAGCGTCAGCCCAGCATGTGGATGTCCTGGGTTCAATTCCAGGTCAGGGCACATAGGAAAAGTGCCCATCTGCTTCTCCACCCATCTCCCTCTTGCTTCTCTCTTTCTTTCTTCCCCTCCTGCAGCCATGGCTCGAATGGAGTGAGTTGGCCCCTAGTGCTGAGGATGGCTCCATGGCCTCTGTCTCAAGTGCTTAGAAGACCTTAGTTGCTCAGCAACGAAGTAACACTCCAGATGAACAGAGCATCACCCCCTAGTTGGTTTTCCTAGTGGATCCTGGTTGGGAACATGCAGAAGTCTGTCTCTGCCTCTCCTCCTCTCACTGAATATAAATAAATAAATAAATAAATTATAAGGTATAATTTTCATACAGTAAAATATGCCCCGTTTAGTGTATAATATAGGTTTGTCTTTTCCAGACATTTACATAAAAGGAATCGTACAGTATGGCTTCTTCCTTTTGGTATGAAGAATGAGGCATGCTGTTGGGTGTAGCACTAGTTTGTGCCTTTTTTATTACTAAGTAGTATTTCATTGTGTGACTATACCACAATATGTTTATCCAACCACATACTGAAGGACATTTGGGTTGTTTCTAAATTTTGGCAATTATGCATAGAGAAACGATAAAGAGGTTTTTGTGTGGAGTTATGTTTTTATTTCAATTATATAAAAACCTAGTAGTGGTACAACAAGATCACACACAGTATGTGTAGGTTTAACTTTATAAGAAACTGCCAAACTGCTTTTCAAAGAGGTTCTACGACTTGGATTTCCTCCAGCAAAGTATAGACTTTTGGTCATTCAATATCCTCATTAGTATTTGGTATTGTCAGATTATTTAAAATAAACCAATTCTAATTGGCATGTAGAGGTCTTCACTGTAGTTTTAAACTGCATTTCCCTAATATCTAATGATGAACATTTTTTCATGTGTTTGTCATTCACAAATTGATGAAATATCTGTTCAAACATTTTGCATATTTAAAAACTGTTTTGTTATCGAATTTTAAGATATCTTTGCATCATTATATGTTCTCAATACAAGTATTTTATAAAATATATGACTTGCAAATATTTATTCCAGATTATGACTCATTTTACACTTTCCTAATATAGTTTATATAACAAAGTTTTAACTTTGATAAAGTCTAATTTATCAATATTTTCTCTCGTGGGATATGCCAAGCCCAAGGTCATCCAGATTTTCAAGTTTTCTTCTGGAAGGTTTACATTTTACATTTTGATCTATGATCCACTTCAAATTAATTTTTATGTGAGGTGTGAGGTATGTGTCTATGCCCACCCTTTCCCTCTCCCTCCATTGTCCTTTCTCTTCCGCCCTCTTCTCCTCCTCCTCTTCCTTCTGCTGGCATATGAAAATTCAGTTGCTCTAGAACTTCTTGCTGAAAATACTATCCTTTCCCTATTGAATTGCTGGTTATCTTTCTTTATAAACCAGCTGGCCACATATGTATGGGTCTCCTTCTGTCCAGTTGATCTCTTACGTTTATCATTTCCTTAACTCCACATTGTCTAGATCCAGTAGCTCTGCAGTAAGTCTTGGAACCAGGTAGTTGTACTTCCAAGTTTCCTCTTTGACTGCTTTCATCAGTGTTTCAGCATAGAGATCTTGGACATATTTTGATAGATACATTAAAAAACCATTGATACTACTGCATATGGCACTTAAAATTTATTTTTTGTCTCCAATTGTTCATTGGCAGAAATATAGTTTATTTTTGTATACTGACTTAGAATCTCACCATTTATTAATTATAGTAAGATTTTGGTACGTTCATTGAAATGTTTTATCATAAATCATCACATTGAGAATAGAGAAAGGTTTTTTTCTTTCTTCCTTTCCAGTCTGCCTTTCATTTTTGTTTTTATTGCCTTAGTATACTAGTTATAGTCAGAAAACATATTTTGTATAGTTTCAGTTCATTTCAATTTGTAAGATCCGAATACAGTCTATCTGGGTTAATGTTTAATGTACACATGAAAAAAAACAAAACAAGTATTCACTTGTGTTGGGTGTTGTAGTCTATAAATGTCACTTAGGTCAATCAAGATGGTTGACAATGTTGTTCAAGTCTTCTCTATACTTACTGATTTTCTGTCTGCTTGTTCTATTAATTACTGAAAGCAGAGTGCTGATGTCTCCAAATATAATTGTGGACTTGTCTAGTTCTCCTTTCAGTTCTCTGTTTTTGCTTCATGTGTCTTTAGCTATGTTTCTGGGGTACTAACCTCCATGTTTGTCTCTTCGGAGGAATGCTGAGGAATAAATGTAGGACTGTCCACTTTCCTTGCCTTTATTTTGTTGTTCAATTGCTGTCTTCTTAAACAGGCTACCAAGCTCATTTAAAAAGGAAGTTGAAATGTGATCTCATAAATAGCCCTTTTAAAAAAATGTATGTGATGTCAGTTAAGTCACAATGCTCTCTCCTCTGATATTTCTAAAAGTTGAAGGTATTTTGTTCAAGTAGTTTTGTCTAAAGTAAAAGCTCCATTGAGTTTTACCTTACATGCATTTTAATGATTATTTTTTTACTTTCATTCAATATTTTAACATGAACTTGGACTTTTTAAGATCTAATTTGCATTTATGCCAACTCGCAACTAAGCATTTATCAAAACGTTTTACATGGATTTTTCATTCATCAACTTTCTGCCCTTTAGAAAGTCCCCTAGCTGCTTCTCCCTACTGAGACCCACTCAATAAAGACATCAAATGAAAAGCAAAGTATTATTTACAGCTTGCTCACATGCACTATACATCTGTGATCATCTCAGATAAAAGGTTACAAGGCAGGTACAAAGAATAATGTGGAAATTACTAACCAGCTTCAACTAAGCAAGGGATTTATTCATGGATCAAGAGTAAATGGAGGAATGCAATGCAATTAAAGCAAATGGTGTATAACCATAATTATTATTAATAAAAACAATCTTCTCGGTAGACATGGTAATAACCTGTATTTTTTAAAAAGTGATTCTTTACAATTGCTGAACAAGCCTCCAATTTTTTTCTTTTAGATTCCTATCAAATTTGTTATTTGCAGTTTCTAACCCTTCCTAATTCCAGAATACCATTCCTAATCCATTTACTCTCAGCCAATGGTCAGACCTCTTACTTTACAAGGAAGAGTAAGGCCCCTTGATACACTCCATCAATTTCCCTTTGTTCGCTCTCTAAGCTTTCTCCATATTCGCACACTGGCTGAGGGTGATGCCTTTTCCTGGGGCTATCCTTTGTTCAAGTTCATCTCCCTCTCTCTTCAATCGGGTTTTCACTGTCACTGAGTTCCAATCTGCCTCTCTCTGCACTCCGCCAAGCACACGACAGTGTCCGCCTCAAACCTAAATATGACCACTTACTTTCCCAACATTTTTTCAGCACCTACCAAGTACAAGTCACTGCATTACTATGAAACAGTTAAAAAAGACATCCAGCACTCCTTCTAGGAAATTCATATACTTGTAGGAAAGATAGTTAAAAAAATAACTGCTACTGCTATAATAAAAGCAAAGGCATACACAGCATAATTGTGGCAGAAAGGAAAGAACAATGGTTAGAGAGATTATCTTTGTTTATCTTTATCAAGCCCCCTTCTCTTTAGGGTTTCCTTTTTTTTCTACAAAAAGGCGCAGGTCTCCTCTGGCCTTAAACATACACAAAAACCTTTCCATGATGCTTAAGTTAACATTGCTGTCATCCCTCTCACTAGCACATTTTTTAAAAAGCTCACTTACACTCACTGTCCACATATCCAATCCACTGTCTTTTATTCATGCATCTTTTTTTTTAATTCTTTTTTTATTCATGCATCTTTTAACTGTGATCTTGGTTTCCACAATTACATTGCCACTTCTTGCCAAATCAAAACTGAGTAATCCACTCAGTCTGTCACCTTGCCTCGGTCCTCACCTTACAGAGTCTCTCTTCTCCAAACTCTCTCCTCGACTTCTGTGATACTTGACTTCCCCAATGTGCTACCTGCCTCTCCTCCCAACTCCACCCAGTCTTCACTGGTTCCACTTCCTTCTATGGCCTGACAAAGGAAAGCATTGGTCAGGACTCCATTCTGAGGCATGACTTTTGACTCCTTACCTCCTCTCTTCACTATTCTGCTCTCCCTCTCTCACAGAAAAACTCGTGATGATCAGCTCTATAGTAAGTAACCTGGGATCGAGAAAAATAATCATGAAGTGGAAGTCCTAACTTCGATTTCTGACTCTACCACTGACTTACCAGCTGTGCACGCATGGGCCTGTCACACATCCTGTGACTCCATAGAAGAGAATGGCTTTCTGATGATCCTTCCAATCCCACAGATCTATAGTTCTAACTGGAAAGAACGTCAGACTTCTAACTCTGGTTGCCATCTAAATCCACTTTCTGTCTGCCATCTAAATGCCCCACCTCTAAACCCATCTCCTTTACCAACTACTTCTTTTACATTGCCATGAATGTTTATGTACTGGTGCCATCATGATCTTAAACTTGAAATCCTAATAATTGTATACACATACTGCCTTTTATTCATGCATTCCCTCTTCCCAATTCCCAACTCCTCTTAGAGGCCTAACTCAAAGACAATCTTCTCGGGAAAGTTATCCTTAGCCTTTCCTGCTGGTTATTGTAAACCTCCCCCCTTCTTCAGAAAACCCAAGATATTCTATGTGTACAATACTACCCCCCCCCAATACCTAGCCGGGGCTTCAGTTACAGTAGTCTACGGTGTAACTGAACCATCAACATAGTCTGCTCCTGACATCCATCCATCAACACTGTCATGACCTGATGGCTCGGGAGCACCCAAAACAGATGATCCCCCTTCAGCTATGTAGTCAGAAGGTCAGTTAGTGGCCTAAAAGTTACGCCTACGCCATTCACCTCACTTCCTCTCATTGCATAGACGTTTTATCATCTCACATCAGAACAAGAAGGGTGAGTATAGTACAGTAAGATATTTTGAAAGAGAAATATTTCAAATTCACATAACTTTTATAATAGTAAATTCTTATAGTTGCTCTATTTTACTATTTGGTACTATCGTTAATCTCCCATTGTGTCTAATTTATAAATTAAACTTTATCATAGGTATGTATGTATAGGAAAAACATGGTATTTATTGTAGGGTTTGATACCATCTGCAATTTCAGGCATGCACTGGGGGTCTTGGAATGTACCCCCAGGGGATAAAAAGGCAACTACTGTACGTCTCTCGTGCACTTGGCACGTTTCCCTCCAGACTCCGGCTCCACAAGAGCAGGATTCACACCCGACTTTTCCTCACCTCCTCCAGACTCCGGCTCCACAAGAGCAGGATTCATACCCGACTTTTCCTCACCTCCTCCAAACTCCGGCTCCACAAGAGCAGGATTCATACCCGACTTTTCCTCACCTCCTCCAAACTCCAGCTCCACAAGAGCAGGACTCATACCCGACTTTTCCTCACCTCCTCCAGACTCCGGCTCCACAAGAGCAGGACTCATACCCGACTCTTCCTCACCTCCTCCAGACTCCGGCTCCACAAGAGCAGGACTCATACCCGACTTTTCCTCACCTCCTCCAGACTCCGGCTCCACAAGAGCAGGATTCATTCCCGACTTTCCTCACCTCCTCCAGACTCCGGCTCCACAAGAGCAGGACTCATACCCAACTCTTCCTCACCTCCTCCAGACTCCGGCTCCACAAGAGCAGGACTCATACCCGACTTTCCTCACCTCCTCCAAACTCCAGCTCCACAAGAGCAGGACTCATACCTGACTTTTCCTCACCTCCTCCAGACTCCGGCTCCACAAGAGCAGGATTCATACCCGACTTTTCCTCACCTCCTTCAACAGTGCCTAGAGCGCTGTCCACCCAGAGTACTAAAAAACTCTTGAAATAAGTGAACTAAACTCAACCTAAACTTTGGACACAGTAAAAAGAGGTACTATTCTAGAGTAATTATTTTCTTCAAGTAGAAATAATTGTTTAAGGGTACATGATTCAGAAGTTCTAAAGTATACACTGTTCTTCTTACACTGAGAAAGCAGAAGTTTCTCTTGAAAGCCTTCAAATTCCAAGTCAACCCCAAAGTACACTATAGACAGTAATCTTTGCAATGCTACAATATTTTTAAAAGTGTATTTACTAAAAGATATACTCGTTAACTATTTGGTTTTACATTTGAGCGTTTTTCTAAATCTAAATTGTTCACGAGATAATGGATTTTGACTAAGCATTACACCCAATGAACTATCATTAGAACTGGAGATTTAACATAGCAACAACTGATGCTTATCAGAGCACTTAGCCAGCATGTACTCTATCATCTTCTGGTCTAACCTACATGCAGGGTAGAAAACAAGTTCCAACATGAAATAAGATGTCATTAATTTTCAGCTTCATTAATAAGCTTTCATGCATTCCTCTATCATTTTTTTTTAATGTCCTCAATTAAGACAGGAAAACAAATTGGGAGAAAGAAGGTTTCCAGCTTCCTTATTACCAAGAAAAATTAAAATGTAGCCTTGCAGACACAAGAACCAGAATTTCCAAGCAGTCTAAAGCAGAAAAGTCAAGGCTTTAGCTTAACTCACCCAGAAGATAGGCTGTCTGGAGCGAGGCCTGACAAGCAGTACACAGCCTCGCTGCAAGAACATTAAATGAAACTGAGAGGCACTGTCTGACGCCTCATTACTGCGGCCGCGGCGCAGAGCTGACCTACCTGGCTTATCCCTCCGGGAGCGATCTTGTAGGACTGCAGCTTCTGCTTCAGCAGCTCTGGATCACTGTGACGGAATGGGCACCCTGACAACAGAACACAGGCCAGCACAGCAACAAGGTTACCCACTCGGGACTTTGTACAGAACTGCACTCGAGAGACTGTCTAAGCTCCCCTTAATTGTCTAACAGCTTATTAATAAAAAAGTTAATTGCCCATGAGTGCAACTGCTTTCCTCTCTTTATCTAAATGACGACTTAGCTGTACGGTTATCAGGGTACCACAGGCTCAAGAGTTACATAAAACACTGCAGCATTCTCAGTTCAGCTGCTCGTTCACTAGCAAGAGGAAACAGTTATAATTGTGCTACTTGCTAATAAGTAGAGATAATCACAAAGTAGCTATAAAGTAGTTTATCTAAAAACTTTATACAATCGCATATATTTTTCTTGTTAAAACCTTACATAAAGGGCATACTAGAGAAGGAAGGACTATGGGCAAACTCTAAGATATAAAAATCTCACAGCATTTTCAGATGCAAATTCTATACTCGTTTCCCACTGATTAGAAACAATATAACTTTAGATGAATCATGGATGGGGGTGAGACGGACAAATATGAACCTGTTTCATAGAAAAACAACTTATAGTAGTAGATACATATCATCTACATCTTATTTCATGAGAAAAATAAAAATAAAGATGGACTGCTGCAAATATTTCCATAAATAAGAGCACAGAAGAATTGAAATGTAGAAGCTATATTAGGCCAAAATCTAGGACATTTTAGATATTTTAATAAGAAACTGCAATCAGTAAAAATACTTAATTTAAAATCTAATACAGATCGCCTGATTATTTTTTTCACTCATACGGATAATAGATCTATAAGTTAATTAGAAACAACTGTGCATTTTTAAAGACATCAGTGGGAAATTGGACGGGGCTACAATGGAAAAGAGACCACAGGTCAAACAAACATGTTTATCAAAAATCTTCAACTATGAATAACAACATCCATGATAACAACACTATGAATTCCTACCAATTATGAAATTCACAAAATTCGTAGAATAGTCTTTATTCAGATTAAAATCGTAGTACTTTTTAGCACAAAGCACTGCCTTGAGAAGCTGCATAGCACATGGTGAAGAGTTTGGAGCTCTACTGTCTGAGCCTGAATCTCAGTTTACCAGCTAGAAGCTAGAAGACTTGGGCACCTTTTGTATCTTCATGGTGACTTTCTGCCGAGAGAGGGAAACACTGAGCTCTTGGGAGAATGGAATATAAGCGCTGACATGCTCCCGGCACACGGTGAGACTCAAAACGTGTTAGGCCTGATTATTATGCTACACAATATCTGATAATGAAATTCGGAAGAATCACAATGAGAAAGGGATGATGCTATACATGGAATTCTTGGTTCAGCCCAGAATTATTAAAGGACTCACAAAAAGTTAACTGTATTATCCAGATTACATCTGAAACAATAGCTATACCTGTATGAAAGGTCAGAAAGGACAAAGCCAGGAAGAAATGAAAGATTGCCAAAGTACTAGTGATCACACAAAAGTCATTTAAAGCTTTGTTCATTATAAGAAGAAAACAGAAGAACCAGACTACTGGAGAGGCTGGTGTTATTTTAACAGATAACAGAAAGAAAACAGAACTTAGCACCTCCTACTTTGCTTCTATCATCCACATCTAAGGGAGTGCTCTTTCAAACTGGAAAGAGTTGAACTAACAAAATTAACTGAAGAGGTAAGTGCATTTATAAAGAACTAACACTGACTGCAGCTAAGAGTTTGACAAAGCTTTATGGAAAAGATAGATAAAAACTATCTGAAATATAGTTATACCCGTCTAGATTCATAACTGGTTGAACAACCCTTCCAGACAGTGCTGCTTAATGAAATGATGTCAAACTAGGAGACTAGATAGTTTTTCAAGCAACACAAAAATAAAAGAATGGAACTTCTGTTTTCCAGTCCAGCATGTAGACATGTTAGAAGTCAATACTCCAAATAACTACTTATGAGAGAGAGGCAGAGACAGAGAATCACAACTTACCTGAACAGAAATCTCTGCAGGAGCTGGTGCTGGGGTGGGAAAACCTAACCTGGACAAATTGATGGAATCTCCATGTGAGCAGTGCTAAGAGGTAAAAATCCAAGGAGTCTCACTCATGGGGAAACACCACACTTTTGTAAGTTTATCCTCCAGGTGCTCTACCAGATTTTCACAATGAAAAAGAGAGAAATCCCTCATCCTTCCGGCAGGGGAAGAGGAAAGGTAACCATTTTGAAATGCTCTAGAGCTAGCTGTTCTTCTTAACAAGACCTGCCCCCAGGAGACACTATTTTAACAGAGCCTAGAATGCTGGGGTTTTAACAGCCAAGTCCAACTACCTCCAGCCATCCTCTCCCACCTAAGGGTGGAGGGGGAAGATGACTGAGCATCACTGTTGAAGTTCACAGCTCAGGGCCACAGACTCACTGTAAGAGACCGAGCTCTACTCACAGGGTTATAGAAAACTTCCCCCAGTACCTATTACCACCACATTGCTAAAGGCCTAGTTACTAGAGTCCTTTAAACCAGCATGTCGTGTCTACCTTTTATCAAATAATCACAGGTCATATAAAAAAGGCAAAAAATACAGTTTGAAGAGACAAGCATCAGAACTAAAGTCAGACATGGCAGGGATGTTGGAATTAGCAGACTGGGAATTTAAAACAACTATGATTAATATGTAAGTGCTCTAATGGAAAAAGTAGATAAGATGCAAGAACAGGTGTATAATATAAGCAGAGAAGGATACTCTAAGAATCAAAAAGGAATCAAAAGTACTAACAGAAATGAAGTATGCCTATGAAGGGTTTATTAGTTGACAAGGCTAAGAAAGAGTCTCTGAATTTGAGGCTATGTCATTAGAAACTTCCAAAACTGAAAAAGAGAAAATAGACTAAACAAACAAAAACAAGAGGCCCTGGACGGTTGGCTCAGGGGTAGAGCGTCGGCCCAGCATGTGGAAGTCCCAGGTTCGATTCTTGGTCAGGGTACATAGAAGCGACCATCTGCTTCTCCACCTCTCTCCGTCCTGTCTCTGTCTTTCTCTTCCCTTCCCACAGCCAAAGCTCAGTTGGAGCAAGCTGGCACAGGGCACTGAGGATGGCTCCATGGTCTCACCTCAGGCACTAAAATAGCTTGGCTGCTAAGCAACGAGCAAGGGGCCCAGAGAGGCAGAGCATCGCCTGGTAGGGTGTTTGCTGGGTAGATTCTGGTTAGGGTACATGAAAGAGTCTCTCTCTCTCTGCCTCGCTGCTTCTCACTTAAGGAAAAAAAAACAAACAAACAACAAAAAAAACCAAGAACAGAATACCTAAGAACTGTGGGACAACTATGAAAAGTGTAACATGCAACTAATGTAAAACCAGAAGAAGAGAGGGAAAAAAAGCAGCAATATTTGAAGCAATAATGACAGAAATTTCCCTCAAATTAATGTCAGACAATAAACCACAGATCTAGGAAGCTCAGAAACAGAAGGAAGGAATGAAAGAAAGAAGGAAGGAATGAAAGAAAGAAAGAAGGGAGGAATGAAAGAAGGGAGGGAGGGAGAGAAGGAGGGAGGGAGGGAGGAAGGAAGAAAGGAGGGAAGGAGGGAGGGAGGGAGGGAGGAAAGGGAGGGAGGGAGGGAGGGAGGGAGGGAGGGAGGGAGGGAGGGAGGGAGGGAGGAAGAAGGAAGGAAGGAAGGAAGGAAGAAGGAAGGAAGGAAGGAAGGAAGGAAGGAAGGAAGGAAGGAAGGAAGGAAGGAAGGAAGGAAGGAAGGAAGGACGGACCAGGTAGTGGCACAGTGAATAGAATGTCAACCTGGGATGCTGAGAACCCAGGTTCAAAACCCCAAGGTCACCAGCTTGAGCATGGGATCATGTACATGACTCCACGGTTGCTGGCTTGAGCCCAAAGGACTTGAAGCCCAAGGTCATTGGCTGAGCAAGGGGTCACTGGTTCAGCTAGAGGCCCCTGGTCAAAGCACATATGAGAAAGCAATCAATGAACAACTAAGGTGTTGCAACAAGTTGATGCTTCTCATCTCTCTCCCTTCTTATCTGCCTGTCCCTGTCTATCTCTCTCTCTCCCTCTCTCTCTCTTTCTAAAAAAAAAAAAAGGAAAAAGAAGAAGGAGAAGAATAAATGCTAAAAATGCATCTAGGTATAATCACATTCATTCTTCAGAAAATCAAAAATAAAAGAAAAAATCTTGAAATAAGCCAGAGAAAATAAATACCTTAGTTATAGAGGAGAAAAGTTAAAAATAACATCTAACTTATTTTCAGATGGCATGTTAACAGAAGAGAGTAGAGTGAAATATTTAAAGTGTTAAAAGAAAACTCCCACAAACCTAGATTACGGTAGCCTGCTAAATTATCACTCAAAAGAAGAAAAAGAGACTCTCAGAGAAACAAAATATGAGGCAATTCTTTTGACAGTAGACCTGCATTGCAAGAAATATTAAAGGAAGTTCTTCAAAGAGAAAGAAAATGGCACAGACGCCTCCTGGCTGGGTAGCTCGGTTGGTTAGAGCATTGTCTCAACATGCAAAAGCTGTGGTTTGATCCCCAGTCAGGACACATACAGGAACAGATCAATACTTTTGTCTTATTCTCACTCTCCTATCCTCTCTCTCTAAATATAATAAATAAAATAATTTTAAAAACAGTTAACTCATTAACCTTTAATTAAAATATAAGAAAATGGCATAAGCCTGAAACAGAACTATATAAAGAAAACAACTTCAAAGAATTAACTAAAAATTTTTATTTTTCCTATCCTAATTGACCTAACAGATAAGTTGATAAGTTTGTTTAAAATAACAGGAATGATATATTCAATTATACATACTTATTACCTATGTGTGTATGTTTATGTATAAACAAAATGAATGACAGAATGATATAAAGGAATTAGAAATATTTCAGTATTAAAAGACACTTGCACTACCTATGATATGATACAGTGTGATTTGAAAGGAGACTTGGATTAGTAGAAATTTAAAGTGGAAACTCTTAATAAAGTAAAATCACTAATAAAAAAAGAAGTATCATGACATGAACGACAGTGAGGTGACTGCCAGGAGGGGGATGGTGGAGGAGGGCATGGGGCATAAACCGTAATGGATGGAGACTTGACTAGGGTATGAACACACAATACAGTGTACAGAGATGTGTTATAGACTTGTGCATCTAAAACCTGAATAACTATGCTGTTTAGTGTCCCCCTAATAAATTCAATTTAAAAGATGTATAATAGATATGCTAAGAAAGGAGAAAAAAGACAAAAGGCAGAAAAAGTATGAAGGACAAAAACAGAAACAAAGAATAAGGGCAACAAATAGAAAACAGTAACAAATACTATAGTTATTAATACAATTATAGCAATAATAATTTTAAACATCAATGGTCTAAGAGCACCAATCAAAAACAGAGATTATCAGAATGGATCAAAAAACAAGACCCAATTAAATATTGTGTAGAAGAAAGCCACTTTAAATATACTGCTCACAAAAATTAAGGGATTTTCCCAAAAGAATAGGAAGCAATAAAATATTCCCTAATATTTGTGAGCAGTATATGAAGACACATATAAATTAAAAGTAGAAGGATGGAGAAAGATATACCATGCTAACACAAATCAAAAGAAAGCAGGAGAAGCTACATTAGTTTCAGACAGAGCAGACTTCCAAGAAAGGAACTTTATCCAGGATATTACATAATGATAAAGGGGGTGAATACTCCAAAAAGACATAACAATCCTTAATGTGTATGCAGCTAACAACAGAGCTTCAAAAACTGAGAACCACATGGGGATTTAGATGAATCCACCATTGAGAACACCCTCCATCAGAAACGGACAGATCCAGCAGGCAGAAAATAAGGAACAATATAGTTTCACTCAACAGTACCATCAATCAATTAACTGGATATAATGATATCTATAAAGCAGCTACATCCAACCACAGCTGACTACACATTCTTCTCAGCTCACATGCAACTAAGCCCTCTGGTGCAGATGTCGACAGAAGAGAAGGCTGTGCAGGTGTGAGGAGGAGACATCTGGGAACTCTTTGGACAGTCTGCTCAACTTCGCTGTGAATCTCAAACTGCTCTAAAAAACTAAGTTTTTTAATTTTAAAAAATAGATAAACATGCCTATAAATAATATAAAACCATTGAGTGCTAAGTATAGTATTTTTTAATGGATCGGTTCAAATTAAAAACAAAACAAACAGAATAGACGGGAATAAATAAGATACAATTTATTAAGAACAAGAAATATAAAATCCTGCACTTAAGGTAATAAAAATTAACAAAATAAGTGACAAATGATAGGACCTAGAAATTAAAAATAGAATCCCTAGGAGGAGTTTAGTTGGGCAAGTTCAATGTGAGTTACCTGCCTGGTGTGGCTGCTAAGAACAGCTAGAGGCTTTCTCGACAGAAGTATCTGGCCAATGGTTTCCAATGCTCAGAAAACGTAAGACTCATCCAGGGAAATTTTATATACATCTGAGTTTATATGACTCACGATGGGGCCCGAGAACATTCATTTCTAAAAGGTATGTTAAGTGACTGACGAGCACTAAGAATCGCTCACTGTGTACCACCAACACTGGCCACCTATTAAATGTGAATGTTAAATATGAATGTACACATATTTTTTAAATGTTCTGTACACATGCAGCATCCTTCTTAAAATTTAGTTTGTGATTCTATGATCTTTAATAACCTTAATTTTTTTGATCTTTTTAAAAGGAGTTTCATTTAAGATGCTAAAAAAAATAATTTTTGACACATACACTGCAGTAAACTTTGGTAGTCTAAAAATTTTACTGATATCGACTATTTAGCCATTTTTTGACATACCAGACAAATGTGGAGCTTCTCTAGATATGCTCAGAGAACTATTTAAAAAAAAAAAGTGAACTCAAAAATCTATAGAAAAGAGTTTAACACTGATTTTTTTTTTAACCTGCAACTCAGGCAAATTGATAGATGTTTGATACCACGACTTGTTCAATTCCTCCCTTAATCTGTGTTTGTTAATCAGATGATAGTAATGAGAATAAAACACACGTTTCTTCAGTAGTCTTCTGAAAATGAATGAATCTACTATTCTAAAATTCAAGGTATTCCATTTAAAAAGCTCTGTAGGACCTGGCATTACTCAGACCCTTGGAGAACACAAGAAAGACAGCGCAGAGCAGAGCAGGCGAGGGGGAAACTGAGAGCCCAGAGCCCGGCCCAGCACGGACTGCATGCAGCACAGCTGAGTGAACCTCTCTTGCCTGACCTAGTTCAGTAATAAGACAGATCAGCAGGAGAGTAACGGAACTCTAGCTTGACACTGATGACTGACAGGAGCTGCAAACGAGCTGCTCAGTGCCGCAAGCGCCATTACCCTGTTTCAGTGTTTTCTACAGAGCTCTTGGGTTTCTGTACTTCACCAACACATCAAGGGGAAGCACTTACCATGATAATCCCCTTGGCCTGGCGGATTGTTTAGAATAATCTTCAGGCAACTGAAAGGTGTATAGTCTGTCCTCTTGCCTTCCTTCCCGAAACTGTGACGGATATTGTAGGAGTAGCCTTTATCAAACTGATTGGAGGAAAAAAGAGGAGACAGTCAGCCATACTGGACTAGTGCTGTCAGCAATGCCGGCTAGAATCAAAGAGCACAAGTGACACTGTCTAAAATAAATCGAGCATTGATGGGAAGACGTACATTCAGATCACATACCTCATTTGGGTCCTTTATAATACAAATAGTTTTTGTTAAGATGCAAAATTTATGAGAAACAAATTTCTTAGGTAGAAACAGCTGGGTTATGTTTACATTTGTAAAGATGAGGCGAATCCTTTCTTGAGAAGAATAATCAATTTGCCCATTTCTTGGTGTGATGTCAAATATTATACTAGAAGTCAGTCAGTTGAGCCTCTTCTCTACCTACCTTCTATCTCTCCCAGAATTCCCACATCCTGCCCATTGTACTTCCCAAAGGCCTGTTACCACCCTGACTAGCCCGCCCCTTCCTCTGGATTTTTGCTCTACAAAGCAAGTGGCCAGCAAACTCACCATGAGTGAATGAATTACTGCCATCGCCTCCCACCTGGAATTCCTGACTTTGTGTTTACATAAAACAAGCTAATGAGACAGAAAGGATTTTGAAATGGGTGGGATAGGAAGAAAAAAAGGAATTAACATTTATCGAAAGGCTCAGTGTCGTGGGACTAAGCTGTCCACTACTTAAAGTGGAAAAGATAATCAGAATAAGAGATGGGATAATACTGTGTCATCTTTCAGGTGAGATTTTAAAATTCGATTATAATTTTTATATAGTGAAAGGCACAGACCTCAAGTCTACAGTTTGATTGGTTTTGACAAATCACTGTACCCCACCAAGCGTCCCCGAACTACGGCCCGCGGGCCGCATGTGGCCCCCTGAGGCCATTTATCCGGCCCCCCGCCACACTCCCGGAAGGGGCACCTCTTTCACTGGTGGTCAGTGAGAGGAGCACTGTATGTGGCGGCCTTCCAATGGTCTGAGGGACAGTGAACTGGCCCCCTGTGTAATAAGTTTGGGGACCTCTGCATAACCCATAACCCACATCCCTCTCAAGAGATAGCACACTTCCATCAACCCAGAGTTCCCTGGTTCTTCTGTCTGCATTCTCCCCTCCCCACATCCAGAGCAACCACTGGTTGATTTTTGTCTCTGTAGTTGAGCTATTCTACAAGTTTATGTAAGTGAATCCTACTGTATAAAGTATTCGATGTCTGAGTTCTTTCACGTCTTTTTACATTTCTGAGATTTACTATATGCCCTTACATAGAGTAGTCTGTTCCTTCATTGCTAAGTAGTGTTCCAATATATGAACATATCAGATAGTTTATCTAGTCTCCTATTGGTGGACACCTGGGCTTTTCCAGTTTTGGGCTGTTATCAATAAAGCTGCCATAAACATTCTTATATGATTTTGTGGAGATATATATATATATATTATATAATATATATATTATTATATATATAATCTTTTTTTGACAGAGACAGAGAGGCAGAGAAAGGGACAGATAGACAGGAAGGGAGACAGATCAGAAGTATCAATTCTTCACTGTGGCATCTTAGTTGTTCATTGATTGCTTTCCCATATGTGCTTTGACCAGGCGGCTGCAGTAGAGTGAGTGAGTGACCCCATGCTCAAGCCAGTGACCTTAGGCTCAAGCTAGCGACCCTGGGCTTCAAGCCAGTGACCTTTGGGCTCCAGCCAGAGACCATGGGATCATGTCTATGATCCCACGCTCAAGCTGGTGAGCCTGTGCTCAAGCTGGCAACCCTGAGGTTTCAAACCTGGGTCCTCCACATCCCAGTCCAGTGCTCTAGCAACTGCACCACTGTCTGGTCAGGCTGTGGACATATATTTTTTATTTTTCTTGGATAAATACCTATGAGTGGAATTGCTGCCAACTACTTTTCCAGAATGGCTGTATACCCCCACCATCGATGCATGAGAGTTCCACATTCTCCCCAGAGTATGATGATTCTTTTAGCTAAAATGCCTGTGGAAGAAGTGGGTACTGCTATCTCCTTTTGCATTTCCCTGATGACTAATACTGCTGGGCACTTCTTTACACTTCTTCCCTAGCCAGTGTTGTGCCTTATTTGTGAACTGTGTATTCAAATCTTTTGCCCATTTAAAAAACTGGATTTTCTTCTTTAAATTATTCCATTGTAAGAATTCTTCATATTTTCTGGATCTAAGCCCTTTGTCAGATACAGGCAGACCTTGGAGATAATGCAGGTGAGGTTCCAGACCTCTGCAATACAGTGAGTATATAGCAACAGAGCAACTTGCAACCTTTTTGCTGGTGGAGGGTCTTGCCTGCAATTTATAATAAACACAACATCTGTCAAGCGCAATAAAGCAAGGTATGTCTGTGTAGGTGCTACAAATATTTTCACAATCTGTGACTTGTCTATCTTCTTGATATTCTGATAACATGAGCCAATAATTTTATTATTGATGAATCCCAATTTATCAACTCTTTTATAATAGCGCTCTTTGTCCTCTTTACAATAGGTTTCCGAAATCCTCTCCTATGTTGGCCTTTAGAAGCTGTAACGTTTTTGCTTTTAAGTCTAGGTAGGTCCTGACTCATCTCAAGTTAATTTTTGTGAATGGTATTTGGTAGGAGTTCAGGTTCTTTTTATTCCATTTAGGGGAGGCAAGATCTTTTTCCCTCTACTCTTCCAGGTTCCATTGCCAGGGTAGATTAAAAGACAGACAAGGGGGAAAAAGCATAATTTTATTACATATACATGTATAACACACACATGGGCATCTTACAAAGATATAAGACTCAAAGAGGTAGCCAGATGTTTGAGAATACAGACCCATTTTTATAAATGTATATTCCCTTTATTTAAAGGGGAAATTTATATTTTATTTTTAGGCAGTGAAGGAAGGTAAATTGTTTTTCTCGAATCTGCTGGTTCTTAAGCACCTTTAGCTTTAAATAATCCCTATGCCCAAGTGGCATACTTTGGGATGGCTTATTCTGGTACCCTTCATCCCCACGTGGATAAACACTTTTCCAACACCTTTGATGAAGACAAACGGCTTTCCCTTCCTTACGAAATCGCTCTGGTACCCTGATCAAATTTGAGCATAAATGTGTGGGTCTATTTTGGAGGCCATATTACACTATGGATCTACATGTCCATCGATCCTTTGGCCAGTGCCTCACTGTCTTCCTTATAAAGTGTTTAGAGTTAGGTCTCAAATTCAGATCATGTAAGTCCTCCTACTTTGTTCTTTTTCAGTACTGTTTTTGGCTATTCGATGTACTTGCATTTCCATATAAATTTCAGAATCAGCTTATCAATTATTATTTTTAAAAAAGGCTACTGGAATTTTCAATAATCATTACCTGATGGCTTCACAACTACCTATCTGCCCACAGAACTCTACAACCAGGGAAACAAAAGGCATTTCGAGGAAAAGAAAACTTTCAAAAAAGAAGACAAACTTTCAAACCGACATTAAATATCACTGGTGAAAACAAGAACGTTTAGAAGTTCCAGCAAACATCTTTTACAAACAACTTCTGTTTGTTTTGTAAGTCATAGACATTAACTATAGTCAGTCAATCACTTTGTGCAAACTTTTAGGTATGAACTGAATTTAAATAGATACGAGATTTCTGTATGTTCATCAGGAAACACCGAAAGAACTTTTTGGTCAGCTGTTCTGTTAAAGTAATGGAACAGCGACTCTGGAAAGGACAGGAAGTTTAATTAGCATGTTCCACCTCCCTCTTCTTTCCAATTTACCCAGCGACTGCTGGTGTATATATGCCTAAAATTTCTACCTCGCTAAGCTTTCAGACAATTTGCATATTTATCACACAAATAGCCCTCTCCAGTTCTCAGACTGCCAAACTCTTGTAATACTGCATAGAAGGTACATTTACTGCTAGCTGTTGTTCAGAGACTATGCTTTCAGTGTTCATACCCACAACTCAAAAGAACATCTCTACGTATTTATATGGGAACTGAGTGAAGAACACACTTTTCCATCTTGGCTCCTCCATCCCACTCCATCCAGTGACAGGAAATGCCAGAAAATCAACACCAGCCAAAACAGGTGGGTGAGTGGCAGTTTGCAGCCTCCCAAATTAGTCCTGATGTCCCAGCTGTGGTGCTGGAAACACACCAATCTGCATTTCTGTCAAAAGGAGCAGTAAATTATTTTCCGGGGCACCATGTTACCAGTAGAATCAAGAAAAGTGATAAAGCAGCCACATCTGTTTGTTTTTCTCCTGTAAATCTGTCTTTTGTCAGTCTAATTTACAGGGCCCCAGCTGGAGAACTGAAATAGAGGAAAAGAAGGATATTTTCCTCCCCTACAGTTTCGTCCAAAAAAGGCAGGACATATGTTCTCCCTCTTCACATCCTAATTCCTTTCCCCGTAGTCAGGGAGTTCTAGAGTAAGCAGATTTTCTTTCCCTCAAACTTCCCGAGGCCAGGTCAAGCTAAAATTTTCACATTTTGATTGACCACTTTGTTAGAAAATGAAAATGAAATAAATGCCAGAACCCACAGAAAAAGTATTAAATAAAATGACCGTACGTGCTCTAGTAAGGGTTAAACAGACCACTTTAAGTGAAGCCAACTGATCAAAGGAAACATCAGCTGCGCATCAGAAACACCCGCCATCAGCATCAGAGGAGAATGGCGGGCTGCGGTCCGGAATGCAGGGGTGTGGGCCAGGGCTGCTCTTTCCCATGCTCCCCTATACAGGACGGTACCCAGACAGACTCAGAAAACAAGATTTAAGGGTTCTCTGTGACCTGGCACTCTGTGGTCTACATCCTTCTCACTGTGTCTATTAGGTCAGCTATTAAATAAAGAATATCACTTATAAATACTTAATAGAGAATTGAATACAAATGCAATACTATTATTAGCAATAAAAATAAATACTTAATGAGGTTTCAATATGAATAGACATTACATTTCTATAGGTCTTTGGCAGTGACAAAATGCTGACTCCTAGTCCCTGTACTATAGAAGCTAGGTATCCCTATTTTATAAATGAGAGATTCAGGCTTCAAGAGGTTGAGTGAATAGTTATTTCAATTACTTAGAAATAAGTATGTCCAGTGGAAAAACTGAAATTAAAATCCTAGGCTTTTACTTTCTAGAAAATGCTAGAATATAATAGGTGGAGAAAAGACATAAGTTTAGCAACCACCCAGCTGCACGCTCCTTCCCTACTGTCACTCAGTTTCGTCGGGGACATATGAAAGTCGGAGTGAACCACAGCCAAACATAGTGTTTCTGATTCTAGTGAAAACCAGAGAAAACTGTCCACTCTTAAAAGAAACAGTAAGTCAAACAAGCCACTCGCATACCATTTTACTTGGTGTCTAATTCACAGTAATTTTAGAACTGCAAATAAAATGGCAAATTTGAAGTTACACATCTGAAATAAAAACAAACAAACCACTAAACAGTGTTTCTGCATGCTCTCAAATAACTGGCACACTTGGTGGTCCTCCTCCTATAACAGAGGTCCCCAAACTTTTTACACAAGGGGGCCAGTTCACTGTCCCTCAGACCATTGGCGGGCCAGACTATAAAAAAAACTATGAACAAATCCCTATGCACACTGCACAGATCTTATTTTAAAGTAAAAAAAACCCACAAAACGGGAACAAATACAATATTTAAATAAAGAACAAGTAAATTTAAATCAACCAACTGACCAGTATTTCAATGGGAACTATGCTCCTCTCACTGACCACCAATGAAAGAGGTGCCCCTTCCGGAAGTACGGCGGGGGCTGGATAAATGGCCTCAGGAGGCCGCATGTGGCCCGCGGGCCGTAGTTTGGGGACCCCTGTCCTATAATATACCGGTTAGAGGACAAACTCAGAAATAAGGGAGTCTGAAAAATGGAGAGGAACAAATGCAGAACACACTGTTGCTTACTCAACTGCCAACTCCATTTGAAGCATTAGTAAATTTAGCTTCCTTATCAGAATCATAAGAGCTGGGACAGGCTTTAGACATCATGTAGCACAGTGATTATGACATCGAGAGCAAGGAACAGAGGGTCGAACCCAACCAGCAAGGTGAGCTGGGTATAGAGCCCCGCACTGCCCATTTCTGGCACTTCTCACTCTGTCTGAAGACTTGATGCCCATCTCAAAGCCTGGTGGAGGGAGCTGCGCACTCAGTGTTCACTGGGTGGACCGCTAAGAATCTTTTCTGTGCTGTATGATCACTGGCTTTTCCCTACCAGGGGACTGAAAGCTAAACTTGTATTTATATTATGTTAACTTTCACTGACAAGAGGTTTTAGCAAATTCCTATCACTAAATACTGTTAACATATGTCTTAAATGGAGGCCTCAACAATTCAATCTGGAAGAAATGGGCTGGAGGACTTGCATAGGTCATTGTAATTGGCTATCTGCTCAGCTACCCTGCCTGATCTTAAGAAAGGGGCATATTTGTCGGGAGCCGATCCACTAATGCTGGCTAACTAGGTCACAGCAGGAGAAGATCCACAACTGCTGGTTGACAAAGTCACAGCAAAAGAAGATAGAGTCACCGCAGTAAGACCAACAGCTGCGGGTTGACAAAGTCACCGCAAAGGAAAGGCACAACGATACTTCCCCCTTTAATCTTTTGAATTAATCTGGCCTTATATTCCCCCCTTTTCTGGGTGTGTGCTATTATTTATGGCACAGGGATAATAGTACCATGCTTTCCCTGTAGATTTGTAGTAATTTCTTTGAAAATGAGACAGAAGGTGTAAGTTCCACAGAAAAGCCTGTAAGCCCCTTGAACTGGGCTCATAAACATAAGAGGCTGGCCATGATATCCCTCATAAAGGGTTAAGTTTGTAGGAGAATTTCTTCTTATTAATCATGTTAGAAAGAATATAGTTAGAACTTAGCTAGTATATGAATATAGTAAATAAATAAAGTTTAACTAGACATTAGAATCTTAGGTAAAGTGTAGTGGAGTGGCCTGTTGCATGGCCTTGGATAGGAGTGCAGCTGGCTAGTAAAGAATGTTTTGTTAAAAGACTTGTTTTGTCACTGAAGACAGTTGCTGGGCTTTTCTCAGTAAAACATTCTCATGAGATTTTTGCATTTTCCAAGAATAAGGAGAGGAATGTGGTGGGATTCATAGCAGCAATAGCAACTAATGCCTTCTGATATTATGTTGCTACTAGCTATCTTGCAGGAGCACTCTATGTATCTTTAAGTAAAAATTACTCTTTATACTATGTCAGTTTCTTAATAGCAAGCCTTTTGTAGTCTTGTGAGAAAAGAATTAGGACACTACATGAACTCAAGGCTATTTGCCTGAGCAAGCAGTGGTCCTCTGCTAGTCCTTGATGATTTCATCTGCTATCTCTTTCTGTGCCCTTGACTCACAACAAGAGTAAAATAGAGTTATTAATTAGTACTAATCTTTTAGAAGTTTGTACCAATATTATTATTACTATTGTATAACTGTACTTTGAATAACTTACCACCTGACTTGTAGCTTATAGATATGAATTAACTGTTATCTAGAAATATGTAACCATAGTGAAACTAAAACAATGATGTATTCAAAATATCATGTGATTGTAACTTAGTGTGTGTGTATAAAAAGTAAAGTTAGACCAGCCATTGGGGGAGATGCCTGGCAGTAAATGCTAACCAGAGAATAAAGAATTCGGCTCTCTCACTCGATTTTGCCGACGCCGTCTCCTCCTGTGGGACCCCTGGATCCTCCCCCCGGGGCTGGACCCCGGCACATATTAATGGCAGAACTCACAGCATCTCACCTGGCATGCATGTTTAAGGAAAGTGTACTTTACTCACTGATAACAACCACTGATATAACAGTGAAAATGTATTAAGGCTCTAGATATAATTTGTCCAAATTTGAAGACAGAAACCACAAACAGCCCTTCATTCACTAAAATGTATTTACTGAATCACATACTTAGAGCCTGAAAGACAATTTAGTAATTCTTACGAGATGCTCAATTTGATCACTGTCTTACTGGGAGGAAAAGAGCCAGCATAACACAACCACCACCAGGAAAACCCTAGTTGCTGGCTGGCTGATGCTGAATGCGCTCGTCCAAGACGAGATGGCTCAGCGGGAATAAACTGGTCTTTTCATTCACTGAAAAAAACAACAAGGGAAGTAAACAAAAAACATCACCCAAGCCTGCAAGTGACTGCACAGAAGTTTGCTGATGACAGCTTCTCATCTCTAAGGAAAAGGCTCCCTCGTCTTTACAGATAGAATAGACTTTTATAATAAAAATTAAATGTACATTTATTTAACTTTTGCTAGATTAGTTAAATTTATATACTCTTTTTCCTAGAATATTTTTGTCAATTTTTGGACAACTTTAATCCATGGTATTTCCTATAACTGAATTTCTATTGTTATGAAATTTTAATGATATAGCTTTATCATTAAAAAAATGTTTTAAGATACTACTCACAACGATAAATACAAATATATACATGCACATACATATATATAGTATATTATACACACAGATACATACACACATATATGTAATAATCCTAAGTTTTGAAAAGCTATCAGGATGATTACAAAAAATATAATTCCCTAATCCCAATTACAAATGTTAAGAAATATCTAAACATTTTTCTTATTAACATTTAAATAATTATATATATCTCGATATATTTCAGTATGTTTCTGGGTACATAAAGGTCAAAATTTTCATATACTCCTGGTGACATATACTTTTTATAAACATATTTGTCCTGTGTAATGCTTTTCTCCTTATACTGAATTTTGTATAATATTAATATTTTCAGTTCAGTTTTTTTTTTTTGTTCTATTTGCTGGTATTACTTTCCCCACCTTTATTGCTAATGTTTCAGTGTCAGAATGTTTTGAATAAATTGCAATGGGTAATTGGTTACCCATGACCACCCCCTAGTGGTTAGTATAGCATATGAAAATACACATTTTTCTAAGAATGCCAAAAATGAATCAGAATCTCCACACACCAAAAAAGATGTTTAGCATACTTTAGCCTCTATCATAATTATAAAATTAGCTCCAAAATAACTCAAAAATGAACTGCTAAAAGAATTAAATGATTTGCCCAAAGTCACCAGTATATTTCACTTATTAGATTATAGGTCATCTTCTAGTCATCTAAGTCAGCAACATAAGAGATAACCAAAAGAAAAAATTAGGTTAGGGTTATGGGCTGAGACTAGCATCACACTGCCAGCTTTCCTGGGTCTCCAGCAGATCATGGGACTTCCCAGTCTCAACAATCATAAAACTGAGTGAGCCAATTCCTCATAATAAAGAAATAAACAAAATTTTAATCTATCTTACAAATTAGCAAATATATATAGTATAAATCAGGGTAGTCAACCTTTTTATACCTTCCGCCCACTTTTGTATCTCTGTTAGTAGTAAAATTTTCTAACCACTCACCGGTTCCACAGTAATGGTAATTTATAAAGTAGGGAAGTAACTTTACTTTATAAAATGTATAAAGCAGAGTTACAGCAAGTTAAAGCATATAATAATAATTACTTATCAAGTACTTTATGTTGGATTTTCACTAAGTTTGGCAGAATAAATCTTTATAAAACAACTTACTAGAGTTAAATCTATCTTTTTATCTATACTTTGGTTGCTCTGCTACCACCCACCATAAAAGCTGAACGCCCACTAGTGGGCGGTAGGGACCAGGTTGACTACCATTGTTATTGTAAACATAAGAAATTTTCGAGGTGGCAAAATGGCGATGGAGTAGGTGGACATACCAACTTCCACCTCCCATAACCAAAGTGGATTACAACTTAATTTTAAGAACCATCATCTGGAAAAATCACCTTTGGACTAAAATAAGAGGACTCTTCAAACAAGGAACACCAAAGAAGCCGCATGGAGACTGGTAGGAAAAGCGGAAACGCAAGAGGGCTACCCAGCTCCAGGGAGTGAACAGCAGCCCAAGAGAGACTCGTGTGGCAGGAAGTGAGTTTAGCAGAGAGGGGAGGGTCCTGAACCCCAGGAACAAAGCCCCAGCCTGCAGCCCCAGAGACTAGAAGAGGTGTATGGACAGTATTTAGCTGTGAAACAAGTCAGGATACTTACTGGTTGTGAGAAAGAGACAGATTTCTCAGACCAAGGATTCTTCTTAAAGGGACTACACAGAAAACCTCTTCCACAACCACTCACCCGGGGCACTGGGGACAGGGAGAGATGAGTCGACCAGAGTAGCAGGAAGAGAGTGTAAATCTACAAGGCACTTTGAGGGATAGCCACCCTAAACCATAGGCTGAGTCACCCCCCAAATCTAAGGTGAATTCCCCCTGGAACCAGCAATAACAGCAAAGGGAAGTAGGACACCAGCCAAACAAGCTCTCCCGGGGCACTCAGAGCTGAGTTGCTTAGAAGGAGGGAGACTTCAGGAATACAGTCTTGAGTGCTAGGGTCTGAGCTGTAGTGCCCCCACCCACACAGCTCAGGGCTCGCCGGAGGGCGGGCAGCAGCAGGACGTGGAAGCATGGTCCAGTCAGCGGAAGTGGAAGCCAGGCCAGCCACAACGGAGGCCCAGTGTGAGCTCAGTCCCACCCAGCGGGGGTGGAGAGGACACACAAAAGTGGTCCAGCCGGCTGCAGGGCCAGGAAAACAAGAGCGGTCCTGCCTGCATTCCAGACCACAGGGCAAAGGTGAAAGCCTGGGAACTGCAGAGACCCCCAGCTGAGCTTGGGCACACAGCCCCGCCAGGCCAGCAAAGCCAGGGTTTGCAGCCCAATATGCAAGCACAGCTCTGCCCGCAGGGGTGGGGGAAAGCCTGGGAACAGGCAGAGACATGCAGCTGAGCATAGGGGTGCAGCCCTGCCTGCGGTTCCAAGGCTTGCAGCCCCAGGCGCGGTGCACAGCCCATCCCACAGCGGTGGGGCAGGCCCCAGCCCAAAGAGGCTTGTAGACCCGGGCACATGAACACAGCCCCTCCCATGGAAGAGAGACAGAAACTGCAGCAACTGCTGCAGCCAGCTGGCCAGGACAATGCTAATACCGAAACGCACGAGGCAGTGGCAGAGGAGGTAGCAGGCCTGCAGACAGACCACACCTAGGGAACACAGAGGCCACACCCATTGGACTTCAGAGGCCACACCCTTCTTATACACAGACAAAATGGGAAGGGAGAAAAGCAACCCAAATGAATCAAGAGAAATTCCCAGAAAAGGACTTGAATGAGTCAGATATAATCAAATTACCAGATGCAGAATTTAAAATAATGATTGTTAGGATGCTCAAAGATCTTAGAACAACAATAGATGAACATAACGAACACCTAAATAAAGAGATTGCAAGTATAAAAAAAGGACATTGGAATAATAAAAAAGAATCAGTCAGAAATGACAAATACAATATCAGAAATGAAGATGACAATGGAAGGAATTAAAAGCAGGATGGATGAAGATGAGAATCAAATCAGCAAGTTAGAGGACAAGATAAATGAAGACACGGAAGCAGGCAGCAAAAAGAAAAGAAACTCAAAAAGTCTAAGGAGCCTGACCTGTCGTGGCGCAGTGGATAAAGCGTCGACCTGGAAATGCTGAGGCTGCCAGTTCAAAACCCTGGGCTTGCCTGGTCAAGGCACATATTGGAGTTGATGATTCCTGCTCCTCCCCCCCTTCTCTCTCTCTGTCTCTCTCTCCTCTCTAAAATGAATGAATAAAATAAAATAAAAATTTTTTAAAAAGTCTATGGAAACCCTAAGAGAGCTCTGTGACAACATGAAGAGAAATAACATCCACATCATAGGGTTTCCTAAAGAAGGGAAAAAACAAGGGATAGAGACTTTGTTCAGTCAAATCATAGCGGAAAACTTCCCTAAACTGATGCAGTAAAAAGTCACACAAGTTCAAGAAGAACAGAGAATTCCATTAAAGAGAAACCAAAAAATATCTACACCAAGACACATAATAATTAAAATACCAAAGCTAAGAGATAATATTAAAAGGTGCTAGAGAAAAAAAGGCAGCCCCATAAGGTTGACATCTGACTTCTCAACAGAAACACTTGAGGCCAAAAGGGAATGGCAAGAAATAGTTAATGTAATGCTGAACAAGAACTTACAACCAAGACTTCTTTCTCTAGCAAGGCTATTGTTTAAAATTGAAGAAGAAATAAAAAGATTCCCAAACAAAAAAAATCTCAAGGAATTCATTACAACCAAACCAATGCTGCAAAAAATGTTAAGGGGCCTGTTGTAAACAGATCAAAGGGGGAAAAGAATACAGCAAACAAGGAATACAGCTTTAAAGAATAAAATGGCAATAAACAACTATATATAAATAATAACCTAAAATGTAAATGGATTAAATGATCCAATCAAAAGACATAGGGTAGCTGCATGGATAAGAAAACAGGACCTGTACATATGCTGTCTACAAGAGAGACACCTTAAAACAAAAGATGCACATAGACTGAAGGTAAAAGGCTGGGAAAAAATATTTCATGCAAATGGAAATGAAAAAAAAGCTGGGGTAGGAATACTTATATCAGACAAAATGGACTTTAAAACAAAGGCTATAGTAAGAGATAAAGAAGGTCACTACATAATAAAGGGAGCAATCCAACAGGAAGATATAACCATCATAAATATCAACGCACTTAATAGAGAATCTATGACAAATCCATAGCCAACATCATACTCAATGGGCAAAAATTAAATGCAATCCCCTTAAGATCAGAAACAAGGCAGGGGTGCCCCCTTTCACCACTCTTATTCAGCATAGATCTGGAAGTCCTAGCCACAGCAGACAAGAAGAAATAAAAGACATCCAAATTGGAAAACTGTCATTATTTGCAGATGATATGATATTGTATATAGAAAACCCTAAAGTCTCAGTCAAAAAACTACTGGACCTGATAAATGAATTCAGCAAAGTGGCAGGATATAAAACAAATACTCAGAAATCAGAGGCATTTTTATATACCAACAATGAACTGTCAGAAAGAGAAATTAAGAAAACAATCCCCTTCACTATTGCAACCAAAAAAATAAAGTATCTAGGAGTAACTTTAATCAAGGAGATTAAGGACTTGTACTTGGAAAATTATAAAACATTGATAAAAGAAATCAAGGAAGATCCAAACAAGTGGAAGCATATATTGTGCTCATGGTTAGGAAGAATAAACATCCTTAAAATGTCTATATTACCCAAAGCAATTTATAAATTCAATGCAATACCAATTAAAATACCAATGACACACTTCAAAGATATAGAACACACATTCCAAAAATTTATATGGAACCAGAAAAGAACACGAGTAGCCTCAGCAATCTTAAAAAGGAAGAATAAAGTGGGAGGTATCATACTTCCTGATATCAAGTTATACTACAAGGCCACTGTACTCAAAACAGCTTCGTACTGGCATAAGAACAGGCATATAGATCAATGGAATAGAACAGAGAACCCAGAAATGAACCCACAGTTTTATGGACAACTGATATTTGACAAAGGAGGTAAGAGCATACAATGGAGTAAAGACAGCCTCTTTAATAAATGATGTTGGGAAAATTGGACAGCTACCTGCAAAAAAAATGAAACTAGACCATCAACTTATACCATTCACAAAAATAAACTCAAAATGGATAAAAGACTTAAATGTAAGCTGTGAAACCATAAACATCTTAGAAGAAAACATAGGCAGTAAACTCTCCGACATCTCTCGCAGCAATATATTTGCTGATTTATCTCCACAGACAAGTGAAATAAAAGACAGGATAAACAAATGAAATTATATCGAACTAAAAAGCTTTTGCACAGCTAAAGACAATAAGAACAGAATAAAAAGACAAACTATACAATGGGAGAACATATTCGACAATACGTCTGATAAGGGGTTAGTAACCAAAATTTATAAAGAACTTGTAAAACTCAACACCAGGAAAACAGAAGATCCAACCAAAAATTGGCGAAAGAAATGAATAGACACTTCTCCAAAGAGGACATACAGATGGCCAATAGGCATATGAAAAAATGCTCAACATCACTAATCATTAGAGAAATACAAATTAAAACCACAATGAGATATCACCTCACACCAGTCAGAATGATGCTCATCAACAAAAGCAACACAGAATAAGTGCTGGCGAGGATGTGGAGAAAAGGGAACCCCCCTCACTGCTGCTGGGAATGCAGACTGGTGCAGCCCCTGTGGAAAACAGTATGGAGATTCTTCAAAAAATTAAAAATGGAACTGCCTTTTGACCCAGCCATCCCACTTTTAGGAATATATCCCAAGAACACCATAGCACTGTTTCAAAAGGAGAAATGCACCCCCATGTTTATGGCAGCATTGTTCACAATAGCGAAGATCAGGAAACTGTACAAGTGTCTGTCAGTGGACGAGTGGATTAAAAAGCAGTGATACATATATACAATGGAATACTATGGGACCATGAAAAAGAACAAATCTTACCTTTTGTGACAACATGGATGGACCTGGAAACTATTATGTTAAGTGAAATAAGCCAGGCAGAAAAAGAAAAATATCATATGACCTCACTCATTTGAGGAATCCAATGAACAATGTGAACTGAGGAACGGAATTGTGACAGAGGAGAGATCAAAGGGACCAGAGGAAAAGAGGACAGAGGGAAAGGCGGATGATAGGATGGGATAAACCTGAAGGGAAGGGGGGAGGGCACTAAAAAAAAAAAATTAGGTTAGATTTTAAAAGCTAGCAATAAATGATAGATGAATGTGTGACATCCCAAAAGGACAAATGGCACAAGATAAAGTTTTAATTTACAGTCAAATTGTTCCTCTACAATTTCAGGGACAAACTGAAGATCTGTTTTTTGCCTTCTGTTATAGGCAAATGTTTGGTTTCTCTTCAAAGGTTAGAAGCCAATAGCTTCCACTTAGACTAAATTTCCTCAGGCTGTGTCTGAAAGAGATCAAAAGAGAAGTACACAAAATATTTTATCAAGAATTAGAAAATGCATGTTGGGTGAGAGCTAGCTAATTTACTTGTAAAGAGAATTTACAAGGCTTTTGGAGAACAGGTTGATTCTAGGGCCAAGGCAGGAAAAACACAAGCCTGGAGCCTCTTGTGTTGCAAGAGAGGACATGCTCAGAGAGGGTGGGGCATGTCAGAGGGCACTGAGACCACCTGACAGAGCTCCCAAAGGCCGGAGCTGACACAATGTGAGTAACAAAATAAACAACAATAGCACTGAACTATACAGAATAAAATGTTTAATTCATAGACTATCCATGAGTGCATACTGATACAAGTACACTGTAACTGAATAAATAAATGGGGGAAGGGGACAGCTTTTCCTTACAGAAGAACCCAATTAATAAACACAGAAGGACAGGGAAGGGAAAATAGCCATTACAACATCATAGTAATAACAGCTGCAGACAAGGCCCACCAAGAGATGCCAGATTAGTAAGCAGGGTATTTATACAGTCTAACAGTATCCCCCCAAGACATTTGGGGGGGACACAGTAACTCCACAGTGGAGATACCCAGCGATGCCACTGTAATCACGTGATTGAGGTTACTATCACTAGTGATTAGCTAGGTTGATATTATACGCCTCTGCTACTGATGCAGTCAGGAGGGAACGCCACCTCTGGGGTATTCTTGCCAAAAAATGCATAACCTTAATGTAATCCGGAGGTAACAGTGAATGAACCCAAAGTAAGACATAGTCTATTAAAAAAAAAACTGATCAGTACCCTTCAAAAGTATAAAGGTCGTGAAAGACAAGGAAAGACTGAGAAACTGTCACAGACTGTAAGAAAGTAAGAAGACACGACAACTAAATGCAATGTGTAATTCTAGAATGAATCTTGGAACAGCAAAAGGACATTCTTGAGACAGTTGGTGAAATGTGAATAAGGTCTCTAGTTAATAGTATCGTACTCTTGTTAACTTGTTGATCTTGACAACTGCATAATAGTTTGTAAGATTTAATATTAGGGACAACTGGGTGAAGTGTTTATGGACTTCCTGGTACAATTTTTGCAATTTCGGGGGAAGTCTAGATTTCTTAACAATAGAAAGTTTATGTGCTGGGCAACGGACTAGGCATAACAGATTATTTTATTTGGTTCTCCTAACAACCCTGCAAGATTGGAGTCATTGTCCTCCTTTTACAGCCTGGAAAATTGAGGCCTAGACGATTCAGTAAAACACTGTGTCAGGACTGAAATCGTTTTATGATTTGTTCCTGTTCTTTCTACCATGTTATGACAAACACATGTAAATGCATCTGTCACCAGGAAACACAGGCCATTTCTTCTGGAACTAGATTAAAATTTGAAAGTGGCAACAATAATGGGCACACATACAATCAACAGTTCAAATGCTACAGAAACGCTCACCTGAAACCTTTGTGCTGTTATTGATCAATGTCACCCTGTTTAATTTTCTAAATAAAATTTTAAAAAATAAAATAAAAAATAGCTTCTGCTACTAGAATTTAGAAATAATTTTCAATTTGCTTAAAATATGCTGGTGTGAGGGAGGGAAACTAAAAGGTTTTCTCACATACTAATAAAGAGCAAATTACTGTAATATATATTTAAAGCCATCTTAATTTATTGTAACACCTCACAAGTCTTACAGAAGTCTACACATCACACATGGCTATGTTCCCAATATAAAGTATAAGAAAGGCTGATATGTTACAAAGGTTGTTCAACTTCAACAGGCATAAGTGTTTTCTTATATAGTTCAAAGATACCTAGAACAGAAAACTTTTTTTTTTTAATTCAGGGAGAGGAGGGGAGACAAAGACTCCCACATGCGCCCCAACAGGGATACACCTGGCAAGCCCACTAGGAGGCGATGCTCTGCCCATCGGGGTGTTGTTCCGGTGCTCAGCAGCCCAGCCCTTCTTAGCACCTGAGGCAGAGGCCACGAAGCCATCCATCCTCAGTGCCAGGGGGCTAACTCACTCCAATAGAGCCAAGGCTGCAAGAGGGAGGGACGGAGGGAGAGAGAGAGAGAAGTGAGAAGCGAGAAGCAGAAAAGCAGAAGGGTGGAGAAGCAAATGGACACCTCTCCTGTGTCACCTGACTGGGAATGGAACCCAGGACTTCCAGATGCTCAGTCGATGCTCTACCACTGAACCAACCAACCAGGGTCTCGAACAGAAAACTTAAATTAATTTTCAGACTTATTTTTGTGTTTTTTTTCCTTGCAACATTATACCACTTACCTATATAACCAACATATAAATATTATTTAATATACAAAACTCCAGGGAAATACCTGAGAAATAATAAAATATTCATGACAGAAGAGAAATACTTCCCCCTCTCCCCTTTTATTGATACATTACTCACAGACATCAGAATTAAAGCCTCAAAACAAAGTGGCTGCTTTCTTGTAACCAAATATAACTAAATTGAATTACTGATGGATTGTGTTCTCAGCCATGCAGGAAGATGGCTCTGACAAGGGAGGGCTGTGTAAACTTATTGTATACCTTCAGGATATCTGTTTGCTTCTCAACTTTGATGTGCTATCTCATTAAGAAACTGAATGCATTTTGCCATGCTGTTCTTCTGAATTAACTATAAGGGGCATGCAAAGAGAAAAGGATGACAGATACACCAAGGAAATGCTTTTATTTTCAATTCCACCCACTCCAAAAAAAATTAAGCACAGATTTTGAAATGTTAGAAGATAGTTTAAATAGTGCAACAAATCTTTTATATGTTCATTAACTGGAATTCAATTTAAAAATTAATATATCAATGATATATTATAATGAACATGGTCTAAGGGGAGAATATTCTGCCTACTGAGTAAAGATTAAATCAAATAGTTTGAGACATTTCAAAACACAGTTTTTGGGGGTCTGTTCAAAACAAAATGTTAAAGTCTGTAGTACATTACTCAAGAAAAATAAAAACAAAACTAAATAAAAAACACATAATTTACATTAAACTATGAATATGAAAACTGTCATTATCTATATCTTATATACACTTCTCATCCTTCTAAAGAGTGAATTTTCAAACCATACCACTGAAGTATGTAGAGACAGTTAACTTATTACATTTCCTGATGGATACCTGAGTAACAGCAAATCTGAAACTCCAATCTAGCTCTGCTGAGTCCCTATCCAGAGCTCATTCACTGAATCATAACCCGTCTGGGCTATTTACCATGTGTAGTGAAGGATACAGAATAGCTTGTCACAATGTATTACAAAGGGCAAATACATCATAGTTGTGTTCAGCAGGCTACCAGACTCCATTTTCATATCTGGGTACATTTTAAAATTCAATAGATAAAAATCACCATTTGGTACTATAGAAATTACTGCCTTGTTTATTGGCTCTATTATCTTGACACAGACAGAGAGACAAAGAGATCTTGGGCTAGGTCACACATTCAAGATCTCTACCTATTATTTCTAGATGCAAAGCAGATAAAATCTTTATTCATAAGGAGCTTGATTTATTTATTTTTTTTTAGTGAGAGAGCAAGAAAGATTAAGGGAGGGGGTCAGAAGTAGACAGACAGACAGGAAGGGGGGGCCTCCAGCCAAGCCAATGACATTGGGCTTCAAGCCAGCAACCTTGGGGCCTCGAACCTGGATGCTCAGCATCCCAGGCCAATGCTCTATCTACCACACAACCGCCTGCTCAGGCAACAGCTTGGTTTAAACATGTTTGGATGTCTACTTGGCATCAAATGGCCATGAAGAGTAGGCATTTGGATTGATGTGAGTCTATAGTTGCTTAGACAACCCAGGAGAATGCAATCCCCCGGAAGATAGGAATTGTCTATTTTGTTAACTTCTGTGCCTTTTGCTCCTACAATGATGCCTGGCACATACCAGTGGCTCTGTAAATATTAAATGGGACCAAATGCAATTGCCATTACATCACATATTGTTGACCTACATGAATGGCAATTTCTGATGGTTTCATCTAATACTTATCGAATAAATACAATGGCCATTTTATGAGTAACAGATTATTTCTCTAAAGTCACAGCAGAACCGGAAAAAACTCAGTCTTCTGAGTTCACTTTTATGCTTAATCCATTACATCATGTCTCTATCACCAACTATTGTATATAGAAATACTACGTATGTGTGCTTTTAAGTATGTTCTTACGGTATTTATTTATATTATGGATTTCCCTTAACTTAACTTTTTCTCTGTTATGTCATATTTAGAAACTTTTTTTTTTAACAAGGGTAGGGGAGAGGCAGGGACAGACTGACAGGAAGAGAGAGAGATGAGAAGCATCAATTCATAGTTGGTACACTTTAGTTGGTCATTGATTGGTTTCTCATAGGTGCCTTGACCAGCACGGGAGTTGGGGGGGGGGGTGCTCCAGCCGAGCTACTGACTCCTTGCTCAAGCCAGTAACCTTGGCTTCAAGCCAGCAACCATGGGGTCATGTCTGTGATCCCACGTTCAGCCAGCGACCCCATGCTCAAGATGGTGAGCCCAATCTCCAGCCGGCAACCTCGGGGTTTCAAACCTGGGTCCTCAGCATCCCAGGCTGGCGTCTATCCACTGCACCACCAGCTAGTCAGGTACGTTTAGAACCTTTTAAAGAAAAATCCCATTGCTTGTAATTTTACTGAGATAGTTACCTAGATCATCATGTGAAATACCTCTTCTCCTAAAACACACACAAATATACATACACACACACACAATCTTTAAAAAAAAAAAATATATATATATATATATATATATAGTGCTGCAAATTATCCCACTGCTACAAAAATTTCTTGAGTAGCTATCTTTGCCAGTTTATCATGTCATAAATTTGGCACTTACTATACATTATCATTTTCCATTCTGTTTTACCAAGAGAAGCTGTTCCTGAAATAAGAGCTCTAAGTATATGTTAATTTCAACTGAATGATTTAAATGACAAAGTAATAAACAAACAAAAGTAAAAGCTGGAGATAGCTGTAAAGAAATCTAAAAATGGTGCTCTGACAATTTCTAGACTCACAAATCTACTAGCCACTTAGTAAGTAGGTCAATTTTCTTCAAACTCTGAGTGCCACCTTGTTGTCCCATACAGCATACAAATGAGCAGCACAGGAATGGAAAACAGTGTACGCACAAAATTACAGAAGTAATATTTTGATGTGCAGCTTTAAAGAGTAATTTGTTGAATATGAATAATTCTTAAATCAAGTTGATACAGTTAATTTGTTCCTGGAGAAATAAAAGCACAATATCACTTTTGAAACTTTAGTAGGCAATAATGAGAACCTTTCCATCAAGTAGCTACTAATACATGATTTACTTATATGCTGAAGAATGAGTTTATCCTATAACAATAAACAATTCGCATTTCCTAAGTCTTGCTGCTCTGACTTCTATGTTAGGCATGCACATACCCCATCCTGTGGTTTCAGTTTCTCTGAACTGGATTAAATCCAACTGGACAATGAGTGGTGACAGCTGGATTTCTCTCCTTGTCCTTAAATCTCTCTGCCTCATGCCTACTATCATTGATAGTGAGGATCTTCAAAAATTTGATACTAAATTCCATAGGTATGCATAATAAAATTGCATATAAATGTATAATGAGCTGTTAAAACTCAATTCCTTAAAGGTTCAGAGGATTATTATCTACTCTTCCCTGCTGTTATGAAAACATATCCTGCAAAATTACGCTGCTACCTGACCAACTAGCCCAAGCTGTTTAGCTCCTAAATTGAGGTGACACAATGTGCAAGGGAAAGTCACCTTAATTCCACTAACAGAAAAAAATGTGCTAAAGCCCATCTATCTCAGCTGAGCCTTCATTCAATATTGAAACAAGTAATCTCAAATTCCGTGGTTTTGGCTGCCGCTCAACACTATTCCACTTAACTGGGGATTGAGCAAAGCAAAATGAAAAGAAGCTTTAATCTGGCTTTTCTTCTCTTTTTGCTATACGACACTGACAGCACCTTGTTCATTAATTAAACTTTTTTTCCTTAAAGAAATTGACTGCAGAGTACTACTTTGGACATTGAAGAAAGAAGCAGAAGATAAAAGGCATGGTTTTAAAAATTCTAGTTAGAAATGCAAAATATTCATAAATGATAAGGCAAATGTAGAGAAGCATTTCAACAGATGCAGAGTGACGGGACGCAAGAACCAGGGGTGGCCGGGGACCCCTCACACAGAGAACACTAAGCCCAGACGGCTCCCTGCTGGGACTCAGCGCCCACAGGCTTGCTCAGTTTGCTTATCCCCCTAAGGAAATGGAGTTACGAATTTAAATTTTTAGAAACTATGAACCCAGTTAAGACTGACTATAAATTTGCCAAGTTTGCTGGAATCCCCCAAAATAATTTTTAATTTTTGTGATCCTGACTTTCATTGTGTTTCTTGCTTAAGCAGAGAATGAATGCATTCACTACTGTGTGCAATGTCTGCCTATAGTCAGGGTAGGGAGATCATGGTAGGGGAATCTGTAATTCTTTCTCATTGCCTGATTGATATGTATGCACTTTTTGCTTTGATACTAATTTAAAGAAGACATGTCATTTCCAATTTGCCATCTTAAAGCAAAATAATAATGCAGCAAAAATCTAAGTTTATGCAAAATCTTCTGACAGAAATGACAGGTGATGTAAAGGGAAATGATTGAAAGGTAAATAAATGAGAAAATGCTTTTCATGTATTTTTTATTTGGGTTTTTGATACCGCAGTACACAAGAACTAGAGGAATACTGGCTTTCATTATGTAAATAAATTTTCTTTTCCCAAAAAATTCTATGTATAAATTGCCAATATGAATATCTTGGGGGCAAAAAACTATAGAGAAATGACACCAGTCTAAAGGTAACTTCAATTTTTTTTTTTTTAATGCTCCTCAGCTTTACAACCTAAATATAACAAACTTTATAGTTTCCTGAAGTCTCCACTAAAAACTGACAACTGGTATAAACTAGATCTTCTCCTTCCTCAGGAAATGGTGATTCCAACTCCCAAATTAAACAGTAATCCACATTCCAACAGTTGTGGTTTATTTCCTGGCAAAGAAAAGTTATTTTCTAACTATAGCAACAGTTCTCTTTTATTGAGGTTTTACTCTCCTCTGGATCCTGTGCTACATATTTTATTCTGTTTACATCCTAACAATTCTATGCAGGAGACTCCACGGCCATTTTACAGATGCGGGAACTGAGGTTCAGGGAGACAGCAGCTTGCTTAGTGAGGCTGCACAGCGAGTGGGCGCAGGAGCTGAGATCTGAAGTCAGAGCTGAGTACCTAGGAAGTGCCGGCTCTGAAAATGTAATTGTCCAAGTCAACTCAGTGTGTTACAAATCTGACATACAAAATTTAACCAGCACCTAATGGTATTTTCAAAGAATGATTATTCCTCCTAGTTCCCAAGTTTGAAAATCAGACATCATAGTCATTTATTTATTTCTAGGTTATACTATTCATAAATTGTATGTAACATGAGTAGCCATACCAAAGTTATCTTAGTTATAAGACTAGTTCCACTTTATGTAAGTAAAAAGTTAAATCAATTTTTGTTAGTACAAACATCCACATTTTGACATTTTTCAAAAATTGTCATGATTTGACATTTTGAGAGCAGAAGTGGCTATTGTGAATTACAGAATATGAAATACAGTCATAGGGACATATCTAGCCCTTAATTATTACATAGGACAATATGTTTTTTGAATGGAAATCTCAATGCTTTAATTCCAATCGTGAAATTAATTCAGTTACTGAAAACCTGTTGAATGGCACAGTTTATTTGTGTCCTAACTGAATTGTAGTTGTATAGGCAAAAGGCTGGCATGAGCCCTGGCCGGTTGGCTCAGCGGTAGAGCGTCGGCCTAGCGTGCGGAGGACCCGGGTTCGATTCCCGGCCAGGGCACATAGGAGAAGCGCCCATTTGCTTCTCCACCCCTCCGCCGCGCTTTCCTCTCTGTCTCTCTCTTCCCCTCCATTGGAGCAAAGATGGCCCGGGCGCTGGGCATGGCTCTGTGGCCTCTGCCTCAGGCGC
The DNA here is from genome assembly GCF_036850765.1 of Saccopteryx bilineata. Classification (NCBI taxonomy): domain Eukaryota; kingdom Metazoa; phylum Chordata; class Mammalia; order Chiroptera; family Emballonuridae; genus Saccopteryx; species Saccopteryx bilineata. The sequence continues at coordinate 34,453,988 of NC_089490.1, read as the reverse complement.
TAGAGTGGCTCTGGTCGCAACATGGCGACGCCCAGGATGGGCAGAGCATCGCCCCCTGGGGGGCAGAGCACCGCCCCTGGTGGGCGTACCGGGTGGATCCCGGTCGGGCGCATGCGGGAGTCTGTCTGACTGTCTCTCCCTGTTTCCAGCTTCAGAAAAATGAAAAAAAAAAAAAAAAAAAAAAAAGAAAAAAAAGGCTGGCATGAATCTTTTTTTTTTTTTTTTTTTTATAATTTTATTTTTTTAATGGGGTGACATCAATAAATCAGGATACATATATTCAAAGATAACAAGTCCAGGTTATCTTGTCGTTCAATTATGTTGCATACCCACCACCCAAAGTCAGATTGTCCTCTGTCACCTTCTATCTTGTTTTCTTTGTGCCCCTCCCACCCCCTATCCCTCTCCCATTCCCCCCTCCCCCCCGTAACCACCACACTCTTATCAATGTCTCTTAGTTTCACTATTATGTCCCACCTACGTATGGCATGAATCTTTATGGTTCATCTAAAACAGTGGTCAGCGAACTGCGACTCGAGAGCCACATGCGGCTCTGTGGCCCCTTGAGTGTGGCTCTTCCACAAAATACCACGTGCGGGCGCTACCTCGATAAGGAATGTACCTACCTATATAGTTTAAGTTTAAAAATTTGGCTCTCAAAAGAAATTTCAATTGTTGTACTGTTGATATTTGGCTCTGTTGACTAATGAGTTTGCTGACCACTGATAAGGACAACCTGGAAAGCCACTCAAAACCCTTTCATTAAAATCCCAGAAAGAAATCAATTCTTTCTGTTAAGTACCCATGTATATTTCACAATACTATAATCAGAAAAATTATCTTACAATAAGAAAAACAATGCTGGTATAGGTACCAGAAGAAAGCCTTCAAAGTACAAAGAACGGTGATGTCCGAGACATTATCAAGTACACGGATTGTAAAAGTAAATGAAGACATTTGTTAATTAGGAATCTCACACACACACACACAGACACAGTTAGAAATCTTTTCTATTCCACACACTGACAAGGGATCAAATCAAAAAGTTGAAACAAAGGCATTTGGTGAGTACTACAAACGTACATGAAACAGCATATAAAAGGCTTATACAAAGCTCCTTCACATCAGTTAACGTTGATTCCTAACATTTTCCCAGACAAGTATTTCTATTACCTTTCTTACGGATGTCACCATGTCTCAGCAGCGGTCAGAATGAGTTAACGAACTAAAAAGATGAGTTCTCATGCACACACAATTCATTTCCACTATCACAGAAAATAACGGGCAAGAAAAGCTAACAGAGTCAACCAAAGCAAAGAGCGAGAATTGAAAGGAGAGCTGGAGGCTTGTGATTCACCTTAGAATTCATCAGCAGAATATGAACTTCTTAAGTTTTTCTCAGTTAATTATACTTTTAGTTCTATAACTGGATGTTCAAATCTTGGTGTTTTTTCTTTTTAAGTTTGAGTAATGCACACAGTAGATGATAGCATTCAGGGAGAAAGGAAAGATCTTAAGTATAAATAAAATCTAAATTTAGAACTTCCTTACTTATTAGAGTTAACAATGTTTTGGTTTCAAGAAAATCAATATTGTTTACTTTATTTCACAACATTGATTTTTAATTAATTCTATTACCTTAAAAGAGAAAATGATTAGAAACTGATACTTTCCACAAACGCCACATGTTACTAATACTTAACAACTTCCTCCTACCAAAAGGGCTCAGTTACTTTCCTTCACAGTAATATGCACAAAAGGAGAATTTGTTAACTATCAATAATTTTTTTAAAGCAAACGACAAGAGCAGCTTCATGCACAAAGCACCTCTTTGGGCCTGGCATTCTGCCGGACATTTGATAGACATAACTGCTGCTCCTCACAAGAACCAAAGCAAAACAGGAATGATTCTTACATACAGATGAGGGCACAAGGCAGAGACCTGGGTGGAGTCGGTGCCTGACCAAGATCATGAAACGAATCAATGGTCAAACCTTAGAACCAAACAGTCCTTACTGTGCTCCCTCATAACCCAAACAGCATATCCTAACTTTGATGCTTCAACACTCTCCACTACTAAACCCCGGGTCCACACACACAGAGCAGGTATTACTTCCTTCTTTTAACATGGAGAAAACAGAGACCCAAAGCCAGTCAATAGTTTTTCAGAGCTCCCGAAGCAGATTCGAGGGCCTGTTCTGTGCATCAGTCTTCAGACCTGGTACTCTCTCTGACACTCGGGACTTGCCAGTCGAAATACTTGTAACAGCCACAAAGTACCTCGACAGGCACACCCCTTGAAGACTGACAGCTCCTCAATCTTCATACTTAATCACATACTTATCATTTTCATTAGTTCCTTAATATCTTTGTAAGAATAGAATTTATGTACATTTTTCTTTATTTGAAAATCAGTACTGTTTTAAAAAGCTATGATTACTATTTAAAAATAATTTGCCTACTAGGCAACTAGAAATAGGACTAACTATACCCATTCTGATGCATGTGGCCAAACAAAAAGCACTTTTAAATACTCAGAAAAATGTTAAATGAAGTACAGCACATATCTTTAAAACAGCTGTCCCTTTGAATAAGGCTCCAAGTTAAGTGACAACTCAAGAAATATGTAGTGAAAAGATTTCTTAATATTATACAACAAATCAGAAGAAAGAGCTGTGAACAAACAGGAATATACGATCAAACCAAGTGCATACACGTAACTTTGGCACAGTCTTAAAATATAAACCATAAGAAAATAAAGCAAAATAGTAAAGTTATTAACAGAATTCAATAGTACATCTTGAAAAATATAATTGTGAGTTCCACTGCTGTTAAGATGATGAAAAATACTGTGGTAAAGGAAACTCTTAAAATGTCTTTAAAAAGCCCAAAAATATGACTAAGATATCTATAAACACAACTTAAATATAATACCATCTATAACTGTAGCAAGTGGGTAATGGAACGAGGGGTCAAGGAAGAGTGCATTTTGCTTTTCCCTCATACAAACAAAAAGTATTTTACATCCTGTTTAAAATATGACATTGCATTTGACAGCTTTTCCTACTGTGCTCTGGGAAAAGCTCTAAGACTCTAAAATGGTGGATGAGATTATGGGAAGGAAAAAAAAGACTCCATAAAGAAGTATTCTTCATGTTAACAAATTCAAACATAAAAAGTCTAAAATGCAGAACATACAGATTACATATATCTTTTCAATCACTATCCACAGAGTTCACTAAATAACTAATTCTATGTATGTAACTAAAACTTAAAACAATGTTTCTCTGCAGTTACAACTATTAACAGAAGTGCAGCTTCCACAGCGTTCATTCTTTAGATTCATATTCTTTCTTAGTTCTTCAAATAAGACCTTCTCAATACTGACCTACTGTCACTTTTAGCACCCATAACACAACATAATACTGTTTTCCTAACAATTACTAATTATTTTGAATGCTCAGTTTGCAACCAATTAAAGGTGTAGCTCTGGGACAGTTTTATTTCTGAAAAGCTAAATGGTATTGTGCTTATTTTTTCATGGGACTATTCTAGGCACTTTCCTTATAGCAACTTCATTCAATCCTTATAATAACCCTTTAAGACAGATATGATCACTGCCTGACCAGGCAGTGGCACAGTGGATAGAGCATCAGACTGGGATGCAGAGGTCCCAGGATCAAAACCCTGAGGTCGCTGGTTTGAGCATGAGCTCATCTGGCTTGAGCATGGGATCATAGACGTGACCCCATGATCACTGGCTTGAGCAAGGAGTCACTCACTCTGCTAGAGCCACCCAGTCAAGCTACATATGAGAAAGCAATCAGTGAACAACTGAAGTGCTACAACAAAAACTGATGCTTCTCATCTCTCTCGCTTCCTCTCTGTCCCTCTCTCTGTCTCTATCACACACACAATAAAAAGATACAATCAGGACCCTCAGTTTTCAGACAAGAAAACTAGAGTACGGAAAAGTTAAGCAACCTGCCCAAGTCAGAATACAGCTGCTAAGTGACAGAGCAGAAATATGCATAAGAACTGTTGCAGATAACACTACCTACTCTTTCCTGAAATTCTTTTGGGGGGACAGAAAAAGGATAGGGAAATTATCCTACCTCACTCTATTTCTCACCCTTTAACTTCTGAATTAAGAACTTATTATGTCAGTCCACTAGCTCCCACTACTGCTGCATCCGAGACGACCAGAACTGGTATCCCCAACCTTACATGGATTCTGAGCTATGTCGGTTAGTAGGTTCGTGACTGCAGACAAACTATTTAAACTTTCTGAGGCTCAATCCCCATCTATAAAATGAGGTTCATAAATATTGCCTTCCCTACGAACTGTATTGCAAGGTAACCGAATACCCAAAATGACTCGAGAACATTCTTCCTTCACAGAAGAATTCCAGCTATTATGTGTAGTGATGAAAATAAGATAATTGATTTGGAAAAGTTGATTCTGTGGATAAAACCATTAGATGAAAAGTTGAAGGGGAACTTTACAGTGGGATGGATGTCAGGCTACTGATATATCTCCTGATGCGACTAATTATGAAAAACAAAGTACCACTTACGAAGGATTCTGGCCAAAGAGGTTGAACTTGAATTTATATATGTCTTCAAAGCTAACTCTATTTACAGAACAATTGGGAAATATGGTAACAAATTAAATGACACCATAGGAAGCAAACAAATAAATCTAGAATGTGAAACATTCTATAGAACAACTGGTTCATATATATATTCATGCAGTTAGGGAAATTTGAACTTGATCTGGATATTAGATGTTATTTTAAAAATTGTTACTTTTGCCAAGTGGTAAGATAATGATATTACAATTATGTTAGAAAATGTTCATAGTTTTGTATGTAGGCATCAAATGACAAAGCTAAGATTTGCTTTTAAATACTTCAGCTAAAATAAAAAAATAAAAGGAATACATAAATGAAAAACAGAAAATATTAATGATTCTTTTTATATGTAATGGGAATGTGGGGATTTGGGATTATACCTGTTTTAAATGAGAAGTCTTCAAACCACAACTGGCTCACAAGCCAAATCCAGACTGCTGTCTGTTTTTGTCAATAATAATATAGTCTCACCCGTTTGTTAAATATTGTCCTTGGTTCTTTTCATTGTACAACAGCAGAGTACCGTATTTCCCCATGTATAAGACGCACCCTTTCCCGAAAAATTTGGGGTCTAAAAATTGGGTGCGTCTTATACAGTGGTTGTAGATTTTTTTACTTGCATTTCCCGCTTTTTCGCGCTTGTTTTTGCTCTCATCATTGAAGATGGTAATTCGTCATCAGACAGACGAGGACAAGCTAATGGATGGGAGTTTTCACAGTGATGAGGAGTTGTATGGACCTTATGATGAATAAAACCTTGAGTTCAATAACGTTATGTAATTCACTTATTTCAAATTTCGGGCCCCCCAAGTAAGATGTGTCTTATACATGGGGCACTACGGTAAGTACGATGGAAGCCGTATGGTCCACAAAACCCAAAATATTTACAACCTCTCCCTTTAAAAAAATTCACTTATTCCTGTTCTAAATTCTATTTTTTATTGCCTTTTTGCAAGGAAAACTAACCTCAAAAGATTTTGAGAGTCTTTCTCCTTAAAATTTGCCAATGATTTTCCCTATTCTAGCTTCTCAGAAATAAAAACAAAACCACCCACAAGGTAGGATTTAGGTAGCCTCATACAGTTTTCCCATAAGTGAATAAATCATTTCATAGCTCCAAGGCAGTTACTTTTCTGCTAAGTCTAGAAGCTTATAATGAAAATAAACAAATAAGCCAAAAAAGCAGCAGAAAAATATTATTTTACTTCAAGTTCTCAGGGTTAAAAAAATAGCCCAAGGGAAACAATATATTACATGTTTCAACACATTACAACCAAAATATATTTTTCATTTAGGGATGAAGAAAGGAGGAAGAGTATATACAGATGCAATGCTGGAATTTTGTCCTTATGAATCCAGCAAAGAACACTACAAACCCATGGGCCATTTTTTCCTAACATAAACTTCTGTATATTTTGGATTAATCGTTTAAACACATTCTTTGGCAGTCTTCAACTTAGCTTACATAACCTTCAGGTGTACCCATGAGCTGATTAGTAATTTAAGGCCTGAGAAAAGCAAAGTTTCAGAGGGAAATACACTCAGACATGAATGAGTTTAATATGCAAGTACACTAGCTAAAGGGCATAATTAAAACAACATCTCTCCTTTAAATCTACATAATTATGTCTCAAAGACATTCTCATTAGTATCTTTTACTTTGCCACTAAGCTGGAAAGGGCCTCGGGTCTACATGGTTGGGAAATAAATATGAAACAAAAAGTTAAGGCATATATATACAGGTCAAATAAAATACCTACAAAATTCAATTACTGAACTTTCCTTTTTTAAGTAATATGTAAAGTCCACTGGTCCAGTCAACCATCATTTCTAGTTAGTGTACAACAAAATATACAACCATAATATCTGAGGATGACCTTATGCCCCAAACTTCAGAAGGAAAAATAACCAGAAAGGTTTAAAAAACTATTTTTTTATTTTAGAAGAGAGAAAGCTGCTTTTTCTGACAATATCTCAACTGTAAATCTCTACTAACCAGGACTTCCTTTACTATGCAATGATAACTGATGACTGATGTTCTAACAATCAGCCTGCAGCAGCTCCAAATCCTCAAGTTCATTCTAAATCATTAAAAAGAAGATGAAAGTAATTTCAGCATATTTTTAGTAGTGGGTCCATGTCCTAATACTCTCATTATTTTAAGATTAGTAATATACTTAAGGTGCTTAGGGCAACCATCCATCAAGAGGCTGTTCAACTCAAAGTCAGACATTTACAGGGCCATGCGGAGAAGCTCTTGTATTCTGTTTGACAGGACATGGGGGAAAATGTGACTTCTCTCAGAATCTGGGGCATGAAATTCTATGGGGTGGTAAGAGAAATTCTGTCCAAGGTCTTGAAGAAGTTTTAAATTCCATAGAGATAATATTGGCTTAATCAGTGGACCTTTTTCTGATGGCTTCTATTGGCACTAGCAGATCTTTTGAGAAGCTGGACAAGCAATTAGGAAGCTACTGCAACAATCCACATGCGAGGCAGTGATGACAGGGACCAGTGCGAGAGCAGCAGGGATAGCGAGAAGCAGTACACTTTCAAGGTTAAGGCAAAAGGATTTGCTGAATGTGTAAATGTGAGAGGAAAACATGAGTCAAAGACTGCGGACATCAAAGTTTTTGATTTGGGTGGGTCAGAGCATGGAAGTGCCATCCTCTGAGATGGAAAGGGTGTGGGGAGAGTTGGTGTGAGGCATGCTGGTGGACCAGGAGCTCAGTTTTGGAGACTTGAAGTTTGAGGTGTTTTAAGCTTTATCATGTTAGTATGATCCAGAATCTAGATCCTAAGTAGGCACTTGGATACCAGGATCTAGCGCTCAGGGAGAAGGCTAGGCTGGTGGAGATACACATTAGAAGCTTTAAAAAAATGAGTTCACCTGAGGGAGTCAGTATGAATTTATTTTTTAAAAAGGAGTAGGCTGTGTCCTGGGGCACTAAAACATAAAAAAAAAAGTAATATTGCCTTAGGGATATTGAATATTCATGACATCTATGCTGTCTGGGATGTAGCCCATAAACTCTTTTTGAACCAGTTCTTCAAGTTTTTGTCAAAGCTTGAAGTCAATTTATCTTTGCTAACTGAAAAAAGATGGTTACTGTGACATCTATCAGGTGGGTCTCTGAGCTGAGTAGGTCACCAGATATGATTTTAAGAAAGGCTGAAGGCACAGCTTGCTATAGGTAAGAAGTAAGAGTAAAGCCGAGGAAAGACGGTGTGAGTTCACTAAAACACAAGAAACACAGATGCCAGGCAGGCAACAATTCTATTGAGTTGATGGTATCGTGCTGAAGGGAGACCCAAGTGATTTCTGCAATAACTTTCATGCATTCAACTCAAATCCTTTAAGCCTGCCACCAAAAAGTCAAGTATCCAAAAATATGTTACACAAAAAATTTGAGAGGTACTGATCTAAATCATCTTTGTATCACCTCAAAGCTTTAAAGTTTTGATGATTAGCTCTAAATGATTAGCTAAAAGTTAGAATTTTGGCACTCATGAGAAAATTGAACTCTGCATAGATTGCATATCAGCATGTGCACCCAATTTCCTTTGGACAGCTGATATTTTAAAGGAAAATCCAAACACATGTATCAAGTAACCATTCATTTAGATGTTCTAATCTCTCCCTGTACTAAGATCGCCAGACGGTAATAAAACCAGCCTATAATTTCTCAGCATCCAGCAGGAATAGTTTCACTGAGATTTAATAACACGCTCTCGGCTTTTACAAAGGCTCAATATAAGACTCACCCATTTGAGTTATAGATCTGTTCTTTATCCAAAAGTTTGAAAAGGTCCTCCATTATGTTATCAACAGCCTTTATACAAATACTTCATGGATTATGAAATACTCATGTGTTCCAATTCTATATATCCAAATCCTATCATCTTTCAAGGTTCAATTTAAATATCAATTTCTCCATGAAGCCCTCTCCAAGTCCCCTGGGTGGATATAATATTTCTTGAACTTGCCCTAATACTGTATTTAACACTTTCAACCTCAGAATAAATGAGAACTAAAGTGAGGGCATTTTATCGATTATCTACTATACATTAGATACTATGCTAATGAGCAGTATACTAAGAGTATTATCATATGTAATCCCCATACCAATTCCACTACTTCCTTATTTGAGGGATGAGAAAACTGAGGCTGAGAGAGGCTGACTTATCAAAGTCACCCAGCCAGTAAGCAGTAGATGAGGTGTGAGGTCCGGTCTGACTTCCAAAACGAGCTGATCCACCCTGTTCAGGAGGATAGTGTTTTATTTATTAAGTTATGTGAAAGATTTTCAAGTATCCAACAAATGTTACTTGAATATTAAACTTGAGAAAATCATGGTTTCTACTCCCACCAAAGGCTTATAATTTACTGGAAGGTAATTCAGTAGTTTTAATATAAGATAAAGCTACACCAGTCTAGTATAGACTGTTTTCCTTAAGGTCATGAGTCATGTCTCATGCACATTTTTTCACTCACAGTCCTTAAAACATTGGCATATAAAAAGTTTAATTAATTAAAAAAAGTTTAATTAATAGGAATGTGGTAAGCATTCTAGTCTGATAAAATTATAGTTCTTTTCAAGAATAAAGATCGTGGGATTTTTCCCTCTTAGCTTAATTTAGAACGCAAGTAGCGTGATTACTTTAGCTAGGTGTTCAGCATTGCCTGTTTCTCTTTTTCTTTCAATATTCTGTTTTTATTTTTTGTCTTTCCACTTGAAGACAATACAATCAAAGCATACCTAGTATCTGTGACATGGCCCACCCCACAGACAGAAAGATCACGTGCAGCATGGGGCTTCTAATTACCAAGAAATTCACTGAGTTTCAGGACATCTCTTTACAAAATTTGGATAATAATAACACCTACTCCCTCATATGATGAATGGTTGAAGATTAAATAAGAACATTTACATAAAGTGCCAGACACACTACAGAACTCAATAAATGCTAGTATTCTATTGTGACAGATTATAGTGCTGTACTCTAAATGCCTTAACCATGCCCGAAGACAGCAAATTTACTCTAAATCAATCATCTTTTCTATGAGCCATTAAAAATATTACATATGTTTCTAAGAAAAAGGATGGCATTTTACTTCATTTGTATGAATCAACAACCTCAAATATTTTATATCCTCTATTTATAGCTGTCCTTTCCTTCATTATAAACCCTATAAACAATATAGAAAATATTCTTTTAGGGTTCCAGTGTGTCATTAATAAAGAAAAAGTACCACAGGTCATTCACTATGGCTGTCAGAGTCCACTTGTTCTTAGCATGGTCCATTTTATAAGCAATAGTCAGAAGAGCAAATTATCTGGCTGGAGGGGGTTCCCTGAAAGAATAATCAATCCCATGTTCCTGATCAACTATACTTTTTAAAATAAAAAGCACATCTTTATTACTACAGCAAAATTCAAATATAAAGGGGGGAATGGCACATTTTGAAATTTTTAATGAGAACAAGTAACACCCATCCTTAGGACCATTTTCAACCAATGAATGCACATTAAGGAAAAACTAGGTGCACTGCATTCCATCCTGTGCTGTGAGGCAGGTGGGGAGAGTATAGTGTAAGAGTCTCTGCTGCTTAGACACTTAAAGTTTACTTGAGATTAAATGGGGTGGTGAGGGGGCAGGGGTCACTGCTGGCTCAGATATTCAGGAAAAGATTAACCCAGGGGCTGGGCCTTGGGTGACGAACAGGAAGGATTCTTCGGCTCTTACCACTAGTGGCTTAAACTAAATCCAATTTATCCCCAGTAGCACTGAAATTAGTTCCATCTAGCTGCTCCTAATTATTCAGAATCCTTTCCCCTGATCAGAAAGTACAATCTCTTCCTTTTCTCTGGGCAATAAATGTACCTATACATTAGGTAGATTAAAATTATCTTTTAAAAAAATCATAGTCTTTGAATGGACGTGAATGTGAATGTCTAAATTTGACAATATAAAAGATTTTAAAACAATATTTACATGAAAACCATTTGTGCCATCAGCCCATAGAAAGGAGTTATCATTACTGGCTGAAGTGAAACATAATATAGTTGTAAACTGAGATTAAATAGTATTAGCACAGCGTTATTCAAATCGCATCCTTTGTGTATAAGGCCTCGAGGTGCAATCAATAAGTTAATAATTAGAACACATAAAACAGTAGCAGATTATAATCAACAAAAATTGTGTTAATGTAATGTTTAAATGTTGACTTATCAGAAAGGGCCCATTATGAAAGACAGATTTTTTTTTGTACTATTCCTAGAAGGTCCATAAATTGGAAAATAACAGAAAGAGATGGAGAATGCTTTACAAAAGGTTCTTTTTGGAAACCATCTTGGCTCAGTTCTTTGCAGTAAGAACTGGAAAGAAACACAGCCTGAATTCAGGTACGGCCACGGTAAAGCTTTAGAAGGGACAAGAGAACAAACACAGGGGACCGGAAGTAGCTTAAGAGAGATGACATCCTTGAAACTTCCAAGGACCAAGATAGACTGTTTCCCTAATCACAATATTAGAAAAGAATGGGAATACTCAGACCTCAAAAAGGACAAGGGTCAAGGCCTTCCCAGTGAGTTGGTATCAGGCATACCAGGAAGAAGAAAGACAACCACAGCTTATGACAAAAAGGAGGAACCACGCCCACCTTTAAAGACAGAAGGAATGGGACATTTCCTGGAAAAGCAAGAAAAATACTCAATCTCTTCTTGAATTATCTTGAGTGAAATCATTTTTGTTAGTGAATATCATATTTAAAAGGGCAAAAATAGGTTTTCAGTTGTTCATATGGAAAATAATATAATAAATAACAATACAAGAATAAACTGCTTTGTGTATTCACTACTGTAAACCTACTTTTGCCCCACCTCGAACACTGATAAAATGAGTATATCCTATCAGGGGTCCCCAAACTTTTTACACAGGGGGCCAGTTCACTGTCCCTCAGACCATTGGAGGGCCGCCACATACAGTGCTCCTCTCACTGACCACCAGTGAAAGAGGTGCCCCTTCCAGAAGTGTGGCAGGGGACCAGATAAATGGCCTCAAGGGGCCACATACGGCCCGTGGGCCATAGTTTGGGGACGCCTGTTTTATGTTTTCCTAAATATATATTTTCAAGATTCTTTAAATGGTTTAAATCTGAAGGTAGAAGTAAAAGCATAATTGTGATAAAACTCATATCAAAGAAAATTCATCAACAGACACTTTTTTCTCTGTAGGTGCAGAAACATCACATCTATGGTATATTTAAAAACATCAAAGTGGAAAGCACAACTCATCTTTAATGGGTTTTCAAGTTTTACCGATATATCTAATTTACCAGATCTATACAAATAAAAATGTCTTTAATCCACACATTTCTAATGAAATGTCATTGAAATGTCAGTTCTGACTTCACCTTTACTTAACAGTATTACTTAGCCACTCCCTCTGCCAGTGCCAATCATGTACTGTCTCATAACTATTTACTCATTCTGACAAGTGCTTTGTTTCTCCTGCACTGCGTAAGTAAACACTAATAGGATAAAATACAACTTAGAGAGTTTTTAATATTGCAGTGGAGAATATCTGACATGAATTTTCATCATGGAGTTTATTTTGAAAGACTATGGGAAATAAGTACATCTCATTAAAATCTGCCCAAGGATGGCACAGAAAAGACAGATGGGCCTAAAAAAGTTGGATTCTTTGCAGGCTGAAGACAAAGTTAACGTGCCGGAGACAGGGCTAGGACTTCAGCGTGTACCGATATTTACTTTTCCAAGGTCTATATGAAGATTTAGAGGGTAAGGATGGCATATAGGCCCCTAGCTGGAAAGTGAAGAATGTAAGGGACAGGCAGTTGTAACCAATGCAAAAGACAAAGAGGGAAACTAAGTTTGAAGTGAAAGGTCTTTGGGTACAAAGATGTGGAGAAAAATCTAAGGATATAGAAGCTAGAAAGATTAATTTAGCTCAAGACTCAGGTACTCCACTGAACATCAATCATTTCCCACCTGATTGGTGGTAGCTCAATGGCCAGTGTCGACCTGGGATGCTGAGGTCCCAGATTCGAAACCCTGAGGTTACTGGCTTGAGCTTGGGCTCACCAGCTTGAGTGTGAGGTCTCTGGCTTGAGCAAGGGGTTGAAAAGGTCACTGGTTTGGCTGGTGCCCTCTGGTCAAGGCACATTTGAGAAGCAATCAATGATCCACTAAAGTGACACAACTATGAGTTGGTGCTTCTCATCTCTCTCCCTTCCTCTCTGTGTCTTTCGGTCTGTCTCTCGCTTAAAAAAGAAATCCTTTCCCTTTTGAGCATTCCCACGGGGATGAAGGGGTGTGCGTAAAAAAGTTGCCAGGAATTCTTTTGAGATTTTAGTAGGAATCCCCTCACCTTTCCCTCTCTCAAACTCTGGAACCTTGCCTAAATCACAAGATCTGCAGTTCTAGGTATGATTCACACGGTTTTCCTTTGCTCATCCTACGAGGCTACAGAGATCAAAGACCTGGGAACAAGAAAGTCAGTCTCATTCAGCCCCACAGTGATCACAGACAAAGTCTGCTGCCTCATTTTAATCAATAACCCTTCAAAATAAAGGGCCTGAGACAACTTTCACCACTGAAGCCTGAGATGCAGTGAGCTACAGTAGTCCTCAGGGCCTGCCTCGGTCCACCAGTCATGGCTTCTCACCAGGCTTCTGCCAGCTTGGCCCCAGCCTTGTGACTGGGAGTCAGCCTCAGTTCGCAGGATGCTCTACTGCCTCCACCTAGCCTCTCCTGAACCCTTGATTTTGGCTAGATCTAGCTGCACTGCTCCTCAACTTCTAGAGATCCAAAACACAATATCCAAGGGTTCTACAAGCTAGTGTCTGCTGTCCCTGGGTAGTTTGGACAGTTCTCCTTGCCTCAAATTTTCTTCTTTGTAAAGAGGTGAACAGTGACATTTGCTTATTCATAGCCAAAATATGATAAATAACAATGGCAAGCCTAGAGCTCTCATATAATCCTCAAGTTGTGGTTAAATGTTATCTTCTGTTTAGGCCTTTTGTTTAAACTAACCTATTTAAAACTAGGTGCCTCATTTTCTTTTCACAAAATTTCCTTCATAGCATTTATCATCATTAACATATCATTTACTTATATGGCTCCCATATCTCTCCTGCCAGAATGTAGCCACCAGAGGATTAATACTTTTATGTAATTTTGTTCACTGCTGTACCTCTAGTATCTAGAAAAGTGTCTGGAACATAGTAGACACTTGATAAATTATTTGTTGAAGGGATGAATAGAGTACACTCTTAATGTAGCCATCTAGGAAAAGACAGGTTAGCTTGGGCATTTCTGAGACAATGCAAAAGAAAATGACAACCTTATTCTAGAGTAAAAAAGCAATCTACTTCTTAGGGTGCTTCATCAATATCACCCTCACATTTTTCTAACCCGAGTTAAATTTTTTAACCTGCTTCATTTCTCTCTGAGCCTGTTCTCACTTAAAAGCTGGCATTCTTGCCACCTAAGACATTAATCATCTCTATCTCCTCTTGAGTAAAGATCCCTCTATTCCTTACCTAGTTAGGATTCCTGCTCTTCTGACTGAGCTGCATACAACAAATTGCACCTTGAAAGCACAACCGTGGAAACTTCCAAGTCTTACTATGAAGAACAATGGGCACTGCCATGTACAAAATAGTTACTTGGTTTTCTTTCATTTATTTCTTAAGTAAAATAAAAGCCTACTCTACAAAGAAGTAAACTAACTGAAAAGATGGTGCCAAGTAATTTCTTTAACAGCAAAAACAAAAGAAAGTTGAGAAAGACTTATTGGAATGTTCTGAGTGATAAAGACATACTGGGCTCTTAAAAAAAGCCAAGGAGTACATACTCCACACGCTGAGCCCTCGGCATTCCTTAATAAATTATAGTAATATCTATTATAATAAACATTACAGTAGATATTATAATAAATTATAATACTTATTAACATAAACTGTAACAAATTTTCCAAAGAAAAACCCCCTAGTATAAGAAGTCTGACTCATTTTGGAACTTATCATACACACCCATTTTTTCCAGAGACCATTTACCACCAGGACATGCAATGAAGACAAACCCTGTGAAACCTTAAACTGGCCCCTCCTGTTGTCATTTCCTATGAAGAGCACTGCAGATATTGACAAAATTTTAACCTATCTTTTGAAATGGTAGATAAAATGTCATTTTATAACAGAGTTAATATATAAAGTATCATTGATAAAACAACAACTATAAATGAATGATTAAAGTTGAAGTTTTCTTTTTTTTCACATTTTCATAGTTTAAGGATTGAAAAACATTTAGAGTAGAACACCAAAAGCAATTAGATTTGCTAAAGCTAATTTTTTACCAGAATGGTGTTGGGTGGGAGGGATAATACTTGTTTTATTTTAATGATAGACCTTAATGCAATACATAATTTAATTGAAAATTTGACTAGCTAGCCTCCTGACAATTCATGAAAGCAAGTCCAACCTGCTCAAGTCAGTTTAAATATTAATCCTTACACTGTTATCTAGAATTTGTATCCCAAAGGCAATGGAAGGCATTTAGATAAGAGTTAAACCCTTAACATGCACACATCTCTATTATGCATTAAAATATTTAGAAGACTTTTTTTATTACAACAAAACTTTTAAAAATATATTCTAGATGTCTTGGTAACTGCTAAGGGTACCATTAAAATTGTCGCCCAATAACAATATTGACAAAGATTAGACTGCTTTTGCAGGAAACTACTTTTTATTACACTCAAATTACTTTCCTAGGGTATTGCTAATATGAATACTCAAGCAAAACAAAGTTTTCTTTGAAAGAAAAAACAAAAACATAATTATAATAATATAGAGAAAAATATGTATGATTATAGACTAACTCATTCATTTTTAAATTACTGACTAATATAGGTTTAGCATTTATAGATTGTATATTTCATACATATACTTATGTCTTTGCAACATTTTAGTAGTCATTACATTACCATTGTAACATACTGATGTGTTCGAATGATATGATTTTAATGATGTAATTGAAGCTCTCACTGATTAAACATAGAATTGAAAACTTTTATTGTAACTTGTGTCTTTTGAAGCTACATGGTTGGTCATGCTAGCGTCAACCTAAATAACATATTTATTCTTCTCCCTGAGAGTACTGGGAAAAGCACAGTGTTTTGAATAAAATAGATGCGGGATGTAACTCAGTTCTGATCATGTACCACCCACCCTTTGCTGCCTGGGGAAAACTCATTACATTCTCCATAAAAGGAGGATAGCATTTACCTCAGCATTGTGATGTTAGATGAAGAAACGTAAGGACTTAATAAGACCATGCCTGCTTTGCCACTTCCTATACTTGAGTGCATTTTACCTTATGCCCTCTCTTGCTCTGCTCTAAGGCCACAAGACATTGTGAGGAAGGTGTATGGCCACATCCGTGGCCACCATCACAGCCATCTGGCTCATGTAGTTTCAGGTTTAATCCAGACAGATGGTAATGAAATTGCGGAGCCAAAAGCTGGTGGTCCATTTTCCTTTATTCTAGACTCGTACTTGGCAAGCAAGTAAAAACACACAGCAGGAATCACTCCCGTTTCCATTCAGGGCTCCCAAAGCCACTGATTCATCCAAGTTTTCCTAGAATCAGAGGCTCCCACCTCTTTGCCTCCATTTTGGTTGCCATTCTCCCCCACGTGGCCTCTCTCCCCTGGAACAACGTGATCTCTCCAAAATGGCCTCCTAGCTCCTCCTTTTAAAACCTTTCAGTACAAAAGTCCTCCCCCAGCACATATTAGCATAACCAAGCCCCTTCCCAAGCAAGAAGGCAATCAGCCACCCCACGTGGGCAGTGGCCATCTTTAACAGAGTGAGCATAAATTAATTTATCTGACCAACAGAAGGCAATGTAACAGTGCTGACTTAGCTGACTACAAATTTATGGCCTGGTCCAGTTTTCTCATTAGTAAACTAAACATAAATAACACCTATCTCCATAGATGATGTATATAAAATATTAATTACAGTGCCTGGCATAAGCTAGGCACTCAGGAAATAGTTAAATTATAATCATTCTGCAGCTTAGAAATCTTTTGATTTATCATAGGCAAACCCCTTAGCATACTTCTGGAAGGTCTTATTCTACACTCTCTTCATCTTGCCTTAAGCCTTAACTGTGCCAGATCCCTCTGGGAAGTGATCTCCTCGGACTTTACTGGAAAGATGGGCTTCCCCAGCTCTCTTCTTCCTTCAAACACTTCTTTACCAACTTAAAAATCTCTCATATATCTTTCAGGTCTCAGACAAATAGACATCCTCACTAAACTTTTTACGCAGTTCATTTATTCATTCATTCATTCAACAAATTTGATTGAACCTCCATGACCCTTTGGGCACTATGCTAAGTGCTGGGTATGTGTGGGTAAAAAAGACAGAAAAGGTTCCTACTCTCAGGGAGCATCATAAAGCAGGAGAGACTCACATCATATAACAATCACACTATAACTATATGTTTATAAATTCTTTTTGTTTCTTCAATTATTCCCAGCACATTCTCCATTTCCATGAGTCTCACTGCCCCTGACCACCCACCTTGAAAACATGCCTGGCAGGGTCACCTTCTATAGCTATGCTGTCCTATTTCTTCCCTTCCTGACTTCTCCATCTTCTGGAACAAACACTCTGTATCCACTGCTTTCATTTCTCTATGTGATCAAGGAAACCAGGAAATGTCTCCTGCTCTGTACTTTTCTTAGAAGCAACTTCCTAAAAACAATCCCCATCCATGCCTTCCTCAGTTCTGAAAGTCCCCCGTACACCTCACTTTTGCACGTCCCCTCCTTCTTAGTGCCCAGGTCTCAAGACTGATTTCTCTCTTCTACTCCCAGTTTTCTGATAACTCTGCTTTCACTTTAGCTTCCTCCATTTCCAGGCCAAGCAGCGGGTACTCCTCAAAGCTGAATCCTCTGCTCTCTAAATTTCTCTCTATACTCTCAATCTGACAATTTATTTACCTTCAAAAGATGTTCCTCTCATTTTTATTTTGACTCTCAAATCCACACCTCCATGTTTCTTTACACAGAAGAAAGAGCATATTTCACAATGTGAGTATTCAGCAAATAATGACAGAATGAAGGAGCAAAGATGCCAACTCATCAACCAGCAAGAATTGGTACTTGGACATTAATTCAAATTTATACCTGAAACTAAACTCATGATCCATTTACCTCTACTCTAATTCCAGACAGTCCAGCTCACCACCTAATACCTATGTTAATAGAGCTTCTTATCTTTCTATTGTATATAGACTGACCACATAGGTTAAATTTAATTCTTTTCTCATGCTGTTCTACAAACTATCCCTCAAAACATTTCTTGAATTCACCCCTTCCCTTTTGCTCTTATCATATCACAACAAGACCTAATCTGGTCAACTATGTATCCAATTTCTACTCTCTCTCCATTTCAATTCTGCATACTACTTCCACATTCTTCTATTTAAAATTCACTATTGGCTTTCTCTTGACTAAAAAACAAGTTTCACTTAAAACACCTAACTTCTGGCACTAATAGCTCTCTTTCCCCTCTCCTTTCTCTGTCCTCATCCCCTTACTACTTTCCTAAATTCTATACAAAAATAAACTAGGATAGTAATTTTTAAACATTTTAAGTACCAAAATCCAACTTTTAAGCGAAATCCTACTCTGTAGATAAAGATACAAATATATTTGTTAATGTGGGGCCAGCAATCAGGCCACTCAATTTCCCTTGTGAATTTCTGCCCCCTTTGCTGTGGAAGCCAAGAGCTCCCCAAGAACACAGCTTGAAATCCATTCCATTAGTCTCTGTCCCTTGAACATTTCCTAAAACAAACTCTCTGCTGGAATTCAGTCTGTAATTCCTTTCCTTCCCCATAACCTCCCTCTCCATTCTAAGTTATATGCAACCTCTTAAATAGCCAGCACAAACTTGATCTATGGAAACATTACTGATTACCCCAAGTCAAGCTAACACTTTCCTTCTATGAAACCCTAGAATAAGAACAGCTAGCACTTACAGAATGTCAGAATCTGTACTCAGCCCCTCCTGAATCCTCACCACAATCAGTGCAGTATAGACAGACAGTAGACAGAGATACATCTAGATATCTCCATTTGTATACGTAATTACTTTCCACATTCTATAGGTGGTGACACATGTCAGGTAATTTGCTTGAGGGCACACAGGGTTTTTTTTGGTTTTGTTTTGTTTTGTTTTAAATAGTGGAGCAAATCTGAATTCAATCTGACTCCAAGGATGTACTCTACATTAGTTCTTTCCAGCCTTTTTCAGGTCACCAGTTCTTATTAAATGCTATTTGTAAAGCACTCCAGGACAAATGGAGGAAGCTGCTCCCAGTTGAAGGCAATAGTTTGTGAGAGCCCCAGGCCCGGCTTAGCCTTCTCAGGTGATAATGGAATCAATATCTGAGCATACTGGAAATTCATTAGCATTATACCAGCTGAAACACTCTGCTGAACATATAGTAGGGGTTCAAATATATGTGTGTGTGTGAGTGTGTGCGTAGCTTATTGGTAAAGGGGAACACATTATGCTCAAATTGCCAACAGAAGTGGACAAAAGAGCAAATAAGAACTCAACATTTTCAATGTCTACCTTTTGCAGCCATTGAAATAACCATTTAGATTTCTATAAGGGCAGTAACTATGTTTACACAACAGAATACTACTCAATCATAAAAAAGAAGGAAATCTTATCATTTGCAACAGCATAGATGAACCTGGAAAGTATCATGCCAAGTGAAATAAGCCAGCCAGAGAAAGACAAATGCCATCTGACCTCAATTATATGTGGCATCTAATGAGCAAAATCAACGAACAAAATAGAAACAGAATCACAGATACAGAGAACAGACTGACAGCTGTCAGAGGAGAGGGGTTTAGGGGGCTGGGTGAAAAAGGGGAAGAGATTAAGCAAAAAATAAATTAAAAGAAAAAAAAGAAAACCCTGTTAGCAGAGTGAATACTAGAGGAGATGGCGGGTGGGGGAGGTAGGAGAGGGGAAAGGGGGATGAATGGTGATGGAGGGAGACTTGACTTGGGGTGCGGAACACAATATAATACACAGATGATGTACTGTATGAATTGTATACCTAAAACCTATATAATTTTATTAACCAATGCTACCGCAATAAATTCAATGAAAGGTAAAACAGTTTCTCGAACTTTAGTGTGCATCAGTTTTACCTGGAAGGCTTCCTAAACCACGAACCAGGGGCTCCACCCCAGAGTCTGATGCTGAAAGTTTGCATTTCAGACAAATTCCCACATGATGCTGAAGCCGACACTGTCCTGGGAGAACCACTGGTCTAAGAAACAAAAACCCTACTGATAAATACGCTTCATACACTCACACTACCCCCGACCACCAGCCAAATACTGAATCCTGTGGTAATCAATTTTCAACATTAGCCTGTTCTAAATCATGATGCAAGCTGGATTCTGAAACTAGTGAGAAGCTTTTTAAATAATGCTAAATGGGCCCTGGCCGGTTGGCTCAGTGGTAGAGCGTCGGCCTGGCGTGCGGGAGTCCCTGGTTTGATTCCTGGCCAGGGCACACAGGAGAAGCGCCCATCTGCTTCTCCACCCCTCCCCCTTTCCTTCCTCTCTGTCTCTCTCTTCCCCTCCTGCAGCCAAGGCTGCATTGGAGCAGAGATGGCCTGGGCGCTGAGGATGGCTCCTTGGCCTCTGCCTCAGGCACTGGAATGGCTCTGGATGTGACAGAGCGACGCCCCAGATGGGCAGAGCATCGCCCCCTGGTGGGCATGCCGGGTGGATCCCGGTCGGGCGCATGCGGGAGTCTGACTACCTCCCTGTTTCTAGCTTTGGAAAAATGAAAAAAAAAATAGTGCTAAATGTTCCTTGACCCAATTATAACATGTAATACACCGTGAGTATGCTATCATGAGGGACAGGAATTCAGCTATATAAACTGTACATGATCTATGCTGTGCTTAATATCCAGCATGGCCAGGTCAAAGCCATTCAAAACAAGAATATAAGCAATCTGATTAAGAGAACACATTGCTTTGAATTTATTAGAAGAATTATCCAGTTCAATTTGCTCTTAAAAAAGCTAGTGACTGCAGTGATTTAATATCAAAGTTCCAAGGGAACAAATATTTTAGCGATATATTTTTTCATGCTTTAAACCGAGGTTTGACTAATGTATCTCTCATGCCCAGGGTGAGGCTTTTCCCCAGGTACACTGGCATGTAAATAATTACAACTAACAAACACTTGCATAAAACTGTACTGTAATCATTAAATAGATTTTAATTGCAGAAAGCAGAGATACATTTATTTCAGGAATCTAAGAAATTATTTACAGAAAGAGATATTCAAAGCTTTGAATACCTCTTGTATTGTATCATTCATAAATCCAAAGAATTCTATTTGACAATCCAAATGCAATTTTCAAATGTCCCCAATCCCCACTGACAAGGGTAATTGAAAAGGCTTTATTTAACAAATTTCAATATATCATAAATATTCATACTCAATATATGTAAATCTAACAGTGAAAACCCTACATTATGAAACTAATATTTGGAAGCAAGATATATACTAAAGCAATTAGTCTGTTATAAGAACAGAATATTCTCTTGAAAATGGTTGATATTTTAATACATGTATATATTTAATACATGTATATATTATATAATAAGGACTATAATTTGACAACTCTATTATTTATATATCTGTAACTAATATGTACTATATTTCTGGACATTAAATAATAATAATGATAACTGGTTATCATTTCCTGTATAGAGTAGTTGCATAATTTTCCAACCTATATTTTGATTTAGAAAAATACATAGAAGAAAACAAATTTGGCTAGTTACTAAAATTATTAATATTTTATAACTTGTTAGAAATATAGCCTTACCTAGAGAGAAACAAAGACAACTTCTTTTCTCATAAAGAAAGCCACTTTTAAATGCCTGGGCAGAAGCTACCCTGTATTCAACAAACATCTAAGAGTTGCCAGGTCTTGGGCTATGCCCTTGAGACCCAAAGAGGAAAAGCCATAGTCTCTGAATTCAAGTCCAGTCCTAAGACACACATGCAACAAAGATACTACAATTTGCTAACAGTTAGAAAGATGGTAGGTACATAATTCAATAAAGGTATATCACGCTAGGTATCCTAGTCCTAACTGAACAGAAAAAATGAACACTGCAGCTACTGAACAATGAACTAAGTGTAAAACAATAAACTAGAAGCCCTATCCTCTGCTACAATAACCTTTTTTTATACCTTGGACCTCTTTGACAAGCCCATGATAAGAAATTCCTTCTAAATTATAAAATCAGTAGTTTCTATTGCAAATTTCAGATCCTACTAAAATTCTTTATTTAATTCAACATAAAGTTCACTATAAATGGAATAACAGCACATTAGCAGTTATATAGTACAGTACTGACTTATGTAAAGACATTACAGAAAAATAGACCAAATTTTCTGATTTTTTTCATATATATTTATATCTATGGAAACTTATTCTTTAGTTTCCTCAGTAAACACTTAATGAGTGCCTGCTATGCATCAGGCACTGTTCCAGGTGCCTAAACATACAGCAATGAACAAGACACTCACCCACTTTCACACAGTTTTTATTCTAAGTGTAGGATACAGATAACAAATGAATAAAAAATAAATATGAGGTAATGATAAGAGCCCCAAATTATAAGAACATAATCTAGTAGCATGTAATTGGAAGTTATATAAGGTGGTACCTCTCACTTATTAATACCATTTACTGAGGTGTGAATGCTAGTCTAAAAATAGATTTAAAAGAACAGAAAAATAATCCAGACTAACAACTCTGAATAAGCATTTTATAGACAGATGGCTACTTTTTCTATAGAAGAACTGAGTTAGTATATCAACTTCCTAACAAAAGATAACAAACGGTGAGCATCAGAACTTTAAGTTGCTTCCAAAATCACATTATTACTATTCAAAAATGTTTGTAAAAGAAAACAAGAATGTGTAGACCATGAAACAAAAATTGCTTAAGCGTAATGAAAAGTATCTGGGGACATGCCCCTTTAATATTTATACTCTGGATGACAGTTATAAAAGCTCATACATCCAGTTTTAAATTATTTTACAACAAGGACAACAAATTCCTCCTCAAACTTTAAGTATAACATTAAATAGAAAAGTATTCCAAGTATAAAAAAAAAAAAAAACAACTAGCTACATGCCTGCAGCAAACAGAAGCAAGGGAAGATGGGAGGGAGAGACACACAGATTAGGCAATCAATTCATGAAGAACGAAGCTCAATATTTAGAAAGGAGGTAGGGAAAAGAGTTATTTAGTTCTAGAGATTGTAACTAGGAAAGATGGCAGTGACAACAGCTACAGGTAAAAAGTGCTGGAGGTACAAAACCTTTCTCTGTTGCTTCAGAAGTAATAGCCAAGAACCCACAATTTTTGCTCAGATGCATAAAGCATGGTATCTCAAATAAGTTACAATGAGGACATAAGCATAAAGAGAAAGAAATCAGATATACGGTCATTTAGGAAACAACCATAAAGGAGAATTTCAGTTGAAACTGACTGTATCACCACATTTTTCTTACACTCTCAGGAAATAAGATATTTAACAGAAGTGATTGTTCCCAATCATTCCTCGGTTTAACACCAAAGTCCTTTAGAGCACTACCAAAAAAATGTCTAATATACATCCTCTATAATCATTCTTTATAAACAATATTTAAACCATCAATTTTCTATAGCTCTTAAGAGTATTTTTAATTGTATGTATAATTAACAAAAAGGTACAATTATTAAGCTGAAGAGAATATTTTAATAAACTAAAAGATACCATATTACATTTCATTGCAAAATATATGATATAATTGAGGAAAATATGAACATGTATTTACAAATACAGACTCTAACAATAGAACACTAGACAGACACCATAAATCATAAGTATAATTTATAATCTTTTTGTCGAAATAATGTATTTGCTGTAATCCATAATAAGCTGAACATACAGACTGCTATACATTATCTAGAAAGGTACAAATTATTTATTGATTTCCTTTGCAATAATTTTTGAAAAAAACTTTTACATTACAAAATAAAAATCCCACTTGAAAAATACTTTCAAACACAAGGGTTTAAAACTAACTAAATACTGATGACATTTGTACATAGGCCATCTGGATACATACACAAAATGGCGGGTCAGTGAAAGGTGTGCGGGTCAAAGGCGGTGTACTCAGAGGTTTCCCTCTCTCACTTTCCTCTTTCCACTCGCACTGCACTGAGCTAAAATGGTAACGCACTTCTCTCTTTTCACTTCAAAACCACGGCGCAACTTTCTCCACAGTTCATAAAGATTTATTTACTGACGGTTAATTTTGTGTCTACCCGACTGGGATATGGGGTGCCTGGACTTGGGCCAAACAACATTCTAGATGTGCCTGTGAGGGTGTTTCTGGATGACGGACTGCCCTCCCTGGTGCTCGTGGGACTAGGCTAATCCTTGGAAGATATGAAGCGAACACACTGCTGACCCTCCGGGGAGTAAGAGGGCACTTCCTCCCGCCTTAAGCTGGGGCGTGGACGTTTCCCAGCCTTCGGACTCAGGCTGAAACGCCGGCTCTTCCTGGAACTCAAGCCTATACTGCACTTGAACTAGAACTACACCATCGGCACTCCTGAGTCTCCAGCGTGCTGACCGCAGATCTTGGGACTTGTCAGCCTCCATTCTCACATGAGCCATTCCTTATAATAAACGTCTTTTAATACACACACATTCTATTGGCTCAGTTTCTCTGGAGAACCCCATACACCTTCCTACTTAATAGATCAAATTCCTAATGAAATATCAAAACAATATTTTAAAGTAATAATATACAATATCAATGACAAAGAAAGATACATAGCTTGATCAGAGTTGAACTTAAAATCTTGCCAAACAGTCATTTCATGGCATGCATCAAAAGTTTAAAACTGCCAGTTTTCACCAGGTAATTTTATTACCTGATGAATAGATACAGAGGACATAATCAGAACTATAATAAAAGATTTATGTGCTCAGGATATCAGTTGCAGTACCATTTATGACAGAGTCAAACAGACACAACCATATGTCCAATAACAGGGGAACAATTAACTAAATTATATCACTTTCAAAGGATGTATTGTCATCCAGCTAATCCAAATGATATTTTCAAAAATCACTCAGCAACATGGGAAAATGATCATAATATAATGGCAATTTTTAAAATGAGGAGAAGCAAAGTGGTATCTAGCTACCTAGATTGCTGAGAAAGGTTAAAATGTTCAGAGTAATTATTGCTAAATGGGGAAATGGCAGGTAATTTTTCATATTTCTCATATTTTTTTATAATCAGATTGTTACCTTAAAATAAAAAGTATATATATAAAAGAACTCTAATAACATTACCCAAAACTATATTTAAAGAAAATCCTACAAGAGGGATGTGGATGGGAACACGGGGGAGGGGGGATGCATTCGGGGGGGGGGGACACTAGAATCTATGTAAACACAATAAATTTAAATTAAAAAAAGAAAATCCTGTTACATGATAAATTAAGAATCCACAGACAATTATCAATGAAAATAATTTTAAAAACAAATCTGTAAAATCTTTTTAGATGTTGTAAAAGAATGTTAACTCATATATAGATAGCTAGAGACATGTTCTGGACTGAACTGTGTCCTTCTAAAGGTCAAATGTTGAAGCCCTAATCACAATGTGACTGTATTAGAGAGTGAGCATTTAAAGAGGTAACTAAGGTTAGGTCAGTGGTAAGGGTGGACTAATCCCAGATGACTGGTGTCCTTATAAGAGGAAAAGACATCGGGGAAGGGAAAGCACAAGAAAAGGCCAGGTTGTGACACTGCAAGAAGGTGGCTTCTGCAGGTTAGGAAGAGAGGCTCAGAGGAAAACAAATCTGCCGACACCTTGATCTTGGACTTCCAACCTCCAGAACTAGACAAAATAAATTTCCATTGCTTACTGCATCAATCTGTGGTATTTTATGGTAGCCCTACCAGACTAATTTGAGATAATAAGGTATTATAAAATGTACTTCGTAAATATTCTTGGTTTTACCATTTTTACCTCTACTAGGAAGAAGCAAACCAAGAAATAAACAGTAAAAAAATTTACTTCATACCACAGTGCCATGGCTTTGAAGGGACACAAAACTATATTTCCAAAGTAAAATGTTGTTAGCTAATACTCGTAAATAAAGAATAAGAGTGAGACTTTGAGTATTATAGATAGATTTAGAAGCAGTTCTTTTAACCCTTTGAGTAGTACGAACATTCTGTACGTCCTCGTGCCTCCTGACCATCCAGAGTACGATCGATTTATTTTAAAAATGTGTAAGGCAACATTAAAAAAAGAGAAATGTATGTTCTTCTTGATTCCATAAATTAGTTATCAAACAAACATGATTTTAAGTTAATAAAACTGTAACTGGAACTAATTTTATTCTTTGAGAAAAAAAAAAGAAACTCACTCCTGGGGGTCAGCGAGCATGAAAAAAAATCATTACTCAAAGGGTTAATGTCTAACTAAAAATGCTCCATAACATAGTTCAGCATAACACAACAGAAACATTATAAATTCTTTTCACTTTGTTCTTAATATCTGAGTCCTGAAAATACACCTCTGTGCCAGGTACGCAGTCAGACTTCTAGGAAAAACTACTATTAGCATAATCATCATTCAAATCTGTGTTCCATCTACAGAGACTGCAGAAGAAAATATTAAAAAATTTTATACAAGTAACTAAGAAGAAACTGATAATACACCAAAGGAAGATATGCTGATAAGTACAGAAACGGGAATGCAAAAGTAGGAAGTAAATCAGAATCAAATGTCATAAAAACAAAATGAACTCAGAGTCAGAAATAAAGCAGGAGATTGGCTCGTGAATTTGTGCGAAGCTAGCAACTTGTCGATCACAAACACATGCTTCACACAAGTGAACCGACAACCCTGCACAGGGACATCACCAGATGGCCAATGCAGAAATCAGACTATGTAATTGGAAGCGGGAGATGGAGAAGCCGCAATCTCTTTGCCAAAACAAGACCAGGAGCAGATTGTGCTACTGACCATGAACTGCTGATATCAAACATTAGAGTAAAGCTAAAAAGAAAAAAGAGCACTGAAGGATCATAATGTCATAATATAATGGAAATAACATTCCTGATGGATTTGAAGTTCACATAAAAACGAATCTGCACTGTCGAACTTAATTGACCAAGAGCCAGAAGAACTGAAACTAGAAATATTATCAGGAAAGAATGCAGAATTCTTTCACACAAAAAAATACAAAACAATGCCAGAAGTAAAAAGGAAAGAAAAATTGAGATGGATGACAGAAGAAACACTAAAAATTGTTAGAGAGAGACAAGATGCAAAAGCAAAGGGTGACAAAAGCAGGGGTAGATTTCTGAACTCAGTTCCTCAATAACTATTACATAGACATAAAGAGAACTATTACCATATCAATATAATGAGATAGAAGAAACAATAACAAAGGAAAATCAGGGCTTACTCCCAGAAGATTAAAGAAATAAAGGGAAAATTCAAGCCGACAAGGAAGCACATTCTCTGACCAGGAAAAAATAAAGAGAATGTGGAAACAGTATACTGAAAATCTATACAAGGAGAGACAGAAGGATGACAGGTAGCTTTGAAGAAGATTCCTATGAGGAAGAATCTATATTTTTAGAAAGTAAAAATATTGGGAAGAAATATATCACCAGGAGTAGATGGGATACCAATAGAATTATTTCAAACCACAGAAATGTCATAATCCTAACAAAAATATATCAACAAAATATGGAGTCTGGCGCCTTAGACCACTCGGCCATCCTGACAAGGACAAATATGGAAAACAAAGCAATGACCTACAGACTAGAAATGGTCAATATACATCTCAATCTTCAAGAAAGGAGATGCCAAGAAGTACAAATATTGATTGACTTACAATCTATGCAACTTACGACCATTCGACTTTACAACCACAATCGCTAGCCATGACTGCTTTGCATCTGGCAGCGCAAGCATTGCCCAGCTGGGCGTACGACAGTGTGGACCAGCTTCCGGCAGCACTACCATCTCCGCGTGCACCATTTCAACTGTTATCCCAGACTCGGTACAGCAATTTGTGTTTTGTGTCTTAGATATTTTTCATCAAACCCCTCCCAAGATGTCTACCAAGAGGAAATTGTCTTTGCAAATATTAAACCAGTTGTACTGGTAATGCAGTGTTTTACTTAAACCTGACGAATGTAAAAATAAGAAACAAAATGGTGTAGAGATGATACAAATGGCATAAAATGAAAAAAGAAAATTATGATATATAACAATAATGAAAGAAAATTATGATAAAATATGACAAAGATTTTTATAACATCATTTCACAGTACTGTACATATAGCCTACTGAACTTACGACCAAATCGTGTTACGACCAGTCTGTCAGAACCAATCATGGTCGTAAGTCGAGCACTAACTATAGTAGCTATAGGGCCATTGTTCTAATTTCTCACACAAGTAAAGTGACACTAAAGGTGATGTAACAAAAGCTACTAACTTCTATAGAGCAGGAAATGACAGTCAAGCTGGATTCAAAAAAGAGGGAGTCAAGATCTACGTGCAAACAGTCACTGGATATTGGAGTGCTCCAAAGAATTTCAGAAGAGGATTAGCCTACATTTTCTAGACGACAGTAAAGCTTTTGATTGTCTGGATCATGAAAAGCTATGGGTTGTCCTGAAAGAAAAGGTCATAGCTCAGCACTTGACTGTCCTGATGCATAACCTGTATTGTGGACAGTAAGCCACTGTCAAGCCTGAAGATGGAACGACAGAATGGTTTCCTACAGGCAAAGGTGTCGGGCAAGGGTGCATTTTACCTCCTTATTTGCTACATGCAGAACAAATGAGAAACTGGTCTAGACTCAGAGGAAGGAGGAGTGAAAATTGGTAGAAAAAACATCAACAACTTAAGGTATGCAGATGACACCATCGTACTGGCAGAAAGTGGCAATGATTTGCAACAACTGCTGATGGAACTGAAAGAAGAAAGGGCCGAGGCAGGACTGCATCTGAACATCAAGACAAAAATCACAACTACAGAAGAAATGCACAACGTTACCATACACAATGGAAACATCAGGATGTTTACTTCAGTCTGGTCATCAATTCGAATGGAGAAGGCTGAGACTCGGAAGGATGGCAATGGAAGGAAGAACTAGGAAAGGTCACCAAGAGCAAAGATGTGTCATCAGAGGTCAAGGCTAAAACCATCCACACCCTGTATTCCCAATTACTGTGTACAGTGTGAAAGTTGGACAGCAAAGAAAGCAAACAGAAAAAAAATGGATTCTTCTAAAATATGGTGTCGAAGGAGAGCTCCACAGATACCCTGGACGGCCAGAAAGACAAACACTCGGGTCCCAGAGCAAATTAAGCCGGAAACATCACTGGAGGCAAAAATGAAAAATTGAAGCCGTCGTACTTCTGGGCACACCATGACAAGGCAGTGTTCTTTTGAAAAGACAGTAATGCTGGGAAAAATAGAAGCCAGCAGAAAAAAAAAAAGGAAGACGAGATGGATTGATTCCATAAAAGAAACCATAAGCCTGAGTCTGCAGGAGCTGAGGAGGCTGTGAGGACAGGACATGCACATCACTCATTTATAGAGTTGCCAGGATCTGGAGCCAATGGCATGTACACACATGTATGTTTGTATATTATATGTACATACACAGTCCTACAGAAATATAACTCAGAAAGCAATTTCAGTCTTATAACAACTGCTGGCCGTAAACCTGCAGAGGGAAGACTCTTCATTTAAGCATCACTTCACACCTCACTCTGCTCCAGTCTTGCCTTGGAATGATCTTACCTCTCCTAATCTTCGGTTTAACATCTATTACATTAACACATGAATTGCTTTTTTCCTAAAAGAAACCAAAGGCATCTTTATCTTTTAGAGTTTTCAACTACATGTCAGGGGCATATTCAAAAAACAAACAAAAGCAAACAAAACAAACAAACAAAAAAAAAAACCAGACTCTCTAGTTTTCAAACTATAGTAAAATTTAAGTAACTGCTCCAGTTTTTCAAAATTACCTTGTCTGGATCCATCTTTCCTTTGATAAATTCTTGCTTCCAGAACTGCAATGCCTGTTCCAGGGTTAAGCCAATGCCCTTCAGGAAGAGGCCGTACTGCATGCGGCCTCCATGACGGAGATGGTGATTTTCCCGCAGGACTTTGTGTAACTGACGCATGCAAGGTGGAAAGGATTTGATAGAAAGCTACAAGAAAAAAGAATTTTCAGTTATATGGAAGATTTACCAAGTCCTTCACACTAAAATGAATTTGTTGCAAATTCATTCTAATTTACAAATTATGGATTCAAACTGGAACAAAAACAAAAATTATAAGGATTATTGTCTTACTGTGATTACAGATGAACTCTTTTCTTATTAATATTTTTATATTGGCTACATGTTGAAATTATAAATAATTTGGTTTGGGGAATTAAATAATATACATTATTACAAATTATTTCATTTATTTCTTTTTAAATTTTTAAATTAAACTTTATCTTTTGAGAAATTATAGATTCACATACAGTTGTAAGAAATAATACAGAGATATCGTATACCCAATTTCTCCCAAAGGTAATATTTTGCAAAGCTAACTTGTATTATCACATCCAAGATACTGACGTTGATATAATCCACTAGTCTTAGATTTCCCCAGTTGCACTTCTGTGTGAATTACTGTAGTTTATTTAGCTTCTATGTAATTTTGTCATGTGTGGGTTCATGTATCGGTCACCACAGTCAAGGTGCAGAACGGTTTTCTCACCACAGGAACCCGCATATCTTTTCTAACCACCCCTACCTAATTTCTGCCCCCTGCCCTCATCCTCTCAGCCTTGGCAACTATTAATCTGTTCTCTAGCTCTATAATTTTGTCATTTCAAGTGTGTTATATAAATAGAATGAGTCTGTAATATTTTGGGATTAGGCTTTTTATTCAAGCATAATTCCCACAAAATTCATCTTAGTTGTTGCAGGTCTCAATAGTTTATTCCTTTTTTATTGTTGAGTAATATTCCATGGCATGGAGGAACCAAAATTTGTTTAACTATTCACTTGCTGAATGACATTTGGGTTAGTTCCAATTTGGGGTTATTTCACATAAACAGATGTACAGTTTTTGTGTAAATATAAGATTTCTTTCCCTGGGATAAATGTTCAAAAGTACAGTGCCTCAATCACAGATAAACTTTTAAAATAACCCCAAAACAAAGAAAAATACAAAAATAAGACAAATTGTTCTCAAAAGAAATACTCAAATGTGTTAGAGAAATCAACAGTTGAAAGAAAGAAATTACAGGTCTTTTCTTCAGTATCAAAGAAATTTCAACTTTTTCATTTATGGTACCAATTGCATTTTCTCTGACTTCCTCTAATATCCTCCTCCAGAGGCTTAAGTTCTCACCCCCTCATGTATTCCTTGGTAAATTCAATTCCACCTGTAAATAGGAGCAGGTCTCACTTTGCCTGAGGTTGCTGCGCCCTCTAGTGGCCAACCAGTTTCTTCATCTTTTCACAGTAGAGACTACACTTTCCGGTCCCTAACCCACTTCAGTCAGGTCCCTATCTTCCCTTGGCAGCACTACTACCAAAGGGCCTCCTATCTGTACATTCCTGTTCCTTCATACTACTACAAAATTATTTTTTTTAACTATTGTTCCAATTCAAAACCATCAATGAATAGTCAACATCCTCAATGTCTGTAATGAACTACTCTTCAAGTCTATGTCACAGAACAAGTATTTATTGGATGTTTTAGGCAACACAAAGGTGAATAAAACATAATTTTCCCTGTAAATCAGTTAAGTGAAGGAAAAAGAAACTGTCACTATTACATTCACTATTGTATAAATTAAACTCATATAATAAATTATATAATAAGGGAATGTAGACTGTTAAACAGTCTGGAAGTTCCTCAAAAAATTAATCATAGAGTTACCACATGACACAGCAATCCTTCTACTGGGTAACTAACCCAAAGAACTTGAACACATTTATTCACAAAGACACATGCACCCCCATGTTCATTGCAGCATTATTCATGGTAGGCAAGATGGAAACAAACAAAGTGTCCTTGGATAGAGAACTGGATAAAGAAGATGTGGGGCTTGACCTGTGGTGGCGCAGTGGATACAGCATCGACCTGGAATGCTGAGGTCGCCGGTTCAAAGCCCTGACCTTGCCCGGTCAAGGCACATATGATAAGCAATCAATGAACAAAGAAGGTGAAGCAGCTATGAGTTGATACTTTTTCACTCTCCCACCCCTCTCTCTCCTCTCTCTCCTCTCTCTGTAAAATAAATAAAATCTTTAAAAAAGAAAAAATAGGAAAAGAGGCATGGACACAGCCTGTTAGAGGGTTCAATTGAGCATCACCCCAAAGCGTAGAGGTTGCCCATTCGATTCCCGGTCCGGGCACACCAAGAGTAGCTTGATGTTCCCATCTTTTTCTCTCTCCCTTCCTCTCTCACTTAAATCAATAAATTAAAAAAAATATTTTTAAAAAGATGTGGTACATCTATACCATGGAATACTACTCAACCATTAGAAATGATGACATAGTGCCATTTATAACAACATGGATAGATATTGAGAATATCATGCTAAGCAAAATAAGTCAGTCAGGCCAGGGCACATACAGGGACAGAGCAATGTACCTGTCTCTCTCTCTCTTCCTCTCTCACTAAAATCAATTAAAATAATAAATACGTCAGTCAGAAAGAGCTAAAAACTACATGATTTCACTCACATGTGGGATATAAAACTGAAACTCCCAGACAGAGACAACAGTATGATGGGTCCCAGCGGGAGGGGAGAGGGGACAGGGACCGTATATATAATGACGGAAGATCTGACATCGGGTGCTGGGCACACGATGCAACATACAAATCAGGTAGCATAGAAACGTACACTTGAAACCTATATGATCCTATTAAACAATGTCATCTAATAAATTTAATATTTTTTTATAAAAAGAGGTAGAGTTCTGACAATGGAAGCTAGAGAAAGTTTGGAATCGGTAATGTGGACCGAGGAAGACACACCCGTATCTACGTAGACTACGTCATAGAGGGTGGGAGAAAAAAGCAGCTTAAACCTGACTGAGGCTACAGGGCAGTGTCGAGGGAACCAGGTTTCAGTGAGAAGAGACATCTAAAGGAAACATTTAGATAAGAAGTGGAGAACACCAAGGACTGCTGTGAGGAGCAGGCAGTAGACATAGAGAGCCAGGGTGAGATCCAGAGAAGGATCTACCTGTATCATTTAGCTCAGGATCTCCGTCACAGACCCACACACATGACCATCACAGCGCCTAATGTAATTTCCCTCTACATTGCTGACTTATTTTTTACTGTGCTGTCTACGTCCCTCAAGTAAGGCCAACAAGACAGAGGGACTTTCTGTTCTATTCACCTCTGTATCCACAACACAGTGGCTGGTACCTAACTGATGGACTCAGTAGATAATCACTAAGTGAATTAATGATTATATTTTTATATCCTCCTACAGTATCTAACCAAGTTCACATTTGCTTGTGAATGTGACAGAATTAATTTCTAACCACTCACATAATAGAAACACAATCATATGTCAGGGAGGAAGTGTTAGAGATGAAATAACCGAGAAAAGGATGAGGCATCCTTGAGAACAAATTTCAAACCAACTGTATAAGGTGGGCAATCCTACCATTATCTCTAAACATCCTAACTGTTTAAAGATTGATAATAATTTTTCATAAAGGTAAGACCTTTTCCTTCTGGTCTCTAAAAACTTCTAAAAACTCACAGTCTCTCCCTACTCACCTTACTATAATTCTTGCTTCCAAACACTATAATCTCAATATATTTTCAATTTATTGTAAATAATTTGGTAATTGTCTAAACAAAGATTATTTATGGCTGGTTTATTTTCTGTTTTTGGATAAAGTGGAAATTCAATTATGTATTTAAAAAAATCTTACAGAATTTCATAAAGCATGCTACTCTTTCATTCTGCTATGGAACCACGAAATGCAGCCAAAAGGAGCTGGCCAGTAATCTAGTGGCGACCCAAGTACGGGAGCCTACACTTAGTGTTACAGAATAAACCTGACCCTCCCCAAACTCATACTGAAGTCCTGACTCCCAGTACCTCAGAATGTGACGGGAGCCTACACTTGGTGCTACAGAATAAACCTGACCCTCCCCAAACTCATACTGAAGTCCTGACTCCCAGTACCTCAGAATGTGACAGGAGCCTACACTTAGTGTTATAGAATAAACCTGACCCTCCCCAAACTCATACTGAAGTCCTGACTCCCAGTACCTCAGAATGTGACGGGAGCCTACACTTAGTGTTACAGAATAAACCTGACCCTCCCCAAACTCATATTGAAGTCCTGACTCCCAGTACCTCAGAATGTGACGGGAGCCTACACTTAGTGCTACAGAATAAACCTGACCCTCCCCAAACTCATACTGAAGTCCTGACTCCCAGTACCTCAGAATGTGACGGGAGCCTACACTTAGTGTTACAGAATAAACCTGACCCTCCCCAAACTCATACTGAAGTCCTGACTCCCAGTACCTCAGAACGTGACTGTATTTGGATACGGGGCTTTAAAGAAGTAATTAAAGTTAAATGAGGTCATGGAGGTGGGGTCCTGGTCCAATTTCTAAGAAGAGGAGACACCGGGGAATGTGTGCAGAGTGGAAAGATCATGTGTGAACGGAGAGAGAAGCCCCAGAAGAAATCAAATTGCTGGCACCTTGATCTTGGACTGCTAGCCTCAAGCATTAGAAAATAAATTTCTGTTGTAAAGCACCCAGTCTGTGTGATTTTGTTACAGTAGCCCTAGCAAACACATACATTTAGTGTTTTCCATTTCTTCTTTTCTAAGTGTATGTGGTATTTAAATACAAACACTATCTATCATCAGTTAAAAGAATTACTCTTCGGAATAATTAAATCCTGTTTTCATCAGAAAACAATATTTTTTCTGTTTTCTTTCTTTTCTTTAGAAAGAGAGAAAGACAGGAAGGGAGAGAGACGAGAAGTATCAACTTGTAGTTGCTTTCACTGTGTTTATTTTGTTTGTTTATTTTTTTTTCTATTGATTGCTTCTCATATGTGCCTTGGCCTGGGGCTCCAGTCGATCCCCTGAACCCTTGCTCAAACTAGTGACCTTGGGCTCAAGCCAGCAACCTTGGGATCATGTCAATGATCCTGCACTCAAGCCAACAACCTCAGGGTTCGGAACCAGGACCCTCAGTGCCCTGGGCTGATGCTTAATCCACTGCGTGACCACCAGTCAGGCTACGGACAATTTTCTGATTAATTCTGATGTTTTTACGATTTTAAAAAATCTTATGTGTAGCACATGGGATTTCCTTTCAAAATGATTGGCAGTCAAAGAACTAATATTCTCGCCCAATCTTCCCACCCAAAAATAATCTTTGGTTGAAGAAAACCTGTGCTTCCTTCATTGACAAAGACATAATTTAAAGGGATGTGATGCTTACCGAATCAATCTGATCTAAAGAAATCTTCCCAACATTTCCCAGCGTACTGTAATCTTGACCAGTGTAGGAATGACTAAAAAGAAAAAGAAACAAATTATTAAAATAAGATTTGTAAAAGCATTTTGATCACATCCAAAGGAAATTTTTATGCTGATATAAAATCAGAATGAGGAAACATTTTACACATAAAACTAGCTGAAATATGTTACATGTTTTAAAGATACCTAATAGAATACATTTAAGCAACTTACCTAAAAGCAGTACAAAATACAGTGACAGTCCGGCCCTCCCTCATTCCCAGTCTAGCGTGCCACTTGCATTTCTTAGAAACATAATGCAAACTGTCATTAAAGTTCAAACCCTTGCTGCTGATCCTTCATTAACAGCACAGCAGCAGAGCAAAGAACCTGGAGCCTAAATCAGGTACAATCACTTACTAGTGGTAAGTCCCTCAGCAAGTTACTGACTCTGCATAGCCCTGGTTCCTTCTCTGTCAGGGGAGATAACGGTGCCTGCTTTGCAGTGTTGACAGGTGGTCTGAGTGGAAACAACTTCCGTCAAGTACAGCATAGGGAATACAGTCAGTAACACTGTAGCAACTATCTATGATGTCAGATGGGCACTAGATTTATTGGGGTGATCACTTCGTAAGGCATATAAATGTCTAATCACCATGTTTTACACATAAAACTAATATAATAGTGTACATCAACTATAATTGAAAAATAAAACAATTATTTAAAGAGACCTGACATATAGGAACCACTGTTTATTAAAATAAATAACATCTGAATAGCACATTATACCCTCACCACTCTGAGTCAGCATCTTTGTTTTACATTTGACAAATGAGGAAACAGAGGCTCAGAGGAGTTTGAAATTTGTTATATCAGAAAACAAGTCAGCAGTGAGGTCTTTTGATTCCCAATTCCCTATTTCTTCACGTACCATGATGTTTTCCCATAATATATATTATTCATAAATTAGGATTTTTAAACTTGGTATGCACTTGGCCCTGGCTGGTTGGCTCAGTGGTAGAGCATCAGCCTGGCATACAGGAGTCCCAGGTTTGATTCCTGGCCAGGGCACACAGGAGAAGCACCCATCTGCTTATCCACCCCTCCCCCTCTCCTTTCTCTCTGTCTCTCTCTTCCCCTCCCGCAGCCAAGGCTCCATTGGAGCAAAGTTGGCCCGGGTGCTGAGGATGGCTCTATGGCAGCGGTTCTCAACCTGTGGGCTGCGACCCCGGTGGGGGTAGAACGACCAAAACACAGGGGTCGCCTAAAGCCATTGGAAAATACATATTTATTATACAATACATTTTTAAATAAAATATGTATTTCTGATGGCTTTAGGCGACCCCTGTGTTTTGGTCGTTCGACCCCCACCGGGGTCGCAACCCACAGGTTGAGAACCGCTGCTATGGCCTCTGCCTCAGGCACTAGAATGGCTCTGGTTGCAACAAAGCAACGCCCCAGATGGGCAGAGCATCGCCCCCTGGTGGGCATGCCAGGTGGATCCCGGTCCAGCGTATGCGGGAGTCTGTCTGACTGCCTCCCCGTTTCCAACTTCAGAAAAATACAAAAAAAAAAAATTTGGTATGCACTTAAAACCTTTGTAATTTTTCATCTCCCTACATAAAACCACACCCATGCTCAAGTCCATAAACACTGAATCAGATGCAGACATTCAGACAGGACTGAGTGAAAACCAGCTGCTAGATTACACAGAAAACCACAACCACACCATGATCTACGCAGACTCCACAGCTGAAGGGAAATGTGGAGTAAAGTATTGTCGTGATTGGAAAGAGTTCCAGACCCTCTACATTCTGCCTGGTCAGTGAAGAGTCTTGCTGCTGAACAATAGAAATGTATACACTCAAGATGCTCTTTAGAGAGACTGCTGTTCCTACAACCAGTCAAGCAGACTGACTCAACAGTGGGTGTGGATGGGGAAGCAACACGACAGTGCAGCCGGGTGCTGAGGCCACTGGCTGGGAGACCACGGGAGTGCAGCTTCCCTCTCTACCCTCCGCCCTCCAGGGTGAAGAATGGCCTGAAAATGCTGAGAGCAGGGTGAGCGGAATGCCAAGGAGGCACACAGAACAAGCCCAGACCCTAAAACACACCTTGCCTCTGGGATTACTTATTCCTTGAGTAACAAATTTCTGACAATTAATGTGTCATTAGATTATATCCGTATCTTTAATCACAGTGAGTCCATGGCACAGAAAAACTCATGTTAAACTAAACCAACATTTGCCATTTAATTTTAAGTTTACATTTTAATATACAGCAAAACCAGATAATTGTGTCAATGGAATTCCAAAAATGAAAATAAAAAGTTCACTTTCCAGTCTATCTTACAGCGGAGCAAGGAGGCAGCACGGGCCACGGCAAAGCGGAAGGCCACGCATCGCGACGCGTCCTCTTTTTGTTCTCTACGTCACTAGTTAGCAAACTGGGTGCGTCACCTGACTGTTTTTGTTCACACCATCCTCATTTGTAAAATGGCACTGAAAATGCCAGGCTTGCCTGGCTGCCAGAAATGCTGGTAAATTAAAGATATAATACACTCGAAGTATTAATTAAAATGGTAAGTCCTATTCCAGTACACAGAGCAACTGCAGTCTTGACCAGTAGATCCGAACAAGACAGGATGGAAGGAGGAGGAAGAGAGTCCTGGAGAAGAGCCATCATCACCCAGCTGGGACATCCGGGCCGCTCCACAGACCCCTGTGAGCTGCACCTTCTAGTCTATACGTTGACTGTAACCATCTAGCAGGATTGTTCCAATCAAATAATTAACAAACACAAAAGTCTCCTATAAGTGGTAAAATGATGTATAAACGAGATTTTAGTTATGGAGTAAACAGAGCCAGTGGTTACCACAAGAAAGTTTCTCTCAGCCCAGAATAATGTCGTATACTAAGTACAAAGAGAAGATAGATAAAAAAAAGGGCGTCAACGCTTTGACAGAACATGTAAAAGGGCTAAATTCCATGGAATAAAGGTAAACAGAAAGAGAAGGGTAGCGATGATTAGTCATAGACTTTACTGGATATCAATGACTACCGAGCAGATATAAGGGAACTATGCAGGCATCATATCTCTAAAAATATTATTAATGGCCAGGAAAATGGCCACCAGTCAACCCAATGAGGACAAGCATGGAACCCATGAGAAGGTGCTTTGGAATTAGGAATGCTATTTCTCCTCATGGTCAGAGGGATAGCTTATGTCTTGGTTAGAAGAGTTGGTACACTATAGCTATTTAATACATTTGAACTAGCTATGTATAGACAGATGTGGCTGCGATGGAGGAAATTTTCAGATATAACAGGAGAAAAACAGGTCATGGGAAGCATTGTATCCAATATTCTACCAGCAATAAAAAAACCATGAAAAGATTTTAAGGCAAGCATTCTCATAATCAGGTTTACACTTGAGAAAGAAAGCCGAATGGAGGAATGACTAGAAAGAGGAGACTGGGCAATAGGAAGTCAGTTGGAAGAACACGGCTATATTCCAGACGAGAGAAGGCAGGAGCCCCAACAAAGGAGTGCCAACAGATGGAGAAAGGACGGCAAGCAAGGGAG